>NC_133540.1:19905000-21155000 GCF_048773025.1 Camelus bactrianus
CCAAAGTAGGAAAAATCCAGATGTCCATCTGTGGGTGGGTGGGTAAGCACAATGTGGCGTACCTCTGCAAAGGAGTGTTATTGGGCAGCAGAAGGGGAAAAGTGTTATAGGCTACGAGAGACACGAACCTGGAAGATGCTGTGCTGAGTGAGAGAAGCAAGTCACAAAGGGTCGTAAATTCCATTGTGGGATTCCGTTCACACAGAATGCCCGGGATAGGCAAATCCACGGAAACAAAGTTGACTAACAGTTGCTAGGAGCTGGGGGAAGGAAGGATGAGGAACGGGTGCTGATGGGAGCAGTTTTTCGGTGGTAAAAGTGTTCAGGGATTGTGATGGTGATTATACACTAAAAGCAAAGCACTGAATTTTTCACAGGTGATGAGTCTTGAGTCCTAGCCTCCCTGGCACCCCGGGAGAGGAGCCCTGAGCCCCACCCCGGAGAGGAGGGCACAGCTGGCCAAGCCAGCGGACGTGGGAGGGGCGCGTGCACCGCTGGGGTGGGCTGTGTGCAGTGGCTCAGCGCTGCTGTGGCCTCCTGCCCCCCCCCAAAAGGTGTAGATTATATCTCAATAGAGCTGTTATTTTAAGGAGGAGGATAATTTTACAAATTTCGTAAAATATGTTTGTTTTCGACTTTGCTTAAGATTTGGGGGAGGAGTAGATATCTACTCAAATTCTTGATGTCACAGGTTGCTAGATATTCATTTATTGGAGCCTTAAAATACGAATTCCTGCACACCTGACATTTATATACTATTGTACCTCAGCTATACCTTAATTTAAAAAAATACCGATTCCTTGCTGGCTTGTCGTATAAATGAGTGTAAACAGGACTGGGAGTTTTTAACCTGTTCTAAACTTTCACGCATAGCTTTGAGTCTTTTTCCTATGCGTTGCAATGTGATCTAGAAACACAAGGCCTGTCTCTCATTTTTAAAAGAGGATATTTAAATTTGAATATTTCCACATATGAGAAATGTCATTTGGTGAAAATTGAAAAAAAAAAAGTGAATTCATGCTCATGTTTAAGAGTTCATGAGATAGCATGGATTAATTTTTATCTTGACTAAGGAAATAATTTAATGATGGAATTGGCAAATATTTATACTTTAAAAGTTAAACTTTACATGTGACATTTTGATGTTAAAGGCAGAAAATAGGTGATAACAACTTATGAGGAATTTATTTTCATAAGTTTGAGCCCATTTATTTCATATTTTAATATCTTTTGTGTGTGTCCCAAAGGCAGTTGTAGCTGATGGATGTTTGTACAGTTCAGCGTTTCCCTTAATGTTTTTTCTTTTTAATGTCTAAGACCACTTGTATTTAAAGAAAGCTACCTTTAATTTGGTCTGTAAGTATAATGACTTATTTTAGAAGTCTCTTTTCCTGACAAGTCTAATTATTTCTGTCCTTTTTTCAAACAGGATCTGGAAATAGTGTATTCCTACTTGCATGGTATGGAAGCCTTATCGAACCTGCGGGAGCATCAGCTGAGGTGAGCCACTGTAAGATGAACACTCATATGTGGGATCAAAGGAAAAAATAAAAGAAGGCAAATGAACTTAAATATAAAATTACAGAAACAGACTCATAGACATAGAATACAGACTTGTGGTTGCCGGGGGGAGAGGGGTGGGTAAGGACAGACTGGGAGTTCGAGATTCTTAGATCCTGACAGGTATATATAGAATAGATAAACAAGTTTACACTGTATAGCACAGGGAAATACAGTCAAGCTATTGTAGTAGCTTATGGTGAAAAAGAATATGAGAACAAATATATGTATATTGATGTATGACTGAAACATTGTGCTGTACACCAGAAATTGATATAACATTGTAAACTGACTATAACTCAATTTAAAAAAAAAGATGAACAGTAACAGGATGCTAGAATTTTATATGATCATTTATTGTCATTTAGAAGTAGGATTAAAGATAAGTTATAAAAACACTGACTCATCCAGTGTCCATACTTGGCCCTATAAGGTGTACCCACAGAACTTTTTGACATTTCTGCCATAGTGATAACCTCTCCCCTCCCCTGGCCCTCCCCCTCGCCCTCCCCACCTAAAGTGAGGAACACCACTTGGTGAATATACCAAAAAATGGAGCATTATTTGCCGTCCTGGCAAATACAAATCTACTTCTTAGTGCGCAGATACTTAAGAAACCAGAATGTTCCTAACTCTTCAAAGAATGATCCAGCTCACTAGTGTGGTGTGTTTTAGATCTCTGTGTGCAGTATGTTCATTGTGTGAGGCTGACTGCCCTTTTCTGGGAAACACAGTTTACACCACAGTTGTTTTTTTACAGTCCACACATAAAAATCTCATCACTTCTACTCTGCGGTGGTACAGCAGCCTTGTTTATGGTTATCTGGGGTTAAATTAAAAAAATCAAAAACATCTTATATAATGCAGTGATTTTACCCTAACTGGAACAGAAAATAAAGGACCTTGGGAAGATGGATTTACGTATAAAGACCAACTAGGACGTCATGGGAAGGGTTGATTTCCTCCAGCTCCTGCTAGTTTTAATAGCAGCAGGCTCTAATTATGAAAGGGGTGCTTTTTCTGTGTATTTTCCCTTTACTGTTTAAACACTAATTAATTTGTGAGCATGTCAGTTTCCTGTTAGTTGTTAAGTGACGAAGTGTCAAGAGGATTAAATGCTCCTAAGATTAAATTTTTAATGAAACTAATTTAGATTAAAGTAGATTGTGGGTTAAGTGTTTAAAAATTCAGGCAAGTTTTATTAGAAAGGGCAACACCATTGGGAATTTAGAAGATGGCTCAAATTAAAGCAACAATAATTTTCAAAGTGTCTTTCATTTTATGTTTTTGATGACAGCTGTCTTAAGAAAAAATTGTGCCACCAATTGTCTGTCTAACTGAACGAGGTTAATCTGCAAATGCAGATTTATTAATATGCAAATGTGTGTCATTGCCATGTGCACAAAATTTAAGTGTATTGATTATATAATGTGTCTATAGTATATGTGGCTATAAAACTATTTAGGTAATAGTAATTCTACGCAAGAGAAAAAGGAAAACTTTAATGCATCTTATGCAAATTTTCAAGATTACAGAGGTAGAGACAATACACTGAAGTCTCGTATGCCCACCAGTCAGCCTTAGAACCATCACTTTTCTGCTGTTTCAAAGGTTAATTTTGGTTAGAAATAATTGATTACTTCCACAGTGTAGGTTAGTGTGTCCACACCTTCAGAAGTGTGTTCTGGAGACGCTTCAACGTTGTGGGCGTGAGCTTACAGGGAGGCTCCTGTGGGACGTTTATTTGGCTTGTGTTGAAAAGTCATTTCTGTCTCATATTTATGGAAAACATCAGCCGAAAGTAATGTAAGTCCTTTTTTAGGAGAAGATCAGGGTATCAAAGCGAATCATAGCAAGAAAGGAAGTGCAGATAAATTCAGTGACTTGGGTGAATGCTTTGTCATAACTACCATTTCTGGGAAAAAATACATTTTATTTAGATGAGTTATTTTCCTTGGATTTTATAAATAGAAGTTTTACCCTTGGGATTAATGGAGAGCAGTTAAGACTTCCACATAATGCAGTTTTCTAATTTTAGAAAAAAAAAGCAGCTCCGAATCTAGACTTTCAAAGTCTGTTTATTCAGTGCTGGGCAGTGGCACAGTGGTCTTCTTGGCAGAGGGGACGGCTTTTTTCTTTGAAAGCCCTGCTCCGTGCCCTGTGGGGCCCCCCACGTGCAAGCCGTGCACTGATCCTGAGCAGTTTCTGATGTGCCGTCAGTCGGCCGTGTGGCTGTTGAGAGCACACACTCTGTGCCTTGTAAAGATGTTCAGATCTTCACTTAAAAACTATTTTTTTTTCCATACAGCATTATTTTTGTAATGTTTACTCCCTTAATCCACGTGAATTAGAAGCATATTTACCAGAGGGGAGGAGAACACCCCAGTTAGGAGTGGAAGCCAAAACTATGCCGAGCAGAGGAGCTGCTTGGGGCCATTCAGAGCTGGAAACAAGAAGCGGCTGGACTCCGTCTCTCACAGATGTTCACACACACACACACACACACGCACGCACGCGCGCGCGCGCGCGCGCCCACACACACGATCATGATGAATATACTCTAGGAATTCAGGGAACATCAATAGGCTTTTGATAAAACGTTCCCTAACAGTGTTGAAAGACAAAAAGGCGTTTTGGTACTTTCTGTTTATTTGGAGCCTCGTCATGTGGACGACTTCACGCTTTTCTGACGGCACTGGTGAGAGGCACTGGTGGGGTCGCCCGTTCTGGTGGCATGCCCGCGGTCGGCTAGACGCAGCAGGGAGAGGGGCCGCCCGCCACCCCGGAGCTGGTTCCTCGTGGGCGGGCGAGACCTAGGTGGACAGGCCGTGTCGTTGTGCTCGTGTGTTGGCGTGCTGGGCAGCGGAAGACTGGGCGCTGGGCTGCTTCGACTCTGTGGTCGAAAGGAGGTACCGTCTGAGTGGCATAGCTGGGCAAAGGTCTTCGCAGCACCGATGGGTCCCGGAGGCTCTGCGGTGGGAACGGGCTCGGCGCGGTCGAGCGAGCGTAGGATGCTGTGTGCAGCCGGCAGTGCGGGACTCTGCGGTCCAGGACGGGGAGTTGGGATTTCCTACTGCAGGCAGTGGGGATTCAGAGTAGAGGGGTGTGATGCTGTGACTCCGTGTCTGCGTGCATGGTCCGGGTGAGAGGTGGTCGTGAGTTGTCGCGAGTTGTCGCTGACTCAGGCTGGTTTTCACGGGCAGATGGTGCACTTGGTCAGTCGGGAGGATGCATTTGGGAAACAGGAGTGGCCGGAGGGTGAGATGTGACGAAAGCAGGAGTTAGGGACTTGACTCCAAGTTGGTTTCTGGTCTAAACAATTGGATTCTGATTGTGGGAAAGCAGATCATTGGGGAAGAAGCTCAAGGTCTGTCTTGGACGTTTGAACATGAATTGGCTATTACACGGCCAGGAGTAGTTGTTGAGATGAGTGGGTGTCACGGTGAGAGGTTAGGGGTGGGGCGTTGCCTCGGCAGACATCAGTTTATGCATTAAATGTAAAACCACAGACTGAGTGAGGTCATGGGGTGCCGAGGGGAAGAGGGCTGATGGTCCCTGGAGACGGGTAATCTTTAGAAACCAGGAGACTTAGAGAAGGTGATGCTCTAAGGAAAAGGAAGTCATCGAATGCTGCTGAGACGTGGTATTAATACAAGATCAGAAAAGATTTAGGTAACAGGACGCTGGTAACTTTTAGAGATTTTTCTTTGAGTTTCAAGGCCCAAATGATGGAGGAGTAGGAGGAGGGTGAGAGAGTGGAGACAGAGTATGTAGACCTCTGTGAAGGGTGAGCTTCTGTCCCGGGAAAAGCAGAATGTGGGCAGTAGCTGGAGGGGACGTAGGGTCAGGAGTGTCCCTCCTCTCGACAATTGGTGATTCCAAGGTGTGTTTCTGTGTTACAGGCGGAGATACGGGGGGAGGGAGAAGTGGCTGGTGGGGAGCAGTGTGCTCGCAGGAGCACAGGGTCCACCGCAGAAGGAACGAGATCCAGGGAAGAGGCAGAGCCTGCTACATGATTTAAGACCCAGGACTTTTCGACCCATTACTTGTGTCTGTCATCCTCTCTTGTGAAGAATGAGTATGATTCGGTCCGTGAAAGAAAGCTAGATGATGTGGATTTAAGGTTTGCTGCTGCCTTCTGGAGTTAGTGACATTCAGGTGGTATGTGTCCAGGACGGGACTGAGAGGATAAGGGGGGTCTCTAAGGTGGGATGAGAAGAGCAGGGCCAGAGTGTTGTCTTCAAGTGAAGAGGCAACAGTGTGTGGCACGCGTTGGATTTTGCAGACAGAGGGAAGGTGGCCGTGTTGATAGCAGTGTGTCACAGGCCGGGGGCTGGAGCCCCGCTGACCAGGATGGAGGTGCTGTTGAAACCACCACTTCTGCAGCCGCCTCTTCCATTTACTAGTGCCTCCATGAGAAGGAAGGGTTATTTCCTCTTTGGCGTGTCTGTGCTTTTGGGAAATTTTACTTGGGCTTATAATTGGATGCTTTTGGAAGATGCTGTTTTTGAGATAATTTTAAATATTTAAACATTCATTCATGTTTTCCGTAACTTTCATGATTTTTTCCCTCAGGGGTGAATCAGCTGAAATGACATCTTTAAGTTGGAATGCCTCCGTTTGGTCGTCAGCCATACCAGTGCTGCCTTTAATACAAGCCTACTTTTGTCTGAAATTCCATGCTGTTAAGTCACATCAGTGTTGACCTGCGAATGACGTTACCACTTTTTAAATGAATAGGTTTTCCTTTCTAATTTTTAGGTTCCTTCTCATTTTCTGTTTACCTTGGAGAACATTAATTTTTCCACATGTCATTTACAAAATATAAAACACATACAATTTTGTTCCCTATAAAATAAACATGGTGAAGTTGACATCCAACAAAATGTTTCTTTGTTAGCATAAAATTTACCAGATTTTATTTTATTTTGTTAACTGAGGCACCAGAAATACTTGTCTTGAGGCTAATAAATGATTGTGACTATTCATATAAGTTTATCTTCACTTTCTACGGCATGTCTCATTTACACTCGTAAACTGTTTGTCTGTTTTTTCATGACAGATGTTGACCTCATGTCTATTTTTTGTTTTACAGATTGATGTGTGAAACTGTGAGATACGAAAGACACGAAGCAAATGAAGTTTTGTACTAGTAGGTGCTTCTTCCTTTTTGTACATTGTGTGGTGCAGCAACTAAATGATTTCCTCAAAGTACAGAGAAGCTTTAGGAACAGCTGGCCACGTCAGCAATGCCTTAATTCTGCATTAACGTTTATTTCCTAATTCAGGGCTGGGAAGCATCTCGGCTGCTTGCCGTCACAAAGGGAGAGTTTACAGGCCTTGGCTGATAAGTTCTCGTCTGTACCTGTGTCTCCCTGATGTGTGGTTCCGAGATGCTGTTTCACATGATGGGGCATTTTGACTTTTATCATCGTGGAATGAGAAATAGTGCATAGTCTTTCTAACAGGACAGAATACATGTTCTCACGACCACGCCAGATGAGACGTAATGATAGCGTCAGTGTCCTGTGTCAGCTCGTCTCTCTTTTAGAAACAGGCAAATAAGCTGCCCGCGTCTCTTTGGGTGTAGTTTCTTCTTTAAACGATGATGCTATTTCTTTCAAGGTGTGTAACGTACGCCTTGAAAAAATGACAGCTGACTTTTTAAAGAACTCAGTGAGCGCTCAGCAGGTGAGCGCTGGTGTGCTGAGGGCGTGGGCGCTGTGATCTGCTGGGCCTCTGTGTGGTCACTGCTGTTTGCCGTGAGTGACTGTTGTTCTGTTGACTTTCCTTCCTGGTTTTCAAAGCACTTACTAAGTAATTACTGCTTTCCGTGCAAATTATAGGGAATATTTATTGAAAAAAATAAAAAACAGCTTCTGCCTTTAAGGAGGCTCTAATCCTTTGTGGTGGGGGTAGAAATAGGGAAAAAAAAAAAAAAAGGAAAACCAGAAGAAGAAGAAATGCTAAGGAACCAGAATAACTGGGGGTTGGGGTCAGGGGTGAGTGCAGGGGGGCTTCAGGAAGATGGGGAGGGTCTCGGAGATGAGGCCCTTTGAACCAGGGCTCAGAGTGTGTCTGGGGGCCTAGAGAGACCGCCCGGGCAGGAGGGACCGTGTGCTGGGACTCAGGAGGTGAAGGGGCCTGGCCTGGTGCTGTGAACGTTCTGGCAGGTTTGGCATGAGCAGCGGGTGGTGTGTGGGCCGGGGAAGGGGGCAGGCGACTGTCACACTTGCTTGTGAGTGTGTCGTTCAGAAGTCATTCTCGAGTCTTGTAGGCAGCTGGAAATGAGTAGCTTCCCTCTTGCATTACATTTGATTATGGAAGTTTCCGGGTGTTGGCAGCATTGGGACGGCTGACTAACAGTTCCCTGCCCCATGCACCCGCTGCCAGCACTGTCCGCGGACGGCCGGTGCTGGCTCGCCTCTTACCCAGCTCCCGGCCTCCAGCAGACGGGTTACCGCGCGGGAAATCCAGATGCCTCCCTTCACCCTGACTTGCTACACTAGGTGTCTTATCTGTAAAAGAGAAAGGCCTTATCACAAACTTAGTAACTCTTTAATATCATGAAAGTATTCCCATTTCCTTGCCTCAGAACATTTTTGGCACACTTTGTTCATTGGTTGATATCTTAAGTCTCTTAATCTGTAGCTGGGTGGTCCATTTTCAAGGAGCAAAATGATGGATCAGATGCCTCCGAGCCCCCCTTGTCCCTCAAAAGATGGTCTTCCTGGAGCACAGAGTGTGGGTTAGGTGGAGGGGATGGGCAGGGAGGTCTGGGGGGGTCTGCAGGAGTCCGAGGTTGCCACGCTGCAACTGGGCAGAGGTGGAGGAACGGGGCTGGGTCAGGATGGACTTTAGCAGAAGACGTGGGTGGATCTGAGCTAGGATGATTCTTTGGCTGTTTAGCAGGCGGTTGTAAGTAATCTTCTGGGGCTTAGAAAACATACATCAAATGTGGAAGAATTGTAAATAACCAAGACATAACTGGTAATGAGAGAACCAAGGCCAAATGCACTTGACGTATTTATTCTTGAAGGAATGAAGATGTAAATAACTTGGAATCTTCTGTTTTAGGAGCAATGAAAAGCCATCAGTGGAATGGGTGTACTGATGGCAGGGTGGGAAATCTCCGGAGAATATTGCAGACATTTACTTTAGCAGTCGAGTGCCAGCAGGCATCAGCTTTGTATTATTTTGTCCCTTCCCCCTGAATCATGGTTTGGGGTGGTGGTGAAGAGGTACCAGCAGGCACTTAACAAGCACGCCCTCCGTCCCATACTCGAATCCGTGCCTCCTGTGCCTTGATCTCCTCACCCCTTGTGGCTGTCTTGGTGGTAGATGTTACCATCACCCCGTTTTGCAGGTGAAGGCACTGAGGCTCGGAGAGGATGAGGAACTGACCCAGGGTCTCTCTGCTCAAAGCGGGGTCTGGGTTTGGGCCCAGATGTTGTAGTTCTGCAGCCCTTGCTGTTACCCAATCCCCAGCATTTCCCAGCCGCCTTCATGCCATTAAAAAGGATGCTGTGTGCTGACGGGGTAAGGACCGCCTCTCCCATGGGGCCGGCCTTCCCGAGGGCTGCTGGTGGCAACTGAAGCCCCTCAGCTGTTCTTCCTGCATCTTCCCAGCTTCCTAACAACGACCATTTATTATTCATGTAAATGGAAGTTCAATTGCAGTGTTTTAAATATACCTGCTTTCTTCTTCCTTTTTTTTTTTTTTTTTTAGAAGTCAGGCAGTGAATGTGAGCTTTGCATCATCAGCATTGCTCACATGTCTTGGCTAATACTAAATCGAACGCATCAGGCTGCAGCCCGCAGTTAGACTTGACTGTAGTAATTGCTCATTGGTGACTAATCAGAGTTAGGTGGCCATGTCAGTAAGCCGTGAAACGTCTACGTTTCACGTAGATGGTGGTTTCGTAAGACCAGAAGTTTCCAGAGACGGATCATAGATTCACTTAATCAGATTCCCAGTCTTTGGCCAATCTTGTGTTGAAGGCTAATTGAAGAGTCTTCCTCCGTGATCCTTGAACAGACACGTCTCTGCTCTTAGCAGTCTGTGTGAGTGTACTTCCGAAAAATCAGACACGGCTTGTGTTTGCGGTGGGTATGAATCTGTGATGGCGGAGTAGCACCACCCCTCTCTGGGGACCTGTTGTTGTTACCGCCTGGGGGAGATGGCCAGTCTATTCCTGTCCTCCATGGAGCTCAGAGAACGCAGTGCAGTCGGAAAATCAAAGACCTTCAGAATTTGGTTTTACGGCCCAGAGATGAGTATTCATTTTCCTTGTTGTGTTGTGTGCTGGTGACTTCTAAGCCTGTGATTTTAACAGTTGCACCAGGTGAATATAATTCTCCTTTGATCCACCTCTGCACCTCGTTTTTCTCACCTGTAAAATGGAAGCAGTGGTCACAGCGCCCGCCCCTCCGTGCAGCTGTGAGGCTGAGGGACAGACATGTCTGCTGCCCACATCACTGCCAGTGCATATCCATTGTTTTGGTAATTTACGTTTTGTTCTCCCAGTTTTTCTAGCTGCTTGAAACGTTTTTTTTTTTTTTTAAAAGGAGTTAGGGCAGTGACTGTAACTCCCACAGTGTTACTGTTTCAACCTACACAGGATGACAGAATGCCATTTTAAATTGTATTGGGATCCAGGAAGAGATGTGGTTCTGAGAGAATTGACTTTTTCGAGTTTGGAATTGCCTATGTAGAACCTAGAATTTGTTGACACTGGAGAGTTAGATAAAATCAGTTGAACTTTATTTTACACCGTGGAGAGCACCAGGCACCTCTGCCTGCCTTTCATTTGTTGTCTGCTTCGCGGAGGGGCGTTGCTGGCTGGGAAGTTCTAAGTGGAATAATAGACATTTCAAACCAGAGGGACTTTAATTCAGAGAGCTCTTTCTTCAAGAATTTAAGCAATGAGGTTAACAGGTCTGTCCTTTCTCTTTACTTTTTCTTAAATGGCCAGCCATCCTCACCATTTCAGTTTCATCTATAGTTGCATTTAAAGTGCTGGAAACCTTTGGGTCAGAAATTCAACCACTGGACTTGTGGTTTTAGAGCGTGCACACACACACACACGCACATGCAGCTACACTATAGTACGTGTCCGGCTGAACCGCAGCCCGTTCCCCACACATGTGTGGGGCGGGATGCTTTGGTTCTGGAACAGTTTCCATAGCACTTGGTTAAGGGGCTTATCTCCCATCCCTGCAGGACAGGAGGTAGCTCCTTTATTTTAAAAAGCCACACTGAGGTCTGTTGAGCCTCCTCAGGCCTTTCGTTTCCATCCTTCGACCTGTGGCCCCCAGGCCCCACTGCAGCACCCACTCTGCCTGGTGGGCTTCTCACTCGGGGACTTTGATTTCCTGTGCATAACAGCTGTCCCCGGTCCTCACTTCTCTGCTGGGCGACCCGCCTCTATGCCTCCCTCCATGCTCCCCTCCTCCAGCGGCCTTGCCCCACTTTGCTTCGGTTCTCAGACTCCCCGGGTTTCCTGTGGCCACGCTTCCCTCCGGTGCCTCCTCCTCCTCCTGGGGAAAGAGCTGCCCCTTCCACGGTGTTACTCCTCTCCCATGTCCTGTCCCCTTTCCCTCACATAGTGACTCTGCCAGTGTCTCCCATCCTTACAAAGTTTTCCTCTGGCTCTTTCATCCCATGGTTGTCCTGCTTCCTCCTTCCTGATGGGGCCAAACTTTTATTTTATTTTACACTAAAGTCTCGTTATAACATTTATTTATTCTTTATTTTTCCTTCCCACCCGCACCTCCCACACACACCTTGTTAGAACATTCTTACAAAAGTGCTCATCTATCACCTAGGTTGCTTAAGAAAGTATCTCAAACCTCTTTTCCTTTCTTCCCCAGCAGGGTGTTACCACTGTTTGAAATGTCCTTCTTGTCCGGTTTCCGTAACTTTCCTTGGGTCTGTGTATAAGGAAAAGGCAAATCCTGAGGTTTTCACTGACTCGGAAGAGTGGTATCTGTAAAGGCTTAGCCTTCGCACAGACTTGCAGGTTAAGGATGTTCAGCCACGTGTCCTGTATGGAAGCATGAAAATTCAAACACATACCCGTGCGCACACATACCCACAAGCAGACTGACTTCAGAAGGCTGCTTTGTGCTCCTATGGTGATACTTCAGGGGTTCTTGGCAATAATGATACTTGTATATTTACTGTAAGTCTTTGAATGAAAATGTTTTCTTTTCATGGCGAATACAAGAGTAGTTAAATAAAGGGATTTAAAACCGTATTTAGTCTCTAAACCCCACCTGGGCCGGGACTGTGTTTGCGTTTCAGATTTACATTTGTCATGACGTTGGCACAGGAACGTGCACCTGGTCTTCTCTGTTATTTTTTTGTGCTTATTTCAAAGGGAGCTCCTCCTTTGCTAGGTGAGCAGATCACGGCCTTCATGATGGTCTAACTTCCTGATAAAACAGCGGACTGCACCTTCGGTGTGAGGTTCTTTGTGTCGATTTTCCGTGAAACTACTTAGCAAATAAAAACCTCTAACTCCTCTTAAATATAGCTGTTTAAAGTAATGCGTTGTCAACAGATAAGACTTACTACTTCCTGTGCTTTCTGGTGACTGGCTCAAGGTGAACTGGCCCGGGGCCCTTGTCGCTGGGCTGGGCAGATTTGGTTTGAATTTGGTATCTGACAGCTGCAAGTTTTCCTTAGCATTTCTGGACGCCAGTTTTCTCTAGATGAAAAGAGGTTTGTCGTGAAAGTGAAATTGCAGTGTGTAACTCTGAAAGATGCAGATTTGTAAATTAATTTTGGTAGTTTTCAAAAGAGTTGACTTTGGCTGCTCTTATAAATTTGATAAATTGTTCTTCAAACCCTTGGATACATAGCCTCTGCCCTCAGTGCAGCTGAGTCACTCATTGAGGAATTATGCTAAAGAGTATTAGGGGAGGGTATAGCTCAGCGGTAGTGTGTGCTTAGCATGCGTGAGGTCCTGGGATCAATCCCCAGTGCCTCTATTTTAAAAAAAAAAGGGTTTATTGAATAACTTTGTAACTCACAAGATATTATTCCTTCATTTCCTGTTTCAAATGGATTTTATAAATTTAAGAGTGACTGCACAGGGAGCCTGCAGAACTTTCGTCTTTACTAGTTTTCAGTAGTTTATATTATTCATTCTGCTTGTTAAGTGAATTATGAATAAAAAAAAATCCTCCAAACTTTCAAAACATAGTATTTTTCAAAAATAAAAATACTTTCAAAATGCTTTATTTTAATACATTTCAAATAAAATATTTTCAAAATAAAGCTAAAAGAGCCTTAATATTTCCATCAGCTTTCAGGGTTCTTATGGATGTTACGGATTTACCCTATTTGCTGGTTTCAAGCCCCTGAAATTGAATTGGTATCAAGAAGAGAGCAGAATTTTCTTAAAAACCTAATGTTGAACTAGCACTTTTTTTCCTTCAGAGTTTTGAAGAATTAAAGTGAAGTAACTTCCTTATAATTTAAAACTTTCAGGAACTAGAACAAAAAAGTTACCCTCTACTTTTAAAATGTGTTTTCATACGTGTGGGAATTTGATTATGTACTTCTGTATAAATAATTATTATGAAGTGTATACTTTCCTCATGCAGTATTGCTGTTCTGTAGGTTAGAAATGTAAACTTTAACTCTTGGTAGAGCTCCTTCTAAAATATGTCCCACACTTTATGCCCAAGTAAAACTGGCACCTGCACCTGGCCTTTTTTCGACCTTGACCTGGCATCGTTAGGGCCCTGCGCTAGGCCGCCATTGCAGTAGCTTTTCCCGGGAGCTCGCTTTGTGCCGTTGGCCTTACAAAAATACATAATACGTATTTTGTCTTTGAGCTTAAAGCTTAGAGACCCACCAGAGGAGCAGAAAAGAATTAGTAAACTTTTTGATAAATCCAGTAACAGGAGTGATGGAATGTATTTGTGAAAAAGAGGAAAGCCATCTGCATATGGGAAGGTGGCGGCTGTTGGAACTTCTGTTTTCAGCCCTGGGACACTCTGTTCCTAGGAAGTCCCCCTCAGCCAGCAGCAGGAGCTGTTACCGCGGGCAGAGGGCTGGCCGGGTTTCTGTCCAAGGGGCTCGCCAGTCCACGTGGAGACCCAGCTGCCGACTCCCACGAAAGGGTGGAGGGTCACCTGTAAAGTTATTCCTACTTGGCTGTTGGCATAGTCGTGTACTTGAGAGTAGGCGTCTGCGCGGGTCGGAAGTGTGTAGTAACAGCACGGGGGCGGGGACCGCGGCCCTGGACTGGAGCAGGGGCTCCGGCTAGGAGAGGCCTGCCTGGGAGGGGAGCCCCCGGAACGCGGTGGGTGGAGACGCAGAAGATTCGGGGAGACCCCTGCTTCCCGGCGTTCTCCTTGGGTGAGGCTGCCGGGACCGCAGACGGAGGGAAAGGACAGGTGTGTTTCTAGCCAGGTCACCGGTGCTTGGCCCTCCGGGGTTCCTCGCTGGCCGTCTCCGCCTACTTACTGGGACTTTGATGGCCTTCACTTACTTCCCGTTCTGGTGTCCTAGGT
Source organism: Camelus bactrianus (assembly GCF_048773025.1). Lineage (NCBI taxonomy): Eukaryota > Metazoa > Chordata > Mammalia > Artiodactyla > Camelidae > Camelus > Camelus bactrianus. Next base: position 19,919,089 of record NC_133540.1, read on the forward strand.
CCAGACGTGGAGCCAGCAGTCCCGCTCCCCGGGTGCGCACGGCGAGCATCCTGGGCGGGAGAAGGCAGCCTCTCTTCCGAACACGCCGGAAAAGCCGGTGTTCCGTCGTACCTGACCTCCCCCCTCCCCTTGCGCGGCTTCCTCTCCCGTTTCCGGACCTTCCTGCCCCAGCGCCCACTCGTGTTCGCGGAGCCGTCTGCGCATCCGCGTGGGATCCCGGGTACTGCCGTCAGCATGCGGCGCGGACGGGCCCCGCGCCCCACCCGCCGCCCTCCGTCCGCGCCCGCGGGAGGGGTCCCTTCCCGGACCGGCCCCTCCGTGCCCGGACCTCTGGTCCCGGATGGTTTGTCGTTGTCTGGGTACCATCCCTGCAGTTCCCTTGGTTGACACCTTCCTCCCCAAACACAAATGCACAGACCTCGGTGAGGGGTCCGCGGGCGGCTGGCGGCGGGCGGGCTTTCAGCCCGGTGTCCGCGGGGTCAGTGCGCGTGTCCGCAGCCGCTGCCCCTCGGCTTCTGTGACAGCCTTTCTCCTGCTCCCTCCTGCCCCTTCCTGCCCCTTCCTGCAGCCTTGGAGTTTTCAGTGTATCAACAACTGAATGAAATAGCTTTCCCCCAGGTCATTTCTTTGCCGTCTAATGATCACCGGTACTGGTTTAACCTGTCTCCTTGGATTTACTCTCCCAGCCCCCTTGCCGACCCAGCGTGGTCCCACGTGTGAGCCCCCTCCCCTCTGAGCCGGAATGTGGCGGACCTGCAGCGCTTCAGCGTGCAGACACCGCCACCCCGTGGGCATCCAGGGTATTGCTCGGGACAGTCGCCGAGCCCGGCTTCATTTTCCCAGTTCCTGCTAAGTTGAAGCTCACGTCTTTGACTTTCAGACACTTTAATACTGTCTCCGAGTTGGTGTATAATCAACTGTTAGTTCATTTATTGATGAAATATCTGAGTGCCAGTCGAGCGTTATATGGTGTGTGTATGAGAGATTCTGATGAGTTAGAAGAGTTTGAAAGCTAATGGGGGACAACTTCTGAAGTGATTACAACACCCTGGCAGCTGCGTCATGGGACCAAGTACAGAGTGCCCTGGGGACCCAGGAGGAGGATGACTCACTTTATTGAGAAGATGTTAAATCGTTTCTCAGAGGAAGTAGTAGTTGACCTGGGCTTCAAAGGGTGAGTAATGCGTTTACTAGGCAAAGGCACTCCGTGAGACTGGGCCAGCGGGTTTGTTCAAAGGTCCTGAGGCACAGGGGAGGGGAGAGCACAGTATGGCTGGACAGCATGACAGTTGTCACCTCGGCTGTGTTGGGTCGGGAGCATAAAGTGAGGTCGTAGGTTGGTTCCTGCAGGGAGGAAAAGGGAGGAGGAGAGCCTTTGTTTTTTATGCGCTTGTTTTGCAAGGGCCTTGATGGATATTGTTTCATTAGATCAAAGTTGTGAAGGAGGCCTGATATCCCCATGTGCAGCTGTGGAGCTGGACCCCAAAGCTCCCTTTGCCGGGATGATGGTGGCTGGGGCAGGATGTGTGTCCCCAAGCCCGTGCTCTCTGCCTGGCTCCATCCTACTTCTCCTGGGGGCTGCACCGAGGGGCTGGGCTTCCTCCTCCCAGGGAACCTGGGTCACAAGAGGAAGCAGGTCCTGGTCTCATTTACCTGAGTAAACGCCGACTGACAACCTGCCCTGTGTCCACGATGCCTGAAGGAGCTCCAGTGGGGGAAGGTGGGGAACAGGGAGCTTGGGAGTGGGACTGAGGTAGGGAAGGACAACATAGGACAAGTGGGTGGGGAATGCATCCTGGAATGAATGAGATCCCGCAGAGGAAGGCTGACTTAGGAGGTGAAGAGGACCAGGCGGCGGGTCACAGACAGGAGCCCCCCACAGCAGCGGGGCTTGTACTGAGGGCAGCAGGAGGTAAGGTGGGAAAGAGTGGGGTGGGGGGTGTGCCCCCACCCCCATCCCATTCCAGACCTGCCATCCCAGTGGGCCTGGAGGAGGGGCCGGTCCAGCACGACTGCTCCGGGTCCTTCTCTCAGGTCTCACTGAAGGCGAGCTGATCGTTTTTTGCTGGCCTGTCTCGTTTTGTTTTGTTTTGCTTGGCTGTCTTCCCTTTCCTCAGTGCTTGTCGCAGGCAGGGCTCCGTGGCTTCCCGGTGGCGGGGTGCAGCGTGGGGGCTGGGACCCGGCCTGCCCTTGTGGCTCTCTCTCTCCAACTCCATCTGGAAGTTGCAGGGCTTCTCTGAGCGTCTGGCCGGGTGATGGAGGGACCTGCAGAGGTCTTCCTTCCTGCACGCGCCTCTGTCGTCTTCAGGGTTTTCCCTCTGCCTGTTACTGGTGCTGGAAGACTCGGTTACCAGGACATGCTCAGTCATGGTCATCCCAAGATTCCTAGCTTTAGGCATCTCAGCAGCCCTTGACGGGACTCCTTAGCGCATAGTTGAATGACATAAAACAACTATTTGAGAAAAATTAAAGTAATATTGGTGAATAAGACCCACAAAACTCGTGACATGGGCAGTGACAGGGCTGTCACTTTTCCCTGCCTTTTGTTCTCATTTGGGCTTGATCCCGAGATAGTTTTTCTCAAGGTTGTTCAGCCTGACAAGTGCAGGGATAAGAACGACCGGGGATATTTGTTTAAAGGCGCTGTGACGGCTCTCCCAGCAGTGGTCAGACACTGGGGCCGGGTGGGATGGGTAGAGCCTGGGACAGGCACTTGAAGGGAGCGTCCCGGCTCATGTGCATGTATGTGGAAGCCGGACAACCACCAGACAGGCTTAGATCTCAGTGTCAATCCTAGGTGTGTGAAGGTCATGACAGCCAGTCTCCAGCCGCTCCCTGGCCGCCCTGCCCAGCGCCGCCCGCCTGGGCCCCTGCACTCACCCCCCTGCCCCGGGCCAGGGGCCCCACTCCTCTGCTCAGACAGGCTCTTCTTTCAGTGAGACTCGTCCTGACCATGCATTTAAAATTGTATCGCCCACCCCTGTTTTCCTTGCCCTCCACTAATTTACGCCCCAGAGCATGGACTTGTAATTTACTGATGTATTTTTTTTTATTGTCTGTTGTGTGTATTGTCCCCCCAGGATATAAGCTCCATGAGGTCAGGGATCTTTGTTGTTGTTGTTTTGTGAGGTGTCCTAAGGTCACCTGGAACAGCCCTCACTGTGAGGTGTTAAACGTTTGTTAGACAAATAGGCAGACTCCCCCAGGAGGGCTGCGGGAGGCCAGGAGCCTCTGGGGTGCACCGCCTGGGGAGGACCCCTGACTGTGTTTATCAGGGTCACGAGGGTGTGGCCTTTCACCCCCCAGCTGGACTTCTGGTTACTCATCACAGTTACTGCTGGAGGTACGAGATCACTCATTACAGTCTGAATTTTCTTTTAACTGCATACATTAAACCCACTGAAATGGCAGCAGGAGGGGGCTGCTTCAGTCCAGCAAGGCATGTCTGGACTGAACAAGAAAGCCATCTTCTGATGAGAAGGCCTCTAAGAGCACAAAGGGAAGAACACTGTACAGCATGCTGTCTGTGCTGTAAAATGGAAAAAAAGGTGGAGGAGGGCATAAGAATGGGCCAATTTTTGTGTACGTGTGTGTAAGGAAATTCTGAAAGAATTCCAGCACATCTGGTGCAGGGACGTGGGAGCGTGGTGGACAGGGAAAGCGGGGGAGCTGAGTCTCACTGTTGGCCTCTTTGTGTTTTTTGTTTTATGAAGCAAGGGAAAGTCTTTTCAGACTGAAAAGATTAGATGAAAAAATAAAACTTATGAAAAACAAAATAAAGTGCTATAGGTCTGAGGAACATTTAAAACGTTTAAGTATGCTGATAAATACATTTAGCTTATTTGGGTATTAAAAAACGGACTCCAATAGCTAAATAATGATATTTTATGTGCCTGTGTTATGCCATTCATTGTTTTTCAGGATTCTAGGAATAGCATGGGTACTATACTTGGTGCTATGTATGTTTTTAATTTTTATTTTTTTCATTAGAGATAACCGCCTAATTTTATTGTCTTTTCTTTCAGCCCTGATGATATTGGGACCTGCTGGTATATCCTACTCTCTGGTTCCGTGTTCATTAAGGAGTCAATGTTTCTTCCACGCAGCAGGTACTGTACACACGTTTCTGTGGTCCCTCTTCCACGAAGCTGGCCGTCCTTCTGTGGAATTCCTCTCTCTGCCTCTCTCCTCTTCTGACAGAGCGGGGCCGCACCTCAGCTGCTGGCATGGAGATCTTTAAGAAAGGACTGTTGAATGTTGTAGCCCCAGTTCCAGCCTCTTAAGGGGGAGGACAGAGGAAAGGTGGGGGGACTGAGTCTCTCCGTTTACTTCTTTGTATTTTGCACATGTGACATGACCACACCAGGTCAGGGAGCGCCCGTGCGTTGGTCAGGAATAGACCTGCGTCTGTGACGGGCTTCACTCTAGTCTGCAGAGAGGCAGGGAGCGGTCCCTGGGGCCAGGGGACTTGGAGCCGGGAGCCAGGAGCGGGGCGGGCGGCCGCCTGTCTGTCTGCTGCCAGGCCGTGTGCAGGGCCCCCTCCAGCCATCGGGGCTGCCCTCCCCGGGACTCGGATCCCCTGTGCTGACTGCTACGGAGGGCCCTCGTCCCCAGCGTTGGCACGCTTGACCCTGATGCCTGGGTCTTTTCTCCAGACCCTGCAGACTGGGTCTGGTGGGCGGGGCGGGGCGCCGTGCACTGGCCTGGCTGCCTCTGCAGGGGTCCTGGTGCTCCAGAGACCCCCAGTTTCAGTTGTTCTCCCCCAAATGTGCGCTTTTCACAGTTAAGTATGTTTATTTTGATTAAAGGCTTTTTAAAATCTTAACTGATTTCATATCTTTATTTAAAATTACTAGATAAGTATTTTTTTTAAATTGACTACATTAATTAAAGTGTGGTGGCCTGCGCCCCTCCTGCCCCACCTCCTGTAACCTCACTCTCATCAGAATGTGAAAGTATAGCCCTGATGAGTCCTCCTGAACGGGCCAGGGACGTGGTAGGACAGTGCTCTGAAGATGTGCACGCGTTTCTGTAGGAAGAGCGAGTGAGCCGGGAGAGGTGGTTTCTGTTGTTCTAGGGGACGCCCAGGGGGCCGGGCTGGGCCCGGGCGGCAGTGAGGAAGGCCGGGGTGCAGCGCGGGGCCAGGCCTCCTTGTCCTCGGCGCCCCTCAGGTCAGGTCGGCCGGCCCCCGATGGAGAGGCGCCTTGCTGCCGGTTTGGTGGTGGCGGTTCTTTTTTTATTTTTTATTGAAATGTAGTTGGTTTACAATGTTGCGTTAGTTTCTGGTGTACCATGTAGTGATTCAGTTAAACATGTATATATTCATTTTCATATCCTTTCTCATTCTAGATGATTACAAGATACTGAATCTAGTTCCCTGTGCTGTGCAGTGGAAACTTGCTGTTTATTTGCTTTATATACAGTGGTTTGCGTCTGTTAATCCCAAACTCCCAGTTTGTCCCTCCCCTCTTTTCCCCTTTGGTAACCATAGGTGTGTTTTCTGTCTGTGAGTCTGTCTCTGTTTAGTAAATTGACCACTTAAAAGAATTAGAGAAAGAAGGACAAACAAAACCTTAAGTTAGCAAAAGGAAAAAGTAACAAAGATCAGGGAGGAAACGCAATAGAGATGAGAGGCGAGAGACAAGAGTGAACGTCAAGCAGGTCTGTTGTCCTTAAGCAGCAGCAGGTGCGGGATGTCCTGGTGCTGGCGTCGTCACAGAGGGAGGTGACAGTCGTCCTGGAATGCGGTGATGCGAGAGCAGCTCGGGCTTTGACAGGGAGTGCTGTCTGCTCGCAGGCATCGTCCAAGAAGCTTTGTGTCTGTCCAGTCGTGTAATTTCATGACTGCCCTTCGGGGTGGGTGCGAGGGTGACCTGCTTTCATAGCTGAGGAGCCCAGAGGTGCAGCTGCTGGGGGTGCCCCCAGATTCTGCCCAGGAGGCCTGCGCCCCCCATGGGTGGGCCCTGTGGCTCGAGGGCTTGTGTCCTTGAGGAGCAGAGAGGGAACGCTGCCCACTGTCCTGTTCTTCCCACACAGGACCTACCCTCTGTTCTCTTCCTGGAGGCTCTGCCTCTGTTTCTGAACTTGGGAGTGGGTATAGGCAAATAATATTCAAGCATCAGCATGTTTTAAAAATTACGTATAATTTTAATGTAAAAAGCAATGATAATTGCTATATAAATGATCAGCAAGGGGGAGGGTACAGCTCAGTGGTAGAGTGCGTGTTTAGCACACAAGAGGTCCTGGATTCAATCCCCAGTACCTCCTCTAAAAATAAATAAATAAACAAACAAACAAACAAACAAAACTAGTTACCTCCCCCCGAAACAAAATAAAAAATAAATAAATAAGATATTTTTAAAAATCATCAGCAATACAGAGAAGGAAACATACCACCTGAAGTCTCTCGTCCAAGATCATCATTCTTGAATACTCTGGGCTTTTTCCAGTCTAGTCCTATGTGTATGTGTTCTGCATACTTAAGAGCGTGCTTTATAAATGGTTTAATATCTTGCCCTTTCAATTAAAGAATATGTATACATACGCTTGCCTTGTAACGTCAAAACCTCTTTGTAAAGGCTTCGTCTTTATGCATTTTGATGTCTGTTTAATGTTCAGTTGTTTGAACTTCCCACAATTCAGTTAATAATTGTAAAGGGTAAATTTTCGATACTTTTTCTTACAAATAACACTATAGTGAATGTGATTTAAAATTTATGCATCTTGGAGAGAACCGAGGTTGGTGACTTCCTCACCATTGCTCTGCGAGGTCTGTTGTACCAATCTGTGGACAATTCCCAGAATGGCAGAGGAGCCCGGGGTGGCCTTTTCCTGACAACCAGCCACTGTCAGCTAGTCAAGTCACAGCTTGTCCTAACTTCCGGACAGGGGACCCAGTGTTCGGAAAGCTGCTGTTCCAGAAGAAAGGGGACTTGCAGTTCAGGCTTGTTTCATGAGCACATTGGATCCCATGTCTAATTATTTTCAAAGATGCCATAAGCGACTCTCTCTGGCTGGATGTCAGATGCTCGCGAGTCAGGACTCTTGTGGCATGAAGGCTGGAGTAGCGTTCCAGGCGGAATGATAAGCTGGTGCTAAATATAGGCGATTTCCTCATGCTGCACCTGGCGGCCTCGGCCGTGTCCACGCTGTTTGTTTCCTTTGGAGATGTGGCCTTAGGAATAGCACTGAGATTGTTCTTGTTGGAAGGAGCCTCTACGGGGCTGCGTTAAAGGTGGACATTAGTGATTCCAGGAAACACTGAGGTTTGGTTAAAGCACAATATGGATTAGGTGTTAGTAACAGTCTGTTTTTACAAAACAACTGGTTCACAGAGGACTCCACATTTACCACGTTTTTATCCTGTCAGGCTGGAGATTGGCTATCAGTGCGCGTAATAAGTAACCTGATTGTTCTCTTGAAAGTGTCAACTCATTTTGACAGGTGATTCAGCTCAAACAGTTAGTGTTTTTTGGTTTTTTTTTTGAAGGGGGGTGTAATTTATTTTGTTTATTTTTAGAGGAGGTACTGGGGATTGAACCCAGGACCTTGTGCATGCTAAGTACACACTGGACCACTTGAGCTACACCCCACCCCCAACGGTTAGTTCTGGATCAAAGTACTTTGGACAACATTTTCATGTTTTTAACTGCTTCTCATGAAATTGCTCTGACACCTGACACCATTAAGCGAGAAGGGTGATGTACGTTGCAGAAAGCCTGTTGTTTGGCTTCCAAATTTCTTTAGCTTCACTGAATTCCTCAGTTGACATTTAGGTCAGCATTTTATATTTTTAAAATTAATTAACTAATTTCAACTTTTTTTTGAGTTTGGTTTTTTGGGGGGAGAGGTAATTAGATTTATTTATTTGTTTGTTTATTTTTAACAGAGGTACTGGGGATTGAACCCAGGACCTTCTGCATGCTAAGCATGTGCTCTACCACTGAGCTCTCCCCACCCCCACCCCTTTACTTTTCATTTTTATTTTTATTTTCTCTCAAAAATCACAAATAAAAGTGGGTTTTGGTTACACTTTACTTTGGTCATTCAAGCATGACTGTTGTTCCTTGCTAAGACTTTCAACCTTTATGGAACTTATGCATTTTTGTGACTGTCAGTGGCATCCTGCTCACTTGGCCCTGCTCCAAGCCATTTCACTGATACGAATGTTGCTTTATGAGTTTTATCCTAAACCTGTTTGAAGTGTACCAAGTTTTGAAACTTGGATATTTGTACAAGTGACTGTGGTGTCACTTGTAATATTGTTACATATAATGCTGCCCTAAGACAAAGCCAAGCTCTTGTTTGGAGTGCTATTTATGTTCTTGAAACAAGGTGCAATTTATAGGTTTATTTGTTTTTCTTAAAGTCTAATTTAAAATAAATTCAGCGTCTTCATGTGATCAGAAAGATGGTGAGCAGAGGTAACGCAGGAATCCAGCAAAAGTTAGTCTCGTTCTCATTTCCGAAAGTGCCAGAGGGGACCTTCGCGGTAGATGAATATAGAAACAGTATAAGCTGCATGTGTTTTCCCAAGCCTGTGAACGAAGCAGTTGTGGTCACTGAGTTGTTCAGGTTGTGCACTGCACAACTCTCTGACATGCTGTTTACACCCACAGCCGTGGTGGGTTGGTGTGTTAGGACAGTGACAGGCAGAGGTTGGTGAAGTAACTTGAGGAAGGAGTTCTTCCCACTAATTTTCTCAAAGGCATCATTTGCAGCAGCCCCGGGGCTGGACAGCAATAGATGAAAATTATCTTAGCTGAAGTTGCAGGTTTAGAAGTGTTTTTTAAAGAGTATTTGGTTTTCTGCAAATAATGGGCAGGAAAATACCAATAAAGTTTATTGCCCTAATATTCTCTGAATCAGTGTATTTAAGAAAGTGTAGTAGAAATTGTTATGTACTTTAAATTTTCTCACTTCTAACATTGCCCCACTGTGTGTGCTGAGTCCTGTTTACAGTCAAATCGCAGTATCATAACTTGGATGAATGTGATTTTCTGGCTGCTGACTTCTTGGAAAGGCTGATAATTCTGATTTAGATACTAAAGCTAGGTTTGCACTGTGTTTCTAAACTTTCACCTCATTGTTTGGATTGTTTATTAGAGAAGGAGATCGTTTATCTAGGTTGTATATTAACTCACAGAACTGGAATCCTTTTCAACTAATGTAGTGATCATTTTTGCATCTATTTGCAAAAAAAAGTCAGTACAGTAGATATTTAAAACACAAAGCATTATTATTATACAGACTCTCTTTTGAATTTATGTTGGTCACAATCCTGGGGGGGTGAAAACATTCTTATTAAAACACTGAATTTGATTTTGTCAGTGGAGTCAGTTTTATCATGGGGCCTCCAGAGAAGTGAAATGATCATGGGCACCGTATTTAGTCATAAACAAGCAGTATTTTTATTGCTCTGACAGTTAAAACCTGTCTGTATTTTTCATATCCAGAGCAAGTGGTCAATAGTCCCTTCGCTGCATACCCGCGTGGTGCCAGGGCAGGGCCATAAGGTTGAAAGACAAGGCCAGGGTAGCTGTTAGCCTAGGAACCTGGAAGGTGCCAAGAGAAGGTTGGTAATTAGCACTGGGAGCCAGACGGCCTGGCGACAAAGGCCTACACAGGCGGGTGAAGGCTTGCAGTGCACGGACGGGAGGGTCCAGCTGCCAGGTTTTGTCAGGCTGCAGACCTAGCAGTCAGAGTAACCTACCACCACGAATGTCGTAGGAAATTACATCTATAACTGGCAAAGCCCTGTCCGTGGGAAGGCTGAACCTTGAAATGCTGTCACAATTTTGGGCTGGTTCACGGGCCCTTTTCATATATATGGTAGTTCTGCCTCATTCTAAAGTAGGTTTGGTAGAGTTGCAGTTTTGAGGCGTTATTTCCATGGTATTTCCAACATCAGCTGAAACTTGCGTTCACTCCTACCATTTGGTCTCTTGGTTCTGGAGTTCCCAGTGGAAGCGACAGTCACGCATGCTAAGGTCTGGCTGGTGAGGTGAAGTGGTTGTGTGTGCAGCATGAGGAAATGCCTCGGGGTTGTTACATGGTGGAGTGTAAATTGACTCAGCCAAGTCCACAACGAGTGCAAAATCCCATCAAAGACATTATTTTAGTGTATGTGGTAATCAGTCAGAGGGGGCTCCTAGATAAGTGAGTTTGGAGTTGGGTTTCTGACTTAGATTGTTGGACGTGGTTGGGAGGAAATGCATACATGTCGAGGAGCCCCTTCCTCGAGTGGAAGCCCGAGGACAGGATTGCTTATCTAGGGTAGGGGTGCTCTGTAGGGCGTGCAGGGGCTGTGGAAGCATCGCTGAGGATGTCCGGTTTACAGGTGTGCAGACCCGGCTGGAAAGGCCTGGACTACAGGTGGGTGGGTCTCAGGTGACATGGATGGGAGGCTGGGAGAAGCACGTGCATTGTTTATCTCTCCGGGGGCGGCCAGGCCACGGTCCAGAGCCCTTCCCTCCATCCATCCCAGGTCCACCACAGTCTCAGGAGGAACATTACGCCGTGGTACCCGCCGTAATCCCATTTTAAATTAGAGCTGGCAGCTCTGATGAGGATAAGTGGGAAACAAGACATTGAGCTAATCAGTTCTGAGAGGCTGGAATACTGTTCTCATTATGATTCACATGACAAACAACGAGCTACTTGAGTCTAAAAATCACAGGCCTCCTTTCTGCCTGCCAGTGCTGTGTGATAAGTTAATTGATTGCTGAGAACTTGCTGTTTTTTTTTCCCCCAGTAGTGGAAGTGGGTGAAACAGTGGAAGGATAATTCTGTGTCTGTGGGGTGGGGACTGGAGGCACAGTTACGTGTCCCGCATTCCACGTGGACACCATCTTCTTGAAAGGGTGCACATTTGCTGTGTCTTGTGATGCCTCATTGGAGATGGAGTGTGGCATTTTGAAAATAACTCACTGGCGGAAGGTACCTTTATTGGACATTAACTGGGGGTCAGAGTTCTGGAAGTGGTACATGGCCGGTGAGGTTTTCCTTCAGGTACTGGCGACATCCAACAGGAATGGCACGGATTAAACTGGGGAGGAAGGGATGGGAAAAATAGGAAAACAAAAGAAAAACTGCAAATCACCTTAAAACTGTCCTCATCGAGTTTTTAAAGTTTTTTTTGGGGGGGACGGCAATTAGGTTTATTTATTTGTTTATTTATTCTTAGAAGAGGTACTAGAGATCAAACCCAGAACCTCATGCACACTAAGCATGCACTCTACCACTTGAGCTATAATCTCCCCACCTCCATCAAGTTTTTAAAATAACACATTGGTCTTACATCCCTTCTTACATGAGAAGATAGCAGTAACTTATAACAGGATTAAATGAAGTGATAACATGCACTTTTTTTTTTTAATTGAGGTACAGTCAGTTTACAATGTTGTGTCAGTTTCTGGTGTACAGCACAATGCTTCAGTCACATATGAATATACGTATATTCATTTTCATATTCTTTTTCACCGTGAGCTACTACAAGATCTTGTATATATTTCCCTGTGCTATACAGTATAAACTTGTTTATCTATTTTATATATACCAGTTGGTATCTACAAATCTTGAACTCCCAGTCTGTCCCTTCCCACCCTCTTCCCCACTGGCTACCACAAGTCTGTATTCTATGTCTGCACATCTGTTTCTGTTTTATATATAAGTTCGTTTGTCTTTTTTTTTTTAAATTAGATTCCACATATGAGTAATATCATATGGTATTTTTCTTTCTCTTTCTGGCTTACTTCACTTAGAATGAAATTCTCCAGGTCCATCCATGTTGCTGCAAATGGCATTATTTTATCATTTTTTATGGCTGAGTAGAATTTCATTGTATAAATACACCACATCTTCTTTATCCAGTCATCTCTCAGTGGGCATTTAGGTTGTTTCTATTTCTTGGCTATCGTAAATAGTGCTGCTATGAACATTGGGGTGCAGGTGTCTTTTTGAATTAGGGTTCCTTCTGGATATATGCCCAGGAGTGGGATTGCTGGATCATATGGTTAAGTCTGTCTTTAGTCTTTTGAGGAATCTCTGTACTGTTTTCCACAATGGCTGCATGAAACTGCATTCCCACAAACAATATAGGAAGGTTCCCTTTTCTCCACACCCTCTCCAGCATTTATCATTTGTGTACTTTTGAATGATGGCCATTCTGGCTGATGTGAGGTGATACCTCATTGTAGTTTTGATTTGCATCTCTGATAATTAGCGATATTGAGCATTTTTTTCATTTGCCTATTGGTTACTTGTATGTCTTCATTGGAGAATTGCTTATTTAGGTCTTCTGCCCTTTTTCAGATTGGGTTGTTTGGTTTTTTTCTTATTAAGTCATATGAGCTGTTTATATAGTCTGGAAATCAAGCCCTTGTCAGTTTCATCTTTTGTAAATATTTTCTCCCATTTCATAGGCTGTCGTTTTGTTTTGCTTATGGTTTCCTTTGCTGTGCAAAAGCTTGTAAGTTTAATTAGGCCCCATTTGTTTATTCTTGCTTTTATTTCTATTGCTTGGGCAGACTGCCCTAGGGGAGCACTGCTGATAGCATACGCTTTTCATCAGTTTCCTCTATGGCCAGCACTGTTGGAAGTTTCTAATATTTCTTTAAAAGAAAAAAGTGTTCCTCCCTCCCCCACCCTCCCTCTTCCCTTCCTTCCTCCCAAGAGAAGCCATTGCACTTTATTCAGTTGTTACTTGAAATGACCGACAGTTAGTGGATGGCAGCAGAATGAGTAAGGACTACTAGTTACAAGAACTACCTCTTAGACATTGTTTTATACACTCCATTATCACAGTATTTTGCAGAAGCAGGTGATTGGAGCCTGTGGTTGGACAGTTAATGAAATGGTTGGTTAGACAGGGAGTCATAGAAACGTACTTCTGTTTTAACTTAAAAATATCCAATTTGATCTGTACATATAAACACATGTATAACTGAATACATAATTGGATGAAAATGTACACCTGCATGCATAAAGTTGTGTGTGTGTGTGTGTGTGTGTGTGTGTGTGTGACAGTGAGTCAGTCCTCTGGGACTTGACTGACTTCCCACAATCTTTGACCGTTATTTCCCCCACATCCAGCCCAGAAGCAGTTAAAAAACTGACACACCCGTATCGAGATCACCAAAGCATTCTGCTTCTCAGGATGAGCGATTATTAGGTTCAACAGATAGTTGTCAAGAGTAAACGATCAATGTATTGCTCTTTCAAAATATTAATCTGTTAACCCTAATCACTACAAGGGGTGGTGTGCTGGCAGCTTCATGTCTCAGGAGGGTCGTTCACCAACAAGGCTGATCAAAAGTGATGAGCAAATGATGGAACCAGCTTCGCAGGTCAAACATCAAGGCGGGAGGGCAGAGCTCAGTGGTAGAGGGTGTGCTCAGCAGGTGCGAGGTCCTGGGTTCCATCCCCAGTGCCTCCATTAAAAAAAAAAAAATGAATACATAAACCTACTCCCCCCTAAAACAACAACAACAACAACAGCAACAAAAAACAGAATCAGACATCACCCTCCGTTACTAGTGGTGTCTCTTTGAACCCCAGCCTGACGCTTGTAGCAGTACTGAGCTGTCTGTCCTGATCTCGGTCCACCGCTCACCTGCAGCTCTCTGCCCGCGTATCCCTCTGTCTCCTCCGTCCTGCAGTGTTACTGGGTGTGTCCGTGTGCCTGCCTGGAACGTGGGGCTGCCACACCCAGAGACCCCCGCAGTGTGCCATCAAAGCCGAGGGGTAACAGTGTCTTGAGGAGGAGGAGGGGTCTGTTTGTCCGCTGCTTCAAGGAGCATCAGTAAGGTGAGACTAGAGACCTGCCCTTGGACGTAACAGTGTGGGAGTCACGGGTGACCTGGGGAGCCCCTCAGTGAAGTAGATCGTGCTCTGAAGATGGGCCCTGGGGAAAGAGGTTTTATCATTTCATCAGCAGGGAAACGGGGTCCTGGCTGGAGCTGTGAGGTCAGGGGGATTTGTTTCCTTAAAGCCCGAAGATGCGTGTTTGTGCGCTGATGGCAGTGACCCAGTGGGGAGAGCTCCATGCAGGGAGGAGGGAGGTTACTGCAGAAGTGGGTGAAACCCTTTTTACAGACTGTCTTACGGTCAGAGCCATAGTCAGTGGGTGGGCTAGGGGGTTCAGTGGTGGGTGCTGAGGAGTCTGGACGAGAGAGAGAAATTGTGACAGGAGCGTTGAATGCCCGCTGATACCAGTGGTCACTGGCAGGCAGTCAGTGCCCCCGGCCCCGGCGAGGTTCGGGCTTGCGGGGCAGGCACGGTGGGCGTGGGCATGGGGCGCTGCTGGCTTTGTGCGTTGCCGCAGCAGCACTGTGGGGGCGGGGGGAGCAGGGGTTACGGTGTGCCCAGGCCCTGGGGCTGCTGGTGCCCTGTCCAGGGTGCCCTTCCTGTCTCTAACAGCTTTAATGAATAGCTTGTCACCTGCTCTAGACGTTGCTTTGAGTCTCAGTTCTGACCTCTCTTTTCTCCCCTGACAGGTTTTTTTGGGCGGGGGGCAAATCACGCTCCAGAGTTAGAAATGACCGCATCTGTCAAGTCACCTGCCTCGTCACCGCCGGGGCCTTTGCTCAGATGTCACTTGCTCTGTGGGAGCAGCTCCTGAGGCCCCCAGGGCGTCTTCCGCAGTATCACCATATTGTCGTTTAAAAGCTCAGACTTTCCCTGGTTGCTCCCTTGCATGGTGAGCTTACGTGACACTCAGCTGCCAACAGAGAGACTCCACAGTCCTTGGTGAGGTGTGCGGGCAGCTCAGACCGGCTCACTCTGCCGGGACGTTCGCCCATTGGTGCCACCCCGCCCTCTTCACCCACGGGAGGGACCCACGTGTCTGCTAAACTCAAAGACCCTTTAAAGGCACGGGGTGCAGTCCTCAACTTCCCTTCCCCAGTGCCTAGCACATAGCAGGCACCTCATAGATATTTGTTGAACGTATTGGTTCAGGATTACATTTTAACTTGCCCTTAAAAAAAAAGAGCTTAACAATATTGGGCTCACACAATCCCTTGTAAAAATGACTCTGAGAAGCTGTGATTTACTGAATGTCAGGTGAGAGCAGAGGAGGAGGAGCGGGGAGAGCAGAGGCAGCGGTGTCCGGAAGAAGCTGTCCAGGGGCCCGAGGATGGCCCCGCTCCATCCGTGCAGGTGCAGCCGAGGGAGAGGGCAGGCGGCGTCTTCCTGGGTGTCGTTTGCTCACTGTATTAATTACAGTTCATTTTGGTTGCATAAGACAGTTGCTTGCGCACAGCGGGAGCAGCGTTTTCTCCCACATGAGAGAATCTGGGAGGTCCACGTCCAGGACGGTCCAGGCTCCCATCCGTCTGCCCTGCTCAGCGCTTCTGTTCAGCCTCAGTTCAGGACATGGCTTCCCGGCCAAGCCCAGCCGTCCTGTCTGCAGGTCTTGTATTCTGAGATGTACTGTGCCCCTAAAAGTAATGAGATAAAGCCTGCTAAGGAGAAAGGGGATGGATGCTGGAGTGGGGGCCAGCGGCTGTGTTACCCACACTCTTCTGGTCTCCCCCCTGCTCTCCTCCTCTGTTAGTGTCTCACCTTCCTGGACCCTCTTCAGCTCCCTCTTCTGTCCTCTTCTCCTCCTGCCGGAGCTTGACTCACGTACAGGTGTTCCCCTGGTACACACCCAAATAAAGTAAACGTGTATCTTAAGATTTTAAAGAAATGCTAGGAAAGAGCTCCAAATAAGGCAAATAGAAATCAAAACAAAGGTGAGCTTGGTTTGACTGGAGCTGATGATGACTTGGTTTGACCTGGAGGGAGAGTTCTGGGCTTGATAGAAGTGTATCCTGTGTTCAGTTTGAAAGGAGGGAGGTAGGAGTCTAAGTTACAGGAAGACAGTGAACTCGGGTAAAAGGCACCGCGGAATATACTGAAACATTCCACCTTTGGTATTTTTAGCTGCTTCTGTACCAAACGTCTTCATCCTGGAGGGCGGACGTGGTTTCAGCATCCATTAGATCACACCTGCCCCTTTCCAGTCACCTTCCCGTGTGACTCCCTCTGCGCAGAGCAGAGCCCTCCCTGGGGAGGGAGCTCAGTGGCCGGATTGAGCTGGGAATTGGTTGCTATGACTACAGCACCGCAGGTGTGCTGTGCCTGCAAGTCAGGCTTCGTGGTCCTCGGAATAGGGGCGCTGGTGGTGTCCCAGCAAAGTAGCCTTAAAGGGAAGATCTCTGGTGTCTCTGTGTGTAGAGTGGACCTGGTACCACAGGGCGCCTGCCGCTTTCAGTCTTCAGCCAGGGAGCCTGTCATCTGTGGTCCTTGCGTAAGTGCCTGTGGGAGCTCACCCCAGAGGTCCTTATTTGCAGTGATGTTTGAATTTCTCTGGCCAAAGGAAATATCATATTTCATAAAGATTTTAAAGTCTGACACGTGTGTGTGTGGCGAAATACAGTATTGTTTTTCTCTGTAAAATGCTGGAGGTGTTTTCTGCCAAGTGGGAAGGCACTCCTAGCCTGTGGTTGTGCACAATTATTTGGGGGAAGGCTTGGTTTGGAGGGTGTGGCAATTACTGTGTCACCTGTATGAGCTCACAGTGTCTTAAAATGTGTAGCAACGAAATTTGTTTTCGTTTCAAGAAATATACTGTTCAGTATTGGGAACGCTGACAAAATAAAAAAGAGTAAGGCTATTGCTAAGAGAGATTAATGTATGAAGCCAGTTATACTTGGTGAAATTGGAATGTCTTTATTAAAATAAAAATTTCAGTTAATTTCAGGGACGCACTTTTATTTTACTATGAACTGAATTATATATTTATAAATAAATATTACTATGAGTATAAAATTACATATATAATATATAGGCATATACCATATAAATAAACAACAAAATTGTATGTTTGAATGTTAAAGAAAATGACTTTATTCTGTATTACGTACCCCACTTTTTTTTTTTAGTATTGTTGAACAATTTACTAAAAGTCATTTAAACGTACTTCAAGAATTAAATAGTTGAAATAAAGTGAGACAATAGCTTAGGCATGTAGATCACTGCCTTTTTTATGTTAGTATTTAAATAAATTTAACCTGGGTTTGAAAGCTATCTGCTTAACATTTATTATTTATTGCTGTGAGTTCAAAAATACTAAAAATTACGTATTGCCTTAGGTGTTTCTTACTTTTAGCACACATGAATGGCTTCATGTATAGGAATTAGATATTTTTGTAATTAAATATAAAATATAATTTCTGGTATTGAATGTTTATCTGTTCCAGATCTAGATTTTCTTAGTTCTACCTTTATCTGTGATTTTTTTTGAGTCAGATATTTAAGGACAGTTTTTACCTTCTGTTTTATGATGGCTTACTTTACATTTTATGACTATAAACTGCTTAGTGTCTCAGTTTCATTAAGATAACTTTTGCTATTAAACATTTTCAGATAATGTTAAAAATTGGGGCAATGGTCAAAATCTGTCAAAACACTTTCCTAGGTTTTATTTTTATTATTATTTTTTGGCTCATTAGGGTGCATTTAGAAAACCACCATTAAGTATTTAAGTATACATGAAATATATTTAAATATATATATGTATGCCTAGTGGTGGTTTTCTGAATGCACCCTTGTGAACCAAAGGTGGTGGGTGAGGAGTAAATTAGGAGTTTGGGATTAGCAGACACACACTACTATATATAAAATAGATAAACAACAAGGTCCTCCTGTATAGCACAGTGAACTATACTCAGTATCCTATAGTAAACCATAATAGTAAAAAGTGTGAGAGATAGATACATATATATATATCTGAATCCCTTTGCTGTACGCCAGAAACTAGCACAACATTGTAAATCAACTAAACTTCAATTTAAAAAAATGTATTCATACTTAATTCAGTTGTGCAGATAGGAAAACTTTTCTCTCATCAGGCTAAATCATCTGTATTCCAGGATGTATATATCTCTCTCAGAGTTTTCTGCTGCCATGGTAGTTTATATAGTCTAAAATAATTATTAATTGTTATTCAGAATCTTGAGACTGTTTCAGCTTACCACTTTGTCACCTGATCTTGGAGTTCAGCTTGTTATGTAACTTTGGAAACACAGAGTAAAGAGTTATCTGTGAATAGGGTCTTCCAGGTTTTATAATCACTATCCTATTTAAGTGAATTTTTAACGCAGTTGAGGTATAATTGATACAAAGTGAGTAACCTTTTGTATGTTAATCTTATAAATAGTTAACTATATACAGTTTGTATAAATATGGTTAATTTTGTGTATGGAAACATCATTGTGGCTAAAGCAGGGGTCCATTCCCCCCCCCCGCCCCGATTATCTGTATCAGAATATGGATAATTATAGTCCTTCAAACATAGTGGAGAAGAGCTTCCTGAAAACGACTCAAGCACAAGAGGGGTGTTTTAACTTTTCTAGGGATGTGCTTGTGGGACAATAAGTGGAAAAGACACTGAAGTAGGGTCCTTGTGTTTGACAGTAAAGATGGCTAGGAGATAACGTGGGGCAAGGCTAGGAGAGGTGGGTGACCAAGGTAGAGGTTTCCAACCTGGGCTTGTTACTGGGTACACTGGCTTAGGGTGGGTGCAGCCCTGAGGCCCAGGCCCGGGAGAGTCCAGTCACTGCAGTCTGGCTGGACCTCCCACTCTCATTTTCAGAGCTCGCAGGCAGGTGGTCAGTCAGGTTTGAACTGGTGAGAAAATCAGTGTATAACCACTGAAGTGTTAAGATCATTGAATGAGAGGGTCCTGGGGGTTCTGGAAAGCTGGGACCAGGGACCTTGGTGTGCCACGGCCTGGGGCCTGACTAGTGTTTTCATGGACATAGAAGTTGGTGGGGCACAGGTCAGTCATTTAGGACTGACTGATGTATTGTAATGAAATTACAGAGAATAGAAACAGTGAGATAAAGAATGCTTTGAACTTGCCTGTCTGGCGGTGGAATACCTTTGACAGCTGTAACCAAATCTAGGGGCTAGAGGTGAGTGGGTACCTGAGGTGAAGTGAGTACTTTCGGCCTTAGGGCATGGTGTAGTTCGTGCTTTGCCAGACAGGGGGAGCTACAGGAAGTATGGAGAGAGAGAGAGAGAATCTGGACACTGAGTCACCTGGAAGGCTTTGGGGGTGGGGGTAGGGTGGAGGGATAGGTAAATAGGGTGAATACAAAAAAGAGGTGCTTACAGGGTCAGAAGGCTGTACGGACTGACAATGACAACTTAAATGGTGTTTTACTGCCCATTCCGGTGTAGAATTCTCTTGTTTTATTTTAAGCAAGCCGTGCAGTATCTTGCCGATTCCTACATGAAGGGGATGCCGGATTGCATAAGTTTTCCTGTTGCATTTTGTAAGTGAGGTAGTATTACGGTTTTACAAAACATAACTTGCAGATAATGGTTTGGGTTGCTTCCAGTTTGGGGGCTTATGTCAGCGTTCATGAACGTTTGTTTCTGTGGACATCTGTTTTCATGACTTCTTGAATAAATGCATGGGAGTGGAACTGCTGGGTTATGTGGTTAGTGTATGTTTAACTTTATAAGAAACTGTTGCACTGTTTTCCGCAGTGGCTGTGGCATTTTGTACTCCCACTAGCAGAAAATTTCAGGCATTCTGGTTGCTCCACATCTTCTCCAGTACTTAGTATTGTCCATCTTTCTAATGTTAGCCATTCTGGCAGATATGTGGTGGTGATCTCACGGTGCTTTTATTATGTGTTTCTCTGAAGACTAGTGTCGTTGAGAAGTTTTTCATGTGTTAATTGGTCGTTCATGTATCTTTGGTGAAGTGTTAGTTCACCCATTTAAAACAAAAAAAAATTTTAAATTGGATTTTGACCATTAGAAAAATTGAATTGACTGTTTTATTTGTGAGTTGTGTTCCGAGTACAATTCCTTCTTTGGATATATTTTGTGAAAATTTTTGTCCAGTCTGTGGCTTGTCTTTTTCTTCCAAATTGTCTTTTCAAAGCAAAACTTTTCCACTTCAGTGAAGTCTGTTATGTCTGTTTTCTTTTATAATTTGTACTTTTGGTGTCCTATTTAAGAAGTTTTTTCTTAACTTGATGGTATAAAGGTTTCCTCATGTTTTTCTTCTAGAAATTTAATAGTTTTAGCTTTTCCATTTGGGCCTGAGATCCATTTTGATTTGATTTTTGTGTATGGTGTAAGGTAAGGGTTCAGGTTTGGCTTATGTTTTTCCATACAGGTACTTGGTGGTTCCAGAACCATTTATTGAGAAGAATATTTTTTACCCACTAAATTGCCTTGGCATATTTGTGAAAAGTCAATAGCCCACCGCACAAAAACTACTAGAGCTGATAAACAGATTCAGCAAGGCAGCAGGATACAAGATTAACACACAGAAATGTGTTGGATTTCTTCACATTAACAATGAAACAGCAGAAAAGGTGAATTTAAAAAATCCCTTTTAAAATCACACCAAAAAACAAAAAACAAAAACCTTAAGAATAAACCTGACCAAGGTGGTGAAAGACTTAAACACTGAGAACTGTAAACCACTGTTAAAGGTAATTAAAGATGATTTAAAGAAATGGAAGGATATCCCATGTTGGAAGAATTAATATTGTTAAAATGGCCATACTACCCAAAGCAATCTACAGATTTAATGTGATCTCTACCAAATTACCCAGGACATTTTTTACAGAATTAAGACAAATAATCCTAAAATTTTATGGAATCACAGAAGACCCAGAACTACTAAAGCAATATTGAAGAAAAAGAATGAAGCTGGAGGAATAACCCTCCCAGACTTCAGACAATACCACAGAGCTGCAGTAATCAACACAGCGTGGTATTGGTACAAAAACAGACTTACGGATCAATGGAGCAGAATAGAGCCCAGAAATAAACCTACAGACTTATGGTCAATTAATCTTCAACAAAAGAGGCAAGAATATGCAGTGGAGAAAAGACAATCTCTTCAGCAAGTGGTGTTGGGAAGACCGGACAGCTGCATGTAAATCAGTGAAGCTAGAACACTCCCTCACACCATACACAGAAATAAACTCAAAATGGCTTAGAGACTTAAACATAAGACAAGGCACAGTAAACCTCTTAGAAGAAAACATAGGCAAAACATTCTCTGACATTAACCTTAGCAATGTTCTCCTAGGGCAGTCTACCCAGGCAATAGAAATAAGAGCAAAAATAAACAAATGGGACCAAATTGAACTTAAAAGCATTTGCATAGCAAAGGAAACCATAAACAAACAAAAAGATAACCTACAGAATGGGAGAAAATATTTACAAATGATGCAACTAACAAGGGCTTAATTTCTACAATACACAAACAGCTCATACAACTTAATAACAACAACAACAACAAAAAACCCAATCCAAAAATGGGCAGAAGACCTAAACAAGCAATTCTCCACTGAAGACATATGGTGGCCAATAGGCACATGAAAAGATGCTTACTATTGCTAATTATCAGAGAAATGCAAATCAAAACTACAATGAGGTATCACCTCACACCAGTCAGAATGGCCATCATTCAAAAGTCCATGAACAATAAATACAATAGCTAAGACATGGAAGCAACCTAAATGTCCATTGTCAGATGACTGGTTAAAAAAGTCATGGTATATTTCTACAATGGAATACTACTCAGCCATAAAAGTGAATGAGATAATGCCATATGCAGCAACATGGATGGACCTGGAGATCGTCATTCTAAGAGAAGTAAGCCAGAAAGAGAAAGACAAGCACCATATGATATCATGTGGAAGCAAAAAAAAGGACACAAATGAACCTATCTACAAAACAGAAACAGACTCACAGACAGAAAACACACTTATGGTTACCAAAGGGGAAAGGATAGGGGGGTGGATAAATTAGGAATTTGGGATTAGCAGATACTAACTACTATATATAAAGCAGAAAAACGAGGACCTACTGTACAGCACAGGGAGCAATATTCAATATCTTGTAATAACCTATAATGAAAAAGAATATAAAGAAGAATATATATATATATGTATGTATAACTGAATCACTATGCTGTACACTGGAAACTAACACAACATTGTAAGTCAACTATACTTCCGTGAAAAAAAAAAAAGAATAGACTGTATTTTTTCAGATCTATTTCTGGACTCCAGCCTTTGTTTTGTTGATCTACATATCAATTCTTACACCAATACCACATTGTCTTCATTTGTGTAGCGTTCCAGTAACTTTTGAAATCATGCAGTATAAATTTTGTTCTTTATCCAGATCATTTTAGCTCTTCTATGCCCTTGCCTTTCCATATAAATTTTCAAATCAGCTTATCAGTGTCAAATCTTGTTAGGTTTGATTGGGTTTGCAGTGAGTGTATAGATCAATTTGGGAAGGTTTACTGTCTTAACAATATGGAGCCTTGCAAACTGTGAATGTGGTATATTTCATAATTCGTTTAGGTCCATTATTATCAGCCTTTGTAGGCTTAAGTCCCCCTTTATAGATTTTAGTTTACAGGTCATGCACAGCCTTCACGAAATATATTCCTAAGTATAGTATTTTTTGATGATACATAGTGGGTTTTGAGCTACCTCAGTCTGTAAGGGCAGAGCTGAAACAGGTTTGACAGTATTGCCAGGGAAACTTGTTGGTAAACTTGGAAGGAACCAGTTATTTATAAAACAAGAGGAAACAAATATGGCTTGTGAGAAATGTCCACATTTCATTCAGATGAATTAAATAAAGTGACATGTTATTGCTTGATATCGTTGTAAGAGATTACATATCTATGTGCGTTTATACTTTTCCTTTCTTGGAAATACGCTCTTTTAAGTTCAAGAATTTTATGGATGCGGTATTATATAAGTAGCCTGAATTACTGTTTAGGTCCTGTCTTCCAAAAATGTGCGTGCTATTTTGGCTTCTGTGGTGTATGCCGGATTTGGGGGAGGCTCGTGGTGGGGTTTCGGTGCCATTTGTATAAGCCTTTAAGGAATATCACATACTTGGTTGCCATTATTTGAGATGTTTCAGTATTTCTTGAGATCGGTTCAGGTTTTGCTGGTTAAAGGCCAATCCGACCCATTCATTTGAAACTATGTACAATTTTTCTCATTAACAAGTTATGTGGATCTGTTCGATTGTTTAACGTGATGGTTTATTTTACCTCTAATGAACTTTATAAAAATCAGGTCATTAAAAAAATCAGACATTAGAGCCAGGCTTTCCTTGTCTCTTCAACTCATGCATGGTGGGCTTTGCCCAGTGAAATGAGGAACATTTAAGCAAGGTGTCGTGGAGAAGGCATGTGTCTAAATGCTGAAGGGGAGAGCTGCTATGGACCATGACTTTTAGACCGGCCGGTCAGCTGCCCTCTGTGCCCAAAGCCCTGTGCTCAGCAGAG
This sequence comes from Camelus bactrianus, assembly GCF_048773025.1. Classification (NCBI taxonomy): domain Eukaryota; kingdom Metazoa; phylum Chordata; class Mammalia; order Artiodactyla; family Camelidae; genus Camelus; species Camelus bactrianus. The sequence goes on from NC_133540.1 coordinate 19,942,430, forward strand.
ACCCGTTTGTGCCACCGAGTGGACTGCTAGTGGCAGATCAATTCAGCTGAGCTGTTCTCAGCCGTTGGTCACGAGGACAGACATCACCAAAGTGTAGTCATCATCACACGGCTGTTCTTCGCTGGTTAGGTTGTGTGTGGCAAGAGAGAAAACCTGCTTGCCCTCTTCACCCCACATAGCCGAGGTAAGAGCGCCTTGTTTCTCTTGGCGGGAAAATAAGAGCCAAAGTCGCCTCTTTCAACTTTTCCCACGTTGTTTCGATTTAAATCTATGCTAGTCTTTCCCACAATCATCCTTCAAGCCAGGTATACAGTTGGGCATCCCTGTGCTGGAGAGCCGTGTGGGGTTCAGCTCAGGCATGTTTTACTAACGAAACTGCGTGGCTGGGCACATCTGAGCATTTGACCTCGGAGACTGGGAGGGGAGCCGACACTGCCGATTTCCCTCCTGCCCTTGACTTAGGAGGGAGAGTGGGTGATGAGTTCCCAGGGATCGATCAAGGGCTGCTGTCAGGCCGCTGCTGAGGTCACCGGGCTGGTATGCGGAAATGTGGCCACACGAAGGGCCTTCGAAGCAGGAAATCAGGAGGCGGGAGGAATTTGGCCTCCACACCAGGAGTAGGGTCCTGGGGAGGGGGCACCCCTGGGGAGGGGGGGTTCCTGAGGAGGGGGCGGTCCTAGGGAAGAGGGGGTCCTGGGGAGGGGGGTTCCTGGGGAGAGGGCAGGGCCAAGGCTGGACCTGGTGCTGCAGAGAGACTGAGGACAGTGCAGGTTAGATTCTTTTTTAAAGGAATTGAAATGTTAAGGGCAGAAATATCCAACGTTTAGGGCTTCTCTGTAGTCAAACAGATAGCAGGCTACTGAGGAATGAAGTAGGGGGACACAGCTCAGAGATGTTCGCCTGTCATTTCTTGCCTGCACTCTGTGTTTGGGAGCAGAGGTTAAGTGCTGAGACTTGCTGTTTGGAGGAGCAGACTCAGTTCATCTGTGCAGGGTGATGCTGGTGAAACAGGCCACGTGGTTAGTTGTCCCACATGGTTACTTCGAACTGAGTCTACTCCAGGCTGTGCTCAGGGATGGCTTGTAATTCACACACACACACAGCTTATATGACTACTTGATGTGTATATGGATTTTTAATAATTATTTAATTAGTTGTTCATTTTTATTTTTGAGGGGGAGGTAATTAGGGTTATTTATTTATTATTTTTAGTGGAGGTACTGGGGATTGAACCCAGGATCTCATGCATGCTGAGCACACTCTCTACCACTGAGCTACACCCTCCCTCCCACCACTTATGTTTTTAAGTAGCTGTTCCTTTTTGTTTGTTAAACTAATGAGTGAGGACAAAATAGTAAAAAAAAAAAAAAAATGAAATGCATTTTTATGGTGTCTTTCAAACCACTTTCCTCTTCCCTTAAAATTTATTCCTATGTATTCTACTGATTTTTGACCATGGGATTGAGGACAACAGCAGTGACTTGTTCCAAGTGTTTTTCCTTTGTGTTAACCTCTGTTCTGCTGTCTAGAGACAGTGTCGGGTGGATATTTTTTATAAGTCCTAAACAAATCCACTGGTCTTGGCTTAGGAGCATCAGCCCAGTCATTTACTTAGATTTTTTTTAGGGAGGAGAGCACCTTTCAGTAACTGCTGATCATTTCCTCCAAATAAAGATATGAAACACTGGTGTCTTGGGGTATTAAAATGTTAATCATTTTGTAAGCTGGGATCGCCCGCCAGTATAATCAGTCTGACTGCTGGGTAAAGGCTGACATGAAAAAGTTTACATTCCAACACTGAGGCATTGCATTCCACTGGGCAGTTCTGACGTCCACCAAGAATGTGGAGGCCCAGACAAAGGGCAAGGTTAGGGACACTGGGAGAGGAGGCCTCTGTGCTCGGCGACGGCCTTTCCTGGAAACTCACACCGGTAGGAAGTGCTCTTGACTCAGCTTGGGTGGGAAAATGTGGCCACAGACACGCAGGGCAGGGGGGGCTCATCTCAGGGAGCGCCTGCAGCGCCCTGCCCGGTGAGTCACAGCCTGTGGGCGCTTGTGGAAACTAGGTAAGACTTCACGTTTGCAGATGTTGGTTCTTGCTTGTGGTGAGCCTTGAACTTGAAAGAAAGTTTATCAGGCTACTAAAGTCTTTCTCTATTTTACATTAATGTAGAAGACTACCGTTAGTAATTTTTTGTGTGCATGTTTTTGGTACTGTCAAGCCATTCTGTTTTGCGCCACTAAAAATAGGGAACTTTATTTCAGTTTTAGGAACAATTTTGTAATTCTCAATTTCTGACTTGTTCTGTACAAAAACCTACTTTGACGGGAATGAAAGTCAGGATTGCTAGTTTTCGGAGCAGCCATTCCTACATTAGTTTTCCCGAGGGAATAAATTTATTTAGGAATAAATCTGCTTGTTAGCTGCAGGTGGCCTTTTCATCTACCATTGGCTGTGAGGTTAGCTCTTTTTTGTTTTTAAATAGATTGACCCAAAGTGAGCCTGCATCACTTTTAGTTGTCACCTTTGTTTGTTTCATGAGAGATTATAAGGACATTCTGAAATTACATGGCGTTAATAGTTGGAAGCCAAGCTATCCACTGTGCCTTTTCAGAACAATTTAGAAGGATTTAAATGGACTATAGCAATTAAATGTTCACACTGTGTAGTGTCAGAAGACTTATCAGCATTTTTAAAAAACAAATACCATATTCTCCATTTCTCCCTATCTCTTTCTAACTTTATGGCCTTTTGTGAAAGGCTGGCATCAAGTATAGAAAGGGCTAACAGGTTTTTAAATATTCAGACCAAGTCTCATTGATAATTGTTAGCTGTATCTTTGTTTTGAAAGATAGTTGTTATATATGTGTTAATATTTGTGTCTTAGACACAAATGTGTGTGTACCTAGAATGACCAAAAGTATCAGAAGACGGAGTTACTTTTTAAAACATTTAAATCCAAAAGTTAAAAAATCATCTATGTCCCTTTAAAAATGAAGGAGTTTAAATTTTAAAAATATCTTTGTTTATCTTGGTATGTAGTGTCGTGAGTGCCGTTTCAAAGAAGCAGATGTTCTGGTAGTTGACGTTCTGACAGCAGCTGCCTGCAGAGGCTCGGTTTTTATAGATTTGACATTCAAATCTGCGCCAGTTCCAGGGTAGCCCTCGAGCTTCTGATGTCCATTTGTAATTCTGCTGAATTGGAATTGCCTTGTGAATGACAAAAGCTGATGGTGTCTTTTTCACTCCGCGGGCCAGTGAGTGAGAACCCACCTGACAGCGCAGCCCGGGGCCGCCCGTCGCCGGCTCGCGCCCCGCGGGGGTGTGGGATGCTCCGTGGGGACGTCCCCGAGCGGGTCCGGAGGTCCGTCCTTGCGCGTCGAGCTCACCGGGGACCGGAGCGCGTGTGTGGCCGAGTGTGGAGACGGCTGCTGAGGGAGGCGAGAGAAGGGGCGGGGTCAGTGCTGCGCCCCAGGGCCGGCCCCGCGTTGTGGCGTCCACCTGTGGTTGTGGGCATCCCGCCCGCCCCATCAGGGAGGGCGGCTCGGCTTGTTCCCTTCGGAGACTCAGACTGAACCGGAGGGACAGTTCTCCGGGGCAGTCGGACGGCGTGCGTCAGACGTGCTACGGTCACCCGCTAGAGATGGCTGAGGACCTTTGGTGGAGCGCATTGGACTGTGGCAGACTTTCAGGTGTGAGACTGAAGGAAGGAAGGCCGAGAGACCCTGTACTGTACGATTTCCTGTTTTTTTCCTCAATGCTGATGTTCAAGAAGTCCATTTTGTTTCTGAGTTGCATTTAGAGAGCAAATGTGACCTTCTGTTTATGAACGTCACAGGGCTCACGATCCTGCTTGTTATCACGGCCTCTGTGCACTCACCTTCTGTAGAATACAAGCGATTTGAAAGCATTTTCTATTTCGTGAGTTCCTTATGAGCTCTGGGTTGATCGCACAGCTTACCCTGGTTCTGTCGTGTGCGTCCGGCAAGTTATCTGGAAGAGGAGTGGGGAGCAGAGTTGCGCGTGTGTGTGTCTGTCTCTGTCTGTCTCTCCCTCCCCATGAATATGTGGAGACACAGTGGGAGACCCTCTATCTTACAGCCAGGGATAAACTAAAAATGGGATAATGCCGGGTGAAAGGAAAATGTCAGTATAACTGACTCTTCAAAACTGGTTTACAATATTTCTTCAGCGTTTGTTGACCACTCCTGCCTGTCTTCTAGTTCTTTGACCCGCAGGCGCTATCACTTCATTGCTAAATTACTGTAGAAAGAGATTGGTTCCAGGTTAACCAGTGGTACAGTTCAGTCATCAAACTCAACTCTTCTTTGTCCCTAAGGCTGGTTGTTGTTTGGTCAAAGTAGAGTTACTGCTTTTCTGATTCGAGTCTTGAATTTTGCCAAAAAACTCAGAGCCACTGAAACTAACAAAAATTCTCTTGAAAAGTCGTTTATAGTACCTTTAAGAAAAATTGTGGAGATGCATATGTGTGTCTGTAGGAGGGGTGTGTGTGTGTGTGTATAAATAACATAAATATATATATTTTAATTTATTATACAACATAAAATATGACTTTTTAACCATTTAAAGTGTAGTGGCGTTAATTACAACCACACTTGTACAGCCATCACCACTGCCTATTTCCAAAACTTAAGTTCCATGGCCCCAAACAAACTTTGTAACCGTTAGGCATTCCTCTAACCCCTGGTAACCCCAGGTCTCCTTTCTGTAAATTTCCCTGTTCCAGATGTTTCGTTTAAGTGGCCTCTTACAGTATTTCTCACTTTGTACCTGGCTGCTGCATTTTGCATAACACACTCAAGGCTTAGCCACGTTATAGCGCATATCAGAAATTCAGTCCTTTTTGTAGCTGAATCGTATTCCATTGTACGTATATCTCACATTTTGCTTCTCCATCTGTTGATGGACGCTGTTGTTTCCACCCTTTGGCTATTGCAGATAATGACTCAGTGAACATGGTGTGCAAATACCCATTTGGTTGGGTCCATGTTTTCAGTACTTTGGGGTATTTATCCAGGGGTGCAATTGCTGGGTCATATATTCTGTATTTAACTTCTTGAGGAAGTGCCAAACTGTTTTCCACAGTGACCGCACCCTTGTATGTTCCCGACAGCAAAATATGAGGATTCCAAGTTCTCTAGACCCTCTAAAACACTTGCTACTTTTTTTTATTTGCACCCCCCCACCCCCGTAGCTCATTCACATCTAGGCTCAGGTGTGAAGTGGTATCTTGTGGTTTTGACTTAACTCTTCTCTGTAACTAAGGATGCTGAGTGGCTTTTCATGTGCTTATTAGCCATTTGTGTATCTTCTTTGGAGGAAGAAGTTACAGTCCTCTGCCTATTTTTTAATTGGATTGTCTCTTTGTTGTTGACTTGTGGGCGTTCTTTATGCATCCTGGATGTTAAACCCTTCTCAGACATGTGCTTTGCAAAGATTTTCTCCTCTTCTGTGGTCTGTCTTTTCAGTTTCTCAATAATGTCCTTTGATGCACCAAAGGTTTTAATTTTGATGGCGTTCAGTTTGTTTTTCCTTTTGCTGTTTACACTTCCGGTGTCCTAGCTAAGAGTCCATTGTCAAATCCAAGGTACTGAAGATTTATATCTGGGTTTTAAAATTTTGTTTATTTGTTTTTTCCTAAGAGTTTTAAATGTTTATGGCTTTTTTATTTAGTCAGTGATCCATTTCCAGTTACATTTTCTATGTGCTGAGAAGTAGGGGTCTAACTTCATTCTTTCTCATTTGGAGATACAGTTGTCTCAGTGTATGTGTTAAAGTGTATGTTTCTTCCCCCACTGAATGAGCTTAACACCTTTGTCAAAATTCAGTTAGCCATAGGTATATGGGTTTATTTCTGGGCTTTCGGTTTTATTTCATTGGTCTGTAAGTGTCTGTCGTTAAGCCAGTACCACACTGATTTGATGACCGCAGCTTTGTAGTAAGTTTTGAAATCAAAAGTGTGAGTCCTCCAACTGTGTTGCTTTTGGCTACTTAGGGTCCCTTGCAATTCTGTATGAAGGTGAAGATTGGTTTCTCCATTTCTGCAAAAAATATTTTGAGGGGGATTTTGATAGGGACGACATTGAATCTATAGATCACTTTGGGATGTCCCTTATAAGACTTAGTTACAAAAAAGAATGCCTTGATAGGACTAATTGTCCATTTCTGACAGTGGCATCAAGGAACATTTGGAGGAGAATTGAGTCAGAAGGCTTTGGAACAGTCTCTATTTCTGACTTTTCTTAAAACCCTCAAGGATTGTAGGTGTACTTTTTAAGTTACCCAAGTTCTTATTTAATCTGTATAATTTTGAAATTTTCTTAAATCCTGACTTTAGGAATTTAAACGTTATCAACATCCAGCTGCTATTAATAAGATTGAAGTGTTCTTTTTATTTCTGCTCTGGCCTTACAGAAAACCCTTTGGATTCCCTTAAATTTTTTGTTGGAAACTTTTGAGTGCTGTATTTTCCCCCCTAGAAACTTTTCTAGGGCAGTGCTTTATGACAGACTCACGTGGTTTGCTGTAAGGGTGTGTATAGTAGTTTTCATTCCTCATTTCTTCCTAGTGTGTCCATCGTTTTGAGGTGTGTCTTTGTTATTTGTTGTTTGCTGTGCTGATAAAGACTTATGGTTTTCATTTGACTTTAAACTAAAATACGAGAACCCTGTGTTGTTCACCATCATATTACACACTGTGCGTTTGATCCCTTTTCACATAGGGTACTTCCTTGTGCAGACTGGGTCCTCTGCTGCTCTTTTGAACGTGCATAAAACTTTATGAAATGTCTTGTACTGTATTCTTACTGGCTTTGTTTTGTGCTTTACTGTCCAAACATCTCTGTCATTTGCAAACCTGAAGATACCTCTCTGTGTTTTGCTACTAAATTATCTAAAATAGTTAAAAGAATTGATCGTAATATCATCTGCGGGGCATCTTATCTCCTGCATGTCTCTGTCTGGTTTCCTTTTTTATCTCTATACTTATTTTCCAGGACTCTATTCTTAAAACAGTTTATTTATATAGAACTTGGTCAAGGGTTTTTTTTAAAACTTGATAAAAATAATGATGCTTACTTACTTCTGCTTATATATTTATCGTTTCAAAGACTCAGTTAGTAGAAATATTTTGTGGACTTGATGAATTTCTAGCTGACATTTCCCATTACTCTCCGTCCATCCCTACCTTATAAACTCCTAGTTTGTAAGGTTTTGTTGTTGTTGTTGTTGTTTTTTAAGTGGAGGTATTGGGGATTGAACCCATGACCTCGTGCATGCTAAGCATGTGCTCTAACCTCTGAGCTATCCCACCGCACCTCCCTGTTTATAAGCTAAGAGTAAGTCATCTGTGGGCTGGACCTGTGAGGCCTTGTCACCAGGTCCAGCATATGCATTCACCTGCGCTTTGGCTATTTTGAGGCCTCTCTTTCCTTCTGGATTCTTGGTTATGTTTGAAACTAGCTTTTTTGGATAGATGAAATAATTTATTCTCTCTTGCTAGAGTGTGTTCTGTGGGCATTGGCCTTTTCCCCTCAGTGTGTTCAAAGACTCAGTCTGACGAGAGTCTGTTATTTCTCCTGTGCTTCACATCTGTGTGATGGTCAGAGAACTTGAGTCTTTCGTGGCTTCAAAGAGAGTTTCACCAGGTGCCAGTGCAGCTCATGACACACAAGACTCAGATATATTTTCGTGGCACGTCTCAGGGGATGCAAACTTTTCATCCTTAAAGGAATAGTGTTAGTGCAACTAAGTATGTGACTATCTTCTTAGCTGTAAAGTTGAACCAATGGCTAATTGGTAAGATTTATAGCCTTAATTCTGAAGTAGGGAGTCACTGGTGTAGAAATTAGACATAAAATAAATAAATACATATAGTTTATTCATGTGGATGGATGTTAGTACTTTTGTTGCTAAATTTGTAAGCAACTCAATTCTAGCAGCTTTGTACTTTTTATTAAGTGTTATATGAACATTGTATGCACTCCAAACACTTGTTTTTACTACATGAAATTAAAAAAAAAGGAAGTCATTTGATTATTATGTTTATAAAACTTGTTTGGCTCTGTAATTTAGTAAAATAGGAAAAACTTAAAGTCATATGATTTTCTTTAGATTTTAATGCTATATTATTTAGCAATAAATCTTAAACATACACTATATATTTTTTACCTAGTCCTATAACAGGATTAAATGGGCAATGATGACATGAAACCTGCTATATATTTTACTAACACACTGAGATTATTTCTTAGTTTATAGTGTTTCAGTAAATTATAAGCTTCATTGTAAAAAATTAAATTACAATTAGGCAGTATCCAGAACTGGAAGCCAAATTCTGTGTGTGTGGAAGATTTTCTGTATTTTAATGGTATTTAATTGTAAACCAAGAGACTATTTAAAAACCTAGGTCATTTTAATTGCATGTGAAGTACCATGACAAAGAAGATAGGATTATTATATTTTCTTGGCAAATTTTTTTCCACTTTAAAAAAGCCCTTTAATATGTATCCTTTGAAAATATGTATGCATGAATGTATATATAAATATTTTTTAAAGGATTTTTCAGATATGCTAAGTATGGTTCTTTTGATTTTCATAGAAATAGCATTATGGAGCAGGAAATGACTTAAGTGAGGGCCTGGTTGAACCTAATGACTTTGCAAACGAGTACAGTTTAGACCATTGTCGGGTGGGTCTGCTGGAGGTTCCAAATTGATACAGTGAGAATGTTGACTTTTCCTGTTTTCTTCATTTTACTGATTTTTTTCTTTTCTTTTCTTTTTTTTTTTTGTAACCAAAGTTGGGTTCTAATATGTGAACCATTGTGCACCACCACGCACAAAGAGAGTTATGAGAAGCAGGAATTTCCATAGGAGTCACTCAGATGCCTAACTGACTTGGGGGAACATCCTCAATAAAATAGTTCCCCGGAAGAGGTGTTCCCTCATATTTTTCTCAAAGATAGGTTATGGAAAATGCTTCCTAAAGTGTTGGCTGGAGGGAAGGGAGGGTTTTTGGAGCAGTGAATGGGCAGGGGTGGGGCGGGCATTAGCAGAACAAGCCAGGACGGCTAAGGACTCGCCATGGCTCTGGCTGGCACACAGCGCGTCAGAGGGAGTCAGCCTGCCCAGCGGGTGGGGGCCTGCCCAGACAGGGCGGCGGTGCAGGGCCTCAGGTCACGAGTGCAGTTTTCAGGAGGAAAGGGGCTTTTAGAATGCAGGTCCACTTACATCACTTTGCAGCTAAATGCCCTGCCTTTGGATACCTTTTCCTTAAACTTATTTAGAATAAGTTGATTTGAAAATTTAGAAAAATAGGTACATTTTTAGGTGAAAGAAATGTTTAACATAAACATGTTAAGTCGTAGAAGAGAATCGTATGCATTTTATACTTTCTTTGGATATTTTTCTAGTTTGCCGTTGATTCATTTCCCACCCCTGTTAGACTAAACCTAAATCTTCATCTACCTGGGAATGATCTGAAACAGCCTAACACAAAACACATTCGTAATGATTCTGCATGACTTAGATTGTGAATTCAAAAACATTATACTGGAATTTTCCAGAAAAATATTCATGAGATTTCAGAATTTGGATGGTTTCCTGTCATTCTGTGTGGACAGTGATTTGAGATAGTTTCTCTTTCTTCAGTGTGTGTTTTTTGTAATTATTTTGTTTTTTATTTTTGTATTTCTGAAGTGTTAACTTAAATCCCAATTTATGTTTCTTACATCTTTTTTCTTCTTTCTAGTTTCGGCAAGCGTTCTGCAGGAAGCTTTAGGCGTGGCTGTGAATGCATTGTTCTCGAACCTTCTGAAATGATTGTGGTAAGAAAGCTTCTTTGGAGACTTTCCCCTCAAGAAAGTTACGAAATAAAAGCATTTTCACAAACTACTTATAATAGTGTATTTTATAACTTTAGATATATTTATTTGGTAACTTTCTGGATTTGTGTTTATAATCACACTGTTATAATTATTTATATGATTCAGTTAAATGATAAAATTAAAGGGGGCAAGTACCTAAATGTTTGGTGCTTGAACTTTATAAATCAATCTCTGATAATGCCATTGCATTGAAGTTTGGGGATAATTTTGGAATTGCAGGATTTTAGCCCTCCAGATATTGATTGGAATGAGTGAGATACTTTAAATGAGTCACAGTGATATGTACTCAGGCAACAATTAGCGTAAGGAACCCCGTTCACTTCCTTTAATCGAAAGAAATCTGGGGGACTTTTATGCTAATTAGGCACTCTGTTGAGAGTCTTAACTCTCTTTTTAACAGAATTGTGTAATTAATTTATTTATTTTCACAGTACTTTATTTTTATTTTTTAATGGAGGTGCTGGGGATTGAACCCAGGACCTGATGCATGCTAAGCACGCCCTCTACCGCTGAGCTGTACCTTCCCCCGCTTTACAAATTTTTTTGTTTTGTTTCTTTTTTTTTTTTAGGGGGAGTTAGTTGGGTTTATTTATTTATTACTGTTATTTTTTTTTTATTTAACAAAGGTACTGGGGATTGAACCCAGGACCTCTATCACTGAGCTATACTCCTGCCCTGAATTGTGTGATTTAAAAAGTATATTGAGATAAGATGTATGTAGAAAACCATAATGTTAGAAGAGATGTTAGCCACATAATTACTTTTATTGATGCTTTAAAAAAAATCCTGTCACATTCTTCTTTTCATATAAAAGCAATGTTAAGATAGGGCAATATTTACCCCTTAAAAAAAAAAAGGCAACGAAACTAAGAAGATGGGAGGGAGTGCCCTGTACAGACCCTCAGTTGGTGCTCCCTGTCCAGTGTCTCTCTAGGAAGGAAAATTTTGTGAATGGATGACACCTGAAAATAGATGATGACAGAGGATTTTCTTTCACATTTGGTGAAGTATTTGGGGAATGACTGGCAGTTCATTTTCAGAGGAGACGTAGGTTTCTTCCCTATGATGGAGAAGAGGCATTCGTCAGAAATGAGAACTTCCTCATCAGAGCGCGTGAAAACTTCTGGTAAAACCTCACAGACTTTACCCTTAACAGAGAAAGTGGCGTGCCGGCGAGTAGAGATTCAGGATGAGAAAGGTGGAGGCAGAGACGTAGGACTTTCCAGCAACAGGTCTTGAGAAGCATTGGAGATAGTCCCTCAAGGTTTTGGTCTCCATTACTGCTGGTTTGTGTTTCTCTGAAGGGTTTGTGATCCTCAGAAGTCCTCGAACAGACAGTCGTGGCGTCTAGATGTGCCTCCTTGGGGAGCAGGCTCGTTTTCGTCGTGTAAGCAGGACGAGGGTTAACCTGATGTAACTTTTATTCTCTGGTCGTCCATTCATCACTTTCTAAATGTTGAAAATGAGGAAATTATTTTTTGAAACAACACTATGTATGAAAAAAGAAACTGAATCCATAGAATGAAAGTAGGAAGAGGAGACCCTTAGGTAATCCACCATAGTCATTCCACTCGTAGGCACGTTTGAGTCATTTCGGATTTGGGGTTTTTTTGCTTTCTGTTTTCACTCAGATTAACTACATCAGGGTCTCTGCACTTTAGCGAAGACAAAGGACAGTTGCTTTCCTAATGTGTGATGATGCATCCTGTGAGGGCTTTCACTAAGAAGTCAGCACAAAGGCTACTGAAAATGTCCTTCCCTTTGAAACTACAGGAAATTCAAGAATTACCCATGTTGTCCCAAGTGGAACTGAAAATGCTTCTTTATAAAAGAAAAGTTACTCAAAACCAGTTAGTTCCGGAGAAGCTCAGAAAGGCTTAAGTCTGTCGAGATAGCCTGTCCACAAATGTCTTTGCAAAATGAACGAGTGTGGACTATCTGTAAGTTTTATTCTGCAGCTGATCTTAACATGGGATGTTGTATTTGAAGCAATGAAATTTTGGGGGATTTTATTTCAGGTAGACTATATGGATGAAAATGAAGAATATTTCCAGCGTCAAGCTTCTCATCGACAGTCTCGAAGGAGATTCAGAAAAATCAACCAGAAAGGCGAAAGACAAACAATTATCGACACTGTGGACCCTTACCCTGTGGGGAAACCACCTTTGCCGAGAGGCTATCACACGGTAAGTTGTCCAAGTATACAATACTTTCATTTATCTTTAGTTTCTTGAAGGGAGTCTCGTGAAAAGACATATAAGTTTTCTTTTTTTGATGCATAATTCCTTTCTGTGATATACTTATCCAAAATGCAAGTTTTCCTGGAAACACACATTATAGAAGTAGTTTTAAGGGACGTTGAAATAAGATATCAAAAGACATTGTTTAGCCTTTTTATCTCTTAAAATGTGCTCTGAGGCTCAGCTCTGTGGTCAGCATGTACCGTTGTCACTGGAATATTTTTAGGTTCTTGCCTTAATCTAAAACTTTGGCCTCCTCCCCATTGCCAGGGGCAGGTATCCTACCTGTTTTTTTATTCAAATGTAGCTCTCTAAAAATTACTTCTTATTTTCATGGCTTTTTAATACTACTGTGAGACTATTACCTAAAAATTTTTTTGTTTTTAATACAATGAAGCGAGAGTGTAATTTGAAATGATGCTTCTTAAAAGCCCGACCTACAGACGGTCTGAAACATTTCATTGTTAATTACATCATAAATATCAAGAAAATAGACTACTTTTTATGTTTGGGGAAACCAAGGCGCAGACAATGAGTGATGTGTATGAGACCCCAGTATCGTCAGTTTGAGAGCCTCGTTTTTCTTACTCCTTCTCTGCTCAGTGCACTGTGCACGTGTCCCCCGGTGGCCCATCCAAAAGGGTGGCACATATGTTTGAGGATTTCTCTTTTCAAAAAGAGAGGAACTGGAAGTTTTACGTATGACATAATAAGATTAAACGTGGTTTGTCTATACTTGTAATTCTGTTGACTGAGTGATGTGAAATTAATTTTAAAATAAAATAAAAATATGAATAAAAGTATAAAATAAAAATGTGAAAAAATTAAAGATAGGTAATTGACAACTATTTTATATTTCACATTTGTTTTTCTTACCTAGCCTTTTCTTTCTCTTTGCAAATAAACATAAATGCAAAAATGCATGGGAAAATGTATATAGGCTTAAAATTATGTACTTAAATTTCCAGTAGCTTTAAGGGATATATTTTATATGTTTTGTTTCTGAGAGCCCTTTGTACTTGAATATTTATGCAGTTTTGACCACCAGCTATCTGCCTACCCTTCTCACTGCCCATGCACGAAAAGTTTTAATTTAACATGAATTTCATAGCTGAATCATTTCATTGAGCTCGTTTGGAAAGGGTTTCTTCTTGCTACTCATAAAGCCAGCTTTGTTTGCCTGTTGGAGAGACTGGGTATTTAAAAAAAAAAAAAAAGCCATGAAAGGTTTTTTGTTACCATTGTCTATTAAAAAAAGGTAGTATTTTTAGTGTTGATGTAGCATCATGGAAGAAGGAAATATGGATTAAAAATAGTTGCCCACATTAATACTACAATCTACTAATACTGTTAATACCCCTTGTGCTTTGGAATTACTTTTCCAAACCAGATTTTATAGTAAGATACTTAGTGACAGTGTGGGTTACTAAAATTTCAGTGTTAACGCTGATCGGTTTGGTTTTATAGTCATATTTGTCCCACTTAAGTTGGGGGGGAGCATATTAGAATTATTTCTCTCTCCCACCCCCTTGTTTCCCCTGTTGTGGAATACTTCAGTCACCTCCTGCGTATGACTCCCTTTTTTTATAATCTGATTTTTTTTTTAAATATGTAGTTTTTAAAAATTGTTACGAGGTTACTATTTAAAAACAAGTTTTTTAAAACGTCTTATCTGGTCAACAGATACTTTCACGAGGGAAAATTCAGTACTAGGGTTTAAAGTTTAACCCGCTTTTTGGTGGGCCAGGTACCAGTGTTCCAAATGTGACATGTTGGCTTCCATTTTACTAAATGAGTTTAGGTGGGCCGCAAGACAGCCATCACTGAAAGTACCAGATCCTGTCTTTTTGTGAAGATTGTCTTTAAATTATATTTATATAATTACTACCTTACCTAAATACATGATTTTTAACACATGAAAAAACAGAATTTTGCTTTGTATTTGATACCACAGGATCAAAAGGGTTAAGTAAAAATCATTATTCTCCATTAGCCCTAAGGCACATTTACTTATTCTAAACAGAACTGTTTCTTTTTTGAATGAACCCTCATGAGGAGGGACCGAGGGGGACAGGTTTGTCTGAAAGACGCATGATTGAACTGCCCAGGTGACCCCAGGTGGTTGCAGGTGCATTTCGCGTGCATGGCTAAGGACCATGGACAGCAGTACCCAAGGAGCCCATTCTGTGTGGTCGTTTCTTAACCTGATGTAACAAACAGTGTCTTCATTTTGGCAGATGTCCTATAGCATGTCTGACAGTGTTCATCTTTCCCTTTCCTCCTCTATGGCACTCATTTCACTTTGGCTCAAAGGAATGCACTAAATCCCAGGTATTGTAATTTGTGTGTGGTCTCCGACTGCTAACCCACGTTTATTTGTGAATTTGCATTGTAACTAATGAGCTTGTAGTATGGATGTGTTTTGCTTGGTCTTGTTCTTTTGTGTTTTGCCCTGATTTAGTAAAATCTCTTAAAACTTTGAAGCTCTCCCCAAGTTAGGTGGAGGCACCGGCTGCTTTATTTGTGTAGACCTGGGGATAAATTGTCTACTTGCTTTGAAGAAAGACAAGTGCAGCCTATATTTTTGTAAGAATAAGCAGAGCACTGGTCTTAACTCACCTACTTTGCAAATAAATGAAGAGAAAAAGACAGACAGATTGTCTGTCTTTAGTTGCTTTTTGTGTGAAAGTTTTATGGGAAATCCATCAGAAACTTAGATTTTAAAGGCTATTGATGAAAGCTTTAAATTTCAGGAATCCCAATGTGAGTGCATTTTGGGAGACCACTGGTACAATTTCAGTCAGATAGAATAAAGGCTGGGTCTAACAGGAAATAATTTAAAAGCACTTGTGTTTTCTTATTTGAGCTTTATTTTTAACCAGATTTCATGCTGTTATTTCATTCTGTATTTTAATCAAGGCCTATGATAATATCTTTGCTCATTTTTTTCCTGCCAGCACATGACTAATTTATGATTTTCAGTATTACTCGTTGGAAATTTTGGGTCAAATTAGGGGTTATCAGGGAATTTGGAGTCAAGGAAGGAAAATTGACTTCTTTCTGGAAACTAATTGGTTAAGTAGCTAGTAAAATGTTATGGTTGTATTTTCTTATTGCCCAGGAAAAAGACCATGAATAATTTAATTCACATTAGAAGTCCACCCTCAGTGTATTGTCTTTGGCTATTACAGTAACCTTGTCGGAAAGCACGAAATACTTGTATAAGCTTTCAAATGAAAATGAGGCAGTCACTTTATGTTCTATACGAGAAAATAAGTATTAAAATGCCACGGGTGGCATGATTGCAGTACTGTATTTTAGAAGCAAGATTGTTCAGTAATGTGGTCAATCTAAAAAATATTGATAGTTTTTAAGTTTGATAAAATTTCGATAAAGTTGTATAAAAATTTTTTAATTGCACCAATGTTTTGAGCTTTTATCTGGTAAATGTATACTTTAGAAATAAGTAACTTTAAAAAAAAAAGATGCATCAGTATGTAACTAATCCTTTTCTTTTTTAATATGAGAAATGACCAGGTACTCTAATAAGAACTAGGAACTGAATTTAAAATATGCACCGAGTTGTGATGTATACCTTACGCATACGTTTTAAAGTTAGATGTGTTACAGCATTTAAGATCAGGTGATCGTAAGTTTGTTCAGAAACACGGATACTGTTGTAGTCCACGTGGAGGGCTCTCGGGTCGCTTTTTCAAGGCGTGTGTGCGAGTTTGCTGAGAATAAGCATTTTAAAATGCAGCGAGAAAGCAAGTTGGGAGATGGCTTTCATCAGCGTTTTTGTACATTTTGATGAGCCGAGGTTGAGGCTGTGTGTAAGGCTGCCGGAAAGTAGGCTGTGGGTGAGTTTTCAGTCTCAGAGTGGCTGAAGGGAACAGAGAGGCAGGGCGCAGATGCGGCGTTCCCGGCCGAGGCTGGAACACGTGGGCCAGTCTTGGACTGACTTGGGACTTTGCGCAGATTTACGTTGTCAGCAGGTTCAGAGCAGGGTTGGGGGGAGAACTGTTTATTTTAGCCCTCCTTCCAGGCCCTCTCTGCATTCATGGGCGGTGTGCTCCCGGAGTTTGGGCGGGGAGGGGAATCTGAGCTCCGTGATGAACATGGAGGGGGAGGTGGGAGGACTTAACGGGACGAAGGCCCTTCTTAACTTTCACCCGCTCAGAGTCATGGGGATGCTAGTCTGCCCTCTCTCATCTCTCCTTTTTTAAAAATTTTAAATGAAAAAAAAAAAACAGCGCTGCCCTCTTCCTCATTTGGAAAGAGCAAACATTACACGGAGACATTAGACTGGAGACAAAGAGAACATGTCCCGTTTGAACCGTGGAAGTCACGGGTACCAGCTGGTATCGCCTCCATTTCCAGCCTCCCTAGGCCGACGGCATGATTCAAATGCTCTCCACGCTTGGATGTGCTGTGCTGATGGCCTCCCCACTTCCACGCCTCCAGGCCCCCCAGAGTGTGGCTTTCCTTTGTACAAATTTGAAATAGGAGGATGCAAACACAATATAACATAGTTTCACCCAATGCAACATCTGTGAAATAGAGAGAACCCACCCGTCATGGAAAAAGACCTCTCCCACACATCTCGGTGGTGGTCCTCTGCCACGGGAACATCACTTCAGGGCGCCGTCGGATGATTGTGTGCTGACTTCCTCAGTAGGTTAGGCTTAGCTTAAAGTTCTTGGTGCAGGTGTACAAAAGTCGTGAAAATACTGTGTAAAACCTAAATTGAGTACAGTGTAATATCACAAAAACATCATGGGATTGACTTTTTATTAATGTCAATGATAATAAAATATGTTTAAAACATAGCACCAATGTAATAGATTGATTCCTTTCTGAGGCTTATGAAAATGAGTCCTTATAAGATTATTCCTTTTAATAAAATAAGACAAGTCCTGTTTCTCCTTATGGTTGTAGAATCACTCCTAGGCTGTACATATATAGCTTACATATCTCTGAAGTAGATTTTCTTTAAAGTGAATGATTTAAGTTGGTTTCATCTTCAGCTATGGACTTCTTGGTAGGTTTCATTAATTTTAAAAATTCAGATCTTGAAACATGAAAAAATCACAGTGATCACACACAATTGACAGTAGGCTTTCTGACTTGAGCTGTTCTTGCGTTAGAAGTTGGCAGTAGTTTCCCTCACTTCATGGCTTTGCTTCGTCCCTTATTGTTTAACTTTGTACTGAGGTCTTCCTAGTTTAATCCAGTATTTGCTATTTAACAGTAAGAAAATGTGGTTTTCGTGTAATATATCAATGACTTGTGTACCTACTAAATTTCCTGGAATATTCAAGTCTTAGGGTTTAACTGATAACAATCAGTTCATACCATACCCCGCTGACTAATTTATTCATATGGTGATACTTAAACTCTGCTTATATACCTATACAGAAATTATTCAAATACAGGGAACTTTCTTAATTATTTGAATATTTTTATTCTTCATTCTTACTCTTTTCATCAAGCATTTGTTTGCTTAATTGAGTCTAAAGCCTTTGTCGTCAATACCATCATCAGTGCCTCTCTGTGAATTGTAATAGGATGGAGTTTCAGAAAACTTGTGTATTCTCTTTCTTGTATCGCAGAGAGGAGAGCCGAGTTAGGATTTTCAGGTAGACGTTTGTATCCATTTAATGACTGTTTGTTCGTGCCCGCCTTGCTTCAGGTGTGCCAGTCTCCATGGCTGTAAACGTCCACAGGAGAGGCGGAATCTGCCTGTCTTGCCCTGTGGTCTCACACAGAATACAGATAAACACGTGGGCAGGTGCTGTAGAGGGAAGTCTGGGTATCATGGAGGCTTCGAAACGGGCACCTTGAGGAGTCAGGCTTGGCTTCTTGAATGGCCTTCATACCTTGGCTCAAAGGAAGATCTTTCATCCAGGAAAGCCCAGTAGAAACGTGAAGACAGAATTGGGGGCGGAGAGTGGAGAGGAGGGTGTGGACAGACTGTTAGGAGTGATGGGTGCCCCCCACCCCGTGCTGCCCCATTTTGGTGGGTACTGTTTGTTGTATGCAGGCCTGACGTTTTACATCTGCAGCAGGGGTTTTTTTAAAAAAGGAAGTGTCAAAAGTGTCCCTTGCTTCTCCCGACTGTCAGCAGCAGGTTTACTAGCTGCTCTCCACCTCGGTCATGTTGCATTTTCTAACCCTGCGGAAGGCTCCCTGTGGAAAGGGCTTTGAACAATAGGTGGCCGCCCCAGCCCGGCCGCCGGAGCTGCTGTTTCTGTCAACGTGCAGCGCGTTGGAGCGGCTGCCGTGTTCCCGGCCTCCTCCCACTGGGGGGGCTGCTGCTCTCTCTCGCAGTTATAATCAGGTATTTGTGTTGACTTAATTTATACAGATGGAGAGAGGACACTGTAGGGTATGTTTAGAAACTGAAGTGAAATCAGGGACTAGTGCAAAACAGAAAACGATTGATCTTGCTCTGTTAACAGCACGCCTTGCACATCCACGCCAGGCAGCTGAGAGCCGTGTGCAGTGTGCTGTTGACACGCGTTGCAGCTTCTGTTGGAGGGTGTCTATTTTTATCTATGACATCATCGCTGCCGCTGAGCTCCCGTGTCCACTGGGATTGACTGTTCTTTCATTCCCTTCTGAAAGAAAGCTTGTATTGATGTCATAATTGGACCCATCTTTTGGTTGCACTTGGAAATTGAAAGTAATAAGGGTGTTGTGTAGCAAGTCATGCAGTATTTCAAGCAATTTATTTGTCAGAAAGATCACTGCCACTTTGTCCTGCCTCTGATGGTGAATACTGGTGGCTCTCTGTGCCTGTTCACGTTCTAAATACACTTGGCTAAAATTTAGCTTTTCGTCTCAGCAGCAGAGGTCCTTTCATCTTTAGCTGTTTCGTTTCTTATGTTGTTTTTCTTTTTTCATTTCTTTTTTTTTTTCTGTCATGAGATTTTGCAGTGCTTCGTGCTGGTTTGAGAAGTGTCTCCTCTCTTTGGGAAAATCCACTGTGATATTCAGACCTGTTTCCCAGCAGTGCTGAATTGACCTTTTTACAATTAAGTTATCAGTTCTCAGTTATCTGTTTTCACTATTTGAAATATTGGGTGACTAGAAATGTTCTCTTTTGAGTTTGAATCCTGTGTTAAAACATAATTAACTTAAAATACCTTTCTATTAGCTAGAAGATACTGCTGACTGAACTTCGGAAGAAACTTTAGCATGTTATTCAATGTATGGCTGTTAGGTTTACATCACTTGTGAAAAGAAAGTTTTAACTATTCATATTAAAATAATATTAAAATGCCAACTATTTTGTACATACTTATGTAAATAAATTTTCCTCCTTATTCTCTCAAAAAATTAATCATTATCCATATCTCAATAGCAAACTCCCCCACCCTTATTTTTAAAAAAACTGATTAGGAACAAACTTACATATTTTTAAAAAAACAGCTTTATTGAGTTATAACTCACATACCATGCAATTTACCCATTTAAAGTGCATAATTCATTTTTTTCTTTTTTAATAAAAAACATGTAATTTTATTAGAAAACATTAAATTTATCCTCGTAACCACTGTCAAGTGTACAGTTCAGTAGTATTAAGAATATTGGTAGTAGACTTTTGAGTGACCTGCACATGCCCAGCTGACATGTACCTTGTAGCCTTTGTGATTTTTAAAATTACACATAGGCTGAAGACATTTTTTGATATTTTGGAAAAAATAATTATAGAATGTATTAAAAAAAAGCCTTGCTGAACAATTGTTTGCATTAGAGCCGTTTCTCATGGGCTTAGAGTGGCGTCAATTAGCCTTATTTTTTCCTTAAGTCTCCCTTTCTCTCTTTCAAGTGGGACAGAGGTGGCAGTGGGATGTGGTGTGGAGTTTAGAGTTGCTGGCCCAGGGGAGAAATCCCACGATCGCAGAGTGGGCTGAGGCTGAAAAGCGAACTGTTAATTGGAACAAGCGATAAGCGAGTAATTCCAAAGGGAAAGGTTTGAAGATGAAAAAGAAAATACTCAGGTTGACTTGACTTTTACTCAGGTGTCTGTGCAGATTGCAGTCATAATTGGTCACCTGTGGTTTTGGTACAATCCAGAAGGCATTTACGGGTGTTAGAAAATAAGGTTAAAATCGCAAAATAAGCCGTAAGATTTCCCTTTCACTGATATTGGCATCCTTCTACTTTCTGTCCATTTCTTTATGCAGACTTTTAAACTGAACCGTCAAAAAGCTGTTTGAATCATCAGGAATTTTGGAATACTCAGGAAAGCTCTTAGAAGGAAGATCATTTTGCCCTTTTTTTGGGGGGGGGACGGGGTGGGGAGGAGATAATTACTAGGTTTAGTTACTTTTTTTTTTTCTCAGTGGAGGTACTGGGAATTGAACCCAGGACCTCATGCCTGCTAGGCATGTGCTCTACCACTGAGCTATAACCCCCCACCCCCCGCCACCTGCTAGTTTAGGAAATAAGCACATGCCAGCCAACCGTGATGCAGAGAGTACTTGGGCCTCACTGGTACCCTTGATGGTAATGTGGCTTGACAGTGGGCATCCCTGATGAGCACTTGATAGCTTCAGTCTCCTCATTTCTGCTCGGGACGAACGTTTGCCTAACCTCCGCTGCTGACTTTAGTATTGGTGCTGGCTGCAGGTGGGTTAAGTTGTGAGAAGGTTGAGCTGAGGTAGTATTTTACAGGGTTTTGTCTCAGAGGAATCTCAGGACAGCTGCTGGCATGATTTTGAAGAAGAGCCAAGAGGCTGATGATTTTCTAGTTCATCTCTTAGAGCAGCAGGTGTCAAACTTTTCCATCTCGGAACTCCTCCTTTACACTCTGAAAACCTTTTGTAGTCTCCAGCCAGCTTTCGTTTACATGAATTATTATTACATGTTAGAAATTGAAACTGAGAAACTTAAAAATACATATTTGTTGATTAGTTAAAAATAATAAACCCATCATCCGTTAACATAAAGGTTTTCTTTTTAGTGAAAAATAACTATTTACAAAACAAAAAAATTTGTAAGCAGAGTGGTGGTGTTTTATAGTTTTGCAAATACACTGAACGTCTGGCCCAGCAGAGGACTCTTACCTGTGTCCGTGTTCAGTCTGTTGTGAGCAGCTCCTCTGGCTGGAGTGTGTAAAATACATGAAGCAAGTCTGTGCCTCACACAGACAGGCAGTTGGAAAAGGGAGGGATATTCTGAACAGCCTCTTCAAATAGTCTTACTGATACACTGCACCAAAATTTGACAAGTGGTAATTCCTTAAAGATTCAGTTGCAGCAGGAAAAGCTCACATCAGTGAGATTTTTAAATTTTTTTTTTTTTATCAAAACCCATCGGTCTTACAGACAGAGTGAGTCTTTCTGCTCACGCGTGAGTTTTTAACATCACACGTTGGTCACTGAATTTAGGTCTTCCAAATTTTGGCATGTTATACTGTATCAAAAAAATCATATTTGTTACTATCACTACCGTCTCATTAAAAAAGGCTTTAATTATTGGGAAGCTGTCAAATTTTTGGTGTTGGATATACGTTTTCCCAAAGGCTAATTTTGACTAGAAAGCTAAAATTTTATCCTTGCCAAAGTGCTGTCAGCTGTTTTCCTCGAAGTGAAAAGCTCAGTTTGTTCATTTTCAAGAAAATACCTACCAGATACCCACGTCTGAATAGCCACAGTTTGTCCATTATTTATTCTTTCACATAAAAAGAGGGTTCCATGGGAGGCGGGGGTATAGCTCAATGGTAGAATGTTTGCTTAGCATGCATGAGGTCCTGGGTTCAATCACCAGGATCTCCATCAAAACTAAAAGAAAAAAAAAAAAAGAAAAAAAAAAGAAAGAAAGAGTGTTCCATGAAAACACCAGGTGCGGCCCCGTGAGAGTGAGCACTCCGAGGGCACGCCCGGGGGCGGCCCTGATCTGGGCTCCGGCCTTGTTCCTCCCTTGCTTCCTTTCCGTCTTGTGCTCAATTTCCTTCTAGAAACCGGGAGGAAATGGGAAGGTCCCAAACTGACTTGGCGTGGAATCAGAAGAATTTAAAAATGCTTTACATTAAATAATTGTGTTCTAAATACATTAACTGTACTGGATGGTTACCAGCAATCCATTTTGTAGTTACTGTAGCAATCTTTAAAGATAGATACTTTTACATAATTGATTCAGCATTTCTCATTTAGAGCATTTTTCTCTTTAGGAATTTTATTTTTGAAGTCCCTTCCCCTCTCCCCTCCAGAAAGTTCTCTGACTGCCCTTCTCTGTTAAGATATTTATGAGCCATTATGTGGAATTAGAAAATACTTACAATTTTTATGCAAAAATTTGTGTCATGAAAGTGTGATTTAGTCATAACTGTAACGTGTCTGTGAGGTAACCTTTAGTTTTTTATTTTTAAATTTTATTCCCCCTTAACGGAGGCACTGGGGATTGAACCCAGGACCTTGTGCACGCCAAGCATGCACCCTACCACTGAGCTATACCCCGCCACTCTGATACTGGGTAACCTTTGAAAGTGAGCTTTTGGTTTTCCGCTAATACCGATAAGATAGTGTTTGCTATCCTCACCCACCCACATACCCTCCAAAGAATATCACCACCCTCAGTAGTTTCAACAACATCTTTTGGGTGATCTATTATAAATTGTTTCCGTTTGATAGTGCAAAATAAATAACCAATACCTAGCAATGTATTTAAAACTTCTTCTCAAACCTTCGTACTGTTTTTCCAGGATTCTGTCTTTGTTAGGCTCTACTTTGAGTAGCTTTCTCTCTCTCTCTCTTTTTACTGGCTCTTTTTGTCTAAATAAATATGCTGTTTTCAGATGTTTCCACTTGTCTTGCTTTTGTTGAGACACTAGTGGCCAGTTCCC
Source organism: Camelus bactrianus (assembly GCF_048773025.1). NCBI lineage: Eukaryota > Metazoa > Chordata > Mammalia > Artiodactyla > Camelidae > Camelus > Camelus bactrianus. The sequence goes on from NC_133540.1 coordinate 19,965,429, forward strand.
CTTGTCATCACAGAGTGTGACTCGGTACTCAGGATTGTGCGCTGGGAATGTGTGGGTCGGCCGTCAGCTGCTGCAGGAGACTGTCTGGAAGGGCAGAGCTGCCTTCAGGAGGGGCTGAAGTGGCGCCCCTGCTCCCGGGTCTCAGGCGGTGGGGGTGCTTTGGTAAAAGCTGAGATGAGCGGGAATATTCTGTGGGGTTAGTGGTCACAGCGGATTCATGCATCACCTCTCACTTAGAGAAATTTCCCCTTTTAATACTGGTCTCATTTTCTTCCCTACTGTACTTTTACCTTTATTGTAAATGCCATGCTTTCTACTATTTTGTGTAATGTTAATATCTTACTAGTTTTGGATTTTGTCTTTATAAATCCCACTGTATCGAATGGTATGTTTAAAAATTTTGGTCCAGCAGATTTTATTTTGCTTTACGTTACCCGTAAAATACAAGCCATCAGGAAAAACAGGTTTTGTTGTATGTTTGCTCTAAGGGAGTTTTTTAGGAAGCATTTCATATAATGCCCAGCACATTTTGCTTATGTCTACCACACTGTTGAACTAACCAGGATGATTTCTGAAGGTCATACCTGATTTCTTGTTTCCTGTCCTGTCCCATTTTGTCTTGGAGTCAAGTGTAGAACGAATGCGTGAAGGCTCCTTACTCTGTTCAGTGTTTCATTATAGGTTTATGGTTATGTGTTCATACTGTGAACTGTGACTTGAGGGCACAATCAGGAGATAAATCTCCGGGCCAGTTGTGAGCAGTTCTAATAATTGTAATTGTCTGATACATACAATTAAATATTCTAGTATTACCCTTTTAAAATATCAGCATGGCAGTAATTGAAAATTTCAGAGTGCAACTAAAATATGAATGGGTAAAATACTCTGCCTTCTCAGAGTTTTTAAGGAGAGGGAGACATCAGATGTGTGGTTTGTTTATTCATTTATGAAAAGGAAGATGGAATATGTCATGTTAAGCTCATGTGGTCATACTGGGCGACTGGCTCCTTGTTCAAGAGAACATTTAAAAAATTTCTGTGGCATCTAAAATATTTTCTATGTTCAGACAATCGTCTATATTTAATTATTTTCCAGGCAAATTTACTTGGAAGCATTTCCTGTCTGGAATATATTTAATGACATCAGAGGGGCGGTCCCAGCTCTGTTCCTAGTAGTGAAGTCTGTGGATGAATGCTGCCTTGTATAAAACCTGCCCCTTTTCTTTTACAATGGAGATTATTGGATCATTGTGAAAACTTACACCTTTTGCTATTTGTTTGAAGACATCAGATTTTAAAAATGAGAACGTGTTTGTTAAAAATTAAATTCCTGCAGGGTCACTTGAGTCTTTGAAAGCTCGTAGCATCTCACGTGCTGGTCATTGTGTGCCTTGTGCACAGGGCTGTGCTCCTGCAGCAGCGGGTCAGCAGTATCTTGGTTCTGTGCTGCTGTCTTTGGAGCCAACTCCCAGAATTAGCATCACTTAATATTTCTAGCAGAGGCATCATAGATCCGCCTGCGTTAACAATTCTATACAAGGGTATCTGCGTAAGGAGGTTAATCCTGGCCGTCTGTCCGGCGTTAATGAGGGGGTTGGCCAACCCTTCAGTGCTACTTGAGTTTTTAGACTATCTTGGAAGGAGTAACGTTGACCCTTATTGAAGGCTTATGATATATACCAGATGGCTGCTGTTTTTTCCGTATGTTTCGTCAGTCAGAACTTTCTACAGTTCTGAAGGCTCCGTGATGGTGTCTCCAGTTAGGAGAGAAACATCCTAAGGTCATCGTGTCAAGTGACATGTTCAACGTTCATGGTCCCTCAGGCAGAGCCAAACAAAGACACAGGTCTTTTCTGTTCTCGACACATAAAATCAGGATATTTTAAAAGTGAATTTAACATGTATTGCTTTTATGTTACTTACACTTTAAGTTTGATCTAAAAGAGAGATATCAAATAATTCAGCCACTTTAATGCCGACCTGTTAAGTACCTTTGAAAGAGATGGAGCAGAGTGTGGGCTGGGCTTCGATTGACTCCTCAGTCTTTTCTGTTGCAATTAGGTTTTCCCTTTTTGAACCTTGCATCTCTCACCAATAAAGCACAGCATTGTTTCCCCTTTTAACCTTTCTACCTCATCCCAATACAGAAAAGGGTTTTCAGTGCTAATTAGCACCATTACATAACAAAGGATGACTGTGTCATTAATTAGTGTATTTTAAATGTTGGGTCCACTCATATTGTAAGTAACAAGCCAAATCTTGCTAGAAGATCTTTTGTGAGTATGACTAATGAACCAGCACAACTTAGAGTTGTCTATAAGTAGTCGTTTTTAGAGATTAAAGGAAAAAAAGTCATCTTGAAACTATTAGCTTCTGCACCAGAAAACACTGGAAGTGTGTTGGTGATATTTAATAATATTGAAAACATATATTAAATGATTTCAGAGGGGTTAAAAACCTTCTATAAAACTGAATTTCTAGTTATGTACAACTTTGAGTAATTCAGATGATTGCCACCATTAAGAAAATCACCCTTTACTTACCTTTTTCTAAGTTTGGAAACACTGAATTTGCAAAGTGAGGGATGATAAAAAGAAAACCTCTAAACTATTGTTTGGTTATTACTGTTATTTTTAAGAAGTAAGGGCATTTTATTATCCCTCTCCAACCACCAAAGTAGGATGATAGGGATCTCGGAATAAAGGGAAGTTACCACCAGGAAATCTTATCCCGTGGTCGATTCAGTTCCGTTCAGCTGGCCTCTCTCCTTCTGTCGTTCTGAGCCATTTTACCCCTCCTCCCACCTTGCTGCAGCCCATGTTTGGAAACAGCCGTGTTCCCATAAGATGACCTTAACTTGAAAAGATTTGAGGAGTCTCCCAGTCAATCCACTAAATACAATTTATTTATTTTTTCTGCATCATCATTGGCATCCTCTGCTCTAAGATCTTTAATTACACTTAGCACTGATATTGGCAGGACAGTCCATACATCACATGTGTCAAGATTGTCCCCTACTGCCTGGTACAAAGTGAGGGTTTTGTACATCTCAGTGGTTCTTGTTTATTGTAGGAAAGACCTAATTCTAATTCTGAAGAAACTTCCTGATGTTTAGCTGAACTCTGCCTCTTTGTCAGTTTTGTTTATGGTTCTAGGTATCTTTTAAAGCAACACAAATGAATATTCACATTCCATTTTCATGTAACTGTGCTGCAGGTTATTTAAAGAGACCTGCTCCGTTAAGCCTCTTCTCCAGGTTACACATTCCTCACTTCTTAGAACTTTTCTGAACACCTTAATCATGCAGGTTTTCTGCCGTTTGGGACGTCACAGTTACTCACTGTGGGCGGGCTGCTGTGAAGTACAGACAGCCCTGCCAGGCCCTGCAGTGCAGGCTGCAGCAGAACCTCCCATATTCCCTGCCCAGACCTTGTGTGTCTGGGTGTGGCCTGACGTGACGTTAGGGCGTTAAGTCCTCATGCATCGACTCGCATAGCGTGTTAGGCCTGCTCGCTCTCACCAGTAACCCTTCCCGCCTCCACCCGCCCCACCGTGAATCAGGCCTCCAGCCTCATCTCCCCGCCCTGTGCTTGCACGAGTGACGTTTGCATGGTGCACCTGGAGGTGTTTGTATTTATCCCCATTACATTTAGATTTGCTGATTTTCACCTGCCCTTTGCACCTGCCAAGTTGTTTAAAACACCGAATTTTGTCAGCAGGCACATTGGACATCTTTTCAGGTTGCACAACTAACTGCCCTTTGCCTGTCTCCTCATCCTAAAGCCAGCGTGATGATACTTCACAGCTTACTTTTGAAAAAGTTTAAGTGGAATCACTTCTGCCTTCATTCTTTGAGCAGTTGCTGTGTGTGGAGTACTAGGGATGAAACATAATTTATCACCAACAGTATCAGAGAAATAAAATAACGTAGTGCAGTCCCCACCTTCAGTGCACTTACATTCCCGTATTTCCAGTATTACATTCCATATTCCAATATTTCTGGCCAATATTTCTCTTTGTGTTAAAAATAAAGGGATAATTAACAATTTATGGTGCTCGTGCAAACATTCATCATAAGGGAGTAGGTCACATGCCAAATTAGTAATAAAGATAGCCATCTCTATTAACATTTGGAATGTTGCTCAATGAAATACTGAAGTCAGGAGCCACGCTGAGGCCCGGCCCTGAGAAAAAGCGGTGAAATGATTTGCGGCCCATGTGCAAGGACTCCGCCTCTGAACCTTGAGTGTTTGGAGATGAAGTCTGGTCTTTTCTTAAAACAGGTTCTGGGGAATGAGGTAAGCTTTGTTAAATCAGCCGTTAAAGTCTGTTTGTTTTTCAAATAAGTGCATTTTGAAAACCCCCAATCTTTGTGTTGGAATTTCTTACCGATTTACAGGCTTATTTTTATTGGTTTTTCTGCGTGTCTCCATTTCGTGCCATTCTTTAATCTTCCTCTTCTAACACGGTCCGTGTAAATATTGAGCATGGTTATTACAGGTAGGTTACATTAGTGCTCCAATTAGGAGTCAGGTGCAACATAAGCAGTTTGTAGTCAGGTACTTTGTTATTAAAGAAAAAATAGCCCCAGGATATCTTTGGAACCTGTCTTTAGAGTGTAGCTGGGTGATCTTTCTTGGACTCTCAGTTAGCTCTTTCTGATACAAAGTGCTAATTCAAGTCACGATTCCTAGTATTTCTAAAGCCCGTATTTAAATTAAACTCAGACATTTATTCAACACTTATTATGTATCAGGCCTGGTGTTGGTATCTCTCCTTTTATTTCATAATTAAATAATTTTGATAATGAATGTGAAGTACTGTTTTATTGGTCAAAGTAAAAAAAAAAATTCTAGCCTGGATCTCCTCTGTGAGGAGGGGGTGTGTGCGTGTAGTGGGGTGGGGGGAGCACCTGTCTGAAGTTTCCCTGGGGCTGGGCTAGATGATGTGAAACGTAGAGTTGAGTTACGATGTGAAGAATTTGTCAGATCATCATATTTTTTGAAGAAAGATATCATAATGCTAATAGAGGGATGTATTGGGTTTAGGAAAAGAGAAGTGAAACTTCTGACCATACTGAGCACGGTAACTGTATTTTGCGTTGGCTTAGTACTTAATGGATTTGGTGTGGTCATATAGAAAATAGCGTCTTTAAATGTCTTCTCTTTGGTGAACAGTAAAACATTGGGAATCAAATTTGTAGAATATTTTGTTCCCAGTATTGAAGAAGAAATTCTTCCTGCCTCTCCCACAGATTTCCTCCAACCGCTGTAGTTTTTCCTCTAGGGTAGGGGGAAGAGAGGAAAAAATCAGTATCTGGATAGTGAGTAAGTAAAGGAAATGAAATAGAAACCCGGAGTTCTATTTCGTGTACGAACTCTTTAATCCTATACAGTTTATTTTTCTATGAAAGATGAATACTTTATTTTATTGATTCCCTTGGGTTTTGACCAAGCTTAATGAAATGTTTGTAAAGCAAATGGAGATCTATGGATAAACACTATAGATATTATAAATAAATAAACACATACTAATCGTAAATGTGGTTAATAATTACTGAGAACAGACCATTTTTCTCAATTTCATGGTAATTAGAAAAGGAATACTTTAGTTGGAAAAAGTGAATGAATGCAGTGGTTCTCACTGTAGCTTGGGAAGGTTTTACATTAAGTAATTTCTTGAAGTGTGTATGTAATCTCGATCTTTTGGGTCTTTGTTACTGATAATTTGCAAGTCATTAGATGTTCCTAACACAGGCAGCAAGTTGTCACATTGTCCTTTTTCTAGCTGGATTTATTTAATGCTACTTGCTGAATCCAGGTGGTTAAGGAATAGGGTAAACATACCCCAAATTCAGGCTCAGTGTGATTTATGTTTGTTTGTGTAAAATCTATACTATGGGATCCTCTTAAATCTCCAGTTTGTATTTCATTTCTTAAGCAGCGTTTGGCACATAGTAACCTGGTATAATTGTATTTCAATGTACAAGGTTGGGAGAGGGTGTGGCTCAAGTAGTAGAGAGCATGCTTAGCACGCACAAGGTCCTGGGTTCAATCCCCAGTACCTCTTCTAAAAATAAATAAGCAAATAAACCTAATTACCTACCCCCCAAAAAAAAGAAATGTTAAAAAAAAAACAGAAATGTACAGAGTAGAATGGGTGGTAAAATTTAGGTATTGCACTCATGAGTTTTAAAATATGTAGGTTTTGGGCACAAGGCCAGGGGGCGAGAGCAATCATATGAGTCTCAACACAGAATGGCAGGGGCGCCTGGCAGGGGTGTGGTTCTCCACTTCACCTGTCAGCCTCCCCTATTAGGCAAGTTTCCTTCTGCAGAGAAGTATCACGTTTTTCTGGAGACATGAGCAGCAGAGACAGACGAACCTTCATCTAAAAGGTGGGCCCCCGTCAACATGGGGCTGATTTGACTTAAACCCTCCTGGAGAGGAACTTCTGCCACAGGGACACTTGGGACACGGGCTCAATGGGTGACAGGTATAGACCTTGATGATTTAGTTCTTGGGTCGCCCTTTTCACTTGGGTGTGTCATCAATTGCGTGTAACACTAAAATTTAGCCTTTCCAACCATGTTTAAGTGTACAGTCAGTGGCGTTAAATACATCCCCAACCTTATGTAGGCATCGCCACTGTCCGTCTCTGGAGCTGGGACTTCCCCAGCTGGAGCTCCGTGCACATTAAACACAGCTCCTCGCTTCCCGTCCCCAGCCCACACCCACCATCCCCGCCACTTCTGGGAAGTTGACTGCCCTGGGGACTTCAGATCAGCGGAATCGTACCGTGCTTGTCTTTTGGTGACAGAATTATTGCACTTAGCATAGTGTCTTCAAGGTTTCTCCTTGTAGCTTGCAGGAGAATTTTATTCCGTAAGACAATTTTTTTTAGAGCAGTTTTAGGTTTACGGCAAAATTGAGGAAAAGATACTGAAATTTCCCATCCATCTCTGCCCACGCAGATACGGAGGCTCACTCGCTAGAATGGTACTTTTATTTTTTCTAAACCAAGGATGAACCTGTATTGACGTATCATATTCGTGCAAAATCTATAGTTTTCCTCGGGGTTCACTCCTGATGTTGTACAGGTGGGTTTGGACAAATGTATAATGACGTGTTTCCATCATTACTATATCATGCAGAGTGTTTTCTCTGCCCTGAAATTCCTCTGCACTCAACCTGTCCGTCTCTGTACCCTCTCTCACCCCTCACAGCGACCACTGATCTCTCGTCTGCATAGTTTTGCCTTTTCCAGAATGTCATATAGTGGGAATCATACCTAGTCTGTAGCATTGGAGATTGGCTTCTTTCACTTAGTATTATGCATTTAAAGTCTCTGTCTTTTCGTGGCTTGATAGCTGGTTTCTTTTTAGCGCTGAATAATATTTCCTTGTCTTGACACACCACAGTTTATTTATACATGAAGGACATCTTGGTGGTTTCCAAGTTTTGGCAGTTATGAAAAAGACCACTGTAAATACCTCTGTGCGGGTGTTTGTGTGGACATAAGTTTTCAGCTGCTTTGGGTGTACACCAAGCAGTGAGGTTGCTGGGTAGTCAGGTAGAAGTTTATTCAGCTTTGTAAGAAAACACCACACTGTCTTCCAAAGTGGCTGCACCATTTTGCTTTTCCATCAGCAGTGAATGAGAGTTCCCGTTGCTCCACATCCTCGCCAGCACTTGGTGGTGTCGGTGTTTTAGATTCTGACTTCCCTAATGGGTGTGCAGTGGTGTCTCGTTGTTTTGATTTGCATTCCCTCATGAGGGATGATGTGGAGCATCTTTTCTTGTGCGTGTTACCGATCTGTGTATCTTCTTTGGTGAGATTTCTGTTAAGGTCTTTGGCCCATTTTTTAAATCAAGTTTTGTCTTATTGTTGAGTTTTAAGAGTTCTTTGTATATTTTGGGTAAGGGTCCTTTATCAGATGTGTCTTTTACAAATATTTTTCCCCAGTCTGTGGCTTGTCTTCTAATTCTCATAATACCATCCTTTACAGAGCAGAAGTTTTTAATTTTAGTGAGGTCCAGCTTATTTGTTATTTCTTGAACCATATCTTTGGTGTTGTATCTAAAAAGTCATCACCATACCCAAGGCATCTACATTTTCTCTTATTATCTTGTAGGAATTTTATAGTTTGTGTTTTACCTTTAGGTCTATGATCCTTTTTTAGTTAATTTTTGTGGATGGTGGAAGGTCTGTGTCTAGACTGTTTCTAGACTTTTTTTTTTCTTCCACATGTGGAGGTCCACTTATTCTGGGACCATTTGTTGACGAGACTGTCTTTGCTCTATTGTACTGTCTTTTCTCTTTTGTCAAAGATCAGCACCGTTTGCTTTTAAATATATCCTTTGTCTGTTGTAGAAAAAAAAAACTTGGGATTTTGATAGGAACTAGTTTATAAGATCAAATATGGTCTTGCTAATGTCCATTCCCGGTCCTTTGGGAGTTGAGTCACTCACAGAATGTGGGTGTGTACAGCATGCAGTCTTCTGGCCACTGCAGGTCCGGTGGCACACAGACAAACATGGCGCCGGACATCGCGGAGAGCAGAGTGTAGCAACGGGAGCAGGTACTAACTGCTTAAGTAACTTCATGATTAAGTGTACCCACAGCATGATGGGGCAGCGATACACAGTGCCATGGTAATGTGTTGGTGGTATGTGTGGGTAGCCATGGCGATATCGTGGTAGCTGGATGGCATCTCGCCAGTGTGTGCTGAGAGCTGGGGTGGGAGTCCAGATGGGGCAACAGTGTGTGAAAAGGGCCTCTTGCCCACTCCAGGAAGCAGGAGCAGCCCAGGCGACCTGGAGGGGGTGAATACGGGGCAGGTCTTGAAAACATGTGCGTCTTGCAGGCTATAACAAGAGTTGCAGCCTGTGTGCTGAGAACCATGGGAGGCCACTGATGCGTCTTAATTTGAAAGTCGGGGAGCTCAGTGGGTTAGGTTGAAATGGCCAGGTTTTCATTTTTAAAAGATCTCAGAGGCAGAATGTCAAATGCGTTGAGTGGATGAGGTTAGAACTAAATCCAGACACTTCATTAAGGAGACTTTTTGCAATTTTCAAGGCAAAAAATAATGTTTGAAGTGGTACGATAGCAGTAGAGACGGAGAGAAATCTGAATTTTAGAAAAGGTAGAGAACTTAATTAGTGGGATATTGTGATGGATTGGACATGGAGAAAGGTGTGCAGGGTCACTTGAGGATGTCGCAACTGTGCAACAGGACCCTGGTGGTCCTTCCTTTGAGAAGTCAGTGGGGTGAAGGAATGATGGAACCCCGTGTAGGTGATTCTGGAGAGATTTGCCTGTGAAAGAGGTTGGACTGTAGTCATGGGAGAATGTGGAATCTGGGGAAGGTTTTCTGCTTTGTTTTTGAGATGGGAAAGACCTAAACATATTTAAAAGCCAGTGCCGAGAGCGTCTCATTGTGGAGGAGAGGTTGAACACACGTGGGAGAAATGGGACAGGGGTAGCAGCAGTCTGAAAGGGGTGTGTGGAGTGGGGGGCAATAGGGTCCGAAACATGGATGTGGAGGGAATGGCTGCTTTAGATGTGAGGGGAAAGGAAGGAGAATTAACGGGGCGGGTGTGGTGTTAGGTAGGTAGATAGAAACACAAGTTAGCAAGCTCTCGCGATTTCCCAGTTATTCAAGTTGCTAGATTCTCCATATCTATTTTCTGTTCTGTATACAATTTATAGAAGGACGTGACTATGAGCAGCTGACCAGTGCTTCAGCGTTGAAATGCCGACTATAATGCTGTCTCTTCAAATAACCTACGAACCTGGGTAAAATTAAGAGTTTGTGGTAGAGTGACATAGCCTTATTAAATGTCAGCTTCCTACCTCTAAAAGAAGTTTGATTCAGTTTCTTTTTTTTTTTAAGAGCCCAAGTGGGTTTATTTTGATATTATTTGCAAGGCGCTGTGTGAGTGTACATGTGTGTGCATGTGCATGGGTGTTTGTGAAAATCACATCTTCTGAATTGATACAAAGCCTCTTAAATGTGCATTTTGTGAATTTTGGGTGGACACTTGTTTCCTCGAGCACAGGGATATTTGAGGGTGGGGAAGGGGTCACGTCTACCCTCGTGCCTTCACCTTGGTGAAAGACCGTATTTTAGTTCAAAGCTGTTCGAGTAAGTCCTCTCTCCGTTTCCCCACCCTGTCTTCAGTGATATTATTTGGAGTCAGCAATCAATGGATCCCATCCCTCTGAGACTTGCTTAACCTACAGCCGCTGATAGAACACAGGCAAGAGCTCGTTACTTTATCTGAATTGTCCATCGCTACCTTAATGAGTGAAATGGTTAAGGAGAGGAGGGGGCGAGCCTTAAGGAATGTGAGGACTATTTGAGCTGAATATTTCAGTGTATATAGGGAGAGGGAGGGTGAGAGAGAAATCCACTTACATCACTAGAACTGCATTGAGTGTGAGCCTTGCAGGTTAAGAGACAGACTACAGTGTCTTGCTTTTCTGCAGGAAGCAGCAATGCCGTTTGTTTCCTAAGAGGAATTTTTTATTTAGAGAAGGAAGCTTTCTCTCTACCCAGGAAATGGCTTTCCTTGTGCGTTGCTATGCCAACTGCCTGCAGCCATGGTCCTCCAAAGTAAGCACAATAATGTAATTATATCGGTGTGTTGCATTCAGACTCATGATGCTCGAGCTTGTGTGTGTGCATGTGCCGTGTTTCCGTGAGTGGCTCCCGTGCTGGCAGGCATGCTTGTGCTGAGTGTGAGGGACAGACATCATTAGATTAAATGTCCATCAGTGTCATGCCTCTGAGATTAATTGTGCAAACTTGGTTTAGTGGAGTGGGGCAGAGATCACTGGTCAGCACTCCGTCAGCATCTTCAGCTGCCAGGGAGGAGGTCCCGATTCACACGCTCTGCCCTGATTCTTTCCTTCCTTTCTTCTTCTTCCTCCCTTTCTTTCTTGGTTGGAGGGGTCCGTGTGTGCGATTGCAAATGAAACAAGAGTATTAACCATGCTTGGCTGGATGCTGGGGACCGGTGCCTGCACTGCCCTGACTCGTATCTTTCTGTATGAAGCCTTTTGGAGGGGAGACTGTGTGCAGTCAGCCATTTTAGCTTTTTTTTTTTTTTTCCTTTCCTTTTCTTTTGCCTCTTGTTCTTCAGTCTCAGAAATGATCTTGTTCTCTTGGAAGACTGGGAGCTGTATAAGGTTTCCTGTCTTGTCGTAGCCTAAGATGGATAGAGTTTCAGCGTTATAGAAATGGGGCCGGGCAGGGTCGTTCGGTTGCCTTTTCTGGTCCACAAGTGTGTGGGTTTTGAGCTCACCAGTAGTGACACTTGGAGCTGCAGCCTGCTCTCCTCCTCCGTCTTTTTTTTTCTCTCCTCTCTTTCTTTTTCTCTTTTCTCTTAATTTAATGCCGTAAAGGGTGACTTGCCATCCACGAGAGACTGGCACACGATGTGCAGACTCAGTTCAGCGTGCGTTTCTGCATTATGAAACCACTAGCAACCCCAGCTAACCATGGAGTTACGGGCCAGCAGGAGAAACACTCAGTAAGTAGTGCGGGTACTGCTTGTGTTTCCACGGCACGTCATAGAGAACTGCTTTAAAATGGGAATCATCGCTGTCTCTGCAGGGAAGACAGGGCTTTTAGAGGCTAGGCTAGTCTGCTTGGAGGAGGGAGGGTAAGTTACAGCGAGCTCGTCCTTCCAATGTTGCTGTGGTTTTAAAAAAGAAAAAATTTAAATGCGACCAATAGTTCACGTAAAGCAAGATCGCGGGCGCTGGGGAATATCGGGCAGCTGCTTTTGATAATCAGAAATTAAAGCTGGACAGTTCGGCTTTCACTTAACACTTGAATAGTTTCTTAAAAATATTTTGTTAGTCGAACTGAATGAGCGAGCGTGAAAAGGTTGTTGGGAACGGGCGTGTGTAGTAAGGGATTCACATGTGGGTTTGCGGACGGAGGGAGGGTTTGGTTATTGATTTGGTAATGACCATCTGTGGGACTCGTGGACTTCTGAACGTGGATTAATCGCTGATGAAGACACGGTTTTTTTTTTAATGCCCCAAGTATTGCTTCTTTCTAATTGATCCCACGAGTCTGCCGTGCGTTTGTCATGCTCACATCCCCGAGGCAGCTACTGCTGCTTGTGACAAGCACTTTTCTGTGGCTCACACCTAATCCGAGCCTCCTGTTTCAGGGATGTGAGTTCTCACAGGCTGCTTTTATATTACATTGGAAGTTTTCTGCCGTCACACTAATTCATGTGTTTTAAATATATATATTTAAATCCCCCAAATGAAAATGCATAGATACATTTAGGCAGCTTAGATGCAGCTAGTCTAAGCATTTTTAAAATGTCCGTTTTTGCATCCTGGCATCACTATTGCATTAGGGTGTCATCTTAGGGTGCAAGTGTTGTACTAGGGTGTTGGAATGATCTTTCGTGTGTTCTAGGAAGGTTGAGATGTTAAACTTTGCAAATGGAGATAAACTGAAAATTCATAGACAGAAGGCCATGAGTTAGAATGCTTAGATGCCCAGGTTGATGGACAGTTTGGTTTTGTTCATCATTATAAACAGAATTACTAACTAAAGCCACGAGGTCTTCCGAGACGAAATGACTCTGAAGGCGTCGCCCCGCATTTCCCATGAACCTCAGGTTGGTCCTGAGGCAGCGGCTGTGCTGGGAGCGTGTCCTGACGCTGTGCTGAGCGCCCAGCCCCCTCACCATGCAATGCTGGTGGTACCTTCAGATCAGATCCGAAAAGAAGACAGGCCTCACACCTAACTTCACTGCTGAGAAAGGCTGTTATGGAGAGGCTCCTCTGTGGTCAGGTTTTATTAACAGGGCCGTTGGCGTGACACTCGACTGTACTCATGATTTTTCCGGGTACGAGCGAGACCATTACTTAAACTACACGTGGGGAACCTCAGAAGCCAAGTTCAGATCACGGGCTCCTTGTTTGCCCTTTTCATATATCCTTTCCCAAAATGGAGGGCAGGGTTATTTAAATTAATAATAATACAATTTTAATGAGCAAAGAAAACTGTTAGAAGTGTTTATTGGTGGGGGAGGAGAATGTAACACTGGATTTGTGAGAATGAGCCGTCAGGACAGAAAGAGAGTGCATAGTGGGCCAGGACACCTATTCCGAAAACCTGCTTGTTTCCTGACAAACGCTTTATGTGTTACTGAAGTCCAGGGCGATGCTATGACGGAAGAAACACTGGCCATGAAACAGCTTTGAAGCAAGCCGTGTCTAGAAGCCACGTCAGGCACCCACTGGGGTACTTTGGCTTCATGTTGAAGGACCAGAGCTGGGCATTCATGGAGCGTCCTGGGGGGCCGAGTTGTGGGGTGATGCTCTTAGGGTCTTGCTGTGAGGTCCTTGCTGAGGAGCCCTTTGCTTATCCAGACTTCGCTGTTTTATCGAGCGAGCCCCCAGGATTTTAATTATATACGAGGACCTGAATGGGTGAATTGTTACGCTGGCTTGCGCCTAATGGGGAACTCAGTAAATAGTTTTTGAGCAAAGATGCGTGGAACACCCCTCTGTTGACCTGTGAGGTTTTTTGAGGGTAATGTCAGAGCTAATTTTAAATGAATAATATTTAGTAATTTCACAGGTACTTCCATTTTTGCTTCTTTGAAAAGTTGGTGGCTTTTCACGTGGCTTTGCTGCTTTGACTTTAGGAGGGAGTGAGATACTGAAAAGCAGACACGTTAAATTGGGGGCTTTTTTTAAAGCGATGGTTGGGCACAAGGGGTGGACCCAGTTGTTCTGCTTGGTGAGACTCAGATTTTATGGGCTTGTAGTCTTTTCCTGTCGAGAATTTCTTCTGTGCATTGTCCCCGCTGCTGGCATGTAACAGATGTATGAGAAATAGCGTTGAATTTCTCATTTAAATGGATTTGGGGACTAACGAAGTCCCATTTAACCCAGTAAACTGGCACCTTTCACATATTTTATCACCTCTCCTCCGCTCCCTGCCCTGGGTCCAGTTGCCAGCGCTGAGGCCACTACCCGCGCGTCCCCAGGACGCCCCCAACACTGGGCTCTGTGCTTACCGCCCACCTAGTGCTTCTGGTTGTTCTTCAGAGCAGCCTTGTCATTTTGTGGATTTTGAAAATAAAAGGAGATGATTAACATTTTTTAAAATGTATAAAACTGCGTTTTCCAGGAAGACTACCATGGGACACTAGTTGTGTACACTGTGAATAGATGTTACGGGAAAAAAGTTTCACAAGCTTATTTAGTAAGTTGGGGAAAACCTGGAGGTGACATCAGTGGTGCCCCCTCCACTTACCAACCATTCTGTGTTCTATGCGCCCCTCCCTTGGTCCACCGCCCCTGCTCTTCTGTTAACTAACTGCAAGAGTGTTCCTGAAGCCTGCTTTTGAAAATCACGTGATGTAGGGTGCCCGAGAAACTTTGTACAATTTTTGAATGAATCACTTAAGGTAAATCAACTTGATACTATCAAACTGGTCATCTATTTTCCAGTTGCACATTTTTTAATAGAAATTATTGATGCATGTAGTATCCTGTACTTATTGTAATAAATAAGACCTCAGTCATGATTAAACATTTTAGAAAGTGATGGGCATAAGAAAACGCCTACTTAAATGCGGGGCCTGAATGGCATCAGGTCTCGTGTATTGAGCACTTACTATACAGCAGCAGCGATACTGCGTATTGTGTGACTGAATTATTACAGCAGCCCTCTAAAGAGAGGTTTACTGCCACCTTTTTAGAGCTGATGGAATAAGGCTTAGCGTGATTAAAAAATACTTCTTTCCGTAGACTAGTGATGGTGGAGTCGTCATTGGAACCTAGGCATGTCTGATTTCATAGCCCTGCTTTAAAAAAAAAAAAAAAACATTCAGGGACATGGTAATTAAGTTTATTTAGTTAGTTTTTTAAGTGGAGGTGCCAGGAATTGAACCCAGGACCTCACACATGCTGAGCACTGAGCTATACCAGCCCCCCTCCGCATAGCCCTGCTCTAACCACCAGCCTAATACAGCTTCTCCTTATGTGGCCAGATTTAGTCTAAATTAGGCGTGTAGGTTGTAGCGCTATCAGAGCTGATGCTGACTGCTGGAATACACAACGTGAAAAGTGCCTTTCTCCTGCTAGTCTTGTATTTCTGGGTGTGCGTGGCGTTCTAAGTCCTTTATAGGAAAGAACAACAGTATCATGATAAAAATTATTTTGTAAAACTTTTATAAGAATCGTTTTATAAAGCTCCTGTCCTCTGCGGTGTTACCCTGAGACCTGAATTGGGGGATCAGGGCTCGATGCCCTGCAGGGGGTTCCTTCTCCCTCCTGCTGTCTTGTCTTTGGCTCCACCGTACCTTCCATTTTTACCTCTTCCCACGTGAGCTTGACCCTCAACTTCCTCGGCACCACTTGTGACGTCTGCTGGCCTGAGCTGGCCACTCGTGTCGCTGGAAGCCCCAGGCCTTGCTGTTTCGTGCCTCCCTTTCTGCTTCAGTGGAGTCTGAGCACTTCTGAGGTCCGGACTGGCCATGGCTCATCTGGGGCCACGGGTACCAGTTTCATCACTTGAACTGTAAGTCTCCATCCCTGCTGGTCACGGAGACCCTCTGCCGTCCACCGTTTCTCGCTCGGGAGCCTGTTTTCCCCAGGCTGTGCCTTTTCCAGTCAGGATGAGCCACTCTGATGCTCTGATTCCAAGCACCCGGGGCTCCCTCTCCTCCCACCCCCCAGCCTGCAGTGCCTTCTGCTCAACTTTTGCTCATTGGCTTCCTGTCTCTTCATGTTTACCTCTGCCTCCTCTGAGTAATGATTTAGTGGCACTTCAGATGTAATTCTTCTTTTTTAATGAATTATATAAAATCACCTTAAAAGGTGATGCATTTTTTATATACTTATATTTTTATTGAAGTATAGTCCGTTGACAATGTTGTGTCAATTTCTGGTGTACAGCATCATGTCTCAGTCATATAGAAACATACATATATTCGTTTTCATATTCTTTTTCGCCATAAGTTACTACAAGGTATTAAATATAGTTCCCCGTGCTATACAGGATGAACTTGTTTTACCGGATTTGGTGAGAATCCTCCTGTATTTTGAAGCGAGAGACATTGCCAGAGTTCAGTAGGCATTCCGTATGATACAGTGGGTTTGTAGATGTAATTCTTGGTGTATTTGTGGGAGAGGGTGAGCTGTGAGTCTGTCTACTCCACCACCTTGGCCAAGACATAATTCTTAATGTTGTTAATTCTTCTAATTGGTTCTGGAGGTTGGTTTGGTCTTCGTGGTCTGATGAGACACCGAATCGAGTGAACGCGCCTGCTCCCTCGCTATGCGTGGAATTCAGAACTGTCCATCGGCTGTTAAGAGCACAATGGAGAGAAGGCTTTTCCAGGTTGGGAGGATAGTAAGGGAGGGTCCAAGCCAGGGAGACGTGGAGGAGACGTGAAATTAAATGATGAGGACGCACTGAGATCGTTGCTGTTGGAATGGGTGATGCCCGGGGATTAGGTTCCTACAGGCGACAGCGGGGACGGTGTTAGGATCCCTGACAAATTAATTAATGGCTCTAATTTGAAGACGCAGCCCAGGAGTGTAACCTCCTCTTTCTCCTCTCACCCCGCCTTCCTGTCTTTAACCAGAAAAGAGTTAAGAAATCTCAATTTAAAAAGAATTGCTTCTATCCTAGCATGGCAGTCTGACCTTGTCTGTAAACACTGGGTAGAGTGTCTTTTTAATATAATTTGATTGATGCATTTTCCTGAGCAGTGGAGGAAATAGTGCCAGGATTATTTATAGCTGTTAGGTTATGCCTCTTTTGAGTTAAGACTCCACCTTTTCTTTATCTGATCTTTATTGTGTCTATTATGACAGATACGTTTCCTGAGATGAAATAAACTTACCTCTGGGGGAGGTTTTCCACTGTGCTGGCGAACAGAGGCCGGAGAGGAAGCAGTTTCCTATTGTTTTATTCAAGGGCAAGGTCACCTTGCCTTGGATTTGGGCCAAGAAACCCTGGCAACAAATAATAGATCTTTTTTACCCTGTTAGAAGTAAAGAAGTATATTTTAGAAACTTGCTGATGCATTGCACACACTACTTATAAGACTGAAAAAAGCTCTATCTTGTTGTAGGACATTTAAAGAAAAATCTTGACTTTTAGTCAAAAAACCAAGCACACTTCCCAGCCTTGCTTTTAAATATTGCTTAGTAATTCACTTAAATATAGACTGCATACAAATAAAATCAACTAAGATTAGTGGAAAAGAGAATGATCAATTTAAAAAACACTCAAATGCGTCATATTAGGATATCAATTATTTCTTCTCCTTTAATCATAGTATGATTAAAATTACAGTTTTTATTTCTCATTTAAGACATCACACTTTAAATGTTTGAAATATTGATACTTAATTTAAACCAAAATAAATGCTCTGTAAATGCATGTAGCTATAATTATCCCTGAAATATAACCTGGAATTTCTCTGTCCATTTCCTTGATTTTAGGCCTGACCACACTCTTAAATATTTTATTCAGGTGATCTGTTTAAGAATCCTGCCAAGAGCGATGGTGTGGTTTTCCTCTTTTTCCTGTGCTAATAATCATATAAAATTGTTTTTATTTAATTTCAGAACTTAATGAAGTGCTTTTTCATGCTTACTTTAGGTGCCTGGTTTTAAAAAAAAGTTACATGTTACTGCCATGTCCGTAGCAGTCTCTTTCTTCTAAACTTTTGAAAACCTTTCCTAGTTGAATCAAATGACCATGTTATCATTATCCATATGTTTTATTTGGATGATTTAGTTGTAACCTTTAAAAGAATAGATTTTAAAATCAAAAGCAAACGAGTGTCTGGATGTACCTAGAGATATACCCATATATGAGAGAGAGAGAGAGAGAGAGAGCATTGTGTCTGTGTGTGTGTGTGTGTGTGTGTGTGTGTGTGAGAGAGAGAGATTTAAATGACATTTAGTAAATGTCCTCGGGGCGGGGGGGGGCTCTGTTAATTTCCTTGTCCTGAGATCTTTGCTTTCTTGGACCTCCTTATTTGTCTTCATCATTAAGAAATGGTCTTCATTTTTGAAGACCTGACATACGTTTGTGATTATTTCCATTCACAGCATTGACATGCCAGTGTGCTTAGTACTGTCCTCAGGTGTTACACAGAGTGAGTTAAATAATAGTGTCTGTTTTCAGGACTCTAGATAAGAAGCTTGTACAAAACCACACAACAGACCATAAATGCACATTTATACTCTAAAGCACATAAAGAAAGGATGGCACAGAGCACACTCCCAAAAGCAGTGTGTCCCTCTGTGCGGTGGACCACACATGGGGTCGCCTCAAGCCCTGGGTCCCTGCCTTGCCTTTCTTTCCTGTTGGCTTAGAAACACCCTTGGCACATAGAACTGGTCAGTTATCAGCCTCTGCCATTTCTTCTTATTGACTCAACCTCTAGCCCAGGCCTTTCTTTCTTTTTTTTTAATTGACGTATAGTCAGTTTACAGTGTTGCATTAATTTCTGGTTTACAGCATCGTGTCTCAGTCATCCACGTACATACACATATTCCCTTGCAGATTCTTTTCCGTAGTAGATTACTAGAAGATACTGACTCTAGCTACCTGTGCTATACAGAAGGACCTCGTTGTTCATGTATTTTATTTTTATTTTGTATTTATTTATTTTTATTTTTTAAACTTTTTTTATTGAGTTATAGTCATTTTACAATGTTGTGTAAAAGTGTCACTATATGTAGATGACATGATGCTCTGTGTTGTTCATCTGCTGTATTTGAGCCCAGGCCTTTTATATTAGTTACGCTGTATGCCCTCCCCCCCATACACATCTGCACATCTCTCTCTCTATATATGTGTAAATGCACAGCGTGTATATGCTGTATAATGATTGACCTTGTTTCATTGCAGTCTGTGATGCGCCGTATCTGCATAACTTGTCAGTCAGCCCCCACCTGTCTTTCTTTTGTTCTTCAAGTCGTTGTACAAATACCCCGCACATGCTTCAGCTCTCCTGATTTCACATCAGGGCACCAGATCCTCTTTGCAAGTCACCCTGCATGTTCATTATAAACGCTGTTCTCAGGGACATTTCAGATATGGATTAACTCTGCAATTTTTTCATCAATAAAGCAACAATCCAAAAAACACCTTTGAATGACTAAGGTATGAGTTCTTCTTTCGTGAGCTCCAGAGAAGTACGTTACTGGTTTATCCTATTGATTTGGTTTGATTATAACATGAAATATACCACCCCCCACCCGCATAGACGCACATGTTTCATGCGTGTGTGTGGGCTTGTGTAAATATGATTAATCCACAATCTCGTTTCCAATTGAGTCGGTAGAAAACGCCAGAATTCTGTAGTTTATCGATAAAGGCTAATTTTCAGGGGTATCAGTAAATGTGTGTGATCTCTTGTGACAAACATTTGATTTTCTGACTGCTCTGTTTTAGACATCTTAAAAGTGCAGGTTACAATGAGGGCCTCTTATAGGTTATTTCCACAGATCAGCATCTCACTGTGCGCAGTGTCACGCCTCTCGTAGCAGAAGACAGTGAAACATGCTATAAAAAATGTGTAGAATTGTAATCTTTTGATGGTCTCTATTCTCCTCTGAAAAAAAGCATGAGTTCATCCTGACATTTTTGCCCTTTAAGTATTTTTAATACATGAAAACTCTCTTTTTTATTTTCCTCAGTAATCAAGAAAAATTTGGAGGTAAGTGGGAGTGTCATGGCATGTAGTTTTTCTGAGCATTGTGGAACTGGGACGTGCACAGTACCTTTAAGATTAGTGGAGAGGAGTGCTTAGAGTTGTCAGGAAGGACTGGAAAGGAGTCTGTAGTCACTGGGCCGCAGAGGCTGGGGTAGAGGTGGGAGTGGGGGGCAAGGTTGGCGGAAGTTGGTGATGGGTCCAGTTCACTTCCAGGTTTCCAGCGACTGAGGCTGTAAAGGATGGAGTTCACTTTTTCTTTATGGCTAATTAACCTCACACTTATTTGTTTTCTTTAAAGTACCCTCTTCTTCATTTGAAATGGCAACTGAAAGACATGAATGCTTTATAATACCTTCATTATTATATTAATCTATAAGGACTTCTGTTTCTTGTTGAAATTAATTTCACTTGTGGAAACAATCAGAATGTCAAAAATCATATTGTACTGTACACCAGAAATTGATACAACGTTGTAAACTGACTATACTTTAATAAAAATATATTTTTAAAAAGTCAAAATCATGCATACTACTTTAGGGGTAACACTGGCCTCAATATAAAAATAATTCAAAATTATTACCTTATTTATAAGAGATACACTTCGAATAGCCAAACTGATTTTCGGTGCTCATTTTGTCTTGTGTGATGGCTATTTAGGGAGCAGTTTGGTCTGGGGTTTGTCCGTGATTACTTTGTTTTTAGTTTTGTGCAAAATTTTTTATTTAAAAAATATGTAGCTATACCTATGTTCTTTAAAGAAAAAATAGAAAACAAGTGAAGACAAGGACAGAAAGAGAATCACAATTATACCGTCCAGATAAAACCATTGGTAACACTTTGATACATATCCTCATAGAAATCTTGTTTATATTATACCCTCGCATTTTGTCTGGCAGTATTTGTTCTTGATTCCCTCCCCACCCTCCCGGCTGCCCCCAAATATACGTAGAAGATACATTTAAGGACAACCTTACTTAAGAGACACATTGTAACTATTATGAACCTTCTGTCACAAACTCCTTTGTCTGTTTTATAGTTTTAATGTTTGCCATATAATATATATTAATATATAACATGATCAGTGTATTATATATAATATTTTTTAAATTGAGGGAAAAGTTATTTACTTACGAGCTTCTTTAGTTAGTGTTGGAATTCCATTCCAATATGGGAAAGAAAGAATACAGGGTGATTTTAATAAAGTTTACTATAGTCATATCATTGTGCTTTTCTTAAAGTTTATGCAAAAGTTTAAGATACAAGAAGTCAGTATTAAAGTGTCAACAGAGAAAGAAGTGAACTTCTAAATAGCTTAGCTAGAGAAAATGTGAACGCCCGGGACAGCTTTCCTTTCCGCTTCCCATCCCTGCTGCACGGCTGTCTTTTATCCCAGACGTCCTTTCACCGTGCTCCTTTAGTTGGCGTATTTCCAGACTTCTCTGCCCTTTATTGTCCTGTTTTCGTCATGCCTCCCTGAAAAAAAAATAACAACCTGACGTAAATAAGATTTAAGGAATGTCTTTGAAGGGAAAACATCACAGAAGTTGACAGTAGTGATATTACAGGAAAAGTTCATTTTGCTCCAGAAAAAGAGCCGTGGGTAACCTAAATGCCTCAGTTTTTTCTCAGAGCAAGACTATGTAGGGTCTGTCTTTGAACAGAAGAGGAGAATATAGATTACAGTCTTCATTCAATAAAAGTGCCTTCGGTGTCAGCGAAATAACATGTCAAACTGAGTACCTACTAAATCAGTAGCTAGTAAGAAGTAGATCTATATTGATATTAAAGTATATGGATTAAAAGAAATACGCTTTTATATCAGAAACCCACTGATGAGTGCCACAGTGTTCTCAAACCACTGGGAAAAATGGACTGTAGTGGGGATGAAAAAATACAGAAAGTAATGTGAATGTTGTGCTTTTTTTCACCTAAGTTTAATTTTGTTTGTTTTGAAATTACGTGTTCTACTTACTTGCCTTTTGAAAAGAGAAAATTAATGATGCATTTTGAACATTTCCTTGTGGGTTTTATCCAAGTCCTATAAAAGTGATTTCAAAATATGATTTGAAACTTGTGTGTCTGGTTGGAGTAGCATATATTTAAAGGCAGGGGAAGCAGGAGGGACGGGAAATGCGAAGGAGTGCCCGGCGGGAATGTCACGTGTGCCTTGAGTGGTCCACCGAGAGGGAAGTCAGGCGTGAGCTGTGCCGCAGGTGAGGAGGGGAGACGAGCAGGGTGGAAGGGAAAAGGAAAAGGGGGCCTTCTTGGCAGGTATACAGAATGAGGGCAAGCACTGAGTGGAAGGGGTTTGCATACAGCGGTGAGGGGACCAGCGTGGCTGGGATGGAGGGCAGCTGGAGGAAGGCAGGTTGGAGGGAGAGGGGGAGGCCTTTGCATGTCGGGTCTGAGAGCTTTGGCCTCCTGCTGTAGACGTATGTCATAATCAGAAAGCCACTAATGGTAGGAGAATGAGGAAATCAAAGTGTGTTGGGGCAGGTGACGGTGTTCGCAGTTTGGGCTCCAAAGTCGGGGCATCCCGGTTGGGTGCTCGGACCATCTGATGATCTGGACAGAGCTGACTAATCCAAGACCCTGCGGGTCGGTCCACCTGACTTTAAATGACCTAGTATTTCCTTTTCACTGACTGTGCGATGGGTCCTGATTTCAAAGATGCTGAAGTGAGAAAGAAGCTGTGCACCCCTGAGCCCGTGCTGTGCCATGGCAGCCACGCTAGTGTGATTAAGAGCGAAACACAGCAGCGTTTGTGTGTTGCAGTCACGGCGGCGGGCGTGTCGCCGTGGAACTGGATACACAAAGTCGCTGGTTTGAGGGAAGTGTTTGGTCTTGGTTGTTCGGCGGGAAGTCGTGGCCTCTGTCGCAGACTTGCTCCCAGATGAGCAGCGGGAGGGAACCTGCCGACCTGTGCCCTGAGTCTCACAGGTGGGGGGGGCCAGGAGGGCACCGGGCAGCGGGAGCCCACCCGCTGGGTGAGGGTGAAACAAAGGCATTTGGGACAGAGAGATTTTGGAGGCTTTAAGTAGCGCATCAGAGTCATCCTCACAGAGGAGCTAGGAGCCCGAGGTGAGATGAGGGTAGAGATGCGCTGCTCCCGCAAGGGCTCACTGCCGTGCTCGTGTCATTGATATGGCGCTGAATTGTTCCTGCCCCCAAGGAACCTGGATACTGCGGTCACTGCCCAGGGGTCCGCAGGAGTTCCCGGAACCGAGCCGTGCGTGGGCGAGGGGGACTCTCACTCAGAAAGTGAAGCCACTCCCAGTAGTCACCCACCTGTAAAAATAACCCAGTCTAGGGGATAGTTTGTACACGTGGTAATGAAAACTGTCACCCGAGCAGTGGTCACCTTGGTGCAGAAAGTTACGGGAAGGCAAGGGATTGGTGAGCACCGTAGCCTCGTGGTCAGAGCTGTGTTCTGACTTGGCCCTGACTTGCCAAGTGACCCTAGTAGCTACGTTGTTTAGTTTTTCTATGGCACAGAATCCTCATTTGTAAAATGGAGATAATAGGGTCGTGAGGAGATCAGAGGTACGTCTGTAAAGTGCTTAGAGTAATTCATGGCCCATAATAAGAACAGTTCTTAAATTTTTAAAAAGATGTTGCTTATCCAGGAGGTAAGGAAGATGAAATCTGCCTTGCAGGTGGGTCAGAGGCTGTGTGTTAGGTTTTCCCTCTGCTTAGATGACACGTCCTTAAGTTGATTTTCTTTTTTACTCTACAATTCCATGCTCAGCAAGCAGCTTTCTGTTTACTAATTCAGTATTACAGCCCCCCCCGTCCTTAAAAAAAAGCAATAGTGTCATTAGCTACAGTTGAAGGCTTCCTGTCCTCTTAGGCAGAGTTCTAAATACTTCTCGTATGTTATCATGTGATCCTCACAACAATATAAGTAGGGGTCCTCTTTTTAGACACAAAGAAATCAAGGCTTAGAGAAGTCAGGTAACTTTCCCGAAGTCATACAGCTAAGACACAGGGGAGCCAGTGGCAGTCCTTTGTTGTGCATGTAGACACACACACACACATGCACACACATACACACGTGTGCACGTGGGGATCTCTTCTGGAAGCTACAAGAGGTGCCTAAATTGCTCCAAGTATATTATTTCAGGGATGCCCCATTTCCTTGTCTTCTACGCGTCCTGTGGGTTCTAATTCTTGTCGGGAAGTCTGAGAACAGGTGACTCCAACCCCTACGTTCAGTGCTGATTTCCTTTAGGGTACGTTTCAGAGGGATTTCATATATGTTATGTGGTAACTGCCATGCCTAGCATAAAATACAGAGTCCTTTGATCTTGAAGGAAATAAAAGCAATATATTTTGTCCCCCTTGAAGCTTGGCCCACATTGCAAGAATACCATTTTGTGTTGAAGAATTATTCTACCTCGTTACATGAAAGTTTCCCCTTGTTAATTCAACTTTTTACAGGAAGGTCTTGGTGCTTATCTGAGAATTCCCATCTGTGTGGTTCTCCAGAGCTCTCTCATATTACTCTGATACTAGACTTGAATATAGGAAAGAATCCTGTTTTTGACTTGCTGGTGAATGATGTTAATAGTCTCTTAATTTGTTAGATACTGATTTATAAGGAGCTAATTTTAGCCGATAGCCAGAGAAAGAGTTCTCAGACAGACAGACTTAGCAGCATTGTCTCAGCCATTTAAAATACAGATATGAATAATAACTGGGTCCACCTTCGTTACAATTTTGACATTTCTTTAACTTGCATCACTTTAACACCTGTTCTTGGGACCGTGGAATATGATCATAACTTGTGGAAAGTGGTGCTTTAACCTGTAACGAAGTGACCTGAAATCCAACGCGCATGGCCCTCCGTGCGCTGAGAACAGTCTTGTGTTGGCCGTGCTGATGGCCCCGGGTTGGGTATCCGTTCTCTGTAAGTAGGGAGATGGGCGGGGCCGTGTCCTGGGCAGAGTGACAGGACATCCTTCGAAGTGGATGAATCAAGTACTGGCTTTGTTAACCTCAGGTGTACACATGACTGTACGTGATTTCTTTTCTGTTTTCACTCTGTTCCCTCCTGCCAGTGCTATCCAAAGATGCTGTGGGAAAAGATACTGCCGTTAGCTGCTTTATAATAAAGTTCATGAGTGGCTTTGAAGTGTTAGCTGGAGCTAGAGGGCACGAGGGATGCACATTGAACTGTCCCTGGAGCCGAGCTCACTCATTGCCGCCCCCAGTGCAGTCATCTTCACGCACGTGATGAGGACCTTTAAGCAAAATCTTGATTTCAACTGACCCTTTCCCTGTAGAAATAGAAAGGAAGGAACTCTCCCAGCCAAGTTTTTTGTGTAGGACAACAATAAAATGCTTTACGTACGGGGACCTTGCTTTGAGTCCTCGTTCTGAGGTTGACTAACTTTGCAACTGTAGGCAAGTCGTTTAACTTTGTGAAGTTTGTTTTCTCGATTCGAAGTGGAGATCACAATCACAGTGCTAGCCCCTCTCACCATGTTGTTTTGAAGGTTATTAATGATTGCAGTAATAGTTACATTATTTTGCTAAATGCTTTACGTGTATTATTTTCTCCAGTCATCAAAACAATACTAGGGGAGTTCAGGTGTTTGAGCACAAACTGCCTGTCCTTGCTTGGCCCTGCAATAAACCTTTCTCTGCTCTAAAAACAGAGCAAAACAAAAACAAAAACAAAAACAAAAGCTAGGAACAAAATGAGATTTTCTGCATTTGGCACATGAAAAACTTGAGGTTTAAATAAGGAAAATATAAAAAGGGTTAAAGTTTTCAGAGTCTTTTTGCAAACTGTAAAGCCTATGTGACTGTCAGTTATTGACGTTAGATTATGACATCCAGGGTCAGTCACACGTGGCGTACGGTCCTGCCCCTTCCTTGTAGCTGTGTGGCATCAAGCAGATTACTTAAATGTTCTGGACCAGTTTTCCTAGTCCACAGAGCGCTGTTGCTGATGCCTACTTCATAGAGTGTTTGTGGGGATTCCACACCTGGGGCAGGGGCTGACACACTATAGCTTCCATGAGTTAGATTCCTGATTTTCAATCAGAGGGTTTCCCCTTTTTGGTTTTCAAGCAGAATGTTGACCATGGTTCAGAGATGTGTTTTTCTTTCTCTAATTTCAAGTTCATAGAACATGATTGAACATCTTGGATCGATGATGGTCGGCTTTACCATCCATCATTGACTGTTTTTTTTTCAAATTGGTACTGGTTTTCAGAATAGCTCATAAAAGATCACAGTTGCTAAGAAAAATGCCTATTAAATTTTTCACAAGTACTTTAAAAATGTTCCCCACTTATTAAGTGATTTTGTGCAAGCAGAGCTGCTTAGTAGACCTGTCTTTGTAGTCATTTCGTGTGTGTGTGTGTGTGTTTGCAAGGAGGTATTTTTAGATAGTTTAGCTGAACAGCAATCTGACGTCTTTAGAGGAGACATCAGTTCATTATGTGGATACAAATTCTATGCTTTCAGCTTTTATACACCAAGTCTTAATTTAAATCTGTTCTTCTTGCCGTTTCTAACGAAAGAGGCTATCATGGTATGTATTCTGTTTCTTCCTAGGGCTGGCCTTTCTGGTTAACCTTTGCTTAGAGAACCGAGCAAGGTAGAAATGCCTTTATCTGCTCACAACTTAATATAGATTATAGAAGCACGGAATTTGGGGTCATATTTAAATATGCCACGATGCATTATGCTCCACAGCGTTTTTCTGTTGCGACGTGATTCCGGGGATTTAAAATAGTCATTATGGGGTTCCTAAAGGCTGCTTGCTTATAAGAATTGCAATTTAAAGGCCAGGATGTGGGAATTCTGTACCTCTTTACTGTACATATTGCTTTATCGGTTCAAAAAATGCCTTTTGCTTCGTGAAAAGATAATTTAATGCTGAGCATGTAAGAGGAACGTGGTCATTTGCTTTCTTGTTGCTCTAGACACAGTGTTACATATTAAGTTACGATAATATTTTCTTTCATCTGTTTTTTTTTTTTTTTCACCTCTTTTAAAATTCTAGGAAAAAAAGCTCTTGCAGCTTTAAGCAAATTAATGTTACTGGTCGGTGACACTTGTTTTCACCAAAGGATGCCTTCGCTTAATCATAAGCATAGAACTTACATGTTTGTTTTTCTAATTTTACTACAGCTAATCTGGGGGAAATAATCATGTACAGGTTCAAAAGGGTTTTTAAAAATTGATTTTCAAAAATGTTCTCTCTTCATTTCCCCAAATTTAAAATTTGTGTCTGCTTCATGTCAGGATGTCAAAGCTTGAGTGAAAACTTTTGTTATTCCTTCAAACGTGTTATCTGCACGGTGTGAAGCATCCGGGGTTTGAAGCTTGGTTCGTCATTTTTAATTCAGTTGTTTGATGATGTGTGAATCCACTGGGATTCGAGTGATATTTTAACGACTGCAGTGGAATTTTCTTCGTATTTTCCCTTATTTTGTAAACGTGCAGTATTATCACGGAGAGGAGTTGTTAGCCTCCAGAAAGACATCATCTTGGAGAGTCAGGTGGATAATGGGCATCTGTCCGAGGATGCTGAGAGCTTTCATTCTTCAAGAGGAGAACAATAAGGAACAGACACATAGACGTTGGAAGGGTCCGACAAGACATTTTTGTAGTGAGAAAAACAGAGGAAATCCTAACGCCCTGACATTTTTAAAAAAAACCCTTTCTTGTTCTTAAAAATTAGTGGTGTTATGTAACCATTTAAGAATTTAGCTGAAGCCTGATATTAAGTGACTCAGATTCCCAGCTCCTCGGTGACGCTTCTCCGCTGCGCGATTCAAGCAGTTGGCAGATTCTTCAGCCATGAGTTCATGCTCCCTCCCCCCAAAATTCACATGCAGGAAAAATTGAGAATCAGTGCCAGAAGAGGTGTTAGCTCCAAAATTCTTACGTGCTAAGTGTAACATATTTTATGTTAGGCTGTTTCTCAGTGAAATCATATATATTTCAATTTTAAAAAGTGACCAACTTCTGGCTGAAGTTTCTTTACTGGGAAGGGGCATCAGAGCTCCCAAACCTGGTGTGTTGGCTCCTCTTCCGGCTTCCCATAGCAAGTCCACCAGAATGGCCATTCTTCCTCCAGAACTATTTGCCCCAGATGAGCTGGGAGAGTCCCTGCTGCCCTTCTCTGACACAGGAGCGCACCGACCTGATCAGCTTAACCTCGTCGCCCAAGTGTTCCCTTGTCTCCCCGCCGACTTGGAGGGGGACACTTCCATAGCGTCTTCTTACACACATCATCCCAAGGAGCCTCCAGGAATTGTGAAGTTGAACACTTCCAGAATTTTTCCTAAGGTACCTAGTAACTAACCACCCTAAGGTGGATTTGGGTTAGAAATACATAGGATGTAGTTAGCTGTTCCTCCCTGGCACGTGCGTGCGCGCGCACACACACACACACACACACACACAGCCAGTCATGTGCACTGAGATTAGTGAAGCAGTGTCCCTGTGGGGGTATGTCCTACCTGACTTCTCAGGTGCTCATTCAGATCCATACCCCTTACCCCCTTTCCTGCATTAAAGGTGATCACATCTTACTTTTTTGTTGTCCGTTCACTTCAGAACATCTTAGAGATCTGACCCATCGGTGACTGGGATATATGGAATGTATAGAATTCTTGGCAAGTGTGTAGCATATCAGCTTTCCCATCCTTACACCTCGGAAGCCAGTTATTCACTTTGGAATGAAAGGTGTCTCTCAATTTACTCTCTCTACCTGGACCAGAGATTGTTTTTCCACCTTCGATACTTTTCATTTTTCCTTCTCCAGTTTTCCGTAATTGGAATATGTTTCTCATCCCCCAGTTTCCCATAGTTGGTAGACTACATTAAATAAGCCCCATTCAGTCATATGTGAAGGCACACATATATCTACTTTGATATGAAGACAGCTGGTTTAATGCATCAGAGGATAACAGAGAAGACCATGGCCTTCGAGGGAAGACCTCTGGTTTGCCTGACGTGGTTTGTTATCGGTGTCTTGGTTACTCTTTAGTTTGTCTTGGTTCTGGTCTTTAAGTGAGTCCCACGAATTGAGATGTAAAAGGAAGTAGCTTTCTATCTGCGGGGGTTTGCTAATCCTGTTGATAAAATTGAAAGCGTGGAGGAGCAGACTTTATTTACGGAGGCCCCTGTCCAGTGGCGCACATCTAGCCAAGTTCGTCTCACCTGGACTTTTATTAGGTTTGTACGTGAGGAGGAGGTGCTAGGTATTTCTCACATTCTTTAAGAGAGTCTATGAGCCAAATCAGAGAAGTTGAAGCGAACTTTACTTTAAAATATAAATGAGTTCTATTATTCATTCCTCTGGGGCTACTTTTTTTCAAGGGGTGGGTAGGTAATTAGGTTTGTTTGTTTGTTTGTTTATTTATTTAATGGCAGCACTGGAGATTGAACGAAGAACCCTCATGCATGCTAAGCACACACTCTACCACTGACCTATATCCCCAACTACGTTGTTTTTTTGTTTTTGTTTTTGTTTTTGTTTTTGTTTTTGTTTTTGTTTTTGTTTTTGCTAGTATGTATCTAACACCTTTACATTAATGGCTTAGCTCAAGAGAACAGAAAACTCGAGACCTTCTACCTCTTATGACCCATCTGTTTGTTGACTTCAAGAATCATCACCCCATCACAGTATACAGCAAAATATCCTCTTCATTATCATAATCATCTCGATCATCATTTATTATTATTTTTGTATATATTAACCTGGAAGCACTTAATGAGAAAACTTTTACAGTGTTTTTACCCCAAAACCAGACATCCATTGTTTGATTCTCATGAAATCCAAGACTGTGTATTCCAAAAGAATATGAAAACGAATGTATGTATGTATATGGATGACTGGGACACAGTGCTGTACCCCAGAAATTGACACATTGTAACTGAGTGTACCTCAATTAAAAAAAATTCCATTGCCCACAAGATACCATGACATGGATGTCGTCAGCTTGGATTTGACGTGGCTAACATATAATTTCCGAGTGCTCCACAGGCACCACCAAAAACATAAACCCAACCAACCACACAGGCACCGAACCCTTAGGGTCCTCCAGTTCTCCCCTTCTCCCCATCCTTGGCATTACCATCTATTAAGTATTAAAGCCCCAAACCTACGGATCTTCTGTGGTCCTTCAGGTTGCCCTGGGCTCCGTGTTCCTCGGCAAGTCTTGTTTGTTCCTCCGTCCTCAGCCTGAGTTCCTTGTCCTCCCGCCACCTCCGTGATTGCCAGCATCATCTTCTCGCCTGGGCCGGTGCCAGGGACTCCTGGCACTTGCCTTCTCCACGCCATTCTTCCCACAGCAACCCAGCTTATGCTAAAAATTAGGAACTGGACTGTGTCATTTCTTTGAAAACCTTCCAGCCACTTGGCATAAAATCTGCACCCCCTGCAGAGCTGTGCACGACTGGTTTCATCTTCCCTGCTCTCCTGCCCCACCCCCATGCCTTGACCTTCCTTTGGTTCATTTAACAGACCAAGCCGTGCGGTCTTCCCACTAGTTGGGGTTTTTTGGGGTTTTTTTGGTTTTGGTTTTGGGTTTTTTGCACCTAAATTCAGTCTTCTGTGACCTTCACCTGACTGGCTCCTTGACCCTCAGATCCCTGGTCCGGCAGGCCACTTCAGAGTAGCCACTCACGCATTTCTGTTACACCACATACTAAAAATTAATCGGTCAGGCGTTTATGATGATCTTTATGTTCTTGTTGTTTATGCTTTTACTGCTTATGTATTACGTCTCTCCCCATTGTAACGTAAGCCTCCCGAGAGGAGAGACTCCATCTGTGACATTCAGCACTTTATCTGGAGCGTCTAGAATATGTTTACCATGCAAAAGCCATTTAATAAGCATTTACTGAATGTGTGATGAGTTGAGGTAATAAAAAGTACAGTGGTGCAGACATAGGCAGACATCAGAATGAGCACATCGCTGTTTCACCTGGGGAAGGTTTTTCTCCCGACGCCTAGATAAACTTAGATGAAATTGGGTAGGGCATGAAGACTGAAGGCGGTAAGGAGCTAGCCGCCACCCACCCCCGACTATTTACATTAGCAACCCCAAGGATAAATTGGGATTAACGTGATTAATTATCAGAATTTTGTTATGAGTCATGTAATTCTTTAACATTTACATAAAATACGGAAATAAATATTATTCACCTAGGCAGCAAAAAATTTCTGGCACAAGCTGGCTAGGGATTTTGGATGCTATGAAGTTTTAGACATTCAGACATTCTGTTTAGAAAGAATATCAATATGGATTATGTGGAAGGTCAGACTGCATTTGAAGGCCTTGCGTGTAATTCAAGGCCAAAACCTGGCAAATAAAGGTGCTTGCCTGTGTCCTTACGTGGCGGGACCCCGACCCTCTAGCATCGTGAAAGTTACATGCGCTTCTAGAAGCAATTGTTGTAATATACGTAAATTGTGGAATTGGGGTTAAAATTCATCTTGTGTTAATTATGGTTTCCACAGCATAATAGATCACTAGCGATGAACTCCAGGTTGCTTTCCCTTGTAGTATTTTCTTCAGAATACTTGTTAAAAATATTAATGCAACAGTTTACATTGTAGATAATTTGGAAACTATTCAAATTAATTTTTTTTCTGTTACATGAAAGCACAGTCTGGATTCTAGTTTTAACAGTGCCATTCCTAGTTCACTTTTCTCAACGTGGTTCCACAGTCATGAAATAAGATTATGCTAAATGAATCCCTGAAAGTCCTTCAGGTCTGTAGTGGTGCTTTTATACCCAGACTGTCACTTGCACAGCCCTTTACGTTACTAGGGCTCTTTCCCAGTGGCTCTCCAGTCTCAGATCTGTCTTGTGAGGCGGGTAGGACGGACCTTGCTGCGTCTACACTGGTGAGGACACTGAGCTACAAAGGAAGCAAAATGATTTTCGTGTGTCACGCAAACCACTTGGAACTAGTCGTGTAGTTTTTCCACAATTTCATATGATAATTTATGACCTCCTGATGCTAATCGCTGGTTAGGTATTTGGTCAAAATAAATATTCATTTTGTTAGAATATTGAATACATTTGCACTCTGTAATAACTTGAGTGTTTTTATCATCTGACTTCTTGTTCCTCAGAGACTTGGTCAGGCACCCGCATGATTAACAGGAGGCCAGAACTAACTACTGGAGTGTTGTAGCAATCATGACATAACCAGCCACCCTCATGGTACTTCATACAGGCGGGATTTTTATCTTTTGAGAAAGTTAAACAGTTGATTACAGAGGCCCCTCTAGGTACCATCAGGGTTTCCTTTTCTCCATTTTTTTTTTTTATTGAAGTTTAGTCAGTTTACAATGTTGTGTCAATTTCTGGCGTACAGCATCATATTTCAGTCATACATATATATACATATATTTGTTTTCATATTTTTCATTCTAGGTTACTACAAGATACTGAATATATTTCCCTGTGCTATACAGTATGAACTTGTTGTTTAGCTGTTTTATATATAGTAGTTAGTATCTGCAAATCTCAAACTCCCAATTTATCCCTCCCCACCCCCTTTACCCCCTGGGAGCCTTAAGTTTTCTATGTCTGTGAGTCTGTCTCTGTTTTGTAAATAAGTTCATTTGTGTCTTTTCTTTTTTAGATTCCACATATGAGTGGTATCATATGATATATTTTTTTCTCTGTCTGACTTACTTCACTTAGAATGATAATCTCCAGGCCCATCCATGTTGCTGCAAATGGCATCCGTTTATTCTTTTTTATGACTGAGTAGTATTCCATTGTGCAAATATACCACAGCTTCTTTATCCAGTCATCTGTCGATGGACGTTTAAGCTGTTTCCATGTCTTGGCTATTGTAAATAGTGCTGCTGTGAACATTGGGGTGCAGGTGTCTTTTTGAGTTAGGGTTCCCTCTGGACATACACCCAGGAGTGGGATTGCTGGGTCATAGGGTGAGTCTACTTTTAGTTTCTTGAGGAATCCCCATACTGTTCTCCATAATGGCTGGACCAAACAGATTAGATTTTGAAAGTCCATCATTAGTGTGTTTGCTGTGGTCCTGAGGGCACACCTCACTCCCTCCTTCCTGACGTGTCTCCCCCACCACCCCAACAGAAGGATTTATAAAGCATCTTTGGGTCGTGTTAATTGCCCAGTGGCTGCATTGCCTACTTTTCAGTAGGATTGGCTCCTCCAACTCTGAGCTCCTTTGTCCTCTCTCCCCTCGGCCGTCCTCACTCTCCTGCCCTCCAGTTACCTTGACCTTCTCCAGCTTCCTGAGCACCCTCCGCTCTCCTCCCTAAGGGCTGGTGCCCTCTGTTCCTCCCATCTGTAGAGCTTGCCCCCAGATCTCTGGCTGGGTCCTTTGTGTTTATTCACCTCCCATCTCAAATGTCCCTCACTCAGTCCCAGGTGCCTAGTCTAAGACGGCCCCACTCCCCCAACCACACCGTCCACTACGTCTCCCACCTTTATTGTCTCTGAGCTACCGACTGACACCTGCATCTCTGAGCTACCAACTGACACCTGGTCTAAGACGGCCCCCCTCCCCCAACCACACCGTCCACTACGTCTCCCACCTTTATTGTCTCTCAGCTACCGACTGACACCTGCCTCGTTGCTTGTTACCGGAGTCCTTGCCCGGGTAACTCGCTCCTATAGCAGGACCTGGTCACGGCGGTAGGTCAGTAAATACTTGACCAGTAATTCAGTAGACGAATGAATCTGACAGTCCTGAGAGAGTTCAGACATCCTTCCGCTGCCAGGCGCCTCTTTTGGAATCTGCAGACAGGAAACAAACATTTTTGAGTCCAGAGGTTTTGTCCTCAACTCTTTTTGCCCTGAGGAACTTGTAGGAAACGCAGACAAAACATACCGCTTAGCTCCAGTTACTGTTAGCCTCGGTTCGGCACAGCCTCGCCCTTCTTCCCCTGTCCATCCTCTTGTCACTTTATTCCGGCATCCTCCCTGCAGCTGCCAGTAAGGAGTGAGCACGGCACTGGGAGGGCAGAGACAGCCCCAGCTGGTCCTCTCTCAGCCCCTTGGCTCTACACGGGGCCAGGAGCTCAGAGAGTGGTGTATTTGTTAATCACTGTTTCAGGCACTCTGAGGAAGGAGGGGGCGGGGGCGAGGCAGACCTGCTCCCTTTTGGACCCCCCACCCCCACCCAGGGAAGGTTTTGGGCTGTGAGATCAGCAGCTGCTGCAAGCTGTGCTCAGGGTCTGGGTGACACTGGTGCGTCTGATGACAAGATCGTCCCCTCCAGGAGGGGGTTGGAGAGTGAGCCAGTCCCCAGGAGGGAGCAATGACACAGGAGAGGGGGACAGAGCAGACGCTGTGAACAGCCACAAAGAGCTTCCTCTGCCTGGTGCCGAGCCTGAGGGTCGGGAGGTGAGTCAGGCTCAGGAGGAGAGGGGGGGCGCGGCAGGGGGGTGCGAGCTTTTCCCTGACGGTGGAGAGTCTGCTGAGACTCTTGGCAGGGGACTGACATGATCTGGGCTGAGTTTTCTATCACTCTGGACATTTACTCTGCTCCCACCTGGAGACGAGATGGAAGGAGAAGTAAGAGACTGTCGCAAGAAGCCAGCTGGGGCAGCAGCCGGGTGGTGGCCTCAGAGCTGAGTGGGGCGATACCTGCAAATCCCCCATCAGAGTCTCTGCGCACAGTGGGAGCTTGCTTAGTTTTACAAGTTCTCGTTTTTGCTGAAGGTGAATTGAGGCTGTGTGACTTCTGGCTGTGGCAGATAAACTGTATATATCTGAAGACACTGTCAGGTTGTTAGTGCTGTGTGTGTGTGTACACGTGCTCACCCGCACCAACGATGCCCAAGATTGTATTAACCCAGTTACAAGAGCGCCTCACCCCATGTACACTGACCAGTGCTCTTCTGTTCCCCTGCTTTGAACTTGAGATAAGAAAGTAATGTGCATACACATACACATTTAGCAGAAAAGTTCTGGGAAAGTAGTTGACGTTTGTGGAAAGTCAAAGCTGGACGGAGTGACAGAATTCGAGATGTTGGTGTTTATTTAGGAAGACTGAGCTTCCTTAGAGAGTTGCTCGATTAATGATGCAAATGAATCTTTGCAGATGACTGAGAAGGTCAGGAAAAGAGCTGGAGCGTTGACAGGAGTGGGAGTGTTAGGAAAGAGTCTCCGTACATGGAAACACGCGCTTGGCTGTGTCTCAGTCATTCATACTGTTCACCTGGCAATACGGGGCTGCCGCTGACCGGTGTAAACAAGCAAACAACAAAGGAAAGATGAAGGGAGAGGAAAACCGACCAGGCTTCACGCAGTCTGTGCAGGATGTGTCTTCGCTGGCCCTGAGTAATGACTAATGTGACACTAATGTCCAGTCCGTTCTCGCCCGGTGCCCTCCAGACCCAGCTGGAACAGTGAAGTGGCCTGGTGGGGCAGAGCGGACACAGAAAGTCCCTGAAAACAAACATGGAATTAGATGTCTTCTCATTGGAGTCCTTGGAGATGAATGCTAAAATGAACATCTTTATCACGGAAGCAAAAGGCAAAACTGATATACCAGATACATAAAATTAATACCTACTATTTTTGTTAGTCACTTAACAGGGATAACGTCTAATTATTTCTCGATTTAAAGATTATTGTCTAGCTAAGTTGTAAGACTCATCCCTAGAAAGTGGCTGTTGTGTAGTGTTTGAGCGAAACCTGGAACCAGTACAGGCAGAATCTGAGGTGTCATTTAGAATCTAGGCAGTTTCTTTCCTCTGTGTGTGTATGTCTCATATGTAAGAGGTGTAGGGTAGGATTTTCCATAAATAAAGTTAACGGCTGGTATTCCCATAAACCACCACTTAGACACAGCCTCACAGTCGGGTCACTGCCCAGCATACATCCAGCAAGACCGGCCATGATGCTCTTGTTTGCTGATGGCCCCTTGGTACAAGTTGTAATACACATCTTTTTTCAATTTAAGTTATGTGGAATTACTGTCAAATAGTTCTCAAAAAAGTAGCATATCTCTACATTAAACATTTAAGAACAGTGTTTTAAATGCACGATGCAGACATCATGAGTGCTCAGAACCCTCCAGTCTCTCCATCTCACTCCTAGTAAAATCCAGAGCCGTCACCTAATTCCCTATGGTCTTCCCAGAGCTGGTACCGACCTGGCTATTCTTAAAATATACCAAGGCCGCCGTGCCTTTGACCTTTGCCCTCAATGTCCTTGAACGTGCAGTGCCGGTTTCCTTGTGTGCACCTGCAGGGTAGACGCATTCGCTCCCTTGAGGTCTTTACTCAGATGACGTCTTGGCAATGAAACCTTCCACCCTCTGTATCCTTTATCCTATTCATTTCTTTTCTTTTTTTTTCACTTTTATTAGGTAGAATTTAACAGTTTGACTGGACATATATGTTATATTGCATGTAAATACATATATACAATATACTGCACATTTTTTTAGTTTACAATGTGTACTGATCACTGTTTCTAAGAACAGATAGAGCTTTAGCTTTTTAAACTTACATAGTTATCAAAGGAATGTAGCCAACCACAAAATAAGAATCAACAAGAATGCAATAATCCAATCATAAAGGACAGTCAAATTGTGCTTACACATATTCAAGAAATCAATCATCTAAGTTATAAATAATAAGTAGTTCATTTGTGTCCTATTTATTTATTTATTTATTTATTTATTTATTTATTTAGGTTCCACATGTAGGTGATATCATATGGTATTTTTCTTTCTCTTTCTGGCTTATTTCACTTAAAATGACGATTTTCAGGTCCATTCATGTTGCTGCAAATGGCATTATTTTATTCTTTTTTATGGCTGAGTAGTATTCCATTGTATAAATACACCACGGCTTCTTTATCCAGTCACCTATTGATGGATATTTGGGTTGTTTCTATATCTTGGCTATTGTAAACAGTGCTGCTATGAACACTGAGGGGCATGTGTCTTTGAGTTTTATTTTTCTCCGGGTATATGCCCAGGAGTGGGATTGCTGATCACATGGTAAGTTTATTTTTAGTTTTTTAAGGAGCCTCCATACTGTCCTCCATAGTGGCTGCACCAAACTACATTCCCACCACCAGTGTAGGAAGGCTGCTACTGCTTCAAACTGCTTCCCTCTGCGTGACGCGTTCCCATTTGTGTGACGGCCTCGCCTCCCTACCCCCAGCTTCCTACCCTCACGCACAGACGCTAGGGCAGGAAGTCTATGGAAGCAAGGATTTTGAGTGCATCCAAGTTTCTTCTTGGGGAGATAAAGTTTCATTACTTTCTGTTTTTCAGAACAGTACAGCATAAATTTCAATACAAGTATTTTTTCCCAAGCAATCAGTCTACTCAATGACTTCTTGAGTCCTCAAAATCAATTGACTCAGTAGGTGGTTTCTAGACTTAATTTTCCATTTAAACTCTTAGGCGGTACTTTTAGAGAACAAATACTTACTTTGGAAGCCTTATATTCCCATCATGTAATATTTGCATCTTGAAATATGGGTAGATATCCGAGCTCTCCAGCCCACAGGGCACTGAACAAATCCAGATTTATTTTCTACTGTCTTTGCTTCATAAGGGCACTGTGCTTCTTAGCTGGTTTTGTCTTGAGGTTGTACAAAGAGCCCAGTGATTTTTTTTCATAAAATGTTTAGTCATCGTATTCCTTTGGCTTCGTGATGTGCTAGACTTGCCTCGGTTTGACACAAAGACAAAACATAAATATAACATATACTTTATAAATGTATGAAATGTATGTGTTATATAAAGTATGTGTGTATATATGTGTTTGTGTAGAAGGTGTGTGTGTGTGTGTGTGTGTGTGTGTGTGTGTTTGTACCTAGTAAAATGGTGTGATTGGAACTATCCCTTCAGGTGTTAACAGAGTATGAGACCGTTTTCTCATCTCATTATTGCATCTTAGATCTTTCCTGACTATGCAGTCACTCTGTCACATCAGTCTCTCTTAATCTTTGCTGAATGCAGTTCTTTATCACTGTTTGACAGTTTCCTTCACTATTCTTGTATTACTTGTCTCCGCTCATGAGTTGTAAGACCCCCGCAAGCAGGGACTTCATCTTAATGTACTGCTGCCCTAGAAGCTGGGAGCGGTGCCTGGCATCCCGGCATCACGTGCGTTCGCAACACGCATTTGCCTGAATAAGTCACGGAGCTCTGATGTTTGCTTTATGCGAACTGCACACAGTCCTGCGCGGTCAGGATGTTATCAGAGCCCTCCCAACTTCTCCCTCAGGAATTCGGAATTCCACTGTGGACGATTTTTCACAAAGAGGTCACAAAGATGATCACAGTATTTGTATTTGTCTGAGTGAAGATCATGCTAGTCATGGTACCAAGCCAAACAAAACATGATGGTTCCAACACAGTAGAGGTTTATTTCTCTTTTGCATAAAATCTGAAGCAAGTACTCTTGGTCCCTGAGGACAGTTCCCATCTAAGCAGTGATTCAGGGATCCCGGCCCCTCCGCTGTGTGGCTGAGTTGTGTAACCTTCAGTGCAAAGCTTGTCTTGTCTTCCAACAGAGACTCTCGATGCAGGGGGAGAGCATGGCAGGTGTGCAGGAGGTGTAGTAAGTAGGGGTGGACGCGCCGTACATCACTTCTGTTTGCTCTTACTCCGAAGGCTGGAGCTTGGTTGTACTGGCACAGTTTACAGCACAAAAATGTGACTGTGAGGGGAGTCGGGAAGTGTGGTCCAGCCGTACTCCCTGGAAGAGGAGGACGTTTGTGAATAGCTTGCCCGTCTTG
This sequence comes from Camelus bactrianus, assembly GCF_048773025.1. Classification (NCBI taxonomy): domain Eukaryota; kingdom Metazoa; phylum Chordata; class Mammalia; order Artiodactyla; family Camelidae; genus Camelus; species Camelus bactrianus. Next base: position 20,003,902 of record NC_133540.1, read on the forward strand.
GCCATTTTATGGTATTTGATTGTAAAGAGACCCAAGCTCATTTGTGTTTGAATGTAGGTGGCTTAACAAAAACAACTTGTGGGGTGATGATTTTAATTCCAAGAGAGGCTTTCTGGCCAAACCAGCTATTTATTTTTGTTGAAAAATAAGGCAGCCCAGGCTCATCCGTGGATCCAGTAGGAACCTTTTTCCTTGGCCTGGAGCACTTGTTTCCCTGACCCCGTGCTCGTGGGGGCCTCCGGGCAGCCGGGGCAGCCGCTCACAGTCCCGCAGGAGCTCATCACCATTGTTGTCTAATTGGTCCCAGGAACCGTCTTCTGGTCTTACCAGTGGCCCCCCTCTCTGGGGACAGCCACTTCCAGGGCAGCGATCCCCCTCTGTCCTGGAAAACATGAGAACTCAAGTAGAACATGAGCAGTATTCTATATGGATAATCACAAATTTTGCTGTAAGTGTACTTATTGGGTTGGTTTTTGTACTAGAAAATGAAGCTATGGTTGTATTGGTGTAGCTTCTTATGGTGTTTCCTGTTCCAATAAGGGAGAAGATAGGTGTCAAGATTGGGTTGAAGGTAAGAGATTTCTAGAGTCAGGATCCAAAGGAAAAAGTTACAAGTTTTCGCGCCGCCTGCCTGGGCCTTTGGACAAGCCGCTTGAGCTGTCTGAGCTTCAGCAGCAAATCCGGGCTCCTGATGAGTCTTGGAGCCAACGGGCGTCAGATACTCAGGGCTCTGCCGGTTACAGAGCAGTGCCCCCAGCCAGGGCAGTACTTACTACCAGCGTGAATGGAATACGTCCAGAGGGGCTGGGGTTTGCATAGGTGGCGTGCTGCCCAGGAGATGACTCTCCAGTCAGTCACCCGACTCGGTGCCACCAGTTGCCATCTATTTTATTGAAAATATTTTGGACTGAATGATCTAGAAATTTTTTTGTTGTTGAAATCCCTCAGAGGAAGGTGTGCTTTGCAGATCAGTGGTTACTGATTGTTGCAAATACCTGAACAGGAAACGGGATTATATGCTGGGCATCTGTGTGTGTTTGGAGTGAGGATGCGATGGATGTGACTTGCAGACCGTCATAAAGCTGTGTTTCGTAGCAGACAACAGGACATACATGTGATATATACAGGGTAATTAGTATATTGGTGTATTGGTGATATATACATGATAATTAATCAACTATCTCAGTATTTCTATGGAAAGTTAGTTTGTTTTATTTTAGGTCCCAGATAAAGATTTCCATTTTGAAAAAAATGCAGCTATCTTTCAGATGACAGACTTTTAGTGGTTCTGGTATGTATTATAGAACTGTTGCTCTGTGCCAGGTGTCCTTTCTTAAGCTGATGAAATTAGTTGATGAGGTTGTATTATAACTAACTGTGTGTGTGTCTGTGTGTGCATACTTTGTTTCTGATTGTCAAATGTCAGGGGTGTTACTATATCAGACAAGATTTTGCTCTGCCAGAATTAACTACCAGAGAAGGAGTTGCTTTTGTTTCTTGTATCATAAGGTTCTCTCTCAATTTATATTACCTTTTTTTCCCCCTCGGAAAAAGTACTCTTTGATAAGGAACATAAGACAGAAATGACATCAAACAATGCAGGCTTCGAATGCCGTAAGGGTCGGGTGGTGAGCCTGGTATAAAGAAAGGAGTTAAAGAAGTTTTATGTTTGACATGGATTTAATGATGATTCTTGGCTATGCGACCTGAAAATTGCAAACACTGGATATTACTATAACATTTTAAAGAAGAGCTTATAGTCAATGGTTTTCATTAAGACCCTGCAAGACAAATGAAAAACGGGCCTCAGTAATGCTGCCCAGTATATCACATGTAGATTCAGAAATGTGGTGAATCTCAAGCAATTTAGGAGGGATGACTCAGAAAGCGGTGTCGTGGTGTCAGAATCGTTGATACTGGAGATGCAGATGTGAAGTTTTAGTAAATTTGTATTATGAAAGAAAGGGTGAAGAATGATTTCAAAGTACGATTTTTCTACCTGATTTTGAAATTTGTACAAGAAATTATATTAATAAATTGATATAAGCAGCCATTTGGGCATTTCATCAATATCCATGAGTGTTTTCAAGTCAACTAATAGATTAATAAATACACTAAAGTTTAATGCTTGCATGTGTGAGGTCCAGGGCCTGGCACCCGGCCACCTTTCACTATGTGATCTTGGTGCAAATCACTTCACTTTCCCGTGTCTTAGTTTCCTCCGATCTAACACGTTCGTAGTAATACTACTTCTTAAGATGCTGGTAAGAATTAAATGAGCTAGTGTACCTGCAGGTGCTTAGCCCAGGCTTGGCACGTGGTAGCTGGTGGCCAGGGGTCTTACCCTTGCCTCTCCTGGAGAAAAATGGGGCACAGCCTTGCATTTTGGAACATACGATGTTTAAGTCAGATCCTACACTTTCTCATCATCCTAAGGGATTCTGCTTTTCTGTTTTGAAGTTCATTTGAGCTTTCTTTCAACAGCCAAGAGAAAAGGCTTTTGGAAAGTATTTGCTTGAAAACATCAGTCATGTGACTGACAGCCTTTCAGGTAACTTAGTTTTATTTTCCTCAGCAGGGGTCCTAGGTATTCTATTTGGGTTCAGAATATCCCTATTGTATAAATGTAGGAATGAAACTTTAGACAGATGGTAATTTATGTAACCGTAGCCAGTGAAGTTGATGATTCATTCCTGTGTTACCAGCCCTAAAACCCGTGAGGGTGGCCTTCTGGCCCTGGGGAGAGGGCTAGCTCGCTGCATTTCAGAAGCTAGTTCTAACATAAAAAGGTTTCTGTTTAGGCAGGAAGCATGTCAGATTTTTTAAATTGTTCTTTTTTTTAATTTAATGTAATTTTGTTTTACTTGTTTGTTTTTTTGGAGGGGGGAGATAATTAGTTTTATTTATTTGTGTATTTATTTTAATGGAGGTACTGGGGATTGAACCCAGGACCTCCTGCATGCTAAGCACACACTCTACCACTGAGCTACACTCACCCCCTGAAATGTTAATGTATATAAGCTGTATCTTAATGTCAGATCCTCTGTGTTACACCTCCCTCCAGAACAGTATTTTAAAGCCCGTGTGGAGGTGTTCTGTTCAGAGTGCCCTCCAGGGGGCAGTGCGCTCAGGGTGGCAGGAGTGTTGGTTTGCAGTTGAAGCGCACCTGTTGGCAGTACCTGTCCTGGCCAAATACAGGACTGATGTGGAAGCTTTTACAGTCACACACAGTACAGCTAGGCATACAAAAGCACAGACTCCCCAAGTGTTAGCACTTTGAGAGAATTCTAGCTATGAATATCTGAGTGTGTATAAAAGAGAGTAATTGAACCATAAGCATATCATGACAACGAGGTCATTTACTTTGAAAAATTTAGTGCAGTACTCTAAGCAGTGAGCTCTTCCATGTAAATAAATGATTTATTTAATATGTAACCCATAGACTTTAGGGGGAATGTATGTAGTAAGTAAACTACTGGAATGGTAGTGTTAGGTATGACAGTGTCAAAAGTGTTAGTTACGGTTTTTTCCCCATTGAATTTAGAAACTGTCTAACCTGGGAGAGTGAAGACCTTACCTAGAAAAATGGCAGAGGGGACGAAAAGGGAGAGACGTCTGCAAGGTGGATCCCACAAGTTACTTCACTTAGTCACTGGACTGTGTTATGTTCATTTTACAGAAGAAACTCAGGTACACAGAAGTTGCTCAGCTTGCTCAAGGTCACTTGACTTAGAGGAAGTTGAACAGGAGATAACTCCATATATGTCTGAGAGGCTTATGTCCTCTGAGCCTGGCAGGAAACTGGGGGAATGTGAAGTTCTTACAAATTGTTAATTTTAGGCAGGTTTCTCCCGTAGATATAAAGCCAATTTTTGTAGAACTGTTCCTATAAAGCATAGTCATTCCGATGTTTAAAACATCTCCAGGCCTTTTAATGAGAAATATTATTAGATCTATCAGTTTATTAAATTATTCTCTCATGACACTTTGGCGGAAACTTTGTTTCTTGCCTTTAAATGTATATGTATACATAAACAAAAGAAACTGCATACTGTGCAGAAGTCTTTCTCCGTGCTTTGTGCAATACTGATGGAGGAAAGATTCAAGGGTGAGTCCTAATCTAGACCATGTCTTCAGTGGGTATAAGGACAAATTACTTCTGCTGAGTAATACTCAGGGGTCCACATGCTTACTTTTTCTGGTGTTCTTAAAGAAATACTATGCTTTAGAGAAATCAGCGTTGGCCGTATTATAAAGTGGTCTTTAAAAAGAGCTACTAAGTCATATTCCTGCCTATTCAAGCTCTATGTGGAAACCGGTCAGAGCAGGTGAGAACCAGTGGTATCAGAAAAGATCAGTTTCAGTAAAAGAAAAACGAGGGGTGTGTATGTGCACGTGTGTGTGTGTGTGTGCACGTGTGTGTACATGCAGGGAGGGAGAAAGTGTGACTTGCTTTTAAAACACATCTTGAGCTCTAACGTGGGTGAGATGGCCTTGGCCACCACGGCCCTTCTGGGAGCAGCTCAGTGACCCGCTGGCGTGGAGCCTTAGATCCCGGCAGGAGCCTAGAGCTGGAAGACTCTATGCCTTCCACGGAGTCCGCGCACGGTGATTTCGGGTTGACGCACTTGCCCGCTGGTTTCTGTGTGCCAGGCCCTCCCTGGGTGCTCTCTGCCCAGTCGCTCATTTAATCCTCACAACACAGGTTTTTGGTAAATGATGGATGGGTGGAAACTACGGGGGACTGTATTCTCACTAACACCTCAGAGAAGAACGGGGACTGTGTCCAGTGATATTCCGGCTCCTCCTTGCAGACCTGGAAAACCTGAGCGTGGGGAACACTCAGGGAACTCCAGTGACGGTCTCGGGAAACCCGTGCTCTTTTGGGTCCATTCTTAATGACACATCTTACTATGGAGCTGGTGTCCAGGCACAAGGTGTGATTCTCAGGTAGTGTTGTTACTCAGGATACGCCGCGGGGAGGGTTGGATAGGTGCCCATGGTCACCCCAGGCCTTGCGTGCTCCGTTGTATCTGTGTCTTGAAATAAAGTGATTCTAGGGTTTATTGGGAAAATTTTCGGTTAGATAAATGTCCGTAATGGTGGCAGTGCTCTTTTGTCTTAACTGCTGGATTTCTCAGCGACCCTCCGATGCTGATGGTGCATCGTGGAACGTGAAATTCCCCTGCGTTTCGGGTACACGGCCAGTAGGACGGCGACGCTCTCCCGTAGGGCTGGAAGAGTGAACCAGAGGTTTCTTGGGGAGAGAAGGAACGGGATGCGAGGCAGCACCCTGGTCCCTGCTGCGCTGTCACCGCTCTCAGGGACTTTTTACCAACTCAGCAGAGTATTCACTGCTGTAGTGGTGTCAGAGCCTTCAGGACAGCCACTCGCTGCATTTAGGTCCAAACAGAGCTCATGTACTAGCTGGCCGTTTCATAGATGCCAATCACTAGGTTAATTAATAAATCAAAGACTGTCACATACGCGATATGCTCACATGTGAGCCTTAAGGCTTCTGCAGTGTATCTGACTTGCAGCTAATCGCTGTAGCATCCCTGCTTCTCCCAGAAAAGGAAACAAAACAAGCTTTTGTACCAGTGGCACGCAGGTTTTACAAAACTAAGATTAATACTAAGGTTATGCTTACTTTATGTGTTTAAGAATCTGATTGAAACACATATTACCCTTGTGGTTTCTTATGTGATGGGCAGTTTCATGACTAAATTATGGTTCAGTCATTTGCCTGACAGTAGTTGACTACAGTTGTGATTCACAAGTGCCACAGTTTTTAACACCTTTATTGTGATATGATCCCTGTACAGTAAACTACACATATTTCAGAGGTACAATTTCATGAATTTTGATAGATGTGTATACACCAGTGAAACCACTGCCACAATCAAGAACCATATTTTTAGGAATATAGGTTGCCTGATCCAGGAAAAATTTGAGCAGTAATACATTCATATAATCAAATGTTAAAATAAAGGCATTTAATTGATACAAAGAAAAATATAAGAGATTCCTTTGAATTGTGTTCGTAGTGAATTACTGTTAAATATGTTGGTATTAAGATCAAAATGTATAAAATGTATTAATTTCCCCTTTAATTATTTCATTTTATTTAAATTTTATTTAATTTTAATTATTTCAGCTAATCAGGTAACTACTATGTGTAGTCCCAACTTCAAAAACTTTTCTTATTTTCTGAAAAGAATTTCTGTTCTATTTTTGTGTGTGTGTGTGTGTGTGTGTATATATTTTACTGACGTGTAGTCAGTTTAACATGTTGTGTCAATTTCTGGTGTACAGCACAATGCTTCAGGCATACATGAACATACATACATTTGTTTTCACATTCTTTTTCACCATAAGTTACTACAAGATATCAAATATAGTTCCCTGAGCTATATAGCATGAACTTGTTGTTTATTCTATATATGTCCATTAATGTCTGCAAATCTCTAACTCCCAGTTTATTCCCTCCCACCCCCCTTTCCCCTTGGTAATCACAAGTTTGTTCTCTATGTCTAAGAGTCTGTTTCTGTTTCTCCTTTTTTTAGGTTCCACATGTAAGTGATATCATATAGTATTTTCTGTTCTAAAGAGTGGCTAAAGTCACAAGGTAATTCACAGCCCTATTTTACTCTGAAACACAATTAAATAGTATACTGATAGCAATTTAAGTAGGCACTGGATGAAGCCTGGAAAAGCTTGGAATGCGTGAATCTGTAGTCGTTGTCGGGCTGTGCCCCTGTTTGGTATATTCCACTCAGACAGTGAGTCACTGTCCCCGCGGGTTCCGTTCTCCCTCTGCCCCCAGGCGTACGCGTGGTGCCTGCACCTGTGTTTGCTCCCTGACTCCCAGTTCCCATCTGGCTCCTTTGCCTCCGAAGGACCATTTCCCAAGGCCAGGCTCAGGTCCCCAGTGTGCAGAGTGAAGCTGGACCGCACTGCGCTTTTCAGGCTCTTCCTTTCTGGAAACAGCACCCACAGCTTCTCCAGTTGTGGAACTTCAGCTGATGAGTCCTGTCAGTCACGGGGCTGCCATCCCAACCTATGGGAAAGCATCTCAAGCGTGGCGTCTGTTCTAAAAGAAAGAAATAGTTAAGGCTAAATTTTATGTGTGTTAACCCTCAGTTTAATATAACATGATTTCATTCTGTTCTACAAAGAGTTACGGGTGGTGGAGGGGAGCTAACAAGCCGTGTTTAAAAAAGGATGTTTGACTTCTCTGTTGCGCACCGCGTCTGTTTCAGTGACCATTTGGTTTGCAGGAGTCACACTTGGAATTGGGAGTGTCGTCTTCAGCCTGGTGCCTCGTGTCCCTAACGGTGTATGACAGAGTAGGTAATCAGTGTTCATCCAATAGAACTGAATTCTTTAGAGTGGAAATACTTCCTCTTTTCTCTGTAGACAGTCTTTGTGGTTGTTAGCCTAACGAAGCCCTGGAATTCCGCTCCCTGTGGCTGTGAGTGAGCGTAGATGAGTAGCCGTGGACTGTGAAGGCTGGACCCGCATCTCTTCTGTTAGATTTGGAGCCTGAAGGCGCCTAATGCTTCCACACAGTAAATGTAGTCGGGAAAGACGACCAGCTGGTGGACGCTGAAGAGAAGCGTGTCCTATGCGCTTTGAGTAAATAATTGGCCAGTGAGTGAAAATTCATTAGCTAGATACACCTTTGTTTGGCATATCGACGTTAATTTTTAAAAGTCGCACTGTGTGGCACACGTCAACCTCAGGTCTATAAACGGTAGTAGGAATCAGCTTACGTTCCGTAATTACGTGATGTATCGATGGATGCGCTTGGAAATCTCTGAGCCGGGAGTAATGCTTCCTCCTTTGCCTTCTGCAGTGAGTTGACTGCATTAAATGGAAACATAGCTGAGATGGTGAAGGACAGTTATCCTGGCTCCGAACACATTATTTTAATATTTGATCTCTATCAGTCAACTACCCATAAAGTCACAGTCATTAATATAACTCGGCAAACTTGTCTTCAAATCGTTCCTGAAGAAATCCTGCAAACTTTTCACTATTCTACGTTGTGAATAAAAATATATAAATTCTTAGTTTGGAGGCTTTCGCTTTTCTACTCCTTCGCAGGGAAATTGCTGTTTTCCCAATTTTATCTGTTTCACAGCATCTTCAATTATCAGTTAAATTCATAGTGAGAGCTACATGATTTTTGCCATGATTTCACACATTTCAATGAACGCCTCACTTCTCTGAGCTCCTCCAACATGCGTTCCTTTACATTTATTTGGCGACTGATCATATGCCCCCTAATAAATTTATGTTTACATCTTTTCTTTGTGTACTTTGTCTCCCATGATGTTAATAAGTATTGCACTGTACAGACTGTATTAAATACCATTGAATATCATAATTTATTTATTGAGTCAGGTCTGAAGGGCTGTGGTTATAAATACGTTTTACCTCCTTATTTGGAACCCTGAGGTATCAGACCCATTGGTCTGTGTCATCAGCCTGAGTCACCTCCCTTGTGAGACAATTTAAACTGTGAGGTGACATCTTGTTACTGGAAGGGGAGAAGGGATGAGGTTGTCAGAGGAGAGAAGGGAATATTAATAAGACCAACTCTTACTTCAGTTTTATTTTGTTAGTGTTCAACAGCCAGACGGAATCTGAATGCCGGCAGGAAGGAGGGGTGTTATCAGTGTTGCATGGTGTCTGTTAGCATGTGTTTTGAAATGTCATGTTTATTATTGGCCAGTCGTGTGTGTGATATTATAGATAAATAGTGCCCTTTTTTTAATTCAGAAGAATGGATAACAGCTTTGAATCAGAGTGTAAGATTCTTCGGGGCAGTGTTTTCTTAGCATCTCATCTCATTCACTGACTAGCAGGGAGTAAGAAGGAAAGGGCTCAATAAATATTTTCTTCATGGGCGAACGTAGGAATATTTCCTTTCCAATGCGTCTTCTCTGCTCTGTGTGGGGAGTGGTAGAGACTGGAGGTACGTTCAGTGAATCTGCTTAATAGACGCTTTTTTACCTGGAGTTGAAACATGAGCAAGTGGAACAGTGATGTTTACATGCCTGTGTAGACAGGCAAACCCTGTCCGTGACCTCCTGCATCCTGAGTGCTCTGAGGGCGCGCTTGTCTCTCTTTCTCCGTAGAGCTTGCATCATTGCCTGTGTAACAGTACCCTTCGTCAGTTCTAAGACGCTTACTTTTTTTTAACCTTTAAACATCATTTGGGCGTAGATGAATCTCAGATGTGTTTCTGACCGAAGCTGTCTCTTGCCACCAAGTTGCGTTTGTGCTGCCAAACAAGTAGTAGTGGGCTCATTTGCTCCTTGGGGTCTAATTTAAAGTTGTAGCTCATTGGATTCACCCAAAAGTGCTCACCTAAGTTACTCTGAACTACCAAACCCACCTGTCTAAACCCTGAATCTCGTATTATTTGAGGCTCATCGAATTCCCATAAACTTTAAAAGTTTTATTTGGTGATTCTTGGGAAACAGGACACTATTCAGGCACTGTGAACTTCAAAAATGAAGGAACTTTCCTGCCAGTACTTTTGGCTAAATGGTGTGGGGTGGAGCCTGCTGGGGTTTTTCAGTGTCGTCGTGGACTTGTTGACTCAGTGGTGACCTTAGCTTTCCCTCCTCCTTCCCTAGCTCCCTGCAGACTTCACAAAGCTGCACCTCACTGATAGTCTTCACCCGCAGGTGACCCACGTCTCTTCCAGCCACTCAGGATGTAGTATCACCAGTGACTCCGGAAGCAGCAGCCTTTCTGACATCTACCAGGTAAGAAGGTGTTTTCCTCGTCACTTGCTTCGTTTTCCTGTGTCCTAAGCGGTTCCGTGATTCTTCATTGATAGGATGTATAGAGTAAATACATGTGCGTATATTACATGTGCGTACGTGTACACAAAGTGCTAGTGTTCGTGCTTCGCCCAGGCATACAGTACACTGTATGCTCGTTTTAGGAAATAGAACTTCCTAAATTAAATTAGAACAACTGTCTAATTGTGTTTGCATCTGCTGTCACCCGTCATAAGAATTTTAAATAGAGTAGCTACAATGGGAATATTTCCCTTGACTCCAAATATTTTATTAATTTGACTGTAGCCATACTAGGTGTACGACTCTTTCTTGACTAAAATTTTAGGGGAAAACTTCTGAATTATGCTTTTATAATAAGCTTTTCTTACTAAAGTCTTAAAAAGGAAGAGATTATTAAGATTGGCTCGTTGAATTATTTTTCTTGCCTATAGGTTGAGTTATATGTTTAAAATAAATTCTTAGGATACTGATGGATAGAAAAGAAACCAGAACTATGGGATTTCAAAAATGCTTTAAAAGCAAAATAATTTTAATTGTTAAGGAATAGTTCATTCACTTAGAAAATAAAAATTAGGAAAAGTGACTAAAATATGCAGAAAAAAGTCCTGGGGAGTCAGTATATAAGCTAATATGGGGTTTTGGATGGTTTCAACCAAAAAGAACATCATACTTTACAAAGTATAATTCTGTTCTTCTTAGGAATTGTGCTACGAGCTGGCCATAAAAACCTTTCTTTAGAAACACTGTAGTGTTTCAGGGTCATTGATGTATTCAAACAGTGCCAACTTTCTATTTTTTAGAAAACATTACTAAAAGCAACTAAACAATCAGAATACCATCAGGGCGAAACATACCTGTTCAAGCCCTAAATTTAGTAGATCTTAGAAAATTAATTTTCTCTTAAGGGTGCATTAGGCACACACTTTTCTGTACTCCAGGAGTGTTGTTGAAAGGTCGCTGACTGAGAATTGGTAGCCACAAAGCAATTATCTGCAGCTTCTTGGCTAATTAAGAACTTTTTTTATTATTTTGCAATAAGAAATATAATTATTTGACTCTTTAAAGTAACCTTTCAAATTTCTACTTTGATGCATTAAGTGTTAACTTGTACTTAAATGTACAGGAAGTAATCCAATTTTCAAACGTTGAGGAGAGAAGGCGGTGGATCAGGGTAAAACTGCTCTCCTCCAAGCCCTCGAAATGCCTATTTTTTAGAAGTTGACTCTTTCACACATTTACTCAGGAGTGTCCCTTGCAACAGAACAAAGGACAGTGTAAGTAGAAGCTCTGCTTTAGCTTACGTTACTTGAAACATCACGATGGACCCTTTGTCTTCTACTCTTTGAGATGATTATACATTTTAAAGATCTGTCACAGAAACACAGCTCGAGGTCGGAGCAGTTACCACTGCTTTCTCCAAGTATAATGCAAGCCTGAATGGAACTGCAAAAGGTAAATTTATGTGATAGGAGTGGAGTAGGTTGTCTACAGAATTGATCGAGGCTGATCCTGCGGGGACTTGGGCTCTGTGTCACTCCCTTGGGTAGGTTGGGGTAAGGTCATGGGGAGATTCCTGGTGGTACCTCTGCGGTCCCCAGCCACCACATCTGAGGATGCAGACTGTGGTGAGAACTCCACGTCACTCTGACTGGATTGGAGAGTGCAGCCTGCAGTCTGACTTTATCTTGGAAAAGAGGACCCCTGTGTATTGTGATCCATTTTACTTGCGTGTCAAGGCTATTCATTTCAAACTTGACGACAGGCGTGTAGCCTGTTAAATTTATATCCTTCCTAGGGAAAGATCCATAGATGTATCCAAAGATTTAGTTTCTGATTCTATCAGACAACATGGAAATCCTCAGTAGACCGTGTCTGTTGTCTTTAAATCAGAAACTCTCAGGTGAGAAGAAATCTGACAGGTGCAACTGGTTCAGGGACCAGTCTTGTCTCCGAACCCTCTACCACTTTCCTTTCACTCGAGCATCCAGTTTATTCTTGAACATCCCAGTGATGGGCAGCTGTCTCCCCAAGGCAACCCTTTAATCTTTGCATGGTTCTGACTGGGGAGAAAGCTGTCAGGTTGGAGCCGAGTATAAATGCTCCCAAGATGGGCACAGAGAGGTTGAAATCAAATGCTGTGTGCAGGAGAGAAGAGGACAGAATAATGTTTCAGAGAGGCTGGGAAGGGAATTCAAGAGTGGAGTGGAATCACTAGCTTTCAGGAAGAAACCTCCTCTGCGTTACTAGGGACAGGTCATGGTGGGCTTGGAGCGGGGAGTTTGGGGTTGAGGGAGTTTCTGTCTGGCGTGTCTGAGTCCTCCGTTCAGAGTGAGAGGGTTGGCAGGTGGGAACGTTTAAGGAGAGAATAGTTTCAGAGAGGAGGAGAGCAAACTGACCAGAGCGTTAAAGGCTCAGCCAGGTTGGTGCCCTTGAATGCGGAGTGATTTCCCACCGCCTGGTGCGGTAAGGGCAGAGAAAGCAGAGGTTTGGTTTCTCCAGGACTGCAGCCTCGTTAGAGTGTAGTGCAAGGAAGGCTTGAGCGACATGCCACACTCTGCATTTGCAGACCTTCTGTCAGGAATGTCCTCTCCTCATTTGACCCTCGTGTGACTTCGTTCTCAAGGACTGTCTTCTCAGAGACTTCTTTACTTACTGCCCTCTGAAAAGCAGGTTCTCTCCTACAGTTTGGATCCTTTCCTGGCTAGTCTTTTCCTTAGACTTTAACCAAAATGATGATTACTTTTGCTAAGTCGCCATACCTGCCTCCTGGAGTGGCAGCTTCAGGAAGACAGGGCACTGATCTGTCTTGTCTGGAGCCTGGAGCAGGGCCAGGAAGTCGTAGGCATTCGGAAAGGTGTGTCCAGTGAAGGTGACGGCACCATTGGACTAGGGACCACAAGCTGGAAGTGTGAGGGCAAGCCACAGGACGGAGAATCTGGAAGACTGAGGATCGTGCTTGTTTTAAAAAGGGCCTCCTTGGGAGGCAGTGGAAGCAGGCTGAGAAATAGGAGGTTATTGGTGACAGAAGGCAGAGTGAGTGCCTAAGCAGGTGACAGGAGACCATGCCGTTTCAAGCCATGATAAGGTCCTGGTCACATGGAGTGACGATCAGAGCAGTGACTGAGGTGGACTGGAAATAATTGTACAAAAATGGACAGATCACTAGAACAGAGGGTTCAAGCAAAACGAAACCCACACATAAGGATGTAGCACATAATAAAGGGAACCTCACGAGTCCGTGCAGCGATGGGTTAGTCGGTACATGGTCTTCAGGGTAGGGGAGTAATTTTAATATCCTTGTTTGTATTATAATTAAGATTAAATTCCAGATAAACCAAAGAGTTAGCAATTTCTTAGTGGCATAATGACTGATCAAAACTTTTAATAAATTAGAAGATCAATTGAGACAAAGATTTAAAGTCAGAATAGTTTCACTTATGCAAATTAATAAGAAAAATACTCAGCTCACAACATAATAGTATTCAAAGGACAAGAGTAGGTAGTTTGCAGGCGAGAACCTGCAAATGTCTATGCCCTAAAGAAAATACTTATGACATTAGTAATCGAGTGTATGAGGATTTAATATGAAACTGCTTTTCCTATTAAATTAGCACTGACTTAGTTCCTTATAATAAATGATTATAGATGGACATTCTTACACCTGTTAGGATGGTAGTTTTTGGAAAGAAACCTAACAGTTTACATTAAGAGCTTTAAAGGATTGTTCTTTTAGGCATATATATGTATCTCCTATATTGAAATAAAAAAAAAAAACATTCCTAGTGTAAGATTAGGAACAGCATAAATTATGATACACAAACAGAGCTTACTGCAAGCGTTGTACTTATTTCCAAATATGTTTTCATACTTTCTACATAAATGTATTTCCATCATGAATATTTATTAAGCAACCCTCCTGACCATGGGGATAGGCGTGGGTGTTTGATATTTAATACGCAAAAAGGTTTTCATGAGTGATTTTTAAGTACTTAATGATAAATGCATAGTAGTTACGATGTTTTTATTTTACTTCAATAACTTCACTAGAGCTTTGTGGCATTTAATATTTCTTCTGTTTCTTCATTTACTTCATATCCCTTAAAAATGCAAAATAAAACTGGTTTTAAGAACTGTTTTCATAGAGCCCCTTTTGATTTGAGTAAATCACAGAGCTTTCAGCACTGATCTCAGAATATTACGAGAGTTGTTTTTTTTTTGAGAATATTACTATTTAACTATAATGTGCACCTAAATCTGTTCTGTTATCCATGTGGAAGAGTCATTAATTTAGGACAGGAGCTATTGGCCTAAGTGGCTTTATTTTTGCTCCCAAGACCAATATAATCAGATACGTTTTAAATATAAAATGTGTGCGTATCTTTACTTAGAATAAAAGGGTTTAAAGACTGGCATTAATCTTAGCAATACTGTCATTTGGAGGAAGCTGGAAAATTTCAGGCATTTTGTTTATGTTTATATGCAGATATAAATTTTTTAACATTTTATGTTTTGTGACTTAGCGAAGCAGAAAACATTTTATTGCTTTATTATATTTTAGCTATTTTCTTCATGAAGACAGGCTTTAGAAAACTGGGTGAAATATTAGAGTGCAAGTATTCAGTAGTTTGTGTTGGTCAGACCTGATCTTGAGCCCTGGTACAATTACTCGGTTTTGTTTTGTTTACACTGAACAATGTGTCTAATGTTCCCGTGTTTTCTCATCTGAAAAGTGGTAACAATCCTGATGTGCTGAATTGATATGAAGATTAATTATCACCTATTATAAGCATCAGGTGTAGAGCTAGGTACATGGTAGTCACTCCGTGCTGGCTCACTCACCATTTTTATAATTACTGTGTGAGCCATTTAGCCAGATTTTAACAGGTGCAGTTAGCCTGAGAGAAATTTTTACATTTTGTCAGGGGTTGGGATATTTAACAGAGTTTGGGTTTTTTGGACAAATTCTGCCAGTATAAATTGTGTGTGAGGCTCATTGCTGGGGTGGGGAGAGGGAAAGGTGTGCAGGCACTGAGATGAAAATGTGTCCCCCGCAGAAGGGACTTTTGGTATAGGCTGTCACTGGCTTTCTTTTCCCTTGTTTGACCCAAGAACAGCCCTAGGGATGGCAAGGTGTAACCTCCGGTTTCCTGAGGATAACACTGGGTTTGCAGAGTTCCAACAACTTGGTTAAAGTCACACAGTGAATGCTGGAGCAGAGACCTGAACTGCTGACCTCTGGTTTGTCTGTTCATCCAGCAGACGCAAATTCAGTGACTCCCACGTTCCAGGCACTCGGGTTTAGCGCTCTCTTCCTGTAGACCAGTCGGGGTCATTAAACCTTTTGACTCCACTCAGTCTCCACGTGTCTCACTGTTCATCAGACAGTGGGATTATGAAAAAGTCAATTCCTAAAAAATAAATCAATTTTTAAAATGCATTATTTAAAGGAATTCCATATATTTTAAAATGAAATGGGTATTTATTTTAAATGAATGTTTAGTGAATGTTATTTTGAAGATTATTTGTTTCTTAAAGAATGGAGTCCACATTACAGAAATAGAAAACAATTAATGATTATTTACACAAATAGAGTGGAGAGTTCAGTTTTGGAAAGATTAATCCAACTCACATTTGAAAATCTTGATTCTATTTAAGACGTAAATATAATTCATTTAAGTGATAGTAATGATTTCTTTGGAGTGGTATAAAATATATCTGTCATCTCTTGCCATATGTTAGATGTTTAAGAATTAAAGAAAAACCTTAGGTTATATAACTTTATTTAGAAGAGTTTTTGTTTTAATTTCCATCTTCCACAATGCTTCCTCACTTCAGGGTAATACTACAGAATGTGTGAAGAGAGAACTGAGTGTATATTTGAAAATGTAAGGTGATGACTAATAATCGTCAATGTTAAAGTGCAACTGGGGTGAGATGTGATCATAGCAAGCCTGACCCAATGGTCACATTTTTAGGCTTTGGAAATAAGGCGGTGACACCAGCAGTGTTGGCCTGGTTTCTCTGACTGTGGCCTTGGCTGACCAGATCACATCCAGTTCTGTTTTCAGTTTCATGCTAGAATCCAGAGACAGTCCGAATTAGGGGTGTGCTGCCGAGCTAAGCCTCACCTCTCTCCCACGTGCAGCAGCGCTGGCCGTGGTCCGGGCCGTCAGTCGTCCACGAAGGCCACTGTGGACACAGCTTCCGCAGAGGTTAAGCTGTCCCCTTCCACCTATTCTGTCTTCAGTTATCTTCCCCGTAGGTTTTTCTTATGATGCGTGTATTTCAGTTCAGGACGTTGTACCTAAAAAAACGAAGTGTGATTATAATTCTAGTTGTTAAACTGTAGAAATAATTAACTGATGCTTGTGTTGCTTCAAAATGTAGGCTTAAATAGCGTGTTCTGTAATGTAAACCAAGACTTTAGAAAGGTGAAGCTTTGTTGATACAAAAATAATACAATTTCTTCTGTAAACGTTGACTTAAACTGAATTATAGACAGAGTATAGATCCTCTAGGAGGATGCGTGTATTAAGTGTCTATTATATAAAGAGACAGAGTACTTGTAGTTCTGAGTCTGGGGCCAGAACTCCTGGTTCCATTCTCAATTCCACAGTTACCAGGAGCACAATCGTGGAAAAATAATCTCTCTTCACCTGGATGTTTGCAGAATAACAAAAGTTAATAAGGGCACTTACTTCGTAGGATTGTTTTAAGGATGAAATGAGTTACTACACAGAAGCCACTTACAGCAGCTCCTGGCATGTTGTATTTGGTGTTGGCTTATTACTGTCAGGTTCAACATTTTATATTTACAGTTTTATTTATTTTAATCAGTGTTTGCCTGTTCTTAAAAATAGATTTGTTTATTGTCTTTGAAGATCATATGAGCTATGAGCTACTTGAAGTTGGTAAATGTTATGTTTTTGACAAAGTTAATAGTTTTATCATGAAGTCTTCCTAAGAGGTCAGTATTTTATCTGGAAAAACATGTCTGTGATGTTCAAGATCAATATAGTTGATATTTAATCGCACCCGTTCTTACTGCACTTAAGCAGTTAATGAATGCTCGGCACACAAAGTCCAGTAAGGCCAGTGCGATACAGGCATGCGATTGTTGAGATAATAATCACAAAGGCTGCAGAATAACCGACGGGGATAGCTGTTCCAGGCTTGAGAGAGCCCGACAGGAGACACCGTTTTGAAATGTGTGACTCTCGTGACTGAGAAGAGATTCAGGTGTATCTTGATGACTTGGAGTTTGACCGGTGACACCATCAGCCATGTTGAGGAATGAATGGGGAGAAAGACTGCGTCACCACTCGGAGTGTAGGGTCTTTCACACCTTTGGCAGTTTATAGTTGGAGAGTAGACATTGTGATCATCAGACTAAATGTTTTGTTTGCATATTTATCAAGTTACCTGTGATTTGGGATTCACTTTTTCATACAGACCATCTAATGACAGAGAAGTGGTTCGGTCTTCTTGGCATTAATAAATCTGCACCTATTCTCCTGGGGAAGAAATTGTTCCAAATTAACTGTCACCCTTAAGCTCTTAGCTTAAGCCATTCTCTTTGAAAAATGGAGTGAAAACAAAGACTTATCTTTTTCTTATTTTGCTATGTTTCAAACAGCTCAGATAAGAAGTCAAAATTATTGAGAGAGAATTATTAATCCTAACTAAAAATTCAGTAAGAGGTAAAATCACTTATATGTTGTTGCCATCATTCTTTTATGTAGTGCCTAGCACAGAAAGATCTGTTACTACTGAATACGTGTAACATAGTTAAGGAAAAATTAATATAGTAAGAGGTTTGATATTTTGAACTAGACTTGTTTTTATTTCTTTTGGGTCCAAAAGGTGTACTTGACACAGTATGTTTATTTGTCTGTGTATCTCTCTCTGTCCATCAATCTATCAATTTTCGGTCTGTCTCCAGGCCACGGAAAGTGAGGCTGGTGATATGGACCTGAGTGGGTTGCCAGAGACCGCTGTGGACTCTGAGGACGATGACGATGAAGAGGACATCGAGAGGGCCTCGGACCCACTGATGAGCAGGGACATTGTGAGGGACTGCCTGGAGAAGGACCCCATTGACAGGACGGATGACGACATTGGTAAGTATGGGTGCGAAAATGCATCCCAGAGCAATTCAGAGTAAATGCATATTAATACAGCTTTTTAAAAAGGAAAAAAAAATACACAGAGGGAAAGTCATCTGATATCATAGAGCCCGGGTTTGTAGGCTTTAAGGGGTCATTCATTTAAAAACTTCCCTTGGCATTTGTTGAAAAAACTTAAAAAAAGATTCATTTTACTCAATCAGTACCTTCAAGAGTCTACAAATAATACAGCTGCTTAATAAAACCCTTCCACATGAGCCCTTTGCTAGCTTACATTATGACAAAAAATAAAATAAAAGTCGTCTTCCAAACAATGGTTCTTCTTTTAATTTTCTTGGGAGCACCATTCCTAGTGAACTAGGAAGTTCTTCTTCATGTAAACACTGGTCGAGAGGCAGCTGGTAGATTGTCCTGTAAAAGCTTTGCTTCCGCAGCCGGTCCAGATCTCAGCCACCCCTGCCCGAGCCGGGCTGTCTGCTCCGCCATTCCCCCAGCTCTCCCTGGGCCAGTGTCTACTTGAGAGGAATTCGGGGAACTGGATCTCCTGGGTCAGGTGCAGGACCCTGTGGGCATCAGTATGTGTGGGCGACCAGTTGCTTGTGCTTGGAGCGAGCCCAGACACCTCGTTCTGTGTGAGGGGACACCTGTGCCACTTCAGCTCTCCGCACGCGAGGGAGTCAAAGATGAAAACCCAGACCTTGGCTTAGAGATCTAAGCCACCATGGACGCCCTTGTAGGCGTCGCTGACTACTTACAGATGCCTGTTCCGGGGCCGTACCCATTCAGTCTGTGGACTCAGGGTTTCTGGGTCCTGGTGGCTCAGTGGGAAAGAAGCAGGGGAGGTCCTGGTCTTGTCCCGCTGCAGGTCTGAAGGCTATGATGGGGACTCAGGGTGTGTGACCGGGAGGGCACTGACCAGGAGGCTGTCTGAGGAAGGACGGGTTGGTGTGATGCCTTTTTAGGAGCGCAGACCTGAATGAAGGGAGAAGTGGGGCCTGCCTCCCCCAGTGCAGACACCTGTTCTGCATCCCTTCGCCAATGGCTAACCCCTAGATTCCGGTTGGAATGAGGGATGGATGGAACTGCTTCTCAAATACCCACCCCTGACTTCCCTGACTTTCTTTTCTTTTTCTTTTTTTCTTTTTTTGGTACTTTGTTAATTTTTATTGTCAAATAATACTTCATTATGTAGTTATACCACAATTCACTTATCCATGAACTGACTGATGGACATTTTGCTTATTTCTACTTATGCTGTTATGAATAATATTACTATGCTTCTTCCCCCAATATCCTTTTATTAGATCCACATGACACATTTTTTTAAAAACTCTGTGCTAGGAAGAAATTGATAAATTGGTATGGCTTCGGGCACTAGTAACCAGCGTTCCCCCCCAACTTTAGCCCACGTCCTTCTGCATTGCCTCCACTCCCTGTTACGAAGGGGCTGGTAGTTAGTTCACATGTCTTTTAAGGATTTTGCAGCATAAAGTGAAGTGGTTCTGTTTTACCCCTGAAGACATGGGGTTGAGCCTTCTTGTGTCTGAATCCACACATTCCTCTGATCTCCACTGTCCAAAATTTATTTCCCTCTCTTTGTCCCTGACTACTTCTTTTTAAAAATCTTTTTATTGTAATTTTTAAAGAGACAGTGACATCGGAAGTGTGTTCATTTGGCCCTCTTAACCCAGAATCCTTGCTCTCAGGCTCTTTTAAAAGTTAGATTGAACATTGTTTATGAACAGCTTGATGTGGAAGTTATCCTTTTCGAATATGCTCCCTTTAGTATAGTTATGGAAGACAATTATGATCATTAAAAAAATAGGTAGCATGTCATTCCTGGAAATTTAAGGCTTTCCCTTCGTATCTGAGAAGTTTTCTCTCCCAGAATTTCTAGAAAGCAAGAGCTATGCTGAGTCCTGCAAATGAATACCAAGCTGGTGTGTGTGTGTGTGTGTGGTTGTTGATAAAATCTCTGAGTGCACTGCTTACACTTGAGTGCCAGCTCACTGGTAAGCAGTGATGATTCAGATGCTTGGCCCTGTCAAATATACTTTTATTTAAAACGGTGAATCGGTGTCAGTACAGCTAAGGCCTCATGATGTTGCCTGGCCCGCACGAGGTCTGGGGGAGATCCCGTGTTCTGTCTCCTCAGAGCACAGCCACATGTGAGAACGTTTACCTTGTCTGCCTTTTCTCTTGTTACGTCTAACTCACCCTCCTGCACTTGGTTAATACAGACACCTTTCATATGAACGACGAACATCTGTGGGATTGATGCTTTGTCCAGGTGCCTGCCTGCCAAACCTCCTTCCTCTCCCCAAGCGATGGGGTGGTGTGTTTTAAGTTTAGTTTAAATGAAATTGCTCCTCTTTAATCCTATTTTTAAAACTGCAGGAATTAACAAACTTCCTTTTGGGTTCCCATAGATTCTTGGGTGTGCCTTTGTTTCCGTATTTTGAGAAAACGGGCATCATTTATTTTTGCTCGGTAACTTGTGACAAAGTCTTCAATTACTGAATGGTTATGAATTTAATATTTTTGTTTTAAGGCAGAGAACTGCTTGGACCCCTTTCAAAGGATTCCTTTTTTCTTTCCTGCTTAGTATACCTCACACACACAGAATCTACAGATTTTCTAAAAAAAAAAAAAAAAAAACAAAAAAAAAACTTTACAATATTAATTACTTCTTACATAAATTAAACCAAAGCAAGTAAGATCATTTTCTGAATTGGCTAAAGCGTCTGTTGTCTGTAGGTTGATTATTTGGCTTTTCTTTGTGTTACATGACAAGAGAAAAAGGGTTTTTTTTTAATGTCTTACATTTTTCATAAACAGGGATGTTTCTTCCCTATGGAAGTAAGACAAATCATATTCATGTGTTACTCAAACAGATTCTTCCAAGCAGTACAGCATAGAGTAGTTCCCAGTCGCGGCCCCTTCGCTCCACACGTCCTGGGAACTGTCTCATCCTCCTCCAGCCTCTGGCCTCTTGGCCCCGGAGTGTCTCGGCTTCCACTCCACACGCTCCTGCGGCCTCACCAGGGTTATGTTGAGCCCCTACCGTCAAATGCTTCCATTTTGTGTTTATAATTTTTTTAAAAGATTGGTGATAGATATTCTTTATTTTTTAAATTGCTGTAATCCTCCAGTGTGATAAAAAAAAAAAATGGAAAAGAAGTGATCACAGAACCAGTGGTACCATTTTTGAATCTCTAAGAGTTTTTAAAACCCTTGGATGCTGTCTGGTTAGGCGATTGATTATTTTTAGTTTTTCAATCGAGGCTGGAGAATTTTGTAGATTTACTGTTATCACATCTCCTCTGTGTCCTTTGTTCTTTATCCTTATTTGATGCACAGACATTGCCTATCCTGTTGTATTTCTTTAACGTTAGTCACTAGTCATATATCACAAATTGATTTCATGACCCACTGAGGGATTAGGAGACTGACAAAAAGCAAGACAGATGTCTGTGCGAGCCCTTCAGGTCACGGTATTAGTGAATACGTTTTATACTTTATATTCTCCAGTCATCTGTGGCGGTAATTTGACTTTTATTATTGTCTTAATGTAATAGTATGTTAAACCGGAAACATTTCTGACAATTATTTTTCTGCTCTCATGTCTTTCTTACGAGCATACATCTTTGCTTGTCCAAGGACCTTCAGCTCTTACTAGGAGAGGAAAAAATAAACTGTGTGGCTTGTACCTAGTGTTTTAATACCTCATGGTGGAGGTGGGGCTGATGGTGAAAGAAAACTGAGGCCAGTGAGAGCAGAACCGACCGATGCCCCAGTCCGAGGACCACGATGTGTCCATTGGCCTCTCTGTTTCATAGTGAAAGGCCGGGCATCTGTAAAGGAACGAGTCCCACGTCCCATGTGTAGCTGTACGGGGCATCTCCTGCAGTGGCTTTCAAAACTGCTTTATCGCTGCCCTCAGGTAGAGAGAGATTTTTATGGCATGACGCGAGCCCGTCTGCTCATTCCAGAAATAAAAGTTTCACTAACGAGAACGAATCCTTCCTGTAAGTGATGTACTTTCTCTTGCTGCTTCCTTTTTAAAAATGCTGGTTGCAGCAGCGAATTGATTTCCTGACACGCCAGTCGAGGTCAGGCTGAAGAACTCTGTCTTGTTGGACCCGCTCCCTGGGTACCACTTAGCATTGTTGTCCTCCTGGTTACCAAAGCCACCCCGGGTAATGAGAGTCTTACACACGGGGGATGACGTAGGGTCTCACCAGAGCAGACATTACCACGCTGGGCCAGCAAAAACCACCTAGTCTGACCTTGTGGAAATGTCATGTTTTCACGGAATACATCTTTGTATTATACGTTGTTTTTTTTGCAAGGAGCAAACTATATCCACTAACATGAAATTTGTCACTAAATCCTCACAGATAGAAGCAGCATGCATAGGGACAGTTTCCTTATGTGGGGGCAAGAAAAAGCGTAGTTGGAATTTTTACTTAGCCGGAAGTTTGAATGACACCATGAATAGGACAGTAGTGACAGTACCAGCCAGCAGTTCTCATTTGTCAAGCGTTTCCTCTGCGAGAAGGACTTTATCACATGGATCGCATTTGATCCTCAGAGCTGCCCAGTGAAGGTGGGCGTCGTGTGATGCTTTTACAGATGAGAAAAGCATGCCTCGGGGAAACGTATCGGCCTTCCCCAAGAAATACAAGTATTTGGATGCTGTCTGACACGCACCCTGCGCTCTGGCCACCACCCATAATGCCCAGCGTGAGCTCTGGGGGCAGGCAGTTCTGAATCCTGGCCCTGCCGCCTCCTAATTAGATGACCTTCAGCCTCGGTTTCCTCCCTGGGGAATGAGAAAGAAACCACGCATCGCACAGAGCCATGGTGAGGGGTCGGGAAAGAACTTAGGAAGTACGTAGGAAAGCTCCCGAACAATAGAGAAAATCAAGAACAGAGACCACAGCAGGGGAGGGTATGGCTCAGTAATAGAGCATGTGCGTGCATGAGGTCGTGGGTTCAATCCTCAGTACCTCCGTTAAAAAAAAAAAAAAAACTAACTAGTGATAAATAAATAAATAGATAGACAGACAGACCTTAAGACTCCCCCTCAAAAAAAAAAAAAAAGAATAGATACCACAGGGCTTGGGAAGACTGAAGTCACCCATCCAAACAGCCGCTGGAACTGGACCAGAGCAGACGCCGTTTCTCCACCGCATCGCCAGTGGGGCGATGGTCAGACCTTCTTTTTGCCAATCTGCTGGATGAGAATTAAGAGAACAATTTTCATTTGCACTTACCATGTCAGGCTGTAAATTTTATAATTGCTTAATTTTTCCAGATTTGTCTGTGCCATAGAAAATATTGCCTGGTTTCCAAGTCCCAGGGGAGTCCAGGTGGCTGTTTCTGCTGTCTGTTTCAGGTACCCAGTTAGTCGCCCAGAAGACGCTGGACCAGACCTCCTGACTTTTTGGAGAAGTCGCAGAGCTCTGTTTCATTTCTGCCCATCATTTCATCCCTTAATAAGCCTTAGTCAGATCACAGCTCACTTTCGATAGAGATTCCCCACTCGACGTTTATGAATTTCTTCATTCCCGTTAGAATTTGAGGTACAGTGTGTCCTGGGGCTCTTGGATTGGCCTGGAAACGTCACCCTCTCCACCGTGGCAGAATTCTCCGTATTACTGCAGGGCATTCAGCTTGTGCTAAAGATGCTCAAAGTCACTGTACGGCTGACTAGGCAGGATCGTAGGGCCTCTAAGAAGAAACAAGCCTAGAGTGTTCTCTGCCGACACCTGTTTTTTAAAACAGTTGTAATTTTAACGCACGTCTCTTGCTTTTCAGAACAACTCTTGGAATTCATGCACCAGCTGCCCGCTTTTGCCAACATGACCATGTCGGTGAGACGGGAGCTGTGCGCCGTGATGGTGTTCGCGGTGGTGGAGAGAGCGGGGACCATCGTTCTCAATGACGGCGAAGAGGTGCGGGCAGCCTTCCCCGTAGGGACCCCCATACAGCGCGTGAACAGAAAGCCAGACCTCAGGCTTCCCCCTTCAGAAGCAACGGGAGGCAACAAGTTTGCATAGTTCAAGAGTTACAATACACTCGTCGTTGGGTCCAGTATTCCGAATCCCTCGTGTTATCTCCCAGCACTTGCAGTGTTTCATATGATATGGATAGAAATATTGGGAGGCATAAGCTTTTCAGACTTTGTGACTTAAAAGTTCAAAATAGAATGCCTCTTGTCAAAGCAAAATGATGCTCTCAATTGGCGATCATTCTATCTTGTTTTCATGTGTTTGGGGGGAACAGAAGGAATTTCTTCCTCGAGTTGTCCTGAGTCACGAGGAGAGCGGAGTGCCTGGTGCCCCGTGCGGGTGTCTGAAAGCCCTGGGACCCTGGCGATCGGCCCCCTGGCCTTGGGTCATTTGTTCCCTCTTTGAAATGCAAGCTCTAAACCATCTGTAGAGACTATCCTAGCACTTTCTGCTTCACGGTCATGACGGTGTTTTCTGCTCTGTCTTCCCTGTTCGAGCCAGCTGGACTCCTGGTCAGTGATTCTGAACGGTTCTGTGGAAGTGACTTATCCTGACGGAAAAGCGGAAATACTGTGTATGGGGAATAGTTTTGGTGTCTCTCCCACCATGGACAAAGAATACATGAAAGGAGTGATGAGGACCAAGGTGGATGACTGCCAGGTATAAGCTGTCATTAAAAATGTATATTTGGTGCTGAATAAAGAACACTTATATATGCAGTTGTGGTAAGGTTTTTCTGCCTGTATAAGCAGGTCATCTTCTAGATTTATAAAGGTGATTTTAAAATAGGACTATTGCTTTTAGCATTACCATGCTTTAGAAAATTAAAAATAAATCTCCCTTAAAATTATTCAAAATCCAAGGAAGTATTTTATAAATGTGTTCTATAAATATGTTATTTTAAAATTTGCATCAATAATAATTGATAATCTATTCAACAAAAAATATAAAAGTAAAATGCCCATTATGAAAAGAAATTATATGTAGATGAGTAAAGATGATGTGAAACAGTTATGCAGTGTTTTTATTTAAATACATACAAGATAAGGAATTGATTTTAGAAGCTGTGAAAATTAATCATAGCAGGAATCAGTAGAAAGACTTGCTGGTGAAAAAAATACTGCTAATGGAAAGAAAAATGGCAGTATTGATATTATGTTAATATTCATTATTTAAAAGCATTAAATAAAAGACTAGAAATAATAGTGAGACCAAATGTGAAATTTAATTAGATTGCTACAACTGGTAACCTCCATATTAGTGTAAAATAAATTTGAGTGCTTTTATTACCATTCAGTATTTATGATTTATGTCTTCTGAAAAAATTTGCCCTTGAAAGATAAAATATTTTAATATAAATAAGCCAAAAGATGTCACTTAGACTAATTAATGTTAAGTGCTCACTGTATTTATTAGTCTACTGTCTGAAATACATCAGAATATAGTTTATTCTAAAAGATCATCATTGACTTTATAATGTCTGATAAATGTAAAACAGTGTTCATTTAAATTTTCATTTTAAGCATTTTACTTACTAAAAAGATAAACGACCATGGCTATAAATAAAATCATCTTACCTAGAGAATAATTTTGCTCAGTGACTCCTTCAGTGAGCTCCACAGAGAGAAAAGTGGCCATGAATTCAGTGTTGTGAGTATGTCATGCCAGAAAGGCATTCTAAACAGAGTCAGCTCCCAATTGTTTGGCATAATAGAGGGAAAGAAAATGGTAGGTAAATCTCCAGGTCTTTACTCGGCCTCAAAATGTGTATTTAAAAGGGGTCATATGTGATATTTCAGCTTGAGAATTATACTCCAAAAAAAAAAAAAAAAGAAGCCAAACTGAGTCAAAACGAACTAGAAAATTGTTGAAGATGTCCCCACCCCACTGTCTCTTCTCAGCTCCTCCCTGAGCCCTCCTACAAGTCAGGCTCAACAGGGCATTTGAGTCAGTCTGTCCTTAAAGGGCGAGTAATGGTTATCTTATTTCAGAGAATTCAGCTACCACCCTTAACTGGCCAACCCTCCTTGTTAGAAATTTCAAAATCTTGGAACAGAAATGACACAGGAGGCATAGAAATGTTTCAGAATAGTTGATAAAAATATTATACGACGTAACATTGCAGAGTACTTAAGTAGTGTCAGATGTCCCAGGTAACACTGAATATTTATCTGTGAGTTCTGGGAAAGGAGGAGGAGGCAGACGTTAGGCAGAGAGTTCATCTATTTACCGGATGAGGAATCAGTGGGAAATCCAGGGTGATAGCAACGTAGACTCCTGGAGAAAACTCTCAGTTGAAAAGGAAGGCTCCCATCAAGATAGTGTTAGGCTCCCACCGCTCCTGATGTGAGACCCAGACGGACATGGGGTCCAGGGCGCAGCGTCTGCTGGAGGACGCCTTTCTCCCCCTGCAGTCCGCCCCGCACGCTGGGAGGGCACACGAAATCAGAGCTTTCAGCAACCACTCCTTCTCCCACCGACCCATCTGCCCCTCCACTC
Organism: Camelus bactrianus; assembly: GCF_048773025.1. Lineage (NCBI taxonomy): Eukaryota > Metazoa > Chordata > Mammalia > Artiodactyla > Camelidae > Camelus > Camelus bactrianus. The sequence continues at coordinate 20,030,365 of NC_133540.1, forward strand.
AGAACAGGAATGGAGAGCGACTTTAGAGATTTTAATGCAAATGCTTATTTGGGGTCAGATTTTAGTGTATTTCTGTTATAATGTCATTTCTTTGCCAGAAAGTGCACCTGTCAGGTCCTCCTCTTGTTGGGGGAAGTAAAGGAAACGAGGCATCATATTTTTATTCATCCACGAAACCCTCTCCATGAGTGTCTGTCCTTCCACGGAGCACACGGCAGTCAGTCAGTCAACAGTTACTGAATGAAGCGGACAGAATGTCCTAGGCCTTCCAGTGACCCCCAGGTCCGGCTTAGCCCTGCCCCGCACCCTGCAGGGGGTGATGAACCCCCGGACCCCTGTGTGAGCAGTTGGCTATGAACTTCTTACAGACCGCAGAGTAAGCAGATCCCACCTCGTACGGTGCGTCTCTTACACTCAGCTCTTCCTGAGACTGTGGAGCTAACGATGCTCTGAATTTTAAAGAAGTCATCTTGGAGGCAAAAGCAGTTGCATGGACATATGGGAAGTTGACTGTTCTCTCTGTTGCTTGATGTTTAGTATTACTTCATTCTTTTATCGTTTTTCATATTTTTATTAACTATAAATTGTGAGGTCATATGCCCAGAAGAAAATCACCCTGTGACGTAAATTGCTTTTGACCTTCTGTAAGTGAGATCTTGGTTGAATTTTCATTTCATATCAGAGGGCCAAGCCCGTACAGTACTTCCATGGCTGTCCGAAAGGATAAGGCCTCACTAAAACAGTTACATATACAACTCACAGATTTTCAACTAGCTTCATCACGCCAGTTAAAATTATATTTTACCTATAAATTTCATGTTATATCTATAAAATTCTTCAAGCAAAAATAAATCTGCTAATAAAAATAGATAAATGTTGTCATCTAAAATGTATTTTTTTTTTTGAGATACCGGTTCTGTATGGCCCTATCAGAAATTCAGTTTGGGATTTTTTTTTTTCTTTCCTTTTTAGATGAGATTTCATTTTGCTGCAGGAGAAATACCAGAAATGTCTTTCTAGACATTAACCATTTCAAGTCAAACTTACTCTAATTTCTTTAAGTCCTTAGTCAAGAAGATTAATTTCGGACCTTTCTCTTTAAAAAGCATGTTTTTAATCTATCTACCTACTTGTTTTAACTCAGGGGTATATTTCTTTTTTAGATAAATGAGAAAATGATATAATTATATTCTCTAAAACCAAGTATAAGAAAGAACACCTAAAATTATTTAGAGGCCTGAGAAACAGTTTTGCTGCCCTATAAAAAGAAGAAAAAAATTTCGGGGGACAAGAAACTAAGGACCACATATTTCAAACATATATACACTTGTGGTCAGTGTTATGGATGTGAGCTTGGGTTTTTTTTTAAGGCATTAAAAAAATTTAGCTATCCATAATTACTTAGTAGAAAAGCCGATGTTTTTTTGAATTTTAATTTTTGATTCTAAACCCTTAATAGAAAAATTAGTGAGATTATACATCAACCAACTTAGTGGAAGAAACTTAATATCCTACTATGCCATTTCTTGAGTGTGAACCGCTGCTGCTACTTCTGTTTAAAAAAAAAAGCTTTACTGATTTTGCAGAAAGTATAGAAAATACAGAAAAGCATCTTAAACAACAAAAGCCGCTTGTAGTTTGCATTGCTCAGAAATAATTATTAACATTTTGTTATATTCCAAGATTTTGATACGCATGTGTAATTTTTTCTTAAGTAGCAAGCATGTAGCTGTGAGACGTTGGGCAGCTGTTTCCTCACCTTACAGTGGGGGGTAGTGGTGGTGCCTTCCTCACATGATGACGGGGAGGGTGAAGTGGGAAAGCGCTGTAAGGCTACCAGTGTGGTGTCATCACTGTCATTTCCATCATTATCACAGCATTTGGTTTTGCATCTTTAAAAAAATTAAGGAATATCATGAACATGGAACCAGAACTCTGACTGTCCTAGGAAAATACGATTTTTGATGGCTGTAGCATCATTTATCTTATCCACACTGTGACTTAACCATTCCCTGCTTTCATCTTTTCACTGTAAAGGAGAAAAAGAAATGTGCAGCCTTTCTTTATTCCTAAATGGTTTCTTCGAATAAGAATAAATTATTCAAAACTCAGAGAAGACAATACTTTTTATTTACTTTCTATTCTTGTCTCCTCACTGGCCTCTGGTTAATTTATGTAATAAGTGATTTCTAAAATTCATTCTTAACTGTCTGTAAAACTACTAAGAAATATAATTAAATAGTTTGCCCTGAGCCCTGAAATTTTTTACATTTGGGGTTATGGAGGAGAAGTTGCTTAATGTGCATATTTTTGTTAACTTTCTTTTGAGAGGAAGAGTTAATCTTGACACTAGTTATAAGGAATAAGGATTTGAGTTTATCAATGTGTGGCTTCTTTTGTGGACCTTTTGAACAGACTTGATAAAATGATTTTTATCAGTATAATAGGCAAATTTACCATCTTCTACTGCATAGGTATCTTTGAATTTCAATGTCTTTTATTAAAACCATCTTTATTTTAAAACTGTTGTTTTCAAAATCTTTTCAAATGTAAAAAACCCACTAAATGATCATTTTGTTTGTACCTGTGTCCTGAAGCCCACCCACGTCCCCCATTGTAAAGAAGGGGCCTGAGAAAGTACTCTCCTAATTTTATCCTCTGATTTTTTTAATTGTTAGGATTTTTAATATAAACTACATATAAATATTCTAAAAATGAAACTTTTCTTGACCGAGGAAGAAATAGATGAAAAAGTAGAGAAGTCTGATTAAGGTTCATTACTGCCCTCATTTAGAAAGTATGGAAAAGACATGGAGAAATGTCAGCGTTAAATAATTAACACACTGAATTATCAGTACCGCTCGGTCTCCTGCGAGCACTTTATCATTAACATGGGGCTTCTGTTCTGTTCCAGTTTGTCTGCATAGCCCAGCAAGATTACTGCCGCATTCTCAACCAGGTAGAAAAGAATATGCAGAAAGTTGAAGAGGAAGGAGAAATTGTCATGGTCAAAGAACACCGGGAGCTTGACCGCACTGGGACGAGGAAGGGACACATCGTCATCAAGGTAGGACCCCGCGCATCCCCCCACCAGGGGAGGGAGGGTGTGGTAGTATCGGTTATGGCAGTTCGAAATGGCTCCCTACCCCGTTTTTATGCGTAACTTCTCTTGAATGTTCTCAATTGTAATAGACCTTTGTCTTTCCTGAGTGTTGCTCATTATTAGATGTATCACTACGCCGTTCATCTCACGTTGAAGATACGAAGTCATACGGAATAGATGCCGTTCGCACAGGGTGGTGACCAAAGCTTTGGTCTGTTACAGGGCACCTCAGAAAGACTGACGATGCACTTGGTGGAAGAGCATTCGGTGGTGGACCCGACATTCATAGAAGACTTCCTCCTGACCTACAGGACTTTCCTCTCCAGCCCAATGGAAGTGGGCAAAAAGTTACTGGAGTGGTTTAACGACCCGAGCCTCAGGGACAAGGTTGGAAGACGCCTTCTTGTTTTCTTTTAAATAGGAAACAGTCAGATATAAAGTTAAAGAGACGTAGTGTATATGTATTTTTCACACCAGTTATGTTCAGGTTATTCTAATAGAATAAGAGAATTGACTTCAAGCAAAAAAAAAAAAAAAAAGTAATGTAAGTTTTAATTCTTGTTCCAGATTTCTAAGCTCATCCCTAGAAATGTTTGTTTTTGTTTGTTTGTTTGTCGTATGCAAAGGCCAAGACATTGGCCAAAAAATGTTGAACGTTTACTTCTGCTGCAAATTCTGTTACAACACAACCGCTGAACATCCCAACACCGAAGTTACGTGGGCCTCTGCATCTTTGGGTTCAGTAGATGGCCCGGGCGCTCCAGGTGGGAGTTAGCGTTCAGTTGGCACCAGGGCAGTGCCCCAGCATCAGATACCGCGGGCCAGCGGGCCCCGGCAGTGCAGTTCTGCACAGGCCATCCTCAGCAGCTTGGGGGTCCAGCCCTTTTTCAAGGACAGAGTCTGTGCTTGTAAGGGGTTTGAGAGTTAATCCTTCCACACAGCAGACTTGGGAGATAGAGGCAGGGTAGGAATCCAGAACAGGAGGCTAGCCCCGCAGTCTTCGAGAAATTACGTATGTAGCAGAGCACTTCACATCCTGAGAGTTGTGGCACAGGGGAGCTTACCCGAGCCCTTTATGAAGCTGTAAAAGTGTTGCTGAGTCCAAGCTTGTTCTGCTGGCCACACGACAGGCCAGTAAGTCAAGACACGGGCTGTGGGGCAAGGACTAACCATTTTATTTGGAAAGCCACTAGACTGAGAAGATGGGGCACACATGTCCTGGAGAACCATCTTCCCCAAGTCAGAATTCAGGCTCCTTTTATAATAAAAGGGAAAGGGTGTGGTTGATTGTTGCAAACTTCTTGGTGTTGGAATCCTTTGTTCTTGCAGCTGTCCACGTGGGTCAGGTCATGGTGTCCCTGTAAACCTCCAACAAGACAAATGCTACTCTCTGTTCTGCAACTTTTTATCTCTATATGAATGGAAAAGTGTTAACCCTTAAAGGTCAGAGCCTTGAGGATGGGCTCTCCTGTCTATTTCAGGCTGTAGGCAACATTCTTTTACAAAAGGTGCAGAACCAGCGTGACTGAGCCCAGGAAACAGAGCCCAGGGTTAGAGCCAAAGGAACAGGTCTAATGTGGAGTCAGATGTCTTCTTTTCTGTTACAAAAACTCAACTGAGTACTGCCTCCACCCTTTACCTCGTGGGACCTCTGACCCTCCCGCACTCATCCCTTAACTTGTAAAATAAACAAGCAACATCCTTTCGAGGTCACCGTGAGGATAAGCAGCAGTAGCCGTGTTCTTTATGTAGCGAGAGCACTGAACGCATCTTAAAGGTTGGCGGTGGTGGTACTTGCTGGTCTTCAATTTATGATTTGTGAATCTCTTTTTTACAACCTGTAATATGGCTTGAAGACTTTTAAGTTGGCTTCTCAGCTGCAAAATTTTCAATTTTACAAAAAGGTCAGTTGGTAAGAATATAGTTTGAGGGGAGCAGATCATCCAGGTTTCCTAAATTTTAAAAATGGGCAGTAGTGATAATAAATGACAAAAAAATTAATATAAATATCAAGACGACTCCTGAGTGATTAGTCAGGTCCTACACTATCATTGGTCACAGCATATTAACTGTAAATAGTCTTTCAACTGTAGCTTGAAAATTAACTGTCTACCCTCAGCTCTGTTTCTTTGCTGCTAGAACAGCAGGCTTAACTTTCCCTCTTTGTTGAAGAGGTTAATGTTTGAAAACAGTGCTATGGAAAATTTCCTCTGCCTTGGTTTTCAAAATTTAAAAAATTAAACTCACATGAAGTGAAACAGTTACTTTTATATTTAAAGTCGCAGTTATACTCACTTCATTTAGGAAAATTTTACTGAGAACTGACTCTCTGCCAGGTGTTGTTACGTATTCAGGATGCCCACAGAGCATAACAGACAAAGTTGCCTTCGTGGAACTCAGTCTAACGAGCGTCACAGTTCTTGCTGGTACAAAGCAGGCACTCCACAGCTGTGAGTGTGTGTGTGTGTGTGTGTGTTGTATGAAGGTGTGGGGCTCAGTGAAAGTGTGAGTGCAGGGTAAGAAAAGGCTGCTCAGTTTTCCCCCAAATCTCAACGTGAGCAAATAACCAGAAACTCCCAATAATGCCTAACCTCCTGCTTCCTTTTATAGCTTGTTCCCTTGAGGATGATTCTAGGCTTAATACTGTTCATTCCTTTTGTCTGGTCTGCCCTCCTCCTTAAGTTTTTAGTTTCTGTCTTCTTTTGTCTTATATTAATTTATTTTGATTTTAGCATAGCTTTGTTTTTGTTGTGACCTGTTTCAAATATATTTTGAGAGTAAGCGAGATATAAGTTAATTACCATCCTTCACGGATTCAAAACCCTTCTTGGCAAAACAACATGAAGTCCGCATGCATAGTATTAATATATATTTTCAGAAGGCCATACTCTTTTTTTTTTTTTTTAAATTTGGGGAGCGGGTAATTAGGTGTTTTTTTTTTTTAATTTATTATAACGGAGGAACTGGGGATTGGACCCAGGACCTTGTGCATGCTAAGCAAACGTTCTACCACTGAGCTATACCCTCCCCCTACTTATGTTTAAAATCCGAGGGTTTTGTTGTTAATTTTCTCTTTCATTGTTATTAGGTGAATGGTTTGTTGGATATCTTTTGAAATGACTTTAATCACAGATTCTTAGCACTGAAAAGAAGAAAACCTATTAAAAAATAATTGATTTTTCAGGTTACACGGGTAGTATTATTGTGGGTGAATAATCACTTCAATGACTTTGAAGGGGATCCTGCGATGACTCGATTTCTAGAGGAATTTGAAAATAATCTGGAAAGAGAGGTAATACTTTTTACACTCTGTAAAGCCATCCCCTCTAAGTCTGTTTTATTCAGCCTACCTTTGAAACCGCTCCTTCCCGACTCTTGTAGAAAATGGGCGGCCATCTAAGGCTGTTAAACATCGCGTGTGCCGCCAAAGCCAAAAGAAGGCTGATGACGCTGACCAAGCCGTCCCGAGAAGCCCCGCTGCCGTTCATCCTGCTGGGAGGCTCTGAGAAAGGCTTCGGAATCTTTGTTGACAGTGTGGATTCGGGCAGCAGGGCAACCGAAGCGGGCTTGAAACGAGGGGACCAGGTACGGTACTTCTAGAACCACACGTCCGGGCAAATGCTAGTGTCTACTTTTCCCTCAGTCAGTTGGGAAACTGAAATTAATTTTATACTTTTATCTCTAGATACTAGAAGTAAATGGTCAAAACTTTGAAAATATTCAGCTGTCAAAAGCCATGGAAATTCTTAGAAATAACACACACTTATCTATCACTGTGAAAACGAATTTATTTGGTAAGTATTTTGCATTTTTTGCATATTTTTATTTTTCTCCTACTTTGGTCTTTTTTTTTTTTTTTTTTACATTTAGGTTTTTTGGAGCTTTTTTTAAGCTTTTTTCTTTTTTGAATTTCTTGTTTGTTTGTTTGGTTTTGGTTGGGGGGGAGGTAGATTTATTTATTTATTATTATTTTTTAAAGGAGGAACTGGGGACTGAACCCAGGACCTCGTGCATACTAAGTACACGCACTACCACTGAGCTGTTTCCCTCCCCTACTTACATTTAGGTTTTAATTCTGAAAAAAACCATTTTTATAATTCAAACATCATAAGAACTGAAAACATATAGTAAAATGCATAGATATAGAATTAATTACACAAGTGTGTAATCAGATCTAAATGAAAATCTGCTTGAGGGCCCTAACATTATCCATATCGATGTTTTTACTGATACCTGTTTCAAATGCCTACAGATTTAAAGAGTGCACTCCTTTATTGTAGCTCATTCTGGGCCGAAGTGACAGAGCTTTGGCGTCTTTCACTCATGGGGGTGGTGTTTTTCTACAGGATCACAGTTCTGATTGCTGAAATCTATACTTCTCATCCATTTCCAAGTTCTGCCGTTGCCTCTGAGTTGTCCAGATTTCTTATCACGGGCATTTTGCGGCGTTTGCTTCCTTTTCAGTATTTAAAGAACTTCTCACAAGATTGTCAGAAGAGAAGAGGAACGGCGCCCCTCACCTCCCTAAAATTGGAGACATCAAAAAGGCCAGCCGCTACTCCATCCCCGACCTCGCCGTGGATGTGGAGCAGGTGATAGGACTGGAGAAAGTGAATAAAAAAAGTAAAGCCAACACCGTCGGGGGAAGGAACAAGCTAAAAAAGATACTTGACAAGACCCGGATTAGCATCCTGCCCCAGAAACCGTATAAGTAAGTGTCTGTATCCGTTCTCGTGCGCGGCGTTGCTGTGTCAGGAGGGTCTGCGGCAGCGGCCACGTGACCAGGGTTTGCACCCCGGTGCTGCGGTGGCTTTGTGACCAGGTTTGTGCCCGGGGCCACAGGGTGTTCTGTTTTGGTGGCTGAGCTCTCAGCAGCGGTGTTGAACAGTCCAGTTTGTTTCAGTCCCATTCTGGCCCCTTACTTGCCCATCTCAGTCTTCATCAGAGGTAGTTAGCACTTCCTCCCTTGAACTGTTCTTTTTCTCGCTTGGACTTCTGAAAAGTAAGAATGTGTTTGCTCCTGTCTTCCTGAAACTTGGCGGCATCTCTGCCCCTGTCTGTCCGTTCCTGGGTGTCCTCTCTCCCATCTCTGCCAGCCACCATCCCTGCCTCTAGGTGCTACTGTTCGCCCTCGCCGTTCTCTTTCTTCCCCTCTCCTGTCCTCAGTCATTTAACGATGGCCACGATGTCGGCAGCCGAGCCCAGAACTCCATTCCTCCCCGCGGTGGGCTCTGTGGCCTGAGTGTCACGTGTATTCTCCAGTCCCTTCCTGGCTGTTCACGTGTGCCGGGAGCTCAGACCAGACCGAGTGGCAGGTGTCACGCTCTTTTAGCTTTGCTTCTTTGCACGCTCATTTCTTCATTTTAGCTCCTTCTGTGTCCGTGGATGTTTTACAAAACTCAATTACCATCAGCCAAAATTTTTTTAAATATTGAATTACATGGGTACCCTGAATTCATTTATTATCTATTCCTCAAGCTGCAGTGGTAAAAGAGATAACTTGAGAACACGAAGGTTGTTTTCTTTCTTGGATAATTTAGTGGATCTTATTCCACTAAATTTTTTTTTCTTATTCCACTTCAGATAAAATTTTCATCCAAAGATTAGAGAAATGGCCTAGAATATGCTGTTTGATGGGTTGATTGTCAAACTTGTGTTTTCCCCATTAAACTATAATGATTGGTGGTTTCATATGAGCTAGAAGAGACAGCTACACAGAGTCCTGCGGATTCGCAGCGAGCATGGTGGTTTTATTTATAGACCTGGGGTGTGTTTATACCCAGTCAGTTTCTAAGAGACGGTGGATTAGGCCTGCTGGCATTACAGAAAACAGGCATCGATTTTTTTTAAAGTGACCTCTCTTGATGAAAAACTCATTTTTAAGTGGCTAAAATAATAAATCTCTTTAGTGTAGAGTTATTAGCACAGTAACAAAAAAAAATCTTAGAGTCATACTTGATGAGCTAAATATGAACCTTTAAAAACATCTAACAGAAGTCAGCGTGACCCTGGCAAGTATTAATAGAAACGTGACATGTAAGAGCTGGGCTGTAATCCATCCACGGTGCAGGGAGAACACTCTATGATTTTATTCTACGTGTATTTAGAAAGATACTCAAAAGCCAGAAAAGGGAAAAGAAAAAAGGATAATAATGACATGTGTTGATTTTAAAGCACTGAGGAATCATCTTAAATAATTTGCCCTGAAGAACATGTAGGACTCATTTAAATATTTTATTATGAAAATGATTTTAAATAACCCATACACACGATGGCAATGGAATTGAAGTGAAAAGAATGATTATATTTAAAAGAAGGCTCAGTAAACTGTAGGCTCTATTATATTGGTATGAGAGACTTGATTTAATACTAGTCGCCACTTAAACTTTTCTCTCCTAGAAATTAGCATATGTTTACAATTTTTTGCGGGGGCGGGGGGCAAAGCTGCTTAACTAGTCAAGTGGATAAATCCTCTAGAAATACTGGTTGTTTTCCTCTCAGTCACTCACCATTACAGAAGCCAAGGTGCCAGCAGGTTGGCAGAGGGAGGCACGGTGGGGTGAGGTGAGTGGACGGGGGAGGCGGTGGGGCAGGCGGACTGTAGGACCCAGGTCTGGTTCTCCATGGAGCCAGATCACCGACCCCAGAGGAAAGAGGGCATAAGTCAACAGTCTATGCAGAAAGTTAACAAAGGTCAGGAAAACTTCAGTAGGCGTGAGGGAGTTAGAGAGGCCGAGCACTGAGAGGGTGTGCTTAGAGGTTTCAGTCTTTAGTACAACGTCCTATCCATCCAGGGGAGACACAGGTGAGGATGGAGTGCTCGAGCCCCTGTGGGGTGTTAAGAGGTGGGGGACGAGTCGTTGAAGAAGGCGGCCTCGTGGGCACGCCTGCAGGGGACCGGGCACGGTGCAGCATCAGCCCCGCGGGCTCTGCCGTGGCCGGGTCCACAGACGTTGTCTCACATCATACACGGCATCTAGTACTTTTGGCAGTAAAGACTGGTTTATATGGTTGAAAAATAAAATTCCACTAATACTGGGAAGCTTTTAATGTTTCACAAAACATCCCTCCTTTCTGTCTTTATATGAATGGCTCTATGCACTTCAGTGGAAACTGAATTTTGTTGTGGGCTTACTTGTGTGTTTTGAAGAGCTTGCACTCAAATCATCTTTAGCCTTGTCCTTGCTTACTTGCCTCTATAATTTCCATTTCCCCCAAAAAACAAAGAGGAAGAATACTGCTGGACTTTTTTTTTTTTTTTTGGACATCCATTAAAAATGACAGGTATTAAGATCAGGCTGTAGTGTCTGACAGTCTAGTTGATTCTGAGTGTCTTCATTTTATTTGTGACACCTTGGTTTACATCCCAACCTTGGTGTGATTTTCTTTCTCCTCATTTCAAGGTGTTCGTAGAAAGTGGTCGGAACTATAACCACATGCTTGTGACCTAGTTATTTTGTGTTTTATGTGTACTTATTGTTTTATTCTGATGTTTTGTTTTGGAAACAGTTGGCCCTTCAAATCTAGAAACAATTTTTATGTATTATTAAATCACGTTTCAAAGTTGTCCCCAGGCTTTTATAAATGGAAATAAGTTTGTACCCAGCAGTAGTAAGCAGTATTTCTCTGGGACCTTAAATGTATAACTAGAAATTTTGAGTAGAGAGTTAAAAGTGAGTCATCGGACTTCACTGCCTCTTCTCTGATGCCAAGAAATGTCACCACGCAGCACTGCTTCTTTACGCTCTGTGTAACTAAGAAATAGTGTCTGTGTCAGGCCTTCGTTACATTTGACTCCACCGTGATCTCATTTATTTCTCAGAAACATTGGAAAATGAAATTGGGATTTTTTTCCCTCTATTCATTTTACTCAGTTTCTTCAGTTCTTAAAGATAAAATTATAAAACAACTTATCATTCTGAGGCAGAAGTCATCATCTGAGGGACGAAATGCCTTTTTTAAAGTGTGCTTTTTCTTAAATTTATTTCCATGAGTAACTAGAACTTGTCTTTTCTTGAATGTATTTCTCTACTCAGAAACTACTAATGTTTGTCCTGATTTGTCTAGTTAAGAAGACATAGGTTTTAGAGAAACACAGTATGAACTTCAGGAACATCAGTGGAGTAGATACACTTAAGCAGTCATTGGTTTTGCAATTTACAACCAAATGTATTAATGACATTTTTATAGTAACTGTGAGTCATATGAAATATGGTTTATTTATTGTCGGTGCCTCCTGTATAGTGAGGAGTTGTAGCTTCTTCACTTGCTGATCGTTGGTTTCCTGACTTCCCTTTTTGTCCAGCGATATTGGGATCGGTCAGTCTCAGGATGACAGCATAGTGGGACTGAGGCAGACAAAGCACATCCCAGCCGCTCTGCCCGTCAGCGGGACCCTGTCGTCCAGTAACCCTGACCTGCTGCAGTCCCACCACCGCATCCTGGACTTCAGCACCACTCCAGGTGAGCGCAGCCCATGCTGCTTTTGTCTTCTTGTCTCGGTTTTCCCTAACATACCAGTGACGCTGTATGCATCTCCCTTGGTTTGGCATGGACCACATGAGATGCAAAAAAGTCAGGATAAACTTAAATTTTAAACCATTGAAACTGGTGCTCTTTTATTCTTCGGGCTAATTTGACACGACCACGAGCAAGTTAATCTCTCTGACTTTGTGTCCACTTTCATAAAGGGAATTTAACCCGTACCAGGTAGGCATGGCGAGGTCACGTCAAATAAAGAGGAGGGGGCGTGTTAGGTCAACTTCATGGGCTCATCAGTATTGCCAAGGTGGACTTGAGATTTAACTGGATCATTTTTTGCTGCCAACGTGCCAACCTTAAGCGGGGCCATTGTGCTATGATCTGCTTGCCTAGGTCTGTGGCCGGTTCAGTTTTCTAGGGGGACCGTTGTATTCACACAGCGGATCACTGTGCTGACTGGCGGGCTCTGAAGAAGGGTTAAAGAAAGGAGAGAGACAAGTTCAGCATTATCTTTTCGAAGGAGATGTTTTTCAGTTTGACTCCGCCTGACTGTATGAGCATGCGCTGCAGTCCTTTCCCCTGACGTGCGGCTTTTCTCCCCCCCAGACCTGCCAGATCAAGTGCTGAGGGTGTTCAAGGCCGACCAGCAAAGCCGGTACCTCATGATCAGCAAGGACACCACGGCGAAGGAGGTGGTGGTGCAGGCCATCCGGGAGTTCGCAGTGACCGCCACCCCGGACCAGTACTCGCTCTGTGAGGTCTCCGTCACCCCCGAGGGGGTCATCAAGCAGCGCAGACTCCCAGACCAGCTCTCCAAACTTGCCGACAGAATACAGCTGAGTGGAAGGTACACACTCTCCCTCCTGCTGGATTGCTTTACCCCCATTTCAGACCCACGTCAGGGTCTGGGGACCACTGTCAAAGGGTGTTTAAGAGAAGGACCCTTGCAGATTAAAAAGAAGGCTTCCCCCATTTCCTGTGAATTGCCATCTCAAAGGAAATGCACACAGTAGATTGTTGACTCTTGCAAGAGTCTCTTAGGAACTTGTTCAAAACAAGGGCAGAACCGGGGCCGTGGGACCTGCGTGCCGTCCCAGTCAGGACACAGGCTGGCCAAGGCGGAGGGAGCCGGCTGCCCCTTCTCCACGGAGATGCTCATCCACAAAGGCGTTTCCCAGTAATGTCCTCTGGCATTTGCTCCTGCCTGCCTGGCTCTCCGGGAGCTCCGCGTGTCCAGGCTGGGACATGTGGGACGGCAAGCCTGGCTACATTGCCTGTCACTGTTCAGGACGCCCTGAACAACACTTCTTAACTCTGGAGCCAAACCTCAGCTGCTTCCGAGCTCGGCCCTCTGCTGCCTCAGTGCTTGGGTCACACATACCTGCAGGAAAACATCACCTCTAACTTTGTCAGCCTCTTGATTGGTGTTTCCACAGAGAGATGTCATTTGTATCCTCAAATCACAAATTAGAGATAAGTTGAAAAAGTAGTTAAGTGGTGGCTCTCATACAATGATGAGCTTCTGCACTTCCTGAAAATGTAGTGTTTTTGGAAATCACATTTTTTTCTCACCATGTGGAATGTTTCATTTTATACTTGACTTTTCCGTGTTACACACCTGAACCTGATTCAACCCATCCAGAACGTCTGTTTTCCTTCCCTAGCCATGACTTCCTCACTCTTCTTCACTCTTGCCTTATTCCAGCCCCGACGTGAGCAGGTGGTGCTGGTTTAGGAGGTCAGTTCTTCTCAGTTTTATGTGCACTGGTAGACCTGTGGTCCTGATGGCGTTCTCCAGATCTCCACTGAGGGGGCAGATTCACGATTCACAGTCATTATTCAGGAAAATTAGAAGCGGATACCCCTCACGGGCCTCGTGAGTCATCAGAACTGAGAGAGTTAAATCCGTGAGTGACCAGGCCCCGCGGTGTGAGTTTTCTGACCTGTTGGCTTTGGCAAAATATGCAAAAGGCCAGTTTGGCAGGACACCCACCACACTGGTGCCGTTTCTCACTTTATGGAATTTGGCTTAAGGAAAGCATCTTTCTACAAAATCAAAAAAAAAAAAAAAAAAATCACAGGGCAAACATCTGGATTCTGTTTTCAACAAGTTGCTTACAAAAAGACAGGAACCCTGACTCAGTTCTCGTCTCTACGGCTGGCGTTAATCTTTGGGAGCCTCTGTTTCCTCATCGGACGGAGGAATCAGACCTGCCCCACTTAACTAGTAAGGTTTTTGTGAAAGTCAGATATTTGAAAGTTGAGATCTGTTTTGGGGCTGTTCTACTCATCGGATCAGAGAGAGGGAAGCAGCTTCCAGGTTTCTTTGGTATTTGAATAAATCGGTAAACCTGGACTGATCAGTAGTCTCAGGTCACGCATCTCTCTGGGGAAACTGATGACCCGTGTCTAATCTCTCCTGCTTCCTTCCTGAGAGCCTATTTCCTTATTTAAGCTGATCATTTAAATTGAGCTGTCACTTTGGGCAAAAAGAAAAAGACAAAATAATCTAGAAGGCAGGGAAAGAAAGACAGGAGCAAATGGACTGTAGCTGGTGCCGGTGAAATTGGTGTGACGTGTGAGTTTCCGTCCGTGACTCTGGACGGGGTCGTGTGGTCTGGTGACTGGGGCGGCCGCTGCCTTGTCTGTCTGTCGGAAAGGGTCCTTCCATCGTCCGCTTGAGCGTTCTCACAAACCTTCTGGAGGTAGCATCATTGCTTCAAGGAATGCCCGGAGACAGCTGCTTAGCCTCTGAATCCTGTTTCCCCAGGTACTACTTGAAAAACAACATGGAGACAGAAACGCTGTGTTCAGATGAAGACGCCCAGGAGCTGCTGAGGGAGAGTCAGATCTCACTGCTGCAGCTCAGTACTGTGGAAGTGGCCACGCAGCTCTCCATGCGGAATTTTGAGCTCTTCCGCAACATCGAGCCTACTGAGTACATCGACGATTTATTTAAGCTCAGGTCCAAAACCAGCTGTGCCAACCTGAAGAAATTTGAAGAAGTCATTAACCAGGAAACGTTCTGGGTGGCATCTGAAATTCTGCGAGAGACGAACCAGCTGAAAAGGATGAAGATCATTAAGCATTTCATCAAGATAGCGCTGCACTGCAGGGAGTGCAAGAATTTCAACTCGATGTTTGCCATCATCAGGTAGGAGCGCCTGCTTGTCATAAGACTCAATTCCGTTTGCAGATTAAAAATAAGGAGAAATAATTGCCTCCCCCTGCAAAAAAAAAAAAAAAAAAACTAAAAAAAAAGTGAAATAGGATAGATTTGGGAATCTGGATTAAAAAATAATTTTTAAAAAAGTGTGAAAAAAATAGAGAGAAATCCAGGAAAACATATCATTTGTACGAGTGTAGTCATTTTTAATCGAATCATATTGAACCATTCTTTTTCTCTGAACCCCAATCTCCATCCTTCATTTAAAATCTCTGGTTGGGGGAGGGTATAGCTCAGCAGTAGAGAGCATGCTAAGCATGCATGAGGTCCTGGGTTCAATCCCCAGTACCTCCATTAAAGTAAGTAACTAAATGAACCTAATTACCTCCCCCCAAACAAAAACAAACAAACAATAAATAAATTTTTTTTTAAATTTAAAAATAAAAACAAAAAATAAAATCTCTTGCATGCTGATTTGGAGCCCAGAACATTACATTCACCACTTTTTCAGCTCTGTGACTTCAGGCAAATTATTTGAACTCCTGTGAATGTCAGTTTATTTCTCAATATAATAACAGTGACCCCATGAGCTATCAAGCAGACTGACTGAGAGAATGTATGTGGGGTCCCATCAGCCAGCACAAAGCAGCAGATGCCCAGTGTTAAACGTTAATTTTCTTCTCTAAGTTTGCAATTGCAGCTGGAAGGAAACACAGACGGAAACAATTAGCAATGCTGATGGTGATGGTGATAAGTGATTAATAATTAATTGAGTCAGTCGTTTTTCCTGTCTGGGAGTTTGATCATACCCTTATTCTTAAGGCTTTTGCTTTGTGTCATGACTGTAAGGTATCTGGCTGGTCTGTTTTATCAAACGCCTGCTTTGTGCCAGGAGCATCTCTGTGTGTGGAGACAAAGCAACAGGGTTAAATCCTGCCCTCACAACACCTCAACTTCTGATTGTTTTGCTCACAATAAACAGACCAGAAGGTTGTAAAGGGAAGATGAGTAAGGTCCCCTAGTCCCTGTCTGTCTTCTATCTTCAATTCTCATCACCCAGAATTACTATGTTTTTAATTGAAGTCTAGTTGATATACAGTATTTCAGGTGTACAGCAAAGTGAGTCAGTTGTATATAAATATTTTATTTTTCAGGTTCTTTATCATTATAGGTTTTTACAAGATTTTGTAAAACCCTGTGCTGTACAGTAAGTCCTTCTAACCCAGAATTATTCATCGTTTCTTAAGCATCCTGTGACCTGCCGAGTACACAAGGCACACACACAGAGGTGTTCTGTGTTAATAGACAGCACACGACTTTACTGCCTTCATTTCATAAGGATGAGTTGTTTAACTTCACACCACTTTTCTTTTTTTTTCCGCTCAGCGGCCTAAACCTGGCACCAGTGGCAAGACTGCGAACTACGTGGGAAAAACTTCCCAACAAGTACGAAAAGCTGTTTCAGGATCTCCAAGACCTGTTTGATCCTTCCAGAAACATGGCGAAATACCGCAATGTCCTCAACAGCCAAAACCTCCAACCTCCCATCATCCCCCTGTTCCCAGTGATCAAGAAGGATCTGACCTTCCTTCACGAAGGTAAAACTCAGAGTGGAGGACCTCTGGCCCCACTGGTGGAAGCGGAGCATACAGGCCACGTGACTCCCTTTTCCTTCTTTGCCAATTTCAGGAAATGACTCAAAGGTCGAGGGGCTGGTCAATTTTGAGAAGCTCAGAATGATTGCAAAAGAGATCCGTCACGTGGGCCGCATGGCCTCGGTTAACATGGATCCCGCCCTCATGTTCAGGACCCGGTGAGTGTGTGGCCCTCGGCGCGGGGTTGGGGAAGGTTGGGCTAGAGCTTCCTGACAGACGAGGAAACTGTGGACACTTATATCCGTAGCTGGCGAGGCTCCTTAGGCCCTGCAGAGCACCACCCCCGAGTTCTGACTCAGCGTGAACGCCTTAGCCCGCGTCGAGGGCACTTCTGGCTGCCGGGAAACAGTCTGCCCTTCAGACACCTTTCATCTAAGGCGAGGCACAGCCATTCCTCCTTTTTCAGACGTGCATAGCTTAAGCTCATCACCAACAGTCTGAACTAAAATGCGTAAATAACCCCTACAGTGTGGTCTGGCCCACTACACGGTGGGTTTCGCTGTCCGTGCAGTCCAGAACGATTAACCCCGGGGAGGGGTTTTTAGAACAAATGATTTAGACGCATTTGTCTTTTGAGCCAGAAAAACATCGCTGGTCAGGTGGTGTGTGTGAGGCGACTGATGTGTGTGGGCTGCGAGGACTGCTTACCCGGAAGTCTAGTCCTTTCCTTCTGAGCTTGTGATCTTTCTGTCTCTCTCTCTACATCCACGCTTCAATCTCCACGGCTCTCACTTACAGGAAGAAGAAATGGAGGAGTCTGGGGTAAGTGGTGGAGACCCCGCACACCCACGCCCACTTCGCGTCCCCCACGTGCCTCGTTTTCTTACCTGCTGTGTTTTCTGATGCTTTGCACTTTTGCATTTTTTTTTTTTCCTAACCCTCTGGCTCTTGCAGAATTTCAGTTTCAAACTGACTTCATGTGTAATCTCCTGGGGCTTTCGCTTTTGAGGTCCTGACCCACGGGAGCTGCGAAACGATCGATGATTGTTCCGGGTGACTGTAGGCCAGGCATCCCTCTGAGCTTTCAGAAAGACTGTATTTTAATATAATTTGTGTGTCTTGAAAAGGAAAAAGTCTAACACGGGATGAGGGGAGGAAGGAGGTTAGAAGGAAAAACTGTGCAACTTAAATACTGTTGCACAGATCCCTGAGGAGTAGATATATGCAGAAGGTGCCCCGAGGTCTTAAAAACTAAAAATTTTTACAGCTCAACTAACTACTGTTTTCATCCTATAAACCAATTCTTTAAAAAAAAAATAATTCTTAACTCATGTGCTAGTTTCTATACAGATGTTTTTACATTTGCATGAGCATCTTATTAACAGATTGACCCTGTCACTTAAAAAACTCACTACATTTAACCCAAGTGATAAGAAAACCGTTGTGAACCTTGTGGCTAAATTTACTTAAATTGAGGTAAAACGTCCTCTTTAGAAGAAATAAGTTCAGTGTCACTCTTCATGACTGTGACTGTATTATTCCTGCATGAGCTTTTATGTGTCATCATTATGACTCGCTGGCCTCAGCGAGGGAGCTGCCTTGAACCCTCTGAAGAGGTGAAACACAGAATTTTCTAGTTGGAACCCAACAGGTGCCAAACATATATATGTTTTTTTTTTTATAGTGTATATATGAATCTCTTTAAACTTAGAAAATGTGAATCTACATTATGCAATGTTCCTTTGCAACAGTTTACTTACCAGAATGAGGCCTGTGACCTTTTTGCACATAGACTCTTGCTAGAGGTCGCGGCGCATCTGGAGCGGGTCCGTGAGCCCCGGCCAGAGCGAGCCGCATCCCTGCCCTCCGCCTTCCAGGTCCCTGAGCCAGGGCAGCACGAGTGCGGCGGTGCTGGACGTGGCTCCGACCGGCGGCCACAAAAAGCGGGTGCGCCGCAGCTCCTTCCTCAACGCCAAGAAGCTGTACGAGGACGCCCAGATGGCTCGGAAAGTGAAGCAGTACCTGTCCGATCTGGAGCTGGACATGGACGAGGAGAGTCTTCAGACGCTGTCCCTGCAGTGCGAGCCGGCCACCAGCACGTGTGAGTGGCTCCTCCGAGCGGCCGGGGCGGGGGGGCCCGGGGAGCACGCCCCCTTTCCGCCGCCGCGCTGCATCCTGAACCGAGTGGCAGGGTCCTGCCCCCGTCTCGGGGTTAGCGTGGGGGCGGGAACCGGCTTTATTTCATCCCCTTGCAGCCGGAGCGCAGGCCGGGGACACGGGTGATGCAGCTCCCTCTTGCATACCCTGTTTCCCCGCAAAGATGCTTCTCAGGTGATGGACAGGCTAGGAGCAGCGCGGAACCGGGGGCTCAGGAGCCTCCCCCCACCCCCAGCGCCCGCGCACCCGCAGTGACTGCCCCGCAGTGAGCAGGGCGCCGCCCATTGGTAGCCCTCCCCCACCCGCCTTAACCGCCTGGCCAGGCCCGAAATGGGGCTGTTTTCTCTTTCTCGGCATCGGAATTTGTAAGACGGAGGCGTTTTCCAGGCAGGACACTTGGGGGGCTTCTATGGGCAGGTTGGAAGGTACCACCTCGCTGGAGGGTCAGTGTCGGATGCTGTGAGATTCGGGTCAGTAGACTTGCCTGGGAAACTTTAATAAAACCACTGAGGCATAGAGTGAGGAGCTTGTCCTCCAGAGTCAGCCTGGTCTGAACGCAAACCCTGTGTTCCTCGTACTAACAGTGTCACCTTGGGCAGGTCACTGAGCTCCCCAAACCTCAGCTTCTTTACATGTAAATTGAAGGAAGTATGATACATCATGGGGTGGTTTGGAATATTAATACACTTAAAACAGCATTTAATTGCCCTGTTAAATTGTTCTGCCTTCTCTCTGCCCTGGAATTAGACACTCGGTATAAAACCCAAGCAGTACTGGCTGCTGTTGGCAATGTGGTTTATTTTACCTCATAGGAGAGAGAATTTGAGAGAAAAAAGATCGCAGCCAATGTCACTTATTAAACTAAACCTAAGCTCATAATATATATAAGGGATTTTGGTCGAGGAATTTTGGGTGCCATTTTAGAAAAACAACTTGTAACAATTTTCCTGTTACAATACCATATATTTGCTTTTTTACAGACATACATATAATATGTTGAACTATCCATGTTTTTCTATTTTGTATTTTTAACGCAGTACTTAATAGTATAAACATCTTTTGAGAGGGTGAGTTTTACGAAGTGAATCTGTGTCCTGTCATGCCTTTTTTGGGTAACAGGGGTTCTCCCTCGCCCCCATTTCTGCCCTTTAGGTAGGCAGCAGGAAAAAGGTACATATTTTAGTATTTGCACCGCAGAAGATGTTTATGCATTCCTAAAATGATCTCATGTGTAGCCACTAACTCCTTAAATCTCTTGTTCTGTTTTCACACCCAACTGTGATCAGTGCCTAAGAACCCTGGTGACAAAAAGCCCGTCAAATCTGAGACCTCCCCAGTGGCTCCGAGGGCCGGGTCGCAGCAGAAGGCGCAGCCCCAGCCCCAGCCCCCGCCACCGCAGCCGCCGCAGAAGATCAGCCAAGGCCTGCAGGTCCCTGCCGTGTCCCTTTACCCTTCTCGAAAGAAAGTTCCTGTGAAGGATCTCCCACCTTTCGGTAGGTGGCCAGGTTCACGCTGTCTTGGGGCTGTTCATCATCAGGCTTCTCGGATGAGGAACCTTGTCCCATCCTGTCCTGTCCTGTCCTGGGTAATGTTGTCTCGTGTACTTAGTCCCCCCCCCCATCGTTACCCTTTAATGGGACATTACTGCTCAGTGAGTTAAGCTTGACTTTGGCCAGTGGAAAGGACTGTTCATCTAGTCTTGTCATAGCAGTGTGGGCGCGGGCATGAACTGGGGAGACTGTGCTTCCACACGTTCCATTTTTGGCGAGTACAGAAGTTGCCCCTGTGCCTTATTTCAGCTAGCTTGGCCTTATGATCAAAATTGCTGGAATGTAGGCGAAATATTTTTAAGTGAAAGGATTTGTCTGGAGGTGAATTCTCATTTGTCGAATCACTGATTCTGCAACTTGGGAGGAAAATAACCATCAATTCCTGTATGTTAAGGAGCCAAGTCATGCTTCATCTTTCCTATTAAAAGTGATGTCTGGTGGGGAGGATGGAGCTCAGTGGTCGAGCATGTGCTTAGCATGCACGAGGTCCTGGGTTCCACCCCCAATACCTCCATTAAAAGTAAGCATGAAATAAATAAATAAACCAAATGACCTCCCCTACTCCAAGGGAAGACCACAAAAAACAAACAAAAAAGTGGTATATCTACTAATTTAGTCCCTTTATGTAAATGGTATGAAATTATTTTTCATAAAATGTTCTGGTTCTTTTTTCTCTGTATATATGTGAAAGGAAACAAAGTTGGTAAAAGGAAAGACATTAAAAAAAAGAAAAAACAGCTTGCAGTGAAGAGTTTACTTAGACAAAACAGGGTGTTGGTGACTGAGACAACCCCCGCCCAGTGGCACCCGTCCTCACGAGCTGGGCTGAGGACGGGTGGGTCCTTCACAGGCTCCATCTCCGGCTGTTCCTCCTGATGGACAAATGTCCCGTTTGTTGAGTCTGGGGAGGAGCGAGACATTTCCCCTTTACTTAACACTTCCTCTTCCAAGTGTCTTTGCTGCTCCCACATCACAAATGAATGGAACCGCGTCTCTTGTCCACTGCCTTGTTAATTTCCTCCTAGTCCCAAGTCCCCTGCTGTCTGACTTCTGTGGCCTCCTTTACGTCAAACTCATACAGAAGTTCACCCGCCTCCCTCTTCGCAAAACACAGCCTGTTATCCCAACTGTAGGTGCGCCCAACTGTAGAGCAGGCGGTCCCCTGCTTTCCCAGAGAGAATCTGTCACATGTTTTTTGGCCTTTTTGAATTTATGAACTTTAGGAGTGTAGATGAAATAGTCCAGTCTTCTTATGATAGTTAAGTATGTAAAGTCATGTAATATAAAATATTACTTTAGAGATGCTGCACCCACCCCCATTCATGAAATACATTTTGTTCTGATACTTGCTGCACTTTTTATATGTGTCTTGGTCATCACTGGAACTCTTCTGAACCGGAACGGTTTTCTGCATCACAGCATCTTCATGGCCGTCCGCGCTGTTTGAAGGCAGCACTTTCTCAGTCTATGTAGGATGCCACAGCAGCGCTGTTCATTCCTGTAGCTTTGGTGTAGCTGGTGTTTTCACGCATCCTGTATATGTTAGTATCTGTCCGTGTAATTAAAAGATCGCTTTCAAAGCGATTTTTAGAAGATTGTATTAAAGTAGCATCACACACTTACAGGAGGTGAAATAAAGGATTAAATCTTTGTTCAACTTCATTGCCTCCTTTTTCACGGACCCTGTTCAGTCCAAGGACATTAAAACTAACATTGATTGAGGTGGTTTCAAGCTGTACCACCTTCCCTGATGTCTCTTTGTTGTTCAAAATAAGGCAATTGAGAACACCTCTTAATACTGGAGGCTTTGAAAAATATCTGTGTGTGACTCCCTCATTTCTAAAAGTGCTTTTTTTTAAGGGGAAAAAATCACCTTCATTGGCACAAGTAATCCTTTTTCTTCTGCCCCCGACCTCCTGGATCCGCCCCCTGGTGCTGGATGGCTCCCTCCTGAACCCACTCCGAGCTTGGCTCATTCCTGTCTCCCGGCCTCCTCCTGTCTGTCTGTCTGATCACATGTTAGCTGCAGGGAATCCCTTAGCCCACTTTTAGTCTTTCTGGCTACTTCCTTTTGGCTCTTCACTTTTCTTTCATCATTCACACTTTCCGAGAGCTAACATTTCCAACAACACAAAGATACCCATCTCCAACTCAAACTTGAGTTCTAATAAATACTCTTAGCTGCATCACTTTCATTCTCAATTAAAGTATTTCCAAATTGTCTTTTTTTTTTTTTTTTGAAGTATTTTTTGGGTGGGTCAGGTAATTAGGTTTATTTATTTATTTACATTTTTTTTTTTAATGGAGGTACTGGGGGTTGAATCTAGGACCTCATGCATGTTAAGCACGTGTTCTGCCACTGAGCTACACCCCCCCCCCATTGTCTCTATTTTTTCTTCACTGTTGTCTAACATGGCTTTGAATAAAGCGGTGATCAAGATTGAGAATCTGAAGTAAAAGATCAGAAGCAGTCTAGTGCTAGTCCTGGGGCAGGCACCAGTCAGAAGCCACACTGTGTGTCCCCGGCGCCTTCTGTAAGCTCGCCATTCACAGCGTGCAGATAGCACTGAGATTGTAAATAGGCTGATGCTGAATGCAGTGTTAATCTTAACACCAGAGTTTTTAGACATTAACGTTACTTCTTTTCAGTCTTGGAAATGCGTATTGAAGTTACTTCTCTCTCTTCTAGGCATCAACTCTCCACAAGCTTTAAAGAAAATCCTTTCTTTGTCCGAAGAAGGGAGTCTGGAACGCCACAGGAAACCAGCAGAAGACACAATCTCAAACGCGTCTTCCCAGCTGTCCTCTCCCCCCACTTCTCCACAGAGTTCTCCGAGGAAAGGTAGGCTGGGTTACCACCTGACCTCCTTTATTTCAGCTGTGAGCGATTCCAGAGTGGTAGATTACATCCGTCTGACAGGAGAGTCATTTACAGTGATCTGATGTGTAACACCCCGTGGGTTTTTCTCCCCTTTCGCCTGAACTTGAAATTCTTCCAAGTTTATAAATTCGCGAGAATGTTGATTATTTTAAATGTTATATTTATAAATAAATACTGTTAAGCTTATATAACTAAGGCCTTTTAAAAAATTCATATAAGTGTTTTATTGATTATAAATATATAAATAGTTCTTTTTACACTAACAGTTGTTTTAACTAAATATGATCACATAGCATTAATTACAGAGCAGAGGGCTTTAAAAACATTAAAAAAAACTAACATTTTTATTTTTTTCATCGTGTTAACACGGGTCTTGATTATCTGTTTTTGTTGCTCTCTTGTTTTATTTTTAAGGAGATTAAATTTTAGGCACTCATACTGCCGTTCTCAGGGTACCACTGTCTTCCTTTATAACACTAGATAATGTTCTGCTCCATCGCCCTGAGGGTCCCTTTCTGTCCCGCCCTTTAACCGAGCAGGTGTAAGCCAGGAGGAACAAAAGGCCAGGAGAGTTTTCCCCGGAGGAAGGCCAGAGAGATGATTAACACGGTGTCAGAGTTCACTGACCCAGCGGATACCTCTTCTGCTGGAATTCTCCACTGTTTCAGAGCTCTGCACATTCCGCCCGGTATCGGCCTCCCTCCGGGTTCCGTGGGTGTGCCTGAGTCCTTCTCCCATCCTGTTGGTGGGTGGTAGTGGCAGTCAGCCGAGATCTTTTGGCCCCAGGCAGTTGGACTTCACCAGCTCCTGCTCTTCTCCTGGACATGAGAACAGTAACAAGGATCACTGCGCAGGGTCGCGGGGGTCACAGAGCCACACCCACCCTTCGTTAGCGGAGGAAAACAGGAGGGTCCTTCCACTGTCGAGTGGTCCCCCAAGTGTTGTTCTGGAGATGTGCATTTGAGCAGACTGTTCAGGGAAGGCTTTAAATCTTGTCTGTCAGAATTGGCGCTGTGGTTTGTATCAAGACGTTTCATAGATAAACTCATTAAGTCTTATCAAGACCTGTACCATCTTTAAAAAATAAATCAGGAATTAATAACTGAAAGGATGGGGAAGTACTATTTAGAGAGTAAATTAGCAACATTTAGGTGCTCTAGATTGGATTCTTTTTAATTAGGTAGATGGTGTGGAAAAATTTGCATTGTGTACATATAATCCTATAAAATCAGTATTTTAAGTAACATGAGATTATTAGTAATGTGGAAAAAAAAAGAGTGCTAAGAAGATTTGGATTTTTTTTCCTTAAAAATGTCAAGACAAGCTTCTCTTCCTTTGGGACTTTCAGAATTATTTTTAGCAACCAAGGAGAGTGAAGGGCCCTGCCGGCCAGGAAATGGACCTCTGTTTAGACGAAGTGACAGGCCAGGAAGAAATGGAGATTTTGTACATGGTATCCTTCAAAACAATTGGCTTTTAGGTGATATATACAATATGTTATTAGTGGTGAAGAATCAAATGGCAAAAATCCAAAGACGTTTTCTTCAGGTCTTACTTCTTATTAACATATGTCAGCTTAAAATGATAATGTGGATCTTTCCAGCTGAGTTATTCTATGCCATTAAGTTCTCAGAATGAAAACTTCAGTGAAAACAAAATGACCGACTTTGCAATTTGAGGGGGAAAAAAAACATTCTTTTAAACATCATCGTAGTCATTTTTCCTAGTTTCTTTTGTAGAGACGAATGGAGTAAAATTTATATTTAAGAGAGCTAAGCAGGGTCGAGTGGTGCCCTGATTTCAGCATCAAATTCTGGTCTCGTATAACAGTGTTTTCTTGTCTCCTCTCTAAACTCTCATTAAAGATGCTAAATTTCACTTGAATAAAAATTTGCCTTGATCTCAGTCACCTGGTCTCCCCCAGCAAATGGTTTTTCCCCACCTCAGTGGTGGCGCCTCTGGCCTGTGTATCAGTGTATTTCTGTTGGGTACATGTCAGTTGCCCGCTGTAACCTGCAGAGGCCGCTGACCTCGCTGTGTCTCCACGCAGGCTACACCCTGGCTCCCAGCGGCACTGTGGACAACTTCTCGGATTCCGGGCACAGCGAAATCTCTTCGCGATCCAGCATCGTCAGCAACTCCTCCTTTGACTCGGTGCCTGCCTCGCTGCAGGAGGAGAGGCGGCAGAGGCACTCGGTCAGCATCGTGGAGAGCGGCCTGGGCGTGGGCCGGGCGGAGCGGCGGCCAGCAGTGGAACCGGACCAGTTCAGCCTGGGGTAGGGCTCGTCTTCCTGACCTCCTGGTGCTCCACCAGCTCGGAAAACCCACCCTTCCCTCCAGCTGTGTGTGTCTGTTTACACAGGCCGAGAGATGCACCCCCACTCCAGTTCTCATGTTCAGTTTCCGGATGACTTAGTACCATGGGGAATCTTCCATCCTCCTCCTGGGATGAAAGCAGGCTGCCTTTCTGGGAAAAAGTGTTCGGTTTTATAGATTTATTCATTAACAGTCTTGCTTTTTTCCCTCTTTCTCTTCTCTCCCCTTGGTTTTTTTTGTTTTTTTTTTTTCTTTTCTGTGTCTTCCGACCCCCCAGGTCCTATGCCCCACTGTCAGAGGGCCGGGGCTTGTATGCCACGGCCACAGTGATCTCTTCTCCCAGCACCGAGGAGCTCTCCCAGGACCAGGGGGACCGGGCGTCACTGGACGCAGCCGACAGCGGCCGAGGGAGCTGGACATCGTGCTCGAGTGGCTCCCACGACAACATCCAGACCATCCAGCACCAGAGGAGCTGGGAGACGCTCCCGTTTGGACACCCTCACTTTGACTATTCTGGGGATGCTGCAGGTCTCTGGGGCACGAGCAGCCATATGGACCAAATCATGTTTTCTGATCACAGCACAAAGTACAGCAGGCAGAATCAAAGCAGAGAGAGTCTGGACCAAGCCCAGTCCCGGGCAAGCTGGGCATCTTCCACGGGGTACTGGGGAGAAGACTCGGAAGGGGACACAGGCACAATAAAGCGAAGGGGGGGGAAGGACGTCTCCATGGACGCCGACAGCAGCAGCAGCATGCCAGCCGTGACCACGGAGGACACCAAGCCCGCCGCCGGGGTGGCCCACATAGCCGTGACGCCTGGCGCTGCCAAAGGGCTCATTGGTAAGCTGACTGCAGAGCACGGTCCCATCTGGGTGGTGGCTTTCCTCTAACTGGTTTTGCAAGTGAAGTTATTAAGTGTTTGTGGTTTTTCTCCTCATTTTGTCCCACCCATGGCTGGGTAGGGCTTCCAGATTAGCCCTGCATGGAGGACTTTGAAATGAACAGTGGTTGAGAGCCCGGGTCTTGTGGTCCAGTGCCTGTAAACAGCTTCCAGTACAGTAAACCTTAAGTGCACTTTAGCTGTTGACGTCAGTAGGTTGTCATCACCGGTATTATCTGGTCTAATACTGATCTTCCCAGATGAAGATTATCAGGAAGGATGGCCAATCCTCTCTAGAGGAAGAATTTTTTGTTTAACTGGAGCAGTTTTAACTGTTTCATTTTTCTCTTCTGTTCTCTTGAGTTGTATTTAGAACTTTATACCTTGCATATTTAAAAATCTTCCATTGATGTTTGTTATGCAGCTAAATTGTTTCTGTGCTAAACAAATTCTCCCTGCACACGACCGAACGAGGGTGAGGGGCCTGAGAGAGAATGCAGTCAGGGCTCGGAAGTCAGGCAGGTGGGGGCTTGAACCCCTGCTTTGCCACTTCCTCACTTTGTGACAGTGGGTGGGGCACTCAGCTGTGTCTGTTTCCCCATCTGTAAAATGGGCTTCATAATTTGTACCAATCCAGCTGGTGTGAGGACTTAAGGAACTCTGCAGAGCACTCAGAGCACCAGCGCCTGGATAAGAATTCTTAAGTACACAGAACACTGTCACCTTGCTGATGCTGTTTCTCTTGAGAAGTCTCTTACGGTTCCTTAATCTCCTCGGGATAAACTCTCTGGCATGTTCAGCATCTAATTGAAGAGCAGGGCTACACAATAGGCTATAGAGTGAGAAATTCCAGGCTCTAACCTTTACAGAGATCACTTTTATTAGTAGGGAGATTGCAGTTATTTTATCATGCAAATAGTCACGGGTGGCTGTCAAATTTAATATCCTTTCAAGATGAATAAGGAGACAACAGTTAATACCTATTCTTAGGTCGTGATTTTTAAAGCACTTTCTTTTTCTTTTTATTTTGACATATAGTTGATTAACAATATTGTGCTAGTTTCAGGTGTACAGTAAAGTGATTCAGTTACATATATTTTTTCAGATTATTTTCCATTATAGGTTATTATAAGATATTGAATATAGTTCCCTGTGCTGTACAGTAAATCCTTGTTGTTTATTCTATATATAATAGTTTGTATCTGTTGGTCCCAAACTAATTTATCCCTCTGCCATCTTCCCCCTCTGGTAACCGTAAGTTCGTTTTCTATGTCAGTGAGTCTGTTTCTGTTTTGTAAGTAAGTTCATTTGTATCATATTTCAGATTCCACATATAAGTGATATTATATGGTATTTGTCTTTCTCTGTCTGACTTTCTTCACTTAGTATGATCATCTCTGGGTCCATCCATGTTGCTGCAAATAGCATTGTTTCACTTTTTATGGCTGAGTAGTATATATACATCACACCTTCTTTATCCAGTCATCTGTCCATGGGAAGGATTTTAAGGAAAATACGTACCTTACATATACACAGTTTAGAATTTTTAGGTTTGCATCAAAAGTTCTGTCCTACTTTTCCAAATTGTTTTCGCAAATGAAGCCCAAGACCTGAAAGCACCATGGACTGGCCCCTCTGTCTGGTGAGGGGCACGAAGTGCCCAGTGAAGAGGGACCGCCTGCCTGGCCTGGAGGGGAGGGAGAGAGGAAGGAACCTTCACTGGGCACCCGTCACAGGTTCCAGGCGTGGAACTGGCTGTCTTCTGATCTCTTTTTGCGATAAACCGATAAACTGCAGGGTTGGGTGTCAGCCTGGTTACCACTCTACAGGTGCAGATGCTTTGCAGCCCTCGGTTTAGAGCTCCAGGTCTCCCCCGTTGGGTTATCCCCTCCCACGGAGATGACCGCGGTGAATAGTTGTTCAGTGAAGTCCTTTCCCTGCCCGCACCTCTCGACCCGTTCCACTGTGTGTTGTCGTAGCGCTGATTTTCTTCATTCCAGTAACGGGGCCAAGATGCTCTCCCATGCGGTCCTAACGCTCTGCCTTGTCTTCACTGCAGCGCGGAAGGAGGGCCGGTACCGGGAGCCCCCGCCCACCCCACCGGGCTACGTGGGCATCCCCATCACCGACTTCCCCGAGGGGCCGCCGCACCCGGCCCGGAAGCCCCCGGACTACACCGTGGCCCTGCAGCGCTCCCGGATGCTGGCCCGGCCGCCGGACCCCGCGGCCCCCGCCCCGCAGCCGCCCGCGCCCCATGGTGGTGGCCGGCCCGCCCCCCGGCCGCAGTGGCACCGGCCTGGCGACGGGGACCTGCGCCTCGGCCCGCATGCGGGCCCGGGCTTCTCCGCTGAGGAGGACGGTACATGCCCTTTCCCCGTGGCCTCTGCGCCCTTGGGGGCCCCTCGGGGGTGGGGGGCCAGGTTCGGGATTGCAGTCGTGGCCCGCTCTTCTGTCCGGGGGGTTTCGTTTTGCTTGGTCCTCTGCGGCTCAGGAAGTAACTCAAGGCCGCAGAGGGGTCACTTGTAGCCGAGGGTGTGCATGGCTGGGTTTACTCCTCGTTCTCGGCTCTCTGTGGAAATGCTGTGTTGCAGGCTTAGTAGTTCCCAGCGAAGCGCTGATAAAGAAATCCGCTCCTCTCTAACATTTTTGCCTCCTCTGGCCGAGATGGCCGTGCTGGGAGCAGCGGGAGCCATGCTGCCCCGACCCCACTTCCTGTTTTAGGTTTAACATGTTTTATAATGCAAATAATCATTATAGAAAAAAG
This sequence comes from Camelus bactrianus, assembly GCF_048773025.1. Classification (NCBI taxonomy): domain Eukaryota; kingdom Metazoa; phylum Chordata; class Mammalia; order Artiodactyla; family Camelidae; genus Camelus; species Camelus bactrianus. Next base: position 20,059,258 of record NC_133540.1, read on the forward strand.
CAAACACAATGAAAATTACGTAGAATCCTGCCGCTTGCAGGCTAACCCTGTTAACGTTTTGTTACATATCCTTCTAGACTTTTTTTTCCTACCCCTTTTAATCTTTTTTTTTTTTAATGGAGGTACTGGGGGTTGAACCCAGGACCTGGTGCATGCTAAGCACGTACTCTACCTCTGAGCTATACCCTCCCCACTCCCAGACCTTTTTATGTGTATGCAGTATATATTATTAAAAAGTCACAGGCTGTTTTATAACTTTTTTCCAGGGAATTTATCATTAATACATTTCCAATCAGTAAATATACAAGGTATATATATTTAAAGATGTGCTCCATCTGTATTTTAAACCTTTTTTATTGTTACTAATCATTATGTAGGAAAAGAGAAGATTTTAAGTGACCTATACTAAAAAAAAATAGTATTTTTATATAGTGCATCAGGGTTGTGTTCTCTCTAAGCACAAGAACCGATGTGCTCGCTCATTGAGTTTCTTTTCTTTTTCCTTCCGCGGTTATGTTGGCAGAAGATGAGCAAGTGTCTGCTGTTTGAGGCTCGGGCGTCTCCGGGCCGGAGCCGCCGCCCGAAGGGGAGGGCAGGAAGACGCCCCGGCGTCGCGGCCGTGGGACTCACACTCCGAGGACGGTGGACCAGTTTGCCTCCTTCCCTGCCTTAAAAGCAGCATGGGGCTTCTTCCCCCCTCGTACTGTCCCCTTTGCATGTGAAATACTGTGAAGAAACCGCCCTGGCACTTTTCCGACTTTGTTGCTTGAATGCACAGCGCCGCGGTCTCCGAGCTCCCGCCTGCCGCGCCCCACAGACTCCGACATCCCGACTCCGAGAGCGTCTCCGCGCCGGAAGGATCCGGAGCGTCTTCCTCTCAGATTTCAATCCAGTCCTAGCACGTGGTTGCATTGGCATCATGAGAACGGCGAGCCACCGGACACTGAGGGCCTTTAACCCTCCAAGGAAGACAGAGACACAGTGACATCCTTTGAGAACTATGCTCGTCCACTTGTTTACAATGTCCTCTTTTTTTTTTTTTTTAATGAGTTTAAAGATTATGTTCAGAGAGTAAATGTTATATCCATCTGATTACAGTATTATTTTGAACCTTTAAGTAGGGTTGCCAGCCCAGGCGGGTGACTAAAAAAACCAAATATGCCTGGCAGGGTGTGGTCCCCATCCCAACCCCCAGAGCAAGGAAGACCCAGCCTACAGCCCATCTTCCTGGGTCCCAGTGGCTGTGCCCGGCAAGTGCCCTGTCCTTGAAGCAGGAGGTGTTAGCCAGTCCCTTAGATCCCGGGGTCCGGTCCACCCCTTCCCCAGCGGCCGGGGCCCACCTGCCGGCACACTGTTTGCACATGGCCCGGGGAGGGAGCTGGGACTCCGTTGTCCCGTGTCTGAGCCTTACGGAGCACAGGGCGGTGTCACTTGAGGACGCATCCTGTGCCATCGAGAGGGACGGCCAACCCCACGTCTTTTAAATTATGTTCCTTTGCTTTCTGTTGACTTAGTTTTAGGGACTCTTTTGTTTGTTTCTAAAGAGAAACGTTGATAACTGGAGAGCACGGCAGTGAAAGCGGCTGGGATGCCGTGCGGACGCCAGCTGTCAACGCTGCTCTTAGGGGACGGCCTCCCGGTTCGGAATGGACGCCTTTAACAAGAGAAAGATCAGAAGCTCAAACGCCTGGTAAGATACACCAGCCTTCGCGAGGTGGGTTAGTCACCAAAGACTAACCTGTGAGTGGCTTTCTGGACGCTGAGACAGCGAAGGCCTCAGTGGCAGCCGCCCGCTCACAGCTGCTATTCACCCCACGCCGACGACCGAAGTCACCCCTCCTCTCTATCTTTTGTTGTTTTTGCACAGACTCCGGAAAAGTGAAGGCTGCCAATCCGAGTAGTACTCAAATGTGAGGAACTGCTGGTCTTGGATTTTTTTTTCCCCATTAAATTCAGCTGATCATATTGATCAGTAGATAAACGTAAATAGCTTCCGATTGTAAAAGTCGAATTGCAGTGTTTTTTCACTGTATCCAACACTCGTCAGTGCTTTATTTAATAATTCTCTTCTGTATCATGGCATTCGTCGACCTGCTCACCTGCCACGTCGTCAGTTACGCATTTGTAATCTCACGTGTAATAGGCATCGCTGGCCACTTTCCTTACGTAGGCTGTGGACCTCATGTGCAGATAGAAAGACAGAAACCTGGCTCTTCCACAAGTTGCACAAACGTTACCTAAGCATCCAGTAATCGTAGAACCTAGGACTGTAAGCTCAGTTCGCTCCGTGATGTCAAGTGCAGACTGTACAGTTAACTGGTCACCTCCTCGTACTTTTGATACTACTTGTCCCTGTATGTCTTTTAGAAAGACATTGGTGGAGTCTGTATCCCTTTTGTATTTTTAATACAATAATTGTACATATTGGTTATATTTTTGTTGAAAATGGTAGAAATGTACTATGTTTATGCTTTTACATCCAGTTTGTACAAGCTGGAAAATAAATAAATATAACATAAAACCTTGCCTATATTCTTAGTGACTCGTGCATGCTTTTTCTTATTGAGGAAATGGAGCCCTCAGGTCTCACTGCAGGAGCAGGCCCCAGGGCGCTGAGGAGATGGGCACAATTTAGCCTAAAAACTGCCTGAATAGTCTATCCTTTTAGGTGGCTTTTCAGAGAAAAGAAATTGGTGTATTAACATTGACAGCAACCAAACCATGTCCAGGGTTCATCATGTCTCTTGAGATTCAGTGAAAAATGATGATTATCACTATTTACATAGCATTTGTCTCTTCCCAACCCTTTTCCAATAAAATTCTCTGTGGGACATACTATTTTGACTCCCAGTATACATGCTGAGAAACCGGCTCTCAGAGAACTTAAACTGACATTTAAGGTCATGACCACTACGTTAACAGTACAGTCCGGCGAGTGACTTGGAACTTGTAATTAGCACATCAAAGATCACTCTTCTGTCTATGAGTCCTAAGGTGTAGTAAGTTGGAAGAATATTTCGGTCTGTTAGAAGGGCACTTTTATTTAATAAGGTAAGAATCAGTTAAGCAGCAACCCATTTGAGCACATTCTGAAATCAAGGACTATTTCTTTCCCTGGAACAGGTGTAAATGAAAGCCCCACCATCAATCACCAGGAAGCTTCGGGTGGAGCGTGTGGAAACACCTGCACAAAATGGGAGGGGTCGTGAGGGAGCCTCGAAAGGAGTCAGGAGCTCAGTCCTGCTGCCAAAGGGAAGATGGCCAAACCTAAAACCCTTCCTGGCACATCTGTGTGATGGTGGTAAATTTGGAAAATCTGGCCACCAGAACAATGGGGAGAATTAACACCATTCCAGGAGCTTCAGCCGGACCTTCAAAAATGCCGGTGCCAGGGTACCTGTGCCCCCTCCCTCATGTTCACTCCAGAGCTCTTCGCTCAGGGAACCCCTGTCCAAACAGCCACCTCTGTGCTCCTTAAATTTCTGTCATTCAGAAAGCTTAACATTCTCAGATGTGTTCTGAAAAATACTTAGGATCTGCTGTTCAAAGAATAACCTCTTCACCACTTTTTGTATTCTGCTAAAAATACAGGAAAATGGCAAACCAACCATGATGGGTATTCTTACCTGTTTATGTTTCAGGTTACCTTTAAATAGCAAAGATTTGTCTCCACTTCAGGGTTGTAAGAAGGCTGTGTTCATCAGGTGCCATCAGTGCCAGTGACAGAGCTTCCTCTGTGTCTTGTTAATGACAGAACTTTGCCGAGTTTGAGGCATGTGGCAAAAAGTGTTGGGGACCCCCTAGTCCTCTCCTCCCTAATCAAAAAGGCTAACCAGACCTAATTCTGTTTTCACATGTGCACCTGAAAGCCTCCAACGATTTCCCTCCGCTTTAATCCAGTCCTCCTCCTGGGAGGCGTAGAGTTTATGCTCATCTCTACTTTAATATGTTTTATCTCCAGGTCACTGATCATCTCTCTCAAAATGTTCTGGAAGGATGTGAGCTGCTGAGAAAGCCAGTGTCAACACACACAGTAGGTCTGTGTGCTCATGGTTTCCCTGTGGCGTGATGACACTGACATTCCTGCCGAAGAGAAGGGCGAAGCCCTCTGAGTCCTTGGTTCCCCGATCTTGTTCTCTTTTAAAAATGAGTAAAGGACATGCAGCACTGAGGGGTCAAGTTGTTTGTTTTGTTTGTGATAACTTTTATTTTTATTTTATTTTTAACACCTTTATTGTGGTATGATTCCTGTACAGAAAACTACAGATGTACATTCTGATGAATTTTGATAGGTGTTTACACCCATGAAACCACCACCATGCTGAAGATAGCTAACATTTCCATCACTCCGGAAGAGGTGCAATTTTCAAATTCCCAATTTATCCCTTCCCACCCCCGCCCCTTCAATTCCTGGTAACCATAAGTTTGTTTTCTGTATCTGAGTCTGTTTCTGTTTTGTAAATAAGTTTGTCTTCTTTTTAGATTCCACATATGAGTGATGTCATATGGAATTTTTCTTTCTCTTTCTGACTTACTTCACTTAGAATGATGATCTCCAGGTCCATCCACGTTTCTGCAAATGGCATTATTCTATTTTTTATGGCTGAGTAGTATTCCATTGTATAAATATACTACAACTTAATTCAGTCATCTGTCGATGGACATTTGAGAGGCCATTCACTAAGAATGTCAACTAAGAGAGGTTTGAAAGGGGCAGTAACAGAATGGAGAGGAGGAAGGCAGACTGCGCCCTAGGTGGCCAGACACTTCAGAAAGACCTTACTGGGAATGAGAATTTACCCTGCTAAAAGGGAAACAAAAACACTGACTGCAACTAGAAAATAATTTGTGAATTGCATTTTTTCAATACACATGTGTTAGCCAACCATAATAAAATTCCTGCCTATGTATGCAATTACACTTAACTGCCCAGTTAGTTTTAACAATGCCATGGCTACATCACGGGAACATTGATAAAGGCGATCAAAACATTGCACGCTAGGTTAAAAGAAAAGACTTTATTTCATGGGCAATCAATAAGACCATAACAATTTTCATTGTGGGAAAAATTGTCCAAGCAGAGAATATAATGTCTGAAGTAAATTTAGAATCTAGGGAAAGAAATTCAATCTAGGGTGTTCAGTGCCTCAAAAATAAAAGTTAGTCCCATTTTTTTCTTTCTGTAGATACTTAAATGTAGAAACTGTTAATAACATGAACTCTCTGACCTAAGAGCGAGGAGCTGACTTGCCGTGTGGTCTGATGGGAGCCAGTGGAGTGGAGGTATGTCACAATGTTTGAGGTTGTCCTTAATTCACATAGATTGGAAGCTTTTTTTTTTTTTTCCAAATAAGACTATAAAACTGACTTAGGATCAAGTCAGTGTCACATGCGGCATTGAGATGAAGATAGGCACAGGTCTACCAGATGTCATTTAATGAGCTAATTTCATTCATGGGCACTATGGTCCAGGTAGTTTTATTTTATGCCAGATATTTACAGACAAGACTAAAGTGAACCAAGATGCCTTCAAATTGTAGTCTTCTTTTGGCTGAATGTCTCCCATTTCTCAGGCCTTAAGGGGCAAGACTTATCGAGTGATCCCAGGATAATGAATGAATATTTTATCAAGCAGCCTCAATCACAGCCAGATCACAGGCGATGCCTGGTCCAAGAGTTGCCAATGCAGGCTTGCCAGCAATCTAGAAGATTCTAATAGGAGCACTAAGACCGGCAGAGAAAGTAGCAGCCAACTTGAACTCATCACGTTCTTTTGGGGGAGTTTCTCTGCAAAGGCAAAAAAGAGCAAAGGCTGTAATCAAAGAAGTCAGTATGCAGAAGCCATGAGACAAGGACAATGAGGAACACACAAAAATCGTGAATGAGGAGGCCTATGAGGTCAAGAAAGTGATGAATTAAAGGCAGGGGTGTTGGAAGCTGAGTGCAACAGACCCCTGTTTCTTGGGGAGCAAACAAATGCTGGGGCATCATTGCACCGAGATAGATGTCTGGTCTCAGAACCACTCCCTGCATCTGGGCTCTGTGTGCAAATGGTCCTCGTTCTTCCCGAAACCAGGATGGAGCACCATTCCTGTGCTTTGTGCGTTCTCTCTCGGTAACCACGCTGTTCCCAGCACCTGGAACAGTGCCTGGGATACTGTACCGGCACCCAGAGCAGTGCCCAAGATACTGCAAAGGTTTTAGTAAATGAACATCTTACCCAGCCCCTGAAGGGCCCGTGTTATACAGATAAATTGGACAATCAACGAACATGCATTTACTGAAGAGCCTCTGTAACTGCCCAGTACTGCTGAATATCCAGAAGTAAAATGACTTTACAAATATTTATATTTTCTTCGTTTAGGTATAACTGACAGATAAGTGACTCTTCACAGCGAGGATGCAAGATTAACGAAGAGGAGCAAAGAACAGACTGTTTAGAGTTAAATTTTGCGCGCTGTGGAAGCTCAGATGAAGGAAGGATGGACAAGGAGCGAGGCGCCCAGAGAAGAGCCTCCAGCTCCATCCTGAGGTCTCGGGGGGAGGACGGGCTGCGGAAGGCGGCGCCTGGACAGCGAGGACCCGTGCCCGCTGGACGGGCCTCGGGGTCAGGAGACCCTGAAACGCGCTGCAGTGAGTAAGGGGCTGTGGCATTACGTGGACAAACGTGTTCCACAGAGATGGTATTCGTTATTCCAGGGGATCCGTAAGTGCTTGGAATAGAGGAAGGAGGCAGGGGAGCAGAAGAAAGGATGTGATGAGGTGACGGTGTGAAACACAGATCTGATTGGGCAGGAGTCCAGGACACAAGGGTGAGCGAGTAGAAGGCGGGTAACCCAGGCTGGGAAGCATGGGGTCCAGAGAGGAGGGAAGAACAAAGACGATTTAAAGGGAAAAAATCAGTAGAATTTGATGTTCAACAGAACATGAGAAATTAAAGAAAAAATGAAGCCTTGCTCTCATCGCCCTGCCCCCCCAAAAAAACCCCAAGAAACAAGACTTAAAATTCCTAGTCTGAGTGCCTAAGATGGAGCAGCCACCCTGACGGAGGCAGAGGGAGGGTGGACAGAGGCGCTGATCTAACTCGGGGCCGGAGGGTGGGCCCGGTGGTCTGCATCCTGCCCGGCGTCAGGGAAGCACTGAGCCCACGCATTTTCCAGAACACGTTCGACCTATCCTTTTTGGTCACTGCTCAGGTTTCAACTCCCCGGGGGCAGAGCCACCTGCAAGCAAGCTGTTTCTAGCCCAGGGTACCCTCCAGTTACTCTCAAATGATAGAATTTGTGTGATCGTGGATCACCGGGTAGTTTGCTTTAATAGCACCTAAATGACCAAAAGCGCAGAAGAAACAAAGTAGCCGAGCAGAACGTGAATACATAGCAGAGGACAGACTGGAGATGTGAGTGGGGAAGGGGTTCGGCTGCAGCACCACACAGTTATGATTATTATCTCTAAAGAAAATTATAATTATTGACTCCCATGCAAACCTAGCCTCGGAAAAGAACATGTACAATGTGGAATCTCTAAGATTCACCTGAAAAAGTCACTCCCCCAGGACCAGCAGGGTGAACGCCGGCTGGTGGGGAGTCCCGACTCCCTGAGTGTATCTTCTCTTGTTGACCTTCCCGACAGGGGAGGGGAGAGACTGGGGACCCCCCCTCCCACGTGCTGCTCTCATGCCTCCGCTGCCCAGGGGACAGGGCAGATGTCCTTTGCTAAGATTCTTACCTTTTCAAGAGTCCCAGGACATGACCAAGCCTGAAAGATACAGATTTGTGAGAAAAAACAAAGCAAAACAACCAAACTGCTTTCCCCTCCAAAAGCAATTTGGAATGAATAGATGCCAGCGTTTCTTTCACAGTCCTGTTAACATTCTTCTTGGTCCAAGCATCTGGATCCTGGGGTTGAAGTGCCTGGGACTGGGGTGAAGCATGCAGTCTCCCAGGAATGGGATATAGTTGAGGTTACTGTCAGCACAGGGAGCCGGGGCTGAGCCCAGACCAAGGGCTCAGGCAGCAGGATTAAGGCAAAGGTCAGAAATCTTCAACAACTCAAGTGAAAGGTTTTAAATGATCAGAGTCTAAAGATGCCAACAGTTTCAAAGCGGTGGTCCTCAAGGCGCTTTCAAGGTCAGCCCGGTCAAAAGTTTCATAAACTTTGTCATTATGGAAATCATCATAACACTAACACATTTGCTCTTTTCTCTGTGTTGACATTTGCACAGATGGTACAAAGCAAGGGTGTGTAAACCGCTGGCCCCTGAACATGAATTAAAGCAGCGGCGCCAAGCCCACCTAGTGGTCACTGTGGTTGTCACCGTCACGTGCTTGCAGTAAACAAACTGACAAACAAAAACTCACCAGTCCTTGATGAGGCAGTAAAATTTTTAATATCTCATGCAATCTTGTCTCTCGAGTACTTGCCTTTTTATCATTCTGGATGAAGAAATGGAAATACAGAGTGCTTCTGCAGTGACTGAAGCCGCAGTGTTCTGTTTGTATGCCAGTCATCCCTCCATAAGGTGGTTTTTTAAAAATGCACTTTTTTGAGCATAAAGGTACCTAGCTTTTTCTCTTTTTTGGAGGGTGGGGGTAGAATTTCAGGAACACAATTTTTTCCAGAACAATGACTGCGATTATTCAGATTCAGATATTTGATGTTAAGAACTGAATGTTGTGTCTCCAAAATTCATGTTGAAACCCTTCTCCCCCGTGTGATGGTATAAGAGGGGGGGACTGGGAGAGGTCATCAGATTAGGAGAAGTCGGGGGGGGGCCTTCATCAGTGGGATTAGCGCCCTTATATGGGTGACGAGAGAGCTTGCTGCCTCCCTCTGCTCTCCGCCTATGAGGACACGAGAAGTCAGCAGTCTGCACCCCGGAAGAGCACTCTCTCCAGCAGTCATCCACACCGTCACCCTGACCTCAGGCTTTCAGCCGCCAGAGCTGTGAGAAATAAATTTCAGTTCTTTGTAAGCACCCAATCTATGGTAATTTATTATAGCCGCCCAAACTAAGACATTTGGTAAAATTTTTTTTTTCAAAAATGAAAAAGGTTAGCCCACCACGTCAGGGAAAATGACTAGTAGTTATTTGCTGCCCACAATAAAATACAAGCCATCAAGTGAAAATTAGAATTTGGAAAATCTGTATCTGCTATTGTAAACTTGACAGCTTCTCAATGGGGAAAGACATTTCTGCTGAGATTGGTAGTGATAGCTTAAAGAATGTGCTTTTGATGTTGTATAATGAAAAGTGTCAACAAAACCACTTCCTTAAAATGTAGGGTAGGCTCCTGTGATCCAGACCATTCTGTTCCTTCGTTACTGAAAACACACGGACATAAGTCACATGTGAAAATTACCAGTTTCTACTGGAAGCGGTGAGCAGCTAAGCTGTTAGGCTGCACTTTGAAGATGTGTGTGTGGACATCCAGGGTCACTTGAGAACCAGCTGAAACCCATTTATCTGTTGAAAGTATAGGTATGGGACCCTTGGAAAAGTTAGCTCCATTTTTCTTGTCGTTTAATTATAAGAGAAAGATCTAGAACATGAATGATCCACATTCCTTCTTGGTTTGAATATATTACAAATAGAATAATTTCTGGAGTCACATAGATTTAGGTTTAAAATCCAGATCTTCCTCCTTCCAATTATGTGACTTTGAGAAATTAACATCCCTGAGCCCCCCTAGTCTCCCTCAGTGATCTCTGTTTCCTGGTTTTTGTACCCTTGTGTCCCCTTCCATGTTGCATTTGGTCCACAAAACATGGCAGAAGTGAAGGTATGTGACGTCCAAGATTAGACTGTAAAAGACAGTGACGTCTGTCTTGAGCTTATGCTTTTCTTTCGGAGCACAGCTCCTGGGGAAAGCCGCTGACATGCCTCGAGGCTGCCCAGGCAGCCCGGGCGGAGGCCCATGTGGTGACCAACTGGCCAGCCAACACCACGTGAGTGAGCTTGGAAGGACGTTTCAGCTCCAGCGAAGCTTTGAGGTGCCTGGTGCCCTGGTAGACAGGTTGTCCTCAACGTCATGCAAGCCCTTGAGGTGGAACCCAACAGCTGAGCTGCTCCCCAGTTCTTGGCCACAGAAATTATTTGTTGTTTTAAGTAGGTAGGTTTTAGGAGCAATTTTTCAGGCAGCAAGAGACATTCATTACCTACAGCTTGCTAAAAGGTTACGTTCATTCTTTGAAATGTGCTCCCAAGTCTCCCAGAAATATTTTTCCCTACAAAGCTGGTAAAAGTTGACTTAGTTGTCTGAATCTAAACTAGAAACGTTGAAGCCACTAAAGCAAACAATTCTTGCCTTGAAATAAGCCAAAGTTTGTGGTCTGGTGCAAAATTATAGAGATTTTCCTGAAATGGGTGGGCCAGGCTCACAATCTTAGCTGTATTTCACAGTCTTTACGATACTGTCTCTCTGGTCATTTTGGTTGTTTGAAGTTAGTTCTCTAGAAGTTTCATTAAGAAAGATTTGTGGGGAAAGATCTTGCACTTGAAATTCCATGTGGCTGAATCTAAAATCCTTAGCTCACATTCCTTTTCTTGAGCATCTTAAAAAGAGCATGCCATTGTCTTCTTGCATAAAGTAGTGCTAACTCAAAATCTGATGACAAACTGAGTTTATTTTCCTTTTAAGTACAATTTGTCCCTTGATATTCATGGGGGATTGGTTCCAGGACCCCCACATGGGTACCAAAATCCACACATGCTCAAGTTCCTAATAAAATGGTGCATATAATATATTTGCATATAACCTAAGCACACCCTCCTGTATACTTTAAATCATCCCCAGGTTACTTACAACACCTAATACAATGTAAATACTATGTAAATGGTCACCAGTGTGTGGCAAATTCAAGTTTTGCTTTTTGGAAATTTCTGGAGTTTTTTCTTGAATATTTTGGATCTGAAGTTGGTTGAACCGCTGGATATGAAACTTTTGGTTATGGAGGGCCAATTCTATGTGCCTACAGGACATTTACTCCCTGAAGAGCTATAGTTCTGTTAGAATAAATCTTGCACTGAGTGGTTGGCTACTATACATACAAGCAGGTGGAACAGTCAGTAAATAGTTTCACATCTCCCCTAAAGAGAGTTCTATTGAATTTTAGATTTCAGCATCTGTTTGCTTGAATTATTTGGTTTTCCTCTTCAGAGACCCCCTATATACACATGTTAGATCTTCTTTTACTGTTTTCTAAGTCTACCACTTTCTATCAAATCCTTTTTTATCTCTTTCTTCATTTCCTTTCAATGTTTAAACATTTCCTCATTTGTGAACCCTACTACACTGTTGGTGGAGATGCAAATTGGTGCAGCCACTATGGAGGGCAGTAAAGAGTTTCCTTAAAAAACTAAAAATAAACTAACCCTATGCTCCAGAAATTCCACTCCTGAGCATATATCCAGGGAAAACTCTAACTTGAAAAGACACAGGCACCCCAATGTTCATAGCAGCACTATTTACAATACCCAAGGCATAGAAGCCACCTAAATGTCTACCAACAGATGAATAGAGAAGATGAGAGATTTTATATATATATATATATATATATATATATATATATATATATATATATCACAGAATATTATTCAGCCATAAAAAGAGTAAATAATGCCATTTGCAGCAACATGAATGGACCTAGAGATTATCATATTAAGTGAAGTAAGTCAGACAAATATCATATATCAATTATATGTGAAATCTAAAAAAATATGATACAAATCTTATTTACAAACCAAAAATTGACTCACAGACATAGAAAACAATCTATGGTTACCAAAGGGAAAGGGCAGAGGAGGCATAAATTAGGAGTTTAGGATTAACAGATACACATTACTGTATATAAAATAGATAAACAAAGACCCACTATATATAGCACAGGGAAATATATTCAATTTGTTGCAATAACATATAATGGAAAAGAATCTGAAAAAGAATATAAATGTATGTGTATGTGTATGTATAACTGAAACACTTTGCTGTACACCTGAAACTAACATTGTAAATCAACTACACTTCAATAAAAAGCAAAGTTTAAAAAAATTTCCTCCTTTGCTATCTTTTACTTTCGCTAGTATTTTGTGTTGTGTTTGTTATTTTGTTTTATCTTTCTTTCTCTAATGATTTTTTTCTAAATAAGTTCTCAGTTCTTTTGCTTTTCATTTAACATTTTCTATATATACTCTTATATATGCAATTTTTTTAAAATTCCAATTTTTCATGTTTTGTCAATGCTTATCATAGTTCTCTTTATGTTATTTTTTAACCATATTTTGAACTATAAGGCTAAAGTTTTCCTTCATTGCATAAGCTTGAATTCCTGGCATTATTTCATAGTATGCAAGGATTTAATATACTCCCAATTCTCTTTTTCTTTCTAATTATTACAACTTGGTTTGAAATTTGATAAATTGTTTTCTGCAGCTCATTTTCAAGTGAATTGAGTATTTCTGTCTTTTTAAGAGGGACAAATGAGCCAGGATAGCTTTTCTGACTTCATAACGCTAGGGTTCTCTGTTTTGTTGTTTTCAGAAAGTAATAAAAAGTACAGCAGTGAACTGTCTGGGATGTTCCTCTCCCCTAATCTTATCTGAACCTTCTCTTTCCTTCACCCCTACCATCCTGTCCTTCTCAAGGATGACTCTACTCTGAGCATCTTCTCCTCCGTGCAGGGCTGTGCCAAGGAGCGTTGGTCTGGTTTGTCACTGTGGGGGATTCACAGACACGAGCCCCTGCACCAACCCAGCATCCTCAGATCCTGCATCCCTTATGGAACTTTCTGCACAGCAACATCTGCTAATCAGTCGCCCGCCCTGTTTCTGCAGCCATTCTTAGAAAAGCACTCCCGTGCTTTCCAGGGAGTCACTGATAGTAATTTAGTACATCTCCGTCTTTGGTTTTGCTTTCGAGGTTTCTCTGCTTGTTTTTATAGGGAAATTCAGAGAGATTAAAAAACTGAACGGCATGACTGGGACATTGTGCTGTACACAAGAAACTGACACATCATAACTGACTATATTTCAATAAAAACAAAACAAAAGAAAAATACTGAACAGCCATTACTACCCAATTCCCAGAATGGTATTCTCTTGCTTTTTCTTTGAGACAAAATTTCCTTAGAAAAAATTTTTTTAGAAATTGTACCTCTATTTAATTTTCTTTTTAACTAGTTAAAAGTATTTATTATGTAAACTTTAAAACATTCACAGAGGTAGAGAGGATAGTATATTGCCGCTCCCCTGGGCACTCATTTTCAACAATTATTCACAAGAAGCCAATATTATTTCGTTTTTATCCCTTTAATCCTCTCTCAGTGGATTATTTTGAAGAACATTCAAGAAATCATGCCATTTCCACATAAAATGCTTTCACTTTTCAATTATTTTTGAACGCTGAATTTTGGATATACTATATATTACATTAGGCTGAGATGATTTACAACTTCACACATGGTATGAGTACATAATGGGGACTTGGTTTCGCACATCTTGGGAAAACTGTGAAATCAAAATTAGGAGGAGGTCTATTCTTAGAGATTGAGGAGAATACAATACGAAACAACAACAACATTTAAAACCATTGATCCAGTTTTCTCCTTCAGAAAATCTGAGTCACACTTAACTCCCGTTTCTCCTCCCCAAACAGAACCAAGGACCCAAAGTCCCATCTGCTCAGCATCTTCCACAGTCCTAGTCCGCTGTCACTGCCTCGGTGCGGGGCTTCACCGTGTCTCTCCTGGGCTCCGGCTTCCAACTCATCTTGCGACCTCTCCTCACCCCTTAGTCCAGGAACTATTAGCAAGATCCTTCTTAAATGTAAATCGATTCATTTGGCTCTTCTGCTTAGAAGCGCTTAGTGGCGTCCTTTCATTTTAGCCTAAAGGAAACACTGCTTTTGAAATAGACAAGGCTGCACAGGACCTGGAGCTGTTTATTTCTTCCCTCTGTCCTCTCACTGTCGGTACAAACAGCCCTCGTGTTTCCTCCAGTGCTTGAAGTTACACTGCTATGCGTCTTACATGTTGTTCTGTTTTTCCCCCCAAACCCCTCTGCCACACTGCCAGCAAACGGACAAGCTTCAGCAATGTTCCCTCCAGCTTTGGGGAGGGGAAAAAAAAACTTGTAGAGTAAAATAGCTAAAGTTTATTCACAAAGAAAATTTAAACATTACTTTGGACTTTTCATATCCCGCTTGCATTTCTTACCTCACGTTTTCCTCCAGACCCTGCGTGAGGGAGGTGAAGCAGGTGCTGGTCTCTGGGGGTGAGTTCACAAGCAGCGGCAGCGGTCAGCAGGTGGCCAGAGGAGAAGGCTCTGGAAAACTCCAGCAGGCTCATATATCACTCTCACAGTTCATGGCAGGGGATGTCTTTCATTATGCAGATTTTTGACGCCCTTTTTTACCCCCTAAGCTGTCAAGACCACCAGTTCTGAATAATAGGCCACTAAAAAGCTTTCTACTGGAAGAAAATTTTTTTCACCACTTCACTCACAAAAGCAACAAGGTCAAAAGTTTAGGGAAGCTCAGTTTGAAATGACCTCCATGTTTTGTTATGGTGACTTCTGATTTCTAGATGCAGAAGAGGTTTAAGAGTAAAATCCTGCTGGTCCGGTTAGAAGTCATGGGAATTCCTCTATCTGGAGATAAAAACAGGGTTTCAATTATTAGGCGGCCAAAAGCTCACGGAGAGCTGGGTTAGAGAACTGGTGTATGACCTTCACCTACCCTTGAAATGGAATGAAAATCTACATTTCCACAGGCACCAGGAGCTCCCGTCAGAATTCCTGTGGTGACACTTTATTCTGAAAGAAGAGGAAAGTGAAAGCATGTGGGTGAGAGGTCAGAGCAGGCAACGCTGCAGTGGGAGCTGCCAATCCACTGGGGAAGCCCCAGGAAGTCCCAGTTTTTCTAGACGAAACATTGAACTCAGTTTTTGGCTTGCATTTGGTAAACAAAAATTGAGAGATTCAAGTATGATAACCTCTGGTGTCCCGTACAGCTCACAAGATTGGTTAAAATGGGTAAATGATTTTTTGTTTGGCTGGTTGGTTTTTGTAAATTGCTTTTCTGCAGGTTGGGGGAACAATTAGGTTTTCAATGAATGCTTTTTGATGAAAGATACCTAAATCATAAAACTAATTTTGAAATTCTGAAACCGTATTGTAAGTTTTACTTTGTTGTTTCAGATTGTAATGTCTTTGAAGGTAGCAGTGTGCTGCTGTCTTCAAAGACTTTAATGACTCTAACATGTCAAAAATAAACTGATTAATGTGGATGAGTGATAAGTCCACGGTTT
This sequence comes from Camelus bactrianus, assembly GCF_048773025.1. Taxonomy (NCBI): domain Eukaryota; kingdom Metazoa; phylum Chordata; class Mammalia; order Artiodactyla; family Camelidae; genus Camelus; species Camelus bactrianus. The sequence continues at coordinate 20,074,561 of NC_133540.1, forward strand.
ACTCTGGCCGATAGCCTCTCCCACGGAATAATGTAATCTTGAGAAAATAATTAGATAAAGCTGATTTTTTTTCCAAGATGAAATTTAAGAAATTTTGGATATTTAGGAATTGAAAATAAATTAAAGGACCAATTTAGTCCCTTAGAAATATGTTTGAGAATGCTTAAAATTAGCCTTTCAATAAAATAAATAAAATCAAAAGTGTGTGAGAAGAGACCTCTAGTGTTGATAGTAGCTTACTGCAGTTTCACTTTATAAAAACTGCCTCTGGGAAGATGGAATAAATGTATTGTCCCTCCTCCTTCCACTAAGCAGAACTAAAAATCCTGACGTTATATATAAAACCAACATAAGATGACTCTGGAAGGTGGAGAGAAGAAGGCAGGCTGGCTAGAGACCTCAGGACCAGAGGAGACATGTTCCCGGTTTCTTTATGCCTCATGCATCCCAGACTCGGAGCTACAGGAGCTGGCAACCCAGAATCACCAGTGAATTCAGACCAAACAAAACAAGCCTGCTCTGTGGCCAAAGAACCAAGAAACAGGCGGCCAGCAAAACCAAAAACTGGGAGACAGCAGCTGCACTGCTCCGGTACAACACTACAGGGAGAACTGGGGCCCCACCTTCCCCCGGGCATCCAGGGCTGAGTTGGGAAGCCTGGTTTCCACTGTCCTCGGGCTCCAGTGGCCTCCAAGGCCAGCCTCCTCTTACTAGAGTCTAGGGTCAGAGGGAGCAGAGCAGGAGTGAGGACTTTCCTCCCTCCCAGGCAGTGTCAGTAGAGACCACATAGATTTCCACACCTGCCCCACAGTGTGAGCAGTAATGAGATGCCCCACCTTCTCTCCCTGCTGCGGTGGTTTCTGAGGACACTGACTGCAGAGTCAGGACTTTTCTCCCATCCAGAAGGAATGAGGCCAGTCCTCCCCCATGATGTCAGTGGAGGCCATACCCTTGTCCCCTCTCAGCCGGGGAGGTGGGTGGCAGGGGACAGGAGCTCCAACAGTGATGCCTAGGCCCTCCCCTTGGATGTCAGAGAAGGTCAAGTGGGAACCTGAAATTCTACCCCACCTGGCAGCTTTGAGGCAGTGCACCCTCCACTTCTGTTCACCCCTGTGGAAGAAATGAACTAAAACAGACAGAAGACTTAAATAAAATCCAAAATCCCATTACATAATGCCTAGGTTTCAAAAGAAACCACTCATTGCAAGAACAAGGAAGATCTCAAACTGAATGAAAAAAAGTCAATAAATAGATGCCAAGACTCAGATGACAAAAATGTTAGAATTATCTGGTAAAAGTCTTAGAGCATTCATTATAAAAATGCTTCAACAAGCATTACAGGTGTGCTTGAAACAAACAAGTGTAGAAAGTATCACCAAGGAAATAGAAGATATAAAAAGAGAAATGGAACATTTAAGACTGAAAAATATGGTAACCAACCAACCAAACAAACAAACAAAAAAACAAAACACTCAGTGAATGAACTTAAGAGCAGAATAGAGGGGAATAGAGGAAAGAATCAGTGAACTTGAAGACAGAGCAGTAGAAATTACCCACTCTGAATAACAGAGAAAGATAGATTGAAAAAAAGGTAAACAGACCTCCAGGGACCCTTGGGACCATAACAAAATATTTAACATTATTGTCATCAGAGTCCTAGAGAAGGAAGACAAAACTGAAAAAGCACTTGAAAAAATAATGGGTGAAAAATAATGGCTGAAAAGAAAGAGAGACATGCCATCCTAACAGTACAGGAAAAACAATTTGAATAACAGATTTACCATGAGAAACCATGGAAGCCAGAAGGAAGTCACACAATATTTTTGAAGTGACGAATGCAAAGAGCTGTCAACACAAAATCCTATACTCAGCTAGATATCCTTCACAAATGAAGTGGAAATCAAGGCGTTCTCTGATGAAGAAGAACTAATCAGGTTTCTTGCCAATAGAGTGTCCTTAAGAGAAAGGCTAAAAGAAGTTCTCAAAAGAAATGATGAAAGAAGGAAGCTTGTAACATCTGAAGGGAAGAAAGAACAATGACAAGAGTAAACACGTAAATACAAAACACAGTTTTTTTTTCTTCTTTTGGGTTTCCTAAATTATGTTTGAGAGTTGAAGCAAAAGTTGTTACACTGCTAGATATGGTTCTTAATGAACATAGAAAAATATTTTAGCCAATTATAAGAGGGTGAGAGTAAAACAACATAAGGATAGGTTTCTATACTTCTCTCAAACTGGTAAAATAAGGACACCAGGAGATGATTACAAGTTATAAATATATAATGGAATACCTAGCAATGACTAAAAACTATACAAAAGGATACACCCCAAAATACTAAATGAAGCAAAATGGAACACTGAAATATGTTCTGGTAACACACAGGCAGACAGGGAAGAGAAAACCGAGAAACAAAAAAACAGAACAAACAGAAAACAATTGGCAAACTTAAAGTCTAACATACAAATAATTGCACTACATGTAAACAGCTTAAATATACCAATTAAAAGATAAAGATTGGCAGAGTGTATTAAAAAAATCTGACCCACTTATATGCTGTTTACAAAAACTCATTTACATAACAGTGTAGATAGGTTGAAAGAAAAAGGGGAAGAGTTACATTATGCAAACATTAATCAGAAGAAAGCTTGAGTAGCTATATTAATATGAGATAAGTACACAAGAGAGCAAAGAAAATTGCTAGAGACAGAGAAGGGTATTATAGAATGATCAAAGGATAAGTTCACCAAGAAGATATAGCAATCCTGAATGAGTATCTATCACACAGCAGACCTTCAAAATCCATGAAACAAGAACTGATAGAAATGAAAGGAGAAACAGACAAATCCACTATTATAGTTGGAGACTTCAACTCCTTTCTTTCAACAATTGGTAAAGCAATTAGGCTGAAATTCAGTGAAGATGTAAAAGAACTGAACACTCTCAGCCAACAAAATCGAATCAACACTTACAGAGCAGTCCACATAACAACAATGAATACACAACAATGAATACCATGCAACATACACCAAAGTAGACCGTATCTTTAGTCAGAAAGCAAACTTCACTGTCTTAACAGACAAAACCAAAAGTCACATGGTTTAATCAGTTAATGCAGAAAAAACATTTGACAAAAGTCCACACCCTTTCATGATAAAAACTCTCAGAAAAATAGGAATGCACATGAATGTCCTCACCTTGATAAAAAGCAGGAAATGCGTATGTTTTCAGAGCTGAGTCAAACTTTCAATAAGAAAACTATGATTTCAAAATGTGGATGGACCTACCCATCATTGGTCACAGAGCTGGGACCTATACCACTCTTCTATTAACCATTTCTCATTGACATTAAGAGCACTAGATTACCCTGGTAACTGCTCCTTTCTATTAGAGATAAGAGAAAACTGCGAGGCTGTAACCTGGGAGGGAAGGCTTAGAGCAGAGGGTAAAAGCTAATCCAAATTTGGAACAGAAAACAGGGGAAGAGACTAAAGATGCTTCCATGATCAACAAGAGCATTGAAGTCCCAAAATACAGCCAGCTTCAGAACCAGTAAATTGGACCTAACAAAATGCATCTGAAACTGTAGCAATATTGAATGAGGCTCTAAGCCTGTTACTGTCAAGCTGTCTGAGGGGGTGACCTGGGCCAGCAAGACCATGGCCAGCCTTTGAGCCTTGCCTCAACACAGCTCTGGGGTGGTCCAGGCCAGACCACAGTGTAAATGCCAAATCCCAAGTTCCCAGAGCAGTCCTTTCAGTTTGGGAAAAGCGGACCACTGGCCAACCATATGTCTGTCAACTGGTAAATTCAGTCGAAAAGCTCACCCTGGGTATTTGTGGACACAGCTCCTATGTGCCTTCTCTTCAGAGACGCAGACTTTTGCTTGCAGGAGACTCTGAGCATTGCTATGATTTTCTAGTCTAAGTAAATAACCTAGAAGTGGTCAGCATTATGATGTGTATTGCACCCTATAGAAATCTTTCTAAGCCGTAAATATACTAAAAGCAGGCAATATCCTGATGTCCCAAAGCAATGTGTCTGTGTAGACTCCATGAGAGTGGACATGAATGGTAATACCTTCGATACACTGAGCCCTTCCTGTGTGCCAGGCATGGCATAAGCATGTCACGTTTAGGGACAGGTCGATCTGTCACAATCCTGTAAGACAGATAATATTAAGACGCCGAGGCACAAGGAGGTGAGCATCTTCGCCCACGTTGCAGTTAGAAAGCTGTGGAGCTGGAATGTGAACCCAGCCAGGCTAGCTCCAGAGGCTGGCTCTCACTCGTGGCTCTGTGAATGATCAAATAGTCAGCGATTGAGTTGCTATGTCCAAGAAGGTTATGCAAATGGTTTTCCTTGAAACTGCCTTGGCACCCACGATTTCTGGGCACTGGGGAAGGCTTTTTAGTTCAGACGCAGTTTGGAAGTTATTTTTTCCTCGTGAAAAGCAGATGGCTGTAAAACCCCTTCTAACCCTGTCTTACCTGATGTGAGTCACGCAGGCTGAAGCAAGAAGCAACGGCAGGAGGGGCTATTTCCATAGTAGAACACGTGCTTAGCATGCACGAGGTCCTGGGTTCAATCCCCAGTACCTCCGTTAAAAATATATTTTTAACAAAATTAAATTAAAAAAAAAAAAAAGAAAGAAGCAATGCCAGCGCAGAAAGTTATAGAAACACGAGGGCCAAGATTTGGGGCTGCATATTATTCCTTGTCCGCTCCCCCACTGACCTCCCTCTGGCTTTAGAGAAGTTTGTTTTTCTCTGCAAAGAATCTCCTATCTCTTGCCCTTTGGGGATTGTTTTCACTTAACTGCTGAGTTTCCCAGTCTTTCCTGTTGCGGTCAGTTTGTTTTTCTTTTTTGGGGGGGTGGTAATTAGCTTTATTTATTTACTTTTCTTAAATGTAGGTCCTGGGGATTGGGCCCAGGACCTCATGCATGCTAGGCAGGCACTCTACCACTGAGCTCTACCCTCCCCCTAGTCTCGCAGTCAGTGGAAGTAGATTTTGAGCAGTTTATTCCGAGAGGCTAAATCTCACCATATAACACACTGGCTGGGAGAGGGGCTGAGCCGCAGAGGACCAGAGGGTGCGTGGGCAGGACCCCACCAAGGACTGTGCATTTAGCATCTGAGGGGACCCTAAGGAGTCACAAGGAGGGAGAGACTTGAGGCACACTGAGGGAGAGACACATTTCAGAAGTCTCTCGATTTGATTTAAAGTAGAGTCTCTTTCACTATTACTTGCTGTATGCAAACAATATTGGAATTCCTTTAAAAATCATTTCACTTCCTGATTGGAATGTCTATGAATTCAACTCTGAGCAGAAACCTGCTGCAACAAGGATCCCCGTGTTTTATTAGGGTTTCACGTGATTACCTAGAGATATATCACTCCCAGCGGCAGACAGGTGTTGCAGGAATTTTACAGAATGCTTTGAAGGGAAAAAACACTTTAAAAAATAATTTAGATACAGAATAAATACTTTGTATTTGAAGTCCCAACCTGATGCAACTGTAAGCTAAAGTATAGAAACGTTTTATTTTATTTTATTTTTTATTGAAATATAGTTGATTTACAATGTTGTGTTCATTTCTGGTGTACAGCAAAGTGATTCAGTTAGACATATACATGTATAGTCTTTTTCACTGTAGGTTATTACAAGTTATTGAATATAGTTCCCTGTGCTATACAGTAGGACCTTGTTGTTTGTATATTTTATATATAATAGTGTGTATCTGTTAATCCCAAACTCTCAATTTATCCCTCCACTCCCTTTCCCCCTTTGGTAACCATAGGTTTGTTTTCTATGTCTGTGAGTCTCTTTCTGTTTTGTAAATAAGTTCATTTGTGCTATTGTTTTAGATTCCATATGTAAGTGATATCATATGGTATTTGTCTTTCTCTGTCTGACTTACTTCACTTAGTATGACAATCTCTAGGTCCATCCATGTTGCTGCAAATGGCATGATTTCATTCTTTTTATGGCTGAGTAGTGTTCCACTGTATGTATATATACATATATATACACACACATATATATAATATGTGTGTGTGTGTGTGTGTATACATACTATATTTTCTTCATCCAATCACCTGTCTATGGACATTTAGGTTGCTTAAATTAAAAAGAAAGAGAAGAAATCAAAAACAAGAAAAAGAAGATATTCAATCAAAAAAGAATAAAACACATTTAACTGTGTCACAGTCTGACCAGTTCCCAGGAAGAGCTGGAATGTCAGAATCTCAGGGTTTATTTTTTATTGTTCATCCTATGTGGTCGAGTTAATTACAACAGCACATAATTCTCATTTTGTAATACAAGTTTAGATATTTTTGTTATCTTTTCAGTGATTTATATGATCTCATTTAAAAAACCCTTTTTGTTGTTTCCAGTGGGCAAGCCGCAATAAAATTCTCACTCAAAACAGGAGAATCAGGGGGGTAGCTCCCGCTTCATGCCTGCTCCTTAATTCAGCATACATTTGTCCGAGTATACTGCCTGGTACGATCATGTAACAAAGGAAAGGTGAGAAACCAAGACTATCATTATAATAGAAATAACATATATTATCAGTATAAAAAATGTGTTCGCTGTGATTTTGCAGATCCCTTTATTCATGTAATAAATTTTTTTCCTATGTCTCTGGGTCATCTTTTCCAAATAAGAGAAAAATTTAAATCAAACTAAGAATGCATATCTACTCTTGGATGAAGAGTAAAAACCCTATCTAGATTTTTGACTTCAAGAATAAAATTTTTAACTTCAAGGACTAGTTTGTGAAAATCAACTTTAAAAGCCTTTAAAGACCATGAAATGGAAAGTCTTATTAGTCCCTTTTTAGTTCATTCAGTCAAGAGAGTTTTGAAAAATCAGAAGTTCGGTTCAGTAGCTGTTACCATCCTGTGACTCACTGCAAATGAGAGCGCTGTGCCTAAACCTCATGTTAGCACTGTTGTTATTTAATCCTTTGGACAACTGAATTACTCCTTTTCTTTTAAATTTCCCCAGGATTTACAGATCTGACTATGGACTCAGATTTCTGTGATGTGGTTTTACAATCCTCGAGTATTTGGTCATTTTAGTAAGAAAATCGTCCTTTCATGATTTAGCCCTCGGCATGGGAAAAGATCCTTCTCCTCTGACTCTAGTATTACCTGCAACTCCACAGACAACCGATTCACATTGTAGCCTGAGGACAAGGGGAAGGGTCTGGCTTTAAGAGGCCATGGCGACACAACACTGTAAACTGACTGTACTTCAATTTAAAAAATGCAAAAAAAAAAAAAAAAAAAAAAGAGGCAATGGTAACTTTGCCTTCAGAGACCATTACATGCTCCATGTAGAAGGCGCCACTTGGGTCCAGCCTGGATAGAGTGGACTTGATCATTTTGTTTGGCCATATCCACATCTCCTTCTTCTATTAATTGCAGCTTTCTTTGGGTTAGGGAGACTAGCTTTCTCCATTATGTGACCTGGACCATATTCTCACCCTGGGTTTCAAGGAGAGCACATGACTCAGCCTGGCCAGTCAGAGCACAGGTCCCATGAGGGACGGGAACTGGGTCATGGATGTGCTCATGGCCTCAGTTGAGCCCAGGAGAGTTCTCTCTGGAAATTTTGCTCGAACTTTCAGGAATGAGGCAGTGTCTTCTGCCAGGGTTGCCAAGCTGCTCGATTGGCACCCTGGCCCTTCTGGTAGCCATTTGTGGGCAAATGCTTAGAAGCATCAGCCTTTGCCTGAGATAAAACAGAAGACCGCAAATCAAAGAGATGGAACAAGCGGGAAATTCCTGCAGATGAGACAGTGTGCTAGCTTCCCTCCGTGCCTCAGCCTGTCCACACACCTGCACTGTCAGTTTTGTGAGTCAATAGGGAGTTATTATTATTTTTAATTAATTTATTTTTAGTTTTTAATGGAGGTACTGGGGATTGAACCCAGTACCTCGTGCATGCTAAGGATGCACTCCCCCTGTTACTACTTTAATTTAAGCCAGTTTAAACTGAGTTACAACTCTGGTGACCAAAAGAGTTCCTACAAACACTGCTAGTTTTCATGTGGACTGGAACAATGGGCCATGACAAGGAAGGAATTATTGTCATGAGATCTTGTGGTCCTAGAGGAGAGTGACTGAGGGAAATCAGAGTAAAGGACAGAATTTCAAATGAGAGATTAAGATTGTGCAGGTTGCCTGGCAGACAGAGAAACTTGGTTTTTATCAATGGGCCTGTATTGTAATGTGTGAAACAAGACATTGTTTTAAGAAATAGTGTGGGCTGGTCCACGTGTTCAAAATGAATGAAAGCCATGTGTGTTAGGCTGTAACAACCCTCCCCACCCCCCCGGTGATATATCTGCTTCCAAATTCTTAGGACCTGCGACCGTTACTTTATATGGCCAAAGGGACTTTACAGAGGTGATGGAGTTAAGGATCTTGAAATGAGGAAATTATACTGATCATGTGGGTGAGCTCTAAATGTAATCTCAAGGGGACACAGAGGGGCACAAGGAGTCCAAGGAGGGAAAAGATGATGTGAAGACAGAAGCAGGATTTGGAGTGATGTGGCTCTGAGCTAGTGATTTCTAAGAAGCTGGAAAAGACAAGGAAAAATTCTCCCCAGGACTCTTCAGAAGGAACTAGTCCCGTCAGTTCAGACTTCCGATCTCAGAACCCTCAGAGAATAAACCTGCGTTGTTGAAGCGGCTACATTTGCGGTAATTTGTTACCGCAGCGCGAGAGAACTGATACATGTGTTATGTCAAACGGATCTTTTTGAAACAGACCACATATTAGAAAAGATTTCGCCACTTGAATTACTAGCAGCTACTAGGGGAAAACAATCTCCAAATATACCTGGGCCTGATTCTCTGAGCTAATTAAAACAATGCTTCTAGTTAGGGGTAAAGATGGCGACATCCCACTGGCTGGATGACATTGGAAGATCAGGTTCGGATCGTATCACGCTGCTTGTGACTTCAACGGCTAGTTACGCAAGAGAAGGTGTCTCAGGAAGCCTTTCAAGGACGGTGGGATGATTCTCTAGCCAACTTGAAACTTGGAAAGACTCCGGAGAAGTTAAGCTTTCCCTCAGGAGACAGTGTGTCCATCAGGAAACTATTTCCTGTCCGTTGAAATATCTTTTTATAGCTTGGGAAAGACTCAGGAAAATCCACTCGTCCGCCACGGAGAACGGTTTATCTTGCTGACTTACTCTGGTGTTTTGAGCTGCTCTTGGATGTGAGTGGCTGTTGGACTCTGGGGAAAGTGGACCTAAGGACGGTCAGAGTTCTGCCCGGAGGCGTGTGGCCTGTCCCCAGCCTCGAGGGAGGCTCCCGGACTGCAGCAGAGTGACAGACGCCGCAGGCCTGTCCCCACAAGGGCGGCCGTACTTCTGGGGTCCCCTTGTGCCGTGGCAGGCAGATCCCACCCAAAGCCTTCCTCCAAAGAGGGCAGAGTGTGCTCCCCTCCCCAGCTTTCACTCAGATGCCCTGTCCTCTTTTGGTTCAGGGCCTTCTTGTTTAAAAGAACACATGCTAAGCAGAGACAGCTGGGGACACAGAGAGGCCCACCGTGGGCCCCTCCTCAGCCTCCTTTGCTGACTCCCGCTTCTTCCTCACCTTTGAACATTGGAGCACCCACAGGCTCAGTCTTTGGACTCTCCTTTGTTTTCCACACATCTTCTCCTACTGCGTACACGTCTGGGGTTTAAAAGACCTGTACGCTGGCTGAGAACTCCCAAGGTTACCTTCCCAGCCCGGGAGTCTTTCTGGATCTCTAAACTCACAGATCCAGCTGTCTGTTCTAGATCTCCACTTGATTTCTAGTGGGAATCTTTATTATTACATATGCAACACCAAACTCCCCAGTTTCCTCCCCAAATCTCTCCCCCTGCCACAGTGGTCCTTACATTAGTCATGCATCATGGGTCACCAGTGAATCCCACAGCTCCCCACGCTTGGAATAGACTCTCTTCCTTCTCTCACAACTCACGTACAAGCCATCACCACATCTGGTACACTCTATCCTCTCTGTCCCCCCGCCACCTTCTGGTCCAAGCCATCAGCTCTTTCCTGCCAGAACCCCCTTGGTTTTATTCTTACGTCCCCTACTCTGTTATCTACACAAATGCCAGGCTGAGCTTCCTGAGATGTAACCCGATCATGTAATGATCTGCTCAGAACCCTGTGATGTCTTACCCCGTAGCTTATTGTGATGGTTAATTTGATCCACCCATCTGTTTGACTGGGTCACGGGATGCCCAGACATTCGGTCAAAGAGCATCCCACACAGCATTGCTTCTGAACCAGGAACTCACTTCCCAGCAGATGAAGAGCGGCAGTGGGTCTGTGCTCGTGGACGCCACTGCTCTTGCAACTCTCCTACCACCCCAAAGCAGCCGGCTCAGTAGAATGCTGGAGTGGCCTTTTGAAGACTCAGGTACAGTGCCAGCTGGGTGGCAGGACCTGCGTGGCTGGGGCGAGATTCTGAATCAGCACCCACTCTACAGTGGTGTCTCTCCCACAGCCTGCAGGGTGTCTTTTAATGTTAATTACCATGCTCTGTGACTCTGGTCAGTGGAAATTTCATTTTCTGTGTCAATTTAAAATTGCCATAGGGTACCCAAACGTTTAGTCAAACACTCTGGGTGTGTCTGTGCAGGTGTTTCTGGATGAGGTTAACATTTCAATCAGTAGATGGATGAAAGCAGGCTGCCCTCCCTAATATGGGTGGGCCGCATCTAATCAGATGAAGGTCTGACTAGCACGCAAAGGCTGGCCCTTTCATAAGGAGGGGAAATTCCTCCTGCCTGACTGATTCCAAGCTGGGACATTGATTTTTCTTTTTCCTGCCTTCAGACTCGATCTGAACCATCAGCTCTTCCTGGATCTCAAGACTTTGGCCTTTGGACTGGAATATCAGGCCTTCAGATTTGGATGGAGACCACACCACTGCCTCTCCTGGGTGTCCATTTTGTCAGTCCCAAAATCACATGAGCCTCTTCCTTAAAATCTTTCTCTGTGTGTGTGTGTGAATGTACAGACGTCTGTATATAATCTCCTCCTGGTTCTGTTTCTCTGGAGAACCACACCGAGTACACTTATCATGAAATGAAATTCCATCCTGTGGGCTGAGAGGCTCCCAGGACTGGGCTTCTGCATACCTCCTTACTCTGCTCCCACCACATCAGCCCTCTTATTTCTTCCCATTTCGGGGCCTCTGGACCTGCTTTTCCCTCACGTCTCTGAAGTGCTCTGTTTTTTATTTTCCTATTGTCTTGATGGAACCGTCCCCTCTGCAGAGACATCTCTTTCCCACCCTACCCACAACAGCACCCTGTGGCATCCTGTCTCCTCCCTTCCTTTCCTTTTTCTCAGCACTTACCCCTCCCTTCCATGATATTTTAAAACAATATTTGTTGATTTCATGCTAGTCTGTAATTCCCAGTGAGGACAAACTTCGTCTCCTTGTTTTCTGTGATCAGAGTGACCCCTTTCAGGGCAGCTCTGAGCTATTTCCTGACTCCTGCTTTCTTAGCAACAGATGTGGCTGTGAAAGTTCCAGAAGGAGTAAATCACTTTTACTTATTGCCCATCACTTTTACAGTAAATCTCATTCAAGCATATTAGAGACAATCATGGCCCCCTAGCAACTCATTTTTAAAAAGCAGATTAAACCCTGGTAGAAGCTGTATAATTTCCTAGTGCTTACCACCCCCACCCCACCTCCCTTTTTTTCATTTACTATATTCATGTTTTGAAAAACTTCCCTAATATGCCATTTAATTGATTACCTGAAAGCAAATGCCTTATAATTACCAGGCCAACTGCCAAAGAAACCTGTAAAACAGGTTACCACCCCTAGAACACACCTGTGCTCAGGGGAGACTTCCTAGTGTTCTCCTCGTGACGATGTATGCATGTATGTTTACTTTCAACCTTGGATGATCCACTTCATATAAACCACAGGCTCGCCGTCTGTGTCCTCAGATCTGTCTGCTACTCAAATGCCACGTGACCTTGGCAGGTACTAAACATCTCTGTGATTCAATATCCTCATCTCTAAAAATGCAATATTTTGAGTGCAATATTGAGAATATCTCTCTCACAAGGATGTGAGGATGAGGAGGAGGGTACAGCTCCAGTGGCAGAGCACGTGCTTAGCATGCGCAAGGTCCTGGGTTCGATCCCCCGCACCTCCATTGAAAAACCAAATAAATCATACTTACAAGTGCTATTTTTTTCTTTATTTTTTGGTTTAAGACAAGGTAATGGTGAAAGCTCCTCAAAAAGAATAGGGATGTTTTTAATAAACTCTATTTTCATAGCAGCAACAAAAAAGAAAAAACAAACAAATAAATAAATAAACCTAATTACCTCTCCACTGCAAAAAAAAAAAAAAAAAAAAAAAAAAAAAAGAAAGGATGTAAGGATGACTGCTGGCCATCACGTGCAGGGAAAATTGAGGAACTTTAGAGCAGTGCGGAAACATTCATTATTACTAGCGTGTGTCTGGGACACACTGTATTTTTTTTTAAGATAAAGCTAACTTCATTTATTTATTGATTTATTTATTTAATGGAGGGACTGCAGATTGAACCCAGGACCTTGTGCATGCTAAGCACACACTCTACCACTGAGCTCTACCCTCAACCCCACTGTATTTTCTTAATGATGTATGAATGCAGTCATATCGGTTTTGTTCCCCTTGGGGACACAAAGGTGATGGCTGTGCTGATTTAAGGCGAGATTAACCAGAGAGAGACCCTGGGTTTTTACTAAAGGCCTTTTATCCTCTGTCTGTTTCCACTGCTGGTCAATCCCACAGTGCTATTTTAAATTACCCAGAGCAAAACCTGAAGTGAGGGCAAATACTTATTTTGCAGAAGACTTGGAAATGATCTAGGTAACAAAGAAAGGGCAAAATGAGATTTTTGTATGTATTATGTACATAACATATATTCAGATAGATGTGCATGTATACACACTCATACCTGTTTGCATATTACTCAATTTTTATCTCAACTTTCATAGATTTAAAATACATATACATTAACTCTATCTATCTGTCTACCTATCTATCATCTTAAATCATGGGTAATTTAACAAAGACAGTCACTGAAAAAACAAAATAGAAAAAAAGAACAGGAAGTTAAGCTGACCAAAATGGGCAGTTCCTGCTCCTTTGGTGCTGGAATTTCAGTTTCCCTTCAGGGGCGAAGGAAGTGGACTTTGTCCTTGTCTGCAGCTTGTTTTCACTGACGGCAGAGGTCCCAGACTCCCCTCTGCTTTTCCTCCACCCTCACAGTTGGTTTTATGGCTCCTTCCATTGACTCGCTGTGGTTTTGTAAGCTTGCTGTTGTCTGTCACTCAGACAGAGAGCGTAAGCCAGTATTTGTTAAAAATCTGTTTAAGTTTTTTTGACAGTTGTCCATCCCTTCCCCCTGAACTTCCTTAAACACACACACACACACACACACACACTTACTTTCCAAAACTCCCCCAAATTTGTTTGAAAGCAGCTGGGACTCCCCCCCATCACTAAGTCATAGACCCTGTGATCTGCTCTAAATTTTGCCTGAAAGTCACAGCAGTTTCCAGCATCACTGAAACGAAGACAAGGGCTCAGGTGGGCGAGCACGGGACAGAGAGACACAGACCATGCGAAGACCTACGGGATCTACACAGCCTTGGCCTAGACGGCTTCGGGAGGCCAAACAGGACTGTCCCGGGAGCAATGGTCAGTGCACCACCTTTGGACACAGACACGGTGAAATAGTGACATCGGTTCTGTCCCCGGTCTTCAAGTTGACCTGAAAAATGATGGACTCCTTTATAAAAAGATGGACATTTTGAACTGACCAGTAATTAGGGTTTGAACTACTTCTTCCCAAGCAAGCTTGACCACGCTCATGGGTGAGGTAGGCTGCCGGGTGAGCAGAGCCGGGCGGCCGGCGTGCCCGGGAAGCCAGCCCGCGGCCGCATCTGCCCGCTCGCCTGGGCAGCTGCGCGTAGCGCGTCCAGTGGGAACAGCCCAGCCCCACCCTGCGACTCGAGTCTGGCACTCAGGCAGGCTTGGCAGCTGCCATTCTCGGTGGCGTGGGGAACCCAGGGTACAGAATTGGGTATTTACCTGTGTGTCAGCACTGACGGCTTTCTGGGAATATTTTAAACCACATCACTGGGAAGCTTGGGGGATTTTTCTCTGCTTCAAAAATCTCCCAGCTGCTCAAATGTTCATCTCGTGGGCGCTATTTAGAGCGTGCGTGCTCCAAAAAATATCACCTGCGGGAGGCCTTGACTGTAGTTATGAAGAACTGAGAGGAAACAGTGCCAGTCCCATGTTGTCAGGCTGTCCGCCCTGGGAGGCAAGTGTTACAGAGGAGGGAGCCATCTGGTCCCCGGGGTCGTGACAGACCTAAGTACTGTGCAGAGACGCTCCATTTCTAAACCACAAAGGGAAGAGCTTGGTCTGGCGGCTGCTTGATTCAAAAGACCTGGGCTTACTTTGAAATGATGGCAAAAACTCTGAATATCCCAGGGCTAATCTTTTAAGACGTTATTTATTCATCAAATCCACAAATGCTCCGTGAGCATCTGCCTTGTGCTGGGGTGTTAGACTCCGGGGAGAGGCAGGCTGGTTTCCTGCTCTTGTAAAGCGTACAGAACATTACTTCACACCAGAGGTGTCAGGTGACAGTTGCTCTTACTATTACAGCCTTCCAAATGGAATCCAAATTTAGAAACCGTAACAATGGGCTGCTTCTTAGTTATGTTTTTAGATCTTCGCATCCAGTTGGCTATTGGAACCTGACTATAAAATGTTCATTTGAAAGCAACTCACTCATTTTCTGGGTTTTCTAATGGGGCAGAAGTCTATGGCTGGTGATGATTTAAAATAAAGTATGAGTTTAGTGAATCACTGCTATGGGGTGTATAGCTGTTAATATAAGTTATTAATTATCCTCAGTTAAACTGAAGCTTATAATGTTTAATTTCTTTGCAGAGAATTCACTTCTGCTTTAAAATCTTAAAAAAAAAATGAACAGGGGAAAAATCAGTAGACAAGAATGACATGAATACATCTGCCCTTCTGTTCCATTTCTCCTACTTTCTAGTCTGCAGATTCTCTGGATGTCTAAGGTGATTTCTGCTTCATTCATTCCTCACCACAAAATTTTGGAATTGCTGTGCCAAGGACATCTTCGCATCCCATCTTCAGAGCTACGCGAGTCTTCTTTGGTTTACTCAGTTTCCAGAACTGCATTTGTGCAGACGGTCTGGAACAAGCAGCTCAGGTGGCTCATAGAATTCGATGCTAAGGCGGTTATGGGTGTTTGATGCCTTCACGTGCCGGGAAAATTTTCAAAGGGATGTAATTAGTAATCACTAGTTTGGCAGAAATTAAGAAAATGGGTTCAGAATTTAAAATAAGACTTTGTCATTTACTAAGAACTGCATCGCAGGGAAGAAAGAAAGAACTACTTACTAGCCAGTAACTGGGCAGACATCACATCCCAGTTCCTCCACTTAGCACAGTGAGAGGCTTTCCTGAGGAGACAGACCCCAAAATATCGCCATGACCTCTGTCATCAAAATATATAAAGAATTCATACAACTCAATATCAAAAACCCCAAACAATCTGATTTAAAAATGGGCAGGTGACATGAATAGGCATTTCTCCAAAGAAGATGTACAGATGGCCAACAGGCTCATGGAAAGGTGCTCCACATAGCTAGTCATCAGGGAAATGCAAATTGAAACCACAATGAGGTACCATCTCACACATGACAGAATGGCCGTCATCAAAAAGACCACAAATAACAAATGCTGGTGAGGATGTGGAGAAGGGGGACCCCTCCTACACTGTTGGTGGGAATGTAAATTGGTGCAGCCACTGTGGAAACCAGTATGGAGGTTCCTCAAAAGTTAAAAATAGAACTACCGTATGACCATAAATTCCACTCCTGGGTATATATCTGAGAAAATGCAAACACTAATTGGAAAAGATACATGCACCCCAGTGTTCATAGCAGCATTGTTTGTAATTGCCAAGACATGGAAGCAACCTAAGTGTCCATCAACAGATGAGTGGATAAAGATGTGTATATATACAATGGAATACTACTCAGTCATAAAAGAGAATGAAATTCTGCCATTTGCAATGACATGGATGGAACTGGAGGGTACTATGCTTAGAGAAGTAAGTCAGACAGAGAAAAACAGTGTATGTTTTCACTTTTATGTGGAATCTAAAAAATAAAACAAATGAGCAGCTATAATGAAACAGAAATAGACTCACAGATACAGAGGACAAACTAGTGGTTATCAGTGGGATGAGGGGTGGAGGGAGGCAAAAATGAGGAAGAGGATTAAGAGGTCTGAACTACTAGGTATAAAACAAGTAAGATGAAAGGATGTTGTGTACAGCGCAGGGAAGATAGCGAACATTTTACAATAACTTTATATGGAGTATAATCTATAAGAATATTAAATCACTATGTTGTCCACCTGAAACTAATATAATATTGTAAGTCAGTTACAATTCAATTTAAAACATGAGAGGTTTTCCTTTAGATACAGGTCCAACCCATGATCCGTTCTGAGAATTGGCTTGTTACCAACAATAGAGAAAGAGACTCATTATGTCCGGGTAGAAGAGGAAAAACCTTGTGCTACCCTGCACACCATGAGAAAGTGGACTTGTGAGCCCGTTAAGCAGATTTTAGAAAGCCTGTTTGTCAGGAATATTGATAATACTTATTTGAAAGAGGTTACAGCTTTTTTAAAAATTGCAAAACTGTAAGAGTGCATCACCGCATTGGGATTCCAACTCTAACTACTGCATGTGGTGTCTTGCAGTGAAGGGCTTAATTCCTTCATCACTAGGCTTTTGGGGGAACAAATCCTCTGGTTGTGCTTGGTATTTGGTATAACCCAAATATCGGTCATTGTGTGTCTCCTGTGCTTCAAGCTCTTGTGAATGACTTTTTCCTGGAGTACTTGAATAAAAAGACCTTGAGCCTTCCTTTAGGAACAAAATCCACAGCTGAGTTTGCTAGAAGCCAAATAGAAGTAGACCCACTTCAGCCGGTGGAACAGGATGCACCAAGACTCAAGGGGACAGGATCAGTAGCAGGAGTGCGTGTCCGCCATCGCACAGCGTGTTCTAGGGCAGTGCAGAGGGGTCTAGTGTTACCAAACTCAAGTTCAGCTGCTTGTGGCTCAAAAGCCAATAATTCAAGAGACAAGTGTCAGTAGAAAGGAAAGTTGTTTTAATCAGAAAGCCAGCAATCTGGGGAGAAGGTGGACTCACGTCCAGAGACCAACTCTGAAGATCTGCTCAGCTGTGACAGATTTTAAAGGGAAAAGGAGAAACAATCTCAGTTAATCATTAAGGTGGAAGGCTAAAGTCTTCTCATTTTTCCATTACGTGCAGGACTGCTGACCTCTCTTGATCTTCCTTTGGATTCTGTCTTGCTTATGTGTTCCACCTGCATCCTCAGGGTCTACTTGCAAATTTACTAAGGGGACACTGGAAGTAGAGTCAGTCATTCTTTAACTACATAGTTCTTCATTTTCACTCCTTTTAATCCAGGAGAGGAATCAATGGGTAGGCAAAGCATGACATGCATTCAGTAGAGCAGAAGTCAGGAGTTAGGTTAAATGTTTCCTAGTGATCTCATCTTTATGATGAAGGTCTGAGGAAAACAGAGAAGAACAAAGAGAAGAGGGGCAAAGAGCCATTTACACTAGCACCACAGGGTGGGAGAGGGGCCACAACCTCTCGACTCAGGCTTGTTAAGATGCACAATGAGGGAAGCACCAGCCCCTCCCCTGAGTGAGCAGGACACTCATATGATAGCAGCATGGAGAGGCAGCCACCTGGATTTGGTGAGCATTCAGTGTTTATGTTCGGGGAAGCACTGGTCTTGTCCCTCGTGTGGTCAGGGGCTTGGTGTTCAGGATTGCAATTACAGAGAAACTGAATATGGTGGTGGGGGAGGAAGGGAGATGCTATGGATAACTGCTAGTTTTCTGGGCTTGGATAATTGAACGTGGGGTACCAGTCACATGGACTGGAAGTGTTGGAAGAGGACCTGGTTTAAGAGGGAAGACAGGTGTTAAATAGGCAGTCTGCTATATGGAGTTATACCATGCAGTAGAGATCTGGGCTGGAAACATGAAGTTGTGATTTTATGTGGTAATTAAACTGAGGATGTGGATGTGATTTCCTAGGAAAAGAGTACACAGTGAGGAGGACAGAGGCCGAGAGAGGAGACTCCAAAATTTACTGGCTGAGTGGAGGAGACCGAGTCAGCAAACACAACTGAGAAGGTGGTGGCCAGGGTCGTAGGAGGGAAATCAAAAGTGGAAAACAGTGTTTTAAGGAAGAGGGTGCTGTGGACTGAATGTGTACCCCTAAAATTCAAAATATCAAAATCCTCAGCCCCAGTGTGTAAGATTAGGAGACAGAGCCCTTGGGAGGTGCCTAGGTCGTGAGGGTGGAGCCTCGTGAATAAGGTTAGTGCTCTTATCTAAGAGGCCCCGGGGAGCTCCCTTGGCCTCTCAGACGGCCACTCCCAGGCCAGGAAGTGGGCGTTGGCCAGATAACAGTTGTGTAGGTGTCTTGACCTTGGAGTCCCAGCCTCTGGAACTGTGAGAAATAGATGCCTGTTATTCACTCCCCCTCCCCGCCGGCTATGGTACGTTGCTGTGCAGCATCAGTGGACCGAGACAGAGGGCAGTTCTCAACCTCGTTGCGTGCAGCTCAAGGCGTTACGGAGGAGGCCCTGGATTTAGTGGAGTGCAGATCTCCTGGGATATTAGTGAGAACTGTTCAGAAAGAATAGTGGGGTGGAAGCCAGATTAGAGATTAAAGATGCCGGAAAAGTGAACGAGAGAGACAATAATAGGGAGATGGTTGGCGCCTTCAGCTCTGTGAGGGAAGAAGAGACAGGGCAGAGGCTGGAACGGAAACGTGGGGTCTGGGCGGGGCTGCTTGTGAGGTTGAAGGAGAACTAGCTGGACGTATTTAAATATGAACGGGAAGGACTCAATTAGAAAGAAAAGGTTGAATTCAAGATAAAGTGAGCTTTCTGAGAGAGCTCTGCTTTGAATCCCCAGCCTCCACTCTCCCCTCACAGGCCTCTCAGATTACCCTAGGAAAGACCTTTCTTGCTATAACAGAAGGATTGCTACAGTGGTGCGGATGGGATATGTTTGGTGGAAGCAGAATAACAAACAGGGTTCCAACTTGATGCTTTTATTTTTCTGGAAAGTGGGAAATAAGGCTATTAACTGAGAATGAGAAAAATAGTTCTGTGTGTATGTGTGTGTGTGTGTGTGTGTGTCTGTGTGTGTAGGGGCGTGTTCAGACGAGGAGTCGAGAGACTGGGGAAATAAATAAAAGGAAGTGTTCCCCAATCACCGTGTAACAAACCACCTCAAAATTTCCTGGCTTGATGATTTAATAGTGCGCATGGACTCGAGGAGTCAGGGATTTGTCCAGAGCAGGGCGGGGATGTGTCTCTACTCCAGGATGTCTGGGGCCTCAATTAGAAAGATGTGAAGGCTGAGGGTGACCTGATGGCTGGGGGCTGTGATCATCTGGAAGATTCTTCATTTACATGTCTGGCAGCTGACAATGGCTCTTTTGCTGAGATCTCAGTGGGTCTGTAAACTGGAACGTGTGCCCATCCTGTGAGCCTGGCCTTCCTCACAGTCTGATGGCTAGGTTCTAAGAGTGAGGGTCCCAAGAGACAGGGAGTGGGGGCAGCCAGTGTCTAAGGCCTGGCCTGGCCTTCAAAAAGCATCGGTTCTACTGTTTCCTGTAGATCAGCAAGTCCACGGTCAAGGAGGAGAAACACAGAGCTCATCTCTCATTGGGAGAAGTATAAGAGAATTGGGGAGCCATTTAAAAACGCTAAAGGCAGGCATGGAATAGGTGTTTTGGGAGTGTACGAGACTGTACGGTGCTGAATAGCCTTGTTTTTTGTAGCCTTCCCCATCTATTTTTCCAACATTTTGTTGAACCCCTTGGTGTTCCTTGAATGTGCCCTTCTAAGTGGCTGTGTTTGTCGACACTGTTTATACAATGACAGGTGTCCTAAAGTCAGGCTTACATGCTCATTTGCAGAAATCATATTGAGTACTGAAGGCTTGTGTCATTCCCTTTCTTCTCTTAACTCCATCCCTCTCTTATATTTTTCTTTAATCATGTTTTAATTTTTTTTGGAGGGCACTGCCAATTGGTTTCAGTGGACAGAGGTGCAAATGAATACATAAGGTACGTTTCCTCTCATTCTGGAACTGCCTTATCCCCACCCACACCTGTTAAAAAGCTTTCAAATCCCAGTTCAAATCCCACTACTTCTACAAAACTTCACCTGATTTCATTCTATGTTGGTGCTCCCAGAGCACTTGGCTTGTGTTTTTAAGTACCCGGACCAGTTGTCCCCCAATTTGTTGGTGCACAATAATCTCTTACAAACATGTAAGAAATGCAAATTTTAGGGGAATCCCCCCAGACCTACTGAATCATATCTCTTGAGCACACAGTGACCAACAATTATTTAAGCATTCATTTATTGGCACGTGTGTCTATGTCTTTAGCCCTCAAGGTCAGAGAACGTGCTTCCTTTGTATTCTTTATGGTGTTGGACACATAGTCCCTGGCATGTGGAAGATGCTCAGTGGAAGTTTCTGGAGTCGGTCTCTATCTTCTCTTAGAATTATTGCTATCCAGAGACTTCCTATGTGCGGTGCTTTTCCCCTTGGGTTTCCAGCAGGTGCCCCCAGGTACTGCTCTCTGTTATACCAAGCCAACTGGGGTCCGACAATTACACAAGCAACAGTAAACTGTCTGTGTGGATGGAATGTGTACATTCAAGTTAGTAAAACTGTAATCACGATTTTGCTCACAGTCAGGAGATCAAAGGGGCTTCCTAATTTGAAGACGCTAAGGGCAGTATTTTTGATGTCCTCAAGGCGAGACCGGTGTGTGTCATGGGAATACGTGACTTTTCCAGTGATAGTGTTGGCGTGTGTTGTTTTGTTTTCTTGTACTATTACGACAGGGCTGGCAGGAGGACCAGGGGTCTGCGCTCTCAGGAAGGCAGCCGAGCATCTAGTTTCTGAGGTTTTGCTCCACCTGCTTTGCTGGGGTAGCTGAAAACTGGCTCTACCGGCCAGAATGGACAAATGGACAGTCCAGAATTGGACATTTTTTTGCAATCCTGGTGAATCACTGAACAATTGGCTTCTGATCTCAATGCCTTGGTTAAAAATAGTTGATTCACTTGCGCAGGAGCGGACCACCCTGCTAAGTACGTGTGGGAGGCAGTTACTTTCTCCTGCCTACAAGGCTGACAGCCGTAGCCACCGTCCTTTTTTTTTTTTTTCCTCCTCTTTCCCTCCTTGAAGGCTTTGTTTGCAGCATCCTTCACAATGCCAGGCACTTGTGCTAAAAATAGCTGTTCCATTTTCTGATGACTCCACCCAGGTTAGTCTGCCAGCTTCCCTGGCTTCCCAGGAGGCCACCTCCACATTAAGGATTCGCTGGCAAGCCTTTGTATTTCTTCCCCCTCCAACCACGGGGGACCCACCGCACCTCCTCCACCGGGCTGCGGGCAGCCTCCCTCAATAGCGCCGTGGGCAGGATGCCCCGCAGCATCCAGCGCACAGGCCCGGCCTCTCGGACTCTCGGAGGGAGCCGGCGCCAGAGGAAACATTCAAGTGGGAAAAGGTCACTGCGGAGGATGCAGGCTCTGTTCGTCTCTGTCAGAGGTTGGGAGACCTTGCTAGAGAGATCAGTGGCAACGCCAGGGGACGGGGCAGCCCGAACACCAGACACAGGGACAGGATGAGGCTCCTGAGGAGTTTGCGGTCCTGATTCGAGCAGGGCCTTTTTATTTATTTATTGATTGATTGATTGATTGATTGATTGATTGATTGATTGTATTTCGATACTGCAGAGGTTGAGACATCTCTTAGAAATTGCTAGGTCCCTGTCATATCACGGTGGTGTTTCTTTTCTCCCCTGTTCATCCCTCCAGCCCCACCTCTGAAATGAGGGCATTCGTAAAGGGAAGGTGTGACTCTGGCCGTGGATGGTGTCCGGATGTAAAGAAATCATATGTTCACCAAGATAAATGCAGCACCGCCCAGCGTGTACCTCCCTCCCTGGGGACTAAGAATCGTAATTTGCAAGCACATAGAAGGGCATTTTCTAAGAAAAAAATCTAATCTTTACTTGGTTGACAAAGACTGAAGTGGAAATTTAGACTGTATAGAGCACGTGGAGGAACATTCAAGTCAGACCAATACTTAGAAGCCTTATTTTGTTTTGTGAGTTTTTAAGAGGGTCAGTGGAGAGGGAATTAGGTAGGTTTGTTTGTTTGTTTGTTTGTTTATTTATTTATTTAGTAGGGGTACTGGCTATTGAACCCAGGATCTCTTGCATGCTAAGCACATGCTCTTCCACTGAGCTATACCCTCCCCCTCCCCAGAAGTCTCATTTAAATTAGAAGAGTGTTTAGTGGGTAACTTGAAAAGTCCATCACAGGACAGAGTCTGGCCGACAGTCCCTTAGTATTCATTGGCCTCTGTGGTTTTCCTTCCTGTAATCTTCCCTTGCAGACATTCCTTTCTGATGACTCTGTTTTTTCTATTTATTTTGTCTTGGGCATCCAGGCAGGTAGTATTTATTTATTTATTTATTTATTTATTTATTTATTTATTTATTGAAGTACACAGTCAATTACAATGTGTCAGTTTCTGGTGTACAGCACAACGTCCCAGTCATGCATATACATACATGTATTCGTCTTCGTATTTTTTATTAAAGGTTATTGCAAGATATTGAACATAGTTCCCTGTGCTATACAGAAGAAACTTTTAAAAAATCTATTTTTATATACAGTGGCTAACATTTATAAATCTCAAACTCCCAAATTTATCCCTTCCCACATCCTTTCCCTGGTAACCATAAGATTGTTTACTATGTCTGCAAGTCTGTTTCTGTTTTGTAGACGAGTTCACAGTGTATTTTTTTTCTTTTAGATTCCACATATGAGTGATATCATATGGTATTTTTCTTTCTTTGTCTGGCTTACTTCACCAAGAATGATGATCTCTAGGTCCCCATGTTCCTGCAAATGGCTTTATTTTATTCTTTTTTATGGCTGAGTAGTAGTTCATTGTATAAATATACCACAGCTTCTTTATCCAGTCATCTGTCGATGGACATTTAGCTTGCTTCCATGTCTTGGCTATTGTATATACTACTGCCATGAACATTGGGGTGCATGTATCTTTTCAAATTAGAGTTCCTTCCAGATATATGCCCAGGAGTGGCATTGCTGGATCATAGGGTAAGTCTATTCTTAATTTTTTGAGGAATATCTATACTGTTTTCCATAACGGCTGCACCAAACTTCCTTCCCACCAACAGTGCAGGAGGGTTCCCTTTTCTCCACACCCTCTCCAGCATTTGTCATTTGTGGCCATTCTGACTCTTGTGAGGTGATACCTCATTGTAGTTTTGATTTGCATTTCTCTGATAATTAGTGTTGTTGAGCATTTTTTCATGTGCCTAATAGCCATTAAAAAAAAAATTCCTTGAAAGAAGAGTTTTAAAATCTGTGAGTAGAATTTTTCTACCTGGAGCTGTTAATTGCCTGAAAATTCTCTCTCTTAAAAAGGAATTTACAAGCTGCAATAGATATATATCTATATATGATTTGTATCTGGAAATCTGTCTCTCTCCATACAGGAAAATATTTTTGCTTCAGCTACACTCAGATTACAAGCTTGAGAGATATTCTGCCTCTTTATGGTATCCATATATTACATCATTAATCCTCAACCTTGGCTTCAAATGACCTGTTCACTGTACCCCCGACCTCTTTGTTCAGGTGAAGAGTTATTTTTGTATATTGTATGGACCATACACGGACCATGTAGTATTACTCTTTCATGCCTGGTTCCTCTCACCCCACACAATGTTTGTCAGATCCTCAGCGTTGTTGCATGTGGTTGGCGATTGCCAAATCTCGTGAGTGTATAGGGTTTCATCATATGAATACACCACAGTGTATTCACTCTACTGTTGGTGGCATTTGGGTAGTTTCCAGTGTTTGGCTATTTTGAATGCTGTTATGAACATTCTAGTATGTGCCTTTTGGACATCATATGTACACATTCCTGTTAGGTATGTACCCAAGAGTGAAACCGATGGATTATATAGGTTTGCCTATATTCAGACTAAGTGTACATAGAATGTTTTCTTTAAATGAACATCAGACCACGTGACTCACTCTTTGAAACCCTCACTGGCCTGCTTTTATATGGTTTTGTGTGTGTGTGTGTGAAAACATTATAACACGGTTTTCCAAACCAAATATTAAAGTTAACAGTTAACTTCGAACACATTTCTAAATTCTACATGCATACTTCTGAATGTGTAAACCACATGTTAAACAGCTGAACACATTCTATGCACATTTCAGATCTTTAAACCGACAATCTGTCAATCCAGCTATCACTGTGGGACACATTTGGATAGAGGTCTTAGACAATTTTTAAGCTCACGGAAAGAGCGCCAATCAATAACAATCATGTTTGCATTTAACTCACAGACGCTGATACAATCTGCTAGGGCAAAACAAATATTTTCTTTAAACACAAATCTGTATGAGAGCAGTTTAAGGGCTAGAGTAGGCTTTATTTGAATCTCTTTGTTAAAAAACAGACTCTTTCCCAATATCTAAATCTACTTTCCAGAGATCGGTGACATCATTGCTACCAGATACTTTTTTGAATTATCAGAATTATTTTTTTTCCAAAGAGAGAAATGGTCAAATTCCGTACATCTCACACGAATTTTACATCTAACCCGCACTGCTCTGCGGCTCGGATGACAGGTGATGTCTGACTAAAGGGTCCTGTAGGACCAGCTTGTGTCTGATTCCTTTCTCTCCCCTCAGGCGTGTTTTTTTCCCATCTACTTATTTGTCTGGATAGAAGTGTCCTGCTTTGCTCTCTGTTTTGAATTTTGTTATTGTCCAGCCAATCGCCTGTGCTGCACAACCACAGCCCACAGCCCACAGCCCACACAGCTTAGCTCCTACTAGGAGGAGGGAGACGCTTCCTTTGATCATGTTATCTAGGGAAGTTCCTTCATTTTATCTGAGCTATTACCTCCACTTCATTTTTTCTACTTCTATCAAATTTCTTCATAGTGTTACGAAATCCAAACTCGTTCAGCTTGCCGCACGACAGGCCAGTAAATCCAGTAAATGGGACAACGAACAGCTACTTTATTTGGAAAGCCAGCAGACTGAGAAGATGGGGGACTAATGTCCTGGAGAATCATCTTCTCCAAGTCAGAATTCAGGCTCCTTTTATACTAAAAGGGGAGGGGTGTGCTTGGTTGTTGGAAACTTCTTGGCATAAGAATTCTTTGTTCTTGCAGCTGTCAACGTGGGTCAGGTCATGGTGTGAACCTCCTGTAAACCTCCAACAAAACAAACGTATTTTTCTATCCTGCAACTTGTTATCTTTATATGAATGCAAAAGTGTTAATATCCTTAAAGGTCAGAGCCTTGAGGATGGGCTCTCCTGTATATTTCAGGCTCTAGGCAACATTCTTTCACAAAAGGTACAGAACCAGCAAGACCGAGCCTAGAAAACAGGGCACAGGGTTACAGCCAAAGGAACAGTTCTCATATGGAGTCAGAGTTGTCCTTTTCTGTTACAACAGCACACATAACAGATTTGAAAGTCTATCCTGGTATTTCTTCTTTGTGTATCTGTGTCTTCTTCTAGCCTTGGGCTACGTTCAAAATACCTTTGTGTACACCCGATTCTCAGATACTTTGATATAATTAGCTTTGTGGGGATCCTGGCTTTGGTAACTTTTTAAAAAGCCTCCCAAGCTAATAAATATACCACGTGAACATCATTGTACATAAATATTGGAGGTATGATTACACAATTTTTATTGATGAATGTATGCAATTCAAAATATTTGGAGGCCACTGGACCAGCCCATAGCACATCTGTTTTATGTCTTAGGGAACCGTGTCACAGAGCATCCCTGAGTTAGAGTCACTGTTATACAGCTGGTTTCTGCTGTAACTGGGACTACTCCAATTTCCAGATTCATAGCTCTTCCGCTGCAGTGCAAACGGTGGGTGTTTCCTATTCTAATTATTTGTGCTTGTCTGTCTCCCTCACTGAACTGTAACAACTGGGACTGTGTCCTTTTCATAATCTCACTCTCCATTGAAACTCTTCCATGTAATTCTTTGCTTACAGTAGATGATCAATAAATACGTTGAGAGCAAATAATATAATCATTTAGATTAGTTGCGTGACACCTGTTAATACACTGCACTGAGCTGTTTTTGACATTTTATACCTTGAGCACTGATAATTCATGAGTTCAGAATCTTTTTTCTTTGCACACTAGAAAGTTGAATTGGTTTTAGAGCCTTGAAACCAAAGAGGTTTGAGGATTCTTGAAAGTCCAGTACTCTTTCTGGAGTATTAAGTATTAGTAACAACAGGGATTATCTTGGTCCATGGCTGGACTATTTTTGGCTGGACAGAAAATAGTCTCAATCAGACTTGTTATTTCAAAAACTACACAATACTATGAACTTGGAGGCATCATGTGACTCCCAGTATTTGACACAAACTAAAACGAAAAAAAAAATCATCACACGGGGAAGTAGTTTCTGATAATTTATATTTTATTAAAAAAGAAAAAGCAATAGACAAATGCCCCAAATGCTATCTTAAATTAATGAGGTAATTCTGGCTCTAAGAATTTTTGGTCTGGGCTCTTTCCAAAGAGAGTGAAAATATAATTGCCAAGAAAATCCAAGGAATTTTGTGGTTAGAAATATCATAGCAAGCTACCTTCTCTTAGCTTGTAGGTAGTTTGTGGTTCTAAGAAGCAGAGTACCTGGTAACTTTTTATTTGGCAAGATTAAATTCTATTCGAATACAGAAGCTTAAGGGAAAACAACTAAAATAGCATTAAAAGTGGATTAGTCCAGAATTTTACAGAGGATCTATCTTTTTAAATCATTGTTTTTTTTTAAACTTTCATATTCTTTAAGATATTTCTTCAAAGCAGACAAGTTGAATCTCTTCTGTGTGAATTTTTTAAATTTAAAATTATAACGTCAATTATATCTCAATGAAATTTTAAAAATTCACAACAAAATAAAAAATACAAGAAGAGCCCATTTCATTAGTCTAACAGTCTGCTCTAGAATCATCCTCTTTTATCAATCAGGAAACCTTGCTGTTGGCTTGATGATGAGCTGAAGCCACAGGTTTTGTTTTATGCGAAACGTGCTTCAGTTAAGATTTTCCAGGCTGACCCCTGCTGGCTTGAAATGTACCGTCCTGGGCTCTCGCGTTCTTCTTTTGCTCTTGCCAAGTCTCGGCCAAATGCTAACCTCCTTGTGAGGTATTGTAGTGCCCGAGGGCATGCTTTCTGGGCTTGTTCGCGTATGGAGAGAGTTAAGTATAGACCAATCTCCCTGCACTTCTGCTCAGCCTTGCCCTCCTGAGAAGCAGGGATCGGGGTTGGACAACATGAGTGATGAGGAATTTAAACCTGTGGACAGATGGTGTGAAACCAGCCCTCCCAGAACCACTGCTAGAAAGGATTATGGTATGTGCATGTCGCCCACCTACCCTTAAGGTCCTCGAGAGCGGTGTTTTTCATCTTTATACTCCCGGCTGTTGTCTGAGTGTGCTTGACTTAGACTGCTGGCATTTATCAAACCATTGTTGAATGAATTACGAACGTGTCATCGTGGGCTTCGTTATAGAGGGATAACCCCTGACTTGTCCTCTCCCTTTTACAAGTCATCCTTTCTCTGTCATTTCTGCAGCCTTCTTAGGGAAATTAAAAAGCAAATTTGTTTTGGTTTTTCATTGTTAGTGGGAATTTAGTCCATGGAAGTAGGACTGAAAGAAACTTAGGGCAAGTCTCACAACTTCTCTGCTCACACTCCAGGAAGGAAATGCTCGCCAGTCAGTAATTAAAATGCCCTGTTGCAGTAAAGTATCAATTCTAATGACATTAAACGAGTCCTCCTTGTTGTGGGAAAGGGACATGGTCGGGAGACGGGGCGAGGGGAAAGGTCTAGACTCTGATCTGGTGCTGGTTTCCTCTGGCTTTGGCCCAAGTTCAATGCTTGTTCTTTTTCTCCTGGTCCCTCCTCAACTCTGTCTCTTGGGATTTGTCCCCGGCAGTTCCCAGGACCCGGCTGATGTCTCTGCTCCCGCCAGGCGCTTCCTGGTGAATGACTTCCTGTTCTCTGCCTGGATGTCTTCTCGGAGGGCACCAGCCCCTCCTCCTCACTCTGTTAATCTGTGTACTTTCCACGGCAGATGCTGGATCACCAAGGATCCCAACTGACACCAGTTCCTCTTGACTCGTGATGAAAGTTGGAGTTCTGTGCGGATAGTTTCATAGGTAGATGTAGTTTTTGGTGTATTCGTTGGAGAGGGTGAGCTACTGGTCCTTCTATTCTGCCATCTTGGCAGTCTCCCCGAAAGGGGGAGTTCTGAGGGTAACTAACCATCCCAGGTAAACTGGGATGGTTCTGGCTGTAGCCTGGCCACTCCGATTCCCAGAAACCCCTCCCTGGGATGCAAAAGTCCTGGCTTTCTGCAGTGGGTGTGGCATGTTGAGAAAAAAGCACAAAACCCACGTGGGTTTGCAGGCACAACCCCTCCCCCCAAATAGGGACTGAAAACAACATAATTTCAGTGTTAAGCAGACATAGCAGAGATTATCCCATAACTTCTGTCATAGTCATGATTTGTAGTGCACAACGCAGCCTTCATAATTGTGTCATCGCAGGTGATGCAAATCTAAGTGCCGACATAGACTCTCTCCGTGACCAAGTTTTCACTTGGCTCCTCTGAGCCCTCTTCTAGGGCTCAGCCCTCAACCTTGGCACAAGAGAACCACCAACTCTCAGCACAAGTGATTTCACCCACTCCCCCCACTAAGAGATTTGGACAGACACAAGTCTCGTTTCTAGCAGCTTGAGGTCACATCCCTAACATGATGATGCCTCCAGCTGCCTTAAAAATCTGTCTTAGAAAGCTCAGCACTGCCAAGAGAATTGACTGTCTGTTCCAGCCAGTGCCTCCTACAGACCCTGGACCTCCTTTAGAAACATTTCCTTAAAAAAAAAGGAAGAAAGGAAGAAAAGAAAGAAAGAAAGAAAGAAAGAAAGAAAGAAAGAAAGAAAGAAAGAAAGAAAGAAAGAAAGAAAGAAAGAAAGGAAGGAAGGAAGGAAGGAAGGAAGGAAGGAAGGAAGGAAGGAAGGAAGGAAGGAATAAAACTTGCAATTGTAAATTCTTTTCCTTTCCTATATCTTTTACAATCCAAGGAACCTGTGCCTCCCAGTCTTTGCGGAGGGTAGGTGCCTAACTTTGATAAGCAGACAGATGGCTAATCACATCGACTGCCCCCTTACAAACCTTCACAGTTCTTCCTTTAGCATATCCCAGCATTTCAGAAGCCTCCTGTCCTTCATTTCAGCAGCGCTGAGCTTGACTGAGACTGAGTTCTCTCCCCTATTGTAGGATTACTGAATACAATCTGTCTTACCTTTCACTTGTGTCTGGCTTGGTTTCTTTTTGACAGTGTGCACCTTAAGTGTGTTGTAATTGTGCACGTTAAGTCCATCTTCAATTTTGAATTAACTGTGCTTCGTATGGAGACTGAGCAAGTTTAATTTTTAAAATCGTGAACATTGTGATTGTGTTTTCTAGGGATTCAGTTCGTGAAAACGAGAACGATTACAATGACCAATGCCAGCATAGCTCAGACATCACTGAAAAAAGAATAACTGTGTCACTTTGATGACAGAGAGGATACGTAAAACCAAATTAAGGAGGTAAAACATCTACACAGACTGTATAGCATACATTCCCCACCCTGTAGGCATAAGTTTGTTTTCTATGTCTGTGAGTGTGTTTCTGTTTTATAGATGAGTTCGTTAGTGTCTTCTTTTTTCCTTTTTTAGATTTCACATATGAGTGATATCGTATGGTATTTTTCTTTCTTTGTCTGGCTTACTTCACTTAGTATGACAATCTCCAGGTCCATCCATGTTACTGCAAATGGCATTATTTTATTCTTGTTTATGGCTGAGTAGTATTCCATTGTATAAATATGCAACTTCTTTACCCAGTCATCTGTTGATGGACATTTAGGTTGTTTCCATGTCTTGGCTATTGTAAATAGTGCTGCTAGAACCTTGGTGTGCATGTGTATTTTCGAATGAGAGTTCTCTCTGGATATATGCCCAGTAGTGGGATTGCTGGATCTAGAGTAAGTCTATTTTCAGCTTTTAAAGTAATCTCCATACTGTTTTCCACAATGGCTGCACCAAACTGCATTCCCACCAACAGTGTAGGAGAGTTCCCTTTTCTCCACACCCTCTCCAGCATTTATCTCTTGTGGACTTTTTTGAATGATGGCCATTCTGACTGGTGTGCAGTGATACGTCAGTCTAGTTTTGATTTGCATTTTTCTGGTAATTAGCGATATTGAGTATTTTTTTCCTATGCATATTGGCCATTTGTACAAAGACATCTATTTTCATATTAAAGTAATAACATATATATCTAATTATTTATTCTGTGTTGTATTTCAGGTTTCAGGTCTCGTGTGGCTATGGCGTGACTGCTGTCTTAAAGATCTGATCATTCCAAGTACTATCAACTCCTCTCCATTGGGATAGAATTATAGTTTGCTGACCTCTCTGTTTCATACACACACACACACAAACACACACACACACACATATGCAGAGCAAGCCCCCCAGGCCTGTCATATCACACCCTTGACTTGGGTAAACACTGCAATGTAAGGTGCGCACTTCCATGGAAAATCCTGTGTTGACATCTTGATCTTCACCTTGGAGTGAGTCACCGAGGTGCCTCAGGCTCTGTTTCCTGCATTTAACAAACAACATTTGATTTATTCTCTAAATTTCTTTTTTTTTTTAATTTTCTTTCTATTTTATTTATTTTTAATTCTTTTTCTTTTCTTTTTTTTAAATGGAGGTACTGGGGATTGAACCCAGGACCTCGTGCATGATAAGCATGCTCTCTACCTCTGAGCTATACCCTCCCACACATTCTCTAAATTTCTAATAAGCTTTCTCTCACTCTGTACAACCCAATGGATGGTCCTGTCTCTGAAAACTGATTCAGTAAAGCTTTATGAATTCTCCATCTTTGTATTTTCAAGAACAAACACACACCTGGACCTCCCTTTAGGGCACAGACTCCACCAGGACATTGTACCTACTATTCATTAGGGAAACACTCAGGAGGCTTGTGCCTCTGGTAGTGGTACAAATCAGCCTCAGGGTGCCCTCGTCTGCCTCAGGAGATGTAGAAGAGCTTTCATCATTCACTGTGGCTGGTATTTGAAAAGCTGCCCATTTCCTTATCCATTTTAATGCATCATTTGCTTACAGTTTTTAAATATTTAATATTTAGAAGAAAAACCGACTGGATTCATTAACAAAGGCTTTGTGTGGTTAACTATTAGTGGACTGCGTTCCCTTGGGATGGCTGGCCTCGCTAAGAGTCTAGTCTTCTTCTCCAGGGGACCAGTCGACAGTCACTGGGACAGAAGGAAAGTCTGCATATTGCTTTTCCAAGGTTGTTTCCATTTTCATAGATCATACATACTGTCACACGATTCAAAATCTAGAGAATATAAAAAGCATACAGTAAAATTCTTCACTCCGCTCCTGCAGTGATGACGCCCTCCCCCCATCCACTTCCTAGGAGACCACCCACGCCATCAGTTTCCTGTAAGCCTTCCACGAGCATTTTATGCATATGCAAGCACATATAGTCTCCTGTGTTTCCCCCTCCTCAAAAATGGTAGCTTGTTATTTTACATCCTGTACCAAACATGGCTTTTTTTTCCTCTTTCAAAATGCATCTTGGGTATCTTCAATACCCTTACTTAAAGAACTTTCTCATTCTTTCTAATGGCTTCAAAGTATCCGTTTTATGGATGTACCCAAAATTATCTAACCAGGTGTTTACTGAAGAATACATAGGTGATTCTAATCTTCTGCTGTTGCAAATGGTGCTGCAATAAAGAAGCCTGTATCTCAGAGGGAGGGTATAGCTCAGGGGTAGAGTGCCTGCTTAGCATGCATGAGGTCCTGGGTTCAATCCCCAGTCCCTCCATTAAAAAATAATAATAAACAAATAAATATGTAAACCTAATTACCCCCCCAAAAAGAACAAAGAGATTTTTTCAACATTTTTTATTGATTTATAATCATTTTACAATGTTGTGTCAAATTCCAGTGTAGAGCACAATTTTTCAGTTATACATGAACATATATATATATTCATTGTCACATTTTTTTCTCTGTGAGCTACCATAAGATCTTGTATATATTTCCCTGTGCTATACAGGATAATCTTATCTATTCTACAATTTTGAAATCCCGTCTATCTCTTCCCACCCTCCGCTCCCCTGGCAACCACAAGTTTGTATTCTATGTCTATGAGTCTATTTCTGTTTTGTATTAATGCTTTTTTTTGTTTTTGTTTTAGATTCCACATATAAGCGATCTCATATGGTATTTTTCTTTCTCCTTCTGGCTTACTTCACTTAGAATGACATTCTCCAGGAGCATCCATGTTGCTGCAAATGGTGTTATGTTGTCGGTTTTTATGGCTGAATAGTATTCCATTGTATAAATATACCACACCTTCTTTATCCAGTCATCTGTTGATGGACATTTAGGCTGTCTCCATGTCTTGGCTATTGTAAATAGTGCTGCTGTGAACACTGGGGTGCAGGTGTCATCCTGAAGTAGGGTTCCTTCTGGATATATGCCCAGGAGCGGGATTCCTGGGTCATACGGTAAGTCTATGCCTAGTCTTTTGAGGAATCTTCATACTGTTTTCCACAGTGGCTGCACCAAACTGCATTCCCACCAGCAGTGTACGAGTCTCCTTTTCTCCACAGCCTCTCCAGCATTTGTCATTTGTGGATTTTTGAATGATGGCCATTCTAACCAGCGTAAGGTGATACTTCATTATAGTTTTGATTTGCATTTCTCTGATAATTAGTGATTTTGAGCATTTTTTCATGTGCTTATTGATCATTTGTATGTCTTCTTTGGAGAATTGCTTGTTTAGGTCTTTTGCCCATTTTTGGATTGGGTTGTTTGGTTGTTTCTTATTAAGTCATATGAGCTGCTTATATATTCTGGAGATCAAGCCTTTGTCAGTTTCATTTGCAAAAATTGTCAACAAACCCGTTCCGTAGGTTGTCTTTTTGTTTTACTTCTGGTTTCCTTTGCTGTGCAGAAGCTTGTAAGTTTCATTAGGTCCCATTTGTTTATTCTTGTTTTTATTTCTATTGCTTGAGTAGACTGTTCTAGGAGAACATTTTTGAGATGTATGTCAGATACTGTTTTGCCTATATTTTCTTCTAGGAGGTTTATTGTATCTTGTCTTATGTTTAAGTCTTTGATCCATTTTGAAGTGATTTTTGTATATGGTGTAAGGGAGTGTTCTAGCTTCATTGCTTTACATGCTGCTGTCCAGTTTTCCCAACACCATTTGCTGAAGAGACTGTCTTTATTCCATTGTATATTCTTGCCTCCTTTGTCAAAGATGAGTTGACCAAAAGTTTGCGGGTTCATTTCTGGGCTCTCTATTCTGTTCCATTGGTCTATATGTCTGTTTTTTTTAAAAAGCCTGTATCTTGACCTTTCCCCAAGTTTGTGAATGTGTCCTATGATAAATTACAAGTCGACTTGAAGGACGAGAGGGATGTCTTTTTAAATCTTGCCAGATACTTAAAAAATCACTGTCCACAGAAATTTCCCTAATTTAACTGCCGCTAGTAATTTCTGCGAACAGCTGTTTCCCATACCCTTGCTCACACAGCATCACTTTCAGTTCTCTCCTTTGCCAAAGTGCCAAGTGAGTAAGTAATATCTTGACAGAGCTTTTAATGTGCACTTTTTCTGAGTGAGCTGGAATGTTTTATTAGCTTCTGCTGTTGAATAACAAATTACCACAGATGTCGTGGTTTTAACAACACAGACGTCTGCTATCTCAGTTTCCACGGATCAGGAGTCTGGGCACAGGTACTCTGCCCAGAGTCTCACCATTGAAGTGGTGACTGGGCTGCGTTCCCAGGTGGATGTTCAGCTGGGAAAGCTTGGCTTCCGGGCTCCGTGAGTAGGTTGCAGAATTCAGTTCCTTGCAGTTGTAGGACTGAGGTCACCATTTTCTTGCTGTCTTCCAGCTGGGAGTCTCTCGGGTCATCGACGCTGCTGCTGTTCTGTGCCACGTGGCCCGTACGCGGCAGCTTACTTACAGTCAGCGGGAGACTCGGTCTGCTGAGACAGAGTCTGACATCACCTCTTGCCGTCAAGGGAGTGACGATCCATCATCTCTACTTTATAGTGTAACTTACTCAAGGGGATGTCTCTCCCCTCAAATTCATAGCTCCCACTCGCACTCAGGAGGAGGCGATGAGGAAGGCGGGCTTCACCAGAGAGCAGGAGTGTAGGGTCATTTTAGAATCCTGGCTCTCACAAGCATTTTTTCATAAGTTTAAAGGCCATTTGTAGTTCCTTTCTGTAAACTGTCTTTTGATAGTCTTTGTCTGATTTTTTTCACATCTTCTGAAAATAGCAAGGGTGCATACATGAGTACAAGTAAAGGAGAGAATTCACTGGACAGGCTTTCCCCTTCACAGAAGGGCAAGTGGGTCTGAGATCCGCTTTGGAGGACTGCTGTTTTGTCAAACTGAGACCCGTCCTCTGCCTCCGAATCCCCTCGGCTCACTGAGGGTGGGCTCGTTGACTTCACGTCCTGTTTCTCCCAATCAAGGTCTCAATCTCGATTTAAGGTTGGGGGAGTGTTAAGCAGGTGCAATTCAATGCTATTTTAGTATCAGAACTCTTACCGCTCATCTGGATAAACCTCACCCCTGCCTCTTGTGCAACCTCATTATGCCACTTGCAGCTGAATTTCCACAATAACAACGAAGTGTCCTGGTACTAGTATAAAACACTACAACTGGAACCATCAGCAGGTCTGGGGCCCAGACACTGGGACCTTGTGTGTGTGTTTGTGTGAGGTTCAGAAGTGAGAGAGGACACTGGATAAGCCCGCAGGCAAAAGGAACCAAAAAAAGCAATATTAGGCAATATTAGCTAACATTTACATTGCATTGGCTCTGTGCAGGCCTTTTCCTAAGCATGTTTACGTTTATCAACTCATTTCATTCTTATAACAATCCACGAGGGAGACACCATTAACCTCCTCATTTTAAAGATAAAACTGAGGCACTGAGAGGTTAAGTCAATTGTCCAAGGTAGAGCAGGATTTGAATCTCAGACGTCTGGTCCTAAAGCCTATCCTGTTAATCGTTAAGTAACCAACAGCACAGAGCGAAGCTGAGAATTCCAGTTACTAGGAAGAGATCCCTGAGCCATTATCTGGAATGACTGATCCCCGAGTCCTGGAGGTGGTGACTTTATCCCCCTCCTCTGCTGGGGAAAGGCAGCTACAGGGTATATTTCCCCTGCTATGGCCTGAATGTTTGTGCCCTCCTCTCCCCCCTCCCCACCCCCAAATTCACACATTGATGTTTAACGCCAGTGTGATGGTGTTAGGAGGAGGGGCCTTTGGGAGGTGATTGGACCACTTTTTTATTAGCTCCTAACATTTGGGGTTAGTTCTAGAGGGTTCATAATGGGACCAATGATGGTGATAAAGATGCTCTTACTAGCACGACTATGACTAAAGTTAAAGATACTCTCCAAAACCAGCAACGGTGAAGATAATAAAAATAGTAGCAAATAGTGCCAGGTACTATGCTGAGCGCTTTTTATATATTATCTCATTAAATCTTCTCAACAACCTGAGGTGAGGACTATGATTTTCTAGGACTGTTGACTTTTCCAGTTTTTTTTTTCCCACTTAAGTCACAGAGCCAAACTGAGGTACTCTGTTCTCGTTGACAGTAAGCAGAAATCTAAGGCGAGGAAATCAGAACGGTGGAGAAAGTTGCAGAGAGTAAATGTGTAAATATTTGGACAAGTGGTTTGTGTTATAAACTGCTATACGGATGAAAAGTATGTATTACCTACCCTGATGTTGTTCTGTCCTGAAGGTAGTTAAAAGGCCAGCAGGCAGAAGCAAGTCTGCCCTAGCCCCCTGGATGACTGGCTCAGCGATGCCGGACTGACCCCTCCCCGGGGACCTGTGCAGATTAGAAGGCGGGAGGGAAGTCAGACCCTCCAAATGCGTAATCCCCAGTCTGCAATGGAGACCAAAATGTTACCCCCCTGTTTTTTTCCTGGAAGCAGTAACTCCCCCAACCCCTCCCCAGAGAACCGAGAGTTAACTCAATTTGAACAAAACTTCCCAGTCCAGACTCACACACTGGCCTTGTTTAAGCTTCCAACACTCCAAACTGCCTATCTTCCATTAGTTCTGTTTGATGCTGCATCTTCTAGAAACGGAAATGCTTATACCCCGGGGATGCAGAGAGGCTAACGGAGTCATGGGTGAAGTGCAGTGCTCTTGAGATACGGATTTGCTCAGCTACTACGATTGTCAAGGACTGGCTTGAGAATTTCCACAAATATTCCCTTGAGCAGATAATGCAGATTTCATAAGAAAATCATACAACTAGGGAAGGGAGAAGCCCCTCCCCCGATCACACAGCTTTCCTTTCCAAAATATCCTGGTGGTTCTCCAGTGCTTACAGAGTCAAGCCCCAAACACATGAGCCACCATTCAAGGTCCACTGAAACTGAACCCCAAGCAACCTTGTCAGTCCCTGCACTTTCCTACCACGCAGCAGGGTAGCGGTGGTGGAATTCACATCCTGCGGGTGAATCTTTGACCAAGGGGGAGACCAGAACCCGCTTTCCAGTTCCACAAAATGAGCTACCGACCTCAGATGCATTCTGCTCGAGGGCTGCAGCAGTGAGTTGCACTGAGCAGTGACCTGCTCAGCCCTCTTCTCACACTGGCTCTCCTCCCTTCCCTGCATCCCCACTTTTGCCCCTCACTTCTGCTCCTGAATCCAGCAGTGACGGTGCACAACGACTTCTCTGCCTCGGGCTCTGCTTTCTGGAGAACCCAGTTAAGACCTCCTCATTTCCGCCTATCAAAACCCTCATCATGAATTCAGTCATCTTATTCTGAGATCATCATTTGAGGCCAATATAAGATTACGGAGAAAGAAAGGGGCTGAGAATCCACACTGGTTTTTAATGCTGGTCCCGCCGCTTACAGGCTGTGTGAAGTTGGATACCACAGGGCAGCTTGTTCACATGTCCTGTGGTGCTCCTGCCAGCTGGATACCCGAAAGCTGAAACGTGCATTCTCTAAACAACGATGCAGCTAGCATCCTGGAGGTGAGTCAGATGCGTGAGATCTGAAAGGCAGAACTGACTGGTCGGAGACCATCTTCCTCCTCCTCCTCGGCTTCTACAGGTGGGCAAGGCTACAGCGGTGTTCCCATGACGACGTTCCATCATCCTGCCTGTGGAGTGGCGGCTATGACGGCAAATGGTCTGAATCTTCGCTCTCCGTCTCCCTGATGAGAATAAAATGAACAAGGAGCTATTTTCAGTCCGCGAAAGAGTATGGTTACATAACCAGTGAACCTGAAGGTGGGTCTTTCAGAACAGCTTTCGAGGAACAACATCTGGGTTGGTCCGGAGACTGGCGTCACTGAAGAAGCAAAGATGTGCAACAATTTTTCCTTTTTCTGGAGTGTTGCTTCTCCTTCCCAGAAGAATTCCTTAGAGCCTAATCTTTTTTAAAAAAATCAATTAATTTTTAAATTTATTTTTCTAAAGGGGAGATAATTAGGTTTGTTTATTTTAATAGAGGCACTGGGGATTGAAGCCAGGACCTCATACATGCTAGGCAGGAACTCTACCCTTGAGCTAGACCCCACCTATCCCTTAGAGCCTCATCTTGGCTCTGCCATTAGTTGAGATGTGACTGTGAGTAAAGCACTTGGATTCTCTCAGCCTCTGTCCACTTCAGTAACATGTAAATGATGATTCCAACCCCGTGTGGGGTCACAGGTGTGACAGTGTCTGAGACTGTCTGCCTGAAAGCCTTTGGCTGTGAGCATGTCTGTCCATCTCTGTGTGTAAATAGATCCTTGTGGGTCTTTGTGTGTGTGTGTGTGTGTGTATGTAGCTTTCACATCTGTAAATATGCTCACTTGTGCATCTGTGAGTTTTCATGGACTCATGACTGTGTTCATGAACAAGTTTGTGTGCTCATTGCTGGTGGGTGTCATTGCTTGTGGGGGTGTGTGTTATGCACGTGATGGCAGGTGTAAAGTCAGATTTTGAATTCAAATTGTCCAAATTCAAAACACTACTCATAATCAATACAGGGCATTTCGTGGTCCAGACATCTATTTTATAGAAGACATGAAAATAGGAGGCAGGGAGCTTGCTAACAGTGTCACATAAGAGGAAGGAAAATATTGACACTTTAAGAAAGTATGTGAAATTTTCAGCAAGGGTGCAAAGTCTATTCTGCGGGGGAAGCATGGTCTCTTTAACAAATGATGTGGGTACAATTGCGAAATGACTTCCAACCCAGGAGTCCCTGTCCTGGGAAACCATCTGTCAAGTGCGATGGTGGGATACAAACATTTTCAGACATGCAAAAATTTTACTTCCTGTGGGCGCTTTCTGCAGAAATGGCGGGAGGATGTGTTCCCATCAAAACTGTGGGAAAAAAAAATAAGCAAAAGAAATGGCACAACACCCAGGAAATGGGGTTTCCCTCCAGGGGAGCAGCAAATGAAAAATCCTGGGAACAGCTGGACAGGAAGTCTGGAAACGACCACCCCACATTAGAGTAAAAAGACTGATGATTCTAGGACGGAGGTCTGCAGGATAAAAAAATGCAGATGGTATTTTGATAATTTGGACCATGGAATAAATAGGTCTGAGAGAAAATGTTTATGGGAAATGGAGTAAATTTTTAAAAAGTGAGGAAATGATGGACTCCAGGAAAAACAAAATCTGCACACAAAGGAAATACAGTTGGAGGACACTACTTCACACAACAGGGACTATATTTAAAGTTACAGTAAGTAAGGTGGATACTAAATACTGATTTAACTCAAAATTATGATACAGCTTTACAGGAAGGTGCAGGATGCAAACCTCATCTTCCATTGTAAGTGGTCAGTGTAATGTGCAAAATTAATGAATCAAGGGATGTTGATAAAAATAACATTTTTTAAGAAGGAGTTAAATAATCCAATTAGCTTTTAAGATTTTTTTTAAAAAAAGATTTAAAAGTGGTTGCTCTGGGAGGCAGGAGTTGAGGACAACAGAAAGTGGAGGACATAAATTTATGTCTGCTTCCGTAGAAAACAAACTTATGGTTATTAGAGGAGGAAGAGGGTGGGAAGGGATAAATTGGGAACTCGAGATTTGCAGATACTAACAGATAAATACAAAATAGACAAATAACAAGTTTACACTGTATAGCACAGGGAACCATATTCAGTATCTGTTGTAACTTATGGTGAAAAAGAATATGAAAATGAATACATGTATGTTCCTATATGACTGAAGCATCGTGCTGTATGCCAGAAATTGACACAACATTGTAAACTGACTATACTTCAATAAAAATATATTAAAAAAAGAACCTGGAGGACAAATCATTTTTTTGCTCTATGACTTTCAGTACAGTCTGCATGACTTAACTCTGCTAAAAAAATTAACTTAAAAATTAGCCAAGGAAAAAAACCCCAAGTGTGTGGCAGAAGATAATTTGTAAAATCTACAAATAATCCTGAGAGAGAACATAAATTAAAAATAAACCCTTGACGTTCCATTTCGAGCACTTTAGCAGGAATGCACTTCCATGTCAAAAGCCAAATGCTAAATAAGTGAGGATAAACATCCTTGTAAACACTGCTGAGCTTATGCGTAAGGGAAGTCCTTCATGGACAACTAGGCAGACATATAACAACAAAAACCACACTCCTTCAATGAAACATACGGCTGAAACCAGTGTCGCAGACAGCCTAGTGGCCCAGGCTCACCTGAGCGAGGTCTCCAGTCAGAGACCTGGGGCTTGGCTGGTTACAAGCCCCCCTGAGGAGCAGAATTTCAGCCTGACAAAGTGGGTGAGTTGAACCTGGGACCCTCTCATGTTAAGCCAGGTCTTCAGTTGAAAAGATGAATTTAGAAAAGTCTGCATGCCAGCAAAGGAAACCAGCAAGAAAACCAGTCTGATCTGCTGATACTGGATTTTTTAGAAAATTCATCGCACCAATAATACTTCCTAATGTTTTGCACCACAGTGTTACTCTCCTGTGGTCCTGGGGTTAGAATTTCAGCGTGCTCCCACATGGGGAAAGCCCATGGGCAGATATTCAGTCGAAGTGGCACTCCTAGTGGGTAATGCTCTCCAGCACTTGGCAGAAATCCAGGCACTTAAGGTAGTTTTTCATCGGTGACCATATGGTATTTGTAACTGCTTCACTGTATAGTAATTTAAAGGGTTTTCCTTATGCTTTTGCTGACCAGGATTGGGCAGGAAAGGAGCAGGGAACTCGAGGGATCTGTCCATCCCCACCAACACTTCAGAGACAGCAGCCAGGTGTTTTGTGCATCTTATTCATAGCTCGCGGCCCCAACTGTGCATGTCTGCAGTTATTTTTAGCCCCTCATGGTTTCTTTGTATTCTGTTGTCCCAGCCTGGGCAGACCCTGCAGCAAGAGGCCCCAGGCCTCAGCCTGACTAAAAGGCGAGAAGCATATACTAACTTGACTTTAAACTGCGCAAGTTTTTCTCTAGGGCACTTTTTCACGGACCCCTTTCCTAAGCACCTCTGTTCTAGGCACAAGAATATTAGAAGAGTCCCAGAGCCAGAGGTGAGCTTCACACCCAGCAGGGGGAAGGGGACGCTGCATCTGCGAAAAACAAGAACAACTTTGCAACAATTTGTTACCCTGTGTGTGATCTCTGTGGAAACCAGCTCTGCCCCTTAAACTCTCGAACTTTCAGTGTGAAGCCCCCTGCCTTTACTCCCCGGCAGGCTCACAGTCTTGGATGCATCAGCCCACTGTGACCTCCTTTGCCTGCAAAGAAATAAAGCTGCCTTTTCTACATCATCCAAAATTCTGTCCCCAAGTCTCAGTTTGGTACTGAGTAGGGTACAGAGGCCGAATTTCAGCCACAATTTGGGATTCCCAAATTTAAAGTTCAACCCAATTTGAGCTTATGATAGAATCTAGCAAGTCCTCAAATATATGATGAAACAAGCCAGGTCAAGAGGAGTACAGACAGGTGATGAAGACATAGGCAGAGACTAGATAGTGAAGTTGTAAGAAAGTATATAAAGCAAGGGTGTTTAAAGTATTTAAAAGTATGTTTAAAGTGAAAAGACAGAGATAAGCACTATCTGGTGCAGAAAGGAGACTTTATCCCAACCAGAGACTTCAGAGTAGGTCTCCTGTAAGAGGTGATGACAGCCAGGTCAGGAGGGATCATTATGAATTATCCAGGTGAGGAGGGGAGGGTGTAGCTCAGTGGTAGAGCACGTGCTTAGCATGCATGAAGTCCTGGGTTCAATCCCAGTACTTCCATTCAATAAATAAATCAATAAACCAAAAAAAAAAAAATTTTTTTTTTTTGCAGGTGAATGAGGCAAGGCAGAGGGACCTTTGTGACTCTGCTCCTCCCCCACAGCCCCCTCCCCCCAACAGCAGCAGAGCCCTCCACTCAGGGGGTCTCCCAGGTGAGGGAGGAGCCCAGCATCCCGGTGCAGCAGGCGGCCTCCGTGACGCCAGGGACACTGGCAGCAGCAAGACACCAACAAACCTAGAGGCACAAGTTGTAACAACAAGGGCCTCAGGGAACGCCAGTGCCAGAGGCAGGGGAGGAAGGAAAATTCCAGCTCTCAAACCGGGACGAGAACCCCAAAACTTGTGCTGTGGTGCCACCTACCGGAAAACCAAAGCAAGGTCTCTAATTTCCAACCTGTTGAATCCTCAGAACCAAACATAAAGGTGCTTCGAATGCACTGGCAGACAAGTAACTGACTTATCACGCACCAGGAAGAACCACAGTAACAACGTCCCACAAAAATAAACATGACAGCCCTCCAGGAACCAAACTCAAAGTCGTGGGATTTTGCGCTCTCACTAATAGAGAATTGTCAAAATAGCTGTTGTGAGGAAACTCAATGAACTCCAAGACAACTCAGCAAGGCAGTTCAGAGAGGTCAGAGATAAAATTAATGAACGGAACGAACACTTTACCAAGGACACTGAAACTCTAAAAAGAACCCTACAGAAATTCTGTTGTAAATAACTCAATGAATGATACGAAGGATGCATTAGAAAGTGTTGAAAGAAGAAATCTAGAAATTATACAAGAAGAAGAGGAAAGAAAAATAAGATACAAAAAAAAAAAAAAAAAGCAATTTTACAAGAGCTATTTGACTCTTTTAGGAAGAGCAACACTGAGGTAATGGATACCCCAGAAAAAGAAGAGAGGCAGAAAGGAGACGTCTATACACAAAAAATAAGAGCTGAGAACTTCCCAAAGCTGAGGAAGGAACCAGATATACAAGTCCATGAAGCTAAGAGGACACCTTGTTACCTCAATGCAAAAAGACCTTCTCCAAGACACACTGTACTAAAATTGTCAAAAGTTGATGACAAAGAAAGAGTTTTAAAGCCATTCAGGGGGAAAAAAATGAAGGAACCCCCTATTAGGCTATGAGCAGATTTCTCAGAAACCTTACAGTCCAGGAGGAAGTGGAATGACAGTCTCTGTTACAGTGGGACAGAAAGGACAGAGAGAGACAGCTGAACGGCAGAGTCAGAGCTATTTTTGGAAACCAACAAACTCAATCACCAGAGGGACTGGAACCCACTTTTCTGTGCACAGGCTTGGTTATTTATCCCCATGGGTGGGAG
The DNA here is from genome assembly GCF_048773025.1 of Camelus bactrianus. Lineage (NCBI taxonomy): Eukaryota > Metazoa > Chordata > Mammalia > Artiodactyla > Camelidae > Camelus > Camelus bactrianus. The sequence continues at coordinate 20,117,613 of NC_133540.1, forward strand.
CTGATTGGTGGGTTCTTATGCAAATAAGGGGGCACTGAGAGGTAAGTTTTGATTGGTGGGTATGCTGAAAGTGAAAGGGGCGTGTCTGAAAGAGAGAGGGGCGGGGATGAGCTTTCCGGCCGATAGTTCTCACTCAGGTGCAGGGGGGGCGGCAGTTGTTATGCAGATGAGGTATGCTGAAGGGTAGATGCTGATTGGTGGGTTTTGCAGAAGGCGAAGTTGTTACTTGCGGTAGGCTGGGCTTGTCCTGAAATCCGGCAGATCGCAGACAGGATCCTGGATCAAAACGGAAGTTGGTCGCGCCTGTCAGTCTCAAAATACTGAAAGGTAAAAACTGTCAGCCATGAATGCTCCATCCAGCGAAGTTACCATTCAGATATGAAGGAGAAATAAAGACTTTCCCAAACCAAAAGTGATGGAGTTCATCAGCACTAGACCTGCCTTAGAAAAAATGTTGAAACGAGTTCTTCTACGTGAAACAAAAATGCAAAAGTACACAAAAACACTTTATTGCATAGTAAAGGTTAAAGGGGGAAAAAGCAGGGGAAAAAAAAAGAACTATAGCTAATTTTCTGGATGGTGTCTCAAACATCAGCAAGTGATGTTTGGTTTCCCCAGAATTTCCTTGTTAGCCTGACCACAGTTCTTCTGGAAGTGACCCCCTTTTTCTTTCTCCTCACATGTCTGGAAATCCAGCCTATTTGTGATGCTCTTCCCAGGAGTACTTGGAGCTCAGGACTGAGGGAAGGAAGGCTACCGGCTTGCACATGCCTGGTTGCAGACCCTCCCTAGAGACAGACCACTGGTGAGCGGAGAGTGTGATGCTTCTGTTGGAATTCAGTATGGGAGGTGGGGAGGAGCAAATCCTCCGCAGACATCTGCTGTCTGTGGGTAGTTGAAACGCACAGGACTGACCAGCCAACGGCTGACATTGCTGGGACCGAAGAGGCCAGTCCACAGGGGCTGTCTGAACACCAACTCTGTGGGGACAGTGTCAATAAAGGTGGCATTAAGTCATACTGAGTCTTTAACTCCAGAGTTCAAGTGGGATCTGGTGGAGGTGAAGCGGGTTCTTGGAGGGAGATGACTGGGAAGTGAGTCAGGGGGACCCACAGAGTGTGTCACGTTTCTTGGGAAATTATCTTGAGATTGGGTGGCATCAGGGCAGTGGGTAGGGTCTAGGGACGAAATAGGGTCTGGTTGGATGAAAAGACCCAGGTTGTATGTGCTCTGGGGAAGGCGGGAAAAGGCTAGCAGTGGGCATGAGAGATGGTTTACTAGGGATGTGGGATGCAGAGGCAGAAGGGGCTCTGGTGACAGAGAAACACAGTGAAAGGGTGAGAGTGGGGAAGTAACAGGGAGGATTCTCCAGATACAGTTGAGAAAAGGTGTACAGGTGGGGTGAAAAAAGAGAAGTGAAAGAATCGAAGGGCCCAGTGGCAAGGGGGGATCTGAGGACATAGGTGGTGAGAGCCGTCAGAAGGATGAAAATGTGGGGGTGATGGTAGAGGGGCCTCTGGTGGCTGAGAGAAGACCATCGATGGTACTTAAAGGAGTGGTAACGGAATGCGACTTGAGGTGGTGGCAGGCTACTATGAGAAAAAGGGAAACGAGGGGAGGGTGTAGCTGAGCGGTAGAGCGCATGCTTAGCATGTGCAAAGTCCTGGGTTCAATCCCCAGTACCTCCGTTAAAAATAGAACTAATGACCTCCCTCCTGCCCCAATACACACACACACACGAAATAAAGAAAAACAGAAACAGAAAGACAAGGGGGGTCCAAGGGGACAAGTTGAGTCTCTGGAAGTTACCCCAAGGGCTCACACAGACAGGCAGGGGCAGAGCGCTCACACTGCAGGGCTGCCAGCTGGTCATCTGGAGGGTCTGGTATGATGGCCAGGAGTAGAGTTAGAGAAAACAGAGGAGATATAGATCCCAGAGGGGAGGACACCAAGGGAGTGGCAGATCTTCCAGGACCCCGGAGGGGCAGGTCGCCTCCCGTAAGCACTGCACTGCATACCACACATCAAGCATCTGGCTGTGACCGGTAGAAAAGTTTGGTCAGGAAGCTTGCCTGGGGAGCTGTGGGAGGTGGGAGGTGGGAGGTACAAGCCACTGCCAGGGTCAGCATGGGGACAGAAAGGCCTGGCAAACCGGGGGTCAAGTTCCCACACTTTTTACATGACAGCCTTCACTCTCTCACTCACCCTGAGGCTTTCTTTCATATTCTCTTCCCTGAGGGGTTTCCTCAAGTCACGTCAGCCTCAGGTTACGTGAGCTGTGTTAGAAAGAGATTAAGAAAGAAAAGGGAAAGATGAATCACCTCTTCCAAAGAGAAATGAGGTCCGGGCCAACCTCAGCTTCTTTCTGGCAAGTTCTCCAAACGAGGAACTCAGGAGCCTGGGTTGCATGTGGCGAAGGCAGAAGCGAGGATCTTGTAGGAGGCTGAGGAGAAGAGCCTTTGAAAGAGCCAGATTAGTCTCTGGGAGCCCCAGAAATGACTGTTCACATGGTAAATGACAATAAAATGGGGCTCACACTGGTCCACTGATTTATCATGTACAAAATGCTTTCACCTGCGTTAGTCCGTGTGTTCCAAAGACCCAGTCTGTGAGCAGTCAGCCTTGGGTGGGTTAGACAGGTGTCCAATGTCAGGACCAGGAAATTCTGCCTCTGAAAGTCACCAACCGTGGTCCTCCTATGCCTCATCCCACCATCCAATGGGCAAGACCCATTGTCCAGCGTCATCATCTCTGATAAGGAGGATGCACTTGGAAGGGGCTCTGAGAAAGGTACCAAGGTCTGATTTCCCATGAGCCTTTTCTCTGGTGGACCTGTCTTCTGAGAGGGACTTGCTCTAGATCTGCCATCCTCGAAGACCGTGAACCAGGTACTTTCCGAAAAGAGACTTAATCCTTGGGGTGCTAGGGGTTGTCTAGGCAAGACCTTACTTTTTAATGCTTCACTTTTGGTCCTTTAATGGACCTTTCAACAACACTGAAAAAAGTCAAGGCTGAAGGCTGGGACCCAGTACTCACACTGCTTTCTCTAGGCTAGCTGCCGGTGTGGATTGCTCATGAATACTATGACTTCCTACATTAAACATAACTGCACTCTTTATTTCTTCTGTCAAATATTTCTAAGGGAGTAAAAAATATTTTCTATTTGACCATCTCTCTGAAACTCAGAGGATTTTCTGCATGTGATTCTCCACTGAATTTCTGTTTATTTTTATTGAGGTCTAGTTGATTTATAATGTTATATGGGTTTCAGGTGTACAATATAGTGATTCAAAATTTTTATAGATTATACTCCATTGAGAGTTATTATAAACTATTATACTCCATTGATAGTTATTATGAAATATTGGCTATATTCCCCATGCTGTCCAATATATCACTGCAGCTTATTTATTTATTTATCTTTTTTGAGGGGGGTAATTAGGTTTATTTAGGTATTTAATGGGCCGACTGGGGATTGAACCCAGGACCTCATGCATGCTAGGCACACGCCCTACCACTGAGCTATACCTTCCCCTTGAAGCTTGTTTGTTTCATACATAGTAGAGTGTACCTCTTAATTCCCTACCCCTTTCTTGCCCCTCTGCCTTCCCTGTCAAAGTCATCCAAAGAAACCTGTGTGCGCTATGGCCACCTCAGGGTCATGTCTTTTCCTTGATATGTTCCAAAATCCTCCAACCAAGTCCCTACAAGCAGAGATGCAGTTTGGGTCTTGGAGATGACCAGGGAATTAGCATGCGGCCTGCCCCCGCCAGCAGGACAGTTCCTGGGCAATGCAGTCCTGCATGGCCTTCCGTGGTTGGGACCAGGATCTGAAAGGTCTCCATGTCGCTTTGACCACACCCTCCATTTCTCACCGTCTCCCCCGCTCTCCATCAGCCTGGCCAAGCTGTAGGGTCACAAATTGCATGAATCTGGGTCATGGGAACTGACTCCTGGGGTACAAGGTGCTTAGGGAAGGAGGTCAACCTGGGTCCCCCACTAGGCAGGTACTGAACACTGTAAGTCCCGTGGGCTTAAATAGAAGAGGACATGCCTCTGGACCAAGGGTAGGTTTTTCCTGATCTCATGATGGACTAGAGAAGAAGGAGTTCCCTACGGTGGGGCCTGGGATTTGGGGTACTGTTGGGATAAAAGGATATCCTCATCCTGGGGTGGGGGTTGGCATCAAACGAGTCAATAAGGCAGAAAGGCTGGCTGAGGCCAGTTTCTTAAGCATAGTTAGGAGAGACACCTTTGCCAGCAGCTGGCACGGCTCTGCTGTTGCACGCGGATCTGTTGTCGCACAGCATCATTTTAGCCCCTCCATGGAGGGGTACTGAGTCCAGTCCTTGGGCCGAGCAAGCTAAAGCTTTAACATAACAATAGGCAAGGACATTTTTATATATCCCAACCCTTCCCAAGACACCAAAGAACGTGTCTGTCTCATTGAAGGATGCTCCATGTCACAAGACATGGCTAGGCCCTGCTCAAGGCAGCAGACATTTGCGGAGTGAACAAAAAATAGAACTCCCCTATATACTGTCTATGAGAAACTCACTTCAAACATAGTGGCATACACTGAAGAAATCAAAGAAGATATCAGAATATACCCGGAGACGAATAAAATTGGAAACACAATGATTCAAAATCCCTGAGATACAGCATAAGCTGACCTAAGAAGGAAGCTTATGGCAACGCAAAGCTACCCCAGGGCACAAGAAAAACCTCAGACAACCCAACCTCACACCTAAAGGAACCAGAAAAAGAAGAACATACAAACCCCAAAGTTAGTAGGAGGAAAGAAATCATAAAGATCAGAACAGAACTTTAATACTGAAAAATTAAGAAGGAAAATGTAAATGATTTTGGGGAGCGGGAGGGTATAACTCTGTGGTCGAGCATGTGCTTAGCATGCACAAGGTTCTGGGTTGAATCCCTGGTACCTCTGCTAAAAAAATTAATTAATAAACTATTTTATCTTGAGACTTATTCTAAAAATAATAGTAATCAAGCCAGTTTGGTACAGGTAAACATAATAGCCCTAGAAGTCAATGGAATAAATTAGCAATACAAAAGTAAATCTACACACATACAGAGAATTTTTGTGTGTGTAACAAAGTTGCTGAGGCCATTTAATGGGAAAGGGGAATTCTTCCCAACAAATGGTGCTGATTTCATATGGAAAAAAATATATACCTTGATTCCTACCTCATACCTCATGAAAAGTTAATTTGGAAAAGATCATAGACTTAAATGTTAAAGCTAAAACTGTAAGATTTCTAGGAAAAAAAAAAAAAACACCAAAAAACAGGATAAAGTCTCTGTGGCTGGGGCTTGGGCAAACATTTCTTAGGATACAAAAAAGCACAATTCTAAGAGAAAAAACAGGACTTCATCAAAATTAGAAACTTTGGCTTTTTGGAAGACACTGTTAAGAAAAATGAAAGGCAAGCCACAGACTGGGAGAAAATGTCTGTAACATGTATTCAGATGGCATGTGTAAAGAATTTGTACAACTCAGGAGAAGAGGAGAAATAAAAAACTCAATAAAAACGTGAAAAGGCTTGAACAGACCTTTTTTAAAAAAGACATGTAAATGGCCAGTAAGCATGTGAAATGATCCTTAACATCACTGGTGATCATGGAAGTGCAAATTAAAACCCCAACACAAAGCACCATGTGCCCATTAAAATGGCTAGAATTAAAATGACCAGCTACCAAGGAGCAGCCGGGGCTCTGACACTGTGGGTAGAGTGTAAACTCATACAATCACTTTGGGAAAACATTTGGCAATTCTTAAATAGCGAAACATACACCTGTCATGTAACCCTGCTGTTACCCTTGAGAGGGTACCCAAGAAAAGGAAAATATATATTCATGCAAAGTCTCATATGTAAATGCTTCCAAAAGCTCTATTTGTAAGAGCCGTAAACTGGAGACAATCCAAATGCAAGTGAATGTATAAACAAAATGTGTTGCATTTATATCACGGAGAGTGAAATTGCTGATGTGTAACAGTATGGATGAATCTCAAGGTAAAGATGCTGAATGAGAGAAACTTTTGTAAAAGTCCATACCACATGATTTCATTTATAGACAATTCCACAAAAGCAGAATAATCCATAGGGACCAAAAAGTGGACCAGTGGCTGCGTGATTGACAACATGGATGGAGAGGGAGACACTGCAAACAGACACAGGGAGAACTCTGGGGGTGATGGAATCCTTCTCATCTTGATTGCTTTTGGTTATAGACCTCTGTCAGAACACATTACATTGTACATTTAAAATTTGGACAGTTTCTTACATGGAAATTGTACCATAAAAATGTTGTAGTTGGGGAGGGTACAGCTCAGTGGTACACCATGTGCTTAGCATGCATGAGGTCCTGGGTTCAACCCCTGGGACCGCCATTAAAAACACATACACACACACAAGTTGTAAAAAAATAAAATTCCTATAAACTAGCAACAAAATCAAAAAATGTAATGTTAACGCTGTATGGTATGTAAAATAGAAAATATAGCATCTAGGAATACATATAACATTTAAAAGTGCGCAGGGAAAATTATACAACTTTGCTAAAATATTTTAAAGAAATCCTGAGTAACGGAAAGTATATCCTGTCCGTGGATGGAAAGACTCTATGTCACTGGGAGACTGAGACTTCCCACACTAATCCATAAATCAAATTTAAAGTTTTCATTGCACCCAGCAAGCTTATTGTAATATTTCTATAGATGCTCTATAGGCTAAAAGTAGCCAAAACAAAGCTGCAGAAGCAGAAGAACAAAGTGTAATGATTTGGTACAAATCTGCAGACTTACAGAGCAGGGCTGGGCGTTGTGTGGGACCCAATAGACGAGAAGGTGGGATCTCATATTTGTGGATTATTGAAGACTGGTCTGAAGGTAACTTTTATCTGTATCGAAAACAAATTAGCTTTCTATCTCACACCATACACAAATATAAATTTCATGTGGGTTAAAAATAAACATGAAAAACAGAACTTTAAAAATTAAAAGAAAATAGAGACTGTCGTCAGGAGATGGAAAAATTAAAAAAAAACACTCTAATGAAACGGACACGCCCTCTCTCAAATTGATAAATAAAACAGCTGCTCACCAGAGCCTCCCTGCTTTCCCTTCTGAGAGTGTACTCTGTCGCTTAATAAATCCTCGCTTTGCTTATTTATAAAAAAAAAAAAAAAAAAAGAATACATTAAAACAACAAAAAAAATTTTTTCATCAAAAATCGCTAGTAAGAAAGTGAAAGTCACGCCACATCCTGCGAAAAGTTACTTCCAGTGCGTAAAACAGAAAGTTGGTAAAAGGTTATAAACGACTCCTAAACCCATTAAGAAAAAGATAAACTGCCCAAGAGAAAAAACGGTCAGGAAATAGGGACCAGAAATAAACAAGAGAAGAGGAATCATGAAAAGCTAATAAACATATGACCTTATTCTTTTTTTCTGTTGAAGTACAGTCAGTTACAATGTTTCAATTTCTGGTGTGCAAAACAATGTCCCAGTCATGCATATACATACATATATTCGTTTCCATATTCTTTTTCATTAAAGGTTATTACAAGATTTTGAATATAGTTCCCTGTGTTATACAGAAGAAACTTAAAAAAAAATCTATTATTATATATAGTGGCTAACATTTGTAGATCTCAAACTCTCAAATTTATCCCTTCCCACCCCCTTTCCCTGGTAACTGTAAGATTGTTTACTATGTTTGCGAGTCTGTTTCTGTTTTGTAGATGAGGTCATAGTGTCCTTTTTTCTTCTTTGATGTTATTCTTAACTTTACTAGTACTGATGAGAATTAGAACTAAAACGAAGATAAGAAACCATTTTGGATCCCTCAGATTGGCGAAACTGGAAAACATCTGGGAATACTGTGTCTGTGAGGACGTGGATGCAGGAATTCTGTGCTGCTGTGAGGATTTGTATCAGTACAATACTACGAAGTGTATGCCCTAGAGAAACTCTTACATGTACACCATGGGATATATTTAGGATTTTTTTGGTAGCATTTTTTACACTAGGAAAAAAATGGTAATATCCTAAGTAAATTTCTACACAAGCCTTCCGTCCATCTTTTAGGTTAGCTTTTTTTTTTTTTTATTACATTTAGAGGAGTTCTTTATACTGCATACAGGTAATGGATATAAAAATTGTAGTGTATCAATACAAGGGAATGTAATAAATGCATTTAAAAGGAATTTAACACTACATCCCTCCACAGGAATACATGAATAAATCTCACAAATATATTGAACAGGATACTGAATATATATTATATATATTCTATTTTTTAATTAAATATATATTCTATATTATACATATATATTCAGGATAATAACACAAGTTTAAAAATATGTAAAACAGTAACATTTAAAAAATTTATAATTTATTAAAAATTAAAAAAAATTGAAGTCTAGTTGGTTTACAATATTGTGCTAGTTTCAGGTGCACCGCAAAGTGATTTGGTTATATATATGATTCTTTCCCATTATAGGTTATTATCAATAACATATTTTTGAGAGAATCATATGCTGATATCAAAAGTACAAGCGAAGACACAGATAGGAAATAGCCCGCTTGGTTTATTCGGGGGCGGAAGGGGCAGACGTGAGAGCAGGAATCCCCAGGGGTCTGTGCCGCACTCTGTGTCTTACTTCTGAAGCTAACTCGGGCGCCTAGCGCCTCCTTTCACTCTTTACATCTTACCTTAAGCATTGAACTGTAAACAAAACATCTGTATCTCAGAAAAGTGCATGAGTAAATATGGCTTCTCCGTCCAATTGCTCTCTTTTTAAAAAACATCTTTATTGTGGTATGATTCCTGTACAGTAAACTACACATATTTCAGGCGTACAATTTGATGAATTTTGATAGATGTCTACACCCATGAGAAACTGTTCTCTTAATAACAACGGGTTTTTTCCTCCAGCTCGGCTCCTTCTTCATGGCTCACACCTGCCCTCTGGTGGTAGCTTCCTGCAATCGCAACTTATTTCCTTGTGATGCACAGAAATTAACTCTCAACTCCACCCTTGGGCTCTTTGCAATGTAAACTCTCCACTCCGAGACCTACTATTCTCAAAGTAAAAATGATAAATACATCACAAAATTATTTAAGAAGCTCTGTTTTCCTGAGGAACTGGGCAATTACAGTGGCTTTGCTTGGTTACTGTGAGATGGGGGAGGATGCTGTGAAGTTTAGTTTTATTCTGGACAGACAGCGTTTAAGAGGAGGAGGATTTGGGGAAACATCCGAAAGAGCGTGCAGAACACTGTGCACTTATTTGCTTGTCTGCATTAAAGCTAGCCTGACAACCAATTTACTTTGTTTGTTAATCTATTTTTTTTCTAATGATATTTAAGTCTGTGTTTGTTTCATTTTTCTTCTATGATAATAGACAACAAATGCCCATCACTGTGTATTGTTATTACATACGCTGATATTTCTTATTAAAATTCTATTATTTTTTTACACCTTTGAACTCAATTGTTCTCATTAAGTATATTGATCATAGGATCAATTTCCAATGCTTTTATCTCATTCATTCATTACACTTGCTTAACTCTTTTCGAGGTATGCTAACTTTTTTTATGAAGCAAAGGCTATCTACTCAACCATCTATTACACTAAGATACTTTTAATTTCTCTTTTCTTTGCCAAACAAATTACCACAATAGAGTACTTGTTGATTACTCAAACGTCACTCTTCTGAATACATTTTGGGGTGTTCATATTCTATACCTACCTTTTAAAAAAAACTTTTAATTTTTAATAATTTTTTTCAGTGGAGGTACTGGGGATCGAACCCAGGACCTTGTGCATGCTAAGCATGTGCTCTACCACTGAGCTACACCCTCCCCCCATACTTATCTGAAGGACAGTTGCTCTGTCTCAGCTGTCTGGTTGCTGGTCTCTCTCGCTGCTGGCAGATAATCTTTCTGTCAGTGTGAGTCGATCTTTCATCAGTTCAGGATCTGTTGAGAGTGTTTTTATTCTAAAATCCTTGAGAGGAAAACACTGGGCTGAAAGCAGAACTTTTTTTTTTCTTCTCGAATTGTGACTGTTCCCCTTTTCTGAAAATAAGTGACATTATACATACATCTTGGGAATATTCACAATGGCCTTTTTTTTTTTTTTTACATTTGCAAGGCCATGTGAAAAGTCATTTGTTAAAAAAAAAAAATCAGGTAGGAGTAAACAGGAAAAAAATTGAGAAGGAAATGCCCAGTGTGTCAACAGGAAAGAGGGTTGTCGGAATAAGATCGACTACCATGGAAAGGGAGACTTCTGGCATCTACACTTTATAACGTTTACACATTTAGTCTGCAAATATTTCGGGTAGTTTTTAGTGTTGCCATCTTTTACTTTTTAATTATTCTCAGAATGACGTTGAAGAAAAGGAATGAATGAAAATAATATTCCAAGATGCAGGGAAGTTCCATGCTATCGCTGGAGGGAAGAGGAAAGGATTTCCGTAGGGACCATCAGATCTAGAAGGAGACAGAGTAGAGCTCAGTGGTCGAGCGCGTGCTTGGCATGCATAAGGCCCTGGCTTCAACCCCCAGGACCTCCTTTAAAAAAAAAAAAGTAAATAAATAATTAAATAATCTAACTAAACCCCCACCCCTTCTGGAAAAAAAAAAATAGGAGAGAAAAGGGTGCAGCTCCGCATGTTTGTGGATCAGGCGATTTTTCAGGGTCTTGGGTTGGGGCGGCTGGACTGGACGTCACCTTCCCGTGCAGCGGGGGTGGGAAGCCTCCTTCTGCAACACGCCCCTTCGGCCTCACTGGAGCAAGAAAGGGGAGACATGGCCCCTCCTCTCCCAGCTCATCTCCCTAATTTTGGCCACACCGATTTCTTCTTATCCTTCGCGTCAGCCTGAACCTCTCTCACAGAGGGCTTGCCAGTTCCTACCTCCCCGCCTTCCTCAGGTCCACCGACTGCGCATCCTCGTGGTTTTTCTTTCTTTCTCTTTTGTCCCACAGTGCCGTGGGCAGTTTGCATCCGGGCGGTTCCGTCTGAGCAGCACCGTCTGGCTCGCCCCGCACCGCACCACCCACGCAGCCCTGCGCAGTCAGGCGCTGAGCGCCAGCCGCGTCTGTGACGTCGCGCGGCGCCCGAGGGCACCTACATCGCCACCTTAAGGGCCGCTATTGAAACTCCGCTCTGAATGCATTTTGCAATTACACCATTATCCTTTCTGCAAGAGAAACCTCCGGGCTGTCTTCCGCAGGGACAGATGCGCCGTGGTCGTGGTCGGGTCCATCCAAAGCTTTCCTGAGAACCTAAAATATGCCGTGGGAGGCGCGGCGCTGAGAGTTCCCCACATGGTGATTCCGACAGTAGATATTGTCTGGCGGGCGCATCTTTCCAAATTCTCCCTCTCGTTTCCCTGCGCAGGAACATACAATGGCTTGGGCCGTCATATTAAATTATAAGCCTGCAAAGTGGGAGGCCAGGTGGACTTCCCAGGTGCCTCACGTTATCTCCTTTAAGAAATGAGGATTTCCAGATCCAGAGAGGTCCGGTGGTTCTTCTGGAGCCAGAGCTGGAGAGCGGAGGGTCCAGGAAGCCCTGTCGTCTCTGTTTACTTTTCAGCTGGTCCCCACCCGAGTCCTGCTGTTCTTGCCTGATTTCCTTGTCAATACTCCCTCTGCACCGGGCAGGGAAATACTGACTCCCTCGTGCAGGTTACTGAGCCTGGGGTAGGACTTTGCTTTTTTCGAGCGGTGACCCCCTGCTTGGGCTCCCTCTCCAGTCTCCCCTTGTCCGCAGTATTAAACTTTTCCAGAAGCAGAGGTCTGGCATATTCTTTCCTTGCTGGAAAACGTGGACATCATCAAATTCCCAGGCTCCTTCCCTCATGATCTGATCTCCCAACTTTTCTCTTTTGTGTCCTCTTATTCCCCCTTTAAAAAAAAAATGTTTTTCATGTTTACCTGTACTTTAACCATTGTTGGAATTCTTTAAATCTTTTTTTTTTTAACATTTTTTTATTGAGTTACAGTCATTTTACAATGTTGTGTCAAATTCCAGTGTAGAGCATAATTTTTCAGTTATACATGAACATACATATATTTATTGTCACATTTTTCTCTCTGTGAGCTACCACAAAATCTTGTATATATTTCCCTGTGCTGTACAGTATAATCTTGTTTGTCTATTCTGCATATGCCTGTCAGTATCTACAAATTTTGAACTCCCCGTCCGTCCCTTCCCACCCCCCTCCCCGCTGGCAACCACAAGTTTGTATTCTATGTCTATGAGTCTGTTTCTGCTTTGTATTTATGCTCTTTTTTTTTTCTTTTTTTAGATTCTGTGTATAAGCGATCTCATATGGTATTTTTCTTTCTCCTTCTGGCTTAATTCACTTAGAATGACATTCTCCAGGGGCATCCATATTGCTGCAAATGGCGTTATGTTGTCACTCTTATTCCCTTGTAAACACCCTTTGCCCTTAGCCTCGCCAAGCAAAAATGACCCTGTGTTGGTCATGCCTGCCCCGTGTCAATTATCTAAAATATGACCCCCTTTTGCATGAATTCACTATGTCGGAATTCTTATCCCCACTGTCTAGCCTTTAACGTGTCCTGTACGCATCCAAATCCTACTCCTCCATGACGATCGGCCCACTGAGGGGTTTTGGAGAGTAGATCCTTTAGTGAATTGGCTTTTGGGGAGCTGGTCTGTTTCCTTCTGTCCTCCACGGAGCCTGAACGTATCTGTCCATCCAGATGCAGTGTCTCTAGTCTGAACTCTCGCTGCATTTTCTCTGTGCTTCGCTCAGGCCCTAACTTGTGTCATAGTTACACACCCCTGTTCTCCATTAGATTGCGAACTTCTCTCAGGACCAGTGTTGAATCCATATTTCCGTCCCTTCCCATTCAGGGTCCTCTAGTGCTTTGCACAAAGCTGATACTCAAGAAATACTTTTGAATAAAGCTGTTGAATGAGTAATGGGTGTGCTCAAATATTTTAATTTGTCACTTCCTCTGAGCATGTGCTTCAAGAGGACACCATGAGATAGGTCTGATATTAAATGCGACAATGTCTTTGAAATCCCGCGTGAGGTATGAAAGAGTTTTTCCTGTTAGGGTAGAGTCCATGCCTAGAATATTTGTGTTATCCTCAGGCTGGCCAACAGTATATCTTTTGGTGGTTGTGATCCAAATGAGGCTGAATTTGGGGTGAAATTTCTGTCCCCAACCTCACTATGTTTTAATCAAAATGCACTTTTGTTTTTGTATCTCCTCACCATTGGGACAAATCCCTTGTATGCTAATACATCTACCAAGTAGCTCACTGGATGAAGTGAGATATTTAAACGTCTTTCCAAATTTATCACACAGGCATGCTTTCTCCTATAAGGAAATTGCTTGCTGTGTAATGAGAACTGACTGTATCCTGAAGCAGCCGTTACCAATCTTTACCAAATATTGGAGTCATCTGTAGAGCTTCAAAATAATCCCAATGTGCAGACCACATCCTGCATTAATTAAATGTGAATCTCTAGTGATTTCACTGAGCAGCTGATACTGCACTAAAAGACTTACTCTGACCATAACACTTTGAGGTGTTTCTTTCCAGTGAAGGTTCTTTTTTGGTGACGGTTACTTGATTTAAAAACGTTGATTTCTTTGCTTCCCGTGTAACCAGGAATCATACTCCAGGTTTCTGGTTTTTTTCTTATAGCTTTATTAAGGTATAATTGCTATGCAAAACGTTACACATATTTAACACGTACAGTGTGATGAATTTTGACATAAGCCAACACACATGAAGCCATCACCACATCAAGGCAGTAAACATAACCATTGCCTCCAAAAGTTTCCTCTTGCCTCTTTGTTTTATTTTGTTTTGATCTGGTTTTGGTAGTAAGAACACTTAACATGAGACACACCCTTTTAGCAAAAAGTTTTCGATACACAATAGAGTTTTGGTAACCTTTAGGCACTACGCTGTGTAGCAGTTCTCTAGAACTTACACGTTTTGTGTAACTGAAATTTATACTCATTGAAAATAACTCTGCTTCCCCCTTGACGCCAGACCCTCCCTGTTCACCATCATTCCGCTCTCTGACTTACGGGTTTGACTATTTTAAGTGCCTTACATAAGTGGGGTCATGTGTGTTTTTTCCCTTTTTTTTGTGACTGGCTGGTTTCACTTAGCAAAACGCCCTCCAGGTTTATCCACGTTGTTGCATATGGCAAGATTTCCTTCTTTTAAGGAAACTAACAAGCACTGTAGTTGCAGCTATTAGAATAAAATTTCTTAACTATTAAAAAAAACCCTGAGTAATATTTTATTCCATATGCTTTAGCCATTTGCTGTGGTCTCAATGTTTGTTCCCCCAAAATTCATAGGTTGAAATTCTAACCCTCAAAGGGGAGGTGCACCCTTTGGGAGGTGCTTAAGCCATGAGGGTGGAGCCCTTATGAATGGGATTAGTGTCCTTTTAAAAGAGGCTCCACACAGATTCCTAGACCCTTCCACATGTGAGGACAGAGCACAGAAGGAATCAGGAAGAGGACCTTCACCAGAACATGACCATGATGGTGTCTTGGTCTTGAACTTCTCACAATTCTCTAGAACTGGGAGGATTAAATTTCTACTCTTTATAAACCACCCAGCCTGTGAAATTTTGTTACAGCAGCCTGAATGGACTAGGACACCAGTCACCCATTTTTTTTTTTAATGGAGGTACTGTGGATTGAACCCAGGACCTCATGCATGCTAAGCATGTGCTCTACCACTGAGCTGTACCCTCCCCTAACATTCATCTATAAATGGACATTTAGGTTGTTCCCATATCTTGGTTATTATGAATAGGCTGCAATGAACCTGAGCTTGCAAATCTCTCTTTGAGATCCTGACTTCAATTCCTTTGGATAAATATCCAGAAACAGGATTGCTAGATCATACGGTAAGTCTATGTTTGGTTTTTTGAGGAACTTCCATACTATTTTTCATAGCAGCTGCACCATTTTACATTCCCACCAACCCATTCCTACCAGGGTTCCAATTTCTCCACATTTTTGCCAACACTTGTCATCTTTTGCTTTTTGGTAATAGCCATCCTAACAGGTGTAAGGTGATACCTCATTGTGATTTTGGTTTGCAATTCCCTGTGAATTATTGATGTTGAACACCTCTTCATATACTTAACCATTTATGGTTGGAGAAATGTCTATTCAAGTCCTTTGAACATTTTTCAGTCCAGTTATTCATCTTTTTGCCCTTGAGTTGTGGGATCCCATACGTCTTGGAGATTAACTCCTTAGCAGATATATAGTTTGCAAATATATATTCTCTCCTCTGTAGGCTGCCTTTTTATTTTGTTGACAGTTTCTCTTGCTGTGCAGAAGCTTTTCCATCTGATGTAGTCCCACTTGCTCAGTTTTGCTTGTGCTTTTGGCATCATATCCAAGAAATCATTGCCCAGACCACCGTCAACAAGATTTCTCCCTATGTTTTCTTCTAGTAGTTTTACAGTTTCAGGTCTTACATTTAAATCTTTAATTCATTTTGAGTTGATATTTGTGTCTGATGTAAGATAAAGGTCTACCTTCATTCTTCTGCGTGTAGACATCCACTTTTCGAAGCACTATCTGTGGAAGAGACTATAGTTTTTCCATTGTGTGTTTCCATTGGCACCCTCATTAAATATCAATTGACCGTATACATACGGGTTTATTTCCGGGCTCTCTATCCTGTTCCATTGCTCTATATATCTGTTTTTATGCCAGCACCATACTCTTTTGATCACTATAACCTTGTAATGTATTTTCAAATGAGGGTGTGTGATGCCTCCAGCTTTATTCCTCTTGCTCAAAATCACTCTGGCTATTTGGAGTCTTCTGTGGTGTTTCCATATGAATTTGAGAATTGATTTTTCTATTTCTGTAAAGAATGCCATCTTTAATTTGGAATTTTGATCCATTTGACATTTAATTTGAGGACTACTTTGGATAGTATGGAAAATTGAACAATATTAAGTCTTTCAACTCATGAACATATGATGTCTTTCCATTTATTTATATCTTTTAAAATTTCTTTCATCAATGTTTTATAATTTTCAGTGTACAAATCTTTCACCTCCTTGGTTAAGTTTATTTCTAAGTATTTTTTTTTTTTTGATGCTATAGTAAATGAAATTACTTTCTTAATTTCTTTTTTTTGGATAACTTGTTGTTAGTGAATAAAAATGCAACTGATTTTTGTTTGTTGATTTTGTATCCTGAAACTTAGTTGAATTCATTTTTAGTTTTAATAGGGTTTTTTTTTTTTGTGTGACATTTTTAGGGTTATCTACATATAAGATCCTGTCGTCTGCAGGGATAATTTTACTTCTTCCTTTGTGATTTGGATACTTTTTATTGCTTTTTCTTGCCTAATTACTCTGGCCAGTACTATGTTGAATAGAAGTGGTGAGAATGGGCATCCTTGTCTTGGTCCTAACCTTAGAGGAAAAGTGCTGTAAACTGAATATTTGTGTCCCCCAAAATCCATATGTTGAAGCCCTAATCCCCAATGTGTTGCTGTCTGGAGGTAAGGCATTTGGGAGAAGTTAGGTCATTAATGTGGAGCCCTCAAGTAGGGGATTAGTGTCTTTATAAGAAGAGTCATAAGAAAGGATTTCTCTCCTCACCATGTGAGGATACAGTAAGAAGGCAGCTTTTGGCAAACCAGGAGGAAGATTTTTATCAGGAAATGAATCAGCTGGTGTCTTGATCTTAGACTTCCCAATCTCCACAACTGTGAGAAATAAATTTCTGCTGTCTTAGGTATTTGGTATAGCACCAGGACAGAAAGCTTTTCAGTTTTTCACCACTAAATGTGATGTTAGCTATGGGCATTCATGTGTGGCTTTTTTATGTTGACATAAATTCCTTTCTGTACTTAGTATGAGAATTTTTATGTGAAAGGGTGTTGAATTTTGCCAGGTGATTTTTCTGATGGATTGAGATGATTATATGATTTTTATCCTTCATTTTGTGTATCACATTACTTGACTTATGTATGCTGAACCATTCTTACATCCCAGAGATGAATCCCACTTGGCTGAGGTATGATCCTTTAAATGTGCTGCTGGGTTTGGTTTGCAGTATTCTGTCGAGGACGTTTGAATCTATATTCATCAGGGATACTGGACTGTGGTTTTTTTCTCTTGCGGTGTCTTTATCTGGCTTTGCTGTCAGGGTAATACTGGCTTCATATAATGAGTTTGGCAGTGTTCCTTCCTCTTCTATGTTTTGGAAGAGTTTGAGAAGGGTTAGAGTTAGTTTTTCTTTAAATGTTTGGTAGAATTCCCCAGTGAAGTCATCTGTTCCTTGCTTTTCTTTGTTGGAAGGTGTTTAATTGCTGATTCAATCTCATTACTTTTATTGGTCTGTTCAGATTTTCTGTTCCTTCATGACTCAGTCTCGGAAGGTTGTATGTTTCCAGTAATTTATGCATTTCTTCTAGGCTATCCACTTTGTTGGCATATAATTGTAGGCTCTTACGGTCCTTTGTATTTCTGTGGTATCAACTGTAATATGTTCTAGGCTTTGTGCCACATGTTCCCTAATACAATTACAATTTACCTGAACATCCTATCTCATTGGTATTATAATATGTGAATATTTTCTTTAGGATAACGTGACACGGTAAAACACTGGGTATCAGAACATCTCAGGTCAAGTCAGTGCTAGCATACTGCCAACCAGGGGCACATGGGGCAATCCCACATCATCTTAGTTTCCTCACTTGTAAGATTAAAATATTTCCAAGGTCTCATGTTCAAATGCTTGACCCACTCATTTATAAGCCCAGGTGGTGACAGATTATAGGGCAGCATAAGAAATTATTAAAAGCCCAAGGCTTAGAGTCCATCTAAGGATTTTAAGATGGATTTGAATCCTGGCTCCGCCAACTGCTGTTCTCTAACTTATGGTCAGCTGCTGCTGCAAAATGGGTTTTCCAGAAGCAGACGCTGAGAAGTTCGGTATGCAGAGTCTTTAGGGATCATGAAAGGAAGAGAAAGCAAGCAGGGTTGGTAAGGAAGAAATCAAAAGTAACGCAGGCTTGGAAAAGGCTTGGCCAACCCCGTGTGGAAATGGATGGAGCATCCATGATATCAGAATGGTCCATGATTGGGTCAGGCTTTCCACCATTTTGTGATTCCTTATTTGATATGAGCTTCCCTGGAAAGCATGCTCGTTGGGCAGAAGGGTTCTCTGCGGCTGGAGAGCAGCTGGAGGAACACATCCTCCCTTGAAGAAGGATGTTGGTGGTGCATTTTCACAGGAGCTACCTGATCCTTTCAGAGCGCATTTCCCAAGTGGTGATAATAATAGAATTTGCCTCCCAGGGTGCTGGGGTAATTAGATGGATTATTTTACATGACGTGCTTAGAACAGGGGTGGGGGACACAGCGGAGGTCTGAAATACACCACTGAAGATGATGATACAGGTGCCATAGACCTTTTGAGCAGTCGGGGAAGTTGGAGTTCATCTAATTCAGTAGGTTCCAAATTTCGGCATGGGTCAGAATCACCTGGAGGGCTCACTAGACACAGTTTAGGCTCCAGAGTTTCTTGGACAGAGCTTGAGAATTTGCATTTCTCGTAAGTTCTCAAGGAATGCCGACGTTGCTGCGTTTGTTATCACATCTTGGGGACCACTGGTCCAGACATTTCCTTTTCAGTTGAGATCACACAGGTTACGATCCTGTAGTTAGATTGTCACTGGGGTGAAGTTATTGAATCTGGAACCAGCATTCCCGGTCTGCTGCTCTCCCCACTGCGGTAACATCTAATTATCATGTCAGCACTGAAATGACTTCTTTTTTCAGAGCTGATACCGTCTGCAGGGGCTAAAAATATTTTGTTTGTACTGAGATTTTTTTGAATGTGATTAATAGCACGTGTAACATCTGAATCCGTACATTTGTTTCATGGATTCCTGCAGATAATGACTCTCATGGACTAATTCCAGGTGGTACATTTCTCTCTGCCAGCACTCCTGGGGCTCTCTGAAGTCAAAGACAAGTGATTTTACTGGAAAGTTTAATGAAGAAGTTTAATTAAGAGAAAATACTATATAGCATATATCAAACTGTAATGTACTCTGCGGACGGAAGTCATGCGGGTTCCTCCGTCACCTGAGACTCTGGGGCACGTTCACATCGCCTGCAGTTACTGGAGGGCTGTTTCCTTCCCAGACTGTTGTCTGAGGCACTGGGGCTCCTGCTTCTGCCGTCATCCTCCCAACTTTCTCTGTCCTCCTCGGCAGACGTCATGCCCATCTCCCCTCCTCGCCCCCACCGCATACCGCCCACGCACTCTGAGCTATCTTCCCGCGGCCTTAGCGCCCTCTTCTCTTTCAATCTTTCTTCACTCGCATGTGGTAAATGCTAAGCCCTGGGGGGAAAAAACAGAGCTACCTTTGCTAAATTGCTCTCGCCTCTCTGTGGACAAAAGACACACTGCTCCCGTGTTCCCGCTGCAATCTGGGCATCTTCAGAGATGCCGCGTGGGCCTGGCCAGCCTGGACTCCCTTGTCGTGATTCTGCATCAACGAACTGGGCTGGTTCTGCCAGTCAGAGGGGAACTGGACCGTTTTCGGGGGACATCAGCCTAGTTTTGGTTTTACACCTTCCTGAGTGTTGATAATCTCTTCTCACTCCTTCCCAGAGAGTCCTCTTGGCTTCTTTGAGAGCCTCCCCTTCCTGGCCTCCCTCCGAGGACCTCAAGCTACAGCGTATTTCTCCCCTGTAGCTCCCTCACGTAAGGTGGGTCTTTCTAGTGAGCATGAAAAAAGACAAACACTTATATTTTCCTATTGTTCAGCTTCTTGGGGCTCCTGTGACCACATACCTTGCATTCTGACCAAGCCAGCCCTGGAGGGACCATCAGAACCTGTGACCATGTGTGACACTGGCTCCTGGGCCAGGGTCTTAGATACACTTGTCTTTTCTAATGTGTGCCTGACATCCAGCCAGACCTTTCTGCTGCCCCCACGCCCCTTCACTTGCCTTGAGCTTGGGCAGCTAGAAGGATTTTGACAACTGTCCTTAAATTGCAGCCTAAGGGGACCGTTAGGACAGAATATTCATCTAAACATAATTATTGTTCAAACTTAACACCATCAGCTGGAAAGAGCTACTCCGGAAACAATGATGAAAAAGACAATAGTCTTAAGACAAAGATTCTCAGACTCTACCTACCTAAAGCACGGAAGGGGATTTTTAATGTTCACCTTTTTTTTTTCTGGGTATTTTTTTATTACTGCATATACCATGATTCAATATCAGTACGTATGTTTTTTTAATTTCATTTCTTTTTAAATTTGTATTTTGTTTTCCTGGCGGGGGTAGGTAATCAGGTTTATTTTATTTATTTGTTTGTTTATTTTAATGGAGGCAACCAGGGATTGAACCCAGGACCTTGTGCATGCTAAGCATGTGCTCTACCACTGAGCTAGACCCTTCCGGCTAAGCTCATTTTTGAGCTGAGTTCACTAGGGAGGAAGATCGGGAATGAAGAACTGATGTGCCTCTGAGAGGCTGTCCTGGGGCAGCACACCATGTGAGTCAACAAAGACGGAACACAAGTCTTATCTCAGAATCTTACAGCAGCGAACGCACAGGCTTTTTGTCCTCTCTCTAACAGACCACCTGGGAGAAACACCCAAAGTCAAGGGAAGAGGGGCATCCATCAAGGTGATATGAGTGGTGATGGTAACATCCTCTTGCTCTCAGGGTGTCCAGGAGAGAGGCTGGACCCGGGTCTTTCTCAGATGGGTTCCTGAAGTTTAGCAGAGAGAAAACCATTACGAAACCTGCTGGCACACGGGCAGACTCAGTGGTTAGGTGCCGTTGATACACGACTCTAGGAGTTTCACGAGGTGCAGGTGGGAGGCACCATTTTACTGTTTTACAAAATGGTGAAACCAATTCCAAAGGGCACCTGAGAGCACGTGTCTTGATTCCGTTGTCCCGCCCACCGGTCATGTTTGTTGTAACTTAATTCTTTTCTGAAGTAAGAAGCAGTCCATGCAAGGTGTGACTGTTTCTTTTCCCTTAGTTTTAAAATAATTTCAAAATCAGTTTATAGAAAAACAAGGTGTTTAGGGCTGAGTGAACAGTTCTGTGAGCTACTGGCAACTGGAACTTTGATTTCATTGTTTTTATAACTGCACAAATTGGAAGGAAGAAATCGGAGGATGGAGGAATATTTAGGTTGGTCAGGAGAAGAAAGGCCAGGGGCCATCTGAATATGCTTCCTTTGATTTTTTAATTTACTTTATTTTTAATTTTTATTTTTTTAGCCTTCTTTTTTATTGAAGTATATTCAGTTTACAATGTGTGTCAATTTCTGGTGTACAGCATAATGTGTCAGTCATACGTGAACGTACATATATTTGCTTTCATACTCTTTTTCATTCTAGGTCACTACAAGATATTGAATACAGTCCCCTGTGCTGTGCAGAAGAAAATTCTTGTTGACCTATTTTATACTGAGTAGTTAGTATCTGCATATCTCAAACTCCCGATTTATCCCTTCCCACATCCTTTCCTCCTTGATAACCATAAATTTGCTCTCTATATCTGTGAGTCTGTGTCTGTTTTGTAAATAAGTTCATTTGTGTCATTTTTTAGATTCCACATATACGTGATATCATATGGTACTTTTCCTTCTCTTTCTGGCTTGCTTCACCTAGAATGACGATCTCTAGGCCTAAATAAAAATTTAAAGCTTTTCTTGTAGTGGAGTTCTACTGGCAATGAGTTCTTCTAGTATTTTTTTTTTTAAATATGAAAACATCCTTATTTCCTCCTCGTATTTAACATGGATGTTTTCATTAGATATAAAATTCTTAGTCGAGGGTGCTTTTCTTTCAGCAATTGAGACAACCTCTGTTTGCTGTAGTTCCTGATGATAAATTTTGAATCATTGCTTTCCTGTAAGTCATACATCATTTTCCTGTGGCCGCTTTCAAGAGTCCCCGTGACGCCAGTATCAGCAGCTTGATTATGATTACCTGGGCAGGGTTTTCTTTGTTTATCTCTTGCTTACGTTTACTGAGCTTTCTGAATATGAGTGTTTATGTCTTTCATCAAATTTGGGAAGTTTTGAGTCATTGTTTTTTCAAATGAGCTGTATGTCTCACACTCTCTTACCTCTTCTTCTTGAATTTTATTCATGTCTGTTGGACATTGATTGTTGTCCTCAGGTCCTTGAAGGTCTGTTCTTTTCTTCTAATGTTTTTTTTCCTCTGTGTTCTACATATGCATATTGATGTATCTTCAAGTTCCTGACTCCTTTGTCCATCATTTCCATTCTGTTGTTAAGCCAATATAGTAAATTTGTAATTTCAGGAATTGTATTTTTTTTTTTAGTTTTAGAATATTCATTTGTGTTATTTTTTATTGCTTATATTTCTTTGTTCAGATTTTCTATCTTTTCATTCAGTGTAAGCATATTTTCCTTAACGTCCTTGAGCTTAGTTGTAATAGCTATTTTAGAACTCTTGTCTGCTAATCACAATATCTAGGTTATCTCACCAATGATCTTAGGAGCCTGTCTTTTCTCTTAAAAAATGAATCGATATTTGTTTGTCTATTGAGTAATTTTGCTTTTATCCTAGCCTTTGTAAAAATTATTTTGTAGGAACTGTCAATTCTGCTATATTCCTGTTATAAGAGTTTTATCAGATAATTTACTTTCTTTGACTCAAAACCCTCTTGTAGGTGGCAGTTCAACTCATATTTCGATTCTTTTAACTTGGCTTCTCTGCTTTAATTCTTTTTCATGCCTGTATTCATGGGGCAACAAGAGACTGTGGCAGAATTTATGTACATAACATGGTACTCACGCTCTCTCTTTCTCTTTCATGAAATCTACCCCCTTATTTTCTAGTACCTATGTTTGTTTGTCATGAACTCTGTCTATTTCTTCTGGCCAGAAACATGTGAGATTTTATGTCAAAGTTTTAGTCACTTTACCTGGTGGCATTTTCATCCTGCTTGGAAGTTAAGAATCATAAAAAAATGTAATTGTGACCAGTTCCTTTTCCAATTGTTGTCTTCCCTCCAAAATTTGCCTGCTTTTTTTTTTTTTCCTTTCCGGTGCCATCAGGCTATTTTATTTTGCCCACATTTTATAACTGATATCTGCAGGGTATCTGCAGGAACTTACTTAGCTATATTGGACTTGGGTACTAGTTTTATTTTTGAGAAAAGTATGATAACCATAATCTTTTCAGAGTTTAGGGCATTTAAAGTCTTAGTCCAGCTATAGGTACACTGCAGAAATGTAACAAATGTTTGTTAAATGAGTGAATTAAAAATCTGGTCTGATTACTTTTCCACTGAAATAGAAGATTGTCTAATCTAATTCAATACACTGACTCTTTGACTTTTGCTATTATGTTAACCCAGTTGCAGACTTGGAGAGAGGGAAGCAGTGATTTCTGTTTATTTACACAATGTTTGTTTGGTGGATTCTTGGCTTTACTTAAATTAACATTTCTGAGGATACCGACCATTGTTTCTCAGCAGTGAAATTCAATCAACCAGAAGAGAAATATATCTTCAGTTCTGGAACAATAAGATAAACACTCTTTGTTTGTCATTATTTTTAAGAAACAGATTTTAATCGAGAAGCAAGTCACTTGGGTAAGTAAGATTGCTTTAGCTTCTAGAAAAATAATGGAACGAGTGATTTGTAGGAAAAACAACCATGCTTACTTAAGTGTTGTAAAGGACATGAAATATGAACAAATCAACAGTTTATAATTACAAGAAACTAATTTGATTGCTTTTCTAAATATAATTCAATTACTAAAGTAGTAGTCCAAAGAAATAGAACAGATGTTTGATCCAGTACCTCATAAAATATTTTCTTAGCCATGTGTGAATGAATTAAAATTGATTTTGTAGATGTTAATTCAGGAGCTGCTATGCTGTATAATTGAACCCCAAATTACTCAGAAGATTTATTTTTCAACAACACTATGTAACTTGGAATGGAGAAGGCTTATGGAAAATTGGAAGAAGGAATTAGCAGCCAAGATCTGAAAACCATATATTGCTTATGGGAATACTTAAGATCTAGGAACTTAGTGTTTTAAAAATATGTGCTTAACATTTACTCAAAAGAGCATATTACTAAATAGGTTTAGGGAGAGACTTTGAAAGTGGGTGTGGGAGATGTGGTGGCTTTGAAATAAGCCTGCAAGTTCTCTGATAGGCCTCCTTATTCAAGGTAAAGTGCAACCCCTCCAACCTCCAAATCTGAATATGAATGGACTTAGTGACTTACTCTTCAACAAGAAAATGTGACAGGAATTATGGTGAATGACTTCCAAGGCCAAGTCATAAGATACTTTATTGCCTTTGCTTTGCTTCTGTTTGGGTTACTCATCCAAGGGGAAGCCAGCCACAGTGGTATCAGGACACCTGAGAGACCCTACTGTGAAGTCCTTGTGTGAGGGGCTGAAGCCTCCTGCCAACAGCTAGCACTGGTCTACTAGCCATGGAAGTGAGCATCAGCCTCTAGCAAACCTATTTTTGGTCAAGCTTTCTGATAATTCCAGATGACTGTAGCACCAGGTGACAACTTGAATGAAACCATAGGAGAAGCTCTAAGTCAGAACAACCTAGCTAAGTTACTCTTGAATTTCTGGCCCACAGAGACTGCGAGATAATACATGTTTATTGTTTTAAACAACTGAATTTTGAGGTAATCAGTTATGTAGCAAATAGGAGATCACAAAAGTCTAGTTATGTTTAATTTCCAATTATACTTAGAAATGGCGTGCAAGCTTACCTTACATTAGTTACATTTAATTCTATTTTTTCCTGCCTCTTTTTAGGGCTGGAGGCCAGTTTCTTCAAATGAGGGTGGAGATTCTCCTTGTATCTTTATCACAGAGATTGTGTGTGTGGGATGGGATGGAGTGACAGAGGGCTGATGGTGTGGGTGATGGTGGAGGGATGGTGGTGATGGAAGTGGTGGGGTGATGGTGGTGGTGATGGTGGTGATGATGGTGATGGTGATGGAGGTAATGGAGGTAGTGGGGTGATGGTAGTGTTGGTGGTGGTGATGGTGGTGAGGATGGAGGTGATGGAGGTGGTGGAGGTGGTGGTGATGGTGATGGAGGTGGTGGTGATGCTGGAGGAGGTGGTGGTAGAGGTGGTGATGGTTATGGTAATGGTGGTGGTATTGATAGTGGTGGTGATGGAGGTATTGATAGTGGTGGTGACAGAGGTGGTGGGTTGATGGTGATGATGGTGGTGTTGATGATGGTGAACAGGGAGAAATGAAATAAGACAAATAAGGAATAACTGAAGGTCTACGTTTTAAAAATCCATTCTATCAATTTGAAATTTTTGATTTAATTGAGTTGCCCTTAAAAAAACCAAATACCCTTGGTAATCATTCCATAATATCTATGAACATCAAATCAACACATTGTACACTTTAAATATGTACAATTCTATTGGTCAATTATTCCTGAATAAAGTTAGAAAATATAAAATGCCCTTGGGAGGGTGAAGCTGTTATTTGTCATTCGTACTTCCCTGTAGACTATTTGAGTAGATAATTACACCGCCCAACACATGGTTAAAAGATGGCGGAACAAGACACTTGGGGAAGGTGGACTTGGAATACAGGCAAGGTAGGATGGCAGGCTGAGAAGGGTCCTGCAGTGGATTCGGGAAGCCAGTTATCAAGTTGAAAGTCAAGGGAACTGAGAACTAAGGCACTTTTATTTCAAAAGATGAAAGAAGGGCATGGAACAGACAGAAAAATGGTTGAGGCCAAAGATTGTAATTTCTGGTTCTGAAACTTGCCCTTGGCTCAGTCACGGGTATTTTAGAAGCGCTACTGAAACTCTCATTTGTGCCCTCTCTGGTGTCTCCTCAAGGGTCAAGTCCAATGCCTGCCTTACTACATGCTATGACGAAGGGGTCACTGCAGCTGTGACTCATGAAGTCTGTGCACATGCCTTGGGGGGTTGTTCCTCACGGATGCAGCTGAAGTTCCCGCCGAACCTCATTCCTTCCCGCACCTACCTCATCATAGCCCTGCGGTCACATGCCACCCGCTGTGGTAATTGTACCCTCACATGTGCTTTCCTTCTCCCAGACTGTAAGCCAACTAGAGGTTGGGGTCTTGCCTCACCCATTTTGATGCTCCCTGTTGAACGTATTGGTAGACTATGGGTATAAATATTTGTGAAATTGTGTTGAATGTGCAAAACCAAATCTAGCACTTTTTAAAATAGCATTGAGCCAACATGACTTTATTGAAAGAAGCAACTTTCAGAAATACCCAGTACTTGCCTCAGTAAACATTTATTGAGTCTTAAGGTCTAATGGGAGTGCGCCCCACAATTGTGCGTGAGTGAGGGTGGAGTGCTGAGTATGGGAGACCTAGTTAGGAAAATTGGATGGAACTGGAAGAAGAAGGAGAAATAGAAGGAGAGGAATGGATCTGTCCATGAGGTTGTCCTTGAAAGTGGAATTGTAAGAGGTATAGAAGAGGAGAGATGACGGATGAGAGAGAGAGAAAAGAAACAATATGTTAGAGATACAGAGGGATAAATGGGGGAAAAAATAATGACCTTGAGTGGAATTGTGAATAAGTAGAGATGTTATCAGAACAGTCAGGACGTAACATCCAGAACTGTTCCATCTAAGGGCTACGTCACCTACGTCACTGATCTATTTCATATTGTGCTCAGTTGGGTGCTTGGGTTGCAGGGAGCTGAGATGTGGGCTAGATTTAAGAAAATAAAGCTCACTTTATATGTGGAATCTAAAAAAGAAAGAAGAAGGAAAGAAAAAGACAAATGAATGTAAATTCAAAACAGAAACAGACTCATAGACATAGAATACAAACTTGTGGTTGCCGAGGGGAGCGGAGGTGGAAGGGACAGACTGAGAGTTCAATATTTGTAGATACAGACAGGCCTATGTAGAACAGATAAACAAGACTATACTGTATAGCACAGGGAAATGTATACAAGATCTTGTGGTAGCTCACAGAGAAAAAGAATGCGACAATGCATATATGTATGTTCATGTATGACTGAAAAATTGTGCTCTACACTGGAATTTGGCACAACATTGTAAAATGACTGTAACTCAATAAAAAAATAAATAAAGCTCACTTTAAGGATCTGCATGTATTGCATTGAAGATCAGGAAAGCCAAAGGACCAAGGCCATTCTCATGGTCCTGACCCTGCTGCCCTTTCCCTGACTAGCAAGATCTCTCTTGGCCTCTCTCTGACCTCCAGGTCATACATCAGGCTGTCCATTTCTCAACCTGAAGGGAGTTAGTCCAACAGGCTTTGCTAATCAGCATCCTCTGGTAGACAGAGGGCTTGTGGGCTGGGCCCCAAGGTCATCCACTCCATGTCTGTCCTGGTGCAATGAGCCTGGGCAGCTTCCTTGAGTGAGCATGGTTTCCGCTCTGCAGATGACACCTTGGTGAAAATGTCCAGTTAAATATAAATGACACTCTGCAAAGAAAAGAAAAGCCTGAATCGTATTTACAGACGACCCAGACATTTAACACAAAGATCCAAACATGTAATGGGATGACAGCAAGGAAGGCATTTGCTATACATGCCTGAAAAAGGCAGCTTACTCCTGCCACTTCTCTCTGACACCCCTACATGACTGAATAAATCCATTTTAACTGGTTTCAGATTTTCCCCAGTACTCTAAACCCTCCATCTTCTGTGCAAGGTGATTTTTCAACTTAAAAGTTTAGAAACGTGCCCTCTTCTCTTGAAGGCACCGAGGTATCTGCAGCTTCGTGGAGATAAAACACCTGCAGACTTTTCTGACTCTATGGGTGGGCGAGCAGAGACAGATTCCACACCTGACATCTGCTTCCTTTAATACCCTTCAGGGTCTTTGCCCCATATTTCCCACAACCCCTTCAAAATCACTTCCAACCGCTTCCGATTTTTCAGTGCCAGTAAATGCTCCCACAACGTAAATCGTTGTTCTTGTCAGATGGTTGGGCTGTCTCTTCGGGGAAGACAATACTAATGTCTTTCTTCTCATCCCTTACAAGCAAACATTCGTTAAGGCAACAGGTAAGTCATAGGAACATATTTCCCTGGTGTGCTTTTCTTGTTATGTTACTGGAAGTAAATGTCTCAGAGATGCTGTACTTGCTGGTACAATGAAAACCTGAGTGGATGACGGTCTTTGAATCCCAGGTGCTAAGGGCTTTTTAGCAGCCCCCTCTCCTGGCGCATGAACTCTTTGAGTTTTCGAGTTTTCTTGCGTTCTCACCTGCTGATAATAAGGTCGTTCGTCTCGGGGTCCCAGTGGCCACGGGGCGCGGTTTGTGTGAAGCCCCTGTGTGACAGTTTCCAGGAGAGCTGGACAAGGGCAGACC
Organism: Camelus bactrianus; assembly: GCF_048773025.1. Classification (NCBI taxonomy): domain Eukaryota; kingdom Metazoa; phylum Chordata; class Mammalia; order Artiodactyla; family Camelidae; genus Camelus; species Camelus bactrianus. The sequence goes on from NC_133540.1 coordinate 20,146,056, forward strand.
CTGGAGGACACAGGACCACAATTTACATCTCTTGTGTGCCTTGCCTCAGGGCCCTGGCGTGATGTCTCAATCCCAAAGCTTCTTATTAAAAAAAAGGCAGTCACGGGCAAACAGGGGAAACAGAACAAATCTGTCCAAGGTAAAGGTGTTTACTCTGCATCTCAGCCTTAGAAACGCTCAAATCCCACTAAGGGGACAGAAGGGAACTTACAGAAACATACTGTGAGCGGAGCAGGCAGACTGCAGTGATTTTCAAAAGTCTGCCATAACTTTCTGGTTCAATTTTTGTTCCCTTGAGGGTAAGGAAGTGAGATTTTATATTTTTCCCTCTGTAGGAGTTCACATCAGGATAAAGCATACCTTGGCTTGATGGGTGAATAATGAAAGAGATTGTTTATGTTTCCAGGATGAGGATCATTTTGGAAACCAAGATGTGTTCATTGATGGTGGAGGGCATAGCCAGTATTGAGGTAATTTATGTGTCAGTTGGAACAGGTACTTTTTTTTTTCATTGAAGTATAGTCCATTTACAATGCCATGTTAAATTCTGCTGTACCTCATAGTGGTTCATTTATGTATATACACATACATTCCTTTTCATATTCTTTTTAGGCTATTGTAAGGTGTTGAATATCGTTCCTTGTGCCATACAATGGGACCTTCTTGTTTATCTATTTTATATATAGTAGTGTGTATCTGCAAATCCCAGCCTGCCAATTTATCCCTTCCCACCTCCTTTCCGCCCCAGTAACCATAAGTTTGTTTTCTATGTCTGTGAGTCTGTTTCTGTTTTGTAAATAAGTTCATTTCTGTCCTTTTTTTTTTTTTTAAAGATTCCACATATAAGTGATATCACATGGTATTTTTCTTTCTCTTTCTGGCTTGCTTCACTTGGTATGATAATCTCCAGCTCCATCCATGTCGCTGCAAATGGCATTATTTTATTCTTTTATATGGCTGAGTAGTATTCCATTGTATAAATATACCACAGCTTCTTAATCCAGTCATCTGTCAATGGACATTTATATTGTTCCCATGTCCTGGCTATCGTAAATAATGCTGTGAATGTTGGGGTGCATGTATCTTTTCGAATCAGGTTTCCTCTGGATATATGCCCAGGAGTGGGATTGCTGGATCACAGGGTAAGTCTATTTTCAGTTTTTTCGAGGAATCTCCATACTGTTTTCCAATAATGGCTGCACCAAATACATTCCCACCAGCAGTGTAGGAGGGTTCCCTTTTCTCCACACCCTCTTCAGCATTTATCATTTGTGGACTTTTTAATGATGGCCATTCTGACTGGTGTGAGGTGATATGTCATTCTAGTTTTGATTTACATTTCTCTAACAATTAGTGATATTGAGCATTTTTTCATGTGCCTGTTGACCATTTGTATGTCTTCACTGGAACTACAAAAGACCCAGAATCACCAAAGCAACACTGAAGACAAAGAACACAGTTGAAGGAATAAGCCTCCCAGATTTCGGACGGGACTGCAGAGGAACAGGCTCTTCCTGATGAAATGTAACTGACTTTGACAGTCGTGAAAGAGAACAAATAGTGACAAGATACCAGGTTTGGGAGCCAGACTGCCTGAGTTTCAATCCCTGCTCTGCCACCTAACAGGTACGTAATGCTGAAAAAAAATTTAATCCCTTGAACCTCAGTTTCCTCATCTTTGAAATGGGATAATCAGAGTATCTACTCCAGAAAGCTGCTCTAAGAATGAAAAGAGTCGAGATTTGTGAAGGGCTCAGACTGTCTGTGGTCTGCAGTCAGCTTCCTGAGCACTGGCTGCACATGTATGTGTAAGTTCACAAAGACTGCTACTTCTCTAGCTATGTCATTGGCCAACTTATGTGACCATGGACAAGTCCTGTAACCTCGTTAGCTACCCTTCAGTCCTTTATTTATACAGTCAGGAGGGTGGACTGAACTCCACCCTACCTGTGCACATCTGTGACTCTGTCTCGATGTTTGGAACTGGCAGTAAAGACATGAAGATTGCAATGGAAATAATCACTGGAGTCCATGCTGAGTCATCTGCAGAACTGGGTGGGTATGAGTCAGATGCCTTTCCATCGGCCTGATATTTGAAGCATGGGATGGTCTGTGGGTGATCTCAGATTCAGAGTCTTATCTACACAGACATCTGCCAGATAAAAGGACAGTCCAGCTGGCAACAACCATGAGATACTTTTCCATTAAAAATGAATCCAGATTTGTGATCCAGACTGTGTAAAGGCTGGCTACAGCTAAGATTAGAAAATATTTATACCTTAGTCAGAAGGGGAAAAAAAAGCCAAAGATTTAAAACAGCAGGGAAGCTTGGCCACTGTCCAGGCTGAGTTGAGTGCGTAGGTGAGATACAGGTGTTGCTCTCAGGTGATGCTCTCAGGTGATGCTCTCAAGAAAGAAACTATAACATTGTAACATGAAGCAACTGAACAGGTTTTTTTTAAATTAAGATAAATTCTGCAATATTTGGAGAATTCACTTCTTGTGAAACTGAACAAATCTCAAGTTGGGTGGAAAAAGAGATACATCCAGAGACCACACCAGTTCCCTGAAATTCAGAATGACCTACCATGTCATGTACAACTTAAATCAAGTCTGCGTATCTTTAACATTCTTAAAACAGTGCTCCATTTTTATTCTCTTGTTATTCTTTTGTAGAACTCAGAAGTGTGTTTTGAGTATGACCTTAGCTGTTGCTTGTGCATTTGAGCTCCTTGGAAAAAAGAAAAAAAAAAAAGAATGTTGCTGAAAGGGGCCATAAATAAACAAGGAGTCAGTGTAGATTTGCAGATCTTTCCTCAGAGGTCTAAAGGTCACTGAAGTATTGGAAAATGGAACAAAGGAATAGTTAAAGGAAAGAATAGCAACAAAAAATGAAAACTTCAAGAGAAAATACACAGAGAAGCAGAAATATTTAACTAAATTAATATCTACTTGCAAGGGTCAAGATGGTCTAAGAACCACATAAAGCAGAAAGACCCCCAAGAGAGAAAAAGGCATCCCAATAAATAAAAATAAAAGGAGAGTTGTGACAAGACTTCAAATGGGTAAGGCTGTGAATTTGCTGTTTTCTAAACAGGCTGATTTTCAAAACCTAGGCAAGGTCTTTACTATTAGAAAGTCATGAAGACCTTTGAAAAAGCCTGGGTTGTTGTATTCAGTTTGAGGCATTTCACTGCCAGGAAGATGAAAGCAAACAGAGATGAGAATTCAGAGGGAAAAAAACCCCACACATAACAAAAGTATTTCAGGGTCTACGGAGGATTGACTTTTCGAGAGAAAGTATGAATTAAATAGAATAAATAATAGCTTGGTTTGCAAAGTCTAAAGAAAGGAAGGTGATACGTTATATAGGTTTGCAAAGTCTAAAGAAAGGAAGGTGATACGTTATATGTGTCTAAAATGTAACAGAGCAAAATCACAAGAGAAGGGGCATTCAAATTCCATAAACTTAGTTAGCAGTGTGATTCTCCCATTCACGTTAGGGTTTGGACTTTTATTTATCAGTATTTGTTGAGTGTATGGAACATTTGTACACACACACTTGCATACACATTCATATTGCCAATAAGTACCCAATTCTTTGTTTCTTCAAGAAGAAACCCTGAATTTTCTTCTTGAGTTTAAGACAGGCTGGGACCTGGGACCTGGGACCCTTTGCTACAGTGCTTGCACCTGGACAAATGTTTCTCAAGCAACAGGATACAAAGAATCTATAAAGGACTAAAAATAATTGCACCCACTCGCAGCTGGGGCAAAATATGAACTACAAGATACAAAAAGATCACATACCCAGCTGCCATCTGTGACGTGCTAGGAACGAGAGCAGGAAACTGCGTGTGACCCCTGCACACAGCACCACCAAGGGGGTGGGCAGAACCCCCAAGCCACTCCTCCAGCTCCAAACCTGGACCTGCCCCTTCCTCTCCCCATTTAAGGGACCAGCTCACCCTCCACCTGGGGAGTGAGCGAGAGCACCAGTTACTTGTTTTCATTCCCTCGTGCTGCAGTCCTAGTAACGCCTTGCCTCAATTTCTCCTCTGGGCTTTTATCAATTTCCACTGATAGAGTGCAAGGACCTGGGTTCCGTCAAGTTGATCTCTGAGACCACTGAAAATGACCCTTCATTTCTTCTCTCTGAAGAGACTGAAGGAACCACATCATTGGCTGAGCTGAAGTTTGCCCATCTCAGCACTGGCTAACATGAGCCTTGATTATTTTCCATAAGTGAATACAATACAGTCTTTTGAAAGGTATAGCTTTGTTTACTGGGAATTATTGGCGGGTGGGGGTTGCCAGTCATTATAACACTAAGAGAATTAAGTGTATGTTACTATTTTACTCTGACTGTATGACAGATGAGAACCTCCATGGAAGACACAGAGGTCCACTGAAATAAATCATTTAACACATATGAACAGGGAAGAGGCTCAAAATATATAGATTTAATATTGCTGCAGTGGAGCTATGACTGTATTCTGTTTCCTATTTATTACCTAGTCATTCTCTTTCCTACCCTGTATCCAGCCTTATACATAGTAGGTGCACTAAACGTAAAATTATTCAATAGACAAACGCCTATAGCTTTACACACACACACACACACACACACACACACACACACACACACACACACACACACACACACACACACACACACACACACAGGTCCAGGGAGGCTAGGCTGTTGATTTCTAAAACGCTGGGGTGTTTTTCTCCTTACTTACCATCTTTCTGGCTGTGTGAGCCATAGATTACCTTGTGCTATGGCTGTTTAGGGATGGATGTTCAATCAATGGAGGCACTGGGCTGAGGAGTTAAGCAAATGTTGTTTCGTGCTGCCAGCTGGGCTTCAAAACGTGGCCATCCCCGTGTTAATTGCCGACTAGTTATTTTTCAAGGAAACAGAAAAATTGTCATCTCCTCTGTCAGCGTGAGATCACTGAATCATTAAGACTCACCAGCCCAGACTGTAGCATAAAGATGTTTTCCTTTGCTGTGGATTTTCTGGGGAGAGGTTTCCAAAACTCCGAGTTTAATGCAATGAAAATGACATTTAATGCACAACAGGTATTAATAGAAGCGATCACGACTAAGCAAAGGTGAATTGAATCGTGGAGACTGGCCATTACAGTCTGATGACTGGAATTAAACGCGGACGCAATGAGCGGAGGCGGCAATGTCTCCTAGTGACCAGCAGAGGTCACCCGACAACCAGATAACGAGTAGGAGGCGGGCGCGTTCTCCGGCCAGATTCAGGATGCGCTCCAGAGACATGCCGCGCTCACTTGGGATCAATCATTAACTCCAAACTGGGAAACAGAAAAGGCGCTTCTCAGAAACGACGTTTTTCGCTGGGTAAAAGGGGAAAACCTCGGGGCCAACTCTGGGGTTCTGCATGTGGTCAGTGGGGCTCGGGGAGAAGAGAATGGAAGAGACCCGAGGGGAGATACTGTCTGCCGGGTTAAGACGCTATTGACCCAACTTCAGAGACCAGGACAGACAGCCCAGCCTCCAGGCAGGCTGCCTTTGCCGTGTTCAAGGGCCGAAAATTAAACGCTCTTCCCCCTTGTGTTTCAAAGGTGTTTGTAAAATGCATTTTTACACCATGAAAAAGATTTCAGATCGCCGGGGTTTTAATAATGATTCTTCTGTTCTTTTTTTAAGTCAGATTTTTTTACTTTTTTCTTTTTCTCTTTTTTTTTTTTTAAATTGAAGTATAGTCTTCTATTCTTGCAACTACTCTCTTTCTCTTCAGTGTCTGCCATAAAAAAGGTGCGTCCTCCTTAATTCCTTGTCTTTGGATTCCTGAATCATCCTCTGAAAGGGTTTCCAAGAGACTGGATTAGTCATAAAGTGACCGAGGAAGTGCTGGGTTAAGCTCCGCCCTGGGTGCTCACAGAACACGTGTGTGTCTGAGACCCTCAAAGGGGCCCCATTTTAAAGATGGCAAAACGGAGCTTCCCAGAGAGCCGCAGTGCAGACCAGGTCTACCAGATGTGTTTGACAGTAAATCTCAGGTTTGACTATACATCTGTTTGTACGTATAAGGCTGGAGGAGACAAAGGAAATTAAAATTCAACTCTGCTTGGCGTCTGAGGGTCGATGTCCCAGGGCAGGGGAAGACCGAGGTCTGAGAGAGCTAACTGACGCTTTCTGCTCCGTTTTCTTCCATTCAGGGCTTCCAGGGATGACGTGTTGCCCACCAGCATTGGTGGGGATGGTACTGTCCCCAGTCTACTGATCCCAACGCTAATCTCTCTGGAGTCATGTTCACAGACATACCTAGAAACAATGTTTTACCAACGACCTGGGTACCCCCTGGGGCAGGTCAATTTGATACATGAAATTAACCATCACACCTGAGTCTTCTCTCTGTTAAATGTGGTAAGATCACTCAGAGGTTTTTATGTTATTTTTGAAAACATGGAATCATTTTCAATCCTTCCTCCATTTGAATGAACCTCATTTGTCCGTGTGCTTCCTCCCCGTGGTCCTGAGTGGAGTGAAGCCAGCATACAGCAGGCCTGTCCTTTCTGCTTTTAAGATGCTATGTTTCTATTGACTGCTATGGATTTTTTTCTTTTTTCTGAAAATCCCTCAAATTGCCCTTCTTTTCTCCTCCTGCTTCTTATTTTCTCTTTACTTCCCGGAAATGACGTTTTTGCCTTGGGTCCTTACTACCAGAAAAATAATTCACAGTGCTATGATGAAAAATAGCTTAGAAATGGTATGTAACAAAAGGCAAAAAATGTTTTGTAAATATGAGGCTCAGTGGTAACAGGAGATGAATGGTAGATTCAACCTCCAAAACATTTACTGACTTTTCTTACAGCATCCGTGCTAATGGTGCTTTACAAAATGTGGTGAACACACCAGGCTTGGTTGCAGTGATAACATTACTGCTCTGTTAACCCACAGTTTAAGAATTGAACACTGAATTCCTGGTCAGTTATTTCTAAACTTCTATAAAAACTCGTATTCAAATAACTTTAGTCGTATAGACGTTACAAATAACATGCTAAAGCCATTGCCTCCTTAGGAGCAATTCGCAAGTATAATTAAAAAAACAAAAAACCAATCAACTAGTCAGCTGACCTAAGAGAGTGTTTTGAGCAAGCTGGAAAACAGAATGAAGTAGCATGTCATGCATGAGTTAATACCTCTGTTTTCGTGCTAAGGGACTCCGGGTATTATGTGCAAACAGTCTGAACTAAGGCTGCATAAGATGTCAATTCAAAGTTATTAGTGTCATTTTATAGGCATTAAAAAACCACCTGGCATTATCTTTTCATTCTTGAATTTCGTAAGTGGACACAATCTATTTGCACACAGTTGTGCCCAGATGACATTAATTTTTAATGTGGTTAAACTCCATTTGAATGTATGCCAAGATAGAAGCAATGATTAGCTTATTTTGGAAATGACCACTTAATTCTTTCCTGTTATGGGATAACCTCTACTGAAGAGAGAGCTTTCATGGAGACTTCCTGTCTCACCCCCTGAGTGGTCCTAAAATTGAACCTCTGAGCTTGACCTTCAGACCTCATGCTGACCCAAGGTGAATGAGACCTTCTTCAGGACTTGAATCTAAAGATATTGAGCCGGTGCATGGAGTCATTCTAGCACTGAATGCACAGAGCAGAGGAGAACAGAGAATAGGATTTAAGAAAATTTTCCTGCTGATAAAGGAAAGGACCTTCCTGAGGTGAGAAGGTCAAAAGAGAAGGATCAGAAGGGCTGGAACCAGGTGGGTCCTGAATATCTCAAAAGGGATCCAGTGCTGCCTCTCTTTGAGTCTCAGATAAGACTGTCTCTGAGATGGTCAGAACCTAAGGTAAGCTGAGGGGGCATCCAAACCAAATGTGTTCACCTGAAATCTAGAGAAAAGGCCCCCTTGCCAAGGCCCCCTCATACCAAGAAAAAAAAAGAGACATGCTGTTCTTCAGCCGTGATAGTCTCACAAAATTGCACAGAACCTGAGATGGCTCGGGAAGGCCATTTGTGTCGTTGTCAAGCCTGGGGAGGGAGGGAAGATGTGTGGAGCGGAGATAGAATAGGGCTGAGGTCCAGGCCAATGGGACGTTATCAAACATGACGGAGTCAGAGACCTAGAAGGAACTCTGCAGGAGCTCAGAAGTTACAAATGCAAATCCTAGCAAGATCTGAGGGTGTAACATGGATGCACCATTGGCTTGTCTGTCTTCTCTTTATTCTTCTCAAGCCCTGAGGCCTGGGAAAGAACCTGACAGGGGGCCTCCCGGAGGATGAGAGATTGTGTGGAGCAGAGGCAAGCCCTCCAGCTGAGGCTTCTTAGACCAGACAAACAGCCTGTCTGCCCAAGACGCGAGAATGAGGCCATCTTGGACCATCCCGCCTCGGCCAGCCACCTGCTGACCACAGAGATTAGCCATGCTAGACCAGCTAATCCAGAGGACAAGAAGAAATAACAAATGGTTGGTATTAAAAAAGAAAAAAACAAACTCCTTTATGGTTATTTTGAAGTTTCATAACTGGAAAAAAAACCTATTTGCACAATGTTTTAACATAACATTACCCTGATGATATTAATTCTAATGTGGCTCAACTCTGTTTCAATTTGGGTCAAGAGAAAAGCAGCAATTTATTCTGAGAAATTACCCCTTTCATCTTTCACCACGTTGGGCAGCTTCAAACCTTACTGTGTTATAAGGTCAGCAAAAATGAGGTAGAACCATGTACATTGACGAAGTACTTATTTGCTAAGATTTGAAGGACACTCAGAGCAACCTGAAGGCACAAATATGTTTCCCTCTCGCCTGCCCTGGAGTCTAGAATTCTACAATTTCGGAGATTATATTCTGAAGGTGAAGACATCTTAGATTTTCCCCCCACACAGTTAAACAGCCAGAATAAAGCCTCGGGGATTATCTAACCCAGGGGGAGCCAAATGCTCGTTTGCTGGCCAAATTCAGCCAGCAGATATGTTTTGTTTGGCCTACATAGTGCTGGCTCACAAATTTTAAACATTTGAATGAGTTGCTTTGCCAAATTTTTTGAAATTGTATCAATACATAAAAGAAATCTGCATTTCCAAATCCTTTTGAAAAGATTTGGAAGATCGGGCAACGCTGAGTCTACAAAACAACAGTTTATTAAAGCTGTATGCAGGCAGGAACTGGCTGAGTCCCGGAGGAAACCAGCAGTCCCCACCACCCAACACCTTGTTTGCTTCACTCATCCGTGGTACGTGCTCAGCCCCCGAAGGGCTGTGAATTTCTGACGTCTGGTCTGATCTACTCCAATTACGTAACTTTTCAGAGAAGCAAAACATAAGTTCAGATAAAAGTGACTCTGTCATTAGCCAGTGATGAACTTAAATTATGGTACAAGGATAAAGTGTTATCAGCCTTGGAACTGATGGGAGCCCCCCTTCCCACCCGGCAGCTGGCTGAAGAGAGAGTTGACTTTGAACACGTGTGAGAAACACTGGAGTCCAGGATTCTCTAAGACGGGAAGGCTGGGGATCAGCTCGGGGCCCCCAGGTGAGTGACAGACCCTGGGTGGTCAGAGGATGGGAGGCTCCAGAAGCAAAGCAGGAGCTGAAAGTTGCAGAGGGTGAGGGAAAAGGACGTCCCTTCCTCCCTTACGTTGCTCCCCACCTGCCATGTTGGGTTTATTTTCTTCACTGGGGAAATGTTGTGCTACTGAGGACATTGACAGACTTTGGAATTAATGAACATCTTTCAAAAACACAAGAGAGACTGTGAGATTTTAGCTGATTTCATTGATAGCCAAGTCTTGATGAAAAGAAAAGCTTCCTAAAAGTTCTTGAAAAAGATGTTTAAGGGTCTTATCACAACAAAAAAGAGATTTCTAACTCTATGTGGTGATGGATGTTTACTAGACTTATTGTGGCGATCATTCTGTATTGTATACAGGTATCAAATCATTATATTGTACACCTGAAACTAATACAGTGTTATATGTCACAGGGTGTTGGAGGTGGGTATTGGGAAAACTGGACAGTCGAATGTAAACCAACGAAGTTAGAACACTCCCTCACACTATATACAAAAATAAACTCAGAATGTCTTGAAGAATTAACATAAGACAGGACACCATAAATCTCCCAGAACAGAATAGGCTAAACATTCTCTGACATAAATCATAGCAATATTTTTTTCTAGGTCAGTCTCCGAAGGCAATAGAGATAAAAGCAAAAATAAACAAATGGGATCTAATTAAGCTTACAAGCTTTTGCACAGCAAAGGAGACCCTAAACACAACAAAAAGACAACCTTTGGACTGGGAGAAAAATATCTGCAAACAATGCACCTGACAAAGGTTTAACTTCAAGAATATACAAGTAGCTCATACAGCTCAATATAAAAAAAAAACTCAAGCTACCCAATCAAAAAACAGGCAGAAGACCTAAATAGACATTTCTGCAAAGAAAACATCTAGATGGCCAACAGGCACATGAAAAGATGCTCAACATCGCAAATTATTAGAGAAATGCAAATCAAAACTACAATAAGGTATAACCTCACACGATCAGAGTGGCCATCATTAAAATGTCTACAAATGATAAATATTAGAGAGGGTGTTGAGAAAAGGAAACCTGCCTACACTATTGGTGGGAATGTAGTTTGGTGCAGCCACTATGGAAAACAGTATGGAGGTTCCTTAAAAAACTAAAAATAGACTAACCCTATGATCCAGCAATCCCACTCCTGGGCATATGTCCAGAGGAGACTTTAATTCGAAAAGATACATGCACCTCAGTGTTCATAGCAGCACTATTTATAATAGCCAAGACTTGGAAACACAGACACAGAAAACAAACTTAACGTTACTGAAGGGTAAACGGGGGGGGAAGGATAAATTAGGAGTTTGGGATTAGCAGCTACAAACTACTGTATATAAAATAGATAAACAATGAAGACCTACTCTATAGCACAGGGAAATATTTTCAATAGCTTGTAACAACCTATAATGAAAAAGAATATAAAGAAGAATCTATGTGTGTGTAACTGGATCACTATGCTGTACCCCTCAAAGTAACACAACACTGGAAATCAGTCATACTTCTATAAAAAATAAATCAAAAAATATTTCCTAGAAATCTGTCTTCCCCTATACGCAGGTTATTAGCCAAGTTCTGTCTGGCAAATATCTCTTGAATCTGTCAGCTTTTTCCAGTTTTATTCCTATCACCGCTGCGTGAGTTGAGAGCACACCCTCACTTCGGCAGCCTTGGGACTGGTCTCCACATTAGTGATGGGCTCCGGTCCAAACTGCTCTGCTCAGAGCCTCCCATACATTATAGAGCAGGTGCTGAGCACAGCTTACTTCAGAGCTGCAGTGCGTTACCCCGTGTGATGCCTGAGCTCCTGATCATGACTATATGATTTGTGAGGCAATTTTTCAGGATGTTCAGGTGGTTCTTTCAGGAATTCTACTTCGAATGCAGATGCTAAATCTGGGTAACAGAGTTTGTTAATGTTTTTTTAAAAAGTTAATTCTGCTACAGTAGAAGGTAGTTGTGATTGGGAAATTTGAAGTTTGGTAAACCTTTGTGTGGTACATCCCAAGGCCTGGCAGGACCTTCCTGTGGACAGATAGCTGACAACCATGCCACCAACCAGGGACATTTACAATGAAGAGATGGGAGACTCACTGAACATTTCAGAGCCTAACAACCTCAGATGTCCTTTGTTGACAGTGTATCTTTTGAGTACATCAAAGCAAAAAGTAATCTTTGTCAGTCCTCAGTTCTGCCAGCTCTCCAACTCTGGACTTGTGTACACGAATTCACCGTTCCCAGCATGTTCCCACCCAGCTAACAGGATAGTGATTCTTTTTTAAATTGAAGTATAGCTGATTTCCAGTGTTGTGTTAGTTTCTGGTGTACAGCATAGTGATTCAGATGTATACACACACACACACACATACATTCTTTTCCATTATGGGTTACTACAAGATATTGAATATGGTCCCCTGTGCTATATAGTAGGTCCTTGATGTTTATCTATTTTATATACAGTAGTTTGTATCTGTTAGTCCCAAACTCCTAATTTATCCCTTTCCCTCCTTTCCCCTCCTGGTAACCATAAGTGTGTTTTCTATGTCTGTGAGTCTGTTTCTGTTTTGTAAATAAGTTCATTTGTCTTTTTTTTTTCTTTTAGATTCCACATGTAAGTGATATCATATGATATTTTTCTTTTTCTTTCTGGATTACTTCACTTAGAATGACAATCTCCAGGTTCATCCTTGTTGCTGCAAATGACATTATTTTAGTCTTTTTTATGGCTGAGTAGTATTCCATTGTGTAAATATACCACAGCTGCTTTATCCAGTCATCTGTCGATGGACATTTAGGTTGTTTCCATGTCTTGGCTATTGTAAATAGTGCTGCTGTGAACATTGGAGTGCATGTATTTTTTCAAATTAGAGTTTCCTCTGGATACATGCCCAGGAGTGGGAATATTGGATCATATGGTAACTCTGTTTTCAGTTTTTTAAGGAATCTCCATACCGTTTTCCATCATGACTGCACCAAATTATATTAACAGGATGTTTTTACCCCTCAAATCTAATTATGGCATTTCTCCACTTTAAGGATGCAGACCTTTGATCTTAGGATAAACCCCATATTCCTCCCGTCCTTTTTACTGCCCAAGCTTCTTTCCACTTCCTTTTCTCTCACACTTTAAAATTCAGCTGTACAAAATCTCGGTTAATTCCGAGAGAATGAGCCTTGATCTCTCCGGCCTCTTGACTTTTGAGCATCCTGTGTTTTCGCTGCTCTGAATACATATTTCCCAACTGCTGTGGACTGAATGTTTGTGTTGCTTCAAATCAACATCTTGAAACCCTAGCCCCCGAGGTGATGGTATTTGGAGGCGGGGCTTTTGGGAGGTCATTGGGGTTAGATAGTTCATGAGAGTAGGGTCTTCATGAAGGGAGTCATGCTTTTATAAAAGAGGAGTAGACGTGAGACCACCCTCTTCCTCTGTGCACCCACCACAGAGGCCCTGTGAGGACACAGCAGGAAGACGGCCCTCACTGGACCCTGACCTTGGACTTCTGGCCTCCAGGGCTGTGGGAAATGTTTCCTATTTCAGTCACCCGTCCTCTGGTGTTCTGTGATAGCCCGAGCAGATTCAGACACCAGGCCTGTCTGCTCCGCTCTTCTCCATCAGTCAGGTTTTATCTGAAAGCTGCTTCCCCTGATGCGTTTTCACAACGTCCCAAGTCTGGGTTGGCTGTTCTTCCTAAGCGTCTCCGTAACACCTCGTGTCCACTGCCACGTGGCTACTTCACTGTATGGTAAACTCTCCTTTACTGTTCTGCATCTTCTCCTTGCCCATAAGCTCGATCAGGGCAGGGGTCGTGCCTGGCTTGTTCACCGTTTTATCCTTACTTTTTAGCAGGTGGTAATAAATATCAAAAAAAGAAATTAATACATATTGGCTGGATAAATGAAGAAATTAGGTAGCAAGGAGAAGCAGAGATAGTTAAGAAATCCAGTCTAGCAAACAAAACCAACAGAAGAAAGCTTGCTACTTCTGATGTCATTTATCTTCAAGACAGCTGTTTTCTTAAATCTTTAAAGACAGCTCTTACTTGGCCACGGGCCGATGAAGTCATTGGCTAGTGAATTTGTTACGACCAGACTAATTCATTTGAAGACTAATACTTGTCTTTATTTTCTGCAACCTGTAAAATCTTACACTTAAAAAAAAAACTCAGTAGTAGAGAGACTTCATAGACAATGTTTTCCAGCAATTATATTTCTATATACATTAGGTGCTTACCCTCTGCAAGCTTGGGGATTCTTAGGGCCTGCAAGTGATGATTTTAACCTAAACTATAATCGTTTCCTTTGGCATAAATAAAGTCCAGCAGTTAAGAAGAGGCCAAAGGCCCTAGCAGCCATTCCAGTACAATTTGGAGGGTTGCAGATGAAATTACAGAGTCACATTTCATTTGCTGGCTGCTGTCCCAGTGATGAGCTTAGTCACATCACAGAGTTTAGGGAGATCAGAGGCAGGGGCGGGGAGAGGGTACACAGCTCTCAGTAATGATTCTGCGACAGAAGGGCTTTCATTTGCTCTGACCAACGTGGAGATTAACTCTGCAGCTCTGACCGTCTGACCCCAGGTGGATTAAAGGAAAATTTTCCCATCTTCCAAAAACATGAATTTTATTTCCTTTACTAAGTTTTGGGCTTAGGGAGCTGGTGTGGGGAGGGGGTCAGAGAGGTGGGATTGCGGGATGGGCTGATGCAGACGCTGCAATCATTTCGGGACTAGAAACGCAATTGAAATGACCCAGATGGTTGGCCTAATGAAGCTGAACCAAAATCTATGCCAAGAGGCACTGAGCTGTATTCTGTCTCTCTGTGTGTGTGTGTTCCATGTATATATGTGTGTGTGTGTGTGTGTGAGAGAGAGAGAGAGAGGAGAGTGAGAGGACGGAGAGGGAGGGACAGAGAAGCCTGTGTGCCCAGTGGATTTTTGGCTGAAAATCACTTGAGGTTACAGGAATGGAAGTGTGGCAGGCCAAGATGATGCAATGACACATAGAAATCACAGCAAAACCCAGAGCTTTTCCCCACCGTGGTCTGGCCTCAGCTAGCCTGCTCCATCTCAGTTACACCCGTATGTAAAATCCACTTTCCTTTTCTTTCTTTTTTTTTTTTTAAATAGTACATATCTCCTGGTGAGACAGGAGGGAAGGGGGCAGGGCACAATCATTGAAAGAACGACGCAGCCATTAGCATCAAGAGGGCAGGAGGTTCAACTCCCAGTGGACCTTGAGCTTCAGTATCTTCTCAGTGAAAGACGAGAGGTGCTAAATGGTCCTCCCACAGGTGCCAGGACAGTTGCAAGGCTGACCATCAAAGGTTAAAAAGTGGGCAATGGCCCCATTCCTGGGAGTCCCAGCCCCTTCCCCAAAGTAGTCGGAATAATCCTCCCACTTGTTAGCATATGAAGTTACTGAGCCCCTAAAATATAACAAACCCACACCTCGAGGTCTCTCTCATGCCTTTTGAGGGGGCCCGCACTCTGTCTATGGAGTGTGTGCCTCTCTGAATAAATCTACCTTTGCTCCACTATGACTCACTCTTGATTTCTTTCCTGCATGAAACCAAGGACCCTCACTTGGCGGGGCGCACCCCTGGGACTCAACTGAGACCTGGGACACGGCCCTCCTCAGGTCCCATTTTCCTGTATAACTGGGAGTGTATGGTGCCTTTTGGATAAGGGACTTGAGGCGATGAAGCAGAGCAGGGGACATCCTTGATGCCAACTTGCTCCAGCGGATCATTGAGAATAAACCTTAGTTTCCTCACCTGTAAAATAAAATTATGTTGGTGCTGTCAGCTGAAATAAATGCACAGCCTAAAAGTTGAGACTTAGGCTTTATTTGGCAGGCATTTCTGAGGACTCGAACCCCTTCAAGCCCGGGGTGACAGCCTCTCAGATTGCTCTGAGGGACTGCTCTGAAGAGGTAGGGAGAAGCCAGGATATATAGGAGCTTTACGACCAGGTACTTGGAACATTAAAAGATTACTTGTTAGCTAAAGAAAATCAGACATCTCACGTTAAAGAATTTAGTGCTTTTCTATGTATAGGAGGGAGCAAACATTTGGGCTCATTGAATTCATTCCTTTGACAAGCACCTAGCCATCTAGGGCCAGTATCCTGTCCTTTCTTATTCTGAGTCCCCTCAGGATGCACCATTGTGAGTGGCTGCAGAGGCTGGGCTGCAGGCTTGTCCTCACTGGGGGGTGGCGGCAGCTGCTGATGACTTGATGGCTTCAGCATTCTTTGTTTACTGATGTGGCTTGCAGTATTTTTTGTTCACAGTGCAGACAATCCCTTCCCTTGGGAGGAGAAATAATGTTTATTGCCTGCCTATCTGCCCTGTGTTATGACTGTGCGGGGCTTTACATATATTACCTCATTTAATCCTCACTATTCTCTTGACTTTGGCTTCATTAAGAGAATGAAATTCATAGAACCCAAGAAACTTACTAAAAATTGCAATTATTTTCATACATTTTGCGCCTCATATGTGTCAAGCTCTCTGTATATCATATATTATTATTTTCTCATGATCACCCCGTAAGTTCTATTATATGGTCCAGATCTATGAATGAGGCCACCATGGGGGTCAGTGATTTCGTCAAAGTCACAGAGCCGATTTAAGTGAGGGAGAAAGATTTGAACTCATGTCTCTTTAGTTCTGAAATCCATGCCCTTAGGATGAAAATAGAGCTGCCCTGTGAGGTTGTCTTCTTGTTAAATCATAACAGTTCTAATCCTACTTGAATGAGTGCGCTTGCTTGGTAATAAGTTCTATTGACATTATTCAAGAGCTTAGGGAATATAAAGTCTCTTAGGGGAAAAACATGCCTCAAAAAGCACAACTTGCCATATGCGTGGAGGGGAAGAAATTAAGTGAGAAGAAACCAAAATTGTTGAGAGTTTCCAAAGACACGTAATAGAAACAGTTTCTAAACTAGAGATGTGCTGTAGTTATTGGTCATGGGTGACGATGTGCGTCTGAGTGTTGGGGAAGGAGGGAGGTTTGCAGAGTAGGGGTCTGGGCTTTGTCTCTGGCGTGTGTGGGGAAGGGATGAGGGTGAGGACGGACGTTGGGGAGGGGAGTGTGGCCGCCCCTTACACCTGTTGTGATGCTGTGGGTACCACCGCGAGGGTTCCCACTCTGGCCCCGTATGTGGGAAGGGATCGCTTGGGGAAACATACTGGTGAGATCTTCCCTTTCGCTTTGAGTCTGGACCCCAGGACTCCTGCTGATGCATTGCTCCCAATGAGAGTGTGTGTCTCTGGACTACACAGCATGCTAACAGCCCCAATTCAGCCTCTTTTCCTAATCCCAAGTGTGTTGTTCTGCCTCACTGGATGCTGAGGATAACAGTGCTCACTGACCTCTCAGGGGTGCTGTAAGGAACGGACAATAAACATGAATATCAGTGCTGCAAAACTCCAAGTGAAGCTACCAATCCCCCAGTGACGCTGCTGTGCCCATCCAGCCTGAGAGAGCTCTCTCGGTGACATGGTCACAGGACTTTAGGCTAGGACATTCTTGCAGAAAGACAGCTTAAACCACAAAGCAGGTGGCATTGAGGGTTTGGCTCCAAGAAAGGCTGACAAATGGAAAGAGACGGAGGCTGTAACCGCATCATGAACGCAGTGCCCTGGGTTCTGGAGTCTGACGTGCACCGTCCACAGTGCTTTGGTGCCTAGCTGTTTAAAAGTCACTTCCTCGGAGTGCCAAACTTGACTTGCTCTTATCTTTCCAAACAAAACTTATATTCTCAAGTTGAGCCGTGCATTTCCATAAGGAAACATTGTGCTGGAGGCGCAGAATACAGATAGAGATGCTTTCGCCCAGTCTTCCTGGGTGCTTGGTTCTAACAGAACGCTCAGCCGTTGGCAGTGATCCGGGAGGCTGCTGGCTGCCCCGGCTCTTAAACGGTTTTGAAAGCTGCTGGAAACCCTTGAAATACACAGCAGAAGGGAAACAGCCGCGCTTGCTGTGGGGCAATTTGGGGTTCCAGCTGCTGGCTTTTCCTCATTCTGGGCACACTCACACTGGCTCGGTGTTGATGGCGAAAAGTGCCTCCTTCCACCGGGATTCCTTGACATCAGTCTTCCATGCCCAAATGGTGAACCGGTTTCAATCAAAATATTCATCCCTGCATTTGACAACATATATAGTTAGGCTGTAAGATCTAGCTCACTGTTCCAGCTGACTATATCTAATGGATAATCAGCTGTCTTAAAATTAGGATAGGGGACAGACGTTGTCCTCAAGATGGGACTCCTGGGTCTGGTCTTCTTGACCTCTGACTTCTGCCGTGATTTTCAGATTGATGTATCCAATTCCCTGCCTGAGTCTCTGCTTGAATACTGAGAATTGGAACTTTCAAATGAGCATGTTCAGAACTGAACTTTTGATTTCTCCTCCCCCAAAGCTGCTTCTTTCCCAGACTCTCCCATTTTCCTTAAAGGCAGGACCGACCTTCTGGCTGCTCAGGCCAAACACGGAAGCAATATCTTGGATTGCCCTCTTTTCCTGCTCTTTCTGTTCTCCCAGCAACAAATCCTCCAAATCTGAATCCCAACGCTTCTCACCACCTAGACTGCCCCTAGCATGCTCACCTCTCATTTGCATTGTCTTCAGACACCCTCCTAAATCATTTCCCCCTCTACCTGTCTTTCCTCTTACAGCTTGCCTTCGTGTGTCATGAGTAGCAGTTATCATTCATGTTTGTTACCTATTTATCTTCAAGGAAGGGGTTGGCTTGTTTCAGATCATGTGGGTGTAAGGATGGAAGGACTTCAATCCAGTTCTCCATAGTCCTAAAAAAGTGAACCTTTGAATGGTTTTAGTCCCATCACCTAATCATTTAAGTGAGAAAGTTTACTTTTAAGATTCTACTCACAATGGCCAATAATTATGTAACAATCAGTATGTGCTGGGCAGGGTTCCAAAGGCTTTATGTAATTTAGACTCATTAATCTTACAATAACCAAATGAACCATGTACTGTTATTGTTGCTGTTTAATGTGAGGAAGGCATGGAGGCACAGAGCTGTTAAGTGACTTGCCCAATGTTGCACAGCCAGGAGGCAGCAGAGGCAGAATTCCAACCCAGGCACCTGGCTCCAGAGTTGTGCCTTAGTTACTGAGTTACAGCGACCCTCTCCTGAAGCCATGAGTTTGATACATGATTAATTAATCTGTTTGGCAGCATTTGTTTTTCTTTGCAGACATTGGTTACTTAATCCGTTAGATAAACTGACTGTGGTAACAAAAATTATTCATTACTTCACCAATTATTTTTCAGGTACAGCTAAGGAGACGTGTAGCAACTTGTATATATATTTTTTCTATGTTCATGGGTTCGCATTTTTGAGGTTTAGGTGATATTTACCCTAGGGGCAGGCTGAAAATGAACTCCTGAATTGTGTCAAATATTTTCTATTCGGTAACATTTCCCCAGAAGGCTCTGCCTTGGAAGCCAAAATGTGAGACAGCAAATCCGTACATGTCCCAGAGGGGCCAATTGCCACTTAAAAAAATAGTCAGTCTCTCTCTTGCACCTGTGCCGTGTGCTTAGCAGATCTGCTCAATCTAGAAAAACTTCAGAAAGAATTGGCGATTTGAACGGAGACAAAGCTTGAATATTGAAGGGAGGACGTTTCACTCATGCCAGCTCCATGTTGTGTAATGCGTAGCAACTATAATCTTGTTTGCTCTTTCGTGACTGTGATGCTGATCTCTTTCTGTCCCAAAGGCGATGCACTGCAGAGCCACCTGGGTCACCTGTAGTGTCACATAACCCAGGAACAGAATGTTGCTTCCTTTCACCCTCCTGCCTGCCTCCCCACACATCCATCTTTGAGAATAATTCTGTGTGGATAAGGGATCATTATCTTTATTAATTAAACTTTGCCATCTCAGTTTGATGTGGGCGAATATGTTGCTCATTTTAATCTGTCTCAAGGCCATGTTTTATGCTCACTATGTTTTAATTTGTCCTCGGTTGTGCTGGCCTGGTGCTGATGTAAAGATTGAGGGGCCTCTTGGGTGTTTTGTTTGTAGATAAATGACGATCTGGAGGAGAAGCCTGGAGACCCACAAACCGAACTTCTTCCTGGGCCTGTTGCCTTGAATCTGGACTCATAAACTCAAGCAGGGAATAAATTTCTATAATAAAACCTTTAATCTGCTTCCATCTTTAACTCAGGGGTGATTTTTCCCCCCACCTCAGTCCTGAACATTTTTCTTTTCCTGTGCTGTTCTATGGTTCTGATGACCTCTGCAAATACCAACTCTTAGACTATGGTGAGTTCAAAGTTTTATCCTATACTCAGAAGAGGATGCTATTTTTTTGGGTAACATTTTATTTTGAAATAATTTCACATGTAGAGAAAAGTTGTAAGAATGGAAGAACAACCTCCCGTGTGCTTATCACTGAGATCCCCCAATTGCTATTATTTTACCACATTTGCTTTACATGATGTTATTTGAAATGACCATATTTTTTGTTGTAGTTGTTGGTTTTTTTTTTGGTGGGGGGGAGGTAATTAAGTTTATTTACATATATATATATTTTAATGGAGGTGCTGGGGATTGAACCCAGGACCTTGTGCCCACTAAGCACATGCTTTACCACTGAGCTCTACTTTCCTCCCTGAAATGATCATATTTTACTTCTCTGAATTCTAGCTATTCACTACCTGCGAAGAGCATAGAAATCAAAACATGAAGATCCTCTGGTTGCTAACGCGAGGAGGACTGGGGGGGCGAGATTAGTCTTACTGTGGGGGAGTGGCGTCACCAAGTTCAGACTCGTTCTGCTTGCCAAAGGACAGGCCAGTGAATTGGGAGAGGAGGTGTCAGGGCAAGGAATAATGACTTTATTCAGAAAGCCAGCAGACTGAGATGATGGGGGACTCATGTCCCGGAGAACCATCTTCCCCAAATCAGAATTCAGATCCTTTTTATACTAAAAAAAGAGGAGGGGGTGTGGTTGGTTGTTGCAAACTTCTTTGTTCTTGCAGCTGTCCACATAGGTCAGCTCGTGATATATGCCTCCAACAAGACGAATACTATTCTCTGTTCTGTAACTTTTTTTCTCTATATGAATGGGAAAGTGTTATCTCCTTAAAGGTCAGAGCCTTGAGGATGGGCTCTCCTATTTATTTCAGGCTCTAGGCAACATTCTTTTACAAAAGGTGCAGAACCACTGTGACTCAACACAGGGTTGGAGCTAAAGGAATAGGTCTAACGTGGAGTCAGATTTGTCCTTCCCTACTAAGGAGATGAGAGAAGTGGATCTTTATTAGAGGAAAGAAGGGAGCTTTGCAGGAGCACTGTTCCAGGTGTGCACAGTTCTCCAGCAGGCATTCCAGAAACAGTGCACCAGAGAGACTACATCTCCTGAACTGCTTGGAATGCCTCACTTTCTAAATAAGCTCGAGTGTCCATTTTTCCCTACAAATTGGTGACAAATAACAATATTCTATTTAGGTGACTAATGGTGATGCAGAAACTAAAGGCAAGTGCAAAAATCACAGAAGTGCATGGTGCTTTGCCTGTTGCTGCCAATTGAAGACCCTCCGAGGAGGATTCTGGGGTCTCCTCATTGACCCACAGGTCACAAAGTCAAGGACTGTCCGTGAAGTGGCAGATGGCCAGACCTCTTAGCTGGTGAGCACAGATCCTGCTGGGTGTAGCCGCTGGCTTTTCTGCCTGGTCTGAGAGGGAAATGAGTAATGTGATTTGAATTGGCAAAAACCATGATTTTCACTTTAAAAGGAATCCTTTATTCTTGAACCAAAGCCAATTGAAATGCCCCGAGCCTGGGTCTTTTTCTTCAGACAAGAACAATGAGATCAATTTCTAACAGAAAATGAGGGAAAGGGAAGAGAGATGGCAGCTGAGGTAATAGGCTGTAAAGGACCAAGTCTGAAATTAAATAATATGGCTTAAACAGTCCTGTAATTCAAGCCGCCCCTCCCCCCAACCCCTGCCCCCCAATCTTGCATTAAGGAAATAAAACAAAAAGCTCCTTGCTGCAAAATGGAAGACAATCTTTTTTTTCTAATAGAAGAAAATTCTCTCTGCTACATGAATTTGAGCTATAGCAATCTGATTTCTATGGAGATAAAGAGGCAGAGAAGTTAGCGCCGTTTGGAAGGGAATGTAAATGTGGTGTTGAGGAGCGACGTGGAAAACTTCACGCTTTTTGGCTTATTAGAATTTGCTGTATTTTATCCTGTTTTCAGGGAGAAGCAGAAGCGATGTCGGGAGATTTTTATTTAATTTTTGGGCAATTAGAAAAAGGAAATCCAGCCTGAGTGACTTCAGACTGTTCATTACCGTCTGGCGGGCAGAAGGAGACTGCATGTTTTAAATGTTAAGATCAGATTATTTGTAAGCTTCCCTTTGAAATTCAAGGGCGTAGAAGGTATGATAACTTGATTAACAGAGGAAACTGCCTTGTGTACACAGCTGGTTTCATCTCTGTAATAGGTTGGAGTCTGAAGAGTGCTGTTTCTTAGTCTCTTCCTGGAAATGACAGATTTTGGGGAGCCAAGGAAGCTTAGAAAAAATAACTTTTAGATATCTCCCCCCGCCACCCCAAATCCTCTAACTACTGTTATGATGGAGGTAGGTGTTCCTAGATCTTGCTTTGCTATACTGTAATGACCATGTTAATTCTGCACTTTTCCTGAGCTGAATTATTGACTCCCCTAGAAGTAGCTGGAAGCCCCTGACATCAGTCATTTCAGTATCACATGTAATGAGATGTCTTGAATTGTTCTGTAAAATGAATGTATCTCGATAGATTTCAGGCTCATTTCATTTTCTCGCAATAGTGGCTGACTATCTCTTTGATCAGAGGACACAGGCTGACCTGAATTTTCTTAAAAAAAAAAAAAAATGCTGTTTGTCTTGTCCTGAGAATTTGTGTGGTTTTCTGGGTGGGTTGTCTGAAGGTGTTGTTCATCAAAGGTATCTTAGGAAAAAGCAATAAAAATGAACACTACCTAGTTTAAAGCAATAAAGGACATTGGAGTATCCACTCAACACAGACCGGAGCAGACCAGCGTAGCCCTAGCAGGACGGAACCAGAGCCCCGAGGGATCTTTGAGCAGGCGCACACTGCTCCTCTCTCTGACGGCTGGCATTCACAAGGCTATCTCTGAATTCAGGTTCTGTATCTAATTCCTGATCCCAGTCCCTCCAGCTTCCATCCGTGTTCCCAGGAGGCTCTACCAGTTAGGGTGGGGGCAGGGAAGACGCTCAGAGGACAGGCATAACCCCGCCCACCATTCCCATGAGGGTGGAGGTTCTTACAGAGGATGGGAGCCTCTTGAGATGGGAAACCCCTGAAGAGTTGACTATCACACCTGCTTCATCTCTGTGCATAGGAGAAACAATCTGTTATTTAAGATCCTAGCAGACTGTAGCCACCTCAGGAAGTGGCAGAATGTCCCTTTGGAATAGATGAACCGTTTAGCTGTTAGGAAAAGATAAGCTTCAGGGGAAGGGCTTGGAAAGCATAGGAATGAGAAAAAGAACTGAACTGCCTTTATCAATAAAACAAGAATTGGGAGGTTGCCAGGGACTGGACAAGAGAAGAACCCGTCTGTGATGAGGAAGCTAAGAATTTACATGAAGTAGTGAGCATGGCCAGTGGGCATGGTCAAAGGGGATTTGCAGTGTGGATTTTTATGCATTTTTAACTTAGTTTGCTGGGCAGTGGGGTAACATAGCCGCTCCATCTCTCTCCACGCTTTAGTAGATGTCTGACCTATGCCCCATCTTCAGTTTGTCGGTATGTCAGGTAGAGAAGGAGTCGGTAACTGAAGCAGTGTGAAGGATCTAGTGAAATGATCCCTTTAACCCAACTAATGGAACTCACAATGAACTCTAAGCCAGAGCCACGCAGGAGAAAGACAGATGCTCCCTTCCCCTTTTCTGAAGAACTGCAACAGAAATTGGGAAGGACATTTAGGTTGCTTCCATGTCTTGGCTAAAAATGATACAACATGAATTTATTTACAAAACAGTAGGAGGCTCACAGACATAGAAAATAAACTTATGGTTCCCAGAGGGGAAGAAGGGGAGGGATAAATTGGGAGTTTGGGATTAACAGATACAAACTACTGTATATAAGATAGATAAACAACAAGGACCTACTGTGTAGCACAGGGAATTACATTCCATATCTCATAATAACCTACAATGGAAAAGAATATATATATGTATAACTGAATCACTATTCTGTACACCAGAAACTAACACAACATTGTAAATGTGGTAGTACGTGGCGGAGTTTTCAGATTGTCCTTTGAAGGTTTCACTTGGACCTAAAACCACTTATCACTTCACTTGTCTTGAAGGGAATAAAGCATGCATGTGGCATGTACTGTCGTACTGGGGTAGGGGGCTGGTAAAACTTCAGCGTGTGCACTTCCACCAGGAACACAGTTCATTGTGAAGAATCTTAACCGTGCATTTCTAGGGCTGCCCTGTCTTAACCCTGTTACTGTCTTGGCAGGTGGAGAAACAGAGCTGTGAGTCCCATGGGTCCTCTGGCTGCTGGGCATAGACTCAGCAGAAGCAGATAGGCTTGTAGAAAATTCAGGTTAGTACGTTGTTTTGAAAAAGTGTTTTGCTTTGTCAGTTTTCAACTTTTCATTCTATGGAAGACATTGAATTTCTAGGTGCCATTTTTAAAGGTGCCAGGAGAACCAGGGTCATTCTGTTAGGTAGTTAGGTAAGTGGGGGCACCAGGCTGACAAGGTGGAGGAGAGGGAGGAGGGTCTGGAAGATGGTGTTGTGCCCCCTTCAGCATAAAGGGGCTTTACTTCCTCTAAATAAGTGACAGCAAGAAACTGGTTGGGACCAGATGGCTGCAACTGTGAGGCAGCGACAAGGACCAAACTGGACATGACCCAGCGCTCATTGTAATATAGTTGGCATTGTGGTTTAGGCTTCCTCTCCCCTGTGGGTTTTTTGTGTGCATCATGGGTAAGGACATGCTCAAAGGGGGACCAGCATGACGGAGCACTCCTGGGGCAAGAGCCGTCAATCAAGAGACCCCCTGTAAGTGAGGGGAGAGAAGAGGGGGGCAAACAAAGACCACTGCTACCTGCCCTTGGATCAGCCCGCCTCCCATTCTTGGAGGGGCACTTTCCCTTTGCTGATAAAACCTTTAAAATCTTAACTACATGACTCTTTGTCTCCTGTCTAATTCTTCTCTTTCAGGAGAGACAAGAATTGAGGACTTTCCCTTTTGCGGGAGCAGTTCCACAGGGTAATGAGTTCCTATTACTGATGTCATTCCTTTATCGAGCATATGTTTAATGCATGTGATGCTTTAGGAAGATGCCGGGTGCAGAATGCATAAAACGGCAGACACTTAAATAAGGTATTAAAACACTGAGATAAATGCCAATAGAAGGCCGCGGGAAGTGCTAAAGGGAACCCTGAGTGCAGCCATATAAACTAGCCATGCCTGTAAGGGTAAGGACAGGATAAAATGGGGACAAGGAGAGGGTTTCGCCTAAACTTCACCCTACCTATCTTTCTTACCACGTATCAGAAAAGGCATCTCTGTTCTTATAGTTTCTAAGCCATTACGTCACTTCTTTTAAGTTGCTGTTTTTTATCACAGAAATCTCATTATGAAAGGTGATTTATTTTCTGTGATATCTCTTATTTAGTATGAGGCTTCTGTGGACCAGCCTTGGAGCAGTGACCACCAGGCAGAGCATTGCCTTAATGGGAAATTTCTCTTTTTTTTTGAGTTTCAAATGAACCTTTGAAATAGAATTTGTTCTAAGTTGGAATTGTCTGTAGGGTGATAACATTTTAAATATGAATTCCTAGCCATTAGAATACATTTCAAGAACAGGCTTATAGATCTGTAATTGTAGCTAAAAAAAGTATATTGTTTCCATCCTACCTTGAAAAGCCTGCAATATACGTTTGGACTATTGTACTCCCATTACTTCAATTCTTTGTATGTACTGTAGGCTGGAGAAATTAGACGATTAAAAAAAAAATGAGGACTGGTTTCAGGATGCTTGGCTGTTCTTGGTCCTGCGGGATGGCTGGGGTAGGGTGGCAGCTTGAGACAGAAAATGTTTTCCTAAGCCGCCCAGTAGAGCCCAGGATGGGGGACAGTGGGATGGGTGTTTAGTATGTTTCTCAACAAAGAACTTGCAATCTTCTTCTTCATTAAAGCAAAAAACATCTTTTCAGGGCATTTATATTCCCAATGTACTGTTTCTTGTCTACCCGATTTTACATTCCAGTGGGTCCTTATTTGAATACCAGCTCAACTGCTTTCTGCGTGACCTGCTTATTATTAAGTTCCTTTTATAACATAGGTATAAATACACCCAACTGGTGGGAGTTCTGTGATGAGTAAATAAAGAGTGGAAGTAAATTGCTCGGTACGATGCTTGGCACATAGCAATCCCTCAACAAATCGCAGGGGTGGTGGGTGAGTGGCATTTTTATTTCCATTACTTGCCATACTTCAGTCTGGGAGACTTCTTTTGTTTTTCATTTTAATTGTATTTGAGTGGTAAACCTTCGACCCTTCTTTCAAGGAGAGGAATTTGCTTTGGAAACTGTCAGCCATTTTTTCCCCCATCTCTATGCTTTTAGGTCTTTAGTCAAGGTTTTTTAATTTCTAGGGTTTAAATGAGGACACCAACATATTGTTAGTACAGCATAGTTCCAAGCCTTTTGGTTCTATTTTCATAAATGCTTTATGATCCATTTTATTTGTTGGTCTGAACACAGCCCTTATGAAGTACATGATTATTTTCATTTTCACTCCAAGGATGGTTTTTAATTCACTAAAGTGAGTTCATGCACTTCAAGGTCAGTGGTGGTGCTTACACCCCAGTCCTTCAAATCCTAGCATTTTACCCACTCCTCGGAGCCTTGCCATTTCTCTTGATTTCTCTGTCTTTGACATGGTTATAGATGTAACCTATTGTTCAGAAGGAAAAAAACAAAGAAAGCCATATGACTTTTTAATGAAAGAAGTTAAATTAAGCAAGACCTCATCAGTTCAATGTCAAATTACACTGATTTATTATTACTTTTTTAAGTTTTAGTTTATGAATGCCTTTCTTGAGTTTTTCTCACGCGTTCTGTCTTTTACTCTTTGCAAATTCATTGTGTCGGGCCGCTCAAATAATTTTAATATTTGACATTTTATGAATTGACTGCTCATCCCAGAGTTACGGAATGCTTCTGTCGGCAAGTCCTTCTTTTCTTCTTTCAGGACAATGTCAAAATCGGCGCTATTCTCATCTTCTATTGAGGGAAATGAGAGCATTACAGAGGTAATGCATTTGAAATGCTGCCTAATACTACACAATGCTATGCAATTTCGAGATCTTAAAATGAAGCCCTGGCTCTTCAGAAGCCCCGGAGGAGGGATTTTCTGGAAGAGACTTTTAGAAGTGTGAGGCAAACTTTTGAAAGTCAGAGTTTAATGAAAAAGCAGCAATCCTCGCCCCACCGCTTCCTACTCCCTAGTCCTGAGATACACAGGCAACCACTTTCCACTCTTTTACTTACATATTTCTAAGTAATGAGTCATTAATGTCATTTCTTGATTACTTTTAATTTTAAACATTATTTAAGGAAATTAATTATATTGAAACTCTTTAGAGAGGCATGCTAGTTATATTTTACTGTGTAGCAAGTTACCTCAACCCTTGGAAGCAACAATTGTTTATTTTCACAGTTTCTCTGAGTCAGGAGTGTACGTGGAGCTAAGCTGGGTACCTCTCGATCAAGGTCTCTTATGAAGTTGCCTTCAAGCCATTGGCTAGGGCTGTGGTTTCACCCCAAGACTCATCTGGGAGAGGAACCAATTCCAAGCTCATTCAGGTGGTTCTTGGGAAAATCTAGTTTTGCAGGCTGTTGGACTGGGAATCTTATTTCATTTCTGGATGTTGGCTGGAGACCTCCCTCCATTCTTTACCATTTGAATCTCTCCATCAGACAATTCATAACATGGTAGCTGGTTTACTTTAGAATGAGCAAGGGAGAGCAAGGGAGAACATGAAAGTTGGGACCCCTGGTTCTCTGTCTTTTTATAACCTAATGTCATCATAAACCTTCTGTGACAGTCTTCCAGAGTAAGTAAATCCAGCCCACCCTAAGCGGAGTAGATTAAACTAGAGCTTGAATACCAGAAGGCAAACACCATTGGGAGCCGCCTGAGGAACTGTCTTCTGTAGTTCATCATTTGGATCCCAGTAATTCATGTCCATTGTGCATACAAATATATTCACTCCCAATCACCTCCCAGAGTTTCATCTCATTATATAGCATCAGCTTAAAGTCCAGATTCTTATCAAATTAGGTCCAGGTGTGGACATGATTCATCATCAGGAATAGCTCCTTAAATACAGCCCTTCAAGTACCCATCCCTTCAACCTGTAGCCCTGTAAAACTAAAGAGGTGAAGTATCTCCTCCCCACCACTCCACCCCTGCTGCCACACCACACTGACCTCCACATCCAGTGAACAAAGGTGGGGCAGACACAAACTCTTTATTATAAACATTACTGTTAAAAAAAAAAAAAAAAGGGAATGGAATGCACTAAGGAGGCATTGCGTGATAGAACTTCTTTCTGAAATACAGCTTGGAAAGTGTTCAAAGATTAATTAATTTTGAAGGACTTTTGGGTCTTCTCTCTGGGTTTTTAGCTCCACCTCTTAGTCATCCTTCCTTTTTCACGAAAGGTATCATGTGTTTCCATTTGAGTAGTTTTTTCTTCCCGTGCAGGATCTTGATCTTGTTCTGGCTGCTTTCCAGGTCATAATTTGTTCCTTTATCTCCTAATTCCTCATGTCTCCAGCTCCCTATTCAAGCTTAAGATATTGAGTCTTTTTGGCAAAGCCTGGACCACATTGACCTATTTACAAGGGAGGTTGAGGACTTGAAAATCTTAAGCTTCTAGGATGGAATGCTGAGTCTTCTGAGACTCAAAAGATTGAAGATTCCTCCACACAGGGGATAAGTTTAGATGCTAGTCAGTCAAAAGAATGGCAAATATTTTTTATCAACATCTTTTGTGCTTTAAGAAATGCATTTACCTACATATTTATCTTTGGGGTGTACGGATCTTTACACAAATACTTCACAAGTATTATTTTTATTTTATTTTAAATCCATAGAGATGAAACTCTAAACAAAGCACCATAGGAAAGTAAAAGGAGATTCCTTATCAACCACACCCCATAATTCTAGGTCCTTGGCTGTCTGCATGTTCTAACTACCTCTATCTATCTTTCCTACCTTTTCATCGAACTTCCTCTGCCTCCTACTGGTCTACCAGAACCCAGTTGAAACGTCACCTTATTTAGAGACACCTTCTTTAATGCTTCCGACAGCACCCTCTAGACCAGTGGTCACAGAAGACAGCATCTTTGAATGAATGAATGCGCTGTAAAGCAAAACCTTGCACATACAGCTTTCTTCAGTGTAAAAAGGAAACAGCACTGCTACTAAAACTATCATTTGTTACCACAAGGATGTTAAAGCTGAAACAGAATAAATGCATCAAGCACAGCAAAACAGTCATAGCCAGGAACACGTACTATTTCTCAGGCCTGGGCTAAGCACTTTACATGATTATTTACTCCTCACATATTGCATCAAGTTTTACTATTTTTTTTTCAATTTCTTTATTGTGGTAAAATACATATAACACAATATTTCTGTTATGTTAACCACTTATAAATGCACATCTTAACCATTTTTATATGTCCAGTTCAGTGGTATGAAGTACATTCCTATTTTTGTGCAATCATCACCACCATCCACCTTCAGAACTCTTCCCGACTTGCAAAACTGAAACTCTTCATACATCAAGCTGTTGTTTTACTTCCTATTCTCTTTCCCCCAGCCCTTGGAAATCAGTATGGTACTTTCTGTCTTTGTGATTTTGACTACCCTATGTACTTCATATTAGTAGAATCATATGGTATTTATCTTTTTTGCTTGATTTATTTCACTTAATGAAATAACAGTCTCAAAGTTCATCCATATTGTAGCAGATGTCAGAGTTCCTTCCTTTTTTAAGGCTGAATGATATTCCATTGTGTACATACAGCAAATTTGTTTATCCACTCATCTGTTGATGGACACTTTGGTTATTTCCACATTTTATCTATTGTGAATAGGGCTACCATGAACATGGGTGTACAGACATCTCTTTGAAAGACAGGTGGCTTTAGCTTTACCCTTTTAAGATGATTGTCTGTCAGTAGCTTCCGCTGGAATGACGCTTGTAATTTACACAACAATCAAGTAAGCCGATTATATCAGCTAGCTCCTGGTGGGAAACAAAATTTAAGTGATGCAAGATGTTTTCATGAAGACAGTGCGTATTTGGGTGTAGAAACTTGAGG
Organism: Camelus bactrianus; assembly: GCF_048773025.1. NCBI lineage: Eukaryota > Metazoa > Chordata > Mammalia > Artiodactyla > Camelidae > Camelus > Camelus bactrianus. The sequence goes on from NC_133540.1 coordinate 20,176,067, forward strand.
GAACTTATTACTAAGGAGTGTTACCATATCAAGACATTAGTAACAGTAAGGAGTACTTAGCATTTTCAGTCCTGAATGGGCAAGGAGAGGAAATAACATTAATAGAGTCCAGTGAGAGCTGGAACTAAGAAGAGGAATCACAGTGAGTAGCTGAGCCCATGAAAGGATGCAGCCACTGATGTAAAAGTGGCCCAGAGTCGGTAGGTATGGGGATAAAATACTTCAACCTCTTTTTTTCCCTGCCCTCCAATCTTTTGACAATAAATCCCATTGGTTGAGCCCAATCAGAAGTCATGTAGCAAGAGCTAGCTGTCCAGCGTGATGTAGCCTTATATTGGTCAATCCCATGAAGAAGGAGCAGGGCAGAGAAGGACACAGAAGAGATGAAGAAGGATCTCAGAGGAGGCAGAATCCTTCACTGAACAACCTTCAAACATTAGAATTTATGGGCAGGGATACTTGGCTTAGTCTTAGAATTGAAGAAGTTTCATTCCGTCATTCCTTCTCTCTGCTAAGAGGCAAGGAAATGAAGCACATTATTTATAAACTTTCTTTGTTTTTCACAAGAATGTGCTTTTAGAAAGTGGATCAGAAAGTAGGATGACCAGAAATGGATCATTTAGCATTAGACGCTAAAAGACAGGAACATCATTTTAAGTTTCCTTCTATCAAACCCACTCCTGTGAAAGAACTGAAGGCTGCTCTGTGCAGACTATAGTCACAGCTTCTGTCCCTGGACAGCGTTCATGCATGGGTGAGGAGAAGTGCTGACTGAGGAGAAAAAATTAGCTGAAATTGAAGAGGATCTGCCCAAGTGATGAAAAATGAACAGTATGGGCTTTTAGACACATTGCATGACCAGATGGATAGAATTAGAGATTGTTTGAAGACACTTCTATAAAGGAAATGTGGTTGAAGAAAAGTGTTTGGTGACGTACAAAAATGCAAAAAGTAGTGTATAGTGTGTATGTATCTGGGGCGGGATGTAAAGGAAGGGAGATTAATAATACTGAAGGCAACATACAGAGAAAGTGTAAGGATACCTAACAGCTTTTCATTATCTAGGAGGGTGAGTGATAACTCTCAAGAAACCCAGGGTGAAAGAAAGAATTTCTATATTCATAGAAACATTATTTTATATTTTGTATATTTATTTTGTTGTCTCTTTTTTTTTTCCATCTTGCAGAACTTCCATCAATATCTCATCAATTTTCCAATTCTCCAGGAAGGCAATAGCAGAGTAGAGGCAATTACAGAGCTGGATTTGCACATAAGAGAGACAGACATTCAGATTCTGACCTGAGTTTCAATTTCAACAAAACTTTCTGCCTCTAAGTTCAGTGCTGAAAAAGCAGATCTTGCAGCCTTTCATTGCCCTTACACTACACCTGCCCTTTTGGTGTAAACACGCATGTCTATCACATCTTCCCAACACAATTTGCCAAGGGTGAGCCCATTTCAAAGCAATGTTTGTTTAGCAAAGGTGGTTTACCCTGGCAAAGTTTTCTAAATAATTCAGAGATAATTTCTATCAACTGAGAAAGGAATGTTGATCTCTGTATATGAAAAAATAAGTTGTCAATATTCATCCTTAATCAGACAAAAATGTCTTCATCAAAGGGTATAATATATAACTAAAATTTAGAAATAATTAATGCAATGTTCACAATGCCTTTACCTGTCACAGAAAATGACAAGTAATTATGAAAGCCTATTAAACAATAGGCATTGTCCTGCAGCTCGGAACACTAAGCCTGCTGGTGAGGGGGTATTGAGAAATTGGGCTTGTTTGTATTTATATCGCCAGTGAACATTTTAACAAATTGTGAATCTGTCCTTAAAATAAGATGTTACTCTAAAAAAATGTGCAGTATATTGTATATATGTATTTACATGCAATATAATGTGTTATGTGCAGTTGCACTGTAATAATTCTACCTAATAAAACTGAAAAAGGAGAAAAAAAAGATGTTACCAGATCACTCCTGCTCACCTACAAATTTAAAGTAAAAATGAAAAATGGAATAAGAAAGGAGCAAGAAATGCTGGGAATCAGGAGATCTTGCTAGCTGACCGTCTGCCACTAACAACCTGGGTGACCGCTTAAAATTAGTCTCTTCGAAAATTTGGTTGTGATTCTGTGACAACAATGAAACAAGATTAAGCCCCTAACACTTGTCTTAATGAAATTAAGGATTTGTTGACATCTCTAAGTATATAAGCTAATAAGTAATTTAGAACTCTTTATTTACCATGAATTTAAAAAATGGATTGTTGAAAAAAGTCAATTCTTAAGCAAATCAAATTTTATGTGCATGTTATGGCTTTATCCTAATGTAAAAATCTTCAGTCCTCGCAACCATTTGCAGTTCTTAATAGCTTCTTGCTTTTTAGCTTTAGGGTCTTTGCTTAAATTTTTTTTCTCTTTCTGTGTCCTGCTTTCACCTGGGTATGTCATTAAGTGAGCCTGAATGAACCTCATCATTGAATAGGTGTAATAGGGAAGAATAAATCTGACTCCATATGAGATCTGTTCCTTTGGCTCTAACCCTGGGCTCTGTTTCCTGGGCTCAGTCACGCTGGTCCTTCACCTTTTGTAAAAGGATGTTGCCTAGAGCCTGAAATAGACAGGAGAGCCTGTTCTTAAGAGTATGACAATTTTCAATTCATATAAAGATAAAAAGCTGCAGAATAGAAAATAACATTTGTCTTGTTGGAGGTTTACAGGGACACCATGTTCTGACCCACGTGGACGGCTGCAAGAACAAAGGATTCTGATACCAAGAAGTTTGCAACAACCAACCACACCCCCTGCCCTCTTTAGTATGAAAGGAGCCTGAATTCTGACTTGGGGAAGATGGCTCCCCAGGACATGAGTCTGCCATCTTCTCAGTCTGCTGACTTTCTGAATCAAGTTGTTCATTATTCCTTGCCCTAACACCCCCTCTCCCGACTTATTGGCCTGTCATGCGGCGAGTGGGATGAGTTTGGACTCGGTAGCATAGGTGGTATGTCTGTGTCAGGATGGTAGTAATGAATAATTCCCAAGTCTCAATAGGTGTGACATAATTAGTCTTTAATTGTCACCTATGCTACACATCCAGTGTTGGTTCACAGGAGGTTTCTGCTCATGGTAACTGCTCAGGCGCCCTGACAGTGGAAGCTTTACTTGGTATATATGCCAGTGATCCCCTCAGGGGTAAATTGCATCCTGTCTCCTAAAGTCTCCGATGGAAATGACACATCACTGTTGCTAGTTTGTCATTGGCCAAAATAAGCGGGTGGCCACCCCTTTCCAACTTCAACATTTGTTCAGCAGTGCTAGTGAGCACCAGTGATCAGAGTGGTAAAGAGTAAGATTTTAGCATCCAACAAGCTGGCTCAAATTCTCTCTTGGATCTTTGCTGTCTGTGATTTTTGGCAAGTTATTTAATCTTTCTCTTGTCTCATCATTTTCTCATCTGTAAAATGGCGCCGATAACAGTACATTCTCATTGAGTTTTGAAAATCGAATGAGTTAATACGTGTCGAACTTTTGTACCACTGTTTGATGTTTCAGTCAATCGATATTAACTATCATTTTACGCCGTATTTCACTTTTCCTGCGTTACAATATAACTTCTGTCCACATGATCATCTCCCCTACAGGAGTGCGCTCCTTGTCAGCGGGAATCTCCTTGTTGTGACTTTACAGCCTCCAGAGGAGGAACGCAACCAGTATTTGATTCCCTCTGACTTTCCAGCTCTTTCCGATCATTAGAACACTAATTACAACCTTACTGCCTCTGGGCAGCAACTTACACTTGATGATGTGCAGAAATTAATTTAGCTTTCTTATATACTCAGCCAACAGCAGAGTGTCTTATCTGCTGAGATAACTTGGATTAGTAAAGAGACTTCAAGAAGCAAATAACTAATTTCTACCCGTTTAGCTTTTATTCCTAGGACACTGGAGGGACTTGTGGAAGGGGAAAAACACTCCTCACACTCCTTGTTTTGTTAAAAATAAAATAGTTCCAAAGTCCTAAAATTGGAAAACATTTTCTTCTGCCAAATGTTTCAGTAAAGTTTCATGAACAATATATGAATTACATAGACTTTAAATGACACGAGGGTAACAAGAACATATCCAACTTCAATGCAATTTCACTCACAATTTGATTTGGCAAGGCGAGAAAAATAGGTTCCTTAAAAACTGTCAGAATTGCAGGACAGGGTTGTTGACAGCCGTGAAGAAAATTTGAGTAATGCTGTGCTGAAAAGGTCAACGTGTCTTGTTGATACTGGTTGGTGGGATGGGAGGGGCCTCTGGGATTGTCTGTGTCCCCCCTTGGGGACATATATCGCAGTGGAAGTTTTACAGGTCAGACTTCCTAAGATAAGGGGCAGGCTTTGTTTTCTCCCAATAGTTCTGAACTCAAAGGTCATTCATGAACTTTGTTGAATCACTTTTCTCCCCAAAGCTCAAGCAAAGAATGTGGGTTAATAAAACTAGGTAATAGTCAGGTTTGCAGGAGACATGGGGATTGTTATTCTGTGCCTTTTTACCGAATTTAATATCATGTTTGGAGAGAAAGTAAAAATACAGGAAAACTTGTGAAGAAACTTTTGGCCAAAAAAATAAATAAATAAACACATCTGGGTTCAATTTTTTTTTTAATTCCATACTTCATCACTCTGGGTCACCTTCCGCTAAATACCTTCCTCCTTTCCAAGATGCATGGCTTTTGAAGGTAAACCTATATTCCAAATAAAATAATTAGCTATTGTAAAATAATTTCAGTGTTTGATGCAAAAACTAAATGTTTCTAATATTAAAATGAGAGCCATTTAATAAGGAAATAGATCTTTTGACCAATGACTCTTCCTGATATGCGCCATTCCGCAGTACGTTGCATCCCAGTTTAGAACGTTTTGTAAGATGTGTCATTGCAGCGCCCCTGTCATTTCATAGCTATGAATATTTACACTGTAAAACCACATTACAGCAAATATTGGGATGAATTAAAAGTCCTGATATTTTTCCATTTAAAAAATACATCTGTGGTGGGGTGGGAATAGCTCAGTGGTAGAGCATATGCTTAGCATGCACGAAGTCCTGGGTTCAATCCCCAGTTCCCCCATTGAAAAAATAAAGAAAAAGAAAAACAAAACAAAAAAAACCCCCCAAAACACCTGGAGCTTTTAAGATTGATGGAGTAGATCATCTTTTTAATTTTTGTTTTTGAGTAGATCATTTTTAAAAACCTTTATCCAGGTGTTAGTATTGTGCACACTTGGATTAGAAAATAATTCCCAGGTTGTGGGCCCCTGGAAAAGCCACGTGACTCTGTTGCTCTGAAACCTAGCTGCATGGGGCGCCCTCTTGCACATAGTGTATCTGCCCCTCCTGATACTCTCAGAGCTGCATCAACTGCCTGCAGGCTGCAGGAACGTGACACAACTTTCATCCACAGGGAGGAACATCAGTTTCACAGAGAACAGAACAGTGGTTGCCAGGCAGGGACCGCGGGGTGGGGTGGGGGGTGGGGAGATACAGGTCAAAGAGTACAAACTTACAGTTATAAGAATTAAGCTCCAAGGATCTACTGTACAACATGCTGATGAAGGTTAATAGTAATGTGCTGTATACTCAACTGTGTCTGAGAGTAGATCTTAAGCGTTCTCTCCAGACACACAAAAAAGAGTTGACTATGTGAGGTGGTGGATGTGTTAAGCATCTTGACCTTGGTAATCATTCCACAGTGTATATCAAGTCTTCACCTTGTACACCTTAAACATAGGCAATTATATTTGTCAATTATTCCTCAGTAAAGTTGGAAATAAGAAAATCTGCTATTTCAGTCTACTGTCTCCCCACCTCCCCTCAGGGCTGTTCCTTATAAAAATGTTTTGAAACATTAAATATTTTTCTTTGATGTTCTGTAGGAGGTTTGCAGAAGTGGACAGTAAAATCCTGTCATTCTTAGTATTACAACAGCAACGATGTTGAAATTCACTTATATTTATCTACATCAGGTGACTAATTGGTTGCTCCAGTGAATTCTTCTCAGAGACGAGATGGAATATACTATCAATTGGATTCAAATTACTTTTTATAAAGTGAGGTTGGGGATGAGGTCAGGAGTGAAAAAGTAGGGTTTAAGTTTCTCTAAATACTGGTGACCTTCTGTCACATTGGGACTACGGAGAATGTAAAATGACATGGTAAAATTCTCTTGTGCTATCAAATAAAACATTCAACACTAGATAAAGTAAAGCTTTAATATACACATTAACTGAAACAAATTTGCCTAATTTATTCTGCGAGTTAGGCGTCGCCGTAACACGTGATGTCTCATTCTCTTTCTCTCACATGGAGGAGTATCACAGCAGACCTGAGTGAAAGGGCGAGAATCTGGCAAAAGAGGCTAACCAACCATTTTGCTCAAACCGAGAATTCAAAAAGACCCTAAAAGTAAAAATGTGTGTGCACTAATGCAGCTCACTCCGTGCAGTCAAATGTCTAATTGCCTCTCTTGGCTTTTCCACTCGTAACAGTCCGGGCAGGTGTCACGCCAGCCCACGTTTGCTGTAATTATAGAGCATCTTACCACCTGGGTAGAAAACTACTGAAACGTTGCACGGAAATCTTTCAATGTAATAAAATTGCATCTCAAGACATACATCTAAAGGTAGAAAAGATACGAACAGAGCACTGCATATATTACTAACAGCCACTATGTCATTTCTTAAAAGAGTCACTGGATTCTTCCTTTCTCTTACCCTGACTCTCTGGACGAGGGTCGAGCAGATGTTCAAGGTCACTGTCATTCATTTTCCGCGGTCCCAAGGACCTTTGAATGATTCAGCATAACCAAATGGCCATACCGTTGTAAAAGACATTAACATTCCTATTAAGCTCTTGAGAATTTTGACCTTTCTTAAATGTCAGAAAAGGGATATTCTGCAGATAAATTGTGATCGACTGGATGCATCCATATACCAAGTGTTTGGGCTCCTCTGTCTACCTCAGACCCCACGGGAAGTGACGGATTTAATGAAATGCTCTTTTCTATTATGCGAGACTATGATGATTTTCTTAGAGGCTCTCTTGACAGAGAAAATGCTACAGGATCTGACACTGGTGATCATAGAATTGTGTTCATCTAAACCAGTCCTCACGTTTTACAAATGGGAAAACTGAGGCTCAGAGAAATGAAACGATTTGCCCCAAATCAGTCAGCCAGTCAGCAGCAGAGCTGGGAACAGAATCCAGGTCTTCTGACTCCAAGCCTGACAGTCTTTCTACTTAATCACCAGGACTGCACTTCGTCTCCCCTATACTTTTCTGTCCTTTTATGCAATTCATTATACGCTGAAGTTTCAAGCGGAGGAATTGAATTTTTCATTATAATTTTAATAAGGTGCCACAAAACATGAAATTCACATTTGAATCCCAATTTTCTTTCCTGGACCGAGAAGAGTTCTGAATAGTAAGGACAAGCCTAGCCACATAAATGATCATCGTGTCTGGTCTTCCCAATTTTGATGGCTATTACCTGTGTTACTATAAACCCAAACACATCTCTTACTGTGCCTTTTTCGGGTTTACAATCCTGTACACAGCTAATTATTAGCCCTACTGGCTCTTTGACTAATTTGGCTTTCTTCTGGTTCAAATAATCCTGGCTTAGGCTGTAGAAATCTCTGAATTCCTTGAAGAAAAGCAAAACTTCTGTCAGGAAGCCTGAAAATGTTGGGAAGCGGGTGGTGTGTGCATGCATGTTTGTATATATGTGTGCTCCGTGTGCAAATCTTTTCCCTGCACAAGATCCAAGGAATTTACTTTTTCCTCTGCAAAACCCCCAGGGTATTACCACTGCCTTTTAAGTGTTGATTCTCTGCACTTAAATTGTGAGTTTCCTACACAGAAACAGCTGGGTAGGGTTCTCTTTGGTAGTAGCCGACAAGGTTGACATTCACTGGGATTAAGGGAAAAATCCATTGCCTAAGAGATAACATTTTTTTAAAAAAAAAAAAGATGTTCTAAACCAGATAGGAAACTACATGGAGTCAGATTCATCCTTTCTTAAAATTAGCTGGAATCCCTGTGAACTTCACTTTAATCTCAAAGAACATACTTGTAAGGTTATCTATGAAGCCAATTCTAACATGTACATGGCCTTTGAGAGTTCTGAGAGAGGGGTTTCATCTGCTTTACATTGATTATACAGAGTGAAATACCGTCGTTCGGACAGCGTGCTGGTTTTCATGTTGTCGAGATAGATTTTGCACTGAGATGGCATTCGGTCTCCTTCCCGCTGGCTGGCAGCCTCCCACTTTGTACTGTCAGCTCTGAAAACCTCTTTGCCTTTTGCCCAGGTCTCCCGCTGGGTACAATCATCTTACCAGCCAAGGAGCAGCCCCCCTCTTCAAGGGTCTCTATAGGGAATCACATTTTATGACCGAAATAAATCGTTGTAACTGAAAAGGTCTTTGATCATCACTCAGCCCAGCCCTTCCACGTAATAAACGAGGGCCAGGGAGGGGAAGAGCCTCGCTCAAGTGCAGAACCTCTTAGTGGCTCGGTGGAAACGGGGTCCCTGTGTCCCAACTGTAACCTCCTGCTGACTCTGCTTTTCCTCATTCTCTCTCTTTGATAGGCTATAAAAATTTGGTCAGATTTGATATGATGAAATCTCTATAAAGTTAATGATCATTCAAATTTTTTTATTGAAGTGTAATTGATTTACAGTGTTAATTTCAGGTGCACAGCAAAGTGATTCAGTTATACATACACATACACATATAAGTGTATTTTTTTTTTCAGATTCTTTTCCATGATACATTATTACAAGATACTGAACATAGTTCCCTGTGCTGTACAGTAGGTCCTTGTTGTTTATCTCTTTTATATACAGTAGTGTGTATCTGTTAATCCCCAACCCCTAATTTGTCCCTCCCTGCCCTTTCCCCTTGGGTAATCATAATTTGTTTTCTATGTCTGTGAATCTGTTTTTGGTTTGTAAATAAAATTTATATCACTTTTTTAGATTCCACATATAAGTGATATCATATGATATTTGTCTTTGTCTGACTTACTTCAATTAGTATGATAATCTCTAGGTCCATCCGTGTTGCTGCAAATGGCATTATTTCATTCTTTTTATGGCTGAGTAGTATTCCATTGTATATATGTACCACATCTTCTTTATCCAGTCATTTTAAATTGGTCATTTTTGGTTATTTTAAAGCAACAAGACTTTATAATCCTCAGAAAGCCCAAAAGTACCCAGAATCTGCAGTCTTCAAATATTTCTCTGCACATGATGGGCTGCACCTCTTTGTTTTAGCTGACTCTGTGGCTCGTGTAATATCTGTCATGTCCACTGAGGGCCCAGCTTGAATCTGACTATTGCCGCCAACACAGCTGGGTGTGGGGGATGCTTGGAGGTCTGGTGGGGGGACCAGCTAGGAGGATATTCAAGTAAGAGATTAAGGAGAATTTTGGAAATGAAATCTCTGCTGCTGGGTAAAGAGGGAGTAAAATGCAGAAGCTGGATTGACAGACTATCTCGTGAAGAATAAATGGGGATGAAGATGGGGATACAAAATGTGAGAGAACAACCCGGATTCTGTAACTAACGTGTGTCCCATAGCAGTGCCACACAAACCAGTGAACGCATCCATGGGCAAGAGGGGCTTAGAAAAAGTTTAAAAAAGAAATTAAATCCGGAAAAAAAAGCTATTTGAACTAATATCTCCACGAGACATTTAGCACATTATGTTAAACTCGGAACACACAGAAAAACACAGGAAAGTCAGTCTCTTCGCTTCTAAGTGGAATTCAGCATTGCTTAAATCTCTGAAGGCCTTTTGATAACCCACAGCTCCGATATTAGTGGGATCTGTTCTTTACTTTTTCCCTGGATCAGACCCCAAACTCTTTTAAAAATTTTTTATGTATGTATTTATGTATGTTTTGGGGGGGAGATAATTTGGTTTTATTTATTTTAATGGAGGTACTGGAGATTGAACCCAGGACCTCATGTATGCTAAGCATGCACTCTACCACTGAGCTATTACCCACCCCATCCTCGCTGCACAGACCTCAAACTCTTAACCACGTTCTTGTGTGAGAAAGATGACAGACAGCTTGGAGAATGTAGGATCTGTTTGGATAAGAGGCTGAAGACCGCTTGGGAGAAGGACTTTTCTGGAAGGTCTGGACAAAAGCCATCATGCTTTGACATTGTCTTGGAGAAGGAGCCACAAGAGGAAGATGAAGGCAACCCCTCCTCTTTGCCACCCACTGCCACTCCAATTTTGTATTGTGGGGGGCCCACACTATCAGTGGCGGGGATGCCCAGCGCTGCCTTCTGGAAAATGGTAGTCATGCCTGGCAGACCGTGCAAGAATGGCAGGGCCGACCAGCAAAGAAGAGGCAACTTTGGGAGCTATTCTCAGTGGCGATAGCATCGTGCCCAGTGGGAGCAATGGCTGGAAGAAGACGTGGAACTTTTGGTACCCAGGGGATGCTCATTACACCCTCCTCAAACACTTGGACACCTTTCATGGGACTCTTGGGGAGCAGATTCAGAGGCTGCTATGGTTCTCTGAGAGCGGCTGATGGAAATAGGGTGGAAACGTGAGTTATCTTTGCTCTCTTGCTTCTCGGGTCTTGCAGCCCTACTTGTTTTGAGGTTAGAAGTACATCTATTTACTTGCATCTCAAATCAATAAATTAAAGAATACTTTTATGGGGGGTGAGTAATAGTTCAGTGGTAGAGCCCATGCTTAGTGTGCTTGAGGTCCTGGGTTCAATCTCCAGTACCTCCATTAAAAAGAAAAAAAAAAAAGCTAAAAAAAAAAAAAGAGTAAAAATTAAAAAAAAGAACATATTTATGAATATTGGCATGCTCATGAAGATTACAATATATTATTATTATTTTCTTAATTCTCCTCAAATAATATCCGCTGAATGGACAAACCACATATTAACTGATCCAGACTTCACATTAGCATATTACAGAGTTGATTTATCTTCGCTTTTGTAACTCGGCACATCTAAAATTTTACAAAAGAAATTTCAGTTTGTGCATTTTTCCTTCATCTGTTGGCTGCAGTGACAAACAGTGTAAGAATCACCAGGGACAAAGAATGACTTCACCAGGAACCTTTTCAGTGTCTGTGTCTAACTTTCCTTAAGGTCTCATGTCCTTAGTCAAACCGAGTCTCCAGATGGCAGTGTTGTCAGAAAGATCTAGGAAACTAGATGACCCAAATATAGTTTTACATTTGTGCTTCAGTTTATAAATCACTGCTTTCGTTTTTTGAAATGTTTTTCAGGTCAAAGCAGTTTCAAGATCCCTCTTCAGCACTTACTGGCCATTCTGGCCCTTTTCTTCCCATTTTCTGTGTATTAGACACTTTTCCAGTCCAGAATTTATAGCTCCCAGTGTCATACAAAGAGTTTGTTGAGAATCCACTTTCCCCTTCTTTGGTAAAGTTGCTTTTAGCAGCAGCAAATGTACTTAACTATTTTGTTTTAGAGAATTGCTAATCAACATGAATTAGTATGATCAACACAATCATGTATATTCATGGACCCACGATAATGGGTTCTTTTTTAAAAATTGTTTTAAGAACATTTAACATGAGATCCACTTCTTGACAGATTTTTAAGTGTACAATACAGATTTGTGAACTGTGGTCACAGTCGTGTACAATGGAGCTCTAGGACTTAATAGAATGTGTATCTTTGTATTTGAGAATATTTCTGAACTCATCTCCAGGAACCTCCTTTTTTAGGACACACTTTTATTTTGTAGTAACCTTTGCACGCATTAGATATCCAGCTTGCAGGCAGAAGTGTGCGCTTCTGTAAAAGTCAGCCAAATATTGTGGGCCTTCTTTCCATGCAAATGCTTGTACACCTCTGTTCTTAGACTTTCTTCTTTGGGTCAGGATAAGCTTTTGTTCATGTGAGGACAAGACGGTGAATGCTTTCAGGTTTACACCATTTTGCAGAATTTATTCATTCTTGTTTCTTAGAAATAGGGTCCCATTAGCATGATAAATAAAAAAGCCAATGGCATATTCTTTGCTGAATAAATGATTCAGACAGTTGAATTCCTAAATGACCTTGGGGCCCTACAAGGTCCTTCCTCCAAACCACATGCCCTGGGTCTAAACTCATCCTAATTTATCTCTGTCTCCTCTGAAACGATAACTTTTGTGTGAGGCCTGTGTGCAAGATCTCTTAGAGGCCCCTGTTAAATGCACACGTGGCCTTGAAAGGACAGGAGGTCTGTTTCATTAGCATAGGCGAGCAAGCTGCCACCTTTCTAACGGGGAAGAACAAACCTGACTCCATATGAGATCTGTTCCTTTAGCCCTAACCCTGTGCTCTTCCTTGTGCTCAGCCACGCTGGTTCTGCACCTTTTGTAAAGGGATGTTGCCTAGAGCCTGACATAGACAGGCGAGCCCATCCTCAAGGTCCTGACCTTTGAGGGTTAACACTTTCCTATTCATATAGAGATAAAAAGTTGCAGAATAGAAAGTAGCATTTATCTTGTTGGAGCTTTACAGGGACATCATGACCTGACCCAATGTGGACAGCTGCAAGAACAAAGGATTCCAACATTAAGAAGTTTGCAACAACCAACCACACCCCCTCCTCTTTTGTTATAAAAGGAGCCTGAATTGGTTCTGACTTGGGTAAAATGGTTCTTTGGGACACTAGTCCCCCATCTTCTCAGTCTGCTGGCTTTCCAAATAAAGTTGTTGTTCCTTGCCTCAGCAACTTGTCTCTCGATTTATTAGCCTGTCAAGCAGGGAGCAATATGAGCTCCAACTCGGTAACTCCTTCAGTCACTTAACTCCTAGTAATTGAGCTTCTTCTGTGTGCAAGACTGTGTAGTCAAATAAGGAGAAAGGTGGCTCCCTGAGGACATGGAGTGTTAATGTTTAATGGCTAAGAAGGCAAAAACATCTGAAGCATAGGGAAGGTGCTTCAGGGCACAGAGATACCTAGTAGATGAGCTGCAAGGTACTAAATACTAGGTACTAGATACCTAGTAGATCTCTGCAAGGGCTCACTGACACAGCAGTGGGCACACCTTTTCATATTCTTTTTCACTATAGATAATTACAGGATATTGAATATAGTTCCCTGTGCTATACAGTAGGACCTTGTTGTTCATCTGTTTGATATATAGTAATTAGTATCTGCAAATCTTGAACTCCCAATTTATCCCTCCACCCCCCACCATTCCCCCGGTAACCATAAGTTTGTTCTCTATGTCTGTGAGTCTATTTTTGTTTTGTAAATAAGTTCATTTGTGTCATTTTTTTAGATTCAACATACAAGTGATACCATATGGTATTTTTCTCTTTCTGGCTTACTTCAGTTAGAAAGATGATCTCCAGTTCCATCCATATTGCTGCAAATAGCATACTTTTATTCTTTTTTATGACTGAGTAGTATTCCATTGTATATATATGTTGATGGACATTTAGGTTAGTTCCATGTTTTGGCCATTGTAACTAGTGCTGCTATGAACATTGGGGTGCATGTATCTTTTCAAATTAGAGTCTGACATATTTTAAAAGGACATACTGGCTGTATTGCAATTAGACTAGATGGGTTCAAGGGCAGAAATGGGAAGATAGAAAGTTTACCAAAATCCAGGAGAGGAATGATGATAGCTTTAATGTAATTGTATTGGTGAAAAAGGGATTGGAAGTCAGATTTGGTATTTTTATTTGAAGATAGAATTGGCAAGATTTGCTGTTCTTTAATTCCGACCTTACATATCATTGCTTTTCTTCCTTGAAGGTGAAGGTGACTGGGGTGGGCTTTGAGCAAAGAGAGCAGTCATGGGCGTCCTGTAGTCAGGACGCGGGAATCTAAATACAACACTCAGGTCATGTGTAAATTCCCCAGGAGCTGAACTTGCCTCCTCCACAATTACAGTCTGTTCTGTGGAGCCCATGCTACCTGAGTATCTCGAGAAGCAATGAGCTATTCTAAAGAGCCCCCTGTTAACAAAAGCGAGACCCAGGTTGGTTGCAAGAGCCAGTGAGGGATATAGTGCAAGCTGCCATTTTCCTCTTGTTCCAGTGTGGCTTAGGAATTCGAATTCTTCATCCATCTTTTGGGAGTTGTGATGGTTAATTTCATCTGTCACCTTGACTGGGCCGTGGGGTGCCCAGATGAAACATCGATTCTGAGGTGACAGTCAGGATGTTTCTGGTCGAGATTAGCATTTGAATTGGTGGTTCCGTAAAGTGAATTGCTGTCCTCCGGGTGGGTGGGCATCATCCAGTCTTTTGAGGACTGAATAGAACAACAAGCAGAGGCAGGGAGGATTTGGTCCCTTCCTGCCTGTCTGCTTGAGCTGGGACATCGGTCTTCTCCTGCCTTGGCCTAGGATATGACCCGTTGGCTTCCTGATTCTCAGGACTTGAGACTGAGGGTGGAATTACACCACGGGCTTTCCTGGGTCTCTAGTGTGCAGGTGGCAGATCGTGGGACTTCTCAGCCTCTATAATCTTGTGACACAAGTCCTTATAATAAATCTCTCTCTCTCTCTCTCTCTGAAAACCAATATACTGTTGGTTTTGTTTCTCTGGAGAACTCTAACACAAGGCTCCTTTAACCTAGAGGGGATATTTAATTGAAGATAGAATCATTTGCATATAAAGTGAGATTCTGAAATAAATTTTAAAGGAAGTAAGAAATTGCCTGTGATCCACCTTTACCTTCAGGCTTCCTGAGGCATGCCCAGCTCTCCCATTCAGGCAGGCAGAGTGAGTTACAGAAGCCTAAAAAGGTGCAGTTGCTTGATGTTGGAAATAAAGGCACACCCAGATGCCTGCGAGCATGAACAAGGTAAAGGGGTCAGATGGGATATGGTGGCATCCTGACAGTGTCCTCTCCAGACCACTCAGATCCGTCTATACCCGCACTGAATTGACTCTACACACCGAGGCACTATGAGCTGGAGAGGCAGACTCATGCCTGGAACTGTGGGATGGGTCTAACCTAGTAAACTTGCCCCCAAGTCGCTGCTTGGTCCCCATACGGGATGACACCATATTGAAGATTCAGTATCTGTCTCTGGGGATGACGGGTTGGATTCTCAACAGCATCCATCATTAGACCAGCCTTGGTGAGAGATGCCCAGGACGTCGGGCCCATGGATAACCTCCATCTCTGCTGTCGTGGCAGCTGGGTCCACTGCACTAGAACTGGGATGGGCAAGGGCAGAGGCTGCCTGGCATCTGTAGGATGACACATCCTGTCCGCGGGTTGTTTATCTCATGCTCTGCAGGGGCTGCTACCTAGTGCACATCAGCACCCAGTGCCAATGTTCACAGACTCGGTTCCATTCTCACTGCTCCATCCACATGCTTCTTTCTTAGATTTCCTTAATCCACCCTAATCTTTTCTCTGAAGCTTCCAATCTTGCTGATTCCAGTGCTTTGACCCATTAGTCAAGCCAGTTGACACTGCACAGAAGTTCACGTATATTCTTATCTGAGTCCACTTTTCTTGTGACCAGCGGGGATGAGACGGTATGCTACCCGAAGCTCTGCCCTTTGGAGGAGTTTTCTATAGCAGCTCTGTTTATCAGAGCTCTCCCTGAGTAGGAAAGCAGAGCAACCCGCCTTCCATTTTCAGCTTTAATCAACCCATTGAGCCATTTCCTCCATGAACTGGGCCTGGGTTTTATCTTCGTTTTCAGCTGGTGTCAAGAATCCCACAGAAGACTAAGAAAGAGGTATTGCTGCACAAGAGGTGGGTGGTACGGAGATCTGGGACATCTGTTTGGATGGCTGTTTGAGGGTCTGGGACATTGCTTGGAACTGGCAGTTCTGGACACACTCAGGGTCAATCCTGGATGTCTGATGAGGCGTTGCTTCCCTGGAGAAACTTATGGTTTGGTAAGTGCACCAGCATCCTGCTTCTGATGGGAATCTCTGTTTGTGTTTCAGTTACTGTCCCATGTCACTTGTTCAGTCTCACCAGTGACTCAGTAGCATGTCAGACTTTTGTTTTCAAATAAACTATATAATTTCCTCTTTTTTTTCAGTTTCAAAGGAATCTCATCTTTTTGAAGTCTTTTTTGTTTTTTGCCTCTTTTTAATTTCTTCTAGTTGAAGTGTGAAGGAAAAGCCGGACTGGGCTAACAAGATAACTCACAAATCGAAGTATCGGAATACTGATCTGAGTTCTGCTGGACTAACTGGTAAATCTAAGTTGATTAGTGTTGGTTTGCTGTTCATGTTTTTTTTTTTTTTTGTTTTTTTTTGCTTGCCAGCTGGATTTTCAAGGAGATATATCTGGCTTTGGAATGTTGGTTTGCTGCCTCCTTGCCTCCACTTTTGTGATAATGATGCTGCTAAAGCTGTTCCATGCCTATTGGCCGAATACCCCAAGCTTGTATTTTACCCTATAAAACCTCATGCACATGTCTTGGAGGCGCTCAGAGCTTCGGAGCAGAAGCCCCTCTGAGCCCACCGGCGTAATACATCTGAGGTCTCCAACCCTCCGAGTGGTGCTTGTTTCTTGGCTGGCCTGTCGTTTCTGTAACAGAAGTATAATCAGTTTACAATGTTGTGTTTGCTTCTGATGTACAGCATAGTGATTCAATTATACATATATTATATTTATATACTTAATATATTTATATTTCTTTTCATGTTCTTTTTCATTATAGTCTATTACAAGGTGTCAAATGGAGCATATAATTTTCTGCTGTGAATGTCAGAGCTATTCTCCAGGCCCTCTGGGTCTGTGCTGAGACTCTCCATTTGGGGCTTGCCAGAGAATCCAAACAGTACCTTCACTACAGATATTTCCACCTTGGGATATGTTCTCAGATCGTCCAGGTAGCAGCAGTATCACTTACATAGTAGCCTAAACCTGGCACAAAACCCTCTCCCTCAGTCTGTCTGTCTGTCTCTCTCTCTTTTCTTTTTTTTTTGGTGGAGGAGGTAATTAGATTTATTCTTTATTTTTAGAGGAGGTACTGGAAATTGAACCCAGGACCTCTGTCATGCTAAGCATGCAGTCTACGACCTGATCTATACCCTTTCTCCCATCCCCCCCTTTTTTTTCTTGTCTTTTTCAAAGCCCTCTCTTGATCTGACAGCTGTCCCAATCATACAGTAAAGTTCCTCAAGCGCAAAGCCTGCAGAGGGCTGCTGACTTCTGTTCTTTATCTTAATAGGAGCTGGAGGAGGTGCAAGGTGTAGTAACTCAGTCTTTTATCTTGGAAGAGATCTGTGGCTTGTTCTAAATCACCAACCCTCTATAAACAACACTGATGTGGCAAGTCTCTGAACTTTAGTGGGTTTTCATCTCCCTGCCCAAGTAGCACATTTCTCTTACCAGGCACTCAGAGTGCATGTTACTGCACATTAGGTCCAATTATCATGATGTCACTGATTCAGTGGGTCAGTGTGATGGTCTGTGGAATGTCTAGCTGATACAAGTGCCTCCAGATTATGTTGTTAAAGGGTAGAATTCTACCCACTCACTTGAATAAACACTTCTGATCCTTCTTCTTGATAATTGGTGAAAAGAATGCATTTGTTTTAGGAAAAAACACTGTTACGTGGTGTAGCTATTGCAACTGGAACCACAACTTAGTTGTAGTCATCTGCCATATGCACTGGTTCTTTTTCCAGGGTCCAGATTGTCAAATAGTGGAGATATAGTGGAGATTACTGCCTCTGCATACTCTAAATATCTGAGCGAATCACTAATTTCATCCATTGCACTTGGCCGTGGTATTGTTTCTGATTTATTGTCTTTGGGCACAAGTTCAGGGGCTTGCACTTGGCTTTTTCTACAAGGATGGCACTTACTCCATAGGTCAAAGAGCCAGTGTAATCAATGCCAGCTGCTAAATACATTATTCTGTGCATGTGTTCAAAGATCGTGGAAGATGTTTGGGACCAGGGACACCCTGTGGAATAGACTTGGGTCAGGACCCCATTATCATCAGGGTCCATATGTCCCCACTCTTATAAGAGTAACATTTTGGAGACTCCTGGTATCAGTGTTAGTGTGAACTCTGTAGCTTAAAGTGCAAGGTGCATGTCTGTATCCCCCGTGTCCTAGTGTACAGTTGGCTGTGTAAGTGTCCGTAGTTCCCTTTGGAGAAGACTGGGAGAGTCCACATTGCGCATCCTTGCTGTGGATTGCAGGATTCTCTTTCAGGTGAACATAGCCTTCCCTTCAAACAGTGGACTCTGTGTCTGAGAACTGGCTCAAGCCTGGACTCTCGGGAAGGGGTAGGGATTTGTCCCTTAGTACAGAAGACACCAGTCTTCTGTTCATCTGCTCTTCATCTTTTAAAAAAACATTTTTAAAATTTTATATGAGCAGGCAATGCCCTTGCTGTCTGCCCATCTATCTTGTCCTGGAAACACCAGGGTTTATTAGAGATCACCATAGCAACTTGCAGCTTTGATGCCTGTTGTGGTTAACTGTCTTCTTCGCCTGGTGGTTAAGTGCTGCATCTGGCCTCTGCTCCTCCAAATCCTACCCTCCCCACCGACACAAGGACGTCAGTTGCAAAATAACATCATCCTACCTCAATCCTAGCCTGCTGAGAGCAATCACCAGTCAGCTTCTCGACAATGTCAGCGCCCTCCTCAGCGGTGCAGTCCCCGTCACTTGGTGGTGGGGGAGTCTTCTGGGACTTGGATTTTACACAATTAGCTTGCCTACTTCTTGGAGTCTGCTGATCATCTCAAACTCTGCTGAGGAAATTCAGGTATTTTTACCTCATTGATGTAAGTCGTTGGTCTTTTCAAAGCTCCCAGGGGAAAAAACAGTCTAGATATATTAGGACTGGGCTCGGTGCTCCTGCTGGGGTGTTAAGATACAAGAGCATATCCCCTAGCAACAAACTCTCCCCATGCGGCTTTCTGGTCTACCTTTTCCAGTCCTCAGTGACCACGTCCTGTCATACTTTTTCAGCTCCTCCCAGCACCTGTTAGCCAAGCTCTTTAGCTCCTTCAGTGAATAATTCCTTTCCTCCCTTAGCAGAGGCTGTACTTTGTCAGTAAGCTCATGCTGGTGCCGTAGACAGGAAGAGAGGAACTGGCCCATCTGGATTGGCAAGTATAATTTTGCAAAGCACTGGTCTCAGTTGAGGCTTCTGCTCAGTCTGCAGCGTGGGGAAGCTGCTGTCCTCTGGCTAGAAGAATGGAGGCCTTTCCTCAGGCCCAGGGGTTTAAGGGCATTGAGGGCTCAGTGATTCTGGGTGCATCCTGGTCTCTCTCTCCCGAGTCCCAGGGTCCCATTCCTTCTCTGTCAGAATCTACATTTAGCAAAAGTAACTTGCCAAGGAGCAAGCCAGCCTTCTTTGCAGCTTTGCTAATTTCCTGGCCCTGGTCCCGGTCTTGTTCTTCAGCAGGTCTTCCCTGCAGCTACAGAAGGCGATATTCTCTTTAAACGCCGCCATGGAGGACTTGTGGCTCTCACGCTGTGCTCTGAATCGATAACTGGTTGACCTAAATTTGTACTGTCCTTTCTCCAATCCACGGACGGTACTTCATCATAACCACCAACCCCACAGTTCCTATAATTACCACCACTGCCATATTCTCAAGTGCTAGAGGTTCTGTGCATTCCAGGGTGCCCCCTTCCCTTTGTATCCCGCCCTGACTTGCCACACACAGACGTGTTAGCAATGGCCCCCAGTCCTTGTCCCTTTATCTGTCACCAGCAGTGGGGTTCCTATGGCCATCTCACCGGTGAGTCAGCCAACTCCAGAATCCTACCCTGAGTTTCAGTCTCCAAGATCGTTTCTGGTACCAACAGTCTCAGGTTGGGTTTTCCAGGAGCAAATCCTGAGATAAGGATTTGTGTGAAAGTGATTTATGAGGACGTGCTCCCAGGAGGACTGGCAGGAGAGTGGGAAAGTGAGGCCAGGAAGGGAGAGGTTGAGCAAGGACGAGGTGCTGGGGGGGCAAAGTTCCATGAAAAGGAACCTGGACTCATTCTTGCAGGGAAGAGCAAGAGACAGTGTGGGGAAAACCTCGGGCTGGCACGACCGGGAAGCAAGGGGACTGAGTATCTGTCCCTCTACGACTCTGAGCCACTAGCGAAGGTGGTTGCCACTGCTGGGAAATCAATTCCCAGGGAGTTCAAGTTCCTTGTGTGCACAGGCAGGAGGTTCTGGCCGCCTGAGGTCCATCCTTCTATAAAGAGATGTGGTTCCTGGCTCTTGGGAGTGAAAACACGCTGACGGACGTCGCTAGTACACATGGAAATGTAAAGAATTCTAAGAGGATATGGCAGAAGCACTGAGGCTGACTTGGTGGGGCGGGGGGCATTAATGGCAGACAATAAACAAACAGAAAATTAATTGTCAGAGGGCAGGATATCTGTTGACAATATTGGACATCAGAGACGGTACCCCTTTCCCACTACCTCTGGACATTGGTCTCCAGAGTAGACTTTCAGCCTCAAAATTTCCACATGATCGGTCTCACGGCTTAAGTCTTACTGCTACTTAACCCCCTCCTTCTCCCTGTCTCCTAATCATTCTTCCTTCTCTTTACCATCCCCATTAAAGAAATTTAGGCCATGACGAATCACTGACCTTTCTGCGGACATATTTGGTGTTTTGCCTTCCAATGTGTTTTCTGCATGTACATTTTAATAATTTTATTCTTTAAAGTATTTTTAGGTGGCTGTCTTTGTTCAAAAGGAATTTGACTAATATGGAGCAATCATTCAACAAAAATGTATCGAGCAGTTTGTATATGTTTGATAACGTTCTAGCCACTAAGGCTACAGCAATGAACAAAACAGGCAAACATACTTGTCCTCCAGCTGGGGAACCAAAGATAATAAACTACAGTATCATATGTTAAATGGAGATAAGGTAGATCTGCAGGGTACGGGGGCTGGGGGGACTTTGTGCATATGTGTGTGTGTATTTTTGGAGCAGGATCAGAGCAAGCCCATGGATCTGGAGGTGGTGAGAAGAGATCTGAAGGCAATGAACTAGGCAGAGGTTATAACAAAGATGGATGCCTTGAGACAGGAGTATGTTGGATGAGATCAACAGGTAGGAATCTGGTGCAGGAGTTGGAATTGTTGGCTTGAATGGAGTGGACTAAGAGGAAGGAGAAGTTACAGCACTTGTGACCACAGTAGAGTGTGGTCCACAATATCCAGGGCCTTAAGGACCGTTTTAAGGACTCCATAATTTAGTCTAAGAAGGAAGGTTGTAGGGAGAAAACTGAAGGAGAGGAGTGTCACAATGTGACTCATATTTTAAAAGACTCACTGTCATTACTTTGTGAAAAAGTCTCCCCATGGAGCAGAGGCTGGCCGGGAGGTTGTCGCAGTCATGACAATAAAATGAGGGCGGTAGCACTGGAAGAATGGAAATGGGTCAGATAGTGGAAAAAGTGGTAACAGAATTTGTGGATAAATTGTACGCATTAGATACGCAGTTTATAATTTGACTGGTGGGAACGTTTCATATTTTTAAAAATTCATCTCTCCACTAATGTTGTACCATAGTTCCTAACTTTAGGGAAGAAAGATTTCTTTCAAGGTAATTCAGTTTCAGAGAGGAATGCTGAAACTACAGGCATTTCCAAGGGTTGCTCATAGCTCGTAGCAGCAATTAAGCAAGCAGGTAGTTTGAGTCATGGTGAGAGCTACACGAAAAGCAAGACTTGAACCTGGTTTTGATGAGCTATTAGATCCTTGACAATATTGAAGATGTAAGATTAGGATGTGTACTGTATGTTATATCTGGAGATACACTTTCATATATGAAACATCTATGAAAAGTGCACACGCGTGTGCCCACACACGCACACACACGTTCTGTAGGTGACTTCTCCGGATGCTAAGTACACTAAGAGTGAAAAAATGAGGTAAAATCCATCTGGATTACAGTTGGTCACTGAAGCTTTATGAAGGAAATACATTAGAGTCGGCTTTCAAAGAAGGGCCACCTAGGCAACAGGGAGATGGGTGAATGGAAGAAGTCAGAAGTAGAAATGGGCAGAGTGCACAGTGGGACAGAGGTTGGCCTGATAGGAGTGAATGAGCAATAACGAAATACGATGTATTAATGAGTTTTCTTGAGATAAAGTTTTGTGTAAAAAAGCAGTTTCTTTCTCCTGTGTGACTGAATGACTCAGTGATGTTTAACCTTGTTTTGGTGTGCAGACACTGTGGACATTTAATAAGTGGTGGAAAATTGCACATTAACATAAAATTTTGCATACCATTTTAGGAGTTCATAGATTTTCTGAAGCTGGAGTGTCCGTGGAACCCAGCAGGCAAACTGCTCAGAGAGATGTTTTAAACACTTTGGTGTTGCCATCAAGCAGTAACTATGCTTTAGTATCCGTTTTCTCCTGAAATGTCTCAATCAACTTTGCCAGAAACCTTACCAAAATTAAAATGTCATAGATCCAGCTGAAAGTTACAAAGCAGTTGGATCCTCTGGCTGGAGAATGAGAAGTAGATCTCTAAATGCCTCATTTCTTTTTTTTGAGCAATAAAGAAAGGAAAAGATGTTCTGGTTTTTCTAAACCCTTGATTACATCCCCTATATAGAATGGACAGGCAGGCAGAGGGATACTGAACGCATTGTTATACATGTGTAGATGGAGGTTCTTTTTGGAAAATATGTTGCCTTTACGGTGGAGATGAGCTGGGACGTTTGAGGTAAGCTAAGGAAAGATCTGTCAGCTACCAATTTCAAGGAGTGAGCTGAAAAACAAAATCCAGGTTTTTCTGCACCGTAGAATTCTGCAAGTAATCATTGGAGGAAACAGGCTATGAGCTGTGAGGGCTGTGAGGGCAGTGACACGTGCTTGGTGTTTTTTTTTTTTTTGCTAATAAATTACATGTTACCTATGAACTTTTTATTTATTTATTTACCTATTCCAGGCTCTTTAAAATGTATCCTTTGTGGAGCTCCCTGGGCACAGGCACAAAATAATAATGGCTCGGTAAGCTGTGCGCTCTGGCAATGCTGCAGGCAAGTGGATTCAGGTGGAATTGACCCAATGGAACTGGCGGCTGTCGGTGGTGTGGGCTGACTTCCAAGGGGGTAGGTGTCACCGTAGCAAAGCACTTTGTGAACAGAGTGAGATGAACAGCAGACTTGGGGACAGTCATTTTCTCTCCCTGGTGTCTGGGTTGAAAACTGTACCGCACACTTTAGAGAGATGCCTTGAGTTTTATGCAGTGCGTTGTGCGTTTGCCCGGCACCCCACGTAGGTTTCCATATGGCAACCAGGTGGAATCGGTCTGAGCCAAGACAAAGTAGCAGACCCCACTGAGTTGACTAAGACCTTAAAAGCAAGGGGAAAAGGCACCAAGGCAGAGCCCACATTATGTACTCTGGCATATAAAATGCTTGAAAGGTATGGTCTTGGCAATCAGGCAGGTCTGATTTCTGGTCTGAGCTTTGCCATTTCCTGGTTAATTCCCAACATGAACTTGCCAAGTACTAATATTTTCATCTAAAAAATGGAGATAATAGTATTTTATTCTTAACATCGTTTTGAGGATCAAACAGGTAATTCATATGTAAATCCCTTAGCAGACTGCCTAATATATAGCAAATTCTGGATATGTGTGTCTTCTCTTGGACTTGGCCCGCCACCAGGGGCACCACAGATGCGGCTTCCTCGGGGATGCTCCTTTCCAGCTGTTGCTGAGGCTGAGTGGGACTCTCCACTCCGCTCCCTGGGCTGCCCTTATAGGGATGCAGTGTCGTTTCTGCTGCCATGACTCCGGTCCAGGAGCAAGAAGAAGAGTCCTGCTCTCACAGCCGGGACTCCATGGCGCAGGTGCATTCCTAGTCTAGTCTCTCAATTTGCAACTTGGATCAACTCTTCCCATGAAAACGGCACTGTGAACATTTCGGTACAAAAGTTTCAGACTTAGTCTCTATGCATGCATAAACCTGGAAGATTGCCATTTTCCCGTCTGCACTGGTTAAGAACCTGCTTCTTTTCATTTAGAAATTGATCGCGAGCATTTTCCAATGCAATGAAATATTCCTTCAACATAATCTAAATAAAATTTAAAATGGGTTATCCTGTTGTATTTTGAAAATAGAGACATCTTTATTTTAAAATAATATATGATAAGCAATCCCTCATCTCATACCTTTAAAGGAATCGCTGTTAAGAATTTCATTTTGTATCTTTCATGATGCTTCTGCAAGTATAAACTGTAACGTATATATCTGACATAAATGTAGTTACACTACACATTTTAATCCATAACCTGTTTTGTACATCAACGAAATATTGCGGACATCTTTACATGTAAATATAAAAGTCAACTTTAAAAAATTTAAGTAATGTTCCTTAACATTATCCTTATTTGTCTACTCAATCTCTTTGCTTTGGACATTTTGATTATTTTAAGTATTCTTTATTATACAACATTCAGTGAACATCTTTATAAAGCATATCTGTACACTCACGCCCTTACTTCTTCAATGCGAGGAATGGAATTTCAGGATCAAACGGTATGCACATTTTCAATGTTGGTACAAATAGCCCTCCAGACATGTTGAATATTTTACTTCCCCTTTCAAAATGCATGAGGTGCCCCATTTTTCCCGTCCCTTGGCCAGTCTAGGCTAGTGCTTTTTGTTTTTTATTTTTAATTCCTTGCTGAATTTAATATATCTCTGTAAGCTGTCCTGAATCCGTACTGGAATTCAACAGTGTGCACATCACAGCCAAATATTTGGCAAAATAATGTGACTGATTAGTCCTTCTGTACAGTTTCCTCTACCTACAGCAGCCATGTTATTTCCATGGGAAAATATTTTCTATTTTCCAGACCACTGACAAAAATACTAGGCTGGTAAACTTTTCTGATACAATGGCTGAAGTTCTCAATAAATATTTATTCCATATCTGCAATTTCATTCCAATTTATGAATCTGGTTTCCATTAAAGGTATTGTGACATTTAAGGAGAAGTCAGACGTTGTCCCAGCGGGTTAACTTTCAAGGACGTGGCTGGGAGACTAGGAAAACTTGAGGGCTCAGTAATTCCTTCTAGACAGGCTGTGTAGGCTTCATCTGTTTCATCTGCTGCTACACTTGTCTTGAGACCTCATTATCAGAGAGTGTGCAGTGGCTCTGTGACTTGTAGTCCCGAGGGAAATATTTTCACCCACCATAATATCAGCCTCTCAGTTTTGAAAGTGGAATGTGAATCACAAATTTATACTCTCATCTTCAATCTGCAAAAGGACAGCACAGAGATGAAATGAAAGCAGTAAGTGGGTGAAACTCTGAGCGAGGTCATCGCCACTGTTCTAAGGGCTTGACATGTTCACATCACGGGGCACTCTGCTCATTAGAAAGAGTATTCTGATGACTCTGGCCATCAGATGAGTACAGGAGGAATAGGAAAATGCTCTAAAAGTGCCTTCGGGGGATGTCATTCGATGACACAAAGTACCAGACCTCAATTAAAGGGCTCTTCTGGTCGTAACCAGATATGAAGCAGCTGTGACACTTGGCAGATCCCTGGGCATATGCTGGTTAAAAGTGTTTCTTCCTCACTCCCTCCCTCCTCCCCTCCCTTCCTTTTTTTTTAATTCTTTGGAGTCAATTCACATATGTCAGTTACAGCACAATATTGAAATGTTGTTTTTATCTTTTCACATTTTGGAAGAGCTGTCCTGAGAAGTTTTCTTTTCATGGCTGATATTTAGAAAGTCTTTAATATAATGGCCAAGAAATTTAGAAAGGAGAAAAGGAGGAAAAAAACTGTATTCTGA
This sequence comes from Camelus bactrianus, assembly GCF_048773025.1. Classification (NCBI taxonomy): domain Eukaryota; kingdom Metazoa; phylum Chordata; class Mammalia; order Artiodactyla; family Camelidae; genus Camelus; species Camelus bactrianus. The sequence goes on from NC_133540.1 coordinate 20,201,869, forward strand.
CACCATACAGTTATTTCAGCATGTATATACACAAATGTATACACACACATATATATGTGTATATCTATCTGTACATACACTGTGATCCCATAGCATTATGCTCATACCTTAACAGTGCTTACCACATTGTGCCTTCCACTGACCTGTCTCCTTCAGGCAGAGCCACTGTCTTATTCCCCTGTATACCTCTCAAGAACACCTTGCACACAATGGAGCATCAATAAATTATTTTGAGAAATACATTTAATTGCATCAAAAGGAATAAAATATCTAGAAGTCAATTTAACCAAGGAGGTGAAAGACCTACACTCTGAAAACTACAACACTGACAAAAGAAACTGAAGACATAAATAAATGGAAAGGTACACCGTGTTCATGAATTGGAAGAATTACTATTGTTAAGATGGCCATACGGCCCAAGGCAATTTACAGATTTCAATGCAATCTCTATCAAATCACCAATAGCAGTTTTTCACAGAATGAGAACAAATAATCCTAAAATTTTTTGAAATCACGGAAGACTCCAAATAGCCAAAACAATCTTGAGAAAGAGGAACAAAGCTGCACGTACTGTTACGGAGTCCAAACTCATGATGCTTGCCACATGGTGGGCCAGTAAGTCAAGAGATAAGCTGTGGAGGCAAGGAATAGCCACTTTATTCGGGAAGCCAGCAAACCAAGAAAATGGCGGACTAACGTCCTGAAGAATCATCTTAATTCATGGTGGAACTCATGCTCCTTTTATGCTAAAAGAAAAGATGAGGCCAGAGGATTTAAGATTAAAGGGTACACATGGATTGCAGACTTCTTTTGGAGTCACCTGGCCTTCAAGGAAAGCATAACATTTCTTTGTTCTCCTTGCTCACGTAGGCTGACTTGAAAGGCTTCTGTAAAACTTCAAGTTGTTAGTAGTTATTTTTACTTTAACACTCTTTTTTTTTTTTTCAGTTCTAAAGGTTTTTTTTTTAATTTTAATTAAGGCATAGTCAGTTTACAATGTTGTGTCAACTTCTGGTATACAGTATAATGTTTCAGTCATATGTATACATACATAGATTCTTTTTCATTATAGGTTACTACAAGATATTGAATACAGTTCCCTGTGCTGTACAGTAGGACCTTGTTGTTTATCTATTTTATATATAGTAGTTAGCATCTGCAAATCCCAAACTCCAAGTTTATCCCTTCCCATCCCTTTTATCCCCTGGTAACCATACATTTGTTTTCTATGTCTGTGAGTCTGCTTCTGTTTTGTAAATAAGTTCAAGTATGTCTTTTTTCCCTTAGATTCTACATATAAATAATATTATATGGTATTTTTCTTTCTCTTTCTGGCTTACTTCACTTAGAATGACAGTCTCCAGGTCCATCCATGTTGCTGCAAATGGCATTATTTTATTATTTTTTTTATGGCTGACTAATATTCCATTGTATAAATATACCACAACTTCTTTATCCAGTCATCTGTTGATGGACATTTATGCTGTTTCCTTGTTTTGACTATTGTAAACAGTGCTGATATGAACAGTGAGGTGCATATATCTTTTAGAATTAGAGTTTTCTCTAGATATATGCCTAGGAGTGGGATTCTTAATTATTTTTATTTTATCACTCTTTTTTTTTTTGGAGTGGGGAGGTAATTAGGTTTATTTATCTACTGGAGGTACTGGGGATTGAACCCAGGACATCATGGATGCTAAGCATGTATTCTACCACTGAGCTATACCCTCACCCCGTTTTATCACTCTTCTCTCTGCTTATTTGCAAGGTTTCTAGGCTGAAAGTGAACTTATCTACAACAAGTAATAGTGATAACTAACTTGAAACTGTGGGATGAGAACTTTTTAAGAGGGAACTTAATGAGTTATTTGGGCACAAACAACACTTCTTGAACATTTAATTCTTGATGTGCAGGGCTAAAGTAATAGAATACATAATATAAAGAATGAAGGAGGCAATTTCAAAGTAATGTTAGTTCCATTCTTCCTCTATTACCATGTCAGGCTCCCTGATTTCAAGCTGTACTACAAAGCCACAGTAATTAAAACACTACGGTACTGGCACAAAAACAGACAGAGAGATCAATGGAACTGGATAGAGATCCCAGAAATGAACCTACACTTACAAGGGCAATTAATCTACAACAAAGGAAGGAAATGGGGAGAAGACAACTTCTTCAATAAATGGTGTTGGGAAAACTGGACAACTAAATGCAAAGGAATCAGATTGGACCACTTTCTTACACCATATACAAGAAAAACTCAAAATAGATTACAGACTTCAATGTAAGACCTAAAACCATAAAACTCCTAGAAGAAAACATAGACAGTGCGCCCTTTGACATGAGTTTTAGGAATCATTTTTTCAGTTCTGTCTCCTGAGGCAAAGGAAACAAAAGAAAAATAAACAAATGAGACTATATCAAATGCAAAAGCCTTTGCACAGCAAAGGAAACCATCAACAAAATGAAAAGGCAACATAATGAATGGAGAAGATATTAGTGAATGATATGTCCAATACGAGATTGATATCCAAAATGTATAAAGAACTCATACAACTTAATTTCAAAACATTGAACAAAGGAACCCAAACAATCCGTTTAAAAAATGGGCAGAGGACCTGAACAGACATTTTTCCAAAGAAGACATACAGATGGCCAACAGACACGTGAAAAGATGTTCAAATCACTAGTGATCAGGGAAATGCAAATCAAAACCATGATGAAACATTTACTCACACCTATCAGAATGACTGTTCTCAAAATGGCAACAAATAACAAGTGTTCACAAAGACTTGAAGTTAAGGGAACTGGTAAGTAACGGCACTGTTAGTGGGAATGTAAATTGGTGCAGCCACTGTGGAAAACAGTATGGAGGTTCCTCAAAAAATTGAATCCAGCAATTCCACTTTTGTATATTTACCCAGAGAAAACAAAAACACTAATTTGAAAAGACATATGGACCCCTATGTTCATTGCAGCATCATTTACAATAGCCAAGATATGGAAGCAACCTGTGTCCATCGATAGACAGACAAATTAGATGTCTCAGCCATAAAAAAGAATGAAATCTTGCCATTTGCAACAACAAGTGGATTGATCTAGAGGGTATTATGCTAAATAAGAAATAAGCCATTCAGGGAAAGTCAAATACCATATAATCTCATTTAATGTGGAATCAATAAAACAAAACAAATGAACCAACAAAAGGAAAAGAAAGTAGACTGGTAGATACAGAGAACAAACTGGTGCTTGCCCAAAAGGAGGGCTGTGGGGTGGAGTGAAATAGGTGAAGGGATTTAAGAGGTACAAACTTCTAGTTACAAAATTAAGTCACAAGGATGTAATACCCAGCATAAAGAATATGGTCAATAATACTGCTACAACTTTGCATGGGGTCCGATGGTCACTAGACTTATCCTGGTGATCATTTCATAATATATTTAAATGTTGACTCACAATGTCGTACCCCTGAAATGAAGATAATATTGTACATCGACTATACTTCGATAAAAAATAATATGTTTAATGGTTGAGTAATTTATGGGTTAAAAACAATGTAGCTACTAGTAGCCTGTCCTTTAGACAACAAGGAGGGGAGATTTTTAATGAGAAGAGCCCTTATGGAGGAAAAGAAACTTGGTAGATGAAAGGAAAATATACAGAGAAATTAAAAAAAAACATTTTGAGTGGGAGAATGAAGTGAAAGAAGTTGGAGAAAAATAGTTTAGACTTGATGGTTCTTAGAAAGGAGCTTTGGTGTGGGCAGGGCACGCTGCAGTGATAACGTAGTCCCTGGAAGACTAATTTCTTCTGTGATGTGATGGTGGTGATGACTTCTCTCCACTTCAGGGATATTCCAGGATTCAAAGGTCTCACTTGGTGTGAGAATCTTCATCTTGTGTAAACTGCCGAGCAGCTTTGCTGCAAGGCTACTGTGAAGATGTTCACTAGCTCAATGCTTTTTTTTCCCCCGTTCAAAATAAACCTTCACTAATCAATTAAACAAACACAAATCTACCAAGGGAAACTCAAGAAGGTCCCTAGAACCTGGCAAATAAGCTCTAAGTAGTTTATACATGAGTTGTTTTCTGACCTACATCACCCAAACCTTCTGCTTCTTACTAGGAAGTGACAACTCATTCAATTCTGCCTGGCAGCGCACGGGAAGCTGTGGGGCGTTTTGAACAGCTGTGGAAAATGGCTAAGACAGTGATTCCTCAAATCTGTTTGGAAGATTAAACAGGGATTTCACACAGTATTTCAATTATTTGTAAGCAATTTCTATTTGGATGCTTTTCAATCTTTTTTTCCCCCCTACTTTATGATAATTTCGATGTGGAATATCTCTACAGAAGAAAAAAAAAAAAACCAACCCAGTTCTGGGGACAAGTTTCTGAGACAGAATCTCAATTCTGAGCTAAAAATGTATTTCGCAACTGCTTCTTAACTCATCGACTACAACCCACACCTGCATCTCCTTCCTTTCCACCTCATTCTAATTCAGCGACACCTTGCCCGGAGAGGTATTTTAATCAAGTCTCTTTCCTTTGAAATTCTAGTGCTAGGACGATCTGTGGAGAGGCTGTACGGAGTGGGAGTAATGGCTGATAATGTCTTCCACGAGGAGGATACGTTTACCTAAAACTACATGATCACAGATTGAGCTATATTGTTACAACCGTTATCAGTCATGATGGGTTTTTCTTGATTTGTATCGAGTCTGAAGACAGCTAAGGGAGGCTAAAGATTAACAATTTTCTGACCTTACTTCGGAATGAATTTTTCATTCAAAATTCTGCTTTCCTGAAAATGAGCAAAAACTATGCAGACTTTTTATTTTTTTTAAATTGAAGTATATAGTCAATTACAATGTGGTGTCAATTTCTGGTGTACAGCACAGTGTTTCAGTCGTACATATACATAGAGATTTTTGTTTTTATATTCTTTTTCACTATAGGTCGCTATGAGATATTGAATATAGTTCCCTGTAATACATAAAACAGATTTTTTAAATCTATTTTATATATAGTGGTTAGTATATACAAATCTCAAACCCCCAATTTATCCTTTCCCACCCCCTTCCCCCCAATAACCATAAGTATGGAGAGTTTTAATGTTTCCCTCCTTCTCATCCTCCTCTTCCTCCTTCTCCTCCCCTCCCCACCCCCTCCCCCTTTTTCTTTTTCTCCAGTGTCTACGGTCATAGCAACGTAGGTCAAGTGTAGTTATCATGATTTGCCTGTTTCTGGTTTAAAGAAATATTTATTGGATGCTCTTTGAATTATAAAGACTCTAATAACAATATGGAGTTCCTTCTATGGGCCAGGCCTCTGGTCCCCACCATTCTCAAATAAGCTTACTGAAGGGAACCTATATTGTTTTGATCATTTTAAGAGGAAAAACTGAAGCTAGGAAGTTGCAAAATTGCCAGAGGTCACAGACCTGGTGAGTGCCTCTGTCAAGAGTCACACTCAGGTCTGACTACACTCAAATGTCCTAGCTTGTTACTTTGATCACCATTTGATCATGACATCTTAACATCCATAGGAGACCAAATTGTTTATCATGGCAACCGAAAGCCAGTAAAATTTGGCTGGAATATATCCCTTTAACCTTCCCCAAGAAATCTTGAATTTCAGCCTCACAAGTTCAAGTCTTAGAGCAGAAAACAGTGCAACAAAAAGACACTTGGATACAGGCAGGTGCCCAAGCATTTGGTTGAACAGAAGTCCACAAACACGTATATGTGGTAATATGAGTATTTGTAGCATTGTTTTTTTTAAGTACTGGCAATTCGCTGCTCCATGGAGTGATATTTCAGTTATTACTTTTCACACACAGTCAAGTCATTTCATTCATTCTCCATATTTATTTGTTACTCACACCACTGTACGCATCATCTTTTAAAATACTGTGAACATTCCTGACTGTCTCTTTTGTGAAGGCCACTTTCCTCTGTTTCTCATTGCTTTCTTGAAAATTTTCCAAAATTCACAGCCCGCCTTATGTTCCATGTCCTATATTGTGCCTACCCCGTCCACCTTAGTTCTATGACATCTAAAGGAACCTCTGTATCACTAATTTGATATTCACATCATACTGTTTTCCGTACACACGTTTCAAAAATTTTGAAATGACTTTGAACATTCAGAAAAAAGAATGCTATGAACTCTTAAATATTCCTCACCTAGTATCACCAAATGTTAGTATTTTACCTTACTTCTTTCCTTCCCCACACATATACACACACACACACATATCTACATTATTATAATTATAGTTGATTCCTGGACAACACGGCCTTGAATTGTGTGGGCTCACTTAGACACAATTGTTTTTCAATAAATACATACTACATGATCCATGGTTGGTTGAATTCGTGGATGTGGAACCTCAGGTACAGAGAAACAACTGTAAATTCATATGCAGATTTTCTATAGTGCAGGGGTGGGTGCGCCTATCCCTTGCATTGTTCAGGGGTCAACTGTATTTCCTGAATCATTTGGCATTAGGTTGCAGACAATAGCTCCTGTATTCCTACATATTTAGCGAAGAATTTTCTAAGAAAAAGACCTACGGCACAACACTGTTCACCATAAGGGCTATGTTGTACAGCAGATCACTGGAACTCGTTCATCTTGTGTAACTGAAACTTCTTGCTCCTTGACTAGCAATTCTCCCCACCCCCTTGACCTCAGCCCTTGGCCATTCTACTCTCTAATTCTTTGTGTTTGACTATTTTAGTGCCTCATATAAGTGGAATCATGCAGTGTTTGTCTTTCTAGGACTGGCATGTTTCATGTTGCATAACGTCCTCAAGGTTCATCTATGTTGTTGCATGTGGCAGACTCTCTTTTTTGAAGACTGAATATTATTCCTTTGTGTGTGTGCACGTCTGCGTGTGTGTGCACGGATGTTCTATATCCATTCATCGATCAGTATACATTTACGTCATATGGTGGCTGTTGTGAACCTTTGTCAGTGGCGCTGCAATGAACATAGGAATGCTAATGTCCCTTACAGATCTTGATTTCAATTCTTTTGGATAAAGAAGGGAGATTCCTGGAGCTTACGGTAGTTTTGTTTTTATTGTTTGAGGAAACTCCATGTTGTTTTTCATAATGACTGTACTGATTATATTCTCAACAACAGTGTACAAGTGTTCCAGTTTCTCCAAGTCATTTCTAACACTTGCTGTCTCTTGATTTTTTGCTAAAAGTCATCCTAACAAGTGTGAGGTCTTTCACTGTGATTTTGATTTGCGTTTCCTGATGATTAGTGGTGTTGAGCACTTTTTCGTGTACCTGTTGGCCGTTTGTAGGTACCTGAAGCCCAGTATGCAGAGAGAACTAGTTGTGTGAAGAGAAGTTAAATGTTGTGTCTGACCCTGTAACATTCGAAGGGTTGTTCCAAGTACTGCTTGCCCTGTTCTGTTTATAATGGTTGATATTAAACAAATAGTAGGCAAATGAAGCAGAAAATCAATTGTCTTAGCAGAATATTGTCCTCACCGAGTGTGTAGTTTGAGCATAGATTTGAAGCCTATGGCTGAGTTTCTTCTAGTGTAATCAAAAGTTTCTTTTAATCAAAAGGTGAATGACACATTAGACCAGACAGGCTTAACATATATTTACAGAAAATTCCATTCAAAGACAAGAGAATACACATTCTTTTCAAATACACAGGGACATTTCCAAATCATGTTGTTAGGCCACAAAACAAGTCTTAATAAATTTAAGGTATTGAAATTATATCCAGCATCTTTTCTGACCACAATGGTATAAAATTAGAAATTAATTTCACAAAGAAAACTATGTGGAGATTAAGCAATGTGCCATTGAATAACAAATGGATCCAAGAAGAAATCAGAAGAGAAATGAAAAGTATCTTAAGAAAAATGAACACAGAACTGTAACATAACAAAATTTATGAGATTTAGTAAAAGCACTTCTAAGAGGGAAGTTCACAGCAATAAAGGCCTACATCAAGAAACAAGTTAACAACCTAATTTACAACTTAAAGAACTAAAAAAAAAAACCCAAAAACCCAAAAACCCAGAGTTAGCAGAAAGGAATAAATACCAAAGATCATAGCAGTAATAAATGAAAAAGAGACTGACAAACAATAGAAAAGATTAGTAGCTTCAAGGGCTGGATATTTGAAAAGATAAACAAAATTGACAAACCTTTAGTTAAACTCATCAAAAAAGAAGACTCAAATAAATAAAATCAGAAATGAAAGAGAAGATGTTACAACTGATAGCAGAGAAATACCAAAGATCATGAGACGATACGAACATTGAAGGCATTATGCTAAGTGAAATACGTCAGACAGAGAAAGAAAAATACTTTCCTTCTCTGTCTGTATGATCTCTTTTATATGTGGAATTAAAAAATATATATCAAATGCAAAGATATGAAGAAAAGATGGTTGCTTTTGCCAGAGGCTAGGCATTGAAGTGTAAGAGAAATGGGTAAACGGTTTTCATTTATATTTTTAGTTTAAGTTGAATAGAAATCAACACACAAACAAATAAAACCTAAATATGCAGAAAAGTAGTAAATAAATAAATTTAACATGCAGAAAGTGTTTCTTTTTTCTTTGTTCTGAGTAAAACTGAACTGTGAATTCTCTATAGAAAGTGGTAGTTTGGACTTCCCCTCTTTTCTAAAGTAATTTCTGCCTAGTTTATTGTCTAATTAACTTTAAGGATTCTTAAAAGTTAGCATTATAAGTAAAACAACTTGCACAAAGTTTTCTGAAAAAATATCTTCTTTGGAAAATATCTATTTAGTTCCTTTGATCATTTAAAAATAAGGTTACTAGTTTTTTTGTTATTAAGTTAAAAGTGTTTCTTATATATGTTGAGGATTAACCTCTTACTAGATTTATTGTTTAAAAATACTTTCTCCTATTCTGTAGACACATTTTTACTCTGTTGATTGTTTCCTTTGGTGTGCAGAAGCTTTCTAGTTTAGTGGAGTTCCACTTGTCTATTTTTGCTTTTGTTATCTGAGCTTTTGGTGTCATATCCATGAAATCACAGCCAAGGCCAATGTCATGAATTTTGTCATGAATTATCATTTTTTTTTCTAGGAGTTTTATAGTTTAGGGTCTTGAATCCACTTTGAATTGATTTTTCTGCATGGTGTGAGATAAAGGTTCAACTTCATTCTTTCACATGTGGACATTCAATTTTCCCATCAATATTTGTTGAAGAAAAAGGAACTATACTTTACCAATTGGGTATATTTGGCTCCCTGGTCTAAGATCAGTTGACTTTACATATTTAGATCTACTTCTTGGCTCTCTGTTTTGTTCCATTGATTTATATGTCTATCTTTATGCCAGTACCATACTGTTTTAATTACTGTAAATTTGCAATGTGTTTTTTTAAATTGAAGTATAGTCAGTTACAATGTGTCAATTTCTGGTATATAGCACAATGTCCCAGTCATGTGTATATGTACATATATTAATTTTCATATTCTTTTTAGTTAAAAATTATTATAAGATATTGAATATAGTTCCCTGTGCTATACAGAAGAAACTTTTTTTAAAATCTATTTTTGTATATAGTAGGTAACATTTGCAAATGTCAAACTCCCAAATTTATCCCTTCCCACCTCCTTTCCCTGGTAATCATGAGATTGTTTACTATGTAACGTGTTTTGAAATAGGAAGTGTGATGCCCCTGGCTTTGTTCTTCTTGCTCAAGACTATTTTGGTTTGGGGTCTTTTGTGATGGTACCATATGAATTTTAGGATTTAAAAAAATTTCTATAAAAAGTTCCATAGAAAATTTGACATAGATGAAATATAGTGAATTTGCAGATTGCTTAGGGACTTATGGACATTTTAACAATATTAAGTCTTCCCATTCAAGAACATGGACTGTCGTTCCACTTGTTTGTGTCTTTAATTTCTTTCATCAATATTTTGTAATTTTCAGTGTATATGTTTTTCACCTCCTTAGTTAAATTTGTGCGTAAGGTTTTTATTCTTTTTGATGCTATTGTAAATGAAATTTTTTTAAATTTCTTTTTCAAATAGTTCATTATTAATGTATAAAAACACATCTGATTTTTGCATGTCAATTTTATATCCTGCAATTTTGTTAGTTCTAATAATTTTTTAAATGAAGACTTTATGGCTTTTATATATAAGATTATGTTTTCTGCAAAACATAAAATATTTCTTCCTTTTGATTTGGGTGCCTTTTGTTTCTTTTTCTTGGCTAATTTCTCTGGCTAAGAGTAGTACTACATTGAATTGAGGTGATGAGAATGAGTACACTTGCATTGTTCTTGATCTTAGAAGAAAAGCTTTTAGTTTTTCACCTTTGAGAATGATGTTAACTGTGGAATTTTCATATATGATGTTATTATGTTGAGAATTTTATTCTATTCCCAATTTGCTGAGAGTATTTATCATGCAAGTGTTTTAATTTTGTCAAACAATTTCTCTGCATTTATTGAGATGAATATGTAATTTTTATCCTTTATCCTGTTAATATGCTGAATCATGTTAATTATTTTTGCATATTAAACCATCCTTGCATCATAGAGATGAATCCCACTTGGTTGTATAGGATTCTTTTAATGTGCTGTTGAATTTGGTTTGCTATTATTTTGTTGAAGATTTTTGCATCTATATCCATCATGAATATTGGCCACTAGTGTTAATTTCCTTTGGTGGTTTTATCTGGCTTTGGTATCAGAGTACACCTGGCCTTAGAAAATGAGTTGGGAAAGATTCCCTCCTCTTCAATTTTTGGGAAGATTTTTAGAAGGACTGGAGTTAATTCTTATTTAAATGTTTGGTAGAATTCACCAGTGAGGCTATCTGGTAACGGGCTTTTTCCTTGTTGGGAGGTTTTGATTACTGATTCAATCTTCTTACAAGTGATAGTTCTGTTCAGACTTTCTATTTCTTCATGATTCAGACTTGGTAAGTTGTATGGTTTCTAGGAATTTATCCATGGTTTCTAGGTTATCCAGTCTGTTGGTGTATAATTGCTCATAGTAGCTTCTCATGATACTTTGTGTGGTATCGGTGTTCTTTTTTCATTTACGATTTTATTTATTTGAGTCTTTGTTCTTTTTTTCTTAGTCTAACTAAGTATTTGTAAACCAGCTCTTATTTTCATTGATTTTTTTTTATTCTCTATCTCATTATTTATGCTCTAAACTTTATTACTTCCTTCCTTCTACTAATTTTGGGCTTAGTTTTTTCCTATTGTAGTTATATGAGGTATAAAATTAGGGTTAGGTTATTTATTTGAGATCATTTTTCTTTATTAATGAGGGCATTTATTTCTAAAAAACTTCCCTGTTAGTACTGCCTTTGCTGAATCCTATAAGTTTTGATATGTTGTATTCTCATTTGTCTCAAGATATTTTCTAATTTCTCCTTTGATTTCTTCTTTGACTCATTGGTTGTGCAAGGGCGTGTTGTTTAATTTCCACATACTTATAAATTTTTCAGATTTCCTTCTGCTGTTGATTTGCAGCTTCATTCCATTTTGGTTATAAAAGATAGTTGATAGGATTTCGATCTTTTAAAATTTGTTAAGACTTGCTTTGTGGCCATTGATCACCCTGTGATCTATCCTGGAGAATTTTTTGTGTGATTAGGAAGAATGCGTATTCTGCTGCTGTTGGATGGAATTGTCTGTATAAATCTGTTAGGCATTTCATCTATAGTGCTGTTCACACCTGCTGTTTCTTTGCTGATTTTCTGTCTGATTGTTCTATCCATTAGTAAAAGTGGAATATTCGAGTTCCTTCCTACTATTATTGTATTGCTGACCACTTGTCACATCACTCCTGTCAGTGTTTGCTTTGTAGATTTAGTGCTGTGATATGAGATTCATATATTCTTGTTTGGTAGCTTTTTTTTTTTTTTTAGCCCTTTTGAGTATTTCGTCTTACTCCCTTCTGGCCGTCACAGTTTCCACTGAAATCACTGCTCATCTTGTTGCAGGGCTCACTTGTATGTGACAAATCACTTTCCTCTTGCTGCTTTCAAAATTCACTCTTTGTCTCTGACTTTTGAAAGTTTTATACGATGTGTCTAAATGTTGGTTTCTTTGTGACCTGTTGGACTTTCTGGATCTGGTTGTTCATTTTCTTCCATAAGTTTGGGAAGTTTTCAGCCATTATTTCCTTGAGTAAATTTTCTGTTTTTTTCTCTCTCTCTTCTCCTTCTGGCTTTCTCATAATGTGTATATTGGAATACTGTATGCTGTCCCATAAGTTCCTTAAGCTTTCTTCACTCTTTTTCACTCTTTTTTCTTTTGCTTTTCTAATTGAATAATTTCCAATAACTTGTTTTGAGTTCATTGAACCTTTCTTATGCTTGATCTAGTTTGTTGTTGAACACCTGTAGTGAATTTTTTTGTTCAGTTATTACTGAAGCCACTCTATGATTTCTCTTTGGTATTTTTAATATCTTCTGTCTTTTTGTTCAAAATCTCCCTTTGTTCATGCATTGCTTTCTTGACCTTGGTGAGCACTTTTATGAAAGTTATTTTCAATTCTCTGTATGGTAAATTATATAACTCCATTTCATGTAAGTCAGTTTCTGGAAATTTATCATTTTCCTTTTTTTTGGAGCATATTTTCCTATTTGCTTGTTTTTTTCCTTGGTTCTCTGGTGTCCACACATTCAACAAAATAGCCACCTCTCACAGTCTTCACACTGGTCTCATACAAGAGAAGACCCTGAAAAATCAGCCCAGCAGAGAGTCTGGGGACCTTTGAAATCTTCATGCTAGTCCAACTCCTTTCTTTGTTCTTAGTAGCCACTAGTTGTCTTGAGTATGCCAGGTCTCACCAGGACTCTGAGACAAGCGAGAATGAAGGTGTTTCCTTGGGAAGTTCCCAGAAAAGCTGAATCACTTGATGCCCTGTCAATCTCTTTTCCCCTGTCGAAAGGAACTGGGATCTGGGGTTTTTCAACCACTTGCTCTGTGTTGAGCTGAGGGGAAGGATTGTGGCAACTGTAAGTCTGTACTTCTGTCTCTGTTCTTACTACCTTCCCAGGTGGCTAGACTGTGCTGAGTCCTGTCACCTCTCTGAGATAGACAAGACAGAAGCCAGTCCTTGTGAAGCCCTGAGAGAGGTTGGGGTATTTGACATTTAGACCAACTCTCTTCCTTCCCACAGAGACGTTGGGGGCTTAGGGTTTTCCTCATAATTGTATGGTGAGTGTTGGGGAGGGTATCAATTATAGTGAAAAGATGCCTTAAATTTCCGTACTAGCTTCGATGTATTTGGTTTCAAGCTTGCCCAGTGTGCAGGAACCTTTCAACTAGTTTCTGGATTTTGCACAAAGGGAATTTGTCTGTGAATTGTTGAATTGGTGTATTTCCAGAGGAAAGTAGGGTCCAGTGTCTCCTGGTCTGCTGTCTTGCTGATGTCCTATATCTGGTCTCTATTTTCAGTAAGCTTGTGCCTTTGGGCTAGGACCTTCACAAGTGCTTATCAGAATTTTTTTCTCCCTTAAGTGAGACAAGAAGGCTACAGGGTGCTGGAGTTGAGTATTTTCCTTCCCTCAAGTCAGTTAGGCGCTGATAAAACCCAAAGGCATTAGGCTCTTGCAAAATAACTTTCCCCAGGGAACGCTTTTGTTAAGTAGAATAGAATGCTCTGAGCTTGTTCTGTGTTGGCTCCTTTCCCTGTTCCCTGTCAGCATCACGAGGGGATTTTTGTTTGATCTTCACTCTGGGAATCTGGTGGCACTCCTGGACTTAAATAAATCTCACGACATGCAGGAATCCTTCTGAGATTGAGCTCCCTTGGTTTTTAACTCTCAAGCTCCTCCACACTGAACCTTTAGAAATTCATTCGTCGTAGCCTAAGTGGTCCTACCAGTGCTGACTGATTGCAGCTGTGGGCTTCTTTCCGTTCCTGGTAAACTGGGATTCTTTGTATTTACCTGTCTTTCCAATGTTAGGAATTGTGGCTTGCCCTGTGATCTCAATACTTTCATGGATCTAATAAAAGTTGTTGATTTTAGTTTGTCCATTTTTTTTTCTTGTGAGGATGAAGTGATAGCTTCTAAGTTGTTTAAATGTCAAACCCAAACTCATTTTTTTTTTCAACCACCCCAGGACGGGGGCACTATCATCAACCCATTTTACAGACGTGGAGCCTGGGACAGACGGGCATGAGGTCACAGGGACTCCTGGGATCCGAACCCAGGCTGGTCCCATTCTCAGCCACCGGGCAAGAGTATTTCTTGATGAGGGAAGAGCACGGGGAGGACACTCACTAATTCACAAACATTTGGGCACCGATTTTGTGCCCAGACCCATTCTAGTTTCTAGGTATCTAGGTGGTCTGGCTCTCACGGGAGCAGCTAGGGAGAGACTGTAACAAGTGTACGTAATTTCAGAGAGTGGTAAGAACTCTGAAAGAAAAGAACGCGGGGCTGGGGGAGGGGATGGCTATTTTAGGTGGGCTGGGCAGGGGTCTTTGGGAAGCTAGGTGTGTTTGGGGATCCGAGATCAGCTTGGGTCTGGACCCATCTCGGGTTGGAAACGTGAAGCTGTGCATGAGAGTGGTGCAGGACGTGGCTGCAGAGGGGCACTTCCGATCGCACTTAACGCTCGCCACGTCGCTACAAAGTGCCCCGCGCCCATTTCACAGATGAAGAAACTGAGGACGCACTGCGAGTGCGGGGGCAGATGCCAGACCCAAACTCTTATCTAATACTAGTTCACTAATTGTTGCAAGTTACGTCCTTTATAGCAATCCCCCTGGCCCCGATTTAAGATCCAGTAGAGTATCATGCATTACATTTAATCGTCATTTTCTTTGGCCTTCTAGTTTCTTTCAATATGAAGTAGCTCCTCAGCAGTTGTCGCTGTTACTTGCTTTTGTTTTGTTTTGTCTTTCCTTGTCCTGGCATTCTGAAGAGTTCACGTCAGCTGTTTTGTGGAATGTTTCTTAATTTGAGTTTGCTTGTTGTTTCTTAATGGTAAAATTTAGAGTATTTTGGGGGGTAGGCAGAAAAATTGTCATACACTTCTTTGTGCATCATTTCAGGAGACACATGATGTCAATTTGCCCAAGAATCAGTGAGAATAACTTTGATTAAGTGAAATCACATTCAGAAGTTTTCTCCACTATGGGGAGTTTCTGCATCTCTCTACCATTCATTCTATGCTGATTAGTTGACATTCTACTGTAGGGAAGAGTTTTAGCTCATTATTTCTTTATTTTTAGTATGATCTCAGAGATTCTTATAATCTATAAATAACATTAGTGTTCTTGTTCATTTTGATGTTCAAATTTTGCCCGATTTGGCGAGTGCAAGCAACGTCAAACTGACTTCTGTGTTCTTTTGACATATCTCCATAAATTTTTGGATATTTCCCTATGAGCTCGCCATAGTGATTTAGCTTCATCTTGACCTTCCTTGTCAGAGCCCTGGAACCAGCCATTTTTTTCCTAAAAACTCTTGTTCCTTTTGGTGTAGATAAGTATTTAGAAACCAAGACTGAGACATATTTTTAATTATGTTTCTGTATATTTGTCCTGATTTTACAAGTGTATTTTAAGTTCTGTGATGAGGTTTGCTGAATTTCTGACTATAGGTTAATGTCTCCCAAAGGACTTAGTACAGGAATTCTTTTTAATATATTCAGATTTTAGAACTGAAAGTGGCCTTAGATAACCCTTGTTCATTGTTACATCTTATGCACGAGAAAAGTGAGGCTCAGGACAATGAATTGCCTTGAGTAGGACTTCTCATTGGTGGCAGGTTTGATCTTAGAGTTTCACTATTTTGGCTACCAGTTTCTTATCTTTCTGTCACATGACATATGTGCTCAGTAAATAAGGTATACTAGTTGGCAAAAGTAAGTTACCACATTTAGTAGATTAAAGATGGCCATAATTGTTTGCCACATTTCTCACTGAAAGGTGGTTTCTTTCTCCAAAAACCTGGCTTTTGCCAATGAAAGTCTTGGCTTTCAAGACTATTGTCTCTTATTCATCTAAATGGGATTCAGAAGTGTATTCTGGGACTTAAAACTGAAAATTTTACTCTTTCTGGCTCTGCCAGCTCTCCTCTGAGAAAGGAACAAAAAGACAAGAAAGCGTGAAGAAAAGTGGTCCGCTAGTATCTCAGATCTATAACCCATTCCACATTTATGAAGAACATATGGTAAAGCCTGATTTCAAAACTAAAAAGAAAAACCAAACCAAACCAAAAAAAAAACTATAAAACTTATAGAATTTGTCTTTGCAATCTTGATGACACGTTCTTACCTCCTGAATGACAGAGAAGGGTGGCCCAGGAAAATGCTACTATTTCAGTCTGGTTTTTAAACGTGAATTCCTCTGCTTTTGAAAAAGGTGGCTTGTAGAATTTGTGTTTATGTTGGGTTAGAAAACTTTCTTATTTATTGCTTTCCCCCTTTTGTCCATGGGATACTAATCTTTCCAGGAATATTGCTAATATCTGTACTTTTCAGTAATGTAAACTTGGAACTGGTTAGGAATTAAATTGTTTGATCACAAATCACTCGATAATGTTCCTTTAAAACAGGGTCCTTTTTTTATTCTATTCATCCTTAAATCCACACTCTGTAGTCCAATGCCTGCTATAAAAATTGCTTATAAATGTTTCATGAATGAATGTCAAATCTTTGAATGGGTTTTGTTTTAGCAAAATGATGGGAATGTTTGCACGTGTGTGTGTGTAAAATGCATGTGTGCGTGTGTGTGTAAAATGCACGTGTGTGTGTGTAAAATGCACGTGTGTGTGTGTGTAAAATGCACGTGTGTGTGTGTGTGTAAGAGAATTAGAACCTGCTTTTTCAGTCTGACAGTTCTCACTAGAAAGAAGTCAGCTTTCTTTATAGACATTGCTGTTGTATGAAGACGAAAGTAAAGTTCACAATCTTGGGGAGGCGAAGAAATGTTTCTTCCCAGAAACCCAGAGTTGAGTGTGAGTAGGGTTGCCTTTGTGAAGAGTCAAGAGAAAGCCATCTTACCAACATATTACTGGTTTTAAAAAGTTCAACATGTATTTTCGTACTATTTTTTTTAAAAAAGTCCTTTTATCGGTGCACTTAAAATCTCATTTTGACTCGACATTTTCAAAGGACAATTTGATTCATAGTCACAATTTTTCTACTTTTTTTTAAAGCTTCCATGTGCACATGCATGTGGTTACACCTAACACCTAGAGAAACTCAGTTGTCTACGCAGATCATTGCTCCACAGGCATCCTTGCACACCTCAAGTCATATTCATGATGGTTGTTCCAAGTGACCCATGGCTGAACTTCTTTGAAGTACAGAATTTCACTCAGCTGCCTTCATGCAGTGCAATCCAAAATAATTACTGTCAACGTCCAACTTCTACCTTTTAACGCCCAGAGGGTAGCAGAGAATTCATGAGTGAAATAAATTAAGCGTGTAAGCTTGTTCAAAGCCTCTTTCTCTCTTCTTTCTAAAGAGCTAGTATAAAACCTTCACTAAACAACTGTTATTTATAAATAAAAAAACTGCAGCGTTTTTATCTAGAATTTACCCTATAAAATATTCTGAGACTTAATGTATTTCAAGACAACATCTAGAGGTCTCTCAGTAATTCAGAATTATTTAACATTATTTTCTGCTTCTTATACATATATTTAGGAAACATTTGCCTATATTATTTAATACAAAAAAATCAGAACTTTCAAAATACATGATCATGAACCATAATCATATATTTGCCTTTATATGTGTGAAAATGTAAAGTACATGATTTGGTGTTGAGAATTCTTACACTGATTGCTCATTTGGGAAAAATTATGATGATAATATCTGCTAATAATATTTGAAACTTATCATGGAGAAGTTTATCAAACTTACCAAAGGAGAAAAGAAAAAGAGTTTTGAAGGAAATTCAAGTTAATCTTGATACTCTGGTGACATTATACATCCTTAAAAGACACATAAAATACTCTGAATAGAAATACTGAAAACTTGAACTCTGGAATCTCTTGAAGACAAATCTGCCAATTATTTCTAGATAATAATCTTTAAAATACATTATTTAAATTAAAATTTATTTTGAATAGGTAGAAACATGATATCACTTCTCTAAAAGAAAGGTTTTAAGGGTTATTATCAATATGTTAAAATCAGTATTAGATAATTTGTTTACATTTTGTTAATTTACGTTTATGATAAGAACATAACTTAGTCTGATGTTTATTTTTATATTATGAGAGAAGTTGGAAGGTGGGGTGTAGGAAAGAAAATAAGCAACAGCATGCAATAAATGATATTGCAAAACAGATCTTTACCCTTTTTGGGGAGAAGAATGCAAACTTCTTTAACTACTTTAGAAATACTGATTTATGAACAACAAAATTGCATGTAAACTTGGATAGACTTCACTTTGAAAAGCTGATTGAAACTATTTTTCATCTTTAATATTACTTATAGGAGACTGTATTAGCCTAATTTTGAATATATTTGGAATACATAGAAAAGTATAAAAAAAGGTAATTATAAGCTTATTGAGAAATATTGTTAATATCAAGATATATTGCCTTTCAGTTTTTTCTGTTCATATTTGCATTTATGATATATATACAGAAATAAACATATTTTATGTATTACAAAATTGGAATCACATTGCTTACACAGTTTTGAATATAAACATTAATCAAAAAAAAAATCTTTGGAACATCCTTTGTATTGGCTGCATACTATTCCACGGCATAAATATTTTGTAATTTATTTTCCTAATGTTTAATGTTTAGTATTTTTCAGACTTTTGTTCCTCTTTTAAAATTGTGCTAATATAAATGACTTCCTAAATAAATCTTTATCTGCATCTCAGATTTTTTCATTAAGTGAGATGTCTAGAAATGGTTGTACTGTTCAGAGTGTCAATATTTTAAAGCTATTACTACATTATAAAAACCTTCCTAGAGAACTTGTATTTTTTTAACCTTTCAGCTGGCAGTGTGGGAGGCTGCCAATGTCACCATACTGACTCAACATTGAATATTATTATTTGAAAATCACTGTTAATTAGAAAGGCAATGGTAGCTTATTTTGGGTTGCTTTTTGTTTGTTTCTTTGTTATGAGGTTGAATTTCTCAAAATATGAACTCACAGTTATGATTAAAAGGCTATTTAAACTGTGCATAGCTAAAGCACATGAAATGGTTAAAAGATCAGTGTTCTAAGAAGAATCATGTACCTGGATGTTCATTCTCATCTGCACTAGCTGGATGACCTTTTATGTCATTATGTCTCTTTCTATAGTTTGCACATCTGTCAAGCAGAAATAAGATTTGCTCCCCTAATTATTCTGTAAGGGTGTACAGAAGAGCAAATGAAATGATGAATGTGTGTTAAACCACAGTGATGCTACTGTCGGCTGAAATAAATGCACAGCCTAAAAGTTGAGAGTTATGCTTCATTTGGCAAATATTTCTGAGGACTTGAGCTGGGATGACAGCCTCTCAGATCACTTTGAGAGCCTGCTCTAAAGAGGTAGAGGAGGGGCCAGGATATATAGGAGATTTTCAACAAAGACCAAGTAGTTGGAACATTAAAATATTACTTGTTAAACTGAAGAAAACCAGACATCTCAAGTTAAAGAATTGAGTGCCTTTCTATGTATGGGGGGAGCAAACATTTGGGCTCCTTGAATTTGTTCCTTTGAGAAGCACCTAGCTATCTAGGGCCATTATCTGGTCCTTTCTTGTTCTGAGTCCCTTCAGAGGGCACCATTGTGAGTGGCTGCAGAGGCTGGGCTGTAGGCTTGTCTTCACTGGGGGGTGGCGGCAGCCGCTGATGACTTGATGGCTTCAGCATTCTTTGTTTACTGATATGGTTTGCAGTATTTTTCACTCTCATTACCAAATGCAAGTTCATGTGCCTGACACACAGTGAGGTCAAACACACTGAAACATCAGGGCTTGGAGTAGAGAAAGGTTCATTGCAGGGCCAAGAAAGGAGAAAGGGTGATTTTGAGACAAGAGGGAAGGGCCAGAGCACAGCCATTCAAGGAATAACACAGCAATTAACACCAAAATGGTGGAAGATTCAACCCCCAGTAGGTCTTGAGGCTCAAGATGGTGGGAGATTTGGCTTCCAGTAGACCTTGAGCTTCATTATATGCTCATTGTAATATTAACATGGTAAATGGCACTCCCACAGGTGCCATGACAGTTCTGAGGCTGACCACAAAAGATCAAAGAGTGGGCAGTAGCCCAGTTCCTGAGAACCCCAGGCCCTTCCCCATGGTAGTTGGAATGGTCCTCCCACTCATTGGCATGTGAAGCTACCGAGCCCATAAAAACTGGCAACACTGTGACTCACAGCCTCTCTTGCTCCTTCCTATTCAAAAAGGTTCTGCACTGTCTATGGAGTGTGTACCTACTTTTACTTTAACCTGAGCACCCACCCCCCACACCTCGTGGCCTTTCTCTCACCTTCTGAAACAGCCTACACTCTATGCAGTATGTATCTCTCTAAATAAATCTACCTTTACTCAACTGCGGCTCGCTCTTGAATTCTTTCCTGTGCAAAGCCAAGGACCCACACTTGCTGGGGCACATCCCAGGAACTCAACTGAGATGGGGCACACAGCCCTTCTCTTGCCCCATGTTAATTTCTCCTCTATCAACTTGTGCTCAAAACCCCCAAACTCCCTGATGGTTTCCAGGGAGAATTTTTTATAGGCAAAATTTGGTGTGAGGGCTGCGGGGTGTGAGATTTTTTTCTAATTGGTTGGTAGTGAGGTAACAGGGCAGTGTTCCAGGAGTCTTGCGCTCAGCCTAAAGTTACCATCTTCCACATGGGTCGGGTGGAGAGCTTAGCTCCTGCAGAAGAATTCAAAGATATTGTTATGTGTCTTCCTTGAGGAGGAACCAGGACTCTGCTTTATGGCTGCCCTACTGTTTCTTGACTGCTCTTCTTCTGTCTCTGCAGTCCCTCCCTTCCCTGATTAGCAACTGTTTAAATCTGCCCTCTGGGACACAGGGAAGGTCTCCAAGGCTGAATAAAGTTTTGTTCCTACAAACAGAAATGAGAGACACAGAAAGGATTTGTACCAGGGAGGGCCGCACAGGGTCCTGCTTGGTTTCAGTGACTCACGGCACATCTGAGTTTGGATCCTAATTCTAACACAGTATCTTTGTAATACTCTTAGTCTCAGTTTTTCCTTACTTAAAATGAAGGTGGCACATTAACACCCAGTACATGTAAGTTATTAGTAATTTTCTTGCCAGAACTGCTCCAGGTATTTGTTCAAAACCCTCCAACCCCCACGTTGAGCAGGACTGTCCTTGCTCACAATCTGCCAACCAACCCCCCCACCTTTAGCAAAGTAAACATAAATCTTTAAGTTAAAGGGTCTGATGCAGGAAAAAGGGATGTGGAGCATGAGGAGGGCCGAATCCCAGGTCTCGGTTGAGTCCCCGGGATGTGCCCGGCCAGGTGTGGGTCCTTGGCTTTGCACAGGAAAGATCTCAAGAGTGGGCCATTGTTGAGTAAAGGTAGATTTATTTAGAGAGGTACATACTGTGTAGAGTGCAGGCTGTTTCAGAAGGCGAGAGAAAGGCCACGAGGTGTGGGGGCTGGGTGCTCAGGTTAAAGTAAAAGTAAGTCGATACACACTCCATAGGCAGAGTGCTGGCTGTCTCTGAAGAGGAGGGAGTGAAGAGGCCATGAGGTGTGGTGTTCCTAGTTTTTATGGGCTTGGTGGCTTCATATGCTAATAAGTGGAAGGATCATTCTAACTACCCTGGAGAAGGGGTTGGGATTCTCAGGAAGTTGACCATTTCTCACTCTTTGACCCTTTTATGGTTAGCCTTGGAGCGGTCATGGTGCCTGTGGGCATGTCATTCACCATGCTAATATATTACAGTGGATGTATAATGAAGCTCAAGGTCTACTAGAAGTCAGATCTCCTGCCATCTTGAGCCTCGAGGCCTACTGGGGGTTGAATCTTCCACCATTTTGGTGTTAATTGCTGTGCTATTCCTTGAATGGCTGTGCCCTGCCCCCTTCCCTCCTATCTCAGGTCCAGAGATAAGAAAGAAAGCTACAAACAAACAAATAGCAACAAAAAAAAACCCAGATGGAACCAGCTGAGACCAAGATGGCGAACAATCTGATCTCCAACAGACCCTGAGTCTCATTATACGTTGATTTTACTACATTAGTGTATTCAATGACATACCTACCGGTAGCCATGATCAGACATTAAGGACCATAAAAAGGATAAAAAGGGGGTGGCACCCCACTCCCTTGGAAAAAGCCCTGCCCCTTCCCTGGAGACTCATGCACATGCCTCTCTGTCATTAGCCTCTCTCCTCCTTCTTTGTCTTTACTCTTTAAAATTAAATCCGTCTCCGAGAGATGGATCTGTGAACTTAGCTCCGACTTCTCCATCCTTTGGCCATTGAATAAAGCTTGTGCTGTGTCAGTTTCAGCTTTAGTTTCCTTATTCACCTACCTGAACTAAATGGAAACCCCCACTGCCCAGGCAGAGAGCCTCAGCCTGTGGGACTAATTCAGTAATAGTCTTCTGTGAAAATAACTTAAAATGTAAAACACTTCATAAGAGTAAGCTTTGGTTAGTTTAGCATTCAGATGATAAGCCAAGTATCCAGTTTGCTTAGGGGATTTGTTTCTTTTCCTGGCATTTTGGCATTGCTTTATGTAGGAGAGACTGGAATGTGTTTAGCAACAAAATTTGTTCTGAAAATAATCATGGATGTAAAAATTGCAGTATCAGAAACACACTTGCTTACAGTGTATGTTACCATCAAAGTAGCCTGTCATATTAAACATGCTGATTTTCCTCCTCTTCTTTTCTAAAAATATGCAGTTAATTTTAAAAAGTGAATTGCTGAAGACTCTTGGGCTCACTTTGACTTTCTCTTGGGCTCTGTCCTTGGCCCATTTAGTCAAGATTTAGAAGAATCCTGCTGGGTCATTTTATCAAAAATCCTTCATCCTTGCTGATCTGATCAAATTTCCAGGCACCACCCTTGATATCCTATCATCCTTACCTGGCTTCAGCAAAAATCCTGTCAAGTCAGCTTAGCCAGAATTCCCCTAGCCTTGATGTTCCCTCTTAGTAATTTTCCACCCACTGACCCCTACTCTGCTCCATGGCTTTATTCTCCACTTATCCTTGCTGTCTTCTGAGTTGAGCTTAATCTCTCTCCTCTATTACAAAACCCCAGTGTAGTGGCCCTCCTTGAATAAAGTCTGTCTTACCATCTTTAACAAGTGTCTGAGGAATTTTTTCTTTAACAGAGTTCAAAATCATGAACTGGGCACAAAAAAACCAAAAAACCAAAAACAAAAAACCCAAAACAACCCCCCCTCCAAAACCCACTGAACTTAAATTTGAATTGCTGAAGAGATTATTGACAGAAATCCTGAACAACCTAGGGGTAAATTTACATCTTACTTCTGGGTTGGGTGGTGGTTCTTTCAAAGGAAAAGTCAAAACAATGACTGACTGATCTTTGGTCCTGAAGTTCTGAAGACAGGAACATAGATGGTTGCTATTAACATAGCCTTGGGGAAGAAGGAATAAAGAAACTAATGTTGAGTTTCCAATATTGCTCTGTCTGCACTGATATTCTGGGAAGAAAGAAAAAAAGGGAGGGGACAGTACAAATCTGCATTTCCCCCTATAGAATGCCTCTCCTGCTATTTTCTTTTGGTCTCAAGGTTTTGGAGAGATCAATACAGATACTTTCCAGGGAAGGAAATAAGATTAGAACATGTACCCTGGTGGAGCTGCTTAGAATATTGAATAGTTTTTGACATAACTTGATGCAGAGGTCAGGGATGCTCTCCAAGGAGAGAATTGCTACTATAGTTTGAAGCTCTGGGGGGAAAAGAAACAAAATGAGAGCTGGAAGGAGAATGAGTGGAGGGTTTTATTCCTCCTTACCTCTAAAGTTCACAAATAGGATGGTGAGTTGAGAATACAGGAGCTCAGAAAGAGCACTTGATTCTGATGAAAACTGTTTCCCAACCCCATCATCACTACAGCAGAGGGCAATGAAAATGCCTCTGCCTCTACTTTAAATCAAAATTCATTCTTTAGGGTAGTATTTGCTTTCTTTCCTGCTTGATTTCATGGTTGCACCGCTGACTTGGATTCACAACGGTTACTAAAATACTCACTGCAAAGAGCTGGTGTGAAACGGTCTCGTTTACTGCTACTCTTTTACTCATCTGGATTAACCTTTCTCCAGAAATCACAGCAGTGTAAACACCCCTCAGCATTAAATAAAAAACAGCAGTGTGCAGGTTTAAACGATTGCTTCAGCTTCCTTTCTGGCCCAACGCGTGACTTGTTTTATTTAGCAGTTTCTGCTTCCCCCCGACTGTTTAACAATCATGCACAGCTGAAAGCTTTGCCTTCACTTTTCCCTTTGTTTAATGAGGCCCAGGGTAAAATACTCACTTCTCCTATTTTTCCCATAAAGGTCAAGGCTTGAATCAGAATCAAATTTGGAAGGTCAGTGTTCAAATGTTACCGTGTTGGCCTATGTAGTGCCAAGAAAAACCAGAAGACAATTGCATAGAGAGAGGTAAAAATTAAGTCAAGTTTGGTTGAAAAACTTGTATGTGTTAATGCAACATGGTGGCTGAGGATTTAAACTCATAAAAGTCAACAAAGTCAAAATTATGATCCTCTCAGCTATTGTTATTCATTCCTTGCACACACGATAGTATTTTATGTACTGTATTTGCTGTTATATTTATGCCTTTATATAGAATATGCCAAGTTATAGTTTCTAGGGGAAGCATAACTTTTCATTTCTAACTTTCCTGCATTCTAATTCTTCAGCACAATTAACACTAGCCTTCCTTCACTTTCCCCTCGTTTTATTTCTTAAAGGACAAAAAAAAAAAAAAAAAAAAAAAAAAGTTGACCATGTACCTCTCTGTTTTAACTATTCACTGACCTTTGGGACTTATTATGTATTTGTGGGTGAGGTTCAAGTAAACGCAGAAGATTTCCTTTGTTTGGAAGAAGAGCTCTCTGCAGTTTGCAGATGCTTTCTCAAAATCCAGCCTTTTGTGTGTGTGTGTTGGGGGGGGGGGCAGCGATGAGCAGAAGCTTGATGGAGCTCTCCAGGGTCCTGACGCTCTATCCTTGTACCTAGCGTTCACAGCATTGTTTTCTGCTTTATATCTATTTGGCAGATACTGTAAGATCTAAAAATAAAAACATATAGTGAACAGCAGAGTAAAGGCCTGTGCAGTTTCAGAGTAAATATTTAAGAGAAAATAACCGGTTTTTACCAGATTGGATATTGTTCTGTTTTCAAAAGAGAAGGTGCTTCAGAATGCTTGGTACAAATAATCTCGATCTGCCTTGACCGAGCTGTGTAATGAACAGGTGCTCAGAGACAAGAGGTTTGTTCAAAGTCACTTGTAGGCTCTATTTGTTCAGCACCACGTGGCTGGCAGTGGAAGAAGTTTTGGAGTCAGATGAATCTGGACTGAAATCTTGCTTCTGGTATTTACTAGTGGTTCAATTTGGACAAGTGGCTTAACTTCTCTGAGTCCCGATCCTGTAATTTTTTAAACTGGTAATAGTTGCGCATTCACATAGGATTGTGTAAAGATTAACTAAGTAATTTAAATCATCTATTGCATGACAAGTTCTCGTAAATGCATAGCAGAGTGATTAGAAGCAAGGGTACTGACACCAGACTGCTGGGTTTGTATTCAGGCTATGCCAGTCACCTGTGTGATCTTGGACACACAAGTTAGTTGGTCTCTTGTTTCACTCTTCTTATTTATAAAATAGAGGTAATCATGAAATTCTTGTGAAAATTAAATGAGTTATTTTATGTAAATTTCTTAAGACAGTGCACAGCATATGTTAAGTACTCTACCTGTCAACTAGTAATACCATTGTTCCATTCTAGGTATTTCATGTCCTATTAACCCACAATCAAAAGTAACTTGAGAGATTTATCCCTTACTAAATATTTTGCAAATTTTGCAAATTACCTAGCTTGTTTTCCACCATTTAGAATTTCCCTGTATGTTAAATAATTCACTTTCAACTTATTTCTAATACCTGATAAAACTGATGGGTATTAACAAAAGTGAACTTTGCATAGTTAGCATTTATAGCCAGCTTAGGTATGGTGCCACTAGTCACCATTACTGCACATTTTTCTTTTTATACTTTTCAGAAACTATTAAACCTTTTAGAGTCAATTGTTTTAACTTATTTGAATTATGACTTTGCACAAATTACTCTTGAGATAAGTGGCCCAAATTTCACATAAATTATGTTGATCTTTCAAATACATTGTTATTCCCTTATGAATAATACAGATATGTTCTTTGTCACATTCACTATACCTTACAAATATCTCTCCCTTCTTTGTCTTTGGTTTTGCAACTACAACCAATACTTACTCTTTGTTTTAAGCACAATTTCTTCACTTTCCAAATTTATCTCTCTTAGTATTTGCCTTCCCCTAGGTCTCAAATATGCAAATTGTTCATTTCTGCATGGTTATGAAGCATTGTGGTTTCCTGGGAGAAAATATACCTGGAAGCCAAGAAATTGTTTTCACTTTTTGTTTGTTATTTTATTTAAAAAATATTTACTGAACCCCTATTTTATGCCAGAGACTAAGGGTACATGTGTTAGTCCCTGGGATGAAGTAAAGAACAATGATCCTAACCCTTGTATGATACCATTAAAATATGTAACAGTGCTCTTGTATCATATATCTACATCAGTATAATATATGCCAAATATATAATTTAAAGTTTTTTTGTATCCATATAAAAAAATAAAAAAAGGTACAATTAATTTTGATAATACATTTTATTTAACTCAATACATCCATAATTTTATCATTTTAACATACAATTTATATAAAAATTATTGATGGGATGTTTTACATTCTTTTTGTATGCTAAATCAAAAAAGTTTTAGCTTTATTGAGGTATAATTGACAAAATTGTAAGAGATTTGAAATGTACAACGTGATGATTTGATATATGTGAAAATTGTGAAAGGACTCCCCCACATTGAGTTAATTAAAACACATCCACCACCTCATATAAATTAAAACACATCCACCATCTCATCTATTTACCTTTTTTTCCCTTTCTTGTGTGAATGCATACTGTGTCTTTAAAATCTAATGTTTGTTTTACATTTAGGGCACATCCCAACTCTGCTTGGCCATATTTCTACTGCTCAGTAGACACGCGTTGGCTACCACAGTGAAAAGCACAGGCTCCTTTAAGACAGGAGGTTCGTATCAAACACTGTAGCACGATGTGGGATTAAGTAACATCTATGCAATATAGGGACTTCCCTCTACTCTCAGGAAAATGATTTTGGATATTTCCTCTAAATCAGTGCATGTTGGTATTCCCAACATAGCAATTAGCATTAAAAAGAAATTGTGCAAATCAGTGATTTTGTGTGAAGATGTTACAATTAATTAATAAATGATAAAGGCCATTTATAGTTGAGATAGTCTTGGGGACTGATACATTATTAACTCTGATGAAATTTTTTCGCTGGATTTTAAAAAATGACTGGAGTTTAGATTTTAGGGTAGCATAAATTGAATTGGAAGTAAATTCCTGGAGTCTAAATTGTGATGGCATATTTTTTTTTCTTAATGAAAGTAACGTAGAAACACAGAAGATCAAAGATAAGTATATACAGGCAGGAGACATTGGCAATGAAAGACGGTTTATCTTCAAGACACATTTTCAAGTAATCCAGAGGAGCTCTGAAATTCACCTACAAAAGCTCCATAATAATGGCTTGAACAGTGCTACACAGGAGCCCTGAAGGTGTTTCGGAACACTGGTTAGAATATTATCTTGTATTTCAACGTGAATCCTGGTTCCCATGGAAATCTAGACGTGTGTCCTGCAAGTCAGACATTTTAAAATCTTAGAAAGTTTTTAAATCTTTAACCCCCACCCTCCCACCCCCCAAAAAGGAAAATGGAAAGTCTGAAAAAAAAAAAAGCCAGTGATCTCAAGGGAGGCCAAGATAACATGCATTGAAACAAAATAAACTTTTCTATTAGCTTATTTTCTGCTCGGAGTAGTTACCCAATATTTCATTTTTAAAAAAAATTTATTTCTTTATTGAAGTGTAGTTGACTTACAATGTTAGTTTCAGGTGTACAGCACACTGATTCAGTTATACATATGCATATATATATTTCATATTCTTTTCCACTATAGCTTATTACAAGAAAGTGAGTATAGTTTAAATAGTAGGTCCTTATTATCTATTTTATACATAGTACCCAATATTTTCATTGTTGCTTCTTTATGCAGAAAATAAGGATAAAAAAGCAACTTCAATGAAATTTTAAGTTACTTAGCTGTCTCATCTTTACTATAATGTTTTTCTTCAAATTGAAAGGAGAGTGACCTCTTATTTCCCTAATTTGCTAGTGCTGTCATATATCTACCTTGATTGCAGTCACAGAGCTAGTTGACTTTGTGTCTGTGTATCTATAAGCTGGTTTTGACATCAGCAGAAGGAAATGAGTAGCAATCGTCACCCTGAGTTCCTTTGTAGGACACCAAATGCTCCGTTTTCTTCATTGATGGTGGTAACTGTTCTCCACTGTGGTGTAAGGGAAGGAACTTGTCCCTAAAGGGTGTAAGAAAGTAGCTATACTTTTTTTTTAAAAAAAGACTTTTTTACCGTTGACGGGAGGGGAGATATACTAAAACTTCCTTGGGGAAAAGTGTGCTGTAAATCCGTGGTGAGGAAGGTAGGGATCTGGGGGGGGGAGAAGCTCTTAAACCATCATTTTCACTCTGGTCATTACCCATAAGAAAGGTGAAATAAAAAGAAGAGAAAGCTGAGTGAAAATTAACTTTAAGTCATAGAAACTGACAAGCAGCTTCTGTGATTTAGAGTCAAGTCCTGTCAAGTCTGGTGTGGAAATAACAAACATGGCGGCAGGCATTTTTATGTTGCTGTAACTGGACAAGTGACGATGATGATTTCCTGCAGGTGATGCTAATGACAGCAAACCAAAGTCAAACTGTGAGCTGGAAGGGAAAAAAAAAAAAAAAAAAAAAAAAAAGAAGAAGAAGAAGGGCGAAGGAATATACTGTGCCCAGGTTGAGTGTATGAGGAAAAAGATTTTGTATCAGAGGGAAAATGTTTTGTGGCCAGAAAAATGTAAATGTGGAGAATTAAGCTCTCTGGCTGAGTTTTTCTTTTTAACAGTCTCTCTCTTGTGTAGTTAAATGTGTTATGTCTCACTAAATGCACTCCTGGCTTGCCCTGCATTGCCATTGCAGGAGGCATTTAAAAACAATCTATTTTCAATTATGATAAAATATATCTCGCAGTCCTGTTGGACTGGAGATAATTTTACATTTCAAAAATAGCCATGCAGTTTGGTGATAATTTTTTAGTAGTAATTAGGGTCACATTTTATTTCCCACCCTTCGTCTCTGGGCCCTACCCAGTATTGACATAATCACGCACCTGCCTCATTCACATTTCTCTTTGCTGCCAACTCTTGCCTCTTCTGGCCCATCCCGCCTCTTCTGCGTCTTAACCTGGGGGAACAGTCCATGGCTCTTTGTGTTAGGACTGAAGATTTTTCCTCTGACCAATAACTAAAGAACTTCCATGTTTAAACAAACAAACAAACAAACACAAAACTTAAAAATCAGCCTCAAAGAAAACAGAAGAAAAAAACTATGAATATTTAATTTCACATCAAGTTTTAAATCTGACATTAAAAAATTCTTTTGTTTTATGTCCCCAATTTTCTAAGTGGTTCCATTTAAGATGTTCTATCCCAGGGTCAGACCATATGTTAGGAAAGACCTCCCTATGTGGAAAAATACAGTAATTATGACCCAAGAAGGTCTACAACTTGATATTGAGGGGGTTCTGGGCTAACTCCATCTAGACCTTGGGCAAGGACTGTGAGTCTTTACCTATATTTTCTAGGGAAGTTACCCAGTAATATCTCACTCTAAGAGAACAAGGCATGAGTGCTGACAAGCCTTTAGAATTCTGCAGAAAGGAGGATTTCCATGAGCAACTCTCACAGTTGTTTTCAGAAGGGCATTCCTGAATTTTTTCTCAAAAAATAATTTTGATTATCTTTGTTCCATTGTGATAAGAGTTAAAGAGACTTTTATTGATTAAAAAAATTTTTTTAATTGAAGTATAGTTGGTTTACAATGTTGTGTTAATTTCTGGTGTACAACATAGTGATGTAGTTATATATATGTTTTATGTGTGTTTCTTTGGGGGGAGGTAATTAGGTTTATTTATTTATTTATTTTTAATTTTAAATTTATTTTTGGGGGGAGGTAATTAAGTTTTTTTTTTTTTTTTGATATAGGTACTGGGGATTGAACTTAAGAACTTGTGCATGCTAAGCACACACTCTACCACTGAGCTATACCTTCTCCCTTAGTTTTATATATTTTATATATTCTTTTTCATATTATTTTCATTATAGGCTATTACAAGGTACTGAGTATTAGGTGGGACCTGTATATTCAGGTGCTAATACAGTGGGACCTTGTTGTTTACCTATTTTGTATACAGTAGTTAGTATCTGCAAATTCCTAAACTCTCAATTTATCTCTCCCCACCCCCATTCTCCTCTAGTAACCATGAGTTTGTTTTCTATATCTGTAAGTCTGTTTCTGTTTTGTAAATAAGTTCATTTGTCTCATTTTTTTAGATTCCACATATAAATGATATCTTACGGTATTTTTCTTTCTCTTTCTGGCTTACTTCACTTAGAATGGCAATCTCCAGGTCCATCCATGTTGCTGCAAATGACATTATTTTATTCTTTTTTATGGCTGAGTAGTATTCCATTGAATGTATGTGCCACAACTTCTTCTCCGAGTTCCCATCAACAGATGAATGGATAAAGAAGACATATATATGTATATATATATATGTGTGTGTATGTATTTATATAAACATATAATGGAATACTACTCAACTATAAAAAAAAGAATGAAATTTGCCATTTATAGGAACATGGATGGATTTGGAGGGCATTATACTGAGTGAAATAAGTCAGACAGAGAAAGACACATACTGTATGATGTCACTTATATGTGGAATCTAAAAATACAACAAAGAAGTGAATATAACACCAAAGAAGCGCACCCAGACATAGGGAACAAACTAGTGGTTACTGATGGGGAGAGGGAAGGTGGGGGAAGCACAATATAGGGGAAGGCAAAATTAATAAAATTTAGCATAGCGATGGTTTTGTGTATCTGTGAATATACTAAGAACCCTGAATTGCTCACTCTAAATGAGTGAATTAAATATGTGTGTTAAAAATTCTCCACAGATGTCTAGTACTTCTATGGTCACTTCCTAGCTTTAGAACCCCCCACCCCCACCCCCACATACAAACAAACCCCCCCCCCCGCTCATCCTGAAGGTGGCCAACATGTGACGATCAAAAGGAAATAGACATAATCGAAACAGACACTCCTGCTTGTCTCTGAGCGGTTTCTCCTTGAATCTGCTCTCTGAGGTGATCTGGCCCTTTGCCTGCTTTCCTCACCCACTGCTCCTGAAGTGGAAGGCAGGTGAAGTTGAGAAAGATGTTATGCAGGTTATAATTGAGGATAATGTCTCCCTCCTGCCCACGGATATTACTAAAACGGGAATGTAGTATTAGTTTGTGCAGAGAGGTAGGAAGCAATTGGAGGCACATCCGCTGTAGAACAGATCTGATATCATTAACTTTAAGGTTAAATGCCTTCTCAGTGAGTTACCTGTGCGAGTAAATTAAATCAAACATTTAATGTTAGCTATGCAGGTTACTTCATTTATGAAGGTTAAATAGCTGAATTTCAATATAATTTTTTAGCTTTGTGACGGCTGAGATGTAGAAAGAGTTACCTTTTCTCTATACTCTTCTAAATTGCTTCAGGAAAGCATCTTTGCATATTAATAACTTATTTTCTCACCTTTTCAATGTGCTAATGAAATGTCTGTGGGGGGCAAGTAATATAAATAAGCTACTTATTTGATTAGCTAAAAAAATACAAAGCAAAAAAGTGATAATCTTTCTTGGTAACTATGAAACATAGTTGGTAAAGGAAACCCTCCATACTGATTGCCTAAAGAATACCAAAAAGATTAAAACATTTTTTTTTCCCTAAAAAATAAAGAGACTTTTTTCACATCTTGGGATACTATTTCTTTTCTTCAACGTCAAAGATTTACATTAAGATTGCCCAGCCATTATGAAATAGATGATACACTGCTGTCTCAAGTTGCCGTCTTTATTTTAGCAGAGTTACACTTTGCTAAGACCGCATTTCATGAAATGCAGAGGTCTCTTTCTGGCAGAGATTTCTAGTTTTCAATAAGAAAAGTGAAATGTCATCACAGTCCGCCAAATCAGTCCACCTGTATGGTCTCTCTGAGTGAAATGCCAATGGCTTCCTGAGATCGTTTGTACGGGGAGGGCAATTTCGGTGGCACCTGGAGAAAGAGGGTTCCCTTTTTACCACTGAGTGTGTGTTGAGCTCTTCCAGTCATTGTTTGCGGTCATTGGCTATTTTTTTCAAAAGGAATCCAGGGAAGGGGAGAAACAGGAAATGGTGTCCACAGTGTCAGAGAGGTTGGCTTTTCCAACCTTTTTCCGGCATCTGTCAGGTCAGTAAGGCTAGAGTGTCATTCGGCTTCCAGATAATGAGAGAAACAGGAGGGGGAGGAGCCAGTGCGGAAGCTGGTGCAATAGTTCTAGGTGGCCGTGATGGGGCTTGGGCCAGGGCGGAGACAGTGGAGAGAGGAGCTGAAGCGGGAAGAGTCAAGGCGTGCATTTTAGGCACCAGGGAGCAGGCTGCGGTGATGCTGTGGTTGTGGTCTTGATTGCGTGAAGAACAGGAATAAGTCTCACTGGCTTGTGTCACAGATGAACACACTCACACAAACCCAGTGTCTAGCGTTGGAAAATACTGTCGTATAAACTCCCAGTGAGCACTGTGCTGAGGCCAGGAAATCTGAGTACAGTATCAGCGATTTATCAACCACAAGCCTTAGCTTTTCAGTGTGAGGTTGGCACCCTATGGTTTTCACCCATCACCACGGGACCTACACTTGGGAGTGGCTGACGAATGTCATGGGTCTCCAAGCCAGAGTTTTCCTTGGAGGTTTGCAGAAGAGGGTCAGAGAGATGTAGCTGGTGGGACAGGAATAATTGTGCAGTATCTCCCACGGTGCAAATGTCACAGCATGAATGTTAATCTGACTGAATATTGCATAGATTCAGGGTTTCTTTCCTGTAAAGCCTGAAGTTATCTGTAGGGAACCCTAGTATCATGTATAAAACAGATGTCATCCTGTTCCCTGAATTACTTGTACATGGCTTTCAACTACGGGTCTTGAATTTCCTGCGATTTCAGTGTGTATTTTTCCTTTACTGACTAGCTTTTTTAAGTGAGTGAAACATTTAATTCCTCTACTTTGACCTCCTCAAAGGAAAAGTCCCTTAAAATACCAAGTTATGACCCCTACAAGGTTCAGCTCAGCAGTCTTTAAATATAGAGCCCAAAGCAAGAATTTATTGTTAAAAAAGAAGAAATGAAACAGAGTGAGGTCCCTAAATTTACTGCATTAAGATGAGATCTATGTTCCATGGCTCTCTTTTTAAATTTAATGGTTAATCAACTATTAACATTTTCTAGTTATTTTATGTTGTGCATGTACTTTATTGCCACATGTTTTAGAATTATAAAATAAGCATATAAATAACTCCTAATGTGAGCAAAAACCTTTTATTAGATTAGCTGATGACAGAAACAAGTTATCTTAAAAGGGCAAAGGAGTTCTATGAATTTTATGTGACTTGAGCAGACAGATTTCTGGGTGCAGTTTTTAAGATGCATGATCATTATTCCAGCTGAATTTAACTCCTGATTCCCGCTTGTGCGGAGGAAACGAGTAGCAGTAGGACCTTTTTTTGATCTGGAGAGAGAAATATTTTCTCCATTCCCTCTTTCCAATTTCCTTCCTTAGGAGATTTAAGGCTCGTCAATGGTGAAATCAGTGCCAGATATTTTTCTAATTTGGGTGTAGGAAAAAAAATCTTTAAATGTGGTATAAAATATATTAATTGAGGCCATATATACGGTCATTTGTCAGTGTTTTGCCTTCTGGCACACCTGAATTTTCATCATTTATGCTAGATCTGCTAAGCTGGGTGCCCCTGCTTTGCAGGCATTCAGTGCTTGTCAATGTGACGTGGATACGCAGGTAGGATAGCTCGTTTTGGTGGCCTGGGACAAGACCTCTTTCTCAGGGAATTAATCCTTAGCTTCTTGCCCACGGATATGGGCCACAACAATCATGTTGATATCGGGTGGTTACTGTTCTTTGCAAAAGCAACTCAGAACAGGAGGGCATAGCAAACCAAAGTGGTCAAGTCAGATTCGCTCTTAGAGACAAAAACCAGTCTGTAGAAAACAAAATGGAGAAAGAGGGAGAGAGATGCTTTGCTTTCTGCTTCCTTTCCAGGTCTTGGGTCTAGCTCATCATGAGGCTTCGTTACACTAAGTCCTCTTAATAAAAAGTCTTCTTTTGTGACTGAGCTAATTTGAGTGGATTTCTGTTTCTTACAATCAAAAGAAACTTGACTAAGACAAAGGGAATGGTGACAGCCCTTTTCTTGGCATCCCTCCTTTCTGAGTAAGTCAAGTCAAGCATAAAACAATCAGAGGACTGATTGTTCCGGCATTTCAAGGTTATATTAAGGAGTTTTCATATTGAGGACAATTCTCTCCTTTGACCAGACATGAATCAGGGTTCTCTGAGCTCTCATCTAACTAGGCGACCAACTTGGGCTCTGTCCTTGGATGGCTTGGTTCAGTTTCATCAAGAATCCTGTTAAATCAGTTTATCAAAAATTCCTCACTCTCCATATCTGATCAAATTCCTCACCCGTCACCATGGAGGCTTCATCACTGATCTCAGCAAGAATGTTGAGTCAGTCTGGGAACTATCCCTCTAGTCTGGGGGTTTCCTCTTAATAATTTTCCATCCACTGGCCCCACCCTGCTTCTTGGCTGTAAGTCCTCCCTGGTCCTAGTTCTATTCAGAGTGGAACTCAACCTCTGTCCCCATTGCAGCTCTCCCATAGCAGTGGTCCCTCTGCAATAAAGTTTTCCTTACTGTCTTTAATAAGTATCTAAATAATTTTTTCTTTACCTACATCCCTACATTGAATTTATCTGTCTCAAACTTTCTTATGAGAAGAGTCTCCTAAAAAAAAGAGGTTTCAACTGTGAATGAAAAATATTTCAGCCCTATCAGTAAACAAAGGATGCTGTGGGCATCGTCATCAGCCGCTGCCGCCACCCCTGACAGTGAGTGGAGGGAACTCTGGGGCAGACAAGCAGGCAGCCCGGCTTCTGCTGCCACCCTCAGCTGTGTCCCCTGGGAAAACTCAGGATGGGAAGGAACAGGATTCTAGCCCTAGACAGCCAGATGCACATTAAAGGAATGATTTCAACGAGCCCAGACGTTTGCACCTTCCCATGCATAGAAAAGCACTAAATTCCTTAACGTGAGATATCTGGTTTTCTTTAACAATAATCTTTTGATGTTCCGACTACCTGGCCTTTGTTGCAAAAACTCATAAATCCTGGCTTCTACCTTGCCACTTTGGAGCAGTCCCTCAGAGTCATCTGAGAGGCTGTCTCCCGGGCTTAAGTCCTCAGAAATACCTGCAAAATAAAACATAACTCTCAACTTTTAGGTTGTGCATTTTATTTCAGTTGACACAACAAATCTCTGACCCTCATCTTCATTTAGTGTTTCCTAAGATGGTAAGGCACATTTAGTGTTGAAGAATAGGTGAGGCAACAAGGCAGGGAAATAAATAAAGAGGAGTGGGTGATGGTAGAGATTAAGGACCTTATTAGAACAAGCTGATAGAAAGCTTGGTAACCTTGAGATTAATTTCTGAACGGAATTAGACTGCATCAAAATGCCAACTAAGTATTTAGCACACTATCCCTACATCTTCTTTTACTTTCTTAAGCAACCAAAATTAGAATCTGGGGTGGCTACAGGACATGTCAGAACATTCTATAAGCGATGTAGTTTACCTTTCCTTTCAGACTGTGGTATCAGGATCCACAACATTGTATGATATTTTGTGCCTATTATCCCCTTAAATGATGCTAAAGTGAATTCATTAATTTTTGATCTGAAAACACTGTAATTAATTCAGAATGTGAAAGGTTAGTTTGGAAATAAGGTATGATACAAAGGGGATGGCAGGCACCCTGCCGGGGAGCAGATTGGCTCTGATCTTTTGCAATCCAAGTGAGAGGCTGTTGTTCTGTTATGGATGAAAAGTCTCATTATCTCAAAGATAATTGCCCAGATGCCATACCAGTGAGGTCACACGAAACAGGGCTGTGGTTTCTGAACCAAATACTCGAGCTAATTAACAGTTAAAGGTATAAGGAACTATTTTTAATGTACTGTAGAGAACAGCCAATAAATATTTCCTTTAACCCAAAGGTTTAACCATTCCTGGAGACTGGATGGAGCTCTGTCATGAATTTGCAATCATTAGGAAGAAAGAAAAAAATATTTTTTTCAATTCTAGAATGTAGTTACGTATTTTCTATGTTGCTTAAGATTTGTTGGACATTTCTCCAAGTGTGCAAATACTTTTGTTTACCTTTTAAAAGAAAGCTATGCAGCATAAGAGGATAAGTAGAAGTAAAGTATTTTAATGTCTTTCGATTCTACTCTACATTTTTAAGCTACGCTTTTAGGTTTCAAGGTTTGTAAATACGGTTGAAATGTTGAAGCTCTAGACATTGAAATTTTCTGGAAAATATGCTTAAAGAAAAATACAATGCAGTAGGTAGAGGCAGGGCTGGAGAAAATCATAACAAATCAGAATCTGACCTCTTAGTTCCGTCTCTGACTCATCCAAGTAAATGCTATGCTTGCTTGGTTTTTGAATTGCATCATCTCATAATGACTCTGCAGGTGGTGATATCTGAATTGAAATTGAATTTTTATAGTTAGTCACAAGGTCTTTTTGTCCATTAAAAAAAAAAACTGCTAGCACTTTCAAAACTAAGCAAATTGAATATGGATTGTATGATTTGTATGTGATAAAGACCAAGGCTGACCATTTCCATAATTGTGTGTATAATTTGTCCTGTGCCATTTTTGCAGAAATTTGTGAAGTAACCAGTTAAGAGCAGCGATAGCTACAGTGAGAACCAAGTGTGAAATTCTGAGCATCGGCAAGTAGACATGAAGGGAAAATTCTCATAAGGTCTGGCGTGGGATATGGAATAAACTGGAACACAGAATAAGATTAAGTTAGCATCATAGAACCAACCAGTGAAAGAACAGTTTCCAAACAAGAATGGGAACTTTTCCTTCAAGCTGAGACTGGCTGAAGGTTTCATCGATTCTTCCTTTGTGAGGTGGCTTAGAACTTTGGTACTGGAATCATAGGGGATTTGTGTTGTTTATGTACATTAACTAATTGTAGATGATTTTAAAAAATACTGTGTATTTAGTTATCAGCCACATTTGGGTTGTTTTGGGGGAAGAGATTTCATGTAATGACTATCTCCTGTGCCCAACCACTTTCTCTTCTTTTGGATGAGGTGATGCAGGAAAAATGGATCTGGGGCATGAGAAGGGCCGTGTCCCAGGCCTGGGTTGAGTCCGTGGGATGTGCCCTGCCAAGGGTGGGTCCTTGGCTTCACGCAGGAAAGAATTCCAAGAGTGAATCACAGTTGAGTAAAGGCAGATTTATTTAGAGAGATACATACTGCATAGACTGTAGGCTGTTTCAAAAGATAAGAGGAAAGGCCACGAGGTGTGGGGATTGGGTGCTCAGATGAGAGTAAATGTAGGTACACACTCCACAGACAGAGTGCGGGCTGTCTCCGAAGAGGAGGGAGAGAGAGAGGCTGTGCGGGGCAGTGTTGCCAGTTTTTAAGGGCTTCGTAGCTTCATATACTAATAAGTAGAAGGACCAGTCTAACCACCCTGGGAAAGGGGCTGGGATTCCAGGAAGCTGGCCATTTCCCACTCTCTGACCTTTTGCGGGCAGCCTTGGGACTGCCATGGTGCCTGTGGGCATGTTATTCACCTTGGCTGATATGTTACAGTGAGCATAAAATGAAGCTCAAGGAAGTCAAACCTCCTACTATTTTGAGCCTCAAGGCCTATTGGGGGTTGAATTCTCAGCCATCCTGATGTTAATTGTGCTGTTCTTTGAATGGCTGTGCCCTGCCCACTTCCTGTCTCAGAGGGACCCCACCTGCCAGACACAGGGAGTCAGTAACAGTGCTTTATTCTCCTGGGCACAGAGCTTGATTCAGGGGTGTGTCCAGCTGGGTTGTATTTTGGATGCAAACAATAGAGAATTATGCATTTCATCTCTTTTATGGGCTGTAAGCTTTTCCCTAAGAGGTGCCTCCAGCAACATCACCTTTCACAAGGGAAGAGCCTGAGATGATGAAACTGATGCCCAGGGGTGGGCGAGCGCAAGACAGCCTTGACACTTTTTAAGTTTCTGGCTCTAGTCCTGGAGGACCTCAGGGCTCCCTGCTTTCCTACGTCACTTCTCATCCTGTGGCTACCACAGGAGTGGCGGGGTTCAGGGCACATTGCCCCAAAGTATGGTACATACATACTTGGCATATTGAATATTTCAAGCTGAAAGAACTTGAGAAATGACAGGTGGAGGAAGGACTTTCTGACCTTTCGCTGAAGCAGGTCATAAAACACTCCTGTGAGAGGTGCCCTTCCTATGCCTGGAGGAGAGAAGCATCCTTATCTCTGACAAAGAGAAGGAACTCAGCGAGGGACCTGAAGCAGCAGACCTTGAGCCTGTTGGTACTAACACAACTCCCCTTCGTCCTATCATGTCTTTCCATGACTCTCCACGCTTTATCACGCCTGGCATAAGATCACTCATGTTTAACCATTTCTTCAGGTCTTCATTTCCTTACGAGGACTCTCATGTCATGCAAAACTTACATTAAAGAAATTTGTATTCTTTTCTCATATATGGAATAAATTTGGATGCTGTTCATCCGTCTTTGGTTACAGGATTCCCAGTGGAGGACTGAAAAAGACAAAGGAAAGGATATTTTTCCTCCCATAAAGGAGATTTTAAATCTTCCCCTCCCTCTATTTTAAAAATGAGTTTGTCAAGGGGGAAGGGTGTAGCTCAGTGGTGCGTGTGTGCTTAGCATGCATGAGGTCCTGGGTTCAATCCCCAGTACCTCCATTAAAAAAAAATTAAATAAAAATAAATAAATCAATCTAATTACCTCTGCTGCCTAAAAAAAAAAAAAAAAACAACAAACTCTTAAAAAAATGAATTTGTCGTGGTTTCTGTCAATGGCAGTATTCTAAGGCAAATTGCCCAATGTCTTATTTCACTAAAGAGATAAGCCCTATTGAAGGAGAGCAGAATATACCACCCTAAAATATGCCACATTGGCATGTGGATTATTGTGAGCTGAAGGCAATTAAGACCCAGCAGACTCAGGAAGAGTTTTTACTTCCCCCTTAACTGCCTAAAAGAATTTAGATAGAAATCCAGTACCAGGAAGATAACCATCACCAGAGTTAGCTTCTTATATCAGAAAGACTCACCTGTGTGGCAAGACAAGCATGTTTACCAAATTTTGCCCTTCTCATCTTCCTAAGAATTCTCTTCTTCCATTTTGAAGCCCCAGACCCCTGCCCTTTCTTGCCTCAGCTCAGGATGGCATATAAGCTGCAGTTGCTGACTACCACTGAGTCTCAGGTCTCTGAGGGGGTCCCCTATGTACATTATTAAATTTGTTTTCCTCCTGTTAATATGTCTTATGTCAATTTAATTATTAGAAACCAGCCAGAGGACCTAGATGGGAAGAAGGGAAAAGTTTTCCTCCCCAAGCCTGTTCAAGGGGGATCTCTCAACCTGTTGCACCTTATCTGCACCTGGAACCATCCTTGCTTTCTGCCTTCTTGAATCAGAGGAAGAAGGGTCCCTTCTCACACATGACGGCCTCGGTCCTGTGTCAAAACCTTCACATGCTTTTTCTTCTGCTCAGGATGCTGTCCTCCACCCACTTCCTTTCATCTCCGGCTCCCCAGAGGAGTCTGAATCTCTGAACTGAAGAGCATCCTCCCCGTATTATCTTCTTACTACTTATAGCTCCATCCTCATCATCACGCTCATCCCAATTGTGATTATGTTTTCACTTTGGAGCTAACATCTTGCCTGTGGCCGTGGAAACCCCATGAGGGCAAGGACCATGATTCATGTTATTCTAGCCACTAGCTCATTTTGAAATGCATAGAATACATCAATGAACAAAAAAATTCCTTTTTGCTCTTACTAAAGATAATTACCTAATCAGAGTGAGCCTCTACCAACAATTATAATCATGATTCTATTCTTAAAATGGGCAAATCAGAGGAAAAGTACTCATGGGACTGATTTCACTTGGGTGACTGTCAAGTTGCCCTTGTCTCCCATCCTGGCAAACAGAACTTGGACATTTTCCAGATGCCAGGCATCCATTTGCTTGGGGAAGGAGAGTGGTCGCTCTTCAGCACCACGTGTCATTCTGATTAGCAGAAAACAACCCTGGTAGTTCTATTCCCTTTGCCAACAACTCAGAAATGAGCATGGCTGGGGAGGGCTGCTGGCCAACTCTGTGGAAGTTTCCCTCTCTGTTAAGAAAGGAGGTCCAAGGTGTTAAAAAATGGTTAAAGAAGACATTTTAGGGGCTACAAACAACTTTTGCTCAACACTTCATGAAGTGAGCAGTCTCCATTCAGAGGACTGCAAAATGGGGTGGAAGGCAGGAAGCTTTTATAGAATGAAGGATAAAGGGCAAGGAAGAGAAAAATAGAAAATATCTGATTGGCTGGGGCCACACAGTCGACCTTGTTTGGGGTGAGAAAGAAGAGGAAATAAGTATGCAGCCCAGAGTAGGGTTAGTGTTTGTGCATTGGCTGATGGGATATGCTGCCCTTCTCATCAAGTGGAGCATTTACAGGGACATAAAAATTATTTAAGTTTCATTTTGCTGATGTGGCACCTTGGGTGGGAGTGGCTTCATCTTGACCCTAGAAAGTTATTTCAGCAAAGGAAAGGCACTACTCTTTTCTGGATTTCAAAGGTTGTTGACTGGAGATATGATGTCTAGACCTTCTGAAATCATTTTGGGGCTTTGACATGACAAGAGGGGAAATATGAAAAAAAAAAAATAACAGAACCATCCACCCTCAAAAACACGCTGCCTCCAATTTCTTGTTAGGTAAAATAATACAATGTATTTAATTTAAAAAGGAATTTTAAAAGATCTTCTGTTACTTCAGGTCCAAACTGCTACTCTTATAGAATGGTTTCTTAATAAGGGACATAACTGGGAAGTGATACATTTATAGTGATAGAATTATAAATTTATATTTTGTTACAAAAAGAGTAGCAAATAAAGCCTTAATCAATCATCAGATACTGATGAGATATTTAGTTACTTTTGACTGGATTGAAAAAAGTGTCCTCAGATGCTAATGGTGTGTGGAGAAGTTCTGATCACTATTATAGGCAATATACATTAAAAGGGATTTTCAATGAGGTAGTGCAATTTAAGTTAATGCTTTTCCCCCACCTATTCTTTTTCCTAATGCAAAATGAGTGCCTACTTCAGGAACACTGGAGAATTGAAATGACTGCTGTAATAGTTCTCAAACCCAAATATCTTCGAGGAAGAACTTTTTTTTTTTTCCTTAACAATTATGTCTAATTATACTTAGGGAATAAAGAGGTTCTTAGTATTTATGAGTCAATAAATGTTTTTTCTGTTTTCCAGCTACGTTTTCTGTCTCAGAGTTCAGTTAAACAGAGGGAAGAAATCTATGTATTATTGAGTTGAAAAACTTTTAGAATTTTTAATTAAAAAAGGCTTTACATTATGAAAAAAAAAAAGAAAACCTGCAAATGACATAAAAATCCAAACAATGGTAAAACCATATACAGAAAGAATCTTTCTCCCAACTTAGAACACAGCCTCATTCCCCATTGACCATGATTCATATTTATTTTTCCACCTCAAGTCTCTTTTGAATAGCTTGGATGGATGAATGAGCAGATTATGCCACGTATTGAATGTACATTGAATATTTATTGAGTACTTCCTATGTGTCAAGCACTATGCTTGGCTGCACTGGAAATGCAGTTATGAAAAAGGCCACTAAAGAATCTTCCCTCAATGAGGGCAAGTAGGGAAAGAGGGACAGCGATGAAACAAGCATCTTCCTAAAGGGGAGAAGCAGTAAGGTAAAACCAAGCAGGACCCTGAGGGGCCCTCCCGGGTATGAGTCCTTTCCATGTCTCCCATTTCCTGTTTGTAGGAAATAGGCTTCATGCAGCCTCCTTGACCTTCCCTGAGTTCCAAGGGCAGAATCAAACAGATGCTAATCAGGGAAGGGAGGGAAGGCAGAGACAAGAGAGGAGCAGTCAAGAAACAGTAGTTCAGTGATAAAGCAGAGTCCTGGTTCCTCCTCAAGAAATACACAGGACAATACCTGTGCATATTCTGCAGGAACTAAGGCTCCCACCGAGGTAGAGGATGGTGACTTCAGGCTGAGCACAAGTTTCTTGGAGCATGACCCTGTGACCTCACCAACTCCAATCAGAAAAAAACTCTGAACACAGTGGAAGATACCAGACTCTGACCCCTCCCCAAATGACTAACTGCAACGAGTCCCTTTCTCCCTTTAAAAACTTCCATGGTTGAGAAGAATCTTCAGAGCTGGCTCTCGGACACAGGTCCACCTTCTCCCCAGGTTGCCAGCTTCCTGAATAAAGCAATCTTTCCTTTCCAAGCAACACTTGCTTCTTGAGTATTGGCTTTCAAGCATTAGGCAGGTGAACCTGGGTTTAGTAACAAAGGTAGAAGAAGGACAGGGTGCCGGTGAACAGCAGCAGCGGATCCCAAGTTCAC
Source organism: Camelus bactrianus (assembly GCF_048773025.1). Taxonomy (NCBI): domain Eukaryota; kingdom Metazoa; phylum Chordata; class Mammalia; order Artiodactyla; family Camelidae; genus Camelus; species Camelus bactrianus. The sequence goes on from NC_133540.1 coordinate 20,244,909, forward strand.
CCAGAGGGCTGTAAATGGCCCTTCTAGGAAAATTATATGTACAACTAAGACCTGGGGAAGGGAGGCAATTGCTTTACCAGATTCTTTCAGCTATTTTAGGCTACTGGAGGCAGAAATAATGCTCTGTTTCCGTATCCAGTTTAAGTAGTTCCTGCATTTCCACACTTACTTCTGTCAGCTATATCTGAGCACATTTAGCATTATTAGGCTCTGAAAGAAATCAGTTTCTTTTTTAAGGCTTAAGCTTTCAGAAGTGAAAATTCTTACTTTGGGGTTAAAAATAAATTGTCCCTCAAAAGCTAAAATCCAGGTAGATAAACACATGTGTGACTTCTCAAATATGAGGAAATAACACAAAACGAGGCCAAATGAACTCTAACTACACTATGAAGGGTTTCGATCGCACGTTATCGAGAACTTCCAGGAAGAAGTTCTTGAATTATCTGTTTAATGTTATCGAAAGCCTACCGTATGTGGGGGATTTAGGATTTGTTGTCCATCTCTCATTATTCTTTGACGGATGAGAATCTTACCTGCTGTCATGGAATGCTGGTTGGACTCGGGCTGTTAGAGAGCAAGGTCTAGATGTTTTTGCCATGAAATTCAAGAGCGATCACAGGAGCGCTGGATGTTCGGTTGAAGAGCAATATATTTACGATGGTGCTTAAGGGCTTTGTTCTGATGGTGATGTGTATTGGGTTGTAAATTTTAGGAAATAACTCAGGTAAGGAACACCTGTTTATTGGCAGAGAACTTCCTGTTACCTCCACGGCCACAGTCTTTGTTCAGGCACTTACTGTTTCTCGTGGGGATTGCTTCAGTAAATGCCTATCTGGTTTGCCTTCCTTTGAGCTTGTCCTTCTTGAATATATATTCCACTCTGGAGCCCAGCTGACCTTTCACAAGGGCAGATCTGACCAGGACACTCTCCTGCTCAAGAATCCCCAATCCATTGCCCTGAGGATTACAGTCAGCTTCACAAACACAGTGCATTATCCTTTGACTCTTCTTTCTTTTCAAATTTTTTATTTCACTATTGATTTACACTGAACTTTTTACTTAGCCAGGTGAGTTACATATTTCTAGTTCCACGGAGAACAGAAGCATCCGTAGGTCTGTCCTTCTGTTTTTCCACTTGGCTGACATCACCTCCATGTTGTCTATGTCTCCATCAACAGCTGCTTGCAGTGTTACCTTCCAGGCTGAGCCTTTCTCTGTTTCTGTTCTATTCTCCACAACCCTTTGTTCACAGGTCTTGTGGGATGCTAGCCTCAAAGGGTGGGTTCTCTTCTAATACACCACAAATTCTTTGAGGTCGGGGACTGGGTCTTATTCATCTTTATAGAAGAAGAGATTTGCATAATTTCTGGAAAATGGAAGGCAAATGAAGCTTCTTAGAAATAAGTTTTATTTTTGACATTGTTCATCTGGTTAATGCATTGGGAAAATAACCTGCTTTCTTGCATTTGTTTGCTTCTGTTTGAAAGTATACTTTTCCTAACCTTGTTACGAAAAGTTCTGAGGTCCATACTTGAGGAATACAGTCAAATACAGCAGAGTGTAAATGGTACAGTTCACTGGTTGAGAAGACGGTCATTGGAGGCAGAACGCTTGTTTTTGAATCTTGAATATTGAATTTGTTAACTGTTTGACTTTGAATAAAAAAACGTATCTTACATCTTGGTTTTCCCATCTGTGAAATAAGAGTGCCTGTCACACAGGGTTGTTGGAAGATCAATTGGCATAATCCTTGTTAAACACAAAGGGTATCTGGAGGAGAGCAAGCATTTAATAAAGGTTAGGCATTACTATTCTGAGGATCTGCCTTTTTTGTCCTGGGGTCTGCTGGCAGTCTCTGGTACTAGAGGGAAGCATAAGGCTGGTGCTAAGTACCAAGAGCCAGAGCATCGAAAGAAGATAAATGCGTGAGTCCTTCTCATCAAGTTCTTCAAATTGCAAAGTAAAGATTAGTAGTTCCCATAAGGAAGGGAGAGACAAAATACCTTAAGCATCAAAGTGCTCTTGCCTATAAGCATCTGTTGTTGGGAGAAATAGTCCCATTAAAGTAACTTTATCATACTAAAAAGGCTTCTAGTATGAACAGGGTAGAGCATTGTATATTTTAAAATAGTATTTATTTTATTATTAATAAGTAATAATATTAATATTAAAATAAGAGGAGGAGAAATCTTCAGTGAGAACAGAGGTTTTCGCCCTTGGCACTGCTGACCTCTCCAGATGGGTCCCTCTTGGCTGTAGGGGGACTTGCCATTGTAGGACTTCCAGCAGCTCTTCTGTTCTTTACCTACTGAATGTATATAGCTCATCCCGAGTTGTGAAAACCGAAAATGTTCCCAGACATTGCCAAATGACTCCTGGGGGTGCAAAATTGCTCCCTCGCTCCCATTTGAGAACCACTGAGCTGGGGGAATTTGGGAAAACTTGGTCTGGATATGCTGGGAACTGTGGTGTGAAGTCAGACCAACAGCGGAGGTAATTTCCAAAAGAGTGGCAAAGATCAGAAGAGGCTTTGGAAATTCACTTTTGAGAAATCCTTAAAAATCGGATTGATCTTTATCTGCCTAAATGAAGCAGGTGTCGAGTTTGAGGGAGGAATGGATTCCCAGGGTTTCTTACGAACACTCGCCACTCCAAGAAGGTGACAAATCACCGGACATATTCTCAATGTATCAAAAGACTAAACACGAACGGTAGGCATGAAGGGCAAAACAGGGCTTCTGACCCCAGGGAGCTTGCTTGTGATCAACTCTTTACAGGGGGAGGTTATATTTTGTGACAAGACACAGTAAACAGCTCTAAAGGGTTAGATATGACTATTAAACTAACAACGCAAGACAATAAGAAAGGCATTTTTGTAAGATCACTAACAAAATTTTCAGGAATTTTGGGAAGGAGGGAATCTTTTCAGGCTCTGTGGTAGAGGAGGGCTTTCCCTGGAGCCTTGAAAATGGGTGGGATTTAGATGAAAAAATGGCAGGCATTTCAGGCCAGTAAGTCCTGAACAAGAGATGGAGACAGAACTGAACAGGGTTAGGGGTTAGCAGAGAAAAATCTGGGCTAGAGTTGAGGGTTTGGTAAAAACTAGGAGATGGAGCTAAAGAGATACTTGAGTTCTGATTGTTGAAGGCTGTGCATTTTCATTGATGCGAACACTAGTAAAACGTTGTTTGGGGACTTTAGCACAACGCTTCTGACTGTCATCTGCCATGAGCTACCTCAGGGGCACTGGCCAGGACTCCAGGGACGGACTGCCTGCTGTCTTAGTCTTGGACACTTGGCTTTCTCCGTGTGCTTCTTTTGGTCCTGTGTTCTCTTCTCTGAAACTGTGGCTTTCAGAGAACCATGTCTCCCCAACATGTGAAAAAAAGTTTGAATTTCCAAGGCCTTCTCCTTCCTTTGTTTTCTCAGATTCCTATTGCTCTGGTTATGTGGGTTGTGATAAAGATATCCTCTTTTCTTAACAGCACCCAAGGATTCTGAGTTACTTTTGGAATCCCAGCAACAAGTAGAAGAAAAAAATCGAATCAACAAATAATGAAATAATACTAAAATTTAACCACATCCTCCCCTGGCAACCAAAATCCTCTCTCTTTCTCTCAAATTTAAGTCCAGGTAATTCTCTTCCACTCCAAAAAGCTGAAGACAATGCCAAATTGAAAAATAAGAAAACACACGTACAGGAGTATATTTAAAAAAAACTTGCATAAGTTTTCTGTCCTTGTCATCATTTGAACCCGGAGTTCTAAAAAGCACACTCTTCTAGCTCCAAATATTTTCATATCCAGTGTTTTTTCATTTGAAATGCTGAAATGGATTCTTATATTTCCATAGGGGTAAAATGGACCATGCGTGGAAACCTGTGGCTGCGTCTGTGTGTGACTGTCCTTGACAAAAACAGAGAGACAGAGAAGGAAAGATGAAGTACTTCCGTAGCTAGAGAACAACTCATGCCCGGAGGTACGCTGAGGTCTCTTAATTGAAAACTGCAGCAATTCTGCTGATAATTTAGGCTCGAAATTTCACATCCTTGGATTCAATTTCTAGCTAGTAAAAAGGTGTCTCATGTACAGTAATATTCAAAACTTGATGGCCTGTGCTCCATTTTCTTGAAAGAGAAGGAAATCAGTCTTTTCCTCCCAGGAAATCTGCCTCCCTAAATGCTAAAAATACATCCTCTTCTGTGTTGTCAAATGGTGTCTGTGTTCCATCAACTGAGGATCTCGGTAACTTCATTTTCCTGCGGGAGGTGGGGCCCCCGGAAGGAAGGAAGAGTCTCACATTTGTTTCGGAACCGGAATCTGCAGGGCCGCCTTCCATCTGCTGGGCTGCCCCTGCTGGTCTCCGAGGTCTCCTTCTGCGCTGACCGCCTCCACGCGGCAGCCTGCCGACCCCTGCCCACACGGCTGCTCGCTCTGCTGGGCTGCGGACTTCCAGGACCGTTCACTGCTGCTGCTGACTTGCTCTGGGCCACCCGCTTTCATCCACTGCAGACGACAGCCTGCCCCGCTGCTCAGCACCCCTGGACCACTAACCCCTGCCATTCTTCTCCCTCTCTGGTCAGCAGGAAAGCGCCTACTGCCTCTCACGACCAGCCCTTAGACAAAGCATTCCCTAGGGGTGTCCAGTATCCTGAACACAGCATGATGCTCATTCTTGATTATTTCCTTCCTTAAGGAATAAACTCATTTTCTCTCTCAGAGCTTATTTTTCCTAGAGGAGCTCCAATTTATCAGACACATCAGCCCGGGTCAAAACTCCTACCCATTTAATTCCTGCTTTTCATCCTCTACCCCTCATCCCGACGTTAACTGATGAAGATCAGCTTTCAAGAATGCTCCACAATTGGAGATAGTTAATTTTCCACCAAATGGTCTGATATTTGGGAACACCGTCTGCACAAGCACACGAAGGAGCTCTAGGGACAGTTCTGCTACATTCTGAGGCTGTCTGACTCAGGCGAGATAAGCAGCTGCAAGGGCGGAAAGCGCTTATGGGAGGGATTACGTTTTACATGCTCTCGGTCTCTGTAGCTCACACTTAATTCTTTCAAACAATTAAACTATTGCTGGGTAGTTAATAATCCCAAAAGTTTATTCTTAAGGTACTTGCAATGGTAGGGGTATAACAGCTTATCTAGTTACCTAAGTTCTTTTCCAGCTCTGGAGTTGATAGGGTAATATGTGACAAGCGATGTGATACAGGTGATGGATGGAAAATGTAGAGATCATCCACCTAAATGTCTTGACCAAGGACCACGTTCATGACAAGCTCTCTATAACTGTTGGTGGATGATGACAGTGACCGAGAGGGTCTTACTATCACCCTTATTGTGACTGAACTTTGGACAGGCTTCTTCCTGACTCTAGGTCCCCCACCTCCCATTCCTTAGAGCATTTACTTTAGAAAACTTATAACTGTAAATTCTTTCTCTGCTCCCTTGAGATATCAATCTTTTCAATAGCCTCTTGTCAGTTTTACAACCCAGGAATGCTTTCTCAAAGACTCTGAAATGTTACCAGCAGCCCTGTCTCCTGGTCTCTATGGGAGGGTTGGTACCTGACTTGGGTGGGGACTTTGTTCCAAGTTACATAGAGATGAGAGGTTTAATTTGCTTTGGAATCAAGTCAGTTGGAAGATAAATCTGACCTATAATTTCTTCCTAATGCCCTCCAGTAACATACTTTTCTACAAGCTCACTCCAGGGCTTAAAAATCCTCTCACTCTTGGATTCAGCAGAGTCAAGTTCAGACTGACTTCTGACCTCTATTTCCTATAAAGTCTTCCTTGCTTGTTTAATTTTGTCTAGTGCAATTTTTGCTTTGACGATAATGATGGTTTTCTTAGATTTGAAGATCAGGTCAAAGAAAGATGGTACCAGTGGGAGGAGGGGAGAGGAGAGGGGTGTGCTTTGGGTGAGGGACCTCACTGAGCTCGGACATTTGGGATTTGAGATGGTGATTGATATTCAAGTGAAGAAATGGCCCTGGTGGTATGTGGAGCTGAGGGTCAGTCAGCATGGGGTGATGTTAAAGTGTTGATAATGTGTTATCTTCCTGAAGAAGCAGACACAAAGAAATGGGTTAAAGGCTAGAATGGAAGCTTTGGTAATGGTGGCGGAGGGCTAGGAGCTGTCATGAGATGAGATAAAGGGGACCCCAGTAAACAACATAAATAAAAATGGAGAAAACAGCTTGGGTTCTAGCTGCAAGGCCATTGGTTAATGCCTAAAAGAGCATTTCATTAGTAGAGAGGTGACAGAGGGACTTTTAAAGGGGGCATGTATAGCAAAGAACAGAGGCAAAAATATTACACAAATCATTTGGACCAAAACAGAGAGTTAAGTAGGAGCTTAGAATAAAATTCTTTTTTCCTAAAATTCATGTGACTAAAGCTTTTATTAAAGGTAGACTTAAAAATATAACATGAGATATTGGTAATCAAGATACTAGATATGAGTTATTTTTGGTGAGTGATTTTATCCTTTCAGTGAATGATTTGAGTGCATGGTGTGTTTAATGTATAACTTTCTTTCTTGTGAAAATAAACTTTTGTCTTTAAAAAGGCATCTTATGAGGCTGGCAATTTATTTTCTTTTAAGCAGTAAATTGGAAAAGAAAATGAAGCAAATTTTTATAACTTCTTTTTATTAAAAGGAAAATTATTCATAATAGATGGAAAGATTTCTTCCCAGCCAGTGAGCAGCTTAGGGTAAGTCAGGGGCAAGTGCCTGTTAGAGAAAACAAATGGATGGAGAAAGTGTTTTAGAAAGAAAATGCTTTACATAGCTCAAGAAAAGGAGAGAAAAAAGGTAAATAACATTTTTTCCCTAAAATTTGGATTTTTAAAGGAATAGTAGTGGTAAAGGTAATATTATTATAGCCTCTTTAAAAGTGATTTTTAGTTTGGCTATATATGCATATTAGTTTATACTCATATGGGTGCTTCCTAAGAGTTAGGCACCTTTTAAAAAATTGAAGTACAGTTGATTTACAATGTTGTGTTAATTTCTAGTGCATAGCATACTGATTCAGTTATATGTATATATACATACTCTTTTTCATTATAGGTTATTACAAGCCATCAAATATAGTTCCCTGTGCTATAGAGTAGGTCCTTGTTGTTTATCTATTTTATATATAGTAGTTTAGTGCTAGGCACTTTTAATTCACTTAATACTCACACTGACTCTGTGAGGGAAGTACAATTAATATTCCCATTTTCCTGATGAGGAAATTGGCAGGTTAAGTCACTTACCCAGGGTTGCTCGTACAGGCGGTGGAGTCAGGTGAGTATCCAGGTAATCCAGAGCCAAAGTCCGTGTCCGCCGCCCCTGATGGCCTCTTGTAGTGGAGGCAGGAAAGAGAGATTTACCGTGAGGAATTGGCTCATGGGACCGTGTAGGCTGAGAAGTCCAAGCTGCAGTAGGCAAGCTGGAGACCCAGGGAGCTGATGGTGGAGTGTCCATCCAACTCTCAGGGCCTGAGAACCAGAAGAGCCAATGGTATAAACTTCAGTCTGAGTCTGAGTCCAAAGTCAGGAAGAGACCAACGTCCCAGCTTGAAGACAGTCAGGCAGTGAGAAAGAAATCTTCTTTTCAGCTTTCGATTCAGTAAGTTCTTGAACAGATTGGATGAGGCCCATCTTCATGCCAGAGGACAATCTGCTGTCCTCAGTCTACAAGTCAAACGTTCATCTCATCCAGACCCCCTCACAGACATACGTGGACAATGTTTAACCAACACTTGGGCGCCCTGTGGCCCAATTAAGTTGACACATAAAATTAGCCATCATGGGTGTGATGCTGTCTCTTTTGCTCTCCTGCATTTTTTCAATCTTCAGTGAAGGGCTGAAATTCCACAACTGTGTGTGCTTGTTGTGCTAGAAGTTTCTGAGGAGTCAGTGAAGCTGTGCTTTGATCAGGTTGAAGGATGCTTGAACTTCTACTTCCATGCAACAGAGGAGGCCAGATGGCCTCTGGGTTGCATGTTATGTATGGATTTCAAAAAAATAAGTTATTTGATGTGTTCAACTAATACGCAAGGCACTGTATTAAGTATGCTTAAATACACAAGCGGGGTGGGTTTGCTGCTATCAGAGAGCTTATAATCTGGTAGGAAAGAGAGAACTCTTACTAGAAAATACTTTGGCTTAGAGTTAGGGGTAAAAATAAAATAAATGCTAATGACTGTGTTCAGAAAGGATGAAGGGCCAAAGATGTGAAAAGAGAAAGGAAGTTATCAATAACAAAGACATAAACACTTATAAGTGGTTGGCTTGAGCAAGGGTTATGTAATGTATTGGATGAGATTGGGAGATCATTTTTACTACTCCAGAAATTCTGGTATGTTTGCATATAAAAGACACATAAGATGACAAATGTTCCCGAAGATCACAGAATCCTGTGTGTGTACTTCTTACTTCTAAGCTCTCCTGCCTTATTGTGAGGGTCACTCTCAATTAAAGGCAGGCTCCCCCACACCTCCCTGGTCTCTCTTACATCCCTTCTCTCTCTTCTTTATGGATAAGAGTCACAAATTTCAGTCTGTCCCCCCCCCACCACACACACACCCTGTGTCTGGGTCTCCACCATCTTTTTCTCTACAACATGGCATCTGTCAAGGCTGTTGGGAAAGCCCTCCACAGCCACACGGGCCAATCTGAGCTCTCTGCCTACTAGTAAATGCTGTTCAGATATCCCACAGCAAAGCACGATGAGGTACAGAAAGCATCTCTTTGAAGTGGGAAAGCAGGAAAGCATCATAATTGCATCCCTGGCTTTTGAACAATGACGTATTCATGTGCGTGCCCATGTGTTTGTATCCTATGTCACAGGGAAACAGTATGACTTCAGGCATTGTCCTATACCTTCGTGGTATTGAGGACAGGGATAAAGTAAGGCCAGGGCAAAGGAATACCAGATTTCTCCACAAATTTGTTTTATTTTTGTAAGTTCTAATTCTAGGGTTAGAGTTACTTTTAATTACCTATTACTTTTAATTACCTATCCACTGCAGGAAGTGTGTGGCCTGAGGCTATCCTTTGGGAAGACATAATACTGGTGCCATATTTAAGCCCTTGTTATTGCATCTAAGAAGATTTTAGTTGCTTTGACTCACAGTCTCACTAAGATGAGTCAGAAAGAACACAGGCAGGTGTGGCACAATATAGCTTATTAAAGACCTCAGTTGTTGATCTGTGAAACCAGAGGAGATTCAGAGCTTCCCCTGAATTTTGCAGGAGGACTTTGAGTTCAAGGCAGGGACACTCATTAACAATCTTTCTCCCTTTCTCAAGAGAGATCAGATCTACCAAGCCAAGGAATTGCTCCTTATTCTGAAAACTGTGTTTCAGCTAAGCAGATCTGGCTTGAGTCTAGTCATCGGTAGGCCTAAAAGTGATCTCAACATCACAAATTATTAGAGAAATGCAAATCAAACTACAGTGAGGTATCACCTCACACCAGTCAGAATGGCCAATATTAAAATGGCCACAAACGATAAATGCTGGAGAGGCTGTGGAGAAAAGGGAACCCTCCTACACTGTTGGTGGGAATGTAGTTTCATGCAGCCACTATGGAGGACAGTAGGGAGGTTCCTTAAAAAACTAAAAGTAGACTTACCGTATGATCCAGCAATCCTACTCCTGGGCATATATGCAGAGAAAACTCTAACTCAAAAAGATACATGCACCCCAATGTTCATAGCAGCACTATTTACAGTAGCCAAGACATGGAAGCAACCTAAATGTCCATTGACAGATGACTGGATAAAGAAATTGTGGTATATATGTATGTATATGCATCTGGTGTACATTATGCTGTACACCAGAAATCGATGCATTGTAACTGACTATATTTCAATTAAAAAAGAATATATGGTACATACATACAATGGAATATTACTTAGCCATAAAAATAATGCTATTTGTAGCAACATGGCTGGACCTAGAGATTATCATATTAAGTGAAGTAAGTCAGATAAAGACAAGTATTGTGTGATATCACTTATATGTGGAATCTAAAAAAAAATGATACAAATGAACTTATTTACAAATCAAAAATAGACTCACAGACATAGAAAATAACATATAGTTACCAAAAGAGAAAGGGGTTGGGGGGGAGGGATAAATTAGGAGTGTGGGATTAACATATATACACTACTGTATATAAAATAGGTAAACAACAAGGACCTATTGTACAGCACAAGTAACTATATTCAATATCTTATAAGAACATATAATGGAAAAGAATCTAAAAAAATGTGTGTGTGTGTGTGTGTGTGTGTGTGTGTATCTATCTATCTATCTATCTTAATCACTTTCCTCTAAACCAGAAATTTACACAACATTGTAAATCAGCTAGATGTCAATAAAAAAATTCTTAGAGTAAAAAAAAGTTCATACACTAAATGCTCATTTTAGTCAGTCAGGAATGAACATGGGGAATTAGGAATAGATACATGGTTATTTTTTCTTTAGATTAGGAAGCATTGCTGTTGTTAGTCAGCATTCTGTTCTTGTCACATAACCTGCCTGCTTCTCAGTGAGCCATTTCTTCCATCTCTTTGTCACTTTAGGGGACTGTTGGCAGAGAAGAGCAGTATGATGTTGGCTGAAATTGGGTTCATACACATTACAATTACTGTGTGATTCTTGGCCTTAACCGAGCACAGCCTTAAACCTTGTCTACAAGACACATATATTGCAACCAAAGTTTTTTTTTCTTTTTTGGTGTAAAATTGTATAAGGTAATATAAAATATCTGGATATTTTAAAACTTACTTTTCAATGGCTACCATACATTTCTTCATATCTCAAAAGCCATAATGCCAACATATCCATGAAGATGAAAATATTAGTGACAAAAATGATTGTGGGATTCATACACTTGGCTCTTGTTCTTAAGTTCTGTACTCTTTTCTTTATTTGAACTTCATCCATGCCTCATATGTTATTTTATTCCTCTGACTTGTTTCATGGTCCTCTAATTCATTCCACTCTTTACCTGTTCATTTTACTGATTTTGGCCACTTCACTCTCCTTTGGCTATTTCCAAGATACAGTTGTGTGTGTGTGTGTGTGTGTGCTCGCGCGTGCATGTGCTCTTCTTAGAAACTCAGCCCCACCCTTATCTAGGGAATACTTCGGTGAGATAGGCTTGTTTACTTTCTCATTTGAGATTTTTTGTTTTTCAGAACAGTTCTCGCTTCACGGAAAGAGGGTGAGGTGGGTGAGGGATGAGGAAGTTACCATCTTGTAGTCTATTTTAGCTCCATTTATGAGTCAGGAACATTTATCGATAACTTCAACAGAGGATCTGTCAACTATATACTGTGTGAAAACGATCAGGTGTGAGGGTTAAGAAAAATATCCTTAGCTTCAAATAGTCAGCTACTTCTCAATTATATAGACAACAAAAGGAGTTACCAAGAATATATTATTTGTGCCAAATGTTCCAAGATAAATGGGAATATGCAAACAATAAGACAAAATTCAGAGCTGCAGGCCATTTTTAGCTCTGAATGTAATCATTAATCATGATAGTCTGAAGTTTTCACATGGGTAAAAAGTGCCCTGCAGGTTGAAATGCGCCGGGAGGAGTGTTTCTGTCACTAAGATTCTGCTGTCCACTTCCTGTACTAGTTCTTGGTAAAATGAGTTTATGTACTCTTATAGATAGAACATTTCAGTCTCAGTCAGGAATAAAAAGGGCATTTTCATGGGTTAGTTGAGGGATAATTGACATACAATAAACAGTTCACATCAAAAAGTATAAAATTTGATGAATTTTGACACTTGTGAAACCATCATCATAACTAAGACATTGAATGTATCTGTCATCCTCTCAAGGTTTCCTTGTGCCTGTGTGATGCCCCTCCCCCAACACTCCACTAACCCTAAGGCAACCCCTGGCCCGCTTTCTGTCAACATAGATTAGCTAGCACTTTATTTGAGTTTTATATCAAAGGAGTCAGTATGCCCTCTACCTTGGCTTCTTTCACTGAGCATAATTGTTTTGAGATTCACAGATGTGGTGCATAGCAATAGTTTATTTCTTTTCATTGGCAAACAATATTTCATGGCGTGAATACATTCATCTGTCTGCTCATTTCTCTTTGGTGGCCTTTTGAATTGTTTCTGGTTTGAGGCTATTAGAAATAAAAGTTCTAAGATCAGTTATGTACAAATCTTTGTGTAACATAAGCTTTCATTCATTTGTGTAAAAACCTAGGAGCAGAATGGCTGGATCAAATGGTAGAAGGATGTTTAACTTTTTGAAGGAAATATGCACAGTTTTCCAGAGTGGCTAAATCATTTTACATTATCAAAGCAGGCATGAGAGTCCCAGTTTCTCCGTGTCCTTGCTGACACTTGCTATCCTCAGTCTTTCTAATTTTAATCCTTCCAGTGGGTACGTAGTGGTATCTCAGTGTGGTTTCATTTGTTTTCCTTTTAAAGAATAAAGAAGCTGAGCATTTCATCATGTGTGAATAAATATCTGTATATCTTTGGTCAAGTGTCTGTCCAAACCTTTGCTTATCTTGTTCACTACTAGTCTCCTTATTGAATTGTAAGAACTTACATGTCCTACATACAAGTCCTTTACTGGATGTGTGTTTTGCAAATATTGTCTCCAAGTCTGTGGATTGCTCCTATATTTTCTTAACAATCTCATATGAAGAATAAACCTTTTAAATTTAAATTAAGTCTAATTTATTGATTGTTTTCGTTAATGTCTTTTTGTATGCTATTTAAAGCATCGTTGCCAACCCACGGTTACTAAGGCTTTTTCCCTAGGAGTTCTCCTAGAAATGTAATAGGTTAAACTCTGATATTTCAGTCTATAATTAGTTTTTTTTTAAATATGATGTCCAGGGAATGATTAAGGCTTCTGTTTTTTAAAATAAAGTTATCCCATTGCTCTAGCACAATTTGTTGGAAGGATTATTATTTCCCCATTGAGTGGCCTTGGCACTTCTGTTAAAATCCATTGACCATACGTGTGTAAATCTATTTCTGGACTCTCTATTTGGTTGCATTGAATTACATGTCTATCTTTATGTCAATATCACACTTTCTTGATTAATGCAGTTTTGTAATGTATTTTAAAATTGGATAGCATAAATCCTCTAGCTTTGTTCTTTGCTTTTAAAAATCATTTTGGCTTTCTGAGGTCTTGTGCATTTGCATAGAAAAGAGTCAGATGGTCTGTTTCTATTAAAGACCTACTGGGATTTTGTTTGAGATTGCATTAAATTTATACAACAATTTAGGAAGAATGGAATCATAACAATAATTGGTGTGACCCCTGAAAATGGTATGCCTCTTCATTTTACATCTAAATTTTCTCTCATCCATGTTTTATAATTTTCAGTGTATAAGTATTACATATAGTTTGTCAAATTTATCCTTAGATATTAAAAAAATTTCATGCTATTATAAATGGTATAGTTTAAAATTTTACATTTCTGATTGCTTGTTACCAGTTTGTAGAACTGTAATTGATTTGTGTATACTCATTTTGCAAACCTTGCTAACCTTTGTTACTAGTTCTAGTAGATTTTCGGAAATTCCTTAAGATATTTTACATATATGTTCATGTTAAGTGCAAATTTTCTTTATTCTTCAATCTGTGTGTTTTTTATTTCCTTCTTTAATGCACTGCCTAGGATGGCCAGTACAATGTTAAATGAAATTATCAGGGTGATTTAGTGAATTTTATGTTGTCTGGTTCTCGGATTTTTGTATTCTTTCGCATATTTTTTTGAAATTTGTTCTATGGTTTATCTAAGTTCCTTGAAAACAGCATAGTGGCCTTTAGCCTGGAGCTAATTTGGCTCCACTATTGAGATAATCCCTTTCTGAATACGTAACCTGTTGTCTCACGCATTAAGAGATTTCTGCACTCCAGCTGTTAGGAGGATGAATTTTCACAGCCTGCAGTGATCTCTGGAATTGCTTCACCAAACCTCACATGCAAGTGCTTAAAAGCACTCAGCGGAAGACTCAAGAGAAATCCCTTGCAGGTTTTCAGACTTCTCTCTCTGTACCACTCTCCTGTTTCTTACTCTGACCTAGAAACTCTAGCTTCTTTGGATTCCCTGAATTCTCAACTCTGTCTCTTCAATTCAGGAAGACTCCCAGGGTCTGTTTGGTTTCCACTGTTCTGTGCTGAGACCTAGGAACTCTGCAGACAAGTAAGCTGGAGAAATTTTAGGCCTCACATCATGTATTTCCTTTTGTTCAGGAATCACTCCCCTGAGATGACTTTTGTCCAATGTCTGAAAACTGTGGTTTCACATATTTTGTTGAAGTTCTTTATGGTGATGGTAAAACTTGTTCCTGTTAACTTCACCATAGCCAGAAGCAAAAGTCTTAGGTGTATTTTGAGTTCATAAAATTTGTCAGATTTATTAGAACCCATTCAGTTGACTCATTCAGACCCATTTAGAAACAGAAAGCCAACTCAACTTCCTAAAATAGCTGAAATTTGGAAAAAAGCTCATCTAAGTCGGAGGTAAAAGGTAGATAATAGTATATTTAGGTTTAAAGGTAGGATGAAAACACACTCTCTTTCTGCCTCATATTTGCTTGCTTTCTTGTATCTGCTGGCTTAATTTTCAGAAAGCCTCTTTCTATGGAGTGAAAAGATGACCTGACAGCTTTAATCTTATGTGAAACTTGAAATGCTGAACTCAGAGGAAGGGTGAACCTTTTTCCCAGTAACTTTGGTAATGTTATTTGAGGGAATTCTGATTGGCCCAGTTTAACTTTCAACTCTGAAGCAGTCACTGTGCTCAAGGCATTGCATACTCTGATTTGCTGGGCTGGTCTGGGTCTCCTTGCCAGGGAGGAAATAAAAGTCAGTCATACCAGGAATGTCATGAATTGTGGAGGATTATTTAGGGCAGGAAGGGAGTGATTCCACAAAGCAAGGGCTGTTGGGGAAATACAAATGGGATGTCTGCTCTCTTTAACCCATAATATGATTTAGGGCATGCATTAATTATCTATCTCTGCATAACCAATTACTCCAAAATTCAGCAGCTTAAAAGAGCAAATATTTGTTATCTAGTAGTTTTTGTGAGTCAGGAATTTTAAAGTCAGAGTTATCTTTAGTTGGAAGGTTCTGGCTCAGGTTTTGCCTTTTAAGTTACAGCCAACAATTGGAAAGGGCTGCTGTCATCTGAAAGCTTGATTGGGGATGAGGGTGAGTGGGCTCTACTTCCAGGCTCACTCTCTTGCTTGTTGGCAGCCTTTAGATCTTTGCTGGCTGTTGGCTGGAAATCTCAGTTCCTCACCATGTGGAACTCTCTGAAACTGCCTGAGTGGTCTCAATACATCACAGCTGAATTTCTAAGAGAGAGTTTTTTTTTTTTTTGATACTTTAAAGGGAAGCTACAGCCTTTTCATAACCTAATATCAGAAATGATACATCACTTCTGCCATGGTCCACTCAAGGGGAAAAGAGTTAAATTCCATCTCTTGAAGGGAAAAATATTTGAAAAACTGTGGACATATTTTTATCACAACCACTGGACTTTTATAAGTAGAATTTATTACTGACAATAATCACAAGGACTTTCTTTTTTTTTTTTTTCTCCAGTTCTTTCTTCACATATCAATTTACCTGCTTTGTGGTCTGAAAAAACAAGACATATTAAAGTCTCAAAAAGAAAATAATATTGAACTTTAGAAATACCAAATATTTTTGCTTCTTGTAATGGTGGTAATAATTAGTTGATAATAATCTGGGTTGCTTTAGGAATAGAAAGAAGTCTAAAGATATGCTGATACATAATATTTCAAACATTTTAGAATATTTCAAATTTAGAAAACCTTACAGAATGGAAAAAGTAACTGCAAACTTTTGCCTTCAGAGACTTAATATAAGTCTGTATCTGTAAGCTTCAACTGAGGTTACTGCCAAGTTCACTACAATGTGAAGGAGATGAATTATACATGATACCTGTGTTCCATTTAAAGTGTGGTTTGTGGACACCGACTCTGCCATATTTTACAAATAATTTCTACCTTGTGTAGACATTTCTAAAAATGTCATGTGGCAAAATCTTTAGAAAGATAAAAGCATGACTATTAATTAAAGTTACCTTAATAATGGCTAAATTACTAACTAAAGTTACTTTAGTTGCTTCAATTTCCTAACAGTGAAATATATACCTTGACTGTAACCTGTTACCTTTTCTCAAATTTAATATGTTTACTATAAGAAAGGGGCAGAAAATATTTTAAAATGCTTTCTCTTCCCTTTGCTTTAATTCTAAATTTTCTTCATTTCAATGGAAATTTAAAGAGAAAAGTGCCTACATGAATAATAGCTGTGAACATTTCTTCAGCTTTAAGCCTGAAGATTAAAAAAAAAAAAGACTGTTGTCAAAGCTGCTCTCATTAAACCAGTTCTGTGTGTGCACAAGGCTGTATCAATGGTAAACTTCAATTCGTTTCCATTCTGGCCTGTTCTCTTGCCTAGAAAGAACAGCTCTTACAGATTTCTGTGTGCTTCTAGGGGACACTCTGCATTTAGAGGAAAGCATATGCATTCTGTGTTGGTCTGTGTGCATGCATATGTGCACTGTTTCTCTTTTAATTATATCAGCAATGCTCTAAATTTAACATGCTTCACAGTCACCTGGAGGGCTTGTTAAAACACAGCTTGCTTTAACGCACCACTCCCCAGAGTCTCTCATGCACTAAGTTAGAGTTGAGACTTGAGAATTTGCCTTTCTAACAAGTTGCCAGGAGATGCTGATGATACTGGGCTGTGGGTCACACTTTCAGAATCACTAAATTATTCTAATGGCGGTAATTTGCTTTGCTTCTTATCTATTTGTTTTTAATTGAAGTGCAGTCAGTTACAATGTGTCAGTTTCTGGTGCACAGCACAGTGTCCCAGTCATGTGTATACATGCATATATTCATTTTCATATACTTTTTCATTAAAGGTTATTACGAGATAGTGAATATAGTGCCCTGTGCTCTACAGGAAAAATTTTTAAAAATCTATTTTTATATATAGTGTTGAATGCTTATTTTGAAGATTTGTTCATGTCAGTATGGTTGAAATGACACCATTCTCTTCTGGACACAGCTCTATGGGTATACCATAATGTAGTTAATGTGTCCTTATTGATGGATGCTTCAGTTGTTTCAATTTTGAAGCTTTAATGTGTGCAGGTAAATTGGTCAATACTCAATATTCTAAAATTGGAAATTTTCCTAACATATAGTTCACAAATCAATTCACAAAAAAAAAAATGAATTAAAGAAAAGTTCAACTTGTAGAATATCCAATTTGATGAATTTACCAATTATAGTTCTATCAAGAGTGTTTTGATAGCTTGAACAGAAATGATTTAACAGCTTTATAAAAATGTTCAATTTTGATTACTGGTGACACGTCCTTTTCTTAAAATGAACTAAAGGAAGATTAGTATGTTACTGATGAAACTAGCTAGAGAATATTAAAACTTCGTACAGACTATTGAAATAGCAGTTGGTACATACAGAGATACTTTGGAGATATTGTGGGTTTGGTTCCAGACCACTGCAATAAATTGATATCTCAATAAAGCAGGTCACACTTGTGTTTCCCAGTGAATATAAAAGTTATATTTACACTATACTGTAGTCTGTTAGGTGTGCAATAGCATTATGTCTAAAAACACAACGTACATACCTTAAACATACCTTATTGTTAAAGAATGCTAACCATCATCTGAGCCTTCAGCAAATCATCTTTTTGCTGGTAGAGGGTCTTGCCTTGATGTTGATGGCTGCTGACCAATGTGGTGATTGCTGAAGGTTGGGGTGACAGTGACAATTTCTTAAAATAGGACAACAATGAAGTCTGCCTCACCAACTGATTCTTCCTTTCAGGAACAATTTCTCTGCAGCATGCAATGCTGTTTGCTAGCGTTTTACCCACAGTAGAACTTCTTTTAAAATGGGAGGCAATCCTTTCAAACCCTGCTGCTGTTTTATCAATGAGTTTATGTAATATTCTAAATCCTTTGTTGTCATTTTATCAATCGTCACAGCATCTTAACCAGGAGTAGATTCCATCTCCAGAAACCACTTTGTCTACTCATCCATAAGAAGCAACTCCTCATCTGTTATCATGAGATTGCAGAAATACAGTCACGTCTTCAGGCACCACTTCTAGCTCTATTTCTCCTGCTAATTCCACCACATCTGCAGTTACTTCCTCATCTGAAGCCTTGAACCCTCAAAGCCTTCCATGAAGACTGGAATCAAGTTCTTCCAAACTTCTGTTCATGTTGATGTTTTGATCTCTGCACCACAAATATTCTTAATGGCGTCTAGAATGGAGAATCCTTTCCAGAAGGTTTTCAATTGACTTAGCTCAGACCTATCAGACGAACCACCATCTATGGCAGTTATAGCTTTATGAAATGTATTTCTTAAAGAATAAGACTTAAAATTTGAAATTATTTCTTGATCCATGGGCTGCAGAATAGATGTTGTTTTATCAGACTGTAAAATGAAATTAGTCTCCTTGTACAACTCTGTTAGAACTTTTGAGTGACCAGGGCATTGTCAATGATCAGTAATATTTTGAAAGGAATCTTTTAAAAAAAATCTTCATTTATTTTATTTTATTAGGGGGAAAGGTAGTTAGGTTTACTTATTTTGTTTATTTTTAGAGGAGGTACTGGGGATTGAACCCAGGACCCTGTGTATGCTAAGCATGTGGTCTACCATTTGAGCTATATCCTCCCCCTTGAAAGGAATCTTTTTTTCTTAGTAGTAGATCTTAACAGTGACCTTAATGTATTTAGTAAATCATATTTTAAACAGATGTGCTATCATCCAGCCTTTGCTGTTCCATTTATAGAGCACAGGAAGAATAGATAAGAGCATAATTCTTAAAGGCCCTAGGATTTTCAAAATGGTACATGAGCATTGGCTTCAATTTAAGGTCACCAGCTACATTAGCCCCTAACAAGAGTCAGCCTGTTCTTTGAAGCTTTGAAGCCAAGCATTGACTTCTCCTCTCTAGCTATGAAAATCCTAGATGGCATCTTCTTCCAATAGAAGGTTCTTTTATCTACATTAAAAATCTGTTGTTTAGTGTAGTCACCTTTGTTAATGATCTGAGCTACATCTTCTGGATAACTTGCTGCAGCTTTCTGCACTTTTATGTTATGAAGATGGCTTCTTTCCTTGAACTTGATGAACTAACCTCTGCTATCTTCAGACTTTTCCTCTGCACCTTCCTCACTTCTCTTGGCCTTCATAGAATTAAAAAGATTTAGGGCTTTGCTCTGGGTCAAGCTTTGGTTTAAGGGAATGCTGTGCCTTGTTTGAGCTTCTATTCAGACCACTCAAACTTTCTCCATATCAGCTGTTTCACTTTCTTATTAGTTATGTGTTCACTGGAGTAGCACTTCAGATTTTCTTCAAGAAGTTTTCCTTTGCATTCACAACCTGGCTAACTGTTGCAAGAGGGGTAGCTTTCATCCTATCATGGCTTTAAACATGTCTTTCACATTAAGCCTAATCATTTCTAGCTTTTGATTCAAAGTGAGAGGCATGTGACTCTTTTACCTGAACACTTAAGAGGCCATTCTAGGATTATTAATTGGCCTAATTTCAAAATTATTGTGTCTCAGGGAATAGGAAGGCCCAAGGAGAAGAGAAACAAAGGAACCACTGATCAACAGAGCAGACAGAAAACACAAGACATTTATCAACTAAATATGCTGTCATGAACAAGTATGGTCGGTGGCGCTACCAAACAATTACAGTAGTAGATCACTGATCACAGTAACACAGCAAATACAACAGTAAGGAAAAATTTTAAGTATTGCAATAATTACCAAAATGTAACACAGAGACATAAAATGAGCAAATGCTGTTCCAAAATTGCATAACACTGAAAGACTTGCTAGACTCAGAGTTGCCACAAACCTTCCATTTGTAAAAAATGCAGTATCTGTAAAGTTCAATAAAATGAGGTATTTCCTAGAAACAATGAACAGTACATATACATAAATTTAAAAATATGTGCAGTATATTATATATATGTATTTACATGCAATATATTGTATATGTGCAATCAAATTGTAATGATCCTACCTAATAAAACTAAAAAACGAAAAAAAAAATGAGGTATGCATGTATTAAAAATCTCCTTTAATTTCTCCTATTTTTTAAAACCAAAATTCTACCATTCCGTGTATGATTATAACATTTAAATTGCTAGTGATCTTATCCACATGCTTTTGAATATAATCTTCCAGCTTTTAAAAATTTAACATATTGATTATTCTTTTGTGAATTTCTCAAATGATATAGCAGTTTTAATTTTGTGTTTAAGAAAGGAAAATCTCAAAGTGTGCATAATGTTAAATTTTTATTAATTTCTCAATTTAATTTAAAATAAGAACTTAAATTTAAATTCCACACTGAAGGAAACAGAAATAGTTAAAATAACTCTATCATACATAAAATATTGAAATTTTGGCTTTAAAAAACCAGCCGTTGAGGTATGTCAACTTAACAGCAGATTTCAGGAGGATTATATTTGAAAAGACAAAATCGTTCAGAAAGCAAGGGAAAAAAATGAGGTTCCAGGAAAGAATTATGTGACTAGTGTCATCCCAATCTTCATGTGAATTAGTGACTTCTACTCAGTATATGTTAATTAAAAAACTGAAAACTCTGAGGCTTCTACTTTTTGGATGTAAAAAGGGTGTAAAAATTTAAAAATAGTGCTCCCACCCTAAAAATAAGAAAAAGTCAGATAAATTACAAAATCATACTTTTCTTTGAGATCATCAGAGAGCTGATGCCAAAGGGAAACCAACTGGAAATCCAAAGACAAGCAGTCTGCTCCAAGGAGTAATAAGGAGCAAGCACTGGCTCATGTGTGGCACAACATGGGAGGGAGAGAGGCTGGGTGCTATTCAGGTAAACTTTTTAATGAGTTTCTTAATGCCAAGTGAGAGTGTTGAAACCTTGGGAGTCATAGACACAAATAGAGTTTGCAATCACTTGCAAGTTCTTCTCCACAGACCTCCAGTGGGTGCTCATGAGAAAAATTTAGAGCAAGGAGTGAGAATTGAGAGGCTTCCTCAGAGGCAGAGTCTATGGGAAAAAGCATAAAGCCCCTCCAGGACTTTCTATCACATGGGACAAAATATTTAAGGCCATAGGGAAAGGTAAACAAATGCTGTTATCCCCAAGGGGCGTGTGAAGACCATTGCAGCTGGGGAAAGAGTAAAAGGAGGGGGGGACCTTCTAACTTGGGGGAAAGGCGAGGACCCTACACTAGTATAGTTATGTTCCCCGATCCTTGGGCAATGGGCAGAGAACTCTCTTGCAAACAACACCCACTGAATAGTTAAGGCAGAGTTTGGCTGCAATGGGGAAGAAGAGCACAATCATTAGGAAAGCTCCACTCCAGAGACCTAAGCCCATGGCTTGTCTAAGAATGAGGCTGAACCATGACCACAGAGAAACAACTCATCCCCTCTTGCTCCTGGGTTGTAAGCAATAGCAATGGCTTAGGGAAAATGAGTGAAGCAAGAAGCCTTGTGTGATGCAGGTGCACAGGGAAGACTGGAAGATAAGATCTAGCATAAAACAAACAAACAAACAAACAAACAAACAAACAAACAAAAAAAACCCACTGGAAATGCTGGCCATCCCTGCCTTAAAACACATGCTAAAGGAAGCTGAAGCAAGCAGTACAGTGAAAGTTACCATAAAATTAAAAAAACTTAAATTCAGCTCAACGCCTGACTAGACTGACTCACTCCTTCCCATCCTTCCACACTGATAGCCTAGCAGAAGAGGCATGAACATTTCCAAGCATAAATAACATATAGTCAGTCTCTACTAGTATACACAAGATGTATGGAATTCAATGAAAAATTATAAGATGCACAAAAAGCAAAGAACAATAATCTGCTGTCAAAAGACAAAATAACCAATAGAACTAGATGAGAGGATGGCCCAGATGCTGAAACTATCAGACAAGGACTTTGATATAATTATGATTAATATGTTAAATTCTCTAGTGAGAAAAAGTGGACAGTAGGATTTAACAGATGGGGAATTTCAGTGTAGAGATGGAAACTATAAGAAATAAGCAGATGTAAATGCTAGAAAAATTTTTTTAAAAACGTAATAACAGATAATGATTTTGATGGGCTGACCTGTAGACTTTGACATAGCTGAGAAATAAGCTAGCTAAATATAGGTCAGTAGAAATACAAACTGAAGCATAAATGAAAAATAAAAGTAAGAAAACATATCAGGGCATCCAAGAGCTGTGGGACAACATCAGACAGTTTAACATACACGCAATTGGAATCTCAAATGGAGAACAGATTTTTGATTTGAGACATTCCCCTTGATCATGTAAGCAAATAGTGTTAATAAAACTCTTAGCAGGGCTTTTGCTGCCTCTCACAAATACTCATATGCTGAATTTTCTCTCATCAGTGCACTTTTAAAATTTCACTTGTGATATCCTATTTAACCCATAGGTTATTTAGAGGTGTGCTGTTTAGTCTTCAAGTGTTAAGAACTTTTCCTGTTACCTTTCTATTATTGATTTCTAGTTTGATTCCAATTTGGTTAAAAAATATACACTGCATGATTTCTTTAATTAGCTGAGAATTTTCATGGCCCAGGATGTGCTGTCTTTTAGTGTATGTCCCATGGACATTTGAAAAAAAATATTCTGCCATTGTTGAGTGAAGTGTCGTATAAATGTCAATTAGATACTGTTGATTGATTGTGTGTTTTTAATTGAAGTACAGTAGATTTACAATATTGTGTTAGTTTCAGGTGTATAACAAAGTTACATATATGTATGTGTATATATATATATTCAGATTATTTTTGATTAAAGGTTATTACAAAATATTGAATATAGTTCCCTGTGTTATACAGTAAATCCTTTTTGCTTATCTATTTTATATATAGAGTTTTGTATCTGTTAATCTCATAATCCTGGTTTATCCTTCCCCTTCCTTTCTCCTTTGGTAACCAAAAGTTTGTTTTCTATGTCTGTAAATCTGTTTTTGTTTTACATATAGATTATTTTTTATTTTTAAAATTTCACATATAAGTGACATCATATAATATTTGTCTTTCTCTGCTTAACTTCACTTGGCATGATATTCTTTAGGTCC
The DNA here is from genome assembly GCF_048773025.1 of Camelus bactrianus. Lineage (NCBI taxonomy): Eukaryota > Metazoa > Chordata > Mammalia > Artiodactyla > Camelidae > Camelus > Camelus bactrianus. The sequence goes on from NC_133540.1 coordinate 20,268,116, forward strand.
ATCTATGTTGTTACAAATGGCATTATGTCATTATTTTTTATGGCCGACTAATAGTCCACTGTATGTGTATATATACACACACATCTTAAACTAATTGTCTGTTGAGAGGTACTTGGGTTGTTTTCATGTCTTGGCTTTTGTAAATAGTGCTACTATGAAGATTGGGATGCACATATTTTTTTGAATTAGTTTAGTCTCCAGATATATGCCCGAGAGTGAGATTGCTAGATCATCTGATAGCTCTATTTTTAATATTTAAAGAAATTTCCATACTGTTTTCCATAGTGGATGCACCAGTTTACAGTCCAACCAACAGTGTAGGAGGATTCCCTTTTCAGCATTTATTATTTGTAGACTTTTTGATGATAGCCATTCTACCTGGTGTGAGATAATGCCACATTGTAGTTTTGATTTGCATTTCTCTAATAGTTAGTAATGTTGAGCATCTTTGTATGTGCCTGATGGCCATATGTATCTTTGGAGAAATATCTATTTAAGTCTTCTGCCCATTTTTTGACTGAGTTTTTTGTTTTTTGAATATTGAGTTGTATGAGCTATTTCTATATTTTGAATATTAACCCCTGATGGGTTGCATACTTTTCAAAAGTTTTCTTCCATTTTGTAGATGGTCTTTTCATTTTGTTGATGCTTTTGTTCATTATGCAAAAATTTTTTAAAAGTTTGATTGGTCCCATTTGTTCAGTTTTACTTTTACTTCTTTTGCCTTGGGAAACTGATCTAAGAAAATATTGCTATGATTTATGCCAAAAAATGTTTTTCCTATGTTCTTTTCTAAGAGTTTTGTGGTGTCATGTCTTATATTTAGGTCTTTAAACCATTTTAAGTTTATTTTTGTATATGGTATGAGAGAGTGCTCTAACATCATTGATTTATATGAGGCTGTCCAGCTTTCCCAACACCACTTGCTGAAGAGACTGTCTTTTCTCCATCGTACATTTTTGCCTCCTTTGTTGTAGATTACATGACTGTATGTGTGTGCGTTTATTTCTGGGCTCTCTATTCTGTTCTATTAACCTATATGTCTGCTTTTGTGCTAAAACTATGCTGTTTTGATTTATGTAGCTTTGCAATATTGTCTGAGATCTGGAAGGGTAATGCCTCCAGCTTTGTTCCTTTTCTTCAGGAATGCTTTGGCAATTCTGGGTCTTTTGTGGTTCCATGTAAATTTTAGGATTATTTGTTCTAGTTCTGTGAAAGATGTCATAAGTATTTGATAGAGATCAAACTAAATCCATAGATTGCTTTTGGTAGTGTGGCCTTTTTAACATTGTTAATTCTTCTAATCCAACAGCATGAGATACTTTTCCATTTCTTTGAATCATCTTCAATTTCCTTTGTCAAATTTTTATAGTTTTCAGCATATAGGTCTTTCATCTCCCATAGATTTTGTAAGGTTATGTTTTTATTGTCATTTATCTCCATGTATTTTTGAGTTCCTCTTTGGTTTAATCATTGACCCATTGGTTTTTTTTTTAGTAGATTGTTGTTTAATCTCCATGCAATGATTTTTTTCCCCATTTTTATTTCTGTAGTTGATTTCTAGTTTCATATCATTGTGGTCCGAAAAGGTGCTTGAAGTCCTGTAAATATCAATTAAATCCAACTGTACTATTGCATCATTTAGGATCTCTGTTGCTATATTGATTTTTTTTTTTGTCTGGAAGATCTGTCCATTGATGTCAGAAGGGTATTAAAGTCTCCTACTATAATTGGATTCCTGTCAATTTCTCCCTTTATGTCTGTTAGTATTTGTTTTATATATTTAGGAGCTCTTATATTTGATACATATATGATAACAAGTGTAATATCCTCTTCTTGTGTTGATCCCTTTAACATTACATAGTGTCCTTCTTTGTCTTTTTTTATGGCCTTTGTTGCAAAATCTCATTTGTCTAATACAAGTATTGCTATCCCTGTTTCAGGTCATTTCCATTTGTGTGAAATACCTTTTTCCATCCCCTCACTTTCAATTTATGTGTATTTTTTTGGCTGAAAGTTATTCTCTTGTATTCAGCATCTTACAGGTTCTTGTTTTTTTTTAATCCAATATGCCACTCTATGTCTTTTGATCTGGGCATTCAGTCCATTAACATTTAAAGTTATTATTGATAAGTATGTATTTATTGCCGTTTTAAACCTTGTTTTCCAATTAATTCTATATTTATACTTTGTCTTGTCTTTTTCTTTTTCCCTTTGTGGTTTGATAGTTTTCTTTTATATTATGCTTGAGAGCTTTTCTTTCTATTTTTTTGTGAACCTATTGTATATTTTTGAGTTGTGGTTACCCTGGTTTTCAAGTGTGTTAACCTGTAATGATATCTACTTGCTTTAGACTGCTAGTTATATAAGTCAAACACATTCTGAAGGATCTATGATTTTTACGTCCCTCGCCCACATTCTGTGATATTGATGTTCTATTTTACATCTTCATGCTTATCCTTTTGCTATTAATTATAGCTATAATGACTTTTACAAAATTTTTTAAATTATTTTTTAGTCTATGTTCTGGCTTATTTAAGTGGTTTTCAATTCTTTTATATATTTGCCTTTCCTCTTGTGATTTTCTCTTTCCTATAGATCTTTGATTCTTTTCTATTTAGAGAAGAACTTTCAATTTTTTAATAGATTTAGTATTCATGTATTTTTTAAGTTTTTTGCTTGTATTTGATTTCTAGTTTCGCACCATTGTGATCAGAAAAGATGCTTGATATGATTTCAGTCTTCTAAAATTTACTTAGACTTGTTTTGTGGCCCAACATGTGGTCTATCTTTGAGAAAGTTCTATGTGCACTTGAAAAGAATGTGAGTTCTGCTGCATTTAGAGGGAATGTTCTGTATTATTATAACAAATTCATCTGGTCTATCATTTTATTTAAGGCAATATTTTTCCCTATTCTGTCTGGGTGAACTTTCCTTTGATGTAAGTGGGGTATTAAAAGTCCCCTTACTATTATTGTGATGCTGTAAATTTCCCCCTTTAGGTCTGTTAATAACTGCTTTATATATGTATTTTTGTGCTGCTATGTTAGGTGTATGTATTTTAATAACTGTAATATCATCTTGATGAACTATACCCCTTATTACTGTATGCTGTCCATCTTTGTTGGCTTGAAGTCTACTTTGTCTGGTATGAGTTTGGTTACATCTGCTTTCTTTCAGCTGTCATTTGCTTGGAGTATCATCTTTCATTCCTTCCCTTAGTGCTTATGTTTGTCTTTAGAGCTGAGGTGAATGTCCTGGATGTTTTTAAATCCATCCAGCCACTCTGCATCTTTTGATTGATGAATTCAATCCATTTACATTTAGGATGATTATTTTTTAGGCTAATTATTACATTTAGGGTGATAGATGAGAAGTTAGTACTGCTTTTTAATCTTTTGTTTTCTCATTGTTTTATATATCCATTTTTTCTTTTCCCTTATATTTCTGTCAGACATTTTGGTTTGTTAGTTTTCCATAATATTTTCTCAGTACCCCCCCCCCTTTTTTTTTTGGTTTGATGTCTCTGCACTAGATTTATATTTTGTGGTTACCATGAAGTTTTTTTTAAAAACATCTTATAGATAAAATAGCTTTTTATGTGGACAGCATCTTATCTTCATTTACCTATATGGATTCCATCTGTTTCATCTTCATCTTTTGTGTTTTTGTTGTCTCAAATTACCACTTTTTATATTGAGTTTGTTACCAAATTAAAGTAACTATACTTATTTTTCTACTCTTTTCGTTTAAGTTTTATGCTATAATAAAGTGTTAAAAACTATTCTAATATAGAATTGCAATTTTCTGATTCTGTTTATTACATTATTTGAAGTCTTCTGTACTCTTGGCTGTTAGTTTTAGGTAGAAGTGCTCTTTTTGATGTTTCATACAAGATAGTTTCAGTGTTGATGAAATCCCTCAGCTTTTGTTTGTCTGGGAAAGCTTTATTTCTCCTTCATTTCTGAATGTTAACTTTGCTAGATAGAGTAGTCTTCACTGACAGTTTTAATCTTTCAGTATTTTGAGAATGTTACCCCTCCTGGACTGTAGGGTTTCTGCTGAGAAATCTACTAATAGCCTAATGAGGGGGGGTTCCTTTGTAGGTTACCATTATTTTTCCCCTGACTCCCTTTAAAACTCTTTCTTCATCATTGACTTTTGACAATTTTAGTATAATATGTCTTGGAGAAGGTCTCTTTATATTGAGGTAATTAGGCGTTCTCTTAACTTCATTAACTTGTATATCCAGTTTCTTCCCCAGGTTTGGGAAGTTCTCTTATTGTTTCTTTAAATAAACTTTGCTCCTTTCTTCCTCTCTTCCCCTTTTGAGGTACCTGTTACCCCAATATTGCCTTTCCCAAAAGAATCAAATAGCTCTCATAGATTTCCTCACTTTAAAAATATTTTAATTCTTTTTTCTCTTCTATTTACATCATTTCTCTATTCTTATCTTCGAGATCACAAATACTGTCCTCCACAGAGGTTTGCTCCATTTCCAGCGCTTCTGAATGCATTCCTCATCTTGTTTATTGAGTTCTTCAGCTCTAGGATTTCTCTTTGGATTTTTTTTTTAGAGTTTTAATCTCTTTGGTAAAATATTCCTTCTGCTCATTAATTTTATTCCTGATTTCACTGAACTGCCTTTATGAGTGTTTTTGGAACTTGTTGAGTTTCTTCATGACAGCTCTTTTGAATTCTCTTTAAGTAAGATTGCAGTATTCCATAAATTTAAGTTTGGATTCAGAATTTTTATTATTATTAGCTTGTGTGTGTGTGTGTGTTGTAGTGTTACTGTGGTTCTTCATTCATGGTCCTGGATCATTTGTTCACCTGCTGGTGCATTTGAAATAGTGAATTTGAAGGTAAAGCTTTTTATTTTTTAAACTTGATGGTAAGGATTCATCAAGTTAAAATTAGAGTTTTTTTCTTTTATTTTCCCACAGGTGATGCTATACACAAGTTTTTTATTTCTCTTACCTGAGCTGCTTCTGGTTATATTTGAGAGTTGGCACTTACTTGCCACTACCTCTGTCAGAGGCGTCACCCAGTGCCCTGATTATCAGTTCTTGTGTCTCCAGGGTTGTGGGTGTCTTGCTGCTGTCAGTGTTGCTGGTATTGCTGCCTGGAGCACCAGGGTGGTGGGAATCTTCTGCTGGGTATCTGATTTGCAGGCTCTGCCACCATGAGTGGACAGAAGAGCTGGGGGAAGAGCTAGGGTTATGAGTTCTTCTGCCACGTCTGTTGTTGCCAGGTTTGTGGAATTCGCTGCTGCAGGCAGGGGTGAGGCGCTGGAGTTGTGGGCATCTTTACAGCTGGATAACAGGGTCCCAGCCTCTGCTGCTACTTCTCTCCAGTTGCCTATGCCATGCGTACAGTTGCCGCCAGGAGGTTGGCGTTGTGTGAGCTGCCTTCCCTGCTGCTGCCAGGTTCTCTGAGGTTGCAGGGTCTCAGCTGTTATGGCTGGGGGCCAAGATTGCTGGCACTGCTTCTACCATTTCCCTGGTTCTGCTTCCTCTATCTATACTAGTCTACCCACCTTTAGATGTATAGATATGAGGAATTCTCCAGTGTCCCGGTGTAATGAGCAAAGATATATTTTTTGAGTTGTGGATGCTTTACTTGTAGATTGAAGTGGAGAGAAAAAGGGAACACTAAACTCTGCTATGATGCTGACATCACTCCTATATTTTATCTCTTTGCTGATACTATATTTCTTTGCTGAGGGTTTCTATTTTTCATTTGTTTCTATAATTGCTAACTGAAGTGTTCTAATCATGACTGCTTTAAAGTCTTTGTCAGATAATTCTAACAACTTTGACATATTGGTGTTGTCATCTGTTATTTTTTTCATTCAGTTTTAGACTTTCCCTGTTTCTTGATGTAAGAAGCAACTTTTGACTGACACTTGGACATTTTTCCATTATATCATGAGGCCATATTTTATTTAAACCTATTTTGGCTGGATTTATGTGACACCACTCTAGCAGGAGAAGAACTGCCTTGTAACTTCCAGTTGTAAATAGAAGTATAAGTTTCTAAAAAAGTGTGCTCTGCTGACACACGGTTGAGGGTGTCCTCGTTACTTCTTGGTGAGGTTGGGAATTTGGGAGTGCCGTTCTTCATGAAGTCTCCACTGACACTGTAGGGGTAGGCTTGTTACTAGCTGATAGAGATGAAAGGAGAGGCTCCCTACTTGGCCATCTCTGAAACCATCCTGGCCAGGAAGAGATTGGGGTACCTTACTCTAGTCTTATGAGGATGAAGGTGTAGGCTCCTCACGTGACCTTTGCTGGCATGACTGAGATGGAGCCACATTTGTTTTTTCTCCTTTGGTGTTTGGATGGAGTAGAGAAGTTATTTTCTAAAAGTTCTCTGCCTTGCTAGGCTGTCCCTTTCCTGGTTCTTTTGGATAGAGAGGCTTTTATTGGAGTCTCTTTTCAATGTGCCTGTTGGTATTTCCAGTTGGCCAGTTTCTTTGGCTACAGGTCTGGGAGATACGAGGCAAAAAGATACTCTAAGAACTCACCACTGTGTCATTCCTTGGATCTTATAGTCCCTATAGTCTTTTTCCTTTCTACCTTTCAGACTCTTATGTTTGACATATACATATATATATATATATATACACACACACAACACACACATACATATATATAAAATTATACATTTTATATATAACATGTGGGGCTATTATATATAATGTTATTATATGTAATATTCAGGGGTTTTGGTTGTTTCATCGAAAGAAATAAGAAGTATGTCTATTCTATCTTCCTGGAAACAGAAGTCTCCATACTTTTTCTTTTTGTTTACTTTTTATTCACTTTACTATTTTCTTATCTTCTCAATTGGTATAATATTTTTTACTGAGACTTCTGAATATAAAATATATTCCTTTAGGATAAAATTATTTGAGGAAGATGAAATAGAGATATGAATTCAAGGAGGAAAAGGACAGATGTTAAATATTTGAATGTTAAATAAAAACTTGATTATGCATTTAAAATACATGGTTGGTAAAAATTTTATTATTATGCTTATATTCCTTAGACACATTTAGAAAGAGAGACTTAACAGCTTTATTTAATAATCTTATATTTATAGTAAACTGGGAATTACAGCCTTTGGGACTATAAAAACTTCTGATTAATGATGGTAATCAATTTAAAAATGGGCAAGAAGGTTTAGCATTTTCAGAAATATTTCAGAAATATTAAGGGACTATGTCAGCAAGAAAAGCTGAATCCGTTGCTTTCCGGTATATGCCTGAGTTTGAGATTGCTTGATTGTATGTGTGAATTACTTCAAAGAATGTGAAATTAATTTCCAAAGTAGCTGAGTCTGGTTACATTCCCATCAGCAGTGCATGCCAGTTCTCAGGGTCTTAAGTTCTTGCCAGCACTACTATCAGATTTAAAAAATTTTGTTACTGCAATCTTGGTAAAATGTTGTCTAAATATGATTCTGATTTGTATTTCCCTGATTGTCAATGAGGCTGAACACTTTTCAATGGTTTATTTCCTTTTTCATTTTCTCTTCATTTAAGTGGCTGGATTTGCTAATACTTAAATTTCTCCCTGAATTTTCTAGTGGTTTAATTTCAATGTTCATATTTACTTGGAGACATTCTCTCTGTCTTCACTAGACTTTTGCCAGTTATTATGGTACATTTAACTTCTAAAAGCTTGTGGGTTCCATAGTCACTCTTGTGTTTATGATAAACATAATTTTAATTTTAATGAAGGCTTATGTATCAATATTTTCCTTTAAAGTTTGCATTTTTTGATCTTCTTTGAAAAATTTTTTCCTAACCTTCATGTAATAGAGATACTTTGCTTTTTCTTCTGAAAGTTTTTGTAGCTTTGAAATTCACATTTTAATCTGTAATTCACCTGGCATTGATTTTTTTTGTGGAAGATGATACAAAATTCTGATTTCATCTTTCCTCTGTAAAATTATTTGCATACAGTTTACTGAATAATTCCCCTCTCACCCACATACTGTCAGTGTTACCTCCATCAGAAGTTTAGTTTCCATCTATTTGTAGGACTGGCTCTGGGCTTGGTCCATTTGTCCCTCTGAGAGACTGCCATACAGTTTTATTTACTATAGCTTTAAAACAAATGTTGATAAAAGAAATAAATCTTGTAGTCCCTCTCATCTTAATTCTTCTCAAACAAACTTAAATGATAGTGACCTTTTTGTTTGAAGTTGTTTTGCTTATCTCTAAGGCTGGCTATTATTATCAATTAATCATTACTTTTTAATGACTGGAATTCTCTTCAGTTGGCTATTATAGAATAGATGGCATAGAGGAGGAATCAGACTTAGCCTGGAGTAGCTGGAACTCTCCCTGGATCTCAGTGGAGTTCTATAGGATAAAAAACTCTGTGTGTGTATGTGTCCTTGTCTGATTTTTACCTGACAAAGACTGGAACTATAGGTTCCATCTACTCATGGTTTCTTTTCTGTCTCACTACCATAATTACAAACAATGTGTCTTCAGAATGTGTCTTTTTCTTCCCTGAAAGTTCATTTTCAAGCAAGGTAGCAGACGTAACTGGTTGCATTCTTTCTGTTATAGGTGTTTCAAACTAGGTTTCTTGGTTTTGAGCTTCTCTCTACCTGATATCTTCAGTGTTGAGTATCTTGTCCTCTGTTTTTTCTTTTTCCTTCCCATTGGTACAATTTGTATTCCATTTAGTAGCCCATCTTCATTTATTTTGAAATGGATGTCAAGGGTATTCATTCGTATCAATTAATACAGAATTTCCATTTTACTCTCTTGCTTTCCTTGCTTTTGATTTATTTCAGAAAGAATTCAGCTAAGTTTTTACACACCCAATCTGAAATCTCAGCTTGATGTTTGAAGTCATTGAAATAGTTTATGCATTAGGTTTTATCTTTATCAATATCAAATTCTGGAGACCATTTGCATTGGAAAAAATTTAATATCTCATACATCATGGAAAAGTTGTAATAGTTCAAAATGCAATCAAGAGTTTAAAATAATTTTTTTCAATTGTATTATACAGATTTATTATACAAAGAAAAAATGTTTAGTGGTATAATATATTTTCTGAAGTATGTAAATATGTCCTGACACATTTATTGAAGTGTGCATTAGAAGAAAATTTAATATAATTGGCTATCTCATTTTCCATTTTTGGCAGCATGATATTAACAGAAAGTATTTATTAAGGATGTATCACATGTCTCATAACGATGTATCACATTCTTATAAAGTAAGTCAGCAACTGACTTTTTAGTGCTAAAAAAGAGAATTTTAACTGCCTGACACATATTGAGAATCCCAAAAGAGCTACTAGAGATTGTTTTTTAATATTTTGAAATGTTTTACCTGAAAATAACGATGAGTACGAATCATACAGTGGATGTGGGTTTTCAAACTTATTACTTACAAGGCTACTTATTTTAAGATGATACAATTGCAGAAAAGAGGGAAATTTGAGGTGAATTCTGCCTCATTAGGGTTCTCTTAGTCTTACTGTGACTTGGATTTAAAAATACTCTTCAGTCTCTTGGTCAACTCTTTAGGATTGGAATTGCTTCTGGAACAAAAGTCTCCCAGAAGGTAGAATCCCTTTCTCTAGATTTCCTTATTTATCTGTATCTTGGCTCAGTTAATCCTCACTCCCTTTTTAAGTTCTTTAATGCTTTTTTCCCCTCCATATATTTTTTAAGATTTTTATTGAGTTATAGTCATTTTACAATGTTGTGTCAAATTCCAGTGTAGAGCACAATTTTTCAATTATACGTGAACATACATATATTCATTGTCACATTTTTTTTTTTGCTGTGCGCTACCATAAGATCTTGTATATATTTCCCTGTGCTATACAGTATAATCTTGTTTATCTATTCTACTACATTTTGAAATCCCAGTCTGTCCCTTCCCACCCCCTCCCCCTTAGCAACCACAAGTTTGTATTCTATGTCTATGAGTCTGTTTCTGTTTTGTATTTATTTAGTATTTATTTATTTATTTATTTATTTTTTTAGATTCCACACGAGTGATCTCATATGGTATTTTTCTTTCTCTTTCTGGCTTACTTCACTTAGAATGACATTCTCCAGGAGCATCCATGTTGCTGCAAATGGCGTTATGTTGTCGGTTTTTATGGCTGAATAGTGTTTCACTGTATAAATATACCACATCTGCTTTATCCAGTCATCTGTTGATGGATATTTAGGCTGTTTCCATGTCTTGGCTATTGTAAATAGTGCTGCTATGAACATTGGGGTGCAGGTGTCTTTTTGAAGTAGGGGTTCCTGGGTCATACAGTAAGTCTATTCCTAGTCTTTTGAGGAATCTCCACACTGTTTTCCACAGTGGCTGCACCAAACTGCATTCCCACCAGCAGTGTAGGAGGGTTCCCCTTTCTCCACAGCCTCTCCAGCATTTGTCATTTGTGGACTTTTGAATGATGGCCATTCTGACTGGTGTGAGGTGATACCTCATTGTAGTTTTCCCTCCATATTTTGTCCAGAATTTTACTTGTTTTTTGTGAGGGTTGGGTGGTTAATTTGAATTAAACTTGCTTACAAATACTGGATATGATAGTCCTCCTGAAAGATTCCTGAACTAATCTTCTTTCTAGTTATTAATGATTTCTTCCAAAAGAAATCATTTACTTTAGAACAGTATAAAACAAAATCTCTAAAAATTATAAATAGGTTTAGCATTAGGGACAATATTTAACTTTCATTTAAGAAATATTTATCAAGTAATTATTATTAAAATGTTAGGTTCTGGGAATTTGCAGTAAATAAAACAAATCTCACCCCAGCTTTCATATATATATATATATTTCATATATATTTTCATATATATTCTTTTGGCTTAGAATCTATTGTAATTCCACAATCTGTTATAAAATTTATCAGTCTTTGTCATGTCCAATGAAGATCCAGAATTTCTCATCAAGCTGCAGTATGTTTTTCTTTGGACTTAAAAATAGTATCTGAGACCCTAACCCCTTTTTGAGAATTAATTCATTTCATCACTGAAGAATGACACTGCTTAACGTGGTATGAAGTTCCCTGCCTCAAGTTTAAGATAGTGTAATAGTTAGATTCTTGCTTTTGATGATTTTAAGTTAAGGCTTTCCTTACTTTTGTGCAGCTACCAGGAAAGAGGTCTTTGCAGTTCTTATCTTGGGAACCTAAGGAAGATAAAGGGCAAGAAGCAGATATATTTAAAGAGACAGAATAAAGAAATATTAGAAATAGAATGGGTATGCGGTCAGGCAAGTATTGGAATCCTTGCCCTGACACTTACTGAATGAGTTTCAACAAATTATTTAATCTCTTGAGCCTTAGTTTATTTGTCTATAAGTTAAGAATTATATTGCTACCTTAATGGGTTTTAAGAACACTTAACAATATAACGTACATGAATATCTTGCTCATGGTGACTGTTATAAATGTAAGAATGGCCACCATCTCCTTCTCTCTTCCCTCTAGCCTCAAGGGGGTACCAAATCATCAGTTCCAAACCAAACATGGAGAAGAGTTATTTTTTTTTTCTTCTTCTCATTCTAAAACCTCTTTTCTTGGCTTAATTTTAAGGTAACTGATGGAAGAGTTTGTTGTCCTCTCTGCCAAGGGAGAGCATTAAAGTCGTCTAATTGTAAATTAAATGATAAATCTGTTTCACTCTGGGATATGAAACTTGTGGATAGGAGGTCAAGTTTCTCTTGCTAGGGGAAGAATAGTAATAGCACCTGCCTGTTTAACTTGAAATGATATGTTTCCTGTGATATTTCATCTGATAATACAAGACCATGGGTAGGAGTCAGGCAAATGATGCAGCCTAGGAAAACTCTGTTTGCTGGTAACAGTTCAAGGTTGAGTAACTTTATACTCATATAGCAAAAGCTAGTTCATCACATTTCAACTACACAAATAAGTAGTCTTCACGTTCAAGATGAATTTGATGCAACAGCTGATTTTACATTTGAATATATAATACAGATGGAACAGAGATTGGTATGATACCATATTTTGCTTTGGAAAAACTGAATTTGAACAAGCTGGTCTCAGTTTGATTCTTGATTGTCATGCTGGTTTATCTAATTTCAAGAGAAATTACTGACCCAAATTCATTGGCGGAAATTATTTTCCACACCATGAAATCTTTTCAAACTATTGTTCTAATGAACTCCAACATGGTAAATCTTTTTCAAAAGAACTGAACAGTGCGCTGGAGAGCAAATGAGTAATTATTCTAGCCTTTATAAATGAAAATATATCTATTTAATGATGAATTTAACATTAAAAATAACTTGATCACCATAAATAACAGTCCAATAAATGAGGACAACTTGGTTCTTATGAGAGCGGAATGATGGACTTTGAAAAACCATTAGATATTTTCAACAAGTGTCTTGAGTGAACATTGGCATGAAATGCTTGTTGCCTTTTTCTGCCTTTGGTCTGATTCTGCTGATAACCCTTTCCGTTACTAAACATGACTCTGGAGTAGAATCTTGCTAGTGTATGCTCTCATGCTTAAAATAATAGCATTCCATATAAATTATGGGTTTTTAAATTGGATAGCTATGAATTTGAACTTAGGATCCATTATTTGCTAGCTATAATCTTAAATTTACTTTTCACAGTTAACCACTGTTACTTCAGGTAATTTTATGTAGTAGAGTAATATATTGAAATATTTTATATTGGTACAAATGTAAATATGAAAAACATTGACGTGAAAATGGTAATTCTATACATGTAGTTTTCACTCACTCTCCAAGTAGACTTTCTTTGTACCGCTAAGCATCTATTGGAGTTAACTGTGTGTGTGTTTTTTTAACTTCATTATATATTTCGGGGGAGTAATTAAGCTTACGATTTATTTAATTTTTAATGGAGGTACCGGGGATTGAACCTAGGACCTCACGCATGGTAGGCACACACTCTACCACTGAACCATGCCTTCCCCCTATACATGTAGTTTTTATATTATGCCTTATTTTATGCAACAACACTTATAAACATGTATTCCACTAAATGTTTTTATATAACATTATTTTTAAATGGCTGAATTATGTTTTTAACACTGTATGGTTGTATAATAGTTTACTTGGCTAATTCCCTGTTTTTGGGCATCTAGGTAATTTCTTTCTTTCTTTTTCTTCCTTAGCTTTATTGAGACATAACTGACATATAACACTTGTAAGTTTAAGGTGTACATGCATTGATTTGATATGTGTGTATATTGCAAAACTGTTACCACGATAAGTTAATCCATCATCTCCATAGATCTACTTTTTTGTTGTTGTTGGTGTTGAAAACAAAATCTACTCGCTCAGTGATTTTCAAATATGCAAGATAGTAGTCACAGTCACCATGGTCTATATTACATCCCCAGAACTTAGTCATCCTATAATTGGAAGTTGTACCCTTTGACCCCCTTTACCTCTTTCCTATCCCCCCCCCCGGCAACCGCAAATTTGTTCTCTGTTTGTGCGAGTTCAGTTTTTAGATTTCACCTAGAAGTGGGATTATATGGTATTTCTCTTTCACTGTCTGACTCATTTCACTTAGCATAATGCCTTCAAGCTTCATCCCATGTTGGTGTTCATCCTGGTCATTACCCAGTGGTCTCACGAACAAAGTGATCATGGTGGCAAGGATGGAACTTATTTTTGAGCTCAACACTATAGACTTCCACTCACAAAGATCAACCTGGCTATGGCCACTGCTAAATGTCCAATCTACCAGCAGTGGAGACCAACCCTGAATCCCCAATATGGCACCATTCCATAGGGTGATCAGCCAGCTACTTTGTGGTAGACTGATTACATTAGACCCTTCAACGGTGGAAGGGCCAGTGTTTTGTTCTTACTGGAATAGACACTCTGGATATAGATTTGCCTTCCCTAAACTCAATGCTTCTGCCAAATTACCATCGGTGGTCTTACAGAATGTCCTATCCATCATTGCGGTATTCCACACAGTGTTGCTTCCAATCATGAAACTCACTTCACAGCAAATGAAATGCAGCAATGGGCCTTCTGTTCATGGAATCCACTGGTCTTGCCATGTTCCCCACCATCCTGAAGCAGCCAACCTGAGAGAATGCTGGAGTGGCCTTTTGAAGACTCAGTTACAGTGCCAGCTGGGTGGCAATACCTTGTAGTTTTGGGTAAACCATTCCAGAAGGCAGTGTGTGTTCTGAATCAGAATCCAATATGTGGTGTTTGTTCTTTTGTACCTAAGATTCCTGGGGTCCAAGAATCAAGGAGTAGAAATTGGAGTGGTGCCACTCACTATTAACCTGAGTAAACCATTAGCAAAACGTTAGCTTTCTGTTCCCTCAACTTTATGCTCTACTGGATGCTGGCCTAGAGATCTTAGTTCCAGAGGGAGAAGTGCATGCACCAGGAGACACCACAATGATTCCACTGAACAAGAAGGTGAGACTGCTACCTGGCCACTCTGGGCTTGTGATTCCTCTGAACCAACAAGCAAAGAAGGGAGACGCTGTGTTGTCTGGGGAGATTGCTCTTGACTATGGAGGGGAAATTGGATGACTACTCCACAGTGGAAATAAGGAAGAATACAGCAGATCCCTTAGGGCATTGCTTAGTATCACCACGCCCTGTGACTGAGGTCCAGAGAAAACTACAACCCAAACCAGGAAGCACTACTATTGGTCTCCACCCTTCAGGAATAAAGGTTTAGGTCAGCTCACCAGTTATAGAACCATGACCACCTGAGACGTTTGCTAAAGGCCGAGGGAACATGGATTGAGTAATGGAAGAATGTAGTCCCACTACATGTATTTTATATATTTTTTATATATATATATGTACATATATCACACAAATGTATGTAGTATTTTTATTTTCTTTCCTCCCTTGTCATCTTATTGTGTAACATGAGATATATTGATATCATACCATGGTGTTTAAATATTGTTAATTTTACATCATGGTATTTAAGTTCTGAGATATTGATGGGAAGATTAAATAATGCTTAAGAATTTTACTTTCTCTCCTGGGGAAGGGGTTAGTATGTTTTTAGTTGTATCATGTTAGATGGAATTATGACCTTGTTATTGTTTTTATTTGGAAATTAAGTATGGTTTAATGTTATGTATATGGGTGTCAGGTTGACAGGGGGTGGACTTGTGATGGTTAATTTTGTGTGTCAACTTGACTGGGCCATGAGGAGCCTAGATATTTGGTCAAGCATTTCTGAGTGTGTTTTTGAGGGTGTCTCTGCATGAGATTAGTATTTGAATGTGTAGAGTGAGTAAAGCAGATGGACTTCTCCAAAATGGGTGGGCATCATTCAATCAGTTGAGGGCTTAAGTTGAACAAAAAGGCTAGGGAAGAGAGAATTCATTTGATCTCTGTCTGACTGCTTGAGCTGGAATATAGGTCTTCTCCTGCCCTTGGACTAGGACTTATACAATCAGCTCTCCTTGTTCTTGGGTCTTTGGACTCAGACTAGAACTTACATCACTGGCTTTCCTAGTTTTGAGACCTTTGGTCTTGGACTGAAACTGCATTACTGGTTCTCTTGTTTCTCATGCCCTTGGTCTCCATCTGGAACTATACCCTTGGCTCTCTGGGGTTTCCACTTGGCTGACTATACGTGGTGGAACTCCTCAGCCTTCAAATCATGTAAACCAACTTCTTATAAGAAATCTATTTTTTTATATATATATATATATGCATAATTACATGCTATTAATAAATGTTTAATATTTATTATAATGACACAATGTATAATTATATACTAATCATACATAGTATGTTATTTGTATACTTAGTATACAATAATTAACATATAATAAATCTTTCTGTATGTATATTAATTTGTTTTTCTCTATATCACATTAGTTCTGTTTCTCTGGAGAATGCTGACTCATGCGATGTGTCCTTGTAGAAATCTTAGGTTACGCTGGAGAGGTTTATCTCATATGACTCTTTGCATCTCCAGTCTTAGCTCAGTCCCTTCCAAAAAACGTGGGCTGAGGTTTGTTGACACTGACTCTGTCAGATTTTTTTAATTATTGGAAGGAGGCCATCCTGGAGTTCTTCTTTATGCTGTCTCTGTGTATTTGTTGACTATGTGATGTCAATAAACTTTGTAAGCTTCCTTAAGCGCATTAGAGTAAATACTTACATTCTAGACAACTGATATGCTGATGGGAAATCATATCTGTTCAATAAAGCCAGAAATTTCATTAGGCAACCTTCTATTAGTTTAGTTCTAGTCACGTTACTCCTTGGAAGTCACGGAACAGGCATTTCTTTAGAAACAGTCTGCTACTATTAAATATTTTACTAATTCAGCATGCCTTCTCTTGGGCCACGTTAATGAGTTTTGTTGAAAAAGTAAAAAGTATATGGTACTCACAGAACTGCTGCTGTGTGGTATTAAACCTCTTTTTATGCACATGGAGGTCATCGCCATGCTTCAGGCATTTTACAGGTTGAATTCTTTGTTTCAAAAATTAAAAAATGAGGTGCACTGACATTCATAGCTATAATGAGTGAAATGAGGCAAATGAATTGTGACTTGTCTTACTGAGATGAAATATTTATGCCCTTTGAAATCTCAGTTGCTCCCCCACCCTCTTAGTGTTTCAGAAAATGAAGAAAGGAAGGAAGAAAGAAAGAAAGGAAGGAAGAAAGAAAGAAAGGAAGGAAAAAAGAAAGAAAGAAAGGAAGAAAGAAAGAATGAAAGCAAGTAAGCAAGCCGAATAGAGTAATTGGAAGATTTCATAGTGTAGAACCAGAGCTAAAGCCACCTCAGGGGGCACTTGGATGTCAGATGACAGTACCTCCTGCCCCGAGGGGGTCCTGTTGCCTTTCCAGGCAGGGCTGTCCAGGGCAGGTTTCCTTCTCTTTGCAGAGGTCATCTGCAGTGAGGGAGAAAATTTAGAGGAGATGGTTTCCTAGTTACAGTGTGGCCAACAGAGAATTTATAGCAAAAGGATAGTGCTGTCATGCATGGTTTGGAATATGACAATGGTAATTGTTCTTATGATGATTATAAAGTATTCTAGCTGGATCTGAATGGTCCAGCCGACCGGGGAAGTTTTCTCACACTTGGACTCCATCCACTTCCCTGCTGCGTGGGAAAGCAGTTGTTCGCTTTCTTGTTCTCCTTCTGTTCTGTCCCGGCAGCCTATCAGGTGGAAGCTATGAAGCCCCACAGTGGGGTTAATGCCTCCAGTTAAGCTCGGGGAAGAACGCAAGAAGCAGGAAGCTGACTTCTGAAGCAGATTTGGAGATCTGCCCTTAACAGATGGCAGCCCGACTTGTGGAAAAGTCAATTGCTTCCTTTCATTTCCAGGAGGTATTGAGAAGAGCCGGATGAGCAGTTCACAGAGCGCCCGGGATAAAATGTGACTGCGTGTAGAAAGAGGGAACAAGGACTTCTGAGCCACGTCAGATCAAAGGATGTTTGAGGGTGGTTTAGCATCGGAACACTTCAAGAGTGTGATGTGAGCCATTCTGTCCACCTCCAGCCTCAAATGCTTATCCAACCTTCTTGAATAAGCTTTCAGATGCAAAGCAAAAATGGGAACTAACTCTCCCATGAAATGCTTTGTTATTTTTTGTCTTTCACTAAGCTGGGACCTGAGAGCATGGAGAGAGGAAAAAATATAATGATGAAGTTAAGCTGATTTTTTGTGGAGCTGAAGCTCTTGTTAAAACTCAGACACATAAGCATGGTTTGCATAAAGTGATTTGCAGATACTAAACTCCTATATATAAAATAGATAAACAACAAGGTCCTACTGTATAGGACAAGAAATGAATAACCTATAATGGAAAGGAATCTGAAAAAGAATATATACGTATATATGTATAACTGAAACACGATGCTGTACACCAGAAACTAACACAACACTGTAAACTGAGTAGACTTCAGTAAAAAATAAAAATAGAAATGGTAGCTTTGCTTCTCCCTACTGAACTCATTTGCTGATTATCTGACTCTGGTTTGGAGTTTTCTGAATAAAGGAATGAATGATAAGGAGAGAGGAAATGCAGGAGTCCATGGATCAAGTGCCCTGCCCGGAAGCTTAATGCTATGAGCTTGCAGTGGCATGTGAAATGGGAAAAAGGGAAGAAGAAAGCCTTCTATTCGGTGACCTTTTGAAGCTCACCAGTGTGCAATATGTTTTCATCACACTGAAAGCACCTGACAATAGAAACGTGATATGCCTTTTCTTTCTTTCTCTCTCTTTTTAAAAATTGAATGGCTGAGGTATATCATTCTACTGTGTCTTGACCTTGAATGGAAAACACTTGAAGTATTTTAAAGCCACAACAGATGGAAGGGCTTCAGCTGAACTGAATGAAACCGAGGAGGATTTTGGTCTCCTGACGAAACGTGTAAGAAGGGAAGAGACGACGATAAAGATAAACTAAAAAATGTATTTGTCTCAATAAAATACAGATGATTGAATAGAGCAGCAAATATAACGTTGTAGTCAAATGCCCTTTTAAAAATATTAATCGAGAATTAGACAACAACATAACTGGTTGACTTACGTTCCAAGATTTATGTTTTGTTCTCAACTACTGACAAACTCATTCATAATTCATTTTCACTGAACAGCAGGTTGACTCAAAGTTTCTGGTGGGGTTCATCCATAGTTTTGATGATAAAAGTGTACAGGTGAAGCAAGTTCTTAGACCGCATACATCTTGTTCTTCTAGAGGCCCAAAGGTCAAATACGTGGTCCGTGGCATGAAGCACCCTGCTGAGACCTTCTGCTGTGATGTTTAGGGTTAGAAAATTTAAGGATTTGTGTGTGTGTGTGTAAGTAAGATACCAGAAATGTATCTCTAGAGGTCAACTTAGTTTTTAGAATCTTAGATAACTCCAGATTAAATTTCACACCTGGAAAAAGCCAAACACATGCACTTTTATTTAACCAAGAGCTTTTCCAGATCATGATAGGGACCTATATGCCATAACTCATCACTTACTTTCAATATTTTGTAAAAATATTTAAACACACAAGTCACTGAAGTACTGTTTACGTTTTCAAAAGCCCAGTTCCCCTTATGCAGTTGCAAATCACTGATGATAAAAATGGTTTGAATTCAGTAATGTGGTGTGTATATTTCTTAAACTAATGTGTTGATTCCTTGGTGCAAAACAGTTGGAACTTGAACACCAAAGAAAAGTGTCTACCGGCCTTCAGGACTGAATAAAACTTCTAAAATATAACAAATCTGACTTTGGCTTATGAAAGTTGATGTAGTTGACTTGTACACATTGACTCGTGTCCTTTTTAAGTGTCAAATGGAATGCTGACAACTCTTTCACAGGAAAAATGGCTAACGGCATTGCATTTCTGGGTCGATTATCAGATTTACCTCTCTGTCTTCATTTGCTCATCTATAAAGCAGGGATAGTGACAGTAAAACTCAATGGAGTATCGTGAGAATTAAATAATCCATGTAAATGAAGCCCTTAGCCCAGTGCCTGAGAAATAGCACACGTTCCTGGTCATGGTTGTTTTGCTATCCTTGATGTATTTATTCTATTTCAGCTTTGACATCCTTGTGGTAACAAAAGCGATAGTTTTAAAATGCTGCTATTTCATTTTTATGCTGAAGAAAGCTGTATGTGCAGTGTTTCGCTCTTAGAGCATCCGTTCATTTAAAGACACCATTACGTGTGGCTACGGGTCTAGAGGGTGTTGTGGGAAGCATGATGGAAGGTGTCTCTAAATAAGAATGAATAAGGAAGTCTCCATGGAGGAGGTGATGTTTCAGGGGAGTTCTGATAGACCAGTAGGAGCTGAAGGAAGTTAGATGAAAAGGTAGGAACGATAGTTTGAGGTAGCTGGAACATGTGGACAGACAAGGACTAGAATTATGGAGTAGAGTTGGCAAGGAATTTCCAAGGATGGAGAGGAGGGGGAAGTGAGTGGTGGAAAGTAGCATCATACATGTACTTACGGACTGAAGATCACAAAGAACTTCAAGGCAAGGGCAAGTCAGGGAGTGCTCTTGAAAGATTTTCAAGATGTAACAAGACAGTGTGATGTTTGTCATTTAGAGTCGGGGCTAGATTGAGAATGGTGGGTAATCAGAATTGGGGAAATCTGGAAACAGTTACTGCAGGGACATATGTAAGAAATGAGGAGACACCAGCTGAATACTATAGAGGTGGAAACAAAGAAAGGAATATATGGGAGAAGGAAGAAAGAAAGTGTACAGAGATCTGTGACTTCAATAGTGTGGAATCATGGGGAGAAGGGGGCTTCTGTGCTTGAAAGATACTAGTAGATCTGAGTTGACAAAAAGAGATGTGAAGCGAGTTGTGGTAGAAAGTGGTTTATTTTGGATATGCAGAATTTGAGGTGTTTAAAGGATATTCACAAAGGATTTCTATTAGCCATCCTCAGGGGCAAGAGGATCTCTTAGGGTGTACGAACAAAGATTGTCTGTGGGGACACATGTTTAAGTAAAAATATATGTACTCTCCTCAGTCACTAAACATGATTGATTGAGATCATTTCTAAACTCTGTTGCATAGACTTGTTGTCTTGAGTATTAAAAATATTAAATCTATTAACAGTCCTACTAAATCATTGAAGCCTCTAGAAACTCAGTGACTCAAAATGGAATGCTCTTTTGCTCGGACATAATTGTGACCAATCCAAATAAAATAGAGACATTAAGTTATAAAGTCAAGCTGGTTCTACAGAACATATTTGATAAAAATCTAATCATAGGGGGCCCATTGCTTCATATCAAGAATGTATAGATTACGATAAAGTAACACCTCTCTCTCCTTTAAAAATAATTCTTGGGTTTGAATGGAAAGTACACTTTAACCTGGAGTCAAAACTTCCAGCTAAACCTCAGGCCAATTTCTAATTCTGGATTTGTTTAGCTAGGCACTAATTATCTCATTTATTTCTAAAAATGCACAAAAGCCACCTGGTACTTAAGATTGATTTATGTTATATGCTTTCATAAGATATTTTTTCTTGACTTCAGGTCAAAATAAAGAGATATGAGTATATTTTGTGAAACATGATATTCTGCCAAATTTTACACACAGTGTTGCCCATTACCATGCTTTATTTCCTCAGTAGCCATGACTCTTGAAGCTCCGACGCACAACCCAAAGACCTGAACGTGTTGGGCCCACACAAACCAAGAGAATTTTATGATCCACAGTTTCCCCCACACCGTGGAAGACAGGCACTGTTTCAGCCCACACGTCTCTCAGAGAAGAAACTTGAACAGGTTATTTTTATGAATTCAAATCATTATAAATATTACCTGATTCCCCTCTCTGCCCAACTCTTCCCTCTTCTATTACTATGACGATCCTAGTAACAAAAGGAGTAGGAGAGGGTTTTGACATTTGTTTTATTCAGGAGACTTGCTTATACCATTTAAGGCCCATGTTTTATAATCTCAATAAATAAGCTGTGAGACTTGATGGTATCCATAGGGTAGTTGCCATAAATCCTGGAATTTAAGAGATTTTCATAATCCAGCTGTTGAAAAAGTATTCTCATGGTCCCATACATCCCTTATATGTATATGTGTATATATACATATATATATATTTTTTCTTTTCCCCTCTCAGGGGCTGATAAACAAACTAATGTAAAGAATAATAAACTTTGGAGACGGTAGTCTACCATGATTAGCTGGAAAGGAACAGAAAAGTAATTATTGATATACTGGGTTAATATGAAAGGAAATATCTTCTTTAGGAGATAATGCCAGATTCTTGCTTTGGACACAGAAAAAGTTGGCTTTTTACTTCTTCATTGTAATTTGTTGGGATATAAGGTTTCCTTCATATTTAATATTAAAGTTTCTGTATTGTTCATCTGTTCTCTCTTTTTTAAAAACATTTTTTTTCAAACGTGTTGCACTTGTTATTTATTTATTTATTTTAGGGGGGAGGTAATTAGGTTTACTTATTTATTTTTAGAGAAGGCACTGGGGGTTGAACCCAGGACCATGTGTGTGCTAAGCATGCACTCTTCCACTTGAGCTATACCCTCTCCACCTGCTCATCTGCTCTCTTTAGTGGTTTTGTGTCTTAGCAGTTGCTCAATAAATGGTCACAGGTCTACAGTATGAAGCATTTATTTTCTATGCATTGAGATCAGACAAGGGTCAACCAGGTGACTCTTCTGGGTTTTGCTGGCATCTCTCACATACTCCAGAGCTGAGCTAGGCTGCCTTAGGGTGACTGAGGCAACCGAGTTCCACAACACGAGCTTCTCAGCCTAGCAGGCTGGACTGGGTGTGTTTTGTGGCCAAGGCGCAAGTACAAGAGACGGGACAAGCTATCCATCCAAGGACAGTCCAAGTGTCAGGCCCACATAATCAATGATTACTGATGGAGTGAAACATTACTGGACAGGCTATGAAACAATGGAAGGCTATGAAGTGTTCTCAGAAGATACATTATTCATGAGAAAGACTGGGGACCCTTGGAGAGGATTTTTTTTTTTTACATTTTATAAGGAATAAATTACATTAAATTGTTTTGAAAACATATGTATAACTTAGTAAATTTTATTATTCCCAATTTGCATTTAGGATATAAGTGATTTGTTAATTTGCCAAGTTTTATTTTTTTCTAATTACCTATAAAATTCTTACTCTAATGACTTATAGGAGTTTTGAACATTATCTATTATGAAGTAGGAGAAACTACACAAAACTCTATGTACTAATAAAGTTCATATTTTTTGTTAAGCTTATTAGAACTCATGGAAATAACAAATTTGATATTAGTGCTTGTTTCAATCAACAAACTACACTCAATCTGCCTCAGACTGTTATAGCATTTTTGTCATAAAATTGCTTGCTCACTTCTTTTCCCCAAAATCACTAATTCTGAGTAATAATATTCCTCACAAGTCTTTTGATTCTTCTTTCTTTATGTAAATAAGAGGTAGAGCATTTTACTTTAAATTACCTTGGACTTTGGTTTTCTTGTACACACTGCTACTTTATAAGGCTAACACGTTTCTTCGTCAAAGTGCAGTCACCTGACAGCTCAAACGGACATTCTAATGATGTCACCCCCCTATGTAAATGAGTTTCAGCACTTGAGTGGGAGACAGGGGTCTGGATTATTTCCCACCCAAAGTCTGATCCTCTTCAAAGATGGTGCCAGGAAAGCCAGTCACAACTGCTAAGCAAGGCATGGTACGTGCTCAATGTCTCCAGGACAGAATCACTCTGTCTCTCGTTTGCTGTAATCTCAATTTTGCCATAATAATTGATATTGAATACCATAAAGGATTCTGGCAGGAGACAGAGATAACTTTAAACTGAACATCTGGTACATGTAGATAATGTTTGTTAATAGAGATTTGATTATTAACACATCAAATGTTAACTGAGGTATTACTTATGCCAATATCAGAGCATTAATATAAGACCTGTTTTATTAACATGATACGTAGTCTCTTTCGGTTTAAATGTGAATTGAATTTACATAAAGCAGCTTTATGCTAGTTAATCTAAATATAAGGATAAGGTTTCCAGAGACTAAGAGGAAATTGCTAAACATATGAAGCATTCTGTGGGGTTCAGGATTACATACTACATTAAAGAATGTGCTATAAAGCAGACAGGATAAATCTAAGTGATAAAGAGTAAGTTTAAATTCAGATTTATTAATGTATCTTTCTTTAGTTGGAATATGAAAATGAAACAGTGTGAGGACATTTTTTTTTTTTCCTGGTTGAGGGAAATCTAAGGGAAGTGGGATTTTTGTGTTCTGAAGTCCAATGAAGCCAATGAGAAGGCTGTTAAGGCAAATTTGCTTAGTAAATGAGATTAGAAGACCAAATTATTAATTTGCTTTTAAGTTGAAAGATGGGCAAAGGGAACATTCTTGACTGTGTCCTAAGACTTGTGAGAAAGACACAGGGGTGAGATTAGAGCTATGGGAAACTGTTCGAAGACAGTTGGATTCCTCTTGCTAATACTGTTACCATTTGAAACATGACACCACCCAGTTAATTTGCTTTTTAAAAAAATTATAATGCACTTCACTTTTATTTCCTAGCCAATTAAAAAGGATAGTCATGCCCTTATCAGCTTTATTTTTTTTTTTTTACCAATTTATAATTGTTTATTTATTTTTTGAATAAAGTTAAATTACCCACTTTCCCTCCCAATTACCAAAATAATATCCTTAAGATAGACCATCAAGAGGAAAAAAAGGAAAATAATGTTGACCCCCGAATACTTCTAACTCTGAAGATTATTGCTGGCTATTCAGAAGCTGGTATATTTCATGCCATTTTGTTTACCACGATTGAAACTGTTTTATAAATAGTTATTTTTAGCATGCTTTTTCTGCATAATATTGTATCAAAAATCTTCTCATGGTATTTTCAACATACCAGACATCATATATCTATGTATGTATGTCTATATAATATTCTAAGTATGGATGTGCCTTTACTTTATATTGGGCCAGTTGTGTTTGATTTAAAATTTTGGGATTTGGTCATTGTTCTATTTTATTAAGTAGCTAATTGGATATTCTTACCTGATGCAGATTTAAATTATTTAAAATTTATTAAAGCAAAATGTAAGTTACCTATGCATTCCTTCCTGAAAAGTCCCACTTATGATCTTTCATTTTAGCCAAGCATATACTGCGCACTTGGCTTTTCTCTAAGTATATTTATCCCATAGTCTCAATGAGATTCCCCTTTAAAACTTCTCTGTATATGAAGGTAGACTTTTGGTTATTTTATGCCAACACCTTTTTCTTCTCCTTTAAAAATAGCCAGCTTGTAGACTGTACCATTGAAGCAAATGATTGGCTACAGTATATCTTATTCCATCATTGAGGAAAGATTTGGAATTATAACTGGTCGCTCAAAAAATATTTGAGGGTCAAAATTGATCCTTATGAAATACACTGGCCTGGCTATTGACCAGCAAAACTGACAAACTGTGAAAGAGCTCTCTGTTGACTTTAAGCAAATGCACTAAAATTCTTTTCTTTCTTTAATTAAAAAAATGATCCCTTTGGCAAAAACTCTTCACTAATTCATGTGATGTGATATGAAGCATTGTGAAATCTCAGTTGGGTGTCTAAACCTGTGCGTTGCACAGACCAAATGCAGGGTCCTGCCTGCAGGTTGAAGCTGATGATTGACGGCTTCCTGCTGAACGGCAGCGGTTAAGCCTGGCTCACAGCCCGTGAGAACTGAGTTTTTCCAGTTCAGCAACTGATTACTAACTGATTGGTAGTGTCGCTATTGGAAGGGTCCTCACAGACCCACTAAGGGCGATGTGACTTTTCTTCTAGCGACTGAGATCTCTCATTTGCCATGAACAGCAGGTTAAGCCAGCCCAATGTCAAGTGCAGAACCTAGGACGTGCCCTGTGCCTTAGGTAGGTACTTCCTGAACTAACACTGATCCATCAACGATTCTTTCAGAATTTAAAAAAGAGATGGCTTTTAGAAAATGGATTTCTTTATTGTTAAAGATTTAAATCCACTTCAGATAAATTATTAAAAAAATGAGAGATAGAGGCGGATTGCCATGTTAATTTTTGTTAATGTCAGGGAGATGGCTTTTAAGCATTTAAGCCCATGTGAAATAATTTGCTTTCATCGATTTCCATTTGGTTCTCAGTGAGACAGAGGCGGGATGCAGTGGGGTTCACACCTTCTTTCCAATGGCTCACAGATTACACAGAGCTGTGTTACCTAGAGTGACATCGTGGACCCGGGCTAGTCCACAGTAAGATAAGTTACCGGTCTGCAGGAAGGTAAGTGGGGAGATTCAGAGCCAGGGAATACAAATGTCTTATTAGCAATTTGACATTTTCAACACACCCTAGCATCTGAGTGGACTCATTGCCTTGAAAACGATATAGACCAAAACTTTGTTCACCAATGTAAAAAGTGAAGTGTAGATTAAAGCAAACAAAACTGGTCTCCTACCACAGATGCTTCGAGAAGCACTGATGTAGTGTATTTAGACAGGTGACATCAACATGAGAGTCTACTGCATTCTGTATATTCTCTGTGCCTGATAGTTAAGGTGATTATTTCTGGAGATCTGAGTGGCGGTCTTGTTAATGACAAGGTTTGCCTAATGTATTGCAGGTCCTTGAAGGCTTTTCTTCCTCCTCTATGAGTCCGTTGTCTAATAATGGCTATGTGACTTCAAGAAGAAGGCAACTGGCCAAATTTATTAAAATACCAATTTCCTACCAAGCAGCTGAAGAATCTTATCGCTGGTTCACTGGGAAGAAGTTTGTACGGGGCCATTTGATCCTTTCCCGCCGCTAGGCTGTGTGCCTTTGTTTGCTAACACATTCGTGGGAGAGCGTGTATATCGCGAGTGTTTGAGTGTGTTTTTGGTGGTGGTGGGCACAGAGGGACCAGGGAACACCGTGGCAGAAGCCATCTGATTATATCATTTTCTTTAAGGTGATATGGGAAGTCAGACTACAATTTGGAGTAATTCCCAAAAACAAAAGCCATGGAGGCAAAATAACATATTATGGTATATACAGAGATACGGTAGATGCTCATGAT
The DNA here is from genome assembly GCF_048773025.1 of Camelus bactrianus. Lineage (NCBI taxonomy): Eukaryota > Metazoa > Chordata > Mammalia > Artiodactyla > Camelidae > Camelus > Camelus bactrianus. The sequence goes on from NC_133540.1 coordinate 20,294,696, forward strand.
CCGAGGGGTGGGATGGGAGGGGGGCTGTTCGCTTAGAGGCTCAGCTTTGTTCTAGAGGGGAGGCGTTTCTGCTGAGCCATCTGCCTTGGGAGTAGACTACTGGTCAGTTCTCTAAAATTATATGCCTGGAAGTGCTGGATCTTCATTTGGATCCAGAGAGAAAACGTTTGTCCTGAGCTCTTTGGAAGTTCAGTCGCAGTGAGGGTGCATGGACGAGGACAAGTCTTAATCTTCCTCACATCCCAGTCATCTCCCAGAGACCACACCCGCTCCTCTGCATAAGCAGATGAAGCTGAGCAGAGTAGAATTTTTGCATCCCTGAGCAGTTTCCTTGTTTAATTCATATTCTATCAAGCACCATATGCTCCTCTTAAGTAAGAGGAGGAAAATATACTCGGGGGAAAATTTATCAAAAGCTAAAATTTCTGTACTTCGGTGATCACCTAAGTAGACATCATCTCTTAAAAACATCTACATGTAATAACTTTATGCAAACAGTCCATAAGGGACCCAAATTTCTGACTTATGATAAACAATTTTTATGAAAGTACTATTACTTAAAGGAAATTCAAACACCCCATCCCGTTTCCATAACCCTGTGTGGAATATCATTTTCGGTGAACTCTAAATAATTTGTCTGTACGAAAAATTTCCAATGTAATCAGAATTCTGTTTCAGAAATGTCAGAGGCTGGGTCTTCCAGGAAACAGAGTTGGAGACAGAGATTAACGAGTTGCAAAAGCACTGGGAAGTACTCTTGGAATCAAATCTGGGGGAGGGAAGGAGACAGGACTGGGTGGAGGGAGAGTCCTATATGTGATGCCACTTAGGCTGCTTTGAAGCTAAGATGAACCTTCAGAGAGAGTCACGCCAGTTTGAAGCTAGGGGCTGGCTCTTTATAGTGCCCTGTTGCTCGTTTCTTGGGATATGAACTACTCTGAGGATCTTGGGGAAGGAGATTTTTCAGGCAAAGTAATTCCCATCAAGGGCTGATAAGCTGAAGGCTGTGTTCTGGCAGCAATTCCAGCATCTGGGGGGAATAATTCCTTTTAGTATTACTGGGGGATCTATGTATCTCCATGTTATGGCCTGAATTGTGTACCCCTCAAATGCATATGTTGAAGTTCCAACACTCCATACTTCAGAATATATCTGTACCTGGAGATAAGGTCCTTAAAGAGATGATTAAGCTAAAATGAGGTCTTTAGAGTGGATCCTGATCCCATCTGACTGGTGGTCTTATAAGAAGAGGAAATTTGGACACGTGGGGAGACACCAGACACGTGCACCCACAGAGAGATGACCATGTGAGGACACAGCAAGAAGGCATCTAAATACAAATCCAGGAAGGACCTCAGAAAGAATCAAACCTGTCCACACCTGGTCTTGGACTTCCAGCCTCCAGAACTGTGAGAAAACAGAGTTCCACTAGAAAAGTCACTCAGCCTGTGATATTTTGCTAAGGTGGTCCCAGAAAACTAATACGCTCCATACACACTAGACACAGCCATTATAGGAAGACTTTCATGATGAGCTTGGCTTTTGCCATCAGGCATTCTAAGATTAATTCAAGCTCTCTTTTTGTGTTTGTTATAAGCATTGGGACAGACTAACTAAGAGCACCCTCTCTTATCTTCATCGTAGCTTTATTGACCCTATGTTGGTTTCACATCACTAATTACCCACATGTGTCAGCTTTACTCCTGAAGTGTGAGCTGAGCATTCAACTCTAAATCAAAAAAGCAAATGTATTACTTATTTAAGAAAGGGAGAACTCAATTTGCTAGGCACGGTCCCTCCAAACAAAGAAGACTGCTGATCTGATACAGAATTATTGAGGAGCATGGAGGTTAAGTATTGATGAACGTTTAGTGGCAAGAACGAGGTAACTCAGAGAAGCGTGGTTACTGGGGTGGGGATGTTGGTAGGCTGAGTTTCAGAAATGTGTTCATGGATGTGAGGCTTCTGTTGATTGGCGGTAAAAGGTAGGAGGATGGCTCTGATTGGCTAGCTTTCAGAAGCATGTTTGCCAAGGTATAACTGATTGAGCAAAGAAATTTAATCCAGTTCCAGCTGTTACTTTTTACATGACTGTAAAGCAGTTAATCTCTTCCTATGAGTGGGGAGACTGACTTGCAAATGGGACGTATCGATGAGTATTTGCTGAGCTAACTGGCAAATGAAAGGTACCAAATAGGCCTTCAGACACACAAGCCTGGATTTCAGGGGAGAGCCTGGGCTCCCAGGCGTCACCATTATACAGCTGGGGTTTCAAATCTGATGCTGGATGAACTCACGTTGGGAATCCGTGCAGAGAGATATGGGGAGTCTGAGTAAAGCTCCCGGGGCATTCAGGGTTTGCAAAGTTTTCTTCTCTTTAAGGTCGTAGTCACAACCCCAGTAGCCTGAAAAGTGAAAAGGAATATTAACAAAGGTATCAAATAGTTTGGCATATGGCTTATTTACTTAGGCAATTCATGTGTTCGGGCTGAGTTCCTTGTGACCCTCCTGCCCTCAGGTTATTGAGCACAGAGGAAGGAGAGGAGTCATTGGAGGGTTCAGTGACCCCTTTTGAGCTAGGAGAGACAACTAAGTAAGTAAAATCAACGTTTGTTCTCGCCTTTCTCTCCCTAAGTTGGAGCAAATATATAAAATTCTCTGGAAGAAAATGTTCTTTCCAGAAAGCAGGGCTACGTTAGTACATAACCCCTCCTTCCCACTGGGTGAAGGTGGGCAGCTCTCAACTCTTCTTGCTCCAAAGAAGTGCTGCAAGTATCTTTGAGGAAAATCAGGGGCAATTTGAGCCCAAGGGACTGGTGCCCATTTCTTGGTCCAGGGGTGTCTCAAAGGCACGTCCTCACTGGGCGGACTCTCCACGCTGGTCTTTGGGGAGCGGTGGCATGGCGCAGCTAGGAAAGCATGCCTAGGAGTAGCCTGAGTTTACACCAGTGGGTGGATGAGGATAGATGGGGTTCCCTGGGAGTCCAGAGGGAGCCTTGGAACTGGAGTTGGCAGGGCGTGCTGTCTCCGCAGCAGACTGACAAAATGAAAGAAAAAATCAGCCTTGGTGAGATACTCAGAGACCCGATGACTAGACTGAAGGGAAGGCAGTGTCACTTCTCCATGGCATTACCCACCCCAGGATGCCGGGCAATTAAATGTCACTTTGGAGAGTGAGCTACAGGATGCTAGGACCAGCGGTCAGATGGGATGAGTAGACTCGTGGCCACAGGCAGCCAGGGAGTGCCCACAAAGCAGACACATAGCATCCTTGCCCCATCATCTCGTGCAGGGGGCCTCGGGGAAGACCCTTTAACTCCCACGCTGGTACAGTGATGAAATGCATGAAGTTCGGTGCTCCCTAAGAGTTTAGAGCTGGATGGAAGATGGAGAGTTTTGACTTAATCATTTCTCAATTTTTCGGTACTTGATTTGGATTTAAAATGTATTCCTAAACTGAATGTACTCCAATGGGATGGTCTAAGTTACCAGGCTTTGGGATTTAGAGCCAATAAAAGAGGAAATAATATTAATGGAGATGTGAAAGCGACCGGGGTAAAGGATGCTGTGGAACAGGGTTAGGTTTATTCCTTCTCTTTGACGTTAGAATGTGAAGTTCAATAGATTTTTGCCCCTCTTTGTAAGTAACCATTCAAGCCATCCAGAGGCATCATAATTGATCTGAGAATTAGAAACAATGTTCAGTTTTTTTAAAAAAAATTTATAGAATGCTTTCTTTTTGAGGCATTAAAAAGCCTTACTTTTATTAAATGTTGATCCCTGAATGTGCATCTTTTTAATACTTAGTGTGACAAAATGGGATGCGAGTAAAACATAATGTAGGTTTTTGAAACTCCTTCCAGATACAATTGATTTGAAACAGCAAACTTTGATTTGCAAGATATGAATTCTGTTAGGAGAAGAAAGACTCTGAAGAAACATTGAGAGGCTGGGAAGGAAGCAGGGTGCTGACTTCATGCCATTGCATTAAATACTGCAGAAACCATGGGCAGAGGAAGATCCTGGTCCTGGGAGCAGGATAAAGGGTCATGGACATGACGCTGGAGGAGCTCGATGGTGTCTTGTGTAAGATGCTTGATTTTAGGGCAGTGGAGCCGCTTGGAGAAACTGCTCAATCCTGACCAGCACCAGGGAGGCAAGCAGACGTGTCCTTTCCTTCTGATGAGCCCTGTGTGCAGCTGCCGGTGAGAGGTCCTTCCAGCTCATCTGCTCCTTGCTGCCCATTGTCTTGTGTCTCCGGGGAAGCTTGAATGCTGTCCACAGATGCTCCAGCAGAGGTGATGCATCCCATGCCCACAGATTTTGATGAGTTCCATCCAAACTCCCGATGTCAAAGTCCCCTTTCCCAATGCCCAGGCTACACTGCAAAATAGCAAATAGAGACCATGCCATCCAGGTGGGTGGTGGTCTTGTGGAAGGAAGTGTCTCAGCATGAGTGGTCTGGTGGGGCTAGAGTGGGGAAATCCATGTCTATTACATGTTAAGTTCACCGGCATTCTATCTCCCCATGCTGGTCCTTATCTGCCATCGCATCTCATCCCCACTGTCAAAATCTTACTGATCTTTCAAATGATCATGAAATCACCTCTTCTGCATAAACCCATTCTTTGTTTCTCTTCCACCCCTTGCTTTCTTGACTTTTGTACTAGCTGAGGCAAAGGAGGGAGTTTGTTGGCTCCGCTATCCAAGGTAGACAACACCCAAGGTTGGGGGTGGACCTTTGGAGTGGCCGCAACCCAGGTTCAGATATGCCACAGCCTTCACTCTGCCTTTTTTTATTAAAACTTCATTTTGAACATAATGTTAATTTGTCCAAGCTTGTTCTGCTCCTAAGGAAGTAATCCCGGATATCAGAAGAAAGCATGGCTTGTATTTTTCCAGATTCACGGCCAGAGAAAAATGGTATCTGTCTCCTCGATTCCAGTTTAGTAAAATGCGATGCTAACAGCCACGTGGTGACGGAGTTGGGGGTGACTGGTGGTCCCATTCCCTAGGGGAGAAGTACCCAAACGATCATGGTGTTTTTCCTGAAAAAGATAAGCTTACGATGTAAATCAAGCTGAGATAAACTAACTACAGGGAGAAAAGGGAATAATGCTGCAGTGACTAGAAAATTATATCCCATTTCACATAACCTTGTTATAGCACATCCATTTCTGACTCTTTGCGTTGCTGTGTTACAAACATGAGGAGAGTATACGACATTAGGAATTGAATGAGGTAATAGAATTGTGATGTAGCGGTTGAACATTATTATCTCAAGACTCAGACTGAAATGATAAGATATACTATCTATTTTATAAGTTAATATAGGTATCACATATCCAAATATTCAAATTATTTATGCATTGCAGAATGAATGAATAAAAAAGCCAATTTGGTTTCATCAGAAATTAACTGCTTAATGTGTCCGTAATGAAATCAACATAGTCAGTGCCTTTTACTGATACTGTTTCTTCAAAAGTTCAAATTTGAAACTTCCCTTGACACACAGCACAATTTTAGGTGAACTTCGTTTGTCATCATTAGTTCAGACACACAGAATTCAACTACTTGAAGTGAACCTACAAAAGCTATCCTGTACTTGTGCAAACAACAATGAAATCGGTTTAGAATAAATTCTAGAGTGGCTCTTTTTCATCGTCTTTCAGATTACGCCAAAAGTTTCTGTAAAACAAAAAGGCAGACGTTTGAGTGACCTAGAAAGCCAGTCTGTTGACTTTGCATTCACTCTTCACAATTTTCAATTAAATGTCTCACCATCACGTCCGTGAGGAGGGACCAACACTGAGAGCTGTGGTGGATTTATGCTGTATTATAAATTCAGAGCTGAAGCCCACGCTCATCATCATGATGAAAATTGTTGTAATTTTAGTCAAATGCTTTACTTGTTAAAGATGGTTATACTGGTGTTAACTTTTACAGTTAGATTTAATTTTACAGTGCCCATTAAGCGACCAAATGACTCATTTGCAAAGGGCCAATTTGTAATGTGATTAAGGGAAAAATAAGATCCTAGAATTTAAAAAATTTGTATCTCAGAGCCAAAGACAGAAAAGTAGTTGTGTGTGTGTGTGCACGTGATAAAAAATAGCCATTCCAGGGGGGTTTGAGAGAATTTCCTTTGTGATTTAGAGAAATGATGCTGAATCCGTATCTGTTTGTTTTCATTATCTAGACAATAGTCTATGGTACCTCATCCTTATATAAGATGTGGTTAAAAAAAAAGTCGCATCATAAATATCAAAAAACGTATCAGGCAGTCTACTCACAAGTGTTTTTTTTGTTTTTTTTTCTCTCACCTCCTCTAACTCATGCATGTCATTCTCGTGACAGCTGTGGCTGCAGAAATGAGAAAACAATAACAAAGCTTAATGAGATTTGTAAATTATTATAATAAAACACTCTTCAAGCAGCCAAACTCATTTTTGCAGGCATGTAAAACTCTATTGCAGAAAGGACTTGCTGTCGAATAAATAACATTTTTCTCTCCCACAAAGAGACAGACAATGTAACGGATTTTTCTGTATATGAATTGTTTTAAAAAAAGCTCACATAGTTGAGTGCAGAAAGGCTGAAGAATGCCCTCTTAAAGATTTTCCACATCCTAATGCCTGGAATCTGTGAGTGAATTACTTCACATGGTAAGAAGGGCTTTGCAGCTATGGTTAAGTTAAGGAGCTGTGATTACGTCAAGGATCCGGAGCTGGGAATTAGCCTCAATTATCTGGGTAGACCAGATGTACCTACTCACAAAAGTCCTTTTGTAAGAGAGAGACAGGTCAGAGCCACTAGTAGACGGACAAAGGAAGCAGGAGGTTGGAATAATGCCAGGAGGGGGCCACAAGCCAACAACACAGCTGGTTTCTAGAAGCTGGAAAAGACAAGGAAATGGATTCTCCCCTGGAGGCGTCTGAAGGAACCAGTCCTGTTCACAGCTTGATTTTAGTCCCATGATCCTCATTTTGGACTTCAGACCTCCAGAAGCATAAGAAAATACATTTTGTTATTTGAAGTCACTGAGTTTGTGGTCATTTGCTGCAGTAGTGATAGGAAAGTTGCACATTGAATTAATGCTGGGCATTTACGTAAGAACTTTCTGCATCACTAGTGTGCAAGAGTCAACAACTGAGGGGTCTCACCAATTAATTCTGTCTTAACTGCTTGTGTTGTCAATCACCTGAGGACTGAACTGATGCGAAGTTGATTGCTTAGTTAATTAACTAACTCACGCATTCAGCAAGTAGGTTTTGAATACCTCCCATGTGCTTGGTACACAAAACAGACATGAGTCACACTTTCACAGGGAATAGTGGGGCAAAAAAGGGACCTTAAATGAACAACTTCACATTAATTTGTTATTTTTTATATATAGTATATGATTCCATAAGGGGTCAAAACAGGGAAGCTGACTTAGCCTGTGATATTAAGAAATGCTTCCCTGAAGAAATGTAACTGAGTTGAAACCTATGAGTAGGAGACAGAGCCTTTTGGTTTTTCAATAACTTTATTTTAAGAGAGTTTAGAAGGGATTCATGGCTTCTAAGGAACATCTGGTTGCAGCGTGAAGAATGGTTTGGAAGGAAAAAGAAGAAATTTAGAAGCACCAACGATGAGCTATTTAATCAGCCTAGGAACATGGTGATAGTGTATTCCAACTAGGGCAGTGTCAATGGGGTTGGAAACATTCAAGAGAAATTTAGGATACAGAGTTGACAGAAAAGGGTGGGGAGAGGAGGATGGGAAGAAGCACTCAGCACACACATCCCTAAGGTAAGCAATCAAGCAACATGCTAGTGTATTGCTTGTTCTGCAACATATCAAGTAATACACATATAAATACAAATGGACAATTTTAAACAGGATATAGATGGAAACAACCATGTAGAAAATTTAAGTTTGCAGGGGAGACGGTAGAGCTCAGTGGGAGAGCACACGCTTAGCTTGCATGAGGTCCTAGGATCAATTCCCAGTACCTCCATCAAAATAAATAAGTAAATAAGTAAGTAAGTAAATAAATAAGATATCTGCTAAAAAAAAGAAAATTCAAGTTTGTTACTACTGGAGTGTAAGGAGGAGTTGTGGGAAACAGATTTGGAGGTCAAGGCAGAGACCCCTTTGTGAGAGGTCTTGGGTGTCATGACAAGGAGCTTGGATCTGATCCTATAACACAGCACACCAGAGCATGGCTTAGGGATTGGGTTAAGCAAGGAGGTCAAAATTTAGAACTCTCATGACAATGGAAATAGGCGAGGGGCCTTCCTGGAGAGAGGAATGAAGGAGATGTGCGAGGCACTGTGCGTGAAGCAGCATGAAGATACCGTAGGCTTGGAGATGCTCTAGGTGCGCACCTGCGAGGAGTTCTCTGGAGCCCGTGTGGAGCTCAGAAGTGGTGGCTGAGGTCTCTCCAGAAGCTCAGGATATGGGATAAGGCCCAGAAGATTTGAAGAGTTCAAGAGATGCCCAATAGATGAGGTGGTGGGGGAATTGGATGAGACTGGGGGAAGAAGCACAATGACTTGTAAGTGTCCCAATGTCCCTCTTGGATGGGACCACCAACTCAGGTCTAGAATGGAGGAGGGCCAGTTGATGTAGAAGTGAGGGCATGAGTGAGAATTATGAGATGGCTCCCTCTCTCCTAATATCAACATCCTTTCATTTAAACTCTTTCATGAAGGAAATATAATGTCATTGGGAATGTCTTTCATTTTGTGGCACATGTCAGAGTGAAGATGCAATCTATATCCTTGGAAATCAAGTGTAATTTCAGGGGGCAGGGTATAGCTCAGTGGCAGAGCGCATGCTTAGTATGCATAAGGTCCTGGGTTCAATCCCCAGCACCTCCCCTAAGAATAAATTAATAAACCTAATTACCTCCCCCCACCAAAAAAATAAAAATAAAAACAAAGTGTGATTTCAATGTTGATTCCTGGTCCCCTAATGTGATATTTTATCATGAATTCATGGATATATTTTCAATAGCATTTCTATAATTTCTGCATTGTCTAAGGAACCTGGTTCCTATTTGAAACACAAGTTTAAGAGCTTTACAGTGACACCCGGAATTAGTTGTTTGTTGGAACCAGCTTGTACCACCTCACAGAGAACGGGTTGTCAGACTTTCAGGAAACTGGTGCGCCAATTGTTAACAACTCAGCCATTATTAAATTTTAAATTATTCAAGTTTATAATTATATTAAAAATAAAAAGTAATAAATATTCAAAACCCATCACTTCCTAATTATTTCATTACATTTTACTATCAACTCCTGAGGTTATTTACATCTATCACATCTGTAAGGTGGGAATTTTATATAATAATGTGTTACCAAACACCTCTTTCCGACTCCATTATCAGTGGTAGCACTTTGATGGCTTGAAATTGGCCGTGATAGGAGTGTCTACATTATGGAAATCAGCAAATGCTACAAATTCGGGCTTGATGGTTTGTTTTGTTCATTGAGTAAAATTTAGAAAACAATAGAGAGAAGGTTAATAATGCACACTGAACTCTAAAAGTGTGCATGTCTGTAGCCATGACATTGTAAAGAGGGTACTATAAGAACAATGTCATATAGTGGGTGGTTTATAAATGATAGAAATCTATTTTTTTTTACTGTTTCAGAGGCTGGAAAATCCTCCAAGATCAAGGTGCTGGCAAATCTGGTGCCTACTGAGAGCCTGCTCCCTGGTTCGTAGACTACCATCTTCTTGCTTCTGATCTGGTGGAGTGGGTGAGGGGGCTCTCTGGGGTCTCTTTTATGAGGGCACTAATCCCATTCAAGAGGGCTCCACCCCTATGACTTAATCAGCCTCTAAGGGCCCCACCTTTTAATACCATCACATTGAAAGTTAGGATTTCAATTTATGAATTTTGGGAGGATATGAGCATTCAGTCTACAGCACTGTTTAAAAACTTTTATTATATTAATAACCCACAAGTAATTTTCTTCAAAATATATTAAACATTATAGATAAGGCTAATTTATTTTCAACACTGTCTAGTTGTTACCTCTGTCCCTTCCTCGTGAGAGTTAACCAGTATTAAAATTCTCTGGGAAACACTCCAAAGCCTTGTAATGACTACAGCTATGTATGTTGATATGTATTCATAAAATACAATGCATTATTGTTTTATAATTATGTGTTTACACAAAAATGGTATCATATTGCATGTATTACGCCCTAATTTTTTACTCAACAGTATCTTGTTTTGACATACAGATTTCATTTGTTCCTTTGAGAAGCTGTATGACACTTCATAATTGGGATACAATATGAATAATAAAAAAGTTTGTCATTCTTATTTATGCTATTTTTTTTGTTGTTAATAAAAAGGAACTGTTACTATACTTTCTTCTTTTTTGAGCACATGTCCAAGATTTTGTCTAGCATGAGTTCTCGAAATTAAACTTCTGGACCTCAAGATACATTTATTCTTAACTTCAATGGAAAATGTCAAATTGTCTTCTAAAGTGCTTATTACCAGTTAGCATTCTACCAGGTTCACTGCAGTATGAGCTGGATATTTACAGAGTAAAGTTTTTGCCAGTGTGAGAGGGGAAATAGTAAGCTATTGTTTAAATTTTCATTTTTTTCCAATTACTAGTGATGTAACTTCCCTTTTCATGTGTTTATTGGTGATTTGCAGTTTCTTTTATATAAATTTCCCATTAATATTTTATTTAAAAATTTTAGTTACTTTTTGCTTGTTTATTTGTAGATATCTAGATACCACCTTTTATGTTATATATGTCATTTTTTTATTCTGTATTTTTTTGTTTATGAATATTTTGTGCAGAATTTTAACATTCTGCTTTAATGGTTCTTGTTTTGAATAAAAAGGAATTTCCTGCTTTAGATACTTTTGGAACATAAATTTACTCATCAGTGTTTATCCTAATATTTTAATTATTCCTTTTGTAAAGTTTATTTCCAAACAAATTGGAATTTATTTTTGTGAGTTTTGTGAAATAAAGACTGTATTATTTTCCACAGAGAAGGCCTTTGATAACCATTTATATATATATATTTTTTAGTATTACTGGCTTATCAGGTTTTTGACTTTATCTGAAGCCAGTTTTGGTACTTGATTATCTCAGAATAATATCTGTTCTGTTTTTGTTTTTAAGTTAATTCTTCTAGAATCTTAAGTTGAATGTTTATTTAATTTGTTTTCCACTTTGATTTAATACAAAAATAAGTAAAACCATAAATTTTCCTATGAGCAAATTTCTTACCATGTTCCCAAATTATTGACATGTTAATTATAATTGTGATATATGTATCATTTTAGTATTTATGTCCTATTTGTCTCAAGTATTTGTTGCCTTACATAAATGAAAGTTGGCTGGTGGAATGAATGAACTGTGTAGTAAGTAGCCTGATCATCTACTTAATATCAATAAAGACAAAAATTTTTCTCCGTGTCCCACCATTTTGCATCAGCATCATCTTGATACTGTTTCTATTTTCTATTATAGCTAGATGCTTTCTTGTTCATATCCAGCAAGATAGAGTGAGACAACTTCTGTAACCATGGTATGTAAGTCCTTTCCTCCAGATTGGACCAATGTGGCCACAAGACCACTCCTGGGATAAAAGCAGGCACCTTAAAAAACTAAAAATAGACTTACCATATGATCCAGCAACACCATTCTTGGGCATATATCCAGGGAAAACTAATTTGATGCATGCATGCAGCCCAATGTTCGTAGCAGTGCTATTTACAATAGCCAGGACATGGAAACAACCTAAATGTCCATCAACAGATGACTGGATAAAGAAGTTGTGGTATATTTTTACAATGGAATACTACTCAGCCATAAAAAAGAATAAAACAATGCCATTTACTGCAACATGGATGAACCTAGAGATTAACATATAAAGTGAAGTAAATCAGACAGAGAAAAACAAATATCATATGATATCACTTACATGTGGAATCTAAAAATGACACAAATGAACTTATTTATGAAACAGAAACAGACTCACAGACATAGAAAATAAACTTATGGTTATCAAAGGGGAAAAGAGGAGGGAGGGATAAATTAGGAGTTTGGGATTAGCAGATACACACTACTACATATAAAATAAATAAACAACAAAGACCTGCTGTATAGCACAGGGAACTATATTTAATTTCTTGCAATGAGCTATAATGGAAAAGAATACAAAAATACGTGTATATAAAATATGAATGTGTATGTATAACTGAATTGCTTTGCTGTATACCTGAAACTAGCACTGTAAACCAACTACATGTCAATTAAAAAAAAGCAGGCACGAAAAGCCAGGATTTAGTGTTCTCAGACTAATCGGAATCTATCCTAAATTTGGAAATAGGGTCAGCTTTCCTCAAAACACAAATTTGTGAAAAGGTAGGGGAGAAACACAGTGATCCTGGGAGAAAGTGGAGGGAAAAAGATACTGGCCAGGAATCCATCTTCATCATTTTCATCAGTTTCTGTCTTTCATGTTGTTTTATGTGGGTTTTTAATTTTGTTATTAATGGTATGTAGGTGCCTTTTATATTAACAATAGATATTGAGCTGCAATAAATGCTTAATTATTTTCCTTTATTTGATTTTAATTATTTTTTAATATTTTAACCAGAAAAGTTTACAGTTTTATATAGTTATATCTATCAAATAGAATTTCTTCCAGTTTATTAATTTGTAGAAGTTTTTTTTCCACTAATAGATAGTTTCTTTATGAATGATGTCCATAAAAATTATTTTGGTGTGTTATATGAAATGAAGAACGCTTTTATTTTGTTTTCCAAATTGCTGATATGTTATCTGGTTTCATCTAATGATTAGTCCTTCCTTTAGCCACTGGATATTTCAAATGAGAACAGGGAGGTATTTAAAAATTTTTATATTCAGCGAGGATGCCACAAAATAATTTGTGATCTGTCGTGAAAGATGGTTCAGAACATTGGTGTTCAAAGTTGATTTTCTAGCTTTATGTGTAAGAAACCAAAAATATGCAGAGGACCTAATGAGTGCTCTCTGATTTCTATACAATATCTTATTTCATATTTATAAAAATTTGGGGGGGCTAGTTACCATTCTCATCTTATGGGTGAGAAAACCAAGAGGTTATCTGGAATCTTATAGCCAGTAAGTGAGGAAGCCAATTTCTGTCTCATTCTTTTTGGTAGTTGAGAAGTTCTCATTTGGTAAACAAGTATTATTTCATTTCCACGTCTCACCACCCAATCACCCCTGCAGGGTGAGGTATCCATGATAATTTTGTCTTCAAAATACACTGGAACAGACTGAGAGTTCAGTGATTCAGTACTTCTCAGACCACTGTTCAATCCAGCACTATAAGTGATTTTTACCCCTGGAAGGGGCTGAAGATTGTTTACTATTTATAGAAGGAAAACACAGCAGAAATGTGATCGTATTGGGTGTAGCTTTCACTTTGTTCCAAGGATAGGTACATCCCATCCCATGGAGTAGGTGAATATAAGCATATGTTATATGTTATTCTAAGAAAATAACAAATTCACTTTTGATATTTCTCTCTGTCTCTTTCAATGCAAATATCTGGTATATTCACATGATATAAGAGAATGTTAAACCTTTTTATAAGTCAATTGCCTGTTGATTCCAAGCTAGGGGTCACTAATATATGATGTGATTCCTCGAATCCTAAAAGGCAGGAGCTCCGTGAAATCAATTTTAGGAGTTAATGTAAAGAGAAATCCTCTTTATTAAATGACTACAAGGCTTTCACCTAACAAATAATAAATAAAATGCGGAATTGACTGCATTACCGTTTTCGCTTGGTCTTTAGGGAAAGTTCAGAGCTAAATGCCAAGCTTCCTCTGCATTTGATTTCATGATTACCACGTTTATTTCTACCTATATTTGATGGCTTAGAGTTTTATATGTATACTTTTTAACAGCCTTATAATAAATATATCTTTTCTTATAAGCCAACTCAAATCCAATTCGAGAATCAGGGGAAATAAAAAGATATAAGTTAAAAATCATCAGATACAGTCTTCCTCCAAATGTTGGATTTACTAGACTACCAAAAGGCTAGGCTTTTCGTATTCCACCTTCTCATTGGTTTGCTTTGAAACAGGATGAAAAACTCTCGGGATGAGAGCCTTAGAAATTCAATTAGCTAGACACTGAGACAGCACAGACTATTCAAATTTCTGAGTGGACAATAACTTCAACATCCTGTTTAGAATAGAGCATGGATCTGGAATAGAATTTTTTAAATTCCTTTTTTATTTGGAGGAGGTAATTAGGCTTATTTATTCACTTTTTTTTTGGTTTAAATTTTTTTTTTTTTTAATTGAAGTACCGTCAGTTACAATGTGTCAATTTCTGGTGTACAGCACAACGTCCCAGTCATGCATACACATACATAGATTTGTTTTCATATTCTTTTTCATTAAAGGTTATTACAAGGTATTGAATATAGTTCCCTGTGCTATATAGCAGAAACTTTTTTAAAAATCTATTTTTATATATAGTGGCTAACATTTGCAAATAGAGGTATTGGGGATGGAACCCAGGAATTCATGCATGCTAAGCATGCACTCTACCACTGAGTTCTACCCTCCCCCTGCAGCAGAGTTTTAAAATCTCTCTTTTATCCCATCTGACTCCTGCCAAAGAAACTTAAAACTAAAACTAAACTAAAGTCAGTTAAGCCAACAACATATGCAATGTACAGAAAACGCCGTCTTTCTCTGCGTGACCTTGCTGGGGTTGACAACAGTGCTTTCATCTAAAATACAATTTCATCTAGACTTTCTTGATTGCTGCCATTCCAGCCCCATCTCCCTGTGTGCCTAAACCACTCCAGGGACGCAAAACAAACAAACAAAACCAAAACCAACAACCTAACCTTAAGAGTACGGAACTACTTCCCCACCAGACTTTCATGATTCTGACTAAGAAGAACACAGGGAGCCATCACTTAATGACCATTAAAACTTGATCTTGAAAATAGATTCATCATGTAAGGATGTCATAGCATAACAGAATTACTGATAGAAAAATACATTTGGAGATACTTGACATACACAAGCATAAGAACTTTCAGTTTTTTATTAAGAATATATGGGTTTAAATATATATGATGTGTTTCTTTTTTAAAAATTTTTTTGGCTTTTTGTTTTGGTTTGTTCTTTTGTTTGTTTTATTTAATGGAAGTACCATGGGTGGAACCCAGGACCTTGTGTATGCTAAGCACGTGCTCTACCACTGAGCTACACCCTGCCCCCGCCATAAAATGTTCAGTCTTTTGATGGATTTGTGACAATAAATGTATCACAAATACTTTACAATTCATCCCTCAATTGAGATTTCTCATCCTGGCTTAGAAATGTCATCTTTGCTTAGGAACAAATAATTTTCAAAAATGTTCCTGGATAATGGAAACCGTTGTGTCTCTTAGGCCTTTAAAAAAACATATTATGGGTTTCAAAGCATCTCTTTCAATAACCGACACTGAGAGCCTCTACCTGGAGAATTTGACGTCTTGACATACCTTCTCCAGAAATAAGAGATGCCTTCTTGGTTTTCAGTTTGGTTAGAGTTTCTACAGTCTGTCAACTACCTTTTGTGGAGAAGGGAGCTATATTTGGAAGGAAGTCAGCAAACTTCAGACTGTAATTGTTTTCCCTGACAAAAATGCAGACTTCTGCTGAAGGCTTGACAGCTGTGGCTTGTCATGGAGAAGAATCTTCAACAGGAAAACAAAGGAGCATTTAACCCCATCATATATTATGCTCTAGCACTGAGCATAATCTGTCCATCATTTAAAAACTGTGTACATAATTTTAAATAACTCTACCAAGATGCAATAATATTAAGGTTTTTTTTTCTTCCTGTTTGGCTTTTTTTAAATCATGAAAATGTTTTTCTTGTGGGAAAAGGGAACATTATTATGGATAGATCATTTTTCAGTATGTCAGGGTTACAAAAGATTAGTTTTTCACTTTTTGTAGGTGTTTATTCCCAAGATGACACAGTGAATTTAGGCATTTTCATCATTTCTATAGTCAGTTAAAATAAAAACTCTATGGTTATGCTATTACTCCTGCAGACTAAAGTCCAGAATTATTTCTACAATTGTTCGTGACTCTTCGCTTCAAATGCAGGGATTTGTATTTTGACAAGAAGGTTACCTACGAAGAGGGACCACAGTTCAAACTCTCTCAGTATAGTATCAGGAAGAAGAAATCTGAGCATTTTGAAAAATCAGAAGTCAGCGGCCTCTTGAATTGAGAAGTTGGTTTACATGGATTTTTGGACACATGTTCAGAAATCAGAATGTAGGTAAATAATTCTAGGTAAGAAAGGCTGCTTTCCTGGGATCCACGTGTTGGAAAGCACGTCAGTTTCTCAAGAGGGTACCGTTGAAGTGCAGCAGAGACGGTCTCTTTTGGAAACTTCGCTTCGCCAGTCATTACATTGCGTTCTTTTTCTAAAACTGAAGTCAGTCCAACTTCAAAGTGTAGGAAACGCAGGCTCAGTTCCTTCCGCCCTTCGCCCCACCCCAGTCACGTGACCAGCACTAGGGTTCTTACTTCGAGTCCTACGAGGCGGGAGGGCCCTCTGCGCCGTGGACCATCCCATCACTACCGACGGCCGCGCTGCCACCACGCCTTGCGAGGCAGCGGCCTGCCGTGCTGGGAAAGGGTGGCCGCACCCGTCAGGGCTGAGCATCCTGGGACCGCAGCCCAGACGTCGCAGGGGGTCACAGAGCTATTTCTTTTTTCTCTGAGCACTTGTGCACCTGAGGACCACAAGTGGGAAGGAAATGTTTTTCTCTTCCGGGGAACCCACCATCTTCCCTTCTTTTCCCAGCTACGGAAAGCTCCCTTGTTCTCATCTCTTCTTGTCTTTCTCTTTACTGTCTCCGAATTACTGAGCATAAGCTCACTGGGATTACCTCTGGAAAACAAACAAACAAACAAAAAACAAAATTAAAGAATCCTTCTGCTCTCATGAGGGTTTTTCTGCTTTTCAACCTGTAACTTAAGCCTATAGGGAAGGACACATTAAGGAGAGACCACTTTTCTGGGAAAGGGGGAAGGGAGGATCACACAAGAGATAAATAGAAATTAATACTCAGAGAGTGATCTTTCTAATTGTGTGAGTTTGGGCAAGCTATTTAAACTCCCTGGATCTAGGTTTTCTCATCTGTAAAATGGGATAATAATTATACCCACCCTGAAGATGAATATATGTACTACACTCAGAACCATGCCTAAAGCATCACATAGTTGTTAATATTCTTGTTCTTATTTTTGAGACAGCATAGCAGACTGCAGGAGAGCATCATCTTATAAGGCAGACTGTATGAGTCTGTACCCATGAACCATCTGAATCTGGGCAAATTTACTTGTCAAGGCTGTTGGTTTCCTTCTCTGTGTGATGATGGAGATAATAAACAAGCCAGCTTATAGATTTTGGGGGGTGTGAGGTGCTTGAAAAAGTGCCTTGCGCAAAGGATTAAAAAAAAAATCTCTTGGGGGTAGGGTATAACTCGGTAGAGCACACGCTTAGCATGCACAATGTCCTGAGTTCCATCCCCAGTACCTCCACTAAAAAAAAATACATATACAATAAAATAAACTCTAATAATTAAAAAAACTCTTGATGATTGTACCTACAGGCCCACTAGTCTTAGACCAAATGTATATCATATATCACATATCAAGTGAGAATAACATAGCCTCAGTAAAACGCATCTTTTACATTACATGTATTAGTGAGCAAAGAATGATGAATCAGTGTGTTTTAGATGTCTTCTTAATTTGATAAAATGAGTTATGGTGGCAAAAATTAAAAAAAAAATTGAAAATTAAAAAAAAATTTTAAGAATCATCCTGAGCTTTTGTCCTCTTGTATTGACTAAAAACACCACCACGACCATGACCTCCAACACCAGCAGCATCAGTAAACCTAAGGGCCAGGTAAGTCAGCACCATGGATGTAGTCAGACAAATTTTGGGGGCGAATGATCAAATTTTAATGAAGGATATGTCTAATCGAATGAAGTCAGAATCTGAGTGATATTTTTTTCCAGAACGAGTGTTAGATGTTATACCCTTTAAAATGTTAGATGACTGAATAAAGAAGTTGTTGTCTATTTATACAATGGAATACTACTCAGCCATAAAGAAGAATAAAATAATGCCATTTGCTGCAACATGGATGGACCTGGAGATCGTCATTCTAAGTGAAGTAAGCCAGAAAGAGAAAGAAAAATATTATATGTTATTACTTATATGTGTAATCTTAAAAAAAAAAGACACAAATGAGCTTATTTACAAAATAGAAACAGATTCATAGACACAGAAAACAAACTTATGGTTACCAGTTGTGGAAGGGGGTGGGAAGGGATAAATTGGGAACTTGAGATTTGCAGATACACACAACTATATATGAAATATATAAACAACAAATTCATACTGTATAGCACAGGGAACTATATTTAATATCTTGTAGTAGCCTACACTGGAAAATAATATGAAAACAAATATCTGCATGTATATGTGTGACTGAAACATGGTGCTGTATGCCAGAAATTGACACAACATTGTAAATTGCCTATACTTCAATAAAAATTTTTAAAATGTTAACTTTTATTTTAGCTATAAAACATATTTGGGAATTTTCATATAGTAGAGTTTTTGAAGACTTTTAAACACCAGTTTTTGCTCTTGTCCCCTTTCCTCACCAAGAATAACTCCTAACAAAGAAAACAAAATAGGGAGAATAATTTCATGGTCTCTGGATTTTACAGAAATCTTTATAAAACAATTAAGCTTCCAATGAGCCATGGTTCCAAATACATCAGGAATAATGTGAAAAAAAAAAAAACAGCAAAATATGAAGGGTCTGAAATGTCTACTGTGACTCTAGCTATTTTTGACGTCCCATATGGTCACATCAAGTGTCTTCAATAAAGTATCTCAACCATCAAAGCCAATTTGGCTCATGTGGTAGAGGGAACAAATCATATAGTTAGCAGACACTGGGAAAGACAAGAGAAGCATTGTCTGAGTAGCAGTTACAGGAATGGAATCTGGTTGCTTATACCATTTCCAAGAAGTGATTCTGAATTGTTTAGGACAGGTTTTATGTAAGCATACGTTATCCATGTGAGTAAGATGAACATACGGTGTTAAATAAGGGTAACATATACATGGGAAAATTTTTTTTCCCCCTAACAATTTAAGGTAATGTGTGTATGTGTATGGAAGAAAAAATTGCTGACTTAGCAATTCAAAGTATCTTTTTTGCTTTTTAAAGTTATATTCGACATCACTTTTTAATTCAGTGTTTTTTATACTTTAAGCAATTTTGTTCTGTACAATAGGCTTTCAACGTGTAAAAGAAACACATGGTAAACTGAAAAAAATCAAAATCTAGGAACAATAAAATAAGGCAAGATTAAAAATATTGTTGATAGATTCCACATATAAGTGATATCATATGGTATTTTTTTTTTCTCTTTCTGGCTTATTCCACTTAGAATGATCATCTACAGCACTATACTTCAATAAAAATACATATATACAAAAAAAATAAAATGGAGAAGTAAATTGATCTAAAAAATCCTGTTGATAATGATCGCTTTTTAAAAATCAGTTAGAGAGACTATACTGTTTTTAATCTTTATCCCAAAAATCTACTTCTGCTTGACAAGCCATAGCCAGAGCTGAGAGAAGTTCCACTGACACATTTGCACTAGGGGACTCCTTCCACGGTAACAGGGTGGGCGATCAGGAAACCTCGGTGGTATATCAAGTAAATCTGCCTTTCGCTCGCCAATCTTTGCATCCAGATCCATGCCCTGGGTCAGCGGGGTCCTTCCGCTGCACGTGTTCCTCATCCTTCTTGGACAAGCAGCTTGAGGTCACGTGTTCTCTTAGTGAAGATGGCAGAGATGGGAAAAGGAGGCATTCCCTCCCCGGGCAAGTTCATATCACACCCCTTTTGTCCAATGATATCACATTGACCAAAACAAGTGCCATGGTCAAGACCAAAGTCAAGGGCTGAGGATACACTATTCACCCTCCTCTCCCAACAAAGACTCCATCACAGGGGACTGGATGCAGAGAGGTTAAGTCTTGTAGCCAATAAATCTACCACAGGAAGTCATGGCTACAAAGTTAGAACAACCACCTTAGAAGGACTCCATTTATGGAAGAGACTGACGGAGCCAAATTGTTTGGGGGAAGCTGGATGGATACTTCCAGTTCTGGACAGACGGTGAGTATATCAAATCACATCACACCTGGAGCCCGGAATGCTTTTCAGCCTCGAAGGTAATAGTAAAGTGCTTCATAACCCAAACTAACAGATTTGGTTCTGGAAAACATTTCTTCTTGCTCTGTGATGCATTTTCAAGTTATTGAAAAGCACACCTAGTAACAAGCCTTTGGTTACTTTCTCTAACAAGTAATTATCCTCTTTATAGTCCAGTCTGCTTAGTATATCCCAGCCTCAAAATTATTAATATTTTCTGAAGTGACGACTTTTAGGATGTTCAAGGGAATTCATCAGACACACACATCTATATACCCTGGTTTTATTCCCTCACTCCCCAGCCTGTGTGCACACCTTTTCTCTTAATGGCCAGCATCTCGAGCAGGAAAAAGCAGGCTCTCATATCGCTGCCTATTTTTTATTTTTTATTGGGCAACCTGAAAATACCTATGCTCAAGGGCACAATATAATTACACTCACATTTTTCACAATTGACTTCAATGTTGAATCAAGATCAGGAGGCAATGCCAACTGTTCCCTATGATTAAAGGAGTGTGGTAATTGGCATTCGGGAACAGGCTTTTTAATTTGAGGAGCTACAGTCTTTATTGCTGCAGCCATAGCTGCTACTCTGTTCGTCCTAATCATAACATATTTTTGCTTTTTCTCGGCTACATTTTGCACAAAGAAATTGTTAACTGAAGGGAAAAAAAATCTCTTCTACTGTATCATGAGTTTTCAGCAACAGAAAGAAAGCCAGCACATTTTTCATCAATTCCTACCATCTATGTGAAGAAATGGTTCAAGCTCTATCCATCCGTGGCATTATTTGACTCTAAAGTGGCATCTCTCTGATGTGCACGGGGAACTGTACTTGCTTTTCCAAATTACATACTCTTGTCATCGTGTGTCTTGAATTCCTGTCATTCCAAGAAGGAATTCTGGCAATAACTCGCTGATATTGAAGTAATATAATTTGTTTATGAAGTACTTAAATTTTTTTCTCGGTACGTCTCTGACTGTGTGTGTTAAATGTGGAGGTAAGGAAATGGAAGAATGAATTTAAAACCATTTTTATTTAAATGATTAACTTAGCAAATATATAGCACTTTTTAACCACCAGCACTTTTTAAGTGCTTTAAAAACGTTGATTCTTTTAATCCTCATAATATCATGATAAAGTATATGCTTTTATTATTCCTGTTTTTGCAGAGAAGAAATAGAAGCATGGAGCGATCTCAAAACTTGCTGTTTACAGAGGACCTGGGGTTCAGCCCAGGCACTGGCTTCAGATTGTCTATATAAACACATTTCTTCATGACAAAACCACTGCTTCCAAAGTCTTTGAATTTCCAGTGTCTTGATACTTTGAATTATTCTCATGAAGACAAGATGAAAAAAAAATCTATTGCCTAACAGCAACCAGTTAGAACGAATTGCTGATGCAGTAGGTGAGCAGAAAGCAGTGAAAACAGACTGGAAAACAATAAGCCTAAATTGATATTATTGACTGCTCTGGAGTTGAAAGTGACACACGACAATTTGGAAAATGGATTAAGAGGCTGTTTGGTGAAGTCAAGTATCTATTTAAACTTGTTGGTACTGAAATTTTAGGGGAAATTTAGTTTAAACATGTGAATGCATGTTCCTTATAATTAATAGGAAGGAGTAGGTAACCACAGTTCAACAGGCTACTTTGTAATGAGAGTTTAGAGCAGCAGTGTATATTTTTGTTAATGCAAAGGACACAAGAAGTGATCCTTTAAGTATTAATGGTTTTAATATATATCCGTAGCTGTATTTTTATTTGTTTTTGGATAATTTCACTTAATGCACTAATATATTAACTCTATCCGTATTCAGTGTTGAATGATGTTAAGTTTCAATACATACAAGATGAGATATGACAAGATTCCCTTAAGCTGCCTACTAGCTATTATGATGTGATACAATGTTTCAAATGAGCATAAATAATTAGTTCAAGCTATGTATTTATAGTTCAAACTATGTATTTACACGACATAGTTAAAATTCTTAATAAAATGGGAAACTCAAGATACGAGAATGCACTGTGTGTGTGTGTGATGGCTTGTGAATGCATTTTCACTGTTTCTGTGTAATTTCCTACAAGTGTAGGAAAGTAAGTATAAATTAACTATTCACACTTCTATTGGAAGTTTCATCTTTTTGCCTTTGTTTACATTATTTTAGCTAAAGCCATGAATGATCCCAAGGGAAAAAAAAAACCTTTGATAATGTACTTTATTTGTATTTAGATCAGGAATTTTAGATCAAGGATTACAACTCCATCAAGAAAGCAAGCACGTGAAAGCGTGTTGTCTGCCTTAAATTACAGTAGCATTTCACATTTTAAAGGATAAGTAGGCTTTAAATTGATTGGAAATTTTGTTTTGCTTCCATGACGACAAGGGTCTTCTGTTCATCACTATGTTCTCAGGGCTAGAAGGATGCCTGGCACACAGGAGAGATTCCAAAAATGAATGATGACTTCAAGGATGCAGGCTAAAAGGGCTTTGCATATTAAAAGGTGTCTTTTATCATCACTGTCTGTGAAGTTTGCTTATTTTAAACAAACAAAAAAAGTTAAGGATTCCTGGCTTTATCCTGTCATCTTGAAGAATAGTCTTTTTATTTTTTCTTAAGAAAAAGTAGCTCTTATGGTTGAAGCCTGCAGCAAACTCAAGGGAATAAGTAGTTTTCCCAGCCCCTTAATTTCCTTCACAGAGTTAGATTTTGCTAAATTAGCTATTAGTCAAGTGCAAAGAGAAGAAGGATCAGAAAGACAGAATTCTATGATCAAGTGCAGTAAAAGAATGAATGGGAATAAAAGTGTGTAACTTGTCGGTTTCTCAGGGGGTTTGAAACTTGGCTACAGGCTTGTTATGAGGAACTCAGACAAAGCATGAAAAGCCCTGAGCAGAAAAGGACGCTTTGTTTTAGGGCACTAAAAAAACGAAGCAAATACATTCTAAGAGAACTTAGCGAAAACCATCATTGAACATATACGCTCTTTAAAAACAATGATAAAACACCTCTGTCCACAGGTCTTCTTTGTGGAAAAATGCCTACAAAATTTTCAGTCTGTTGGAGACAGTTGATGGAATCTGGTAATCTCTTTTATGGACTAACTGCCTTTTTGGGTTTATCGGATTTGTTCATGTGGTCCAGGTGGAAAGAGCTTGTAGCATTGCTTAGAAGATAATGAAGTTCTCTGACCCGAATCCATGAGAAAAGATAAAGGAATGCAGATTAGCTGGTTCAGAAGATAAGTCTGAGAGGGTGATGATGTCACTCTTCAGGCATATGGTGAATTATCAGGCAGAGTGAGCTTTCTCTTTCTCGTCTAGTATGATCAGAAGTGGAATTGATCAATCTTTCATCGGGTATATATTGAATGCCTATTTTTTTTTTTTTTTGCATAACACTGTGCAGATCCTGTGGACAACACAGAGAAATAAAGATCTCCCCAAGTGTGCACTAGCAAATGCAGTTTTAAAACCTTGATTATCTGCCACATGTAAGTGTATGAATGTGTACGGCCTCTCCGTGGTTTATTTGGGGGGAGAGAGTAGCAGCAATTCTAATTTCCATTTTGACAGGAGCCAGAACACCTCCAGATCGTTAGTTCGACATACGACAACCCAGCACAAAGCACATTTTCAGTCTCTTTTGCAGCTTAAGCTGGTTGTGGCTCTAAGCGCACATGATGACACGTGAACACGAATAGAATGAGTAACCTTAGAAAGTGCACTTAAAGGGAGGATGTATGTCCTGTTCTGTCCCACGGGCTGAATTATAGAGCTGGCTGAGTCTCACAAAGCAGAAGCTGTAAGATGAGGGGACTGAGGTGTCCTCACTAGCCTAGATGGCGCCTTTGGATGAAGTAGAAGAAAGGCATTCCTCATTGCAGACGTTTGTTTCCATTTGTGTAAAATTGTTAATAAAAATCTACAATGTCTGTTATTTGAATGACAGGCTTTAGAATTGTGCAGTGCAGAACCTGTACAACTGTACTTGGCAGACCTGCCTGATAATCACCAAGTCACCATAACTGGTCCTGGACCACAAACACATTTTATAAGTTTCTTCTCCAATTTTTAAGTTTTTTTCCCCATCATTCAAGGCTAGACCTATTCCTAATTAAAACACCTTTCTCAAGAATGTAAACTCTTCTGGATCGAGGATATTATCTACCATTTCCCATCATGTTTTCCAGTTCTTAGAACAGGGCCTGCCACATAGAAGATGCTAAAATATTTATATATCTGTTGGATGGCTTATGGAAAAAAAAGAAAGAAAGGAAGAAGGAAAAGGAAGGAAAAAAAAGAGAGGGAAAGGAAGGAAGAACTATTTCTTTATTTGCTAAGGGTTTGTGGCTCTTTGAAATAATTATTCATTAAACTACTTTCATTAGAATTATGGAAAATGCAATTATAATTGTAGCATTACCATTCACTACACTTTGTGATTAAAAAAATTATTTTTTGAGTGATTTTTTTTTATGTGTAAGCTAATCACAGGTTTAAAATAATTTAGAAAAATATTTTGTAAGCCATGGCCTGGCTACCTATGTATATTAAGTCAATCATACAGGATTTAAATTGTGAATTTAAATTAAAAAATTTTTTGAAGGATAGGCAAAAGAATTAAAGTTCTTTCTGTCAATCCTTTAGCATTTACCACGCTTGTAAGTGGAACATTGTGCTGGGCATTGTGTAAAACATGCAGTGAGTCTGTGATCGCTGAGCGCATTGATTCTTTCTATACGTTATGAAGTAACGGAGAAATTAATAAAGAGTTAAATATGCTTGTTAAAAACGCTTGTTTCTACAATATCTTGTAGTAACCTATAATGAAAAAGAATATGAAAAGGAATGTATGTATGTATATGTAGGACTGAAACATGATGCTGTACACCAGAAATTGACACACTTTGTAACTGACTATACTTCAATTTAAAAAAAAAAAAGGAAGGAAAAATTATGCTTGTTTCATGGGTATTCAAGCTGGATTGGAACATTCAGGCTTCTGAGCTTCCCTTCTGAGGGGGCAGCAAGAGTAGAAGACAGTGTGTACCTGGATTCTGGGTGGCACTTACCAGGTGTTTCCCAAAACCTTCACATAGCATCTCTGATCAGCACCTGACTCTCCCTGTGTTGCCATGTATGTTTCTTCACTGTTTATTTTCAACTGCTGATAACATCTTTCCTTGTTTTTCCCATACAGTTTTAGATTTGTTTTTGAATATATTTGTCTTTTCCCTGAAATTCTGGGACAACTATGAGATAAAAGCATAGGTCAGTTTTTCTTTACATTAGTCTGTATATCAAGTCACTTGGATTTGTGTATTTTTCCCCCTTTTTTATCCCACACTTATTCTAATGTAATAACCATAAAGAAAAAATGCATTTATTTCTGCAGTCTTAGCCTAGATGTTTTGCAATGTATTTTATTCTAACCCTTTGTCAAAACGTTTCCGACTGAAGTCCATGCCACCTGGAGATAAGAGGAGAGATGGTCAAAGAAAAGTGCTTGAAAGATGTGTTTGATGTGTATGAGCGATTGTGTTTATCCGAGCGCTTAAATAATAAAGTAGCATCTCTATGCATGAAGTCAAAAGTTGGCAAAGGCTATTTTGAGATTCAGGGAGAGGCTTTCATTTATGCCCTAGCCAGCCTTGGTAAGATTTACACAAACACATTTTTAATGTTGATGAGAATTTTCCCAGTGGTGTCACCTCAGATGGGAGGCTGGGAGAGAGCCCTGCTGGCCTGGGAGCTATAATCCCCAGGAAGAGCAGACCCCCCTCTTTCATGGCTTTGTCCCAGCGCAGTGCCCTCGCCAAGCTGCTGATCTGTAATAGGGCCACTTTAACTTTTTATAGAATATATCAATGTTCCTGAGAGTCAGGAGAGAAAAAAAAAAGTGGCCCTATTACAGATCAACATGGAAATGATTTAAGCTGCGGAAAATCTGGTTTAGTAACCGACTGTATCTAGCTGTCCAACAAGATGCTATTAGACTTTAGGGAAATTAAAATGAAACCCAAATAATCTTGAACATCTTTTCATGTGTCTATTTGCTATCTGTAAAGCATCTTAGGTGAAATGTCTATTGCTTATGTTCTGATTCGATTTTTTTTTTCACTGTTGAGTTTTGAGAATTCTTTACCTACTGTAGACACCAGTCCTTTTTCAGATATTTGCAAATACATTTCCCAGCGTGAGGCTTGCTTTTTGTCTTTTCATCCTCTTAAAGGTGTGTTTCACCAAACAAAAGTTTTAATTTTGATGTCCAGTTTATCCTTTTGTGGACTGTGCTTCTGTGTCAAATCTAAGAATGCTTAGCTGTAGGTCCTCGAGATTTCTTCCTAGTTTTTTTTCTTCTTAAAGTGTCCTAGTTTTATATGTTATGTATTTAAACTAACTGCCTGGAGTGACAATTTTTAGCAAAAACACCACCTTACAATTTCTTTGTGAATGGTGACACACCAGACGTGTTTGGTCACAGTATCATCGTCAAGTTTGTGTGAACACATCTTGCATATTCTGTTCTCAGGTACAGGATTCTCAGAGAATCATTCCATTCAAATACATCAAACCGTTTAAATAACCTCATTGCCTCTAGATGGCGCACTACCACTATTTTTTCTCAGTTTTAGGACAATCTCTGCTTTTTAGTCACCAGGTAGCACCTGGGTCCATTCCCAGTTCCAAGAATCGTTTAATTTTCAGATCCTTTTCTAATCATTTTCTATGTGTCCTGAAGTCGCTTTGGACTTAGGCTACTTTGCTTTGAGTCCCGTTGATGCTCACAGGCCTCAGTGTTCAACATTCTATGTCAAATGTTGGCAAACAGACTACCCGTTTCCACCTAATACGTTTTATACACACGTACACACACTCTGAAATCATTCACTGGCTATTATGTGCTGAATTTTCCTAATAGCATTACTCATATAAATAAAACGTAAGTATATAAATATAAAACAAATTTATTTCATGATATTTCTCAGCTGAATCGTGTTATATAAGCAAAATATTAACTGCATTTCTATTGAAACTGCCTTTTTATGACATACGTAATTTGCCTCTAACTTACCATTTATAGGAAGGAGATATGAATTTGAATGTCAGAAACAATGACAGAAGGGCATTAAGTGTATGTCCATAACCTCCTCATGCATGAATTCTCTACCAAAAAGGAAAGTGAAGGCTCTGTTTCAAGTGGACCATGAGGCATTTAAAATTTGCTTCCCAGTCCTTTTTAAAGTCAGCTTAATTTCACAATACCATTCCAAGAAAGAGGTTAATTTTGAATTATATTTTAAGTGTGACAGGATTTTAGGATCAAACTTAGAGCTTAAATTGATTTCACGAATCAGTCCGTGTGCCGTTTTAAAATACAATCATAGCTGATGTAAAATTTCAGGTTGGCTTATTTTTAGTGATGGTAACAAAGTCAGAATACATTAGCACCAGGAACGTTTGCATTGGGGCATAAGAAAATTTTTGGAACTATTATTCTCTCTAGACTTAGGGTATTCTTTGAACCCAGATATAATGCAATCATTGTGGCTCGTAAATACATTTTAGAGAAAGTCACTTCTGACATATATCAGTCACATGACTGGGAAGGAGAAACAAGACTTCAAAGGTGCTGGATGCTTTTAGTCACTGAGCCATAAACAGGTTAAACTCGGGAATGATGCTAAAATGTGACAGGAGATTTCCATCCTTAAATGTTCTTTATCGTTGTTTCTAATACTGAGATTCTATGGGATTTCCAGTGATTCTCCATATTTCTCCCCAGAACTCATGATTATTGATTTGATCTGATATTTCCTGGAGGAAATAACGTAATTATGTTTGTATCATGTCTAACATTCTCCTAATTTTTTTTTAATAAAATTGATGTGCCTGAGAAAATCTTTGCCAACCACATATCTGACAAAGACCTTATACCTAGACTCTAGAAAGAACTCGGAAAACCCAATAATTAAAATACAAACAGTTCAACCAGGAAATGGGCTACAGACACTTCACTGAAGAAGATACACAGGTGGCAAGTCATCACATGAAAAAATGTTGAGCGTCATTAAACATTAGAAAAGTAAAAATTAAAACCACCATGAGATACCCTTATACCCCTATCAGAATGGCTAAAATACAAAACAGTTACCACCCCAGATGCTGACGAGGAGGTAGAAAAACTGAATCACTCACAGTTTGCTGGTGAAGAGTGTAATATGGTACAGCCACTCTGGAAAATATTTTGTCAGTTTCTTATAAAAATAAGCATGCAATTGTCATGTGATGTAGCAATTACACTCGGACATTCATTCTAAAGCAATGACAACCTATATTGAAACACAAACCTGTACGTGGCTGATGTAGAGTTTTGTTTGTAATGGCCAAACTTCTGTCTAAGGGTGAATGGTTAAAGAAAGTGTGGTCTGGCCATACTGTGGAATATTACTCAGCCATGAAAAAGAGCAAACTATTGCTACATGGAACAACCTGGATGAAAGAGCAGAGAATTATGCTGAGTCAAATCATAAAAGGTTAGATACTGCATGATTCCATTTATAGAACATTCTGAAAATAAGAACATGACAGAGATGGAAAACAGACAGTTGCTTAGAGAGTTAGGAATGGGGGAGTGGGTGTAGTTATGAAGGAGTGCAATGTGAGCCTTGTGGTGATGGAACTGTTCCGTGTCTTGATTGTGGTAGTGGTTTCTTGAATCTATACGTTTGATGATACTGCATGAACATACACACACACACATGCGCACACACATGCCAAACTGATGAAATGTGAATAAACTCTGTGGATTGTGTCAAGGCCAATTTCCTGGTCTTAAAACTTCATATGGTTGTGCAAGATGTTAAAACCGAAGAAGGATGGATGGATAAAAAAGGTTCTTAAGTAATTTTTGAATGCTTTTTTTTTTGCAACTTCTTATAAATATACAATGATTTCAAAATAAAAAGTAAAAAAAAAAACCAAAACCCTGATGTGCTTATATCTCCTGGAAATCAGTCCATGCTAATCTCCCAGAGATTAAACTATTTTCTATTTTGAGGCTATTATTATTGTTGTGATAATTATATAAAAAGGAACACAATTATTAGATACAAAAGTATTACATGCAAAAATGTTTTGTTTGAATAATTTTCTTCAGGAATCTGTACTCCCTTCAGCCTTTTAATAGTCTATGACAGCTTTCACTTGCTAGTTTCTTAGGATTCTATTTCCCTGTCATATACGAGGTGTAACTTGTCCTTTTTTTCTTCTCCGTTTGATCTAGATGGTGTTATTTAGATCCTGCTCTTAAAACACCCCTCAAAATAGTATGAATCAAAAGTGAAGAAACACGACATCCTGCATACAGACTTTCATGATCCTGGCAGAATTCTTAATGTATCCTTTGTGAAAAAGTTAACTTTGTTTCAAAATAAATTTCTCATCTAATACCATTGGTATTACTAGAAATTTCCTAAGTAAGTGTCTAACAAAATATAAATAGGTGACCCAAAAAGAAAGAATTCTGATTCTCTAAAGACTGACTTTGAATCACAGTTATCATGGCAACAACAAAACTGTGGCTTTGCAAAATGATCATTTATTTTAGAAGCATGGAACTTCAACATTTTGGATCTTATGCGATATGACAATGAATCTCCTTTGAGACTGGTCTTGAATTCAGGATGTATTTCTGGGCCAAAATTGCCAGTTTGGAAGCAATTAACAATTTTTGACCTATTTACAGACCTCTCCAGGTTTTCTTCACTTTCACTTTATTCTTTCTGTCTTTCGTCTCTCCATCCTGAGAAGCTTTGGGATGAGATTTTCAAACTTTCTGACAAATGACTGCTCTGAGAGGAGACCACATCTCCTTCCTGCTCAGAGAACGAGCTACTGCGTGTATGACCCAGAGGTCAGCCGTCAGAACTGGACCCAAGAGGCGTTTACTAAGCGTCCTCCAGTCGTGAGTGTGGGAGGGGCCGCAGGGAGGGCTGGGCTGGGGTGTTGGGGTAGAGAGGATAAAATGGCTAAAACACATACCAAAATGGACAGAGTATGTTTTCAGTGTTGCCCATCCGGCTGTATCTTAGGCTGGACATTGAAATTTCTCCATATTAATTCAGGAAAAAACCCTATAATTTAAAAACTTTAGACACGTCAAGATGATTGCATTTAGAATCGGAAGATCTGGGTTAGATCACTGCCTTTCTAATGTTCCAGCCTTAAGTGATCTTAAGTGAGTTAACCTTGTGTTCTTCAATATTCCCATCTGTAAAGTGAGGCTTATAATGCGGTCCTAAATGGCTTTCATGAGGATTTCATGAGGATTAATATGTTAATGTACATGTGAATACAGTTTCAAAATATTAAGGTCTATTTAAATATAAGATGCTATTGCTTTTTCACAATCATTATACTGTAGTTAACGTAAATTTATGTAACGTAAATTTATGTAACGTAATTTTATGCAAATTTACACGTGTGCTTGTGTGTGAAAATTTGCTTCCTGAAGGCTGAGACTAGAACCCTGATACATTGCTTGTGGGATTAATATAACAGAGCTCCTTTGGAAAGTGGTTTTATCATGTCTTAAAAATGTTAAATATACGCTTGTCACGTCATCTGGCATTTCTATTTCTAGGCATTATCCACAAAAGACTTCCATGTGAATGTTGGTAGCAGCCTTGCTCCCAACAGCTCCAAACTGCAAACAAACCCAGTGTCCATGTTCCAATTGATGAATAAACAAACTGAGGTATATCCTTACAAAGGAATATTATTTGCAATTAAAAAGAACAAAATGTTGATGCATTTAATGACATTTATGAACCTCAAAAACTCCCTAAGTGAAAGAATACATATGAAATGGTTCGATACAGTATAGCAAGTTTCTAGATAGGATAAAACTGTGTCAGAAAGCGGATCAGTGGGCTTGGTCCTGGGAGTGGAGACTGCTTACAAATGGACATGCTAGAACTCTGGGGGTAACGGAAATGTTTCAAATGGGAGTTGTTTGTAAAATCAGATCTAGTTGCTAAAACTCATTGGCACATTGATAATGGGAGAATTGTATGGCCTGTAAATTATATTTCAGTAAAGCTGGACAGGTGGGAGATTTTATTTAGGTTTTGCTATCAGGGAAAGTCTCTATGGAAAAAACATTTAAGCTGAGACCTGAAAAATGAATAGGAATTAAGAAAAGCAAAGAGTGTTCTGGGCAGGAAAGAGAATAGACTTTTCAGGTGTCCAGAGTTTGGTGACAGAAGGAAGATGCTGGAGAATTAAATAGAAACAGTCATATGGAGCATAGAGAAAGCACTAAATAATTCCTCGTTGAATGGATGAGTAGATGAATGATGTCAGGGTTGGAAACTTCAATAAGAACTCACAGTCTCTCAAAGTCACAATCTCTCATTATGAATTGAACTACTACTCCTTACATTAACATATTTGTTCTTCCTTTTATTGATTCCACATCTGCTTTCTCACAGATGACATCCATCCATCTTGCTCCTGTATGTCTGGGGCTGTGGTACAGATGTCCAGCGCTTCAAATGTTTGTACGACACTAACACGCCATTTCATACCTTCTCCAGGATGTAGTCTGGAGTTTCCCTGGCTCTTTTTCACCTGATTTGTTTTACAGAGCCTTTCCTGCTGGATTGACAGTAACCTTGACGTGTCCTCTCTCCCTATTTAAATGTGATCCTGAGAGCTGAGAGCAATGCACATGTGGACTGAGGCAGCCGTGACGGGGCAGCTCGGGCCCCTCTCTCTACTTTAATGCCTGGTATTAACAGGGCCCAGGATTAGAGTAACTTTCTAATGACTACAACGTGACATGAACTAAAATGGTGTTTAGTGTTGAATAAAACCTGTTTTCCTTTCTTACCTTTTGCTGCTGCAGCTTTTGCTTTTTATCTCCCAAGTTATTACCATAAAATTAAACAACAAAACCTTATATTTACCTGCATTATTTTTATTTTTTTACACTTTTTTATTGAAGTATAGTTGATGTTCAATATTATATAAGTTGCAGGTGTACAATATAGTGATTCACAATTTTAAAAGGTTATGCTATAATTATAGATATTACAAAATATTGGCTATATTCTCTGTGTTGTATAATATCTTTGAGCTTATTTTATACCTAATGGTTTGTACCTCTTAATCTCCTACCCCTATGTTCCCCCCCGACCCCTCTGGTAACCACTGATTCATTCTTTATACTGTGAGTCTGCTTCTCTTTTGTTGTATTCACTGGTTTGTTGTTGGTGGAAATATAAATTGGTGCAGCCACTGTGCAAACATTATGGAAGTTTCTCAAAAAACTAAAAATAGAACTACCATATGACCCAGCAGTTCCACTCCTGGGATATATATCCAAAAAACAAGAACACTAATTCAAAAAGATACATGCACCCCAATGTTTACAGCAGTATTATTTCCAATAGCCAAGACATGGAAGCAACCTAAGTGTCAATCAACAGATGATTAGATAAAGTAGATGTGATATATATACACAATGGAATACTACTCAGCCATAAAAAAGACTGAAATGTTGCCATTTGCAGCAACATGGATGCACTTGGAGAGCATTAGGCTAAGTGAAATAAGTCAGACAGAGAAAGACAAATACTGTATGATATCATTTATATATGGAATCCATTATTTTTTATAGGGGCTTGTTTTCTATATCCAGACTGAAATTGTTTTGGATTCTAATTCATTCACAAAATATTTGTTGAACATCTTTACTAGGTAAACGTGATCAATAAGGAGTGAGTTGCTTGCTGCTATCAAGGAACTCATATTCTAGGGGCTTTGAATTACTTTAAAATACAATCAGATTACTATTGTTTTTTTTCCTAGCTTCATCCAAGCTTTTAAAAAATACAGAGTTCAAGGTTAAGGGTGGCACCTTTCTGGAAGCTTTTCCCAATACTGACTTTTATAGGTTAATAAGTACCACATCATTCAACTAGCATAATAATTATTCCTGAACATTCATATTCAGGCTGAATTCCAGATACTTTATGTCTTCTGTTGTCTCCCATCTCTCCCTGTTCCATTGCTTCTGTCTCCCTAGGGAGGAAATGAATTTAATGTATCTTTCTGAGACAGAAGATCCTAGTTAGGCCATCTCCCTCTTTGAGGCCATCTCCCACATTCCCTGAAACCCTATTTGGCTTGAAATAGCAATAGAAGGAGTTGTAATACGGATCATAGTAACGGCTAACATTTACCGATCAATTACTAGCTTTCATACTCAGTATCTGATGCTTAACTGAATTTTCAATTAATCTTCACAATAGCTAAATGATGTAGATTCTATATTATCCTCATTTATGTATGAGGAAGTGGAATCATAGAGCATTAAGCAACCTGTCTAAAATCACACAACTAATAAGGATTGTAGCTATTTCCCGGCATCCTTAACTGGCATGTTAACGGCCCTTCCTGAAAATCAAAACCATTGCATGTCCTGTCTAATGTGATCCTTCAACAGCTGCCTGTGGGTTACTCTAGGAAGATAAAAATCATTTGTAAGCAAGTCATGAACTTTAAAATGTGGTCTGCATGTAGAAGAATGAGGGCTCTGATTAAAGCCTTACCTCACTGCCCCGCCTTGCCTGTGTGCAAGTTCTGATGTGCATGGTAACTCATCCCCCTTTTGGCACCTTAGGTTGGAGGACCTGTGGTCTAAGTTCACTTTTTGCAGGTGAGATAGTAGCTGGGGGCCTCCTTCCATCCACGAGCTGAGTGAAATTAATTTCACAGCCCTCAGGGATTCACAGCCTCATCTCTGTGAATTTCTAGAGGACTTACCTCTCAGGAGCACGTGGTCCTGTCTCTCTTCCACCCAGGAGAAATTCAGCTCCCTTTTTGATTTCCCACAAAAATAGTATTTGTTCAGAGAATTTTGAGTTGATGGGTGGACTGAGTGCGCTTTGAGACAGGGTTTATATGTTGCAGAGAAAACAACTTGAAACGGGAGGGTGGGTCTGCCTGGTCGTGGATTTCCACGAGATGAGTGGAGCTGAGCAGCCTGGGCCCCTTACCTGCATGTGTTTCCTTCGACGATCTGCTCTTAACTTGAAATTTGGGGTTCTTTTGTTTCCTAATGAGAACCACCAGAATTGTGTGAGCTGCTCCCTACAAAGCCTAGACTAGCTTCTGCTCATGATTTTTAGTGTCTTTCAGCTGTTTTTCTAAGGTAACGTTTTCTTCACTTTAACTCCCCAATTTTTCTAATCTCTCTTCATCACCCAAGTTCTTTCTCTTCCTCTTACTTTCTTCCTTTCCTCTGTCAACAAAACCCATCTATTTGTTTCATTTGAATTTATTCTCCTCTCCAACGTTTTGGTGCTCCAAGGGGACGCTGCCCCAAGTTCGCTATCTTTCTCCAGGATAGATCCCACAAGAAAAGGACTTCTCATGCCAATTCTTTCAGTTAAAAAAGTTTCTCCACCTCATGACATAAGAATTTACCTCCATTCTTGTTCAACATTGATTACAGACTTTTCAACTTATTGCACAAAAATATCTGTCTTTGATCCCAATGGGTCTGTTTCTTATGAGAAGAGTATGCATGTCTATTGCTGAATTCTAATTTTAAGCCAACCTTTTGCCTTCTTAAGCAAAACCTATACCTTTGTCTCACTTCTCTTTTTTATAATTCATTGGGGGTTTTACCTATTCTTTGAAGCTCACCCATGAACCCTCAGGCCAGCTGATACCATGTTAAGTATCCCTGAAGTACAATTACTATTACCCAGAATACATGGCAAAATGTGCTGAATCACTTTGAAAATTTATCTTTATTCTCTATAGTTTTAACTTTCCTATTCTGTTCTTTGAGATCTTTTGGGGGAGATGTTCTGCGTGAACACAAGGTGTGGAATTACTATATTCTTACTATTTTGTGGACCGGACATTCTGTAGTGGGTTGAAGTCTACCATAGGGTTTAAAATATTTTTTTTTTTATTACAGCACAAAGTGACTCTTCTCTTTGAAAACACATTAAAGGTTGAAAAAGTCATTAGGATGTGAATGTGGATCTCAGGATTTGATGTACTACAGTTGGAGCTGTTATATTAATGAAAGTGAGATGATCTTGGAAACGACTCACATAGTCATAAAGTTGTAACACACAGTGGGATCCATTAGTATA
The DNA here is from genome assembly GCF_048773025.1 of Camelus bactrianus. Classification (NCBI taxonomy): domain Eukaryota; kingdom Metazoa; phylum Chordata; class Mammalia; order Artiodactyla; family Camelidae; genus Camelus; species Camelus bactrianus. Next base: position 20,330,201 of record NC_133540.1, read on the forward strand.
TCTGGAAATGATGTGATGTTATCAGAGAAAATGGGTTTTGTCTTAATGGGGAACAAATATGAGCAGAACATACAGCTGAATTTTAGAAGACTCCAAGAGGACTTAAAAGCTAAAAGTACCCCTGTCTCTTAAAAGTCATTGAAATAGAATCTATTATTGAAGATGATTACACTGACAATGATGGTATTATTGAATGTATCAGCTAAGAAAGGCAGAAATTAAATACTATAATATTGTGACTTTCCACCTAGCTTTTCATCCATACAGCATCTCTGCTGATACACAGAAGTGTCTCCTGTGCTTGCGTCTTACGTCGGCAGCTTCAGAATCGGACATAAATTCCTTCCTCTGAAAGCCATTCCAGTCCCCTGTTTTGAAAAGTGGCTTTTGAAATAGATGTTGGGGATAAAAACCAAGACATTAAAAATTCACTGTTTATTTCCTGGGATTGCAATTAAAGTGGAATGGTCACTTGGCCTCCTATGTTAGGGGAATGTGAGCAAAATTTCTTAAGGCAAATGCACAAGCAACTGGGTATGCCTGAAGTGGGAAGCCTGCTCGACTAGCTCTGGGGTGAGTGCTGTGACGGAGAGGAGGCCACTCACCCTGATGAGAACTTCTGGAGTCACAGCCCAGTGAATTTTTGATCCCAGGGTCTCTGAGACGTCTCACCCGCTAAGTAGTATTTGGAAGTCTGTAGTGTTACCTTATTACCATCTTATAATTGACTCTGATCCTGAACCGAAGGAAATCTCACCTCTCAATTTAGAAACAATATCTTCAGATGATTTCACATGTTCCACTCGTAACCTGCAAAGCCGAGTAGGCTATACAAAGAAAATGTATTTTCTGTGTTTAAGCAATCATGTATGTGACTTGTTGAAAATGGATAAAGTAATAATATATAATCTGTTCAAAAATCTGGGGACTCATAAACTAAGGCTAATGACCATAGGGGAAGATTTTTATGAAGATGTTAATGTTTTAAAATAAAATTGTGATTTCTAGGGATAAGCAGAAGCCTTAGTAAGGCAACCAACTGATATTCATTAAACTGGTATCATTATGAGTAAGACAATCATTTATATGTTTTAAAGATGATGAAGGGAGTTAGGAGGTGATAAGGGTACTCATACCTCTGGCAGGTGGTTTAGTCTGGAAATCCTGAGGTTGCTACCAGCCTGTCCTCCACTGTATCTCGATACAGATCACAGCACCTTGAACACTGCAGATGTTTAACAAACGTTCATTGAATGAATAAATGAAGCTATCATGCCGGCCCTCTGGTAGCTGACAATTTAGCTGGGGAGATAGACCCATAAAGACATCGTAATTCTATGCTTGTGTTAATGATAATGATGATGGCCATTTGGAGGGTATTTCCTTTGTGGTAGAAACTATGGTAGGTGTGGGACATCTATGATTTCTAATCTTTTAAACAATCATGAAGGATAATAATTATAAACTAGTAGCTGACACTTGTCTAATGCACCCTACGTGTTAGTCTTTTTTCTCTGTTTGAGAGAGGATGTGTTAGAGATAAGAAAGTAGGCAGGGGGCACTCATTTTTAGGCAAAGGGCACACCCTACGTCAAGGCATAGAATAGCTTGTTCAGGCACCGAGGTAGTTGCTTTATTTCAATGATCAAATCACTTGTAAATGATGTTGGAAGGCGGTTTTACCCGAGAGCTCCTGCCAACCTGACCTTCGTGTGACATGAGTCATTATTTTCCGTGAAAAGTGAACTTTTTAATGTAAGATCAAACTTAACTCCTTCTCTAGTCTATGCTGTTACAGACCATGGTCTTGGCTTCATGACGGCTGGAGGGGAGCTGGTCAGGATTCCCTCTCTGTCCGGCCAGAGACACTACAAGTGTGACATCAGTGAGTGTCCCAGCGAAAGGAGAAATTACACTGTCCTGAGTCTTAAAACTCTTACCAAATGTTCTTTTACACTGTGGAAGGCTCAGACTCCTGTAAATCGAAGAAATGCTGCCGAAGTCGCTCTCAGGCTGCCTCCCCGGCTCCCCACCGTGGCTTTTATGTCAGCATAATGCCAAGACACAAAGCAAGCGCGTGATTCTCAGCCGCTCTGAAAAAAGCCACTTGGGGTTTCTCTGTCTTTAAAATATGGCAAAAGTGATTTCAGCAAATTATGAGTCACATTAGTGCGAGGAGGTGACAAATTACAGATGAAACTGAGAAATCCCTCCAGGAGAGGTTTCTAATAAAATTGTCAACACCCTTTTCGAGGGGCCCAGCTGGAGGCGGCCGCAGTCTTTAAGATCACACGGCCCCGGACTGCCTTTTCTCTCCTTTACGGAAGCACTAACATCAGCCACGGGTGGTAAGCAGCAGCCAATTAAGCTCCCACTTTGAAAATTAATAGCATTATGCAGTGTGACAGTCTCCTGGTCCTGGCCTCTGTGTGTTAACCCTTCGGCCACGGTTACTTCTCTGCTTCCCCAGGGAGTATGTTTCATTCAGCAGCCAGGGCTGCCAGTGAGCCCGCCCGTCTCTCCTTCCTTCTCCCACTGAGCTGGGGCCTGTGTGAGCAGAGATCCCCTTCCCGGGACCAACCCCCCTCGCAGTGCCTGTCGCCGGCTTCCCCTGTGGACACAGGGGTCCACATGCGCTCTAGCAGAGGGTCATAGCGCGTGTCTTAGGTCCACACGTTTCCTGCTGGGGATTCCCAGGACCAGAAGGTACAAAGGTGACGTTCCATTAGCTGCATTTTCTCCTACGACCTGGAGCCATTTCCACTAATAAGACTGAGAGCTGCCTATTGAATTTAAAACTACATTATAATTAGTCTTCATATGGATCGCATAGGGGTCCTACCCCCGTTTCCTTCAGACTCTGTTGTCGTTGTCACTAACACACACGCCCCATTTCAAGCCACATCTTCACGGGGAAGTTTGGATGATGACAGTGAGCATCTAGGTTGTAACGTTCCTGACCTCCACTCCCAGTTACCGTCCATCCCGTAGGTTCGTGGAAGATTAACCTTTGTGTTAATATTTTCTGTTTGGGGACTTCAGATTTTCCCATATTTCTACCACGTTAAATCGAATGTGATTCAGGGAGTAGGTAGCAGTGGGCCAGGAGGTAAAAGTCCTATATTTGACTTCAGTGATCTACTTATTCAGGTTTTTCCTCCTTTCCTTGTCTATCACTGCATTTCTTTCATTTCAACAATATACTATGAGCATGGCCAGACCCAGTTCTATCTTTCCTGGTAAATAATCTGCAGACTTTTCTGACACACTGCCGTTATGGTTCTTGGTCAATTACTTCTTGTTTGGAGATGATTTCAAAGAACAAACTTTCACGTTATTTAAAAAAATGTCCACACATTTTGCATGATACTCCACAATATCCTTGTGTTCAGTGAAAAAAAAAATTATGCTTCACATCACTTGCCATTCAGTCAAGGTCTACAATGCACATCGTATTTATCTTGTGGAATTAGGGGAGGCACACGTGTTCCCTGTCATCTCTCCCTGCAGGACACCATCTTCACAGAGAAGCTGTGCACTTCCTTGCTCACTTCTGCGTTTTGTGTGTGTGTGTGTGTGTGTGTATGTGTTTTGTCTCCCTGCTTCTTCACATCAAGTCAGCCTCATCTCCACTTCTTTTTTGAAGACTTCCTCAGGTCCCGCAGGTTGACAGGTCTTCCTCCCGCCGCCTTTTAGTTCTTAAAAATCTGAATGCTGCTCCACGAGTTTATTGGGCACCTGATTTGAAAAAAAAGAGAAAAACCTGCTTCTCGACTGTCTTGTACATTTCACCTGTTTTAATCATGGTTTCCCAGGTCGACGTTAAGTTCCTTAAAGGCAGAGGCTGTATTTTAAGCTGAATGAATGTCAGCAAGAACACTCCATCCTCATCTGGGTAGGAAATAGGTTCTCAGTAAACCCTTTTTGAGTGGGTTAGTGGCTGATTGTGGAGGGTTTCTCAATTACGGGCATGAGAGTTAAAAAGGTGAAAATCAACGATATTTTTGTTTTGATAGTTGGACCTTCCAACTATCAAAACAAATAAAATGACAGACAGATGTGTTTCTTCACAAGGCAACTCTGTGTTATTGGTACAGCAGGCTGAGGATTTCCAGTGGTGGTGATGTCTACACCTGGTGGGTTACAACTCACCACTGGATGTACTGAGAACACATGGGCAGAAACTCTTCATTCCAAGCGACCTTTTTGTTACAAGAGTGATAAACTGTGCTTTCATTTGTATTTTTCTGGTTCGCTTTATTTAATTTCTTTTTCTTGTGTTAAAGAGCTCTTACGGACGCGTCACTTAAATAAATGATTCCACTGAGGAACAAGTTTAGGGTAAGGATGATCTAATTAATTTCACTCTGACTGCTAATTGTGGTTAATTTTTCTGAAACCTCGTTATGCTTGTGGTCTTCCCGCACCTTTCAGTAGTTGGCTACATACTGTTTTTTTTTTTTTTTTCCCTTCTAATAATTTTTGTACAGATTCAGTCCACCTCATCAGGGCAGAATCTGTTCTTGCAAATACGTGTGTACCCCGCTGTGCTGGGGACCCTAAATACACAGATTGGCGTTCCAGCCTGAGCTGAGACAAGGCAGAGCTGAGCAATGAACAGTATACCTTCAGAGGAAAGTGCCAGAAGGCTAATCCCTTATTTCATACTCAATTTGCATTTCATAATAGTCCTCTGCCCTTGCGTGTGTATATAAACGTTTCCCTTTTCAAATGCTTTCACGTTATAAGCTTATTTCACCCTCTTTGGTATTTTGTTCCATTGGTTCCTGACCTTTTATGATAACAGTGCCTCAGGTTGATTTTATAAACTACACATGACACTTGTAATTCAGTTTCTGTTATCCTTTGTGTCAGAGCAGTTTTAAATAATCCTTTTATAGGAGAATTTTGCTTTTGAAAAACCAAACACCATTCTTCTCAGTTTTATAGTTCAGAAGGTTTTCTGTAGGCTTTTAAGTATCTTTAGCGGTTTATAAATTTTCTCAGCACATCCAGTGACGGGTTGTAACCCACCAGGGTTAGACATCACCGTCACTGGAAGTACTCAACCTGTTGTAGCCTCAATACCAAGTTGCCAACCAAAGGGACACATTTGTGTACCACCTGTCTGCTCACCTACCTACCTGCCTCTCACCTCCAATGACTCCCGGGGCCGGGAGATGGAGTAGATGGGACCCTGCTTGTCAAGCGTTACATGCATCTCATTTTCCTCCTTCCTCATGGCAAAATCTCTGTTTCTTTGAAATTTGCAACCTCACTGCCCACAACTTCCATCAAACTCCCGACCCCTCCTCATTCACTGAAAAATCTAGCTCCCAGCTCCTGCAGTCTTTCTCTCTAGTCTCACCACACTCACTCTTCATGGTCAATTCCACATTCACATGGATGATCCAACCACATGCTGGCCTTCCACGTCGTAACTCTGCTCATTTCCAAAGATCTGTTCTCCACCGACCTCGGTCGCGTACTACGGCAACCCCTATTCTTCCACTTCACGTATCCTGGTACTTTCCGATTCCAAAACTCTTTGGATCCAGTCAAAACCTCGCATCCATTTTTATCTTCTATCCTCCTCTTACTGTTGCTTCCTTCACATCCATCAGAGAGTCCACAGTTCAGTTTTCTGCAACAATCGCAACTTCTCTGCCTCTTTCTTCCTCTATTTTCTCAACTGTCAAAATTCCAGACTTGGTTTATACCAAATTTTTCACCTTTTCTGTGGCTTCCTTGGAAAAGCTAAGTAATTTATTTTTAAATAAAAATCATACGACACTGTATGGTCTTTACAGTAAATGGTATTTTATACTCTTTATTTGTAAATAAAATTTTACAAATAAAATTTACAAATTTATGAACGTGTGTGCTGTCATTTTTGGGTGGGGGTAAAATTTATAATAAACTTGTGTTTGAGATATATTTGCTTAGTTTTTTTTTTTTCCTGGAGAGTTTAACAAATGTTGTCAAACATTTGCCAGTACAGTACTGCTAATATACATGTTACACAGAGCATATCCCAAAAAAGACCTCTTATTCCGTCTTCGCTGCCCTCCCCCAATCTTCCGCATCCTGGCAAATGGTGTAATCATGCTATCTCTTGGAAAATACTAAAATCTGGTAGTCATGCTTGGTTACCCCTTTTTCTTGTTTTTTACATCCAAACAATCAAGTATGTTATTTCTACTTAAAACATAAATTACTCAGCAATTCAACTGTCATTTGCTTAGACCATTGGAAAATGCTCAAACTAGACTCCATCCTTCTAGTGTTTTTCACCCACTGTGGTGATTTTTTATTTATCTTTTTAATGTGAATCAGATCATGTCAGTTCTTTCCTTAAAACACCGCTGTGACTTCTCATTGCCTGTCATAAGAACTCATGCCTTACTTAGTCAGATGCACTTAGGCCGCGTGACTCTTTTTCTTGTCACAAAATATAACAGTGATGTTATAAAAAGTCCTTCTTTCGAAGACTGCTGATACACAAAGGATACGCCGGAGATGATTATTCAGAAATGAGGCCTTGCTGATGTGTCCCTATAAAAAAGGGTAAGATCTTGCCAAGCCTGCATTAAATATTGGAATTCACAAATTTACTCCTTTTCTACTGCTCAGGTTGGAAATTTTCAGCTGCATTCATGTTGAACAGCATACACTTCTCCAGTTTTCTCTTGGCTTAGACTATTTTTGGCTGCCTATAGCAGAAAGGTGAGTTTTTCACCAGAAGTCATGTTAGAACACCTTATATTTGGGGTTTACTTGCTCTTTTTGCAGAGATAAAAGCACAGAGCTGGCTTTGGAACATGACGTGGGGTGTGTGTGTGTGTGTGTGCATGTGTGTGTGCGCGTGGTGGCATGCATGTGCACATGAGCAAGAGAATGAACACAAGTCTCTCATGCACAACCTTCCATGATAAGGACCCTGCTAACCACACCTATCTGGCTTCTTGCAACACTCTTCGTAGTATCTGACTCCTCCTTTTTTAAAATATAAAGTTTGGGTTCTTTCAAGGGTCTTTCACTTGATACTATTTACTCTCTTTGTCTAGAGGAGAAAAATTGAACATTCTTTCCTCCATTCTTGTACACCTGGTTCTTTATCTTTCAGATAATAGTTCCAATATCACCTTCTCAGAGAGGCTTTCCCAGACCTCCACACTTAAAAGAACCTCCCCTGACACCCACATTACTACCAATCTATCATCTCATTTGTTTCCTTTTAAATTGTGAAATTATTTCCATGGTTTACCTGTGGTATGTCTATTTTCTGCGCCGCACTACAGGCTTTATGAGGGCAATGATGTGGTCAGGACTACGCACCAGAGTGTTCCCCAGGGTTTACGACGGACCTTGCATATGGCAGGTCATCAACTTAAAATTGCTGGGTAAGAGAATGAGTGGAGAACAGCGAAAAATCAGAGTCGTTAGGAAAGAGTCCTTGTGAAGAAATGAAGTTTGTGGAGAACTCTTTGAGATGTGGCGATATCCATGCTCCGGTTGGATGCCTTTGCATAAGAAGCCTGGTTCCATGTCTAGATGTGTGCTGATTGCTAATCACTGAGATACCTTCTTAGGCACAACAAGCTGCCCACGATGTCCGTTTCTTCCTTGCTTAGGTACCAGAGGCCCCTCTGCTCGATCTCCTGGGGTGATGTTACTAGTTTTTCAACACCTTATTTCCTGTTTCTCCCAAGGCTACTCTCAGTGTGGAAGACAATCTTTTAGGTCCTTATTTCAGTCCCCCTCCACTAAAGACATAAGTTCCCTCCATTTTAGGGATTCCACTGTTAATTATTCAAGGAAGGGGATTATACAAAGAAATAATACAAGAACATTATGAAATTAAAGGATCTCACAAAGTTGCTTGGTGAAATTCATAAATCCATCCTTCATGGTTCCCTTGTAAATATGATTTTTATCAAGGTGAGAATTTTATATGTTAGTAGGATGACTATGAATCAGTGAGGATTAGCCACTTTAGGTATTTCAAGCAGAAAGGGATTTGAAAGAGTGAATGAAGGCCTTATGAAAGCACTGGAAAGGCCAGAGTAGTAAGTATCAGTGAAGGTGGCAAGACTTTTCACATCTGGTCCAGAAAAATCAGGAAGTTGATGCTGTCTTCTCTTCCAGAATCATCTGGAAACTCTCTCATACACTTATAGTTTAACCCATTCACATCCTGGTGGGAACTTAAAGGAGGTGACACTGGAGGTCACTGTAAAATCTCATGTCTGCTGAAGTCCATGCGTCCATTCACCACTGCTTCTGGAAGACGAAGGCAATGGAGTCCATGTCTCTTCTGCATCCAAATCTCACATAAAGTTACCTCGCTGGCTGAATGTGGATCACATTGAGGCTCTGGACACAAGGAAGTCTGGGAAAGATATTTCTTGGGCTTCTAGCCCCTGACATTCAAGGAAGAACCTAGACGGTGGTAGAGATAAATCCTGGTTGCCAAAACGAACAGGCCATACCCCAGACAAACTAAATAAGCATTGTCATCCCCCACCTTCAGATGAATGGTAACAAAAACAGAGCAAAGTAGATCCCCTATAGATACCGTGTTCTCCTCTGGGGAGTTGCTGATTAACAGATTCTTGTGCTGCTGAGGGTCTTATCTGGACACAGTATTTCACATCCATTCTTTCTGGTTTTCTGACATATAGCAAAACTGAGAAGAGCATTTTATGAGGAAGGTGAAAGGGTGAAAGGGTCAAATGGAATTTCCATTGATTCTGGACAACGACTGCCCTTTGAAAATTTGAGAGAGAAGGAAAAATATTATTTCCACCATCACACTGCTTGAAAAGCTAGCTGAGGAGACAAGATTAAGGCACCTGGAGCAAACTGAGAACAAATGTGCTCGGTGATGACAATAAGCTTGATTCTGTAGCTTGTCTTACATGGAAGAAAATATTGGTTTGTTTGGAATAATGGAAGGAGGTTTGTTGTCTGAGCCTTAAAGATCGATAGGCCTTGGAGTGGTGGGAAGAAGGGAGGAGCCTTCAAAGTGTGTGTACAGAGGAGATAAACCAGGTAAACAAAGATTGGAATGGGCACCCAAAGAACAGTGGGAGGTTTACAACAGTTTCTCATAATTTCTATCTCTCACATGAATTCATTTACAAAGCAGGGACAGACTCACAGACATAAAAAACAAGCTTGTGGTTACTGGCGGGGGGAAGGGGGTGGGGAGAGATAAACTAGGAATTTGGGATTTGCAGCTATACACTACTGTATCTAAAATAGATAAACAACAAGATCCTACTGTAGAGCACAGGGAACTATAGTCAATATCTTGTGATGGCCTATAATGAAAAATAGTATATCTATATACATGTAACTGAATCACTATGCTGTACACCAGAGACTAACACAACATTGTAAATCGACTGTAATTCAATTAAAAAAAATTCTGTCTCTTAATTTGGCCCTGCCAATTCATTCTCCGTAACAATTACCAACGGCTCTGCATTTTCTTTCCTGCCATGACACACGAAGACCACCAATGTTAGGACATGTTCTCAGAGATTTACCCAGCATTATGCAAATTTCACCTTAGCTATGAGTCTGCCTGTCTCTTTCCCTGTTGGAGAAGCATATCAAAAAATAAGTGAAAAGTAATGATGAATATTAGCAATGACTTCCAGTTTGGAATTGGAGAAACCTGCCAGGAAAGAAGTGACTTACTGATAAATAATTGAGAAGATGGTTAACTTGCTCCTTTATAATTTTTTAAAGAGAATGTTTCACAAACTTTCCTACTTTACTGATAATGGATAACTTTCAACATGCCTCCACACTTTGGAGACACTTCTGGGAATTGTAATACTGGAATTGAGGATGGCTGTACCCAGGTGTCACGGAGAGAGATGCAAAATGCAAATCTAGCTTTGTTACCTTTTCAGAAATCATTCTGTGGTTTCCTTTCATAGCTATGTTTCTTAACATGTTATCCAATCTTGTCCTTGCCCATCTCTGTGCCCTCATCTTTAATCTCTCCCCACAAGGTGTGTGTGGTCCAGTACCACTGTGGCATTTGGCTGCGAGCATTATGCTATTTTTGCATCACACTGTCTTTGCCAGTGTTCTTCCTCTATATAAAAATATTACCAAATCCAAACTCCTTCTGCTCGCCCCATGTCAGGCCAATAAACTGGGGGACGAAGTGTTTGTTAGGGCAAGGAAAAATGACTTTATTCAGAAAGTCAGCAGACAGAGAAGATGCAGGACTAATGTCCTGGAGAACCATCTTCCCCAAGTCAGAATCCAGGCTCTTTACATACTAAAAGGGGAGGGGATGTAGTTGCTTGTTGCAAACTTCTTAATGTTGGAATCCTTTGTTCTTGCAGGTGTCCATGTAGATCAGGCCATGGTGTTCCTGTAAACCTCCAACAAGACAAATGTTTTCTTTTCTGCAAATTTTTATCTTTATATGAATGGGAAAGTGTTAACCCTTAGAGGTCAGAGCCTTGAGGATGGGCTCTCCTGTCTATTTCAAGCTCTAGGCAACATCCTTTTACAAAAGGTGCAGAACCAGCATGACTGAGCCCAGGAAACAGAGCACAGGGTTAGAGCTAAAGGAACAGGTCTAATATGAAATCATATTTTTCTTCCCTATTATAAAAATGCCTCCCCTACCAAGCATGTTTTAACTAGGTTAATTTTCTCTTATCCTTAGCAATTGGTGCAAGCATCAACTTCTGCAGAAGACTTTTCTTAACCTTTTGCAGTGAGTTTAATGTCCCTGGATTTTCCTAGAAACCTGATTATGCTTTTATCACTGCACATCCTATAGTTTATTACCTGTTTGCATTTCTGGCTTCATCACGAAACTATAAACTGTCCAAGAATAGAAACCATGTCATTTGAATATTGATCACTGTACTCCTTGTACTTAGCAAAATACCTGACACATGAATTGAACTTGGAACTTGAACTGAACTGAACTGCTGCAAAGCTGAGGAAAGTATTTGAAAAGCCAGGTAGTGACTTTAGGGAGGTTGGAGATGGCAGGCTCAGGAGGTCAGGATACATGCAGTGGAAAGACATCTTAATTTTGTAGCTTTGTACTCAGCACTTAAAGGGAGCTCTACTCCTACTTCGTTTCTTCAACTATCTTGGGAGAAAGGGATTATTGACATTCTATAGATACGATGAACAAATGATGCTCAGAGATGATAGGTAATGTTCTCAGCATCACAAAGCTGGCAAAAATGGACTGGAGCTTTAAACTCAAATCTAACTGTCTTTCAAGTCCTTCGACATCATGTTGAACAGTGTGAGGGAAGCAATTCATGAAAATGGTTATTTGATGTTACCACTCATTCACTGACTCCTCTCTAGAACCGTTTGGGTCATTTTTTCAAGCTTACACACCGTACAAGTGAATGCAGATTTTCTTTTATCAATTCCACGCCACTTCTTTGCCTCCTAGAATCCTGCATCTGCAGAGAGAGCCCTAAAGCACACAGCCTATTCCATTAGGTGGGATGCCACTCAAAGTGCCGCCAGCAAATACTTCTGCCAAAGGAAATTTTAGTACAAAAGTGCTGTTGAGGGCCATGGTGCCACCTATTTGTAACAGCTATCTGAAGGCATTTTCCTCTTCATTCTGTATCACCAGAGGTGGCGAATCCTTTAGTCCCTGTATTGTCGTTGTAGTCATTCTTCCCGGAATGAAGAGCTCACTCAGTGGTTGCCTGGGATGTGTCCAGCCAAGCTCTCGCTCCATTGTGTCTTGCTGATGTCAAGTGATAGGGGTTGAAAGAGGTGAAACTTAAAAGCTAAATCAAGCAACGTTTATTTCAGACAGACTGCCCCATATGCCTCTGAGAAACAGCGCATAAGCCACAAACGTTTTCCCAAATTTGGGTGAGAAAAACCGAGTTTAAGTAGGTCCTGCTTTTATATACTTTTGTATTCCTCCTTTCATAGCATGAATTACCCTTTTAACTATTTTCTTAATCTCTTAATTACCTCCTAGATTCCCAACTCTCTAAGTACAAAAATCACCTCTCTTTAATTTTGTTTTAGTTGAAGTGTTGATTTACAATATCATGTTAATTTCAGGTGTAGAGCACGGTGATTCAGAGATATATATACACACACACATATATATATATACATTTTATCTGTCAGGACTTTATTGCCAGCGTCTCATATAGTTCAATGCACAGAGAAAGCTCTTAAAAGGATAATTATTGAATGGATGAGTAAATTACAAAAATTCAATATTTTGATTATTGTGAAATTTTCACTCCATTACAGAACATAGTCACTTATGCCTTTTTGAGCAGTGCTTCTCAAACTTCACATACATCTGACACTGAGGATTTTGTTACGATGCAGAGTCAGCTTCAGCAGAGTGGAGAAGGGCCTGGAACTCTGTATTTCTAGCAAGCTCCTGACTGATGCCACGTGCTGGCCCTCAGGGACCATGTTTAGAGCAGCAGCTGTTGGAACACCTCAATCACCAACTGCTAGCTTCATGTTACCACTTCTCCTGCGGGGTTATTTATTGGCTCGCTGGTCTAACTGGCCTTCCATCAGACATTCATTAGCCGTCGGTGGACAGATAAATCTCAGTGGCGACTTATCCTGCGGAACTCTACACGGGGCCTCCCTCTGAGAAGCAGCTCAATTGCAAGTGATCGCCTTAGAGGATGTGTCCTTGTGGCTTTTGATTTAGGGCTCAGATCTGAAATCCCCATTTATTTTCCCTGTGTCACTCTCTTCATACAAATAGTCCATCTCTCCTGCCAGCAGACTCTCAGGTCTGACTGTTTTCCTTATTGTCTGCTGCTTGAAGGACCTTGCTGAATAAAATGTGTGTGCCCGACATAGCCCACGGCCCCACTCAATGTCAGAATAATCTATCCAGAGATTTGAGAGTGATATAAAGCCCAACAAACAGCATCAGTGCATGCAAACGTCACTTTCTTTAGGGAGATTCGCCTTCTTCGCAATGACTGTAAATAGTGGGTTTCATGGGTTTCTGAGGGGAATTGGTGAGATCGTGTGTGTAAAGCATTGATCTCAGCTGGGTAATAAGAGCCCTATACTTAATAGAATACTGTACTCATGGTCGTTTAATTCTATTGTTGTTGCCCTGAGGTGTGTCCAGTGCCACACAATATAGTAATTTTACAGATTCCAATTGGAGCAGAAGAGCACGTTTTATATAAACTAGTTGAAAACTGAGAAATTCTATTCCTCGTCTCATTACTAATCCACGCTATTTACCGACTATCTGGTTTATTTTATTTTATTTTACTATACTTATTTATTTATTTATTTAAACATTTTTTTATTGAGTTATAGTCATTTTACAATGTTGTGTCAAATTCCAGTGTAGGGCACAATTTTTCAGTTATACATGAACATACATATATTCATTGTCACCTTTTTTTTTTTTGCTGTGAGCTACCACAAGATCTTGTATATATTTCCCCGTGCTATACAGTATAATCTTGTTTATCGATTCTGTACATGTCTGTCAGTATCTACAAATTTTGAAAGTGGGAAGGGACAGACTGGGATATCTGGTTTATTTTTAACAGCAGAGGAACAACCTTTCAAATCATTCGGTTCCAGCCAGTCTTTTTTCTTCCCCCTTCCTTTTTTAACCTTAAAAAGTGTTTAGGAAATGACTTATTATTTTCTTTTTTCCCCCTAAATATTTTCTGAGCCCTGTCAACTCTCTTTTCTCCTTTATTTCACCTCCTACCTTTTTTCCCCCCTATTTTTGATTCATGCTTTAATTTGATAACTTCTACTCCTTTCTTAACTTACTTGATCTTGTATTTAGGATAAGGTTACATTTCCCTTCTCCACTGCAGCCGTATTTACTGCGGTTCTTTCAATAACTGTTAGTAATTTAACCAGGACTTTCCCCTCTTGTTCTTGGGATATAATTTCATGGCTTTGGAGGGGAATCCGTGCATCTTTTCATCTTTAGTGATGGGTCTTCCTGTATTCTCAGGACCCCTCCCCCTCCATGTTCCCCACCTGCTCCAGTTGGATTCCACTCCCCGCAGGTGTTCCCCGCAGGGTGGGTCTCCATCCTTCTCCAAGGAAGATGAGGCGGGCCGGCCCCGAGGTCTCGGGGGCCGCAGCACCTTCGGGTCTTTCTAAAGACCCTGACGGAGCACAGGCAGCCTTTCATGCCCGTGCTCCGGGACGTTTGCTAGTTACTCCGCCCAGAGTCGAGGCTTTGCTTTTGGGCGGCATTTTTTGGGAATATATGAAATGAAGTCTGTGGGCCTTTAAGATCCTCAGGAATCCCTGTGTTTTCCCTCCACGTCCCCTCCCCGCGGCTGCTGCCACGCAGACGGGCTCTTCCGCTCACCTGCTGGGAGCTGTGGCCGCTGGTTGGGCTGGCCTCCCTCCCGATGCTCTGGCAGTTTTTGAGAGGATTTAGGGAGTGGTCAGTTAGTCAGTGGTCCAATCACCTGGGAAGCTTTTTAAAAACCCAGGCACCAGTGTCTATAAGAAGCTCCCTAGATTGTTCCAGAGTTCATGATCACAAGTAACTACTGCTCTACCTCAGTTCCATCTTACTTTTCCTTCCTTCCTTCCTTCCTTCCTTCCTTCCTTCCTTCCTTCCTTCCTTCCTTCCTTCCTTCCTTCCTTCCTTCCTTTCCCTTTCTTTCTTTTTCTTTCTTTCTTTCTTTCTTTCTTTCTTTCTTTCTTTCTTTCTTTCTTTCTTTCTTTCTTTCTTTCTTTCTTTCTTTTTCTTTCTTTCTGTTGTGTTAGTTTCTGGTGTTCAGCAGTGTGATTCAGTTACACACACATATTCTTTTTCATATTATTTTGTGTTATGGATTATTACAGGATATTGAATACAGTTCCCTGTGCTATACAGTAGGTCCTTATTGTTTATCTATTTTATATATAAATAGTTTGTATCTGCTAATCTCAAACTCCTAAATTATCCTATCCCAAACCTGCTTTCCCCTTTGGTAACCAGAAGTTTCTTTTCTAGGTCTGTGAGTCAGTTTCTGTTTTGTAAATAAGTTCATTTGTATCACATTTTTACATTGCACATATAAGTGATATCATATACTATTTGTCTTTCTCTGTCTGATTTACTTCACTTAGAATGACAATTTCCAGGTCTATCCATGTTGCTGCAAATGGTATTATTTTATTCTTGTTATGCTTGTATAGTATTCCATTGTGTAAATATACCACATCTTCTTTATCCGGTCATCTGTTGGATGGACATTTAGGTTGTTTCTGAGTCTTGGCTATTGCAAATAGTGCTCCTGTGAACATTGGGGTGCATGTGTCTTTTAGAGTTAGAGTTTTGTCTGGATATATGCCCAGGAATGGGATTGCTGGATTGAATGGCAAGTCTATTTTTAGTTTTTTAAGGAACCTTCATACTGTTTTTCATAGTGGCTGCACCAAATTACATTCCCAACAGTGTAGGAGGGTTCCCTTTTCTCCACACCCTCTCCATTGTTTGTTATTTGTAGAGTTTTTAATCATGGACATTCTGACTGGTGTGAGGTGATACCTCATTGTAGTTTTGATTTGCATTTCCCTAATAATTAGGGATACTGAGCATCTTTTCATGTGTCTATTGGCCATTTGTATGTCTTAATTGGAGAAATGTCTGTTTAGGTCTTCTCCCAATTTTTTGATAGAGTTTTTTTGTTTTGTTTTGTTTTGTTTTGGTTATTGAGTTGTATGAGCTGTTTGTATATTCTGGAAGTTAAGCTCTTGTCAGTCACATCATTTGCAAATATTTTCTCCCAGTCTGTAGATTGTCTTTTTGTTTTGTTGATGGTTTTCTTTGCTGTGCAAAAGCTTATAAGTTTGATTAGGTCCCAATTGTTTACTTTTGCTTTTGTTTCTATTACCTTGGGAGACTGACCTAGGAAATCATTGGTATGATTTATGTCAGAGAATATTTTGCTTATGTTCTCTTCTGGGAGGTTTGTGGTCCCATGTCTTACATTTGTCTTTCAGCCATTCTGAGTTTATTTTCATGTCTGGTATGAGATATGTTCTAACTTCTTTGATTCACACGTGACTGTCCAGCTTTCATCTTAGTTTTCAGTTTAATTGGTGGATGGTTTCCTAGCCAGCCCACAAAGCAGACTGGGACAGCTAAAAATGTTTCTTTTAATGCAGATGCAGAATTTCCTTTTCTTATAGAAATGTAAAAATTAAATCCCTTTTTCCAAAGCAGCATTCTGCAGTATCTCCTCTAGTTTCCCTCTCTTGCTATCAGAAAGTGCTGTGAAAAGGAAAGGACTTTTATCTTTATGGAAGGTGAATGTAGAAGAATAATTTCTCTTCTAGCACAAGTTGGAGCAAACAAGTATTTTTATTGTTAAATGTTTTCTTCTGCTTTTAACTGTATTCAAAGAATTGTTAGGTTTTTAGTTTCTTGGAGTCGAGAAGAGGTTTGCTTAATTTCATACTGTCCTCACAAAAGCAGAACAAATAGAATTTTACTATAGGAATTTGGTGCCAGTTTTTATATACATAAATAAACTTTGCTTCCATATAACAGTTAGATTTCCTTAGGTTAAGAGAGCACATTTAACTTCATTAGTTTTAACACTTAGAAAATATAGGGCATAAAGTGATACAGAAATGTGTTGAAGACATGAAGCTTCCTATGAAGTGAATGACTAAAGTGTCAAAATTCATTCAACAATTTTTTGTGTGTCTGTGTACCAATTGTGGAAACAAATAGTTATTTAGCATATATGCTGTTTAAGAGTTGAATGTAATAATTTTGTTAGGTTCAAACACTATGCAATTTTAGAAACACCAGAGAATAAATGATTTGATCACTTAGGGTTTATAAAATAACTTCAAGGAAAAAATAGTGTCTCATGAAAGTTAATTTTAAGAAAAGAACAATGTTTAAAATTAAAAGGATATATTTAGAGTGTGTTCTTTAGGATAGCTGGACTTAATGTCCAATTCTTAGTGAGCTGATCATTGGATATGAATCTCTGATTTTCATTTTTCTTGCAAATGTGTGTTCCTTTGTCTTATCATACGTATCTACATATGCAAACATAGATAATATGTTCATAAAATATGCATTTCTATAAAAGATGAGTTGTTTGTACAAGAAACATTGGCACATTCTATTTATACATTCAGGCTTCTTACCTTCTAACCACTGCAGTGTTACAACTCTGTGTTCTTGTACTTAAGTAAAGTGACATCACATATCCTTACAGTGAGGCCAAATGAGGTCTAAAGAAACTGATCAGTCCAGGAAGAGAAAATAAATTTAGAATTTTCAGAAAAGCTTTGTTTGCTTTGAAATATGACACAACATTCCAGTTTAGCAGACAGCTTTATTAGTCTATTTTATACCTCATATAAGGATGAATTTAAACTTGCTAAAAATTGCTTTTACAACCTGAAATAGATTAGCTCAGGGTGATGGGGGGGCTGATATGTGTCCTGCGTGTATTATGCAGGAATGAGAATACATTATTTACGTAACTTGGTATTAGTTGTGCAAATCATGAGCTTCAAAAGCAGTTTATCAGTATGTGTAGATTCTTAATGCACATTAAAAAAAAAACATAAATAGCAGAGTCTGTTTTATGCTCTTTTCAGATTCCCCAAAGGAGGAACTGCGTGTAATTTAGATTCTGGTCCATTACAAACAGCAAAGGTGGCTTCCATGAGGAGTGGCACCTTGCTTTAAATAGTAGCACTTGGTTATGTTAATAAACTATAAAGCTGTCACTCTTCTCCCTTTTCTATCACAAAAAACAGAGCAGTGAGCTTCGTACTGGACAGTGAGTATTTAAGTAATTGTCAGGAGTGATTTTTTTAAACTTTTTTTTAAGTTGAAGTTCAGTTGATTTACAAGTTATTTCCTATGTACAGCATAGTGATTCAATTATACGTACATATACACTTTCCTTTTCATATTCTTTTTCACTATAGGATATTACAGGATATTGAATATAGTTCCCTTTTCTATACAGTAGGACCTTGTTGTTTATCTACTTTATATATAGTAGTGTGTATCTACAAATCCCAAACTCCCAATTTCCCTGCCCCCATTCCTCCCTGGTAACTATATGTTTGTTTTCTATATCTGTGAGTCTGTCTCTATTATCTAAATAAGTTCATTTGTGTCCTTTTTAAAAAAATATTCTACACATAAGTGATATCGTATGGTATTTGTCTTTCTCTGTCTGACTTACTTCACTTAGTACAACGATCTCCAGGTCCACCTATGTTCCTGCAAATGTCAGGAGTGATCTTGATACAGAATTTAGCATAAAACACTGTATTAGAATTGATCACCCCAAAGGCTGTAAATACAGAATGTCTCACAAAGACCCTGACAAACGAGAAATTTATCAGAAAACAAGCTAATTGGAGATCACAAGAACAGATCAGCGGCAGCTGTCCTTCCCTGCCGGGTAGAGATAAGATTGATTGGTGCCACCATCAGCAAGCTCCCTTCGGCAACAGGAAGAGAACAAAAAGTTGCAGTTGGGGGGACTCGGTGTAAACCTACAGCTGGGGAGTTTCACAAGGAAATGGGGGGGGTCAATGAGAAAGCTCTAGGGATAAGGAATCAGCAGATGGCATGCCACAGAACTCTCACCACTTGTCACGTTGAATGTCATTATCTCTGTGCCTCGTGTCTCATAATTAGAAATGGAAACTGACATTTCTTTTCCTAGAAAAAGATGCTTGTCTTTCTAATATAGAATCTAAAAACAACCAGGTTATAGTTACCTCATTAACATCCCAAGAATTTCTAGTTCTTTTTATGAGGGAAGCTTCCACGTGCTTGCCTTAGGAAACATGCTATAAAACAGTAAAGAACTTTACAATCAATTCAAATAAAACAGACTGTCGCATTATGGGTTTCTGATTGATCGGCAACAGTGAATGCTTGAGAAACAGAAGACCCCTAGAAAATACTTTTAAAATATTATTTTTTTTTAGAATGTTAATCATCCCAAAACATATACCTTATTTTTATCATTCAAAATATAAAATGGGACCAGAGTTTGTGTGTGGCTCGAGATCTTTGCTTTATTGAATTTTCCCCTCTGGTGGAAAGATAATCTATGCATTCTAAAAATTGCAATTCTGTGAAGCAAGATGATCATCAAGGAACATGAATTAAATCAATATTTTAATTTTCAAATACATTATAAATGTCTCAGAAATATATGCTTAGGGAAATTATTTTTAAAACGGTCTCGAGGGTATAAATCAGTGTTGCCACATAAATTGTAACATGGAAAATTGATGGTTGAAAGAAGCCCAGCCATTTCTTTCCATTAAATGTGGTACAAAAACATCAATTTTCCAAGTGTCTTTACTTATGTTACCCAGTGAAAACACTGAGAAGTGGCGCAGTGTAGTGGGTAAAGGCATGAATTTTGGAATCTGATGGGCCTTGAGTCAAGTTACGGCTCAGCCACTTGACAACGATGTGATCTTGGGTATGTTTTTCAGCTTTCTTGCCTCCATGTTTTCATCTGAAAACTGGGACCAATGAATACTTTCAGCCTTACGAAGATTAAATGGATTAATGCATGTACTGTATTTAGCCCAGCGCCAGGCATATAGGAACCCAATAATGTAGAGTTTGTACTGTTTTAGGTTTAGTTCTTTGACTCTTAAAATTCAGTAACACTACATGGAAAAGAAACCTTGATTATTAAAAAAAAATACGCAGGAAGAACGTAAATTTGATCTACTTATTTTTGTTGGCTACAAACCTTTCCATTTCATACGGGTTGTATTTAAATGATGTTCAGATGAGGACTCTGCCTTTTCAGCTGCCTTTCCAGACGTCCCCCTTCCCCCCTCATTTTTCCCTTCCAGGACCCAGGGCTCACTTTTGGTAAACAGATACTCTGTTTCTGCCACCTTTGCCTTCCTCGTGTTGTGTCCTTTACTGAGAATATCCATTTCTAGGGCTTTCCCAATTTAAATCCTTATTCATTTTTAAACTCCTATACAAATCAAAATTTAAAAGCCACCTCTGTAGCTGCCATGGTGGGGGAAAACCCTCCCTCCTTTAAATATAGAAAATTCCATGTATTCCTTTTACCTGCGTATCCTGCCTTCTTTCTTCCATCGGCCTGAAAAGCTGTCTTATCATCTGTGTACCCCTCCCAGCAACAGCCTCTTGGCTCAGAGGAGATTCTCTGGGAACACTCACTGAATGAATGGGTGTTGCATTTGCGACGTATTTAAAATCAGTAGTGTTTTGCCAACACTGATTTTAACTACTCATGTCATGTTAAATAAATTCCTAAGAGGAAATTTAAAATTTTATTTTAATAATTATTTTTATAAATTTTGTAGAAGATTCTAAATGACCTAATCCTAATCTGGAAAAAGAAACCGAAGTTTTGTTTTTAGAGATAGGCCTCGAAGTTGAATATCCATCTGTGCTGATTATAGAGAGCCAATCCTGGTCATTCAGATTCCGGGCATCTTTTTCCTTTCTGCCTAAAATATTAGCTTGCCTGGATTCTTTGGATAGTTGCCTTAATTCTTCATTTCTCATGGGTTATTTCAATTCTTTTCAATTTTTTTTCCTCCTGTGGGTTATTTCAATTCTTGATCTTAGTTTTCTGATCCTCTTCCTTTGGCAAACAGCAAATTCTCTCCCCTGCAAAATCCATTTTAGTGTCAGTAATCCGATGGTAATGTGGCCCCCTATTCCTGTTTCATGGGCGGACAACCCTGTTGGAGATCACTGTCAACAAACCAGCCTTCCTGTTGGTCAGTCTGGTCGCCATGCTTACTGTGTGCCCAGTAGACCGGACCCTGGAGATGCAGAGGATGGTGACGGTATCTCGTACATGTTCAGTGTTCTGTATTTTTTCCTTCAAAAAACACTTTCATATTTGGTACAGTATAGACAAAAGAAGACATTGTGTTCTGCCTCTCTTTTTTAGCTTTGGATTTAACTGTGGCAGTTTTCATCATCAGAGATTGCAAATTACACGTAGAAATGTGAGGATGGGGTGACTGAGCACTTCTGCTGCGAAGCATGCTACATCATGTCAGTCATGAGTATGTCCATTTATTCGGTAAGCACCTGCTTGGTGCCACATACCATTTTAGATGCAAATATTTTTATCACAATCCTCTAGTTGGTGAGATTCCTTATACATGTGATTTTTAATGTTAAATGACTTTTTTACCCACTTTTTTCTTCAGGTTTATGGGGATATAATTGACACATGACAATGTGTAAGTTTAAGGTGTATTCATGTCAAAATGTAATTAACCTAAATTATAGTAGGTGACCCCATTTGGATGGATTAGGAGAGAGAATTCCTAGTAATTAATAGACAGTTATTAAGCATCCACCTTATGCAAAGAACTATAACACATTGATGGTCTACATAGAACAAGGAGAAGAAGAATTATAATTGGAGAAGAGTCTAACTGGCTGTGGATAGAGACAACTAATTTGGGGTAAATTTGGAACAACGAATGGAAAATGAGAGAATAGACTGTGGTCAGAGGGACAGAAAAGTCCAGGGCAGGGTTGTTGATGGAGAGGTTTTGCACATAATTAAAGACAGAGGAGAGCGAGAGTGAGCAGGAAAGCACTGCAGAGATGAGGACGTGAAGGCATCTAGAAAGAAGAAATGAATCCAGTTGAACAGCTTTGAAAACCAGAGGGAGAGAACAAGTAGCTTATTTGGGTTTTCTTTTTTTTTCTTTACAAGGGGGAATATTTGTTTTTCATGAGAAATATGAGGGTTACATTTCTTTTTGGAAAAATGAAATCTACTGAAGCTGTCAGCTTAGTGTTTGGAAGTCAGAACTCCAACCCAGTCAGAAAGGAAGCTCTAAGAAGCATCTCTTTGTCCTAAAGTGACCCAGCTGGTTGGTGG
The DNA here is from genome assembly GCF_048773025.1 of Camelus bactrianus. Classification (NCBI taxonomy): domain Eukaryota; kingdom Metazoa; phylum Chordata; class Mammalia; order Artiodactyla; family Camelidae; genus Camelus; species Camelus bactrianus. The sequence continues at coordinate 20,352,103 of NC_133540.1, forward strand.
TCGTTGTTTGGGGGTCCTGGGAAATCGCGTGATTTGTTCACTCGGGACACGCGCTGGTTACAGTCTTGCCTGGAAATCTAATTGAGGACACTTCCAGGACTTAAGAGAAAGAATGAGGGCAACAAAAGTCGTGTGAAGTATGTGTCTTTTTAAAAGTGGCCTAAAATCTCACCTGATTTCATCTAAATAACGTCAGTCGTGTAAATCCCTAAAGGACCCTGTTTGAGACTCAGTCCCATGAAAGCATTTTCTGAAAGCTAAATCAGCATTGTTTACAGTGGATTTGCTCTGCGATGTATTCCAACACAAGGCTTCTGCCAAGCGTTTTTGCTGCCATATGTACGCCTATTAATTAACTCCTTGTAAATGTCTTCCGTGTTCCCTTGTGTTTGCAAGTTTGCTGTCGAAGCATCACTTTTGCCACACAGCTTATTTCCCTTCATTTTAAATATGGAGGCTTTAGAGGACCCAAATGAATAGTACTCCTTCGTTTTCACCCACGTTTGTAACCATCTGAGAGAGAGAAATGGAAATTAGGCAAATAGGAATCAACATACCAACTTAAATACTGATGGAGCTGATTCTGAAAGGCATGGCTGATTTTGAGAGTTGCATGTTCTGGTATGTTGGAGGAACTGGCAGCCGTCTTTAAAATACGGAGTATAAGATGAGAGAGCTGTGAGGAGAATAAAGCTGAAAAGACCAGCAGGATCACGGATGCTCTGTACTCCACTGTGTTTGATTCTAGGCATGTGGATTTTGTAAGGAGTAGAGAAAAACTGAAGGAAGGATCTGGGGTCAGAGAAAGCTCACCCTGACTAAAATTATGAGTGGCATCAGGAAATGCAGAAGTTGGAGGCATGGAAACCTGACAGGTGCAGAACCACAAGCAAGAGGTAATTAATGTAGGACTGAAATGAAGCGATAGGAGCAGAAACAGAGCAAGATGCATGGACAGGAGAGTCGTCGGGGAGGTGAAATCAGCAGGACTCTGTCTGTATGTGGAGTTAGGGATGTTGGGCCTCGGGGACAGTTAGAAGTCTGAGGAAACTCCTCTTTGGTCTGGGAAAGTGGGTGGAACATGGCTGTTGTCTAGGCATACAGTGTTATTGCTCAACCACAGAGGTAGCTTTGCATTTATGTGACCCTTACTCACCAAGTGAAGTGTGAGTTGAGTGTAGGTCTTGTCTTGAGATGTGTGTTGTAATTATGAGAAATGGAATTTTAGAATTCCCACTTGAAAAAGGTTTTTTAGAGCATCTATGAGTAACAGTGAAGTCCTAGAGCAATTAGTGTGGAAGTGTCATTATCTGATGGATACATCTGGGTCAAGAGGTTGATGTCATATCTCCACTGATCGGCCTGCTTAAACATTCGTGTTTAACTTTGTCATCGAGAGACAGGCTACTTATCTTGAGTTCTGGGGATTTTTCATATCTGGATGAACAACTGAACTGATTCAGAATCGCCCGGAGCAACATGTACTCGTTTTTATGTTTTATTTCCTATCAAAAAATTCAATAGGCAGTAAGGAAAAACTTTTATGTTGACTTGTCAAGCTGAGAAGAATTAACACTTCAGCGTTACAAGGCAGCTGAAATCTTAGGCAGGATTTCTTGCAAGAGCATCCAATGAAAAATCATAGATATTCCGTATAAATAACCAAGGTGACTCAAATAGTAAGCTCTGAAAAAAAAAAATCTCAGAAATGAAACTGTAAAAACAATCATCTTAATGTGCCATTAGGTATTTGGAAATAGTTACATATGGATTAAAATTAGGGAAATAACTCTGAAAAATTAAAATTTGAAGTGTGTCTTTATGTTGAAATATTGATTTTATACTCTATTCTTGGCTTTCAAATATAAATGCTACCTGGAGAAGAGGTTACTATAAATAGTGAGATGACTAATATTTCTCTATTTAACTACTAATTACTTCAGTTCATTTGCTAAGGAGGATTTGGGAAATATATTTTGAATTTCTCCTTTAAATATATTTTTATCAATAATATAGTCAGAGTAGTTCTCTATGTTTCTGTTTTGGGTTTTTCTTTTCTGTGGTTTAATTAATGAGAAGATCTTTATGTTTAATTATCTCTCAGAATATTTGTTTTATTAAATTTGGGAAGTTTTTTTTGGGGGGGCTAATTAGATTGATTGATTTAATGGAGGGACTGGGGATTGAACCCAGGACCTCACGCCTGCTAAGCAAACACTCTACCACTGAGCTATACCCTCCCCCTAAATTTGGAAAAATTTGAAGGGGTTATATTTTCCTTATAAGAGGCCTAAACCAGAGCCCCTTAATAGATTAGGTAGTCACTGGTCTAGTAAACGTGGTGGATCCTGATGTGGGAAGCTGTTCGTATTCACATTGTATGGCTCCTGAGGAAGGAGGATCAATGGCATTTCTTGTTTCTGTGGAGTGGATTATGGTTGTCCCAGTGTCACTCCACTTCTTGACTCACAGCTGTGCTTTCCTTGTTGCTCGGTTCCAAATCACTCACGCAATCGAAACACAACCTGTAAGGATAGTGACTGAGCGCATTGAACCTTGTGAATAATTTGCTTAAAGTAGAGAGAGCTAAAGTGCTTTCCGTAATATCACTAGGATGCGTGGGTTGTAACTATATTTTCAGAGATGTGTATTACAAGGAGGTGATGGTTGTATCCTTCGATACATCCTCCAATATAAAAACACAGCCTGTTTGTAATAAGCAGTTCTGAAAACATGATTTCAAGGTTAAGAAAGAATCACTGGAAAGTATTTCCATGTTTTATAAAATATATTTGTTTTTATCAAATCTATTACTTAGGTACACCCTCAAATTTCATTTATTATTAGAATATTTATTAGTATCCATTAAAAGGAATAGGACTAATCCAAATTTGAACTTTGGCACAAGATTTTAATTATATTGAAAAAAGCAACAATAAAAGGGAGGCCTTTGAAATAACCTTAGGAATCTAGTGCTCCTCCAGGACATGGCCTTTTAAAACATCTATGCCTAGGATGTGCTGATCTCTTACGTTCTTCTAAAATCCACAATGTGCTTTTAGCAATGAGTCTTAAAATGCTTCCTTCTTTAGAGCAAACTTCTGAATTTTGATTGCTCCGACTTTACCATTTCCTTCCCCACTCTTTCCTGATGGGTTTGTCCCAGAAGAAGCCTGTATGTTACCAGGCTCTTCCTGTGTTCATTAATATTCCAACAGAGCATCACACTTTCCTCCTTTGTGCTTGTGTAATTTTGAAGCCTTTTCCCTATCGTGTTAACTAAACTGTTTCTAACTTTGAGCCTTAAATATTTTCATGGTTTGGAGATATCATTCGGGGAACATAAAGCTCTCATTTTGAAATTCGGGTTTTCCATGCTATTCAATATTGTACAAACGTCTGTCAAAACATATAATTTGAGATGTAGTCTTTCCTTTTGTGTTCGTATATTCCAGCAGTTCTTGAATTATTCTCCTTATTTTACATGCTAAAATTTCTGTTCCCGGAAGTTTTATATCAAAGACATATGTGTATGTATGTTGTAATTATAATTATACACATCTTATATAATAATAATATATATATACACATATCTTTAAATATATATTAATATATATATTGTATATGTATTAATATATACACAGATGTATTATGAAGTAATATATAAATACTTATATAAATATTTTTGTATATTTATATATAAAGTCATATATCAATACATATATAAAGTATATGTTTTTCACAGTGAAATGAACTTTTTTCCTTTTCAGGAGGGAAATGTACTTTCCTGTGCAGGTGCACTGAAGTAAATTCAGCAGATTTTCAGAGTTGCTAGACTGATGGAAAAATCACAAAATACATTAGTAGGGGAAAAGGAAAGGTGTTTCTTTTTTCACTCTCTGCTTGAAAAGTGACAGAATAAAAGAATCCTTGAGCAATGTGTCAAATAGAGCTTTTTCCCTCTCATGGAAGAAAAGAGTCTGAAGCTAAGAAGAGAAGGCAGCCTTTGTGAGTCTTACCTGCCAACCGTGCCGGTCTACCTGAGCCTTTTTTTTTTTTATTCGTACTTAACACATGGACCATCTTGAAATATCTAAGAATATCACGATGGAGAGCAGTGTGATCTAAGGATCTAAAGTGGAGCATCGATCGAATGATCAGGTCTGAAATGGAGCTTCAGTAGTTTTTGGTTGCTTAATAAGTGGTTCACACTTTGAAATACTTCCCAGCATTTTTAAAAACTGACATAGGTTGCGCATGGGAAAATTAGATCAACGCGTTGGACTCCATGAGTCTTACAGGCTCATGAGCCGTGGTGATGCTTTTGCATGTTTGTTTCATATACTCCCACCTGAGTCATCTGACGCAGTTCAAGGACGCCGTACGGTCTCCCTGGTTCTCAGTAAGAAATGTATCATTACACACGGGCAGACTTTTTCAAGAATGTTGTTAGCCACCTCACTCCCCGAATCTCCTGAAAAATTAGAAGCACATTTCATTGCATAAAATTTACTGCTCCTGTAATCTAACGCAGCCTCACCTCAGTGTCCTACACACACAGCACATGCCTGATAAACACTCGTGCTGTCATGCCAAATCCCATACGTGGTGATGAGTTCTGACAAAGAATGAGAATGCTAAATAGATTCCAATGAATGGACACTTTATAATGAACTGTCGGGGTTGCAAATTCACATTTACAAGAAAGAGATCCATTTTTTTCCCCTAATTTAGCTTAATTGTTATTTCACACTCCCATTTCATGGCAGTGGGAAAACTTAATCTGGAATCTGGCCAGTTCCAGAGTCTTCCACGCAGGACAGATGTCTAAATTCTGGAAATAAAATGAGAGTGGCTTCACAAAATTCTGTGAGATGGGGAGGGTGCAAAGATCTGGTGGGATGTTGGTTGCCCCATGTGAACCTTGATCTTTGATTGCCAAGGTTCAGGGTGAGGTGTCCCTTGCGGTGTCTGGTCCCTTTAAGTCTTGGTGGCTTCTTTCCTTCTTCCAGGTCTTACCTGGGGACAAAGAATCATTCCACTGTCCTCGTGTTTTGTTAGTGACATTGGCTCAGTATAGCGCACACATTCTCCAACCACGCCCCTTTTCCCCAGGGAACGCGCTCTCCCCTCCTTTGCCCCTGGGTCTCATACCCTAATCTCCACTGCTCCTGTCTTCCTGGGGAGGCAGGTTTTGGAAACTCTTTGCATTGTAATGAATTCCCTCCTCTGTATCTTTTTCTTTCCCTGCCCAGGCTGCCCACTCCTGGTCACCCAGAGAATCTTTTAAAAAATATTTGCGAGTCCCCTGCCCCCAACCAATATTTTGTCCTGGCTTTCTTATTCCTCGGAGGACTTTGTTATTTTAAACAAGAAACTTAGAAAATAAGGATGCTCTCCCTTTCCCTGGCTTCTGCTCTGCACATCCTTCACTGGAGGAAATGAGTGGAAAAGTAGCCAAGCGGCTTTATGGGGAAGTGGGGGTGAACTTGGGGGATGAGAATTGTAAATGGCACAGATTAATATTTAGAAATACCGCCTTGCTGCATGAGCAATGACACTAAGCATTTGGGTCGACTGGTGTCATAGGAAATAAATATCCAAACTGCCTGATGGCGGAAGATGGATTATTGAATATATTTATTATCAATAGACTTTATGGATCATGGGCAGAATAAAAAATACTTTTATGTGATCAGAATCCTTTTAAGGGAAATCTAAATTTTTTTTAATACAATAAATTGCATGGGGCTCATCATAAATTCAAATGGATGAGTAGAGCTGTTTTAAAAAGACAAACTAAAATGTTATCGGGAAAAAAATATTGGTTCTGCTAAATTTTTATATTAGCCTATCTTTTTCGACCTTAGATAAAGAAGGTTACATGTAGTGCTTTATACAAGGGGCGTGGAACTTGCCCTGTGGGTGACGATACCCTCAGAGCCTTGGGGACCAGAGGTCTGCAGCCTCGCTGGATTGTGGGCTTCTCTTTCAACAGTGGTCCCTCTAGCAGCGAAAAGAAAGCTTTCAGGGGCATCTCTGGAAACTAACCTCAAGATGAACATTCTTTTCTATCTTTGGTCTTTATATGACTAGGTGCAAAGGGTGCACAGTGCAGAAAAGTAAGGTTTTATTTCCAAGTCCTGGTCTGAGTGAGATGAATAGACTGATCTCTGATGAAAGTTGAGGTCCTGGTGACATATTTTGTCATCAGACATGTGCTGAAAGGCTTAGAAAGCTTGGCTGTGAATTCATACTGCTCTCCGGCACATGGCACTTGGAAAAAGTTTGAAAATCATGTGTGAAACCAGCCCGGTGTGTTCCACTACGTTTTTATCCAGGGCAGATCATTCCTGGGGATTAATTACAAAGATGCGTCCCTTCTTATAGGAGCTGGAGCTCACTCTTCTCAGTGGCTGGTGGGGCACAATGAACAACAAAGATAGCCTCACTATGCAGGAGTAAATTGAGTTTGCGGAATTGAACTAATTCTTAGGAGAGTGATGGCATTTGCAAAAGAATTGGTGGAAAGACAGACCATGGAAGCCAGAGGGGAAGATGGGAGGAAGAGGGCTTTGAATGCCGGGCTAAGAATTTTTACCTTCTTTTGGACAGTCCTAGATGCTCATAAGCAAGTGATGGCACGGCTCTCTGTGAATTGTGTAAAGCAAGATGTGCATTTTAGAAGAATCGTTATGAAAACAGTGTGAAGTCTTCCCTACTCTGAAGAAGTTAAAATAACAAGTATTTCATCTTTGTTCTTTCCAGGTAGAGTGCTATTTGACTACTTTCATAGTATTGCTGTAGGAGGAAGAAAACTAAATCACTTACCCAGGGGTGGTCCAAGAGCAAGCGACAGCTGCTTCTCCTACAGCATTGTGATGTCTCTTTCTAAAAGCTGGGGGACCAGTTGGAAGGATACGGTAGTAATTCACATGAGTATCCGTGTAGTCCTGAACAAAGTACAGGTTGTTAAAAGATAGCGTTACTTGAACTTGATACATAATTGAACATAGTGAAGAATTAGCTAGAGATATTCCAAAGCTTCTGAATAGATCAGATGGGCAGGTATCCCCGCTGGCGTCTGAGATAAAAGTTGTGAATTATGAACTGAAGTTTGTGTGTCTGTGTGCGTTTTAGGTGATTCTGATTCCAATGGGACATCTGAGTGGAGGTGTCTAGTAGAATGTTGATAAAGTGAACTGAAAGCCCAGGAGAGTATTCTGGGCTGGGGAGGAAGATCTGTGATTCATACATATGTAAGTGGTAGTTGGAAAAAACATCATGCATGCAATTGTCCAAGGAGTGAGTAGAGAGAGATGAAACATGAAACACGGAGCACAAGAACTTTTTAATTTAATTTTATTTATTTTTACTGAATTATAGTCACTTACAATGTGTCAATTTCAGGTGCTCAGTGTAATGTCTCAGTCATACATATACATACATATATTCCTTTTCATATTCTTTTTCATTACAGGTTGCTATAAGATATTGAATATAGTTCCCTGTGCTGTACAGAAGAAACTTGTTTATCTATTTTATATATATCTACTATATATAAAATAAGTAAGATAGTTTGAGTTGCAAATCTCAAACTCCCAATTTATCCCTTACCATCCCCTTCCCCTGCTGGTAACCATAGGCTTGTTTCCTTTGTCGGCACAGGAACTTTCAAAGCAGAGATTCTTTCTCGTGGGTAGAAATTGCACTCCCCAAGCACAGGAGGATACACATTTCCATATTCTCCTTCCAGGGATTTTGATTGGCACCTGGCATGTATTATGCAAGTGGGTGACACCTTGGGAAACACTCCTACAGGGGCTGAACAGTTGGAGTGTGAGAGAGGAGGGGAACTAAAATGGCAGGAGACAGAGAAGTGTCAGTCCAGGTGCCAAGGCAGCGTTATTAGCAATGTTGGAAATGTCAGACACTGTTGAACTTCGGGGACCAGGAGTAACAAATTCCTACTGGGTGTTGCAGGCTGTTGGTCAGCTTTCTACAGTGAGACACGGACCTGTTTCCTTCCAAAGCTAGCTGTATCCCCCCATTCTTTTAATGTAGCAAATATCGGGGGGCTTTCATGGCGGATGCTACCATGATTCAGGGCACTAACTTTCAACTGAGAAAACAATTCACTTTTAGCAAAAGTCAGCTCGAATGTTGTCTGAAATAAAGAAACCAGCAAGGGTGGACTCACTATTTACATCACCACTGTCAAGTTTCATCTCTGCAGAGTAGGGGCGCTATGTCCAGAAGCAGATAGGGAACAGCGTATGTTTCAGACCTCCTTGCGTTCGCACATCAAACGCCCTTCTTGAATCCAGGAGGTTACTTTATCCTCAGAATGCTCGTTTTGGCTTTGTTTGAGGGGGCTGTGTTTTGCTGCATGAAATCGTTCTCCAATCCATTCTCTAATCGCCCGCTTCCCAACACACCTGCTGCCTCGTGCAGATCACCCAGAAGTGCTGGAGTGGTCAGCGAGCAAACAGGAAACGCTGTTCATAAATCTCTAAGTCAAGCCTGCAGCAAACTGACACAGAATACCAGAAAATGAATTTAATTTTAAATTGAAAGAGGGTTCAGGAGTTAGAGCTTGGGATTTGGGGATGATTAAGTGTACAGTTCAGTTAAGAGGTTTCACCTTTCCAGAAAATATAAGGCAAACACTCCTACGACTGACCTACAGATCTTTGCTGTACTTGGCATAATAAAAATGACAGATGTGATCACGTCTTGCTTTAACAAGCCCTGTACGACTTGCCTGAAATGTTTAATTCAGAACACAGGCAAGTCACTTTTGGGTTCAGTAACCAAGATTTTTTTTTTTTTTGGATGGATTTAAAATGATTTTTGCATACGATCGTTTTGTAATTCTAATAAGTTTTGCTTTTGATGGAAATACCAGAAATGACAAGAACTCTGGGGTGTAGCATTCTTTTCATATACTTCTACAGCTTTTCCTAATGGAATATGAATCTTGATTAAAAACGGCACAGACAAAAATGTCTGGATGTAATTTACAAATTTACTTCTACCATTTATTTTATAATATGTGTAACCACCTTGTTGCAGAAAATTGATAGCAGCCAAACAATTTCTTGTAGGCATTTGTTAAAAATATCTTGAAGTATAAAATTTTTTAAAAAATGGAAGGGAAATCTGATCTAGGCTAATGTGAACAGAGCGAATTCTCTGTCCACATCAAAGGAAGCAGACAGTCCGTCTCTATTTCCTGACTGTTACTTGCGCGTTCTTCTTCCTCCAGGTTCTTCTAAAAAGGTTCATGAGGGCAAACATGAATACATTTCTGCTCCTGTCCTTTTGCCTTTGTACACGTTTTAATGGTTAAAGCCTACACCTTTCCTCTCTTTCATGACTTTATATGTTTTACTAAACGTCTCTTCTTTGGATAAGCATATATTGCTAAAATAACCGGTATATAAAATGAAAGATCTTTATGTCCCAATTAAGTGTTAAAGATCAGTATTATGCTTCTAAGATGTTAGGGAGGGGAAAAAAATCAACATATAGATCTCTGAGGAGAAGGGAGAGAATAAATAGAATAGTTCTGGCTGACAGAATAGTGCAGTGACAGCTGCTTTGGACTCATAAACGAGACATCTGAAAAGGGCATAAATAGGGCAGGAGGAAAAAATACTTTGCTTAGCAACACACCTGCTTTTCTTCCTGTTACAGATTCTTGTGAGATAGATTTCTTCAATTAGGACTTATTTTGGTCCTGCCTCTTTCCCTCCTGTGGGGAGTTCTAACACAGAGCTGAAGACCAGCATCAGAGGAACGTTGGATTTTGGAGATGTTTCGTATAAAGTGAGCAATAACTCCTGTCCCAGATGTATAATTATTTTTAATTGTAGTCAGTTATAATGTGTGAATTTCTGGTGTACAGCATCATGTCCCAGTCATGCATATACATACATATATTCATATTCTTTTTCATTAAAGGTTATTACAAGACGTTGAATATAGTTCCCTGTGTTATACAGAAGAAATTTGTTTTTTAAAATCTATTTTTTTATCTAGTAGTTAATATTTGCAAATCTCAAACTCCCAGATTTATCCCTTCCCACGCCTTTTCCCCCATAACCATAAGATTGTTTAGTATCTGGGAGTCTTTTCCAGATGTGTGATTCTTACCTGAAATGGTGATTATGACAAAAAGCACCCGGGAACTGGACTGGTACAAGCCATTTACCTGCTTTTAAAATTATGCACATTAAAAAACACGAAATAGGTTTGAAGCATAGCTACATACGCTTTTAAGAACAGGAGGTTTATGTTGACTTTCCAAGTAAAATGTGTTATTTTTTCCCCCGTGTATACATCATTAGGGTTATGAATTAGATGAAAAAAATTAATGTGCTAGCTTCGAAAGAAGTGTTGTTTCCTGGAAATAAAAAGCTCTTCTTCAAGGTTTATTTCAAGGTTTCTTCCAAATCTAAGACTCTTCGATGTGAAAGCCCCTTTCTTCTGTGTCTACTCAAGTTCACTTGTTTGTTTTTAGATTTATCTTTTTTCACGGCTAAGGAAGGAGATAGCCACGGCTTCTCTGAATCTGAGAAAAATTGGCTGGCTAGACGCAGTCTAGCTGGCAGACTTTACCTGGGAAAGATGAAATGAGTCTGTGGTCAGATGGGAAGATCTGAAGCACTTGCCAGAAAGAGATGGTCACTGTGTCTTAAAATCTGGAAGCAGCATGCATCTCTGAAGTGCTGTGCCACGGGGGCAGTGTCAAGGAAGTCAGCTTTATTTTCCAAACCTCAGAGAGATCTTTTCTTTCTCTGTCGGAGAAAGCTTCTGACAATGTGATTCATCCTTAGGGTACTGATTTTCATATGCTTGCGAAGCACACATCACACATGCCTTAAACCAAAGGAGGCGAAAGGCATTCTGTTGCATATTGTTAGTAGGAGTTGCTAGGAATTCACACGTGGAGGGACAGTGTTAGTACCAGGCGTCTTCAGTCCAGAAGCTCGTATGTATCCTAGGCTTTCAGTGGGATCACGCTGAAAAACCTTAGAGACTGTTTTCTCCATTTTTCTTCAATTATTATGGGATAGCTTTCTACCTCAAAATTGAATTTCTGGGATACATACACAGAGATTTTGAAAGCCACACGGTCCAGTCTTGGGGGGGGGGCATATGTCTTCTCAGTTAGTGACTTTGTGCCTGAAATAGAGAGTTTATCTATTTATCAGGCTTTTCTCAGCACTAGGGAATGTGTCAGGCCCCTTTGCCTCATGTGCGCAGACAGGTCTTACTGCTTGCTCTGAGGGCGCTTTTGGTGCAGTGGGTGAATCAGAGACATAAATAAGCAATTACCATATATTATGCTACGTGTTACAGCAGTGGCAAGGGAAGGGATGACAGTAGCGGATTAAAGGCAGCCTGCGACCCGGACTTGGTCTTCAGCAGAGACTCTCAGAGCACGTGATTATTTGGCTGAAAGATGAATCCACATGTGTAGGCAAGGAGAGAGAAGATGTTCCAAGTAAAAGGAGTAGTGTGTAAAAGGCCTGGATGTAAGGAGAACTCCGCAGGGCAGCAACTAGTTCAGGTGGTAAAAGCATTAGGAGCGAGGGATGAGGAGGGTGAGAAATGGGACTGAGCTGGGGAGCAGGGACTGAACCGGGACAGTCCCTAGAGCAGTGGGCTCTGTGTTGAAGTGAAGGGAGTAAATGACTTAGGAACGGGAAAGTCGTATGTACAGAAACCAAAGACATTTCAAACTCAAATGTCCAAACTGAACGCCCATCCTCTCTCCCAAACCCACTATCACAAAATCTCCCCCATTGCAGGGGAAGGATATAGCTCAAGTGGTAGAGCACATGCTTAGCACTCAGGAGGTCCTGGGTTCAATCCCCAGTACCGCCTCCAAAAATAAACAAGCATAATTACCTATCCCCCCAAAATAAAGTAATTAAATAATACAATAATAAATAAATTAAAAACAAAAACAAAAAACCAAATTCTCCCACATAGTAGCTAATGGCAATTCCATCCTTTCATTTGTGGGGGTTATTTTGGCCCCTTTCTTTCTCTTGCAGCCTACATCCAATGTCAGGAAGTCTTGCTGGCTTAACCTTCAGAATAGATCAAGAATCCAACCACTTTCCTTAACCTCCAGTAGCTACAGCCCCAAAACTCTCCTTTACCAGCTCTTGTTTAGACACTGTGAAGGACTCCAACTCCGTTCTCCCGCCATTACCTCCCCTCCCACCACTAGGGTCTCCTGTTACTCATTTTGATATTTAATTATTTCTTGTCTGATTATTCATTCAGTTTCTAAAAGGGGTTTGTTTTAAAACTACCACTGTAATTATGGATTTGCCTGGCTCTTTCCCTATCTCTTTTTTTGCTTTATAAGTTTTGAGGACAAGTTATTAGGTATATACATATTTAGAATCCTCATATTTTAGAAGTGCATTGCCATTATAAAATATCTCTTTGTTAGGTAGTTTAGACAGAAATGAGCACTGGGCAGGGGGATATAAAGGGGAAAGGAATAATCCAGAAAATGGCAGTGTGTCTGCATTGAGAAAAAGGGACTCCAGAAATTTTTACTTTCTTTAAATGAGGGCCAGTAAAAGAAGCCAGTTAAAATCAAAGCACTGCAGCTGTGTATGGGAGGGGGACCTGGTATAACTTGACACAATGAACCTGCCAAAAGGGGATGGGTATGCCAGAGTGCAGGGAACCTGAGTTATCAATCAATCAATTAATCAATCATGAAACCAGGATACCAAAACAGGAAAAACAAAGGAACGGCACCATTTTTCTTCTCTTGGATTGGCTTGCTCTCAATTCTCAGGAGTGTACTATCTTTTTTTTTTTTTTTTGCTTCACTAATAAAAATCTTGCTTATAATATGCTTTTTGTCTCTCATCAAAGATTCTTTTTTTTTTTTTTCAGGTGACTAAGAACCGAAGTAATTCTTTTTTTTTTTTTCTTCTTCTTTTTCAAGGTAATTCTTATTTCCCTTTTCCCAGTAACATCTTTATTTCTACTATGGCTTTTTCACATAAGTGTACCCCATCTGCTATTACCAGAGCTGTGCCCGTACTTTCCTTTGGTTACTGTTTTCATGATGTACCAGTTTTCTACTCAAGGAGACAAAAAAAAAAAAATTAGATAGTTCAAGCAAGATATTTAATAAAGGGAGTTGGTTATGTAGGTTTAGAGAGTTAAGTGCTAAAAGGAATACTGAAGTAATCCAGAGATAATAATTGTAGGAAGCAGCTACTATTCTTAGCTTGGGAAACAAAAGGTAAATAGTTGAGGTGATGGGAAGAGCCATGTAGAGTTGCTGCTGAGATCTTGGGGAAACGATGGTGCCACTTCCGGCAGGGCTGAGTGCCCAGTGGAGCTGTAGCTCAGACCCCTGATCCAGGTCTCCCGGCTCCTTCTTGTCCACCAGGTACCCTGAGGAGACTGGTGCTGGGAAAGTCAATGGAAGCTGGCAGTTCTGGCCTGCCGCTCTGGGCCGTCTAACACTGATCCCTGCTAATGGAAACAAGAGTGCGGGAAGTAAGCCCTTTTCCCTTCCTTTGGTTTTGCAAATTCTCTCTAGTGACTCTTATTGGAAAAACTAACAGAAATCCATCTGGCAGTCTGGAAATGCAGTCTGCAGGATCCCAGCCCAGGTATCACAGAGTAGAATGTAGAAAGGGATATTTTAGAACTGAGAGGTGATAAATAACCAGAAAATATGATATATGTTTTTCTCCCTTTACTTCAACCTCTCTGTAGTCTTTTATTTTAAAAGTGTCTCTTTTAAACAGCACTTTGTTGCATTTAAAAAATTGAGTCTGGCAGTCTTATTTTTATTTTTATATATATTTTATTGAAGTATAGTTGATTTACAATGTTGTGTTAGTTTCTGGTGTCAGCATAGTGATTCAGTTATATATGTATATATAGGTATATATTCTTTTCCATTATGGTTTATTATAGGATATTGAATGTACTTCCTTGTGCTGTACAGAAGGAACTTGCTGTCTGTCTTTTTTATATATAGTATTTTGTATCTGCTTTTAAGTTAGAGAATTTGATTTATATTTAATATGTTTTTTAATTAACTTAATTAAATAATTAATTTAATCTAGATTATATTTAATCTACATATGGTTATTAATACATGGATTACTAACACGTTTGGGTTTAGACCTACCATATTACTATTGTTTTTTAAATCCATTCTGCTTTGTTTCTTTATCTCTCCTTTATTGACATTTTGAATTAGCTATTTTTTTTAATATTGCATTTTCTCCCTCATTCAGTTTGGTAGTCTCATAACCTTTTACTATTCTTTTAGTGGCTGTTCTATTGATTACAAGAGGAAACCTTTACATACGAAAGTCTAATAAAAGTTAGTGCTTTTTCCCCTTCCTTGCCCACTGGTTGAGCATTTACCAGCTCCAGCCCACCCTCCCAGCTCTGAACTTTGGTTCTGGTCTCCTGGTCCTCCGCATCTATTGAAAGCTCTGCTTAGTTTCTCAGCATCTCAGAAATCTCTTGCTAAATAGATATCACCCCCTAAGGGGAAAGTGGTTCCTGATTTTTTCCAATCCTGCTTCTCTAGTTCTCTGCAGGAAGATTGTTCTGAATTACCCAACCTCTCACAGCAGAATGTGGAACCTTTTAACAGTCTGCTCTCCCCAGAGAATAAGTCAGATCATATCAGTCCTCAGTGCACAGTCTTCCCACGGATCATTATTTTATTCGAGTCCAAGCCAGCGTCCTAGTGGGCTCTCCCCCGGCACTCGTTTCCCCCTGACTTCCCCTCTCCCACGCTCATCACTTCTCAGCTGCGCTGATTTTCATGCTGTTTCTTAAACCCAACAGACTTGGCCCCAGCTCAGACCATTTGTATTTTCTCTTCTTTTTGTCTGGAATAGGTTACTTTTCCATCAGATATCTGCTTGGCTTGCTCCCCCTTCTCCTTCCTCCCCTCCCCTTCCTCACTTATTTGTTGAGATTTTACTTTCTCCCCAAGATCTTACCCAGTGATCCTAGTGAAAAATTGAACTCCGTAGGTACCATCTAGCCTCGTTTCATTCATTTTCTCCTTAGAAATAATTACTTCTATATATTTTGTAATTTGCTATGATTACTTTCTGTTTCTTTTTATTAGTATGTAAGGTCCAATATGACAACAATTCTTTTTTTTTTTTTTATTCACCCTGTATCTCCAGCACCTAGAATAGTGCCTGGCACACAGAAGATGCTTAATAAATGTGTTTTGAATGATGGCATGAATACTGTGGTTACCAGTGGGGCAAGAGTTTTGGGTTTAGATTTGAAAATTATTATTATTTTAAAAAAATTTACAAATTTTTATTTTTGATGGAGATACTGGGGATTGAACCCAGGACCTTGCACATGCTACGCACACACCCCTCTACCCCTGGGCTGTATCCCACGCCAGATTTGAGAATTATTAAGCAACGCTGATTGATTGTATGGTGATGACAATGTCTGAGGAAACTAAGGTGACAATCAGATTTCTGGCTCCCCTGAAATCTTTTGCTCTAAACAAATAGCCTCCTTGTTTACCAAGTGGCATTTAATTTCTTTTTCTCCTTTGGCTCCATTTGACTGTGTTGCTGTCTCATCTCACTGTTTACCCCAAAGGCAATAACTCTATTAATGATGCTCTCCAGGAGACTGTCAATAATATCAAAAGGCCAAAGTACATCCTGTGGGATATGTTCCCTTTATCTATTCAATTCAGGTAGAATTTCCTAAGTGTCAATTAAGTGACAGAAATCATCAGTGCTACTGATGTTGAAAGGAGGGAAAGGCTTCTATGGTTTGAGAGCTCAAGGAAGGCTGTAAAAAAGAAGCCATCTTTCCTATGCTCACTAACATTTAGATTGGAGGTGGCTGTTTAAAATCTTGGCTTTTCAGGGCAGACAGGGGTGAGCATAAGTGTGGAGGTAAAAATGGGGAACGTGGAGTGGACTTTGGAAGAATGTGGAACAGTCCGAGTGGGACATGCAGGATGAGCATAGGGGTGGAAGTGAAGATCTTTAAATCGTTTTCAAGAAAGATGAATATATCCATTTAAAGTGAACATAGTTCACAATCATGCAGTATGTTTATTTGAGAGTAATGGAAGATGAAGCTGGAGGAAAGAGAATAGACACATGGTTAATTCAGTTATTTTCAATATCCAGGCATTTTTGAAAAATATAAGATATCCCATTTGATATAATTCTCTTCATTTTCTTACCTTTGATTTTGAATAGATTCAGCAGAAATTGTACTCTTCATGTTAGATTAACGTGTAATACTTTATAAAGCAGCAGTGGGGCTGCCTATTGGGTCAGAGGTGCAGTTTTCATTCTTCAGAGACTGATATTCTCTATAAGAGCCCTTCTGTAAGACAAGAGACCACCTAGGGACGTGCAGCCTTGAGAAATGCCGGTGTGCAGAACCTGGACCCGGAAAACTATCTGCTTTATTAAAAAACAAACAAATGGAGAGTGAAAAAATCCAAAAGCCGACTCTGTATAGATGAAAGTAAATTGGAAAGTAAAAATCTCAGGTGAACTGTTTAACAGCTTTGGAGTATTAACAGAAATCAGTTTCGCTTTCTGTAGAATTGGATGTCGGTGAGGTCATCTAGATTCACTACCCTGGCTCTGGCCAGCATCTCTGTTTGGGCTTTGGGCTTTATCTTTCCCTGAGCTCTCACAGGAGACTTGATGTAGTCAGAGGAATCAGAGGGGTGACTATGCCTCGAAAATGTCAACAACCCTGGGCACGTCGTTAACCTCTTTAAGCCTCTGCTTCCTCCTGTGAAGTATCATGGTATTGAAGAGGATGCTTTCTGCGTCCCCTTTGAAGTCTAACATTGTCTCCTTCTGCAGGAGCCTTTCTCTGGAACCTGCCCCTCAGGTCTCTGGCTATCTGGATCAGGGGATGCTCGGGAAAGACCCAGGACTGTTTAACCACCAGCCCAGGATTGATAGGATGACTTCCTTCCTAAAACATACAAGTAAAATTGATGCATCTGTATTCACTCCTACGGAGAAGGACTAAGCTAGAATCTTGATCCTCTAAAATCACTCTTTAATTTGGTGCTGCCTTTGCGGGGAAAGTGTGTTACTTGAGCAAGTTTGCTGCTACCGTGTATTCTTCTGGAGCATAAGGAAAAGTGAAGTGCCTGGCTGGTTCCCGTCTTGGAGGAGAGGGCAGAGATCTGTCTACCTAATGGAAACGTACCTGGATTTGGCTCCTGCAGTGCACCTGGCGTCTGTAAATGCAGACTCTTTCCCTTCAAGCCGTTACAGATTTGGCTGCAGACTGTTATTTATATCGGGTGACAGGGACAGACTCAGCAAGACTGAAGCCTTTAATAAATGCATCATTTTATTGAGTGCCTCAAACTCTAGTGGTTAGTTATATAACAATGTTCAGTAATGCATTTTTAGGTAATTGGTTTGTATGAAGATCTATATTGTTTATCAATAGAGGGTAAGTAATTCACGTTTATGGGTTTTGTTTGTCTGTGTGAAGGAGTCTGGTGAATTGGAAAGAGTGTGGGCTTTTGAGATGGGCAGACTTGGCTTCAGATTTTAGCCCCATATTTTCTAAATGTATGACCTGGAAATAGTCGCATAGTCACCCCAAGACTTGGTTTCCTATTCTAAAAATGAGTGTAATCAAACCTAATTCAGAGTCGCTATGCAAACAAATGTTACCAAGTCCAAACTCATTCTGCTTGCCCCATGGCAGGCCAGTAAGTCAGGAGACGAGTTGTTGGGGCAAGGAATAGCGACTTTATTCAGAAAGCCAGCAGACCGAGAAGATGGGGGACTAATGTCCTAGAGAACCATCTTCCCCAAGTAAGAATTCAGGCCCCTTTTATCCTAAAAAGAGGAGGGGGTGTGGTTAATGGGTGCAAATTTCTTAATGTTGGAATCCTTTGTTCTTGCAGTTGTCCACGTGGGTCAGGTCATGATGTTCCTGCAAACCTCCAACAAGACAAATGTTGTTCTCTGTTCTGCAACTTTTTTTCTCTGTGTGTATCTGAAAGTGCTATACTCTTAAAGGTCAGAGCTTTGAGAATGGGCTCTCCTGTCTATTTCAGGCTCTAGGCAACATTCTTTTACAAAAGGTGCAGAACCAGCGTGACTGAGCCCAGGAAACAGCAGAGAGTTAGAGCTAAAGGAACAGGTCTAACATGGAGTCAGGTTTGTTCTTCTCTGTAACACAAACAATGTAATGTAAGTCAAGTTCATAGTGTAGTTTCTGAGGCAGAGTGGATTCTAAACAATAATTATTAAGTGAATGAAGTTAGTTCCCTTCTGCTTTTGTTCATTCCTCAGCCTCTTTAGTTCCTGAAAGTTATGGAAAATGATACAGGGCAGCAGTAGCAGGTATGAATGATCAAGAAAAAATCCTTCCCCTCTGGGAGCTCCCACTTGAGATGCTCCCACTAGAGGGTGAGATAAACAGAGATGCTGTCCTTGTACAGCTAACAAATGTGTTATCTAAGTGTTGTCTTTTCTTTTCTTTTCTTTTTTAATCAGTGTGCGTGTACACACCCTTAAGCAGGTGCAGGATTAAGCAGTAATGCTCATGTAAATTTAATAGCCAGAGTTTGAGAATGAATAGGAGGAAAATATTTTAACCCAATTGTCTAGATCTAATTTCAAAGGCATAATAGATATGAGAGAATTGAGTCAATAATGTTTAGTTCCCAAGAAGTTAAAGACCTAAACTAAATGTGTGGGACCTTGTTTTTGGTAGGCGATAGCTGCAAGGAGTATTATGTATTTCAAGAGACTTCTCAAGTTTGAAGTAATGGTTTGCTATTCTTTATCTCCAAAAAAAAAATAAATAAATAAATAAATAAAGGAGTGAAGGAGTTGGAATTTATGTCATTAATACTAGAGAATTGTTGTTATGTTAAAGGAAAAGCAACAGACATTCTTGGATAAGAAAGATGAGTCTCACATTACTGAGTGGGGGAGAGGAGAAAGGGAATGGGGAAAAATGATGATAGTAACTAAAATCACTAAAGTAAAGTTACAAAAGAGTGGCAGAGCCTTGTGTTTAGTGGAAAAAGTATTAGGCTATATCTTTAAACATAATGATAGTTATTAATTTTAAAAGGTGGGTCATTAAATTTGTTGCCCAAATTTATTGCCTCTTTTTTCTGTTCTGTCTCCTTGATAATGTCACCATTATATTAATTAAACACATATCAGACCCACACAGAGAGGCTGTCCCATCGTTAAAGCACAGGTACAAAGGTTTGTATAATGAGGGTAAACAGGTGGTAGAGCTGGAAGGGTCAGAGTTGAGAAGGTCAAGTTGTCGTCTGGTTTGAGAATTCTGGGGTCACCAATCATCTGCCTAGGAAATTGACATGGTTGTGCTTTTCCTGAATAGACAACCTTGTGTGGAAAAGCAAACAAAACAACCTACCAGCCAAAAGTAGACTTAGGTTTGAGGCAGACCTGAATTTTGATTCTCTGTCTGCCTCTTCATCACTTTGTGATCCTTGGCAAGTGACTCCTCACATCTTTGACACTCAGTTATTTCCTGAAAATTGGACCCAGGATGTTTGTGTCCAAGTGTGATGGTTACATGAGATTGGGTATCGAGCCCGTGGAAAAGAAAAGGTGCTCCCTGCATGGTGCCTTCTTACTTTTTTCCCTAGGATGGGGCACTGAGGAGGTGCTTCGTACATATTCCTAGTATTAAATAGACTATTTCACTCTTGGGGTGATTATGAGGATATACTTTTTAACAAGTATAAAACAATAACAACAGTAACACAAGGTACAAAGCCTGACACATGAAAAGCATGAATAAATGTTGGCTTCCATGTGCTCACCTATAAAATAACAGCGTTGGACTAATGGCCTTTAAGGGCTCTTGGTTTTTCAAATTCTGCCATTTAGTAGATTTTGATTCTCTTCATAAGAAAGGGTAGCTTTGTGCTCCTTTATATAGAAAAACATCTAGTTTCAGTAGGGTCTTCCATCTGGCTATACATCAAAGAGGACCTTCATGGGGGAGGGTATAGCTCAAATGGTAGAGCACATGCTTGACATTCATGAGGTTCCCAGTTCAATCCTCAGCACCTCCTCCAGATAGAAATAAACGGATAAATCCAATTACCACCCCCCATTAAAAAAAGAGGAACTCCAAATTCTCCATAAAAACTGATTTTTCTGTTATAACAGCAACAACAGAAATAAAAATGCTTCTTTCCTTATTCTTCTCCTGAAAGCAAAGAATCAGGAAAAGTTGAGAGAAAATGAATGGGTAGTGAACTCTCAGGACATTGAAACAGAGGTAGAAAGAAGATTGGGTGGTGATTGCCACAATGGTTAGAACCTAAGGAGAAAATGTTAGTGAAATCCTTTTTGCAGGCAGGGCAGAAATGCCTAGATGTCGTTGAAAAACAGAGCGTAGCAGATTACAGCACAGTGGAAGTGAGGAAGAAGGGGTCAAAGAAAGGTAAGAAAGCAAGAAAAATTATGAGCTAAGTTTTCTGACAAAAAGAAAAATTAAAAAAAAATTGAAAGGGGAAGGACAGGGGAAGAGCGGATACATGCTTTTCTAACTTGGTTTGCCTGGGCTGAATGAGGTTCTGTTTATTATTACCACAGTTTTCCTAAGATTTAACCACTGACGACCCATTCTCTTCAAGAGGGCATCGTCATAAGCCTAGTTCCCCTCTGACTTGTCTCAAAACAGCTAATGAGAAACAGAAGCTCTGACTATGAGGATAATGGAAGGAAAAGTATAATTAGTGAACTAAAAGGAGACAACGAAGAGTTTAGTGGGCATCAAATTAAAGCACCGTGGAACAGTGATAAGAAGGAAAAAGAACCTGATTGTATTTGTTTGGAATTTTAGAAGACAAACTTCATTAAGAAACATCACCACAATAGAATTCTATACTGTAACCGAGTCCAAGCTCATACTGCTAGCTGTATGACAGGCCAGTAAATTGGGAGACAAGGTGTTTGGAGCAAGGAAAGCAACTTTACTCAGAAAGCTAACCAACCAAGAAGATGGTGGACTAGTGTCCCAAAGAACCATCTTGCCTGAGTTAGAATCCATGCTTCCTTTATACAAAAGGGGAGGGAATAAAGTCAGATATTTCCTGGTTCCAGTCAGCCTCCAGAGGGTGTACGTTCATTTCTTCCTTCCCGCAGTCATTCTTGGGTCAGCCTGGTCAGTATGTTTCCTGTGAGCTAAACAATGTTATTTTAGCTTAACGCTCTTTACCTGGGGGGCAGGGTTCCCAGAGATGGGCCAATTTGAAGAATTTAAGCTATAGGTAACATCCCTTTAGTGATGAACGTATAGCAAAAGGAACAGAATACAAAGGTTAAAATATAAGAAAAAGACCCAATATGGAGTCAGATTTGTCCTTCTCTGTTACAATACCATTTGGGAAAATGGACAAGCATCATATTACGGGTTCTCTAAAAACAAATTTAAATTCAAACCATATGTTAAATGATAAAATTAAAATCAAAATTTGACCCAAATGGTTGGCTAACTTACTGGGAACTTTTCTTTATAAAATAGATTTGACGGTAACACGCCACTCCTTTTAGTTTGATGAGAAACACTTTCTGTAGATTGCCTGCACCTCCTATGCGTCTCTGGGGTTACAGATCTGTTTCTTGTCCTCATTGCGATAAGGCTTTTCTGTTTCCCTCCAGAGTTGTCTCTCCAGAATTCACTCCAACTTGTTTTGAATACAATCATCAGATTCTTCTCCATGTGGATGGAGTGCATCATCCCTGGCGGGAGGTTGAACCACTAATACCCATGTTGTACTTCAGGAAGATTAATTTGGCAGCTTTGTGGAGGATGGATTAGTGTCTGTGAGTTTTTACAACACTGGGAAGTTTTCACAGAAAATTCTTCATTCCAAGAGTTTGGTTTCTTGTTTGGGGGTCTGTTATTTGGCCTCACTCCCTTACAGCCTTTAGAAAAAAAAAAAAATCTGCACTTAGCTTTAGGCTGCCTTGATGCCTTGATTATTGCTGTGGTCCTTGGACAAGCTGACATCCCAGAACAGAGCATCACTTCCCCTCCTCTCGGGCCCAGGTGGCAGTTAGCTGTTCTGACACCCATTGTAGAGACCACTCAATATTCTGGACAGTCAGTGGCCTGAGCATGAGAGGGGAAGTGAGGGCGTGAGGAGCAGCAAGTAAGTACAGGAGGATGGATGACAGAAAATGGAAGAGAGGGTAAGAGAGAGAGGTGAAAGTATTAATTAACGGTCAGTTGTAACTATTGTTCATCGATGTATACAAATGTTCCTATTATGTGATCTTTTTTTTTTGGCCTGCCTATAAAAATTCATTGCCTATAAAAATTCTGTCTTCATTTTTTTTTCAAAAAAGCTTAAAAAATATTTTCTTAACTGTGTAAGGCTTGCCCAAAGCATTTTTAGTGTATTTTAAAACCTTTTTTTTTAAATGTAAAAATGTAACACCTTCCTTTTGCTCTAGGGCCACAGTGTCCTCCTGCTTCTATTACAGCAGCGTTTGATCAGTTAATTCTTCTTCAGATCTTCGTCCAGATCTCAGCTCAAGCATCCTCAGAGAAGCCTTCTCTGGGCACTCAGTTAGGACCCATCTCACCGTAGACAAATCTTCCTCCCTGGCTTCTGCACAGGTGTTATTGGACAATTTACAGATAGTTCTCATTAATATTCATCTTTTTCACCACACCGTGAACTCCAAGAGGGCAGGGATTCTATTTTTTTTTTTTTAAATCACAGTTTTATCCCCTGCATCCAGCAAGTGCCTGGCATACACTGGATTTTCAATGACTGTTTAATGAAATAAGGAAATTTATGATTAGTTTTCCAGACCACTGAAGGACATCAGATAAAATCTATTAGCTGAATTTCAGCAAAAACTTTTGAAAGATAGGTGAGATGGAAAAGTATCATGATTTACTATAATAACATATTTCTTCCACTTGTGGATTTTGAGTTGTTTTTTTCAGCTATGCATGCTAACAAACCTGGAATGAAAACAAACTGGATTTACAGTCAGAACTGCTGAATCATAAAATACTAAACCAAATTTTCTGAAAGGATGAAACATTTTCAATCCTATTTCTGTCACTAAAAACTTTCATGAATAGTCAATGTATATTGTTAAATAAATAATTATTTTTAAAACACAGTTTGTTTTATATTTATTCTTATTCTTCTATATTTTCTTTCTTATGTATATATATTTTAAAATACATGTAACATGTTAAACACTAGTCCATGTGTGTGTAAGAGTCACGTTCATAAAGCAACTATTTCCTGCCCAGTCTTTCCTTGAATCTGCTCCGTGGGCTTCAACTTTCTCTCTCCTGGATGGAACTTCAGACAGATCCTGTAGTTTTCTGATAGCCTTTATATAATAGAAACTTCTCTGATCAGTTCTAAGCTCAACAGATACTGACTTCAGTAATTAAAACATCCAGTCCAAGGTCAATAAAGGACACTCTGGACTTCTTTTGAACTTAGATTCTCCCCCTCCCATTTCAGGGCAGTTCCAGCTGGAAACCCGAGAGGTCCTGTGTTGATCCCTTTCTCAGCAACCAGCCCTCCTCCAACCCAAAGGCTCCCCGGGTCTTTCGGGATTGGACAGGAGACGGGAAGTTGGATGAGGAAAGAGGTGGAAATTAGGAAAGATCATACTCAGCTGCGACTGCTGTGTTCTGGCAGTATTGCTCTGGGCTGGTGGGCGCCCAAAGCCATTCTTTTTCTCTTGTGGTGCTTGTATGGGCTTCTCAGGGACTTCTGTTCTGTACCACCTGTGATGTGAACATGAGGTCTTCTGGCCTGTTTCTCCCTCAGACCCTAGCATCAGGCTGTCCACCATTTGTACTGAAGTCTCATTGCCCCCGGCTGGTTCCCCCCCATGGATTCCACAATTCGGCCCTGGATAAACACGCTTCCTTGACTCAACCATTGCTGCAGCTCCTTTCCAGGGATGCCCTGACCACCCTGTTAATCGGCGACCAACTAGTCAGCTTCAGTCACTCGCCTGTACAATCCCAGGTGTGGGTCTGTGTCTGGCACTGGTATATGTACTCCACTAACTCCTGAGGACACAGGTCAAACTTGCCTTTTGATTCCCTTTTTTTAATTGTTTTTTAAAGAATTGTTGCAGTATAATTGATTTACAATATTATGTTATTTTCAGTGTACAGCATAGTGATTCGGTGTTTTTATAGATTATACTCCATTCAAAATTATTATAAACCATTGTCTTTATTCCTATTTTATACATTACATCCTTGTAGCTTATTTGCTTTATATCTAATAGTTTGTAGTGTCTTAATCACTGTCCCTTATTTGCCCCTCCCCCACCCCTCCCCAGTGGTAACTACTAGTTTGCGCTGTTATCTGCAAGTCTGTTTCTTTATATTCATTCATTTTTTAATTTCCATATGTAAGTGAAAACATACAGTGTTTGTCTCTCTCTGACTTATTCCACTAAGCACTACCCTCCAGGCCCATCCATGTTTTTGCAAATGGCAAATTTTTATTTTTTCAGTTTCTCACACCACCTACAAAAATAAACTCAAAATGGATTAAAGACCTAAATGTAAGACTCGAAACCATAAAACTGCTAGAAGAAAACACAAGCAGTACACATTTTGAGATAAACCTTAGCAATTTTTTTTTTGACTCTTGTCTCATCAGGCAAGGGAAACAAAAGCAAAAATAAACAGTTGGGACCTAATCAAACTTTAAAAGCTTTTGCACAGCAAAGGAAACACTCAACAAAACAAAAAGGCAACCTACTGAATGGGAGAAAATATTTGCAAAAGATATGACTGATAAGGAGTTAATATCCAAAATATATAAAGAGCTCATTCAATTCAATATCAAAAAGAAAAAGAAAAAGAAAAAACCTGAGCAACCCAACTTAAAAATGGGCAAAGGATCTGAATAGACATGTTTCCAGAAAAGATATACAGATGGCCAACAGACACAGGAAAAGATGCTCAACATCAGTAATCATCAGGGAAATGCAAATCAAAACCGCGAGGAGACATCGCCTCTTGATCCTGCTGAAGTCTCTTTTAGCCAACGTGTGGTTAAAGTAAGGGCTGGGAGAATGGTTTTCGATCACCTCCTTTAAATTTCTGCCCTTTTAGTCTAGACTTCACCTTGAAGTGATTGACCAGTACTGTTTTATACTTGGTCTTTGGGCCTTTAGTTTGAAACTGAGACTGAGTTTCATTTTACTCCCTGTGACAAATATAATAAATAAGTAAATACATATACAAGGCATGTTCAAACATTTTTATTGACATGAATATATAATTAAAGTGGTTAGCAGACCACTACTTTACCATATGATTTCACACTCATTTTCCATAGAACATAGTTGCAGGAGGTGTTCATGGTTGTGTTACAAAACAAACAAACAAAGAGGAAACAATGAAAAAGCACCCCCCGCCCCCAGCAACCAAACCTATGCAGAAATAAGTATTCTTTCTTATATACTGTATATTCTATTATTATCTCCTGGAAATCCACAATATCTATTAACAGTATAATAAAGGCTTTGAGAGCATCTATAATTTAAAAAAACTGTTTTATTGGGACACAGCATGTGTCCTAGGGGGAGAGGAATTCACTTTTCAGTTAAGTTAGCATATTTTCATATGCATAACTTGAACCTTTGTTCATGGCTCTCTTTAAACTTTCAAGCTTTTTTTGGGAGGGGGAGATAATTAGATTTATCTATTTATTTTAAGAGGAGGTACTGGGGTTTGAGCCCAGAAACTTGCATATGCTAAGCATACACTCTACCACTTGAGCTATACATTCCCCCCTTAAACTTCCAACCTTTAAACTGTTAAATCCAGGGATCAATTTTCAGTCTTTGTCTTGCTTGACCTATCAGTAATATTTACATAATCCAAGAGTCAACCCTTCTTTGACTCCTCACTTTAAACATTTCCGTTACTTAGTTTCCATTCTACCACGCCCTGGTGGATTTCCTCCCACCCGCTGAGACACATTCCCTCAGTCATTTTTCTGCCTCATCCTCATGCTTCCTGACCTCTCAGCACAAGCCATCTGTCCTTACATCTCTCCACGGGTCGTCTCATCTAGCATCATGTGTTTAGATGCCGTCCACGTGGTGCTGGCTTCCAAACTCCATTCACAGCCCCCTCCATGTTTCTTCTTGGAGAGTTAATAAAAAATTGAACTGACAACATGTACAAACACAAACTCCTGGTCTTCCCTGGAAAACACACACACACACACACAATTTCTAATTCCACTTTCTTCACTCTTCCATCCTTCCACTCCTTCTCTTATATCTCACACCCTATCTTCAACCCAACTCATGTGCTTTTAAATTCCAAAAGATTTCAGAATCCAAGCACGTCTCTACTGTTATTTCCTGGTCTTGTCACTTTTGCCAGTGTGTGTTTTCAACAAGCCAGAATGATCCTTTGAAAAAGTAAAAAGCTGCTAGAATGATGCACAGGAAAAGCTAAAATAATGTTGTCATGATGTGGGGTGATGGATGTTTACTAAACTCACTGCAGTGATCATTTTGCTGTAAATACATACATCAAATCATTATGTGGTACACTTTAAACTCATGTTATGTGTCAGTTATACTTTAATAAACTGGAAGTTAAAAAAAAAGAACCTCACTTCTCTGCTCAAAGTTGCCCATTGGATCTCACTCAGGGTAAGGGCCCAAATGTTAACAATGGTCCCCCACTCTAAGGGATGCCCCCCTCCCCTCTTGACCTCACTCTTATACCCCTAGTTCAGTCTGCTTCAAATACACCGATTTCCTGGCTGAAAATTGCTCTGGTCTCTGGGCGTTCGCTCCTGCTCTTCCCGCAGATAACCTCATCACTTCCTCCCTTGCTTCTTTTAGACATTTGCTCGTGTCACTGCCTCAGTCAGATTCTCTTGATCACCTTATCTAAGATTCCGACACATCTCCCTTGCCGCTTTATTTTTCCCCATGATACCTTTCACCACGAAACTTTATTTACTTAACTTCTATGCTATCATCCTTACTGGCTTTAATTTTTTTTTTCAGGCAATTTTATGTAGTCATTTATTTTTTCATTCCTTTGTTTATTTTCATTGAGGTATAATTTATATCCAGTATAGTTCACCTATTTTAAGTGTTTGGTTGATGAATTTTAACAAATGTACACATTTTTATAGCCACCACAAGCAGGATAAAAAAATTTCTGTTACCCAAAAATTCCTTTTGCAGTGAACCTCCTTTGCCCAACTCCTAGCTCCTAGCAACAACTGATCAGCTTTTGATCATTACAGTAGTTTTGTCTTTACTAGAATTTTATATAAAAGGAATAAAACATTTTGCTCACTTTTTGTTTGGCTTCTTTTGCTCAGCATAATGATTTTGAGATTTGTCCATGTTTTTAAGTGTATCAGTATCTTTTTTTAATTGCTGAAAAGTATTTCATTCTATAGTTAATCTGCAATTTGTTTTTCTAGTCCCTTGGTGGACATTTGGGTGGTTTCCAGCTTGGGTCGTGGTGAAGAAAGCTGCCTGAACATTTCTGCACGAGTCTTTGTGAGTGTTTCATTTTCTTGGGTAAATACTTGGCTTGGGATTACTGAGTGAGATGGTAAAAATGCTAATTTTACAAGAAACTTCCAAAATGTTTTCCAAGATGGGTAAATCATTTAGCTTGTCTCCCAGTTGTCTCCCATTCTTGCCAACATTAGTATTGTTGGTCTCTTAATTTCAGTCATTCTAGTGGATGTGTAATGATATCTCACTGTGGTTGGCATTTTCCTAATGGCTAATGAAATTAAGCGTCTTTTTTTAATGTGCTTATTTGCCATCTGTTATTTTTTTTGCTGAATTGTATTTTAAATCTTTTGCCTATTATTTTTTTTTCTTAGTTTCCTTTTCTCATTATTATATTTTGAGAGTTCTTATTCTGGATAGATGTCCTTTATCAGTAACTTGTTTGCAAATATTTTCTCCCAGTTTGTGGCTTGTCTTTTTAGCAATATATGATGATGCTTCTAAGTGTGACTTTTGGTATATTTCTTCTGCTTGATGTTTCTTGATTATATAAGTTATAGGTTCATAATTTTCATCAAATTTGTAAAATCTTTGATGCTTAGTTCTTCAAGTTTTTTTTTTTTTTTCTGTCACCTTTCCATCTCTTTCCTCTCCTCCTGAATCTCCAATTACACATATGTGTTAAACTGTTGGATATGGCTTCATAACTTTCCAAGGATATATTTTTTTCTCCTTAATCTTTTTGTCATATTATGTGTAAGTTTCCACACCTGCAGTATTTAATCTGACGTGAATCTTAACACGCATATTGTTCATATTGTTTTGGATATTATAGGGTTTTTCTTTTCTGCAGGTCCAATCATGATCTCTTAAATCTTCCATGTGTTTTCTTCTTATGCTCAGCTTCTCACATTCTTGAGAATAGTTGTAAGATTTATAATAACTGTTTTAAGTCCTTGTCCGGTAATTCCGTCATCACTATCACTTCTGGATCTGCTTCTATTTTGGCTTGTGGGACATTTTCACCGATTTTTTGTGCTTGGTAATTTTGACTGGTGGGTCATTTTGGTAAACTTTCCATTTAATTTTACAGTGAGTGTAGGATTTTCTTGTATTCATTTAAGAATTGGGGCTTTGATACAGCACACAGTGGATGAAAGACTTTAGGGCCTCCTGACCCCTGCCTCCTAGTGTCCATGGGCACTTGTATAATCCCCTCTGCGGAGTGCTTCTGACCGACAGGATGCAGTGAAGATATCAGAGGGTAGCTCCCTGATTAGGTTATGTTATATCCTGCACAGGTGATGGGGTATCACTCTTGTTAGGTTTCATGTGACTGCATCTTGTCAGACTGGAGCCAGGAACTTTCCTTGCAGGCTCTGTGAAGAAAGGGACAGCTGGTTGGCTTCTGTGGGAAGGAACTGTAGGTGTATCTTGGACCTGAGGGTGGCCTCCGGCTGACAAGGAACAACAAGAAAGGGCCCTCAGAGCTACAGCCCATAGTAAGTGGATTCTGCTAACACCCTGAGTGAGCTCGGAAGCAGTCCCCCCTGCCTCCCCAAGGTGAGCCTTGAGAGGACACTGCGGCCTGGCTGACATCTTGATTGCAGACTGATTTAAGCTGATGAATTTGTGTTGATTTTTACACAATGATGAAAAATGAATGCACCCCAGTTAAGGTACTTTTGTATCAGTTTGAGCCTGGCTGGCTTTTATGTTTTTATGGTGTGTCCTGAACAGCCTTCACCCCAGGTAGACTTTATCCTCTATGAAGACGTGAGCCTCCTGAGGCCTCTCATGAATGCCCTGTGTATTAAAAATTCACTCACTCTCCCCAGTGGGAACACAGATGACCCCAGACATGTGCACATTCAAGGAATTGTGTGGCCTTCTGCTGTCATCTGGGTACCTGGCCCAAGACTTAAGAAGAGCCCCCTGAAGTCATATACTCTCTCTCTGCCCAGATCCCTCCCTGGGGGGAACTCTGCAAATTCTAGCATCTCCTGAGCAAGTTATCTGTCTTTTCAGTTCAGTAAACTGCCAAGCTGTGTCCTGGACCCTGCCTCCCAGCGGGAAGTTGGGGCAAATCTTTCCGACTCAGCTTTTTGCTTCCCTTCCTTAGATTTCACAGTGTTGTGCTCTCTGAGGGCCAGGGTCTGGAAAGAATTTTTCCTGCTTTTTGTTGGTATTGTCTCTTGTTTTTGGAGGAGGGCAGGTCCTGGAGCAGTTACTACTTAATGAGTTGAAGCAGAAGTCCAGGCACGCGTCAAGTTGTGGTCCATCACCCTTGGAATGAAAGCATCACGAGACTGAGAATTCACCTGCTCTGTTGAATGCTGGCCCCCTCATACCTGGAACAGTCTGTGAGCACAGTAGGTGCTCAATCAGTGTGTGTTTTTTTTTTTTTGAATGAAGGAGTTCAGACAAACTACTCTTAGCGTCTGAGTGTTCGATTTATTTGTGGGCTTATGTGACTTTGGTTTCTCTTCTTATGTCACCCGGGGTATGTCACAGAGCCTTTTGATCGACTCCTTCTGATTTCTCTGAGTTAATTCCCAATGTATGTTTGTTCATTAGGTGAGCAATACATGTTGAAAACCTGGTATATACCAGGTGCCCTTTTAGGCACTGATTATGAATGCCCCTCAGTCCTTCACTTTTCTCTGTCATTAACCTAATCTATTTATAGTCTTTTTTTCTCTTTTCTTAAGTCTTAAGAGCAGCATCTACAATTTTAAAAAACATAGTGGTCATTAGTGTCTTCTTGGCTTTAGGAGTAGATGAGTAAGTTGGAAGTACTTGTACCCTATTGGATAGTTGGCTTGTGGTGATGGATCGATACTTGACCTTGAGAAGATGAATAATTGGCACCTCTACTTCTTCCCACACTTGGACGGTGTGTGATCACTGTGCTAAAGGAAAACAAAAATGCCCCAGAATGTTACTTCTCCAAAAATAGTCTACTGGAAGACAGTGAATTAAAATGGTAAGCAGTGACTTTAGAAATGTCGTAATTTAATTTTTTTTGACTCTAAAGCATGCTTTCTCAATTCATGATTGCTTTACATATGCTACATACAATTTCTGCACAAGAAATTTGGTGGTTCAAGGTATAATGCAGTTTCTAGCTGTTCCTATATGGAAAGTACAATGGAAACCTACATTTTAGGATTTTAAAAAAAATGGGCAAAGCCAAATTCCTGAAAAGATAAACACAGAATGATGTAGTTCAGTTTTATGCTCAATAAAATAAAATGTCCATCTTTTTTCTGTGGCTATAATAAATCTTAGCTTGCTAAAAACCATTTTTATTACTGTTTTCAGAGATTAGAAGCACGATAATACTAGAAATTTATTTCTATAATCTTACTTTTTTTTCCAAAACCTTTTTTATTCATCCACCAGACTGTTAGCTTCCTGAGGAAAGAAACTGGCATCCCTTTGTTTATTGATACGCCATCAGAACTGGCACATTCTAGGGGCTCAATGATTTTTTGCTACATGAGTGAACTCTGGGTATTATAAGTCACATTACTGCTGGTTTGTTTACATAAGACAATCTCAGTGATCATCCAGATTTTGCAAACTTACTTTACAAAAAGTTGTCTTGTGTCATCTGGCAGGCACACATAAGTCGAAAGGTAACTCTAATTTCGAAGAATAGGACATTATTTAGAAATCTAAATGATCATGTTAGTGGAAAAAATAACTTCTATTGGTTTAAACCAATGAGAACCTATTAGAATCGAAACATGTAATAAAGAAAAGGTAAATAAAGAATTGAAGTAGATGTGCTTAGAAGAAATTGTGCCAAAACATACAGTGTAGTTCTTCAGGAAAGCTGAAAACAACACAATTTGCCAGGGTGAAAGGAAATCAGAATTACTTGAACTTCTTTTTCCTGATCAGGCACAGGGAGAAGTTTATACATGAGGGAAGCTCTGGATAAATATGGAGAGAGGAAAGGAGGAGAGATTTTAGGTTTAGATTCCTTCTTTCACAGGTCTTTTTTGAGGGGAAGTTGAGCAAGGGGAGAGTGTTTACATTTTTGGCTTTTGGAGGTTTGACTCTTGTCAACAGAGCAAATATTGCTACTCTAGACTGAAAGCAAGCCCTTCCCTCCCGTCTCCAGCAAGCCCCCATCTCCACAGGCTGCGCTCTGGTTTGCTGAGGACTCCCTGGGGAACGTGGTTTTATTAGCGTCACTTTAAGATGTACATCTGGCTTTTGTTCGGTACAGGCTACTCTGGGTGACCTAAAGCACCATGGAAACATTACAGTGCAACGAAACATGCAGATAACTAGTTATCTTTTCCAGTTTCAAGATTTTCACTGGCCTTTGATTTATTCCCTTTGGCTAATTTTCTGAAGCATTTTGAAGGTTTTTTTTTTTTGTTGTTGTTATGGATGTTACCTCCTTTTGCTAGAATTTACCTGCAGATGTTGTCAGTTGGTGGATTTGGCTACAATGAACCTTATGCCACCCTCCCTAGCAACTGTGTCTTCAAGTCTGCTGGTAGATATAATTGTTACTGAACCAAACTTGGGTCTGCTCATCTGACATGCAGCAAAGCCCATCTACGGACATTGGGTTGTAGTGAAGGAAGGTACAGTGTTTACTGCAGGCACCAAGCAAGGAGAATGGGCAGCTCATGATCAGAGGACTCAAACTCCCTGATGGCTTTCAGGGAAGGGTTTTTAAAGACAGTATGAGGGAAAGGGTCACAGTATGTGTGATCAGCTTGTGCACAATTCTGATTGGCTGTTGGCGAGGTAACAGGGCGATGGTTCCAGCCTGTCTGGGGTCCACATGCTGGTGGTCAGCATGCAGTTAACTTCTCCCACCTGGTGGGGGTTTCAGTATCTGCAAACAACTCAAGGATGTGGCCCAGGATATTATCTCTTGCCCTTGGGGAGGAACTAAGGGTCCTTGACTTTGTTTTATGGCTAGACTATTATTATTTTGCCTTGCCTGACTGCTTTCTTTTGTTTCTGCATTTTCTCACTTCTCTGATTAAATTTGCTCTTTGGAACTCAGAGAAGGCCTAGGAGGCTGAAAGTTTTCTACAAATGACAGGTGGGAGATCTGGGGGTGTCTGTCCTTGGGAAGTCCCTGCAGGGCCTGCTCAGTTTTGTAATGAGACACTGCATTAGCTTCCCACCCTTAAGGGAATTAAGAAAAGGGCAGATTTTTTCATTTGCGTTTTTGCTTTGAGGAAGACTGAACTCAAACCTCACTCTCTTACAGTGCTGCCAAAGACAAAATCTGGAAGAAAAACTAATCGGCCAAAATCAGGACTCTAAGTAAATGTACAACAACATTTCTAATCTTTTGTTTTTAAAACTCTTACATCATGAATTTTATTACTCCTCCTTGGATAACTTTCAAAAGTCAAAACTACTCTTGCATTAAATGTGTAAACATTTATAATGACTCAGGTGATTTCTGGAGAGGCCTCTCACCTGTGTGAATGTTTAGAAGAATAAAAAAAATGAAATAAATGTATATTTGCTATAGATTCAAGTTTTATCAAAGGAGCAGGAAACCACATTCATTCAAGCAGACATCAGCATGGTCTTTTAAAGGAAATCAAATATTGCTGTCTATTTATTGGTAAGTATGGTCTGCTGTGGTCTTGGAAATCAGCCATTAAATTCCATAAGTTATAAAAGAGTAATGGCCTCCAAGAGACCAGTGGAGACTTCTGTTTTGAGAAGCAAAATAACAATAATGATTGAATGAAAAACAATCCCTTATCTTTCAGATGAGATTTCAGGTAGTAAAAATAAAGTTGTTTTATAATATTTATAATATTAATCACATTACTGTATAAAGAAGTGAACAAAACAGGTCTGTACTTTGTCTCAATAGAAAGTGTACGAGATTGTGATGCTCATAAAATATTTCTGTTACCTGACTTGTGAAATTGGTCTTTTCTACTTTTATTTTCACTTGCTCCCTCAACTTTCTAGAGATTGTATCTTAT
This sequence comes from Camelus bactrianus, assembly GCF_048773025.1. Lineage (NCBI taxonomy): Eukaryota > Metazoa > Chordata > Mammalia > Artiodactyla > Camelidae > Camelus > Camelus bactrianus. The sequence continues at coordinate 20,385,662 of NC_133540.1, forward strand.
ATTTCCTGCTTTTATCATAGTGTCGTGGAAATTAGTATGTTGAGAATTTAAGTAATGAATAAATAATTTCTTTTTTTTAAATTTTATTGAGTTATAGTCAGTTTACAATGTTGTGTCAATTTCTGGTGTACAGCACAATTTCTCAGTCATACATGAATACACATATATTCATTTTCATATTCTTTTTCTCCGTGAGCTAGTAATTTCTTTTCAACCATGTGATCAGTTGTATAACATTTTTATGCACACAATTAATTTTATATCTATGCCTTTGAAATTATTTTCTTTTGATGTCTGTGATTGTCAAGGATGGAGCTTCAAAATTTCTATAACTCTTTAAAAAAATAATATGCTGTAAGAAACAGGGTGAAAGCCAATGAACAGATCTGTAAAATATACAGATCATATTGCAGAGGTGAATGTGCTTATCAGATCTGTTCTTTCAGGGTGAACAAGTGTAGAGACCGACAACCTGGTTTGCCTGGGATTTTGCTGGTTTTAGCATTGCAAGTCTTGGACCCCGGAAAGCCAAGCCTTCAGTCCGTGTAGTCAATACACAAAATGTAAGTAGGTCAGGCTGTATCTGATGAAAGTTTATGTCTATATCTGTAAATAAATCTGTATCTGTATCCACATAAGCATGGAGGTTCAGGCAGGGATGGGAAAATGTCCCATCTTCCCATTTGTGCTTCAAAGACTGGCATTGGCCACCTTCCTAATTGAGCAATTAATGTCTGATGTGTATGTTTTAGCAAAGCATGTAAACATACACTTGGTTAATTTTCAGTTTTTCCTTTCTATTTTTTTTTACTTATTTATTTATACATTTATTGATTTATTATCTATCTACATATCTGTATATTTTATTTTATTTTATTACTAAAAAATCACAAACTATACAAACTAAGCTACACTGGTGGTATATGTGTGTGGAAGCAGCATTTCCTCTGTGCTAGATTCCTTTTCCATTTGAAAACTGATATTCTTAACTGACTCATGACTTGAATTTTTAAAAATCTTTTTATTATTTTTAATGTTTTAAATTGAAGTGTAGTTGATATACAACATTGTATAAGTTGCAAATATACACTATAGTGATTCACAATTTTTAAAGGTAATAATCCATTTATAGTTATTTTAAAATACTGGCTATATTCCCAGTGTTGTACTATATTTTCTTGTAGCTTATTTTATATCTATTAGTTTGTACCTCTTAATCTCCTACTCCTGTATTTGCACCCCCTCTTCCCTCTCCCTACTGGTAACCCCTAGTTTGTTCTCTATGTGAATCTGCTTCTTTCTTGTTATGTTCACTAGTTTGTTCTAATTTTTAGATTCCACATACAAGTGATATCATACAGTATTTGTCTTTCTCTGTCTCACTTATTTCACTTAGCATAATGCCCTATAAGTCCATTCATGTTGCTGCAAATGGCAAAATCTCATTCTTTTTTATCGCTGAGTAGTATTCCTTTGTATACCACTTCTTCTTTATCCAGTCATCTGTTGATGGACACTTAGGTTGCTTCCATAGCTTGGCTATTATAAATAATGCTCCTATGAGAATTGGGGTGCATGTATCTTTTTGAATTAGTGTTTTTTTGGGGGGGAGGGATATATACCCAGAAGTGAAACTGCTGGATCATAGGGTAGTTCTAATTTTTGGCTTTTTGAGAAACCTCCATACTATTTTTCACAGTGGCTGCATCAATTTACATTCCCACCAGTATTGAGTGTACAGGGGTTGCCTTTTGTCCACATCCTCACCAACATTTGTTATTTGTGTTCTTTTTGATGATAGACATTCTGGCCAATAAGATATCTCACTGTGGTTCTCATTTCTAATTCCTTGATGATTAGTGATGTTGAGCATCTTTTCATGTGCTTGTTGGCCTTCTGCATTTCCTCTTTGGAAAAATGCTATTTCTTCGGCTCCTTTTTTAAATCAGGTTGTTTGCCAAAGCAAACAACAGATTCAATGCAATCTTTATCAAAATGCCAATGACATTTTTTCACAGAACTAGAATAAAAAATTTAAAAATTTGTATGAAAACACAAAAGACCCCAAATAACTAAAATAATCTTAAGAGGAACAGAGCTGGAGGAATCAGGCTCCCTGACTTCAGACCATAATACAAAGCTACAGTAATCAAGACAGTATGGCACTGGCACAAAAAACAGATACATAGATCAATGCAACAGGACTGAAAAACCAGAAATAAACTCATGCACTTATGGTCAATTAATCTATGACACAGGAGACAAGAATATGCAGTGGAGAAAAGACAATCTCTTCCATAAGTGGTGCTAGGAAAACTGAACAGTTACATGGAAAAGAATGAAATTAGAACATTCTCTAACACTGTATACAAAAATAAACTCAAAATAGATTAAAGACCTAAATGTCAGACTAGATACCATAAAACTGCAAGAGGAAAACATAGGCAGAACACTCTCTGACATAAATCATAGCAGTGTCTTTGGGTCTGTCTCCCAAGCAAAGGAAATAAAAGCAAAAATGAACAAATGGGACCTAATTAAACTTAAACGCTTTTCCACAGGAAAGGAAATCATCAACAAAATGAGAAGACAGCCTACTGAATGGGAAGAAATATTTGCAAATGATATATGACCAATAAGGGGTTAACATCCAACTTATATAAACAGCTCATCGAATTCCACATCAGAAAAAAAAAAACTTTTTATGTAACTTTTTCCAGCATGAAAACCATTAAAATACTGAGAAAATTGCTTCAGATATCACTTCAACTGAATGTGTAGATAAACAACAAAAATGGACCTATCTTATGTATCAGAGATATTTCTTTCCAGTGATTTCATGATTAAGACTTCTAAAAGCATAGTCAGCTTCAGTTTATGACCATGTTTTATACAACATTAACCTCCTCGGGCCTCCATTCTGTGGTTACTAATTATTCTGTATTACTGTGTATACTTACATTTCATATGCTTGTAAACCTGACCAAATAATTGCAGTACCTTCATTTTCTAATCAAAATCTCTCAGCCCTGCCTGTATCCAGATTTCCTGGGACCCCTCACCTGTGTCCCAGTCCCAGTTTCTTTGTCTTGTCTGGAGAGGCCACTGCAGGATGTAACTTGCTATTTCTGCTCCTTTCCTTGAAAACGATGCTTCTCTCTGCTGATTCCTTTACTACTTACAGGGCTGTATTTTGCTATAACATGCTCTGTCTTGTTCATCATTTTATCCCAGCCCTCGGGATAGTATTTGGCAGGTAACTGTTCTGAAACTGTATGTAGGTTGTATGAACATTCACACATATTTACTGAGCGTCTAATATGTACCAACCCAGTGTCAGTAACTGAGGACACAACATGGACATGAGGGATGTTGGTCCCTCCCACCCGGAGGGCGGTTTCAGTTCTCTGGAATATGCAGATGAGTGACCAGGCAACTGTCAATGCATCGTGGGATGCCAGGTGCCATGAGGGGGGAGTGCAGGGTGCTGGACACGCCAAAGGGGGACACCCAGCTTCTTCACGTAGGATCCCCCCAGGCTATGTTGGTCTGTAGAGAGCAGGTCACTTGGGTCAGATGTGTTTGGCTGGGGATGGACAGAAAAGGTCTTTTCTTCTCTGGGCCCAGGAATGCTGCCTCTTTGCACAAGTCTCTCCTTCAAAGAGAACTGAGTATCTCCACAAATTCTAGGTCATTTCTGCTTTGGAGGTATAAAAAAAATGCATATTTTGAAAGTAGAAAACTAGTTCTTTGGAATACATTTCAGTTTCTAATTTACCACAAGAAAAATTCAGAGGAGAATTTAGATGTATCTTTTTTCCTTTACAAATGTAACATACTGAGCACAATGTCTGAAAACTACGATGAAAACCTAAGATTAATTCTTTTTCTTTTTGCAGAGCACTCGAGGAGAAAGTGCATCTCCCAATTCTTTTTAAGACCTACATTTCAGTGCTTTTTTTTTTCTCTTCTTTTTTTGCTTGTTTAATCATTACTGGCAGGTGCACATGAGGATGTTGGTGGGGTTTCTTTCATTTCTGGCAAAGCATTTAGTATACAGTTTTATTTTTATGAAGTAAATTTCAATGGGACCAATATACTCTTTGGAACTCACTTAATATCACAGAGTGGGAGACCAGGATAAGAAACTCGTTTAAATGAACTTTTTTTTTTCTCCTGTGCTGTATCATTCATATGCTAATATCCTGCCACGTTTCAGTATGTATCCTAGTACTTTCGAAAGTATTTTATCTTCAGATGCCTCATTCGTGCTCATCAAAACACAGTCAAATAAGAAAAATCTGGTTCACTTTCCAGCCCTTTTCTGATGAACACATTGTCACATTTTTACAAATAGAGTTAAAGTGTTTTATTAATTGCTTGAGTGTGTATATGAAACACATCAGCTACACTTTATTTAAATGAATAGAAATACATAGTATCTACACATTAAATAAAATTCCCCCAGGTTTTGGAAGTAAGTTTGTCAGAAAAATAGGACCAAGATTTTAACTATTATTAAAAATAGTAATATCAAGGTGGGGGTATAGCTCAGGGGTAGAGTGCCTGCTTAGCATGCACAAGGTCCTGGGTTCAATCCCCAGTGCCTCCATTAAAAATAAATAAAATAGATAAATAAATGTATTACCTTCCCCCTAAAAGTTAATAAGTAAATAAAATACTAATGCTAGACTTACTATTTATATTATGACTAGAGGGTTTTTAAATTAATAGTAATGCATGCAGACTGTGTGAGTACACAGATACAGTACATTTTTAAATATATATTTTTTCTAATGTAAACACTTGTTATTAAGCATGTTACCCTCTTTGGATAGAAGAAAATGGGTGTGCGTGAAATCTGTTCCTTTTCTCCAACCAGGGTGTCTTGTCAATGATCCCTAACGTCGTTTACTGTCATGTTACAGGTAGAAAATGGCAGTATTTATGGTGAACATGAAGGTCAATGAGAAGCTTTGATGGCCTCGAGGTGACCCCCTGGGCCTTGCCCGGCCGTCCAGGGACCCAGCCATCCAGGGCTGGGAGGCTCAATGTCTCAGCACTTCTGTGCACACTCAGGACATGCCAGCTGGGAACACTAGACTCGTGTGCCAAGGGCAGGCCTGACAAAATCATGCCACATAACTACAAATGCAAACTTTGGGCTTTTTTTTCTCTTCTTTCTTTTTCTCCTTTTTCTCTTTCCTTCTTTCCTACTCTTTCCCTTTTTTAAAAAATGATATTCATGAGAATGCTTTTCTGAATAAAGCTAATAAAGCTTATTCTAAAATATTTGGATAATAAAAACAAACAAATAAAATAAAATTACCCCTAATTCCAATACCCCCTAATAACTGTGGTTAGACTACGTGTGTAAATTATGATTATGTCGTACATAGTTTTCTGTGCTGCTTTTTTTTAAAACTGATGTTCTGTATACATTTCCCTATGTAACTGAACATAATTTTGTTTGTTGCAAGATATTACATTAAGTGAATGTTCTGTCGTTGATTTTATAATTTATTTTGTTAATTAGAAGATTCTTATTTTTCCCTAGTATTTTTTTATTGAAGTACAGTCAGTTTGCAATGTTGTAGCAATTTCTGGTGTGCAGCATAATGCTTCAGTCATATAGGAACATACATCTATTCCTTTTCATATTCTTTTTCATTATAGGTTACTATAAGATATTGAATATAGTTCCCTGTACTATGCAGTAGAAACTTGTTATTTATCTATTTTATATATGGTAGTTAGTATCTGCAAATCCTAAATTCCCAATGTATCCTTTTCCACCCCCTTTCTACCCTGGTAACCATAAGTTTGTTTTCTATGTCTGTGAGTCTGTCTCAGTTTTGTAAATAAGTTCATTTGTGTCTTTTTTTTTTTTAGATTCCACATATAAGTGATATCACATGGTATTTTTCTTTCTCCTTCTGTCTCACTTCACTTAAATGACAGTCTCCAGGTCCATCCATGTTGCTGCAAATGCCATTTTCCCCTAGTATTGTAGCTAATGTGTTGATACATATCCTTAAACACAGTAAGGATGAATATCTAGAAGTTGAGTTGAGTTCTATTTTAGTCTCACTAGCTGCTGAAACATACCCCAAAATATTTGTGCTTAACTGGGGATGCTCTTGGTTCACATAAAGGCCAGTCAGGTTGAGGTGTGGTTTTGGGGGTGGGGGGGCAGAGGGAAGGCCATTACTCAGTCCCAGAAAAATGGCGGCAGGTACTGCCCTTGTCACCATGTGGCTTTGGTGGTCACCAGGGAGCTGAGGCCCAACAACAGACTGGTGAAGAGAAGGAGAAGATGTAGATGGGTCAAGCCTGGAGGCAGAGCTCGGCCACAGCTGGACCACACCACATCACTAGGGGAGCTGGGAAGGCAATTCAGCTACCTAGTCGTCATCTCAAGATCACAGTTCTAAGCATATTTAAATTCCTCATCAATTATCCTAGGAAATATTTTACCCAATGTATAGCCAAACAAAAATGTAGAAGAATGCTCGTTTTACCTCAACAATAATTGGCATATTTTTAAAAAGTTTTCTAGTCTTCAGGAAGAGTTAAAAAAAATGCAGGACTTCTTTCTGTTGCTTTAAATAGCAACTCTTTGATTCCTAGTGAAGTTGAACATTTTCAATATGTATGTGGGCCATTTTTTTCTTTCTTTCTGAATTTTGAATTTATAAAGTTAAACATTTTTTCCTACTCAGGTGCACATCTTTTTCTTAGTAATTTGAAAAAGCTGCTTAGTAAAGTCAGGAAGATAATAGCACTTTTTTAATTGTTTATTTTTTGTTTTGAATCATTTTGGACTGATGACATTTTTCAGGAAAAAAGCCTGTAATTTTTATGGGATCAAATCTCATAGTGTATGTGTTCTGTCTCTTTTTCTGTGCCCAGCTCTTCTTTTCTAGCATGTTTTATTCCCTCTCTCTTTCTCTCTCTCATTTTGTCCTCTTCTTAGTCCTTTTATTTCATCTTACACTCAGTCTGTTCCTGCTTTCCCCACTCTGATTATCACCCCCCAACATCACCCCTGCTCTGCCATCTCTATCAAAATTGATTGCTTCAGAGAGTCCTCCTGCTAAAAGAATCTTTTAATTACATCTCTCATTATTAATACCCTTATTAAAATCCTTAAAACGTGCCAGGAGCTCTTGAGTGCTTCAAATGGAGTATTTCATTTCATCTTAACATCACTTGGGTTAAAGAGGTTAGACCGCTTGTCCAAGGTCACACAACTGGTGAATAGCTGAGAATGGATCTGCATCGCTGGAACTTGAAACATTAGAATCATTCTTCTGGGAGATAATTTGGGCAATGGCCTTTCCAATGCTACTTAAATTACAGTGTTGAGGTAGGATTCTCAGTGTGGTGGTGCTTGCGGCACAGATCCTAAGGCTCCCTTAACCCTAGAGTTTGAGTTTCCACCCAAAATCTGAAAATCTCTTTTCCAGAAGGTTCAGCCACGAGGTATCCATTTCTTTCCATTCATCTTTGATGCAATGTTGCAGAATCAACTTTGATTCAAATGGAAAACCCTGTTACCCATCCCTTCAAGTAAAATGCCTTGCTTTTTTTTTTTAACATTTTTATTGAGTCATAATTGTTTTATAATGTTGTGTCAAATTCCAGTGTACAGCACAATTTTTCAATTATACATGAACATATATACATTCATTGTCACATTTTTTTCACTGTGAGCTACCATAAGATCTTGTATATATTTCCCTGTGCTATACAGTATAATCTTGTTTACCTATTCTGCATATGCCTGTCAATATCTACAAATTTTGAAACCCCAGTCTGTCCCTTCCCACCCCCTGCCCCCTTGGCAATGACAAGTTTGTATTCTATGTCTATGAGTCTGTTTCTGTTTTGTATTTATGTTTTGTTTTGTTTTTTTTTAGATTACTTATATGAGCGATCTCATATAATATTTTTCTTTCTCTTTCCAGCTTACTTCACTTAGAATGACATTCTCCAGGAGCATCCATGTTGCTGCAAATGGTGGTATGTTGTCAGTTTTTATGGCTGAATAGTATTCCATTGTATAGATATACCACAGCTTCTTTATCCAGTCATCTGTTGATGGACATTTAGGCTGTTTCCATGTCTTGGCTATTGTAAATAGTGCTGCTATGAACATTGGGGTGCAGGTGTCCTTTTGAAGTAGGGTTCCTTCTGGATATATGCCCAGGAGCAGGATTCCTGGGTTATATGGTAAGTCTATTCCTAGTCTTTTGAGGAATCTCCATACTGTTTTCCACAGTGGCTGCACCAAACTGCATTCCCACCAGCAGTGTAGGAGGGTTCCCTTTTCTCCACAGCCTCTCCAGGATAAAATGCCCTGCTTTTGAGACTTATTTCTAGGCTACATCCGAAATTGCTGGCACTGGTATTGGAGTTGACTAAACATCCTGTTGGCCCTCACGTCTTACAGCCTGTTGGGGGAGGTTATCCACTTCCTATCCCTGGATTTGGACTATCTCCTTGTTCCTAAGATGGTAAGGATCTTGTGTTAACCTCTATTTCAGAATTCACATTTGACTCTGAATTCCCTGTTTGTTCAAGTCTTGTGGACCAGAAAGGTGTTGTAAAGATCTGAATCTCATCAGCGTGTTCTTTTCCTACACAAAACGATGGACTCTGAACAGATCCAGCGATGGTAAAGCTCAGTATGGAGGCTACTTGCATGACGTGTGGATTTAGGTATTTATGTTTCAAAATCAGGATCATTCTGGCCGTCCCACTCACTTCACTTTTAAGTTCTACAGCATCATTCACGTGGTTAACTGTGAGCATGATTATCCTTCCGTAGGACAGCTAGGTAAACGCTTATCCATTTTATTGTGTGTGTATTTTTGGTGGGGGAGGGGATGACAACATTCAGGTTTGATTGCGTGCTGTTGATATAATTGTGAGAAGAAAACAAAGAAAACCGGAAACAGGCAACTGTTCCTCTCTGTGGTTGCAACATTTGATAGTAGGTAGAGTTTGAAACAGACCCGTCTGTAATAATTGAACCACCATTTTCTTTTTTACAGTGGGAGCGTAGCTCCAACAGAACCAGGAAATATCACTGGAAATCAGCTGGGACTTTAAAATAATCACATATCTTGTGACAATTAGCCTATTGAATTTTCTCATTACTTTAGAGTCTGATCCAGTAATTTCCTGGTCCACTGACAAGGCCATTTGTACATAGTCACAAAGAAAAATACTGTATTTAGAAGGCCTTCTGAATGAGAAATCTACTACTTCCTTTTATGAATACTTTTTATATCAAAGAAATCAATATTAGGAAGTGTTTCTTTACATTTAATCTGAATTATAAGAAGCAATATTTACAACTCTCAGCAGCGTGGGTCACACTCTTAACACATCTTTAACTCATTTCATCTTTACTTCTTGATATGTTCTCTAAATATAAGAAAATAAAGCTTTGAAAAGGAATGATATTTAACACCTATATACAATGATTCTAAAATTATTTTTTTAAAAAAACTGTTTCAGCTAGGGAGCCAAGTGCTGTGTACAGAAATCTCAGATAAGGAGATATAAATATATTCTTTCTGTTGATTTTGCTATTTTTGTTAAAGGTTGAAATTCCCTGAGAAGCCATCATTCCTGCTGCAAAAACAAAATTAAACTCAATTCACTAGCTGTTAAATGCAGTTGCATTACCTTGAGTCAGAAGAACTTAATCCTTTCTTTAATTGTTTTCATCTACTTAAGTTTCTAATAAAATTCCTTAGACAAAAGTACATTGTTCTTCTTTGGGTGGTAGTGGAAATTATGGTTCCTAAGTTTAATATCTGCAAAACATTTTCATTTTATAAGAAAGACTGATTTTGCTTAATATGCCTCACTAAAAATCTTTGTCTGCCTAAGTGAGTTTGAGGTCATCTTTTTCCAAACTTTTTTAAAAAATGTAAGTCATATAGATTTTCCTTTTTTTAGTTGACTTTTTGGAGTACATTGGTTACAGCAGTATGAGTTTAAGGTAGTTGGAATGGGATGGAAATGTTGAGATGTATATATGTTTCCATAGAAATTACTCCATAAATCTGTAAGAAATGCTCCGAGTGTGTTTGTGAATAATGTGTTGTGCTTCGAGTGGGATACATTTGTTCCTGGGCATATGCATTTTACAGAGCTCAGATTGAGTCTCCTGGATTGCACTGGAAAACATGTCAACTTTGTACAGTAGGTTTCTGGATATAGCACGTGTCTATTCAAGTTCAGTAACATAATCCAGTCTTCCTTTTGGGGCCAAAATGCTCATCTTTGACTGTACTCATTGTCATCCATCAAATCATATGAAAGTTACTGGATCAAAAACTAGATTTTCAGTTCCTAGAGCTTTTATAATACCCATACAACTCTGAATATTTCAAATGTATAGACTTTTTATAACACAGGAAACAGATTTTTATAACCTATTCCAGGCAACATTGTATATTTCAGAAGTCCTACGAATGTGATTCTATTCAGTTCCCCAAATCTCAAGAAAGTAGCATGTCTTTACAACAGACCCATGAGGGGGCCTATTTTTATGTTGTTGAAAGCTATTAGGAGTGTGATTGTGGCAAATCTCCTTAGAAGAGTGAAGAATATTCATGCAGAACTTTCTTCAAGTTCTTATTCAAAAACATTTGCTTGCAAGATTACATCTATGCTAGACTAATGGGTTTTGGAATGGGGTGGGATTTTAAATTAGAATAATGTGTATCCTTTTTACTACTTTTTCTGAACGTTATTAACTTCCATGAATTAAAAAAAGACAACTCTGCAGACCTCTTTCAAGCTCACTTAAATTTCATCTAAGAAATAAATACAAAATATGTGCCCCCCCCCCCGGTGTATATTAAACGTAAGTTAGATTGATTTGAAATCTTAATGATAGGTTATTCAACTTTCTGCAAAACACAAGCCAATAATCACTCTGTCTATGCTCATTTTTAATTAAAAAAACAAGAAATAGCATGATAGTCTTTTAACTCCATGGTTAATACTGTGGCAGATGCATAAAGTGATGCCTAAAAGGTTCATATACTGGAAACCACTTCTCACTTTGTAGCAAATTAGTAAATAGGGTTTCTCCACGGGTGAAAGGGAGAAACCAATGGTTCTGCCTTTCGTAATGTACTGGTTTAACGTTAGGAAACATACTAAATATATACCCTGTTATGGTTAAGAAATGTTAGTTAAGCGCACCAGATGGCGGCGCCCAGCGAAGTAGAGGCTCGTTCCTTTCCCCACTGCCCCTTTGGGCTAAAATCGCCGCGACCCCAGAGGCCGGGGGGCCAGGCGGGGACAGAGGCACCTGCGTAGTTGGACCGCGAGCCTGCGCCCGGCCTGCGCCGCCCCCACCCGGCCCCGGCCCGGCCCGATCCCTTCCGGTCCCGGTCTCCTGGGTCTGACCCGTTGCCCGGCCGTGGTACGTCAGCACCAGGCCTTCAAAGCTGAGGCTTCTCATCCAGCCCGGGATCACCACCACTTTGGAAATGTTCGGCCTCTTTCCTCCCAAACAGCCCGCCTTCAAAACCGGGGCTCCTGGGCCGGTACCTGGCTCCCTTTCCCTCACCCGAGACTCCACTTCCTTCCAACCCACTTCCTCAGATCCTCCCTGGATTGGAGCCTGCTCACTTCTCTTCCAAATTAATTCCTGAACTCCCCAAATATTGACAGCTCTGACACCCCCCTCAACCGGGAGCCAGACTTCCTTTTGGGTTAACCTCCGTAGCACCATCGTGGAGGCTGTGTGTTTGGCAGTGGACGGGGTGGGCCTGTTGCTGGATGTGCTGACCGTGGTGTTGGACCTCAGCTTCCTGCTGGTGTCCTCCCTCCTGGCCTCCCTGGCCTGGCTCCTGGCCTTCATCTGCAACCTGCCACACACGGTGCTGACTGGCCTCCCGCACTTGCGCCGCGGAGCCTGGGTTTCACTGCTGGCCTTGATTGAAGCCGTGGCCCGGTTCACCTCTGGGGGCTGCAGGCCTTGTGTACCATACTGTACAGCTGCTATTCTGGTCTGGAGAGCTTAAAGCTCCTGGGGCACCTGGCCTCTCACGGGGCGCTTAGGAGCCGGAGACCCTGCACCGGGGCATCCTCAACGTGGTCTCCAATGGTCATGCTTTGCTGCGGCAGGCCTGTGGCATCTGTGCCATTACCATGAGCCTGGTGGCCTGTGTGATCAATAGCCTGGTCAACATCTGCCTCATTGGCACTCAGAACCTCTTCTCCCTGGTGCTGGCCCTGTGAGATGCAGTGACGGGGTCGCTGTGGAGGATGACAGATGTGGTGGCTGCCTTCCCAGCCCATATTTCCAGCAGTGCTGTGGCCATGTCCATCCTCCTCTGGCCCCCCTGCCAACTAGTACTGGAGCTTCTGGCCTCAGCTGCCCGCCTCCTGGCCAGCTGTGTGCTTGTCAATCTCACCGGCCTAGCGCTGCTGGCTTGTGTACTGGCAGTGACGGTGATTATGTTGCACCCGGACCTCACCCTGAGGCTAGCCACCCAGGTCCTCAGTCAGCTCCACGCCCAGCCATCCTACCACCGACTCGGAGAGGATGTTGTATGGCTATCTCATCTAGCACTAGGCCTGGAGGCCTGATGCCACATCTGGAGCCAAAGCCTGCAGCTGGTGAGCTGGCCAAACCGGGGAAGGGCACCTGGGGCCCCCCAGGGTGGTCCTAAGAGGGTGCCCTCAGCCAGGACCTGGCGACAGGACACTTTTCTTGAAGTAGGTCTCAGATCAGAGGTAGAAGAGAAGGCAGTCAGGATGGCCTGGGTGACAGCTGCCCGGGGCTGGGAGAGGCTCAGTGTGGAGGAGCCTGTAGCTGGGCAAGACCCATGGAAGTTGCTGAAGGAGCAAGAGAAGCGGAAGAAGTGCGTCATCTGCCAGGACCAGAGCGAGACGGTGCTGCTTCTGCCTTGTCAGCACCTGTGCCTGTGTCAGGCCTGCTCCGAAATCCTGAAGCGCCACCCCCGTCTACCACCGCAACTGCCCACTCTGCCACCGGGGCATTCTGCAGACCCTCAGCGTCTACCTCTGAAGACTCCCTTCCTGTCCACCCGCCCCGCCACGCTCCATACAGCCACCTGCGCGAGGACAGCTGTAACACCCGATCTCTGGGTCCCAGACCAATCTCCTCTGGCCCTCTGCCGAACCTGAAGCCATACATCCCGGACTGTGACTTGGATGGGGGCAGGGTAACAGCTTTTCCTTACCTGGCGTGTCCCCGTGATGCTGAGTGTGGTGAGTGTGTTTCACCACTCAGTGTGAGACTCTGGACTCCCCTTCAGCTTGCCAGGGCCCAGCCAGATGCAAGTGTCTGGGGCTCCTCTTCTCTGCTTTTGGTGTTTCTGTTGGGGATTTGTAGGTTCTCTCCCTGCTCCCTGCTCACTCCCTCCCCAGCTTCTGCAGCCATACATATCAGTGTCGTTTGCGTGTTTTGGCAACCCTAAGGCCTTGGGATGATCTTGAACGTCTGCTTCCAGCTGGAGCCGCTGGGCCCTGGCAGGCTTTGGGGGGTAGTATCTCAGGTGCCCTTAAAGCTACCACTTGTAGCTGTCATGATCTTATGAGGCCCCCTCCCGACCTGATCCAACAGCTGGGATCAAGAGTTAACCCCGGGGATGTGTGTGTGTGTTTGCACCTGGCTTTGGGACCATGTACCCTCTGGCACCCCAGCACCACTGGGAGCCTCAGGAGGGACAGCAGATTTCTGCTCATACCCCTTTCACTCCACACATCACAGAGAAAAGCGGTGTTCCACTTCTCTTGGTCTCTCCTTGGCACTGGGGAAGGCAGACTGCACATTCCATTAGGGTCCAAAAACAGAAGGGGCCAGGGTGTAGGGGCATGCAGCTTCCTGAGGGGTCTGTCTGGCCCAGGTTCCAGGGAATAAAGTTCTGTTATAGCTCTAAAAAAAGAGAAAGAAATGTTAGTTATGTTTTTATTAAATTATATGAGAAAAGTAGAATCAGGAGGCCAATGGCTGGGGTTTGACAGGTTTTGTTTGTTCATTTGATATTTGTTCAGTTGGAGTTGAGGTCTAAATGACTTTTCTTTTTCTTAAACCTAAATTTTTTTTTTATTGAAGTATGGTCAATTACAATGTGTCAATTTCCAGAAACTGACTTTGAATCAGAGCTTGGGCTATAGACTGAAAGGTGCCTTGGCTTTCTAGTAGCTGCAAAAGCCTTTGGGCAAGTTATATATCCTTCACTGAGTTTTAGTTTTGTCCTCTTGTAATATGGAAATAATATAACAATCCCTACTTCAAAGAACTGTGTGGTGTTGGGGGCCACATTTCTATTTTCCTTCTTTTACTATTTACTCTCCTCTGGGAATCTCACCAATTCTCAGGGATTTTAATCCCGTCTTTAAGAAAATGACGATGTCTCTAACACACGCCTCTCTTTTGTGCTTTAGATGCGCATTTCTACTTCTAACTTATTCATTTCCACTTGTATGTCTCACAGATGTCTAAAACCTAACATACCTCAAATTTTTCCTTGTTTTCCATTCAAAGAAATTATCTTTGATTCTTCCTGAAACTGAGTTGCCCTAAAACTGAGTTCCCCTGCCGAGTTTATGATTAATTTCTTTATTCAAAACTTTACTCCCTTTCTTGTCCCACCCCTGTTCTTCTCAGGATTGAGAAGAATCAAGGAAAAGAAAGGACTGAAACCTAGCAGGACCCCCAGAGCCCTCCCAGGTACAAAAGACCCTCAGTGGCCCCTGTTTCTTATTTGTAGAAAAGGTTTTAATCTCCTAGACCTTCCCTGAGTCCCAAAGAACAGATCCAAGCAGTTACTAATTAGGGAAGTGAGGGAACACAGAAACAATGGAAAAATAGTTAAGTAGGAAAAGTGATGAAAATAGTTCAGAGATAAAACAGAGTCCTGATTCCTCCTCAAGGGATACACATAACAATCTGATGCATAACTTTGAGTTGTTCTGCAGAAACTAAGACTCCCACCATATGGCAGAGGGTGACCACAAGCACATAGACCCCAGACTGGTTAGAACCAGAAGATGGATGATTAAGATTTCTGAAGCACCACCTTGTTACCTCATCACCAATCAATCAGAGGGAAGTCATGCCCCTTGCAGCTCTCACCCTCAAGTTTGCTTTTAAAAATGCTTTGCTGAAATCCACCAGGTCCTTTGAGCACTAGCTGCCCATTCTTCTTGCTGGGCGCCCTGCAATAAATGCTGTACTTCCCTTCACTACCACCTGGTGTCAGTGGATTGGTTTTGCTGCATTGAGGGTGACTGGATCCAAGTTCAGTTTGGTAACATTCCCTCCCTTAGCCCCCCAGCACTGAGCCATTAACAGTCCTGATTCTATTTCTAAAATAAAACTTTATTCTCTCCTTTCACCTCCAGTGCCAGCTCCTTAGTCAAACCACAGCCATCTTCTGCTTAGACTGCTCCCAGAGTTTACAATCTAGTTTGTCTTTTCCTATTCCTGTGTCCCTCTTACCCAGTCTCCACGTTATTGCAGCTGAGATATCTGTAGCTCCTGAACCGCACCACATTCTGCTTTGCATTCTGTAGTGGCCTCCACTGAATTTAATATAAAGTACATAATTGTTACTACGGCTCACAAGGCTCTTCATGATTTCCTGGTGCTTATCTTGTCAGATTTAGGTTATGCTACACCTCTTCAAGCTTGCCACACACAAGCCAGACTGTGCTTCCTTCAGTTCTGTGACCACTCCATGCTTTCTGGACCTGGCTGTTTGGTATAGGGTGTGCCCTTTGCATGGCACCCACCTCTTGCCTCACACTTCAGTCTAGCTCTTTATATGGTTTCTCACGTTAGGCTTAGTTTAAAGATGTCTCCCTCCGAGGTCCTCCCTGATGATCCTACCTGAAGAAGATCTTCTTGTGGGATTCTCTTTATCTCTTGTGAATTTCTATGACAAAATTACTTTATTATTTATTAGTTTGCTTTCTTTTTGATTTGTATTCTCCATGAGAAGTTAAGCCAAGTGAGGACATAAATAGTACCCGACTAGGTACCGTCTAGTCTGGGACATCACTCTCTACCCAGTAACTAGCACAGTCCCTGGAAAATAGTTGACACTGAAAAAAATACATGTTGTTTGAGTATATTTACTGAGAAGATGCATGGAAAGACGATACACAGTGTCTTATTTACATCAAGTGTTTAGTAACTGCTATCTGAAAGAACCTGAGTTCTTACCTCTAATCCTGGTTGTAGGATAAGTGAGTGCTGGGTCCTGTTAAAACAATAGTAATTGACCTTGATGGTGTCTGTTTGTTTGTTTGTTTGTTTACTCTTTATAGTTTTTTGGTAAAGTTAATTTTTTTCTCTTATATAATTTCCTGCCAAGAACATTTGAATGATGATTATAAAATAGCAGTATAGTAATAGGAGGGTTGATGGTCTTCAAATACATGAACTGACAGTCTTTTGATTCCATAGGTCAATTGTTGACTAATTATAAACATCACCAATCATCCAGTTCAGTTATAATCATTAAAATGCCTTGTAATCATTAAAACTCAGAAAGAAATAAGAGAAAATAAAAGAAAAATGGGTGAAATCGTGTTTTAGGCCCTCTTAAAAAAAACCCAAACTCCGAACTGATGACATTTTGTTATGTCTAAGAAGGATGACTGAGTAGTCTCTGTGGAGAGGTTGAGGTGAGGTGGGAGGTAACATGCTGTCCTGTCTCCTCGGCCAAGTCCACACGGCTGATGTTTGTCAGGTTGGCATCTGTAGCTCCGTTCTGAGGATGGTGTAACTTGTGATGTGGTCTCTTTCAGTTTGGGCAAAGCTCCACCTCCCCTCCACCGTGGGCCTCCGTGAACTTCTGCTTCTATTTTCACTCAGTCCAAGCCTGGGTAGGGGTGCAGGCTTCTCCGATGCAGCCCTTGCTATAAAGCACTCTGCTTTCCTAAGATATACTCCATATCTGCCTCCTTCTGCTGATACTGCTGGATTTCATCCACCCAAAAGGAATCAGATGGTGGCCCCTTGGGTTGATTTAGAGCAGTGTCAAAGGGAATCTCTTTTCACATCTTAGACAGAAGGTTGGGATGGGTGTCAGTATGTAAATACCTCCCAAACCACGGAAGACATTTCCCTTTCACTGAAATGAAGCCCCAGGAGAGGACAGTTGGACACAGATATTTGGATATTTGTTTTTCCCTCTCTCCTTCTCTCTCTCTTACCAATAATCTCCTTGAAGCAAAGGGAGCTTTATTTTACTCACCCTATTTTGTAGGATAAAACAGTGGTCTTATTTTCCCAAGAATAAGAGACACTTTATTTTAGGAGAATATAGGATGACGTAAGTCTTCCAGGCCTAGTCTCTCCTAGGTTGCTAAGGGGGAGGAGATAAGTGCATCTGAAGAATCCTTTCTCAAAACAACCACCCAACACCCTAGTCTGTAAGGAAATTTCTTCCTGCAAAATTCAATTTTGTTTAACAGGCAAAATATTACCAAGTCTTCCCTCTGATCCCTTTATATTCTTTCTTGAAAAGTTCTAAATGGATGCCTTTGGTTGAAAGATCAGATACTCATAAAGGTAATCATAAAGGCAAAAGAGATAATTACATTCATAATTGCCTAAATATAGCCTCCTTATACCTGGCATTCACACTGAACACAGAGTTAGAAGGAACAGGGGAAGATTTGATACAGATGTTAATTTAGTCAAGAGGAAAAAATATGAAAAAAAATAGTGATCTTAAAAGGTATTTTGAGATGCCTTTGAGTTCAGTTCACCTTATATGAATGATGCTGGGTTAACAGGTAACTAGTTTCTCAAGTTCAAGGGGCTAAATATGAATCTGTCTTCAGTGAGCAGCATAGCCTGCTCTGGTTGGCAATATTTAAATTCAAAAGTTGTTGTCTGCTCAATCTTCTCAACCTCAAATTCTCCTCCGCCTACCCTATACACATTCAATCACTTGTCCCTGATTTTGCCTGATTTAGTGAGGATCAAGGTCTATGTAAAGAAGTTGCTCAGTCAGCACTTAGGAAAAAGAGGCAAAATTTGTAGCGTTGGCTTTGCTGGAAGATAAGCTGTAAGGAAAGGCTGCAGTTATTAAACTAAGATAGTGACTGTTAGCTGCCTTTGCCAAGAAGTTTATTATAATAGGATGTGGATCTTGTTAATTAACTCAGTAAAAAGTACTAAATCTAGAAGATCTTCTCTGGAAAGTATAGAAGAGGTGATGTATATGCTCTAAAGAGTGCTATAAAATCGGCACTTTTTCATTCAAAAATGAGTAGTGCCTACTACGTGCAGCATACTCTGCTGGTGGGCAAGAGAAATTGTGCATTCACACCACCTGGAGGCACCACGATGCAATATTTCAACGACAAAGTCAAGATCTGGGTACAAAAGAGAATTTTTTTAAAAGCAATATCAAGACTTAATTACACAGTGCTTGAAATGTCTGACCTACTTTGAGGTCGTAAAATTATCAACAGTGGATATTGAGTAAGGGAGCTTTTGAAGACTGAAGATACTTTTTGGAGTAATGGTGGGGTGATGGTGGTGTATGTCTAAATCTGTGCTCCCAAAAAGAGCTTGATAGGTGTCTGCAGGTGCTGTGGGAGAGGATGGATGGGTGTCAGACAGTGGGCAGAGCAATCGCAAGGCAGGAGGCTGCCACTACCAGTCTAAGGTAGGGAAGCAGACGGAGGGAGGGAGTCGGGCGGCTTCTGTAACTTCACCGTGGTTCAATTCTACATGTGTAAATTGAAAATAATGTCTGTTTTGAACAGTTGTTGTACGTTCTAGCAAGATTATCCATGTTGAGTATATAGCTGACTGCCTGACACTTAAAGGTATTCAAAATTTAAGGCTAATTATTTATTAATATTAAAGTAACAATAATTGTTCTTATATTCGCAGTCCTTCTCGCCCTGCCCCAATTATCTAGGGCTGGAACCGGCAATGGGGTCCTGACAGCAGTGTCCGGTTTCTAGATGCTGTCCTTTCTCGGTCAAGCTAAATGGGCATAGACCCAACTGGCTGGATAAAGCATTCAGGGCTTTGTCTCATTATGTATCGGAAAGTGATTCCTTACTTTTCTGTTTTTTGGCCGTAGTGTCCATGGGTGTGATGGCTGTGCTCTCTCTTGTGCATGATTCACTCTCTAACTTTTGATGGAGGGTCGAGCAGCCTCCCCTGTTGGGCACAGAGACCTCAGATGATTCAAAAGTCAAACTGATATGAGAGTTTGATTCCTTCACTCTGAGAACATGGTGAGAACCTTTTCTTCTAGGAATACAGGAGCATGTGTGACTTCTTTCCAAGGAGAGAAAGGACTGCATTGCTGAGTTCCTCTCGCTTTGGGCGCCAGGTGCTGGGTCAGTGAAGACACGCAGGCTCCGTGAGACACTAAAGCTGCAGCGTCTTTGGATTTTGCTCCTGTTAACAAGACCAGAACCAAAACCCAATGAAGATTTAGGGAAAGACCAGTAATTAAACTTTTTCTTTTCTCTTAGCTTGGCCAGTATTTTGGATTCTTTTAATCTAAAACAAACAAACAAACATAACAACAAAAAAAAACCCCAAACCTTTAGAATTGGTCCAAATTCCTTTTTTGTTTGATTTGGTTTGGTTTGGTTTGGTTGAGATGAGGGTAGGTGACTTAACTATTTATAGGCCAGCCTGCTCTTAAATCTGTCTCCAGAATGCAGTAAAAATAGAAATGATCATTTTTTTGGTCCTTTGTTGATAAACAAATTGGTTGAAAATATTCAATGATTCCCAAGAAGGTGTATATTGTTACCGGCCCACATTCTGAACTCTTTGGGGTTAGATGGGCATCTGGATTCCGAATCTTAGAAAGGCAATAAAGCGCATGTGTTACATATTACATAACCTCGCCAGCAGCGTCTAGGCAACAGCTTACAATCAAAGCTGTTTCTATTTCTGTTACACTTCTGTGAAATATGCAAACGGTCCAGCGAAGAGGGCTGAAATAAAACCAACAGAGCCTCCAGTCAGTTCAGCATGGGTTTTTGGTGCCAAATTTGGTTGGGTTATGTCAACTTCTGCTCGTGAATGAGTTATAAAAACACAGTTAGATTTTACAATCTTTAGATTTTGGAATTTCACCTGAGGGGTTGCTAACCTTATAATCCTAACTAACCAGATTGTACTTGGAAGTGAAAGATAGTGATGGAAGGTTTTCATTTGTGCCCAAATTGTACAAGCGTTTGGAACAATCCCACTCACACAAAGGGAGACGTTTAACACCTGAAACTCGCACTGTCTATCAACTACACTTCAATAAGAAACAAAATTAAAAAAAAAAAATACCAATCCCAAATAGAATGTTTCCTAAAATATTTTGTTAAATGACAAAAGAAAGGTGAAGGAATGTAATGTAGTGTGCTAGAAGGAAGAAAGAAGAAAATAATTATATATGCAGGAAATAGCTCCAGATAGTTCCGAGAGACACTGTGTGGCCGTGGGGGGGGGGGGGGGAGGGGAGGGGTGACCATCATTTCTTTTATCTTTTGATTTTTGAATCAAATTGATTCAAATTGACTTCAACTATGTATTCAACTATTCAAGTTTACTTTAAGACTTTTGTAAAATGTGAGTTCAACTTCAAAACTGAACAAGGCATCAAATAATAGGTGATGTGAGGTGATGGAAATCGGTAAACAGGTGAGGTGCTGGGGGAATCCTTTCACAACGCATGTCAAGTCATCACATTGTGCACTTTTATAAAACTTATAATTTTTTTTGTCAAATACACTTCAATTTTAAAAATTTAGTAAATAATATAAAAATAAAAATAATCTAATTTGCATACGAAAAATAAGGCACCACTTCATCTGTGGAATTAAAGCATTCAGTGCTGATAGGTGTATTTTAGATATTGCTGGTGGGGGTATCTTTTGTTAATGAACTTTCTAGAAACTTATATAGTGTATATGTGAAGAACCTTTTAAACGTGCAGACCCTTTAACCTAGTAATTCCACTTCTAGGAATCTATCTTAAAAAATAATAAAAAGACAAGCCAAAGATGGATATGACAAGATGTTCAAATTGTATAATTTATAATGAGGGAATTGTTAACAGCCTATATATTCAACAACAGTGAATTGGTTAAATAAAATAGGATACGTTCGTATAAAAAAGAGGACGTTTAGAGACATCATGGACTATCAGACTACACATTTCAGAATTTGGGCACCCAGGGTCCTCTGGGTGCCTTTGTACATTAGAAGAAAGTAAATCTTCAATCTCAGCAAGTTGCCAAATAAGCTCTTGACTTCTGATGCTCCTTCAAGTCTGCTGCCATCTGCCTAGCCACCCCACTGCAGTACACAGCGCCTGCGTCCAGCTACTCCTCCGTCAAAAAAATAAAGCATTACAACGTTTCTTCTCCCTCACTCTGCTCCAATTTTGAATTCACCGTCCGTTCTTTTTTTTTTTTTCAACCACAAAAGCAGATCTCAAATACAGTCCACACAGACACTGAAGTGTTTATTAACTCTGTTCATCTTATGTCATTTCTTAATATGCTTTAATGGTTTTTCCACTGCGCTTAGAATATAAACCAAAATTCTTCCCAAGAAGTATTATTTCCTGGACCATCTGGCCCTTGCCTATCTCTCCAACATTATTTACACGGCTCTCTTCTACTTGCTTGCTATTCCTGGGGAACTCAAAATGATTTCTCTTTTAAGGCAATGTCCTACAGTTGGTGTGCTTGTCACCTCCAACTCCTTGTCCATATCCTGTTCATCTTTGTTTAAATGCTATGAACTTCTTTCTAAAAAAAAGAGAAACATTACCCTGAAAAAAAAAAATGCTATGAACTTAGACTTTCCGGGAAGCTCACTCTTACTTTTTCACAGTACCCTGATCTTTCACTTCAATTTATCACACTTTGATTATATGCTTATTTCTGTGCTTTTTGGCTAATGTCTGTCTCTTCCATTGGACCCTAAGACCCACAGATTTTTGGGGTCATGACTATGAGCTCAGTACTTGTCAGAGAGGCTGCCACGGGGTAGGAGCTCAGACGTGTTGAATAAATGAGCACGTGAATAAATGAAGAGCTTAATTGGTAGTGACTAACAGCTCACAAAGCAGTCTCACACTCATTATCACATTTAATCCCCAATCAACCGTGAGGTCAGCAGGATGGGTATTAGCTCTAGGTTACAGATAAACAGGCCAAACTTGAAAAGATTCTGTGATTTGATTCAAATTGCATAAGGCTGAGAATAATGTCTTAGATTTTGCAATTCTTTGCCCATTCTTTTTATTCTTTTCATCCAACCCACTCTATCCTATTTCTCACAGAAGTCTTTGGAAATGAAAGTGGATTTTCAAATGATGCTTACAGGTTTCAATAGGAAAACTTTGTACAACAGAGTTGTAGATGGCTATGTTACATTCCCAGAATGAATCTTGCTCCTAATCATTTCTTTTACCAACTGGGGCTCTGCAAAGTTTCCGGGGAAGGAGATAACACAAAGGCAACTTACCTGGAGACTCAGAAACACACTTATAATATGATAAAAGAGTACCTAAGATATACTTAACCTTTTATACAAGTATGTGCTGAAGGATTGAAAATCAAGTAAAAGGAATGAAAATCTGCCTATTATAAGTGAGGAGTACCTGATACTGAAGTGAGAAATAAATGCATTTTCATATTATTTGCATGAGAGATCTCACTGGCGCCTTCTTTGTTGACTAGGGAGTGTCCTCGAGGTCTCATGAGTGCTAAAACCTTGTAGACACAAATGAAGAATACACAATTGCTCCAAAATAATTCTGAATGAGGGCATAGACAAATAGAGTTGCATTTGAATGGCAGAAGGTTATCCCAGGAGACCAACCTCTTCTTGAATTCGTGTTTCTTACCTAGAAAGTGAAAGCCTTGAGTAGATGTTTCATAAAGTAATTTCAGTTCCTAATGTTCTTGGATCCAAGAATTGGGAGGGAGCTGCCCTAATTGTGAAGTCTTTAATATAAAACAGGCAAAGTGGACCGACCTGTGCCTCAACCTAATACCATTCTGTTTTTAAAATGTTCTCCAACAGGTGTGTCACGTGAAGGCAAAGTTCTGTTGTAGATTTTGACCATTCCAGGTCAGGCTGCCTTCAGATGAGATGGCTAGATCACCAAACAGCATCTCTCAAAGTTTCAGTTCAAATCCACTAAGTCCCAGAAATGCGCTGAGAGTAAGAGACACAGTGTGGGTCAAAGGTGAAGAAGCTATTGCCAAGAAAAGACTTAATTACAGTGTACTTCCAAATATATGCTCTCCTCATCAGGGAATGTAGAAATTAGTTTTCTAGGAATGTGCTCACGAGCTGTCCCGTGGGAAGAGAAGTCTGATGGGAGAATGGCTGTGGGGCTGTGGGGCATGTTGTGACGTTTATTTGCTCCTGATTCAGGAAAGGGTGAAGGTACAATGGTTTAACCAGCTGGGACCTGAAATCACAGAGATCTGGTTTTGAATTCTGGCTCTGGCGTCTACTTTTCTTTGTTGTCTTGGAAAAATACTATTTTGTTTATGTCTTAGTCTATAAAAATTCTAGGAATTGCTCTTCCTATAAATGAGACAATGTATGTAATTACTTCCATCCTGAAATGATACCTTTTGTCAAATAGGTTGTTTCTTATTTGGGAAAATTATTTCTATCTCAATACAAATTATCCACACTCCCAGGGCATAGCTAAAATGAAAAGAGAGAGAGGACAAAAAAGAAATTCATTATTAAAACAGTTATCAAGAAATGTTTACTTTAAGCTCTGATTATTTGTAATTGATCTGACTAATAAGGGATGATAATGCATCATTTGAGATAGTAAAGAACTGCTTTAATTATAATAATCCCCCCTCCCTTTTTTTTTCTTTTCTATTTTGTTTACTTCAGTCCCAATTTCTGAGCATTTATGTGGAGTTTTTTTTCCCACCTAAGCCCAAGCTTTCTGGGGTTGCTCTTTTTTTTTTTTTCTAGGTGACCTTTTTTTTGAAAAAGGTTTTATGTTTATATATAATTTTATTGAAAGATAGTCAGTTTTCAATGTTGTGTCAATTTCTGGTGTACAGCACAGTGCTTCAGTCATACATGAACATACACATATTTGTTTTCATATTCTTTTTCACCATAAATTGCTATAAGATATTGACTATAGTTCCCTGTTCTATACAGTATAAACTTATTTATCTACTTTATATATATACTAGTTAGTATCTGCAAATCTCAAGCTCCCAATTTATCCCTCCCCACTGGGGTGGCTCTTTATTTTCACATGCTTACCTTTGGCTACAAAGCTCTCAAGTTGCAAAGCAGCAAATGCAGAGTGGTGATTGTCTGTAATTGTAAACCCACCCACTCTTCTTCCATTTTTGTTCATGGTAAGTAATCACATTCTTGTGCTCAGCTGGAGAGCCTCATGCACATTATAACTGGCACTGAGGTTGCTCCTGGCTGCCACTTTTATTTTGGAAAAGTACTTAATAGGTAAAAACATGTAAATTCCCACACAAGCACTTCAGTTATTTGAATTTCTTATATGCAATTCTTGGAGAAATTGTGCACAGGCATTGGTCTTGATTCTCTAGATATAATTAGAAGTGTATTGCAGAGGAAATAATATGAGAATTGGCATCTTAGATCAGGCACCGAGGGAAGTGTTTTGTGAATGAAGAGGGATAGGAACAGTATAAATACTTTCTAAGCAAGTCCCAATTTCAAGCAATTTGCGGTGAGAAACAAAGAAAGGTGGGATTGTTCAGTGCCTTTTGGGAAATGTTGATTTTATCACCAAGAATTTGACTAGATTGCTTAGGAAATCTTGATGTGGATACTTTTGGTTGCAGGCTACAAATGGAATAAGTAATTTCAGGAGGGACATATAAGTGTGGAAGAGTATGTACCAGAAGGACGAGCTTCTGCTGTTGTTTGCATCACATTCTAGCATTTAAGGCCCCTCTGGGTATCAGGGTTTCTCTAGTATGAATCATGGAGCCCAAGGTCTGGAAATTGCTCAGAAGTTCCGATTGATTTCTTAAGATTCTCTTTCAAATATAATGTACACGATCATATTAAAGAATTAGGAGAATTAATACAGGAAGGAATCCCTTTCAGTTTTGTTTAACTCAGCATTTCCCAAATTTGTCTGGTGATGGAAACTTACTTTTTTGAGTAATAATGCCTATTAAAATCAAGGACACAAATAAAAGCAGCACTAGATTGAGCATTGTCATAGAAGGGAATGCTTTAGCTGCAAATATTCACCTGGTAGTTAACACGTAACACCAATCACCTTTAAGGTATTAACACTCAACAATATGTCACTATGTATTAATTTTCAGATTACAGGGCCTCTCATTTTCCAGAGGACAGAAGCCTAATGAAATGAGGACAGTAATAATTATACTCATAGATATTATTTTTTGAAAGGCTATTAGGTGGCTGGCATTATACAAGCTATTGAAAATGTGAAAATTTATTTAAACTTCATAACAAGCCCATTAACCACACAGAGGTTATCTCTAACTTTAAACAAGAAAAGGGATTTTAGAATGTTAAACAACTTTGAAATCATACAATTGATTAAGGTAGATCTGGGATTTGGATCCATGTTTTCTGCTTCTTAATTATCTAGGCAAGAGTGGAGGGGGCAGGAGGTGAGACTCTGTAAGAGGAGGACCATCCCCACTGAAGTTTCTGTGCAGTGAGGGAGTGTGGCCAAGGTCCAAGAACACTGGGCTCCTAGAAAGATCGGTCAAGAGGCATGGGTGCGGAGGAAGGCACCCATATTTGGTCTGGTCAATAGTTCATCCATGCTGATGCTAATTATCAGACTATAGAATTATGTGGCTCAAAGAATTTCCTAAGCTTATGTCATGTATCACTTCATCTTTTGATAAATCAATCACATGGGTCCATTTTTCTGAGGGATCCCTCCCAACATCTAGTTTTGCAGTAACACAGCAGGTAATTCTGTGCATTAATCTTATGAAGTTTTTAAGTGAAGTTGGACAAAGACAAATATGGTATTGTTTACATGTGGAATCTAAAAATAATGACACAGATTAACTTATTTCCACAACAGAAACAGACTTTCAAATATAGAACACACTTATGGTTACCAAAGGAGAAATGAGGAGAAAGGATTTATTGGGAGTTTGAGAATAGCAGATACACACTACTGTATATAAAATAGATAAACAACAAAGACCTGCTGTATAGCACAGGGGACTATATTCAATAGCTTGTAATAACCTATAATCAAAAAGAATATGAAAAGAATATATATATATGTATATCTGAATCACCAGACTATCTGTACAGCAGAAACTAACACAACATTGTAAATCAACTGTACTTCAAAAAAAAAATCTTATAAATTTTGTGTAGATGATGACTGGTTTATGATAAGGAAAACTCTTTTCCCAATGGAAAATTTAATTTGTGATTCTTAATTATGTGCATCTCTAAATCTCATTTTAAAAATGACTGAGCTAATTTTTATCTTAATAATTGCTGGTGAGTTAATGAAATCAATAAAATGTATGTTTATGTGTGTTTATATATAAGCGAAATAAATGAAAGAAATGATACAAGGACAGGAGGGAGAAATTAGGATTATTTTATGATTACAAAGTACTCATACTACCCATGAAGTGGTCTGGTGTTATTTGGAAGTGGACTTGGATTAGCTGTAACTGCATGTTGCAAACTCTATGGCAACCACTAGAAAAAGTAAAAATAAATACAACCAATATGCTAAAAATGGAGAGTAATAGGAATCATAAAAAATGTTCAATTAAAATGACAAAAGGCACAAAAAAGAGTGAAAGATAAAACTGGGAATAAAGATCAAGGGCAATAAATAGAAAACAGTAGCAATTAATCCACTTGTATCAATAATCATTTTGCACACCAGTGGTCTAAATGTAACAATTAAAAGACACAGATTGTCAGAGTGGATCAAAAAACAAGATCCAGCTATATATGGTCTGCAAGAAACCCAATTTAAATATAAAGATACATATAGATTAAAAGTAAATGGAC
Organism: Camelus bactrianus; assembly: GCF_048773025.1. Classification (NCBI taxonomy): domain Eukaryota; kingdom Metazoa; phylum Chordata; class Mammalia; order Artiodactyla; family Camelidae; genus Camelus; species Camelus bactrianus. The sequence goes on from NC_133540.1 coordinate 20,412,744, forward strand.
GGAGGAAGACATACCATGATAAAACTAAATGAAAGAAATCAGGAAGAGCTATGTTAATTTCAGGCAAAGCAGACCTCAAAGTAAAGAGGATTATCTGGAATAAAGAAAAGCATTACATACTGATAAAGGGGATAGATAGTTCTTCAAGAAGACGTAACAATCATTAATGTCTAAGAACAGAGCGTCATAGTTAGGTGAGGCAAAAACAAATCAAATTGCAAAGAGAAATAGATGATTCTACTAGCATAGTTTGAGACTTTCAACACCCCTCAATCATAAATGGATAGAACCAACAGTTAGAAAATCAGTAAAGACATAGCTGAGCACAGTAACACCATAACTCAAGTGCATATAACTGACATTTATAGACTGTTTCATCCAGAAACAGCAGAATACACATTCTTCTCAAGTTCACATGGAATAGTAACCCAGATAGATGACATCCTGGGTCATAAAATACACCTTAACAAACTTAATACAAATCACACAAATCTGCTTTCAGACCACAATGGAATTAAACTAGAAATCAACAATGGAAAGATAATTGGAAAATCTCAAACTACATGGAGTTTGAACAATTCACTTCTGAGTAACATATGAGTCAAGGGAAAACATCTGAAGAAAAATTTTTAAATATTTTGAACTAAATTAAAAAGAAACTACAACTTATCAAAATTTGTGGCATACTGCAAAAGCAGTGTTTAGAGAGAAATTTATAGCATTGAGCACATATTTTAGAAAGAAGAAAGATCTAAAATCAATAATCTAAATTTCCACTTTAGGAAAGTAGAAAAGGAAGAGTCAACTAAATCTAAAATAAGCAGAAGAAAAGAAAGAATAAGAATTAGAGCAGAAATCAATGAAATCAAAAACTGGAAATCAAAAGAAGAAATAAACAAAACCTAAGACTGGTTCTTAGTAAATATTAATAAAATCAATAAATTTCTAGCAAGGCTAACTAAGAAAATATTAGAGAGAACACAAATTACTAATATCAGAAGTGAAAGAAAGAAAAATACCACAGATCCCATGGAAATTAAAAAGACAATGAAGGACTACTCTAGTCAATTCTACACCCACAAATTGCATAACCTAAATGAAACGGTCCATTTCCTTGAAAGACACAATTTGCCAAGATTCACACAGAATAAATAGACAATCTGAATAGTCCTGTATCTATTAAATAAATTAAATAAAAATTAATAACCTTCTAAAATAGAAAGCACGAGTCCCTGGTGCAAATTCACTGGTGAATTCTACCAAATATTTAAGGAAGAAATTATACTAATTCTCTACACTCTTAGAGGACAGAAACCTAGAGACTACTTCCTAGGTCATTTTGTGAGACCAACATTACCCCAACCCAAACCAAACAAAGACACTTAGAAAGGAAAACTACAGATCAATACATCTCATGAACACAGATGCAAAAATCCTTGACAAAATATTAGCAAATGGTATCCAACAATGTATAAAAAGAATTATACGTCATAAATAAGTGTGATTTATACCAGTTATTCAAAGCTGATTCTACATTGGAAAACCAATTAATTTCATCAACAGACTTAAAAAGAAAAAAAACCATACAATCCTATCAATAGATGCAAAAAAAAAAAAAGTATTTGACAAAATCCAGCACACATTCATGTCAGAAACTCAGTAAACCAAGAATGAAAGGAAATTTTCTCAACTTGATAACAAAAATCTATTAACAAATTGCAGCTAATGTTATAACTTGAAGCTTTTTCAGTAAGATCAGGTACAAGGCAAGGATGTCCCCTCTCACCACTCCTTTTTAACTTTGTACTGGAAGTCCTTGCTAATGAAAAAAGACGTGACAAGAAAATAAAGGTATTCAGTTTGAGAAGGAAGATATAAAACTGTCTTTGCTCACAGAGGACATGCTCATCCATGTAGAAAATCCAAAAGAATCAACAAAAAAATCTCCTGGAACTAATGAGCCATTATAGTAAAGTTGCAGGTTATAGGACACAAAAGTCAGTTGGTTTCCTATATACCAGCAATGAACATATGGAACTTGAAATTAAAAACACATTTATATTACAAGATCTATATGAGGAAAACTACAAAACTCTGATGAACAAAATCAAAGAAGAACTAACTAAGGAAATATTCCATATTCATGGGTAAGAAGATAGAATGTTGTCAAGCTGTCAATTCTTCCCAACTTGATCTACAGATTCAGTGCAGTCCCAATCAAAATCCCAGAAAGTTATGTTGTGAATAACAAGAAACTGATTCTAAAGTTTAAATGGACAGATAAAATACTCAGAATGGCCAACAAAATATTGAAGAAGAACAAAGTTGGAGGACTGATGCTACTTGATTTCAAAATGTACTATAAAACTAATACAATCGAGGCAGTGTGTGTGGTGTTGGTGAGAGAACAAATAGATCAATGGAGCAGAACAGAGAGCTCAGAACCAGACCCACACTAATATAAATAACTGGTCTTTGATAAAGGAGCAAAGGCAATATAATGGAGCAAAGGTAGTTTCTTCAACAAAGGATGCTGCAACAACTGGACACCTACATGCAAAATATACAAAGAACTCTTCAAACTCCACAATAAGAAAACAAACAACCTGAATTTAAAAGGGTTAAAGATCTTAACAGACACTTGACCAACAAAGATGTATAAATGGCAAGTAAGCATATGAGACTGATACTCCACATCTTATGTCATCAAGGAAATGCAAATTAGAGCAGCAATAGACACCAATGCATGCCTATCAGAATGGCCACAGTCTGGAACACTGACAACAGCAAGTGGTGGTGAAGACAGGGAGCAGTGCGGGTTTTCTCACCCTGCTGGTAGGAATGCAAAGCAGTACACTTTGGAAGACAGTTTGACAGTTTCTTACAAAACCAGACATACTCTTATGATACAATCCAGCAATTGTGCCCCTTGATATTTACCCAAAGTGTTGAAAAGCTTACATCCATGCCAAACCCTACACACAGATATTTATAGTAACTTTATTCATAATTGCCAAAACTTGGGTGCAACCAAAATGCCCTTCAGTAGGTGAATGGATATGTAAACTGTGGTCCATCCTGACAATGAAATATTGTTCAGTGCCAAAAACAAATAGGCTATTGAGCCAGGAAAAGACATGGAGGAGGCAAATTCATATTGTTAAGTGAAGAAGCCAACCTGAAAAGGCTATCTATGCCGTATGATTCCGACCATATCACATTCTGGAAAAGGTAAAGCTGTTGAGACAGTAAAAAGTTTAGTAGCTGCCAGGAGTTGGAGGAGGAGGAGCAGAGGACAGAGGACTTTCAGGGGATTGAAAGCACTCTTTATGATATGATAATTGTGGGTGCATGTCCTTCACTAGACATTTGGCCAAATCCATAGACTGTCAAACATCAAGAGTGAATCCTAATGTAAACTATGGACTTTGGCGATTATGATTTATCAATGTAGGCTTATCCACTGTGACAAATCTGTAACTCTGGTGAGAGCTGTTGAGGTTGTGTGTGTGTGAGGGCAAGGTATATATGGGAAATCACTGTACTTCCCACTCAACTTTGCTGTGAACCTAAAACGGCTCTAAAAAGTGAAGTCCTCTGAGAAATTTAAATAGCCACACATGGCTAACGGCTACCATATTGGACAGCACACGTCTAGCAAACACTTTCATAGTCACCAATTCTTTATTCACAACCTGAGTCTTATTCCATTTTTTTTACAATGTTTTGGAAATTTTTGTTTACTTTTTAGTCATTTAAATTAAGTAGTCTTTAATACATTCTCCCTAAGTGGCAGCAAACCTCTTAGAGTCCTTTCTGATCCAAACCTCATATTAATACTGTCTGCAGACCTGCCCTTTTGACTATTATGGTGTTGATTTATTTTTGGTGTTAACTTAATATTATTTAAGCAAGAGAAGTCATTTATCTTTTACTTTTTATTCCCGATCACTGCCTTTACTATAAGAGATATGTAGATTCAAAAGGCTGGCTAACTTATGGGTCCATGCAGTCAGAAATATTTACGTTTTTGGTTGATGACAATGAAGACACTCCACTGGGGACAAAAGTTTTCTTAAGACCCCCCCCAAAATATGCCTTTAATGGCCTTTTCCATAAGTGAAATTAGATGGATTATTTGTTGCCTTGCAAACCTGGCTTTGTCCTAAGTTGCATAGAAATGCATGTCTTGAGTGGCGAGAAGAAATCAGGACAGGTTGTATGTGTCCGTGGATTCCACCAGGGTGGTGTTCTGTGTCTTGTTACATTTTAGTGGTTTTTACTCTCTAATTATAATTATTAACATCATTTTCTGAGCTTATAAAATAGTTGATTCACGGGACAGATACAAAAAGAGGAGAAATACCCTCAGAATTGGAAAATTAATAATAAAAGAAGGAAGTGATAAAAGGGAAACAAGTGACAGAAAAGAAAAGAATAATGAACAAGTGTAAATGCAGATAAAACAGCTCGAAGGGTATTCTGTTGAGTGTTCAGTTAAAGTCTTTTTACCTGAAAGTAAAAACAAAGTAAAATAATAAGCTTCTAAAACTCTACTGCTGATTTCACAGCACAGTATCTCTCTCTTTGCATTATTTGTGGTGTGTGTTTTAATTTTTTACATGTTATTAAAAGTCATTAAATGACACATCTGCACAGTGGCTTTAAACCAGCAGTGAATAAACCTGCCATTTCAAGGTGCAAGTCGGAGATGCAGAGTTTCAGATAACCGAATGTAAATCCTTTATCAGATTTCAACTTGTGCAGGACTTGAAGTGAAACACTATGAAAACTTTAACTTGTTTTGTTATTGTCCTTAATACATTGTCCCTTAATACACTGACAGACATATTTACAAGCTAAATATGTATAGGAAATTACAAGTAAATCCTTTTTAACTTTGAAAAAAAAGTTCCATATATAGATACTATATTTTAGAAAAATGAAAAAAAAAGATAGGCACTTTTATTGATGGAAACGATTTAATGAGAAAAAAATACTTCTAATTTTAGATATCTGTATTCTGTATGTCAAAGATGCATTCTCCATCTTTTGTCACTGCAGCTCTTCCAATAACTGGATGGTATATTTCAAGGCATGAATCCTATAGGAGAATGTGACATTTATTCACTCATTTGTGAGATAAAAATATGTCAAGACCCAGCATATGTCAGTTCCTGGGCTAGCTATTTGAGATTCAGAGAGTAAGTCATGACACCTGCCACCAAGATGCTCACAGTCTCCTTGAAGATTCTTTCAATGATTTTTTTTTTCTTTCTGGAAACAAACCATCAAGGTACTCATAAGATTGTGAAAAAGAGGCCATGCAGCAGTAGAAGAGAGGCTAAAGTTTGGGGCATAAGGAAAATTTTATCATAGGAGACAATATCTGAGATAAGCCTTAAATGAGGGAATAGAGAAAGAGAGCGCTTTAAGTAGAAGCACATAAAAAGGCCTGATATATTCACGACACTTCCAGAAGTTCAGTATTGCAGGGTCAGTGGTTTATGTGGAGGCAGATAAGTAAGAAGCTTATAGCATCCAGATCTTACAAAATCTTGCGTGGCATGTTGAAGAGTTTCTTTCTTTTTCTTTCTTTCTTTCTTTCTTTCTTTCTTTCTTTCTTTCTTTCTTTCTTTCTTTCTTTCTTTCTTTCTTTCTTTCTTTCTTTCTTTCTTTCTTTCTTTCTTTCTTTCTTTCTTTCTTTCTTTCTTCCTTCCTTTCTTTCTTTCTCTCTTTCTCTCTCTCTCTCTCTCTTTCTCTCTTTCTCTCTCTCTCTCTTTCTCTTTCTCTCTTTCTCTCTCTCTTTCTCTCTTTCTTCTTTCTTTCTTTCTCTCTTTCTTCTTTCTTTCTTTCTTTCTTTCTTTCTTTCTTTCTTTCTTTCTTTCTTTCTTTCTTTCTTTCTTTCTTTCTTTCTTTCTTTCTTTCTTTCTTTCTTTCTTTCTTTCTTTTCTTCCTTCCTTCCTTCCTTCCTTCCTTCCTTCCTTCCTTCCTTCCCTTCTTTCTTTCTTTCTTTTTTTGTGCATAGGCTATGGGGGAGTAGAGTTTAAAAATTCTACTCTTCATCTAGTTTATCAAAGGAGCTCTTTTAAAGTGTGTAGTGGGAAGTAATATGTCAGATCTCTAAATTAAAGCTACTTCGCCTTTTGGCAATTTGTTATTTGGTAGATCATTGGTATGGTCAAGAGAGATTATATTCTAAGTGGTGTATAATCCTAAAGTCCACCCTTCCCTCTCTTTTGGGAGGTCAAGATACAAAAGGAATGGATGGTTATTTTATCAACAAATAAGGATATGAATATGAATTCTGTTTCCTTGAATATTAATCAGATCTGCCCTATCTAAGTAAACTTCTCTTTGGTTGGATCAATATGTGGACCTAGACCCCCGCTAGATCCTATACACTCATGTCTTTACTGCTGTCTCTCCACCCCGGGAAAGACTTCATGTCTGGATTTAAATCAATCGCCCTAAGTCTTTACAGAAATACAGAAGTGTTTCTTTCAGATAAATGAAACTAAACAGTTTAAAAATTAAGATAAATATAACCACACAGTAATCTTTGCTTTCCCACTCCATTTCCTGATAAATCAGGCAGATAATCAAAACAATGGAAGATGTCTTGGGTCAATTAACATGATATAGTTGAAATACACTCACATACCAACTACACAGATGTCCCTCTTTGGCTTAAATTTCATTTTCTCTTAGCTAATTTTAAATAGAAGGAGTCTCATATTTTTAATGTTAAAAATAGGCAATTTTAATTTGATTTTTCAAATGAGAATCTATTTGAAAATCATCATTTTGAAAATTTTTATGGAGGGATTTAGTTTTTCAGTTTTACTTTCTCAATCTTTTCTCACAGTACTTTATTAGTGAATTTAGCAATATTCTTCTGCATTGGCTCTTAATGTAAGTTAAAATAAATCAGTCATGGGAAATATATTTCTTTTCTAATGTGTGACGTCAGTCAGAGTCAGAAAATGGGCAGTTGTGAGATCTACATTTGAACTTTAGGTCAGGTTTACACAAATAACTCATTTTAGAATTATTAAACAATGTCATATGGACTTTGATGTAGACAAATGATAAAATTCATATAAGTGTATAACTTAAAAAAATATACATTGGATTTCTTTGAGAACAAAAACAAAAATAAGCACATTAAAGGAAGATGCTGGAAAGGTCTGAAGATGAAGGCTTTGCAGTGATTAGTATCAGGGAGCTCTAAATGGTCTCACAGAAATCGTACAGGAGTTCCATGGACTACTCCTTCATGGCCAGGCAACCAACCCCAAGGTTCCCGTGTTTCCCTGAGGACCGCTTGGCTGCTGCATACGCCTGGTGTGCCAGCATCAGTCTACCTCCCTTAGCCAAAATAGTGCTTACTGAATGGATATTAGGGATTCATGGAACTGGTTGGAGGCCAAAAGTTACATTGAAAAATAGGAGCTTGGCAGCTTGGGAAGATCCCACAGGCACAGTCATTCCCTCGAAACACTTTGATCCAAATGCTGATGACACTCTGGTGACTGTGACCTCCAGCCTCGAAACATGTCTGATCACTTAAAGTTCAAGGTCCAGGAAGACAGTTCTTGATGAGCCTGTTCAGTTAATCATGCTGGAGCAGGGAGAGAAAGCCACTGCTTTGGCTTCCTTAGTAAGAGGTGGGTGCCACCTTGAAAGAAGATACACAGGACCTTCAAAAGAAAGAGAATGGTGTTAATGGTGAGGGGAGTGTTTGAGGCTGGACAATTAACAAACACCAAATGTTTACTATGCAAATCTATCTTTTTGTTTCCCGTCCCTGGGATACATGCAATGGGCTTATGTATTAAAATTTATTTATTCATTTGTTTATGTCTTTATGTCTTTATATCTTTATTGGTGATGAGATGATGACTAACAATGTCTGTAAATCTCATAATAATGTTACTTCAGGCATATGCTGGCTCTAAACTAAAATATGTAGTGGGAAAAATACATCAATTGTCAATCCTCTGATAATTTTTCTCTTCTGACACGTTTTTTTCTTATCTTAACTTTATTCTTCCTTTGGCTTGTCTTCATTTATAAATTCATCTGCTTGTCTTTCCCCTTACTCCTCTCTTCTGACACCACCTTAAATTTGTTCCTTGAGGGCATTTGGACTAATATGGCTGTCTTCGATTGCGTTATTCAAGAACTAGATCTTTATGTAAGGATTTGACTTTAAGTATTTTATTTGGGAGGTGATCCCAGGAAACTTCATCAAGGAGTGAGACCAGGAAGGGAAGGCTCCCAATAAAGAGGGTGTAATCAAGTCACCACTACGGGTAATTGGAGTTTGACCCCACTGGGGAAATCTGAGAGCTGGGTTGTAGAACGCACACACCAGCATGATTCCAGGTGAGCAGTATGAGATCTCAGGTACTTTATATTCCAGTTTTCATTGGTCATCGGTTTAGATTCTCCCAGGCCTCCCTGGTTTGCATACAGGTGGGCAAAATGAGCTCCTGGAAAACAGAGAAAGCCATAAGGCAATGAGGTACAGCCATGGTGGTTGGCATTCAGCCCACATGAAAGGAAACGGTAAGGATAAGGGGTTACAGGTGGGGCGCCAACGGCATCTCTGACAGTAGGAGTGCCTCCTTGCTCCCTGACTCTAGGGATGCACCAGCTTTCGTATTGGCTACACTCAGCTGGAGTAAGAAAGGATTTCTGAGCAAGCACTGTAGAGTTGGGGAGTATCTGGGGACCCGGATGGCAATTTGGGGACCAAGATGGCAGTAAGCCATCAGCACCAAGGCTTGTACAGGGTGAGAAGATTCAGGAGAAAAGGGCAGTTGAGCCAGATAAGGTTAGTGACAATTAAGTAAACAGAGAGAAAGACAGAAAAGCTGGGAACAAAGAGGAAGCCATGGTGGATGCTGAAATGCTCTGGTTAGTACGCCCGTCGGGGCTGTGACCCTCATGCCAGATGCTGGGGTGTTGCTGGCTGATCACCCAACTCTGAGCCCCTCTCTGGCAACTGCCTTTCACAGAGAGCTGTCCCGCCTAGCGTTAAGCCACGTCCTCAGGAGCAACCACTTCTGGTGACTTTTTGATCTAGGGTTTCTAAAGCCCTTTCACTTCATTTGGGGGCATCTTTGAAGGGCCAGACATATTTCAGAGCTCTTCAGAGATTGGCCAAGGCCACTTTTCAGTCAGCATCATAGCTCAGTGTCTCCTGCCCAGTCTTGCTTGCCTCACTTCATTAAGGCAAGTTTTCATTATTCCCCTAATAACAATAACTGGGGCATTTAGGCTGTTTCCATGTTTTGGCTATTGTAAATAGTGCTGCTATGAACATTGGGGTGCAGGTGTCATCCTGAAGTAGGGTTCCTTCAGGATACAAGCCCAGGAGCGGGATTCCTGGGTCATACAGTAACTCTATTCCTAGTCTTTTGAGGAATCTCCACACTGTTTTCCATAGTGGCTGCACCAAACTGCATTCCCACCAGCAGTGTAGGAGAGTTCCCCTTTCTCCACGGCCTCTTCAGCATTTGTTATTTGTGGATTTTTGAATGACGGCCATTCTGACTGGTGTGAGGTGATACTTCATTGTAGTTTTGATTTGCATTTCTCTGATAATTAGTGATATTGAGCATTTTTTTCATGTGCCTTTTGATCATTTGTATGTCTTCCTTGGCGAATTGCTTGTTTAGGTCTTCTGCCCATTTTTGGATTGGGTTGTTCATTTTTTTTCTTATTGAGTCGTATGAGCTGCTTATATATTCTGGAGATCAAGCCTTTGTGGGTTTCACTTGCAAAAATGTTCTCCCATTCCGTAGGTTTTCTTCTTGTTTTACTTCTGGTTTCCTTTGCTGTGCAGAAGCTTGTAAGTTTCATTAGGTCCCATTTGTTTATTCTTGCTTTTATTTCTTCTAGGAGAAAATTTTTGAAATGTATGTCAGATAATGTTTTGCCTATGTTTTCCTCTAGGAGGTTTATTGTATCTTGTCTTATGTTTAAGTCTTTAATCCATTTTGAGTTGATTTTTGTATATGGTGTAAGGGAGTGTTCTAGCTTCATTGTTTTACATGCTGCTGTCCAGTTTTCCCAACACCATTTGCTGAAGAGACTGTCTTTATTCCAATGTATATTCTTGCCTCCTTTGTCAAAGATGAGTTGACCAAAAGTTTGCGGGTTCATTTCTGGGCTCTCTATTCTGTTCCATTGGTCTATATGTCTGTTTTGGTACCAATACCATGCTGTCTTGATGACTGTAGCTCTATAGTATTGTCTGAAGTCTGGGAGAGTTATTCCTCCAGCCTCTTTCTTTCTCTTCAGTAATGCTTTGGCAATTCTAGGTCTTTGATGGTTCCATATAAATTTTATTATGACTGGATAAAGAAGATGTGGTATATTTATACAATGGAATACTACTCAGCCATAAAAACCGACAACATAATGGCATTTGCAGCAACATGGATGCTCCTGGAGAATGTCATCCTAAGTGAAGTAAGCCAGAAAGAGAAAGAAAAATACCATATGAGATCGCTCATATGTGGAATCTAAAAAAACAAAGACAAAAACAAACAAACAAACAAACAAACAAAAACAAAGCATAAATACAGGGCAGAAATAGACTCATAGACAGAGAATACAGACTTGTGGTTGCCAGGGGGGCGGAGGGTGGGAAGGGATAGACTGGGATTTCAAAATTGTAGAACAGATAAACAAGATTATACTGTGTAGCACAGGGAAATATACACAAAATGTTATGGTAGCCCACAGAGAAAAAAATGTGACAATGAGTGTGTATATGTCCATGTATGACTGAAAAATTGTGCTGAACACTGGAATTTGACACAACATTGTAAAATGATTATAAATCAATAAAAAATGTTTAAAAAAAAAAGCAACCCCCCCCCCAATAATTGGGGAAGCTCCTGCAGGCAAATTCCCTTCTGATAATCTGTTTTCTGGAAACTCCAACTGAAACAGAAACAACCGTGGGGGTAGACTGTTGACAAAGGTGGAAATAATGACACTTACCTGATTTGACACAAGCTTAGTAGATGGCCATCGCTGTGACTTGCGTTTATTTATTCTAGGCGCCCCCAGAATTGAGTTCTGATGCTCAGTCTTAGCCCACATATAGTTGTTAGTGTTTATTGATGCACATCCTACTGGATTCTTTTTTTTTTTTTTAACATTTTTTATTGATTCTACCATTTTGAAATCCCAGTCTATTCTTATACTGAACACGCAGCTCACTTTGAATTTTACTCTGTAACAAATACCAAATAAACGTTGACCCAGGGAGCATATGACAAAGAAATTGTTTCACGGGCTGTCATGGACAAAAGCAATTCAGAAAAGATGTGGAACGCACAAGCAGGGTTGTCGTCTAGGGAGTCTGGACTTGCGGAGTGCATCACTCATTTGTCAAGTCTTATTTCGTTAGTGTCAATCCACTTTTTTTTTTCTCATCAGTACTGGGAGGAAAATGCTGAGCAGGTTGTTGCAATTAGTTTTCTGTAAAAATAATGACTTGTATTCCTGGGAATCTTAATGTCACCTGGTTATTTACCTTCCGTGGCTTCTGGTTCACAGGCAGCTGAAGCCTGCTTTGGACTTAGTGGACATCTATTTTAGTGTGACGGTCTCCACCCCTGAAGTAAAAATCCTTTCCAGGGATGCTGCCTCACCTAAGCTGTGAAATCACTTTTCTGCTGGATGAACTCAGATACCTTGAAAAGGCTCTCTCTTTTGCTCACAGTTTAAAACTCATTTCTTTTCTATTAATCTTAATATATTTTACAGTTCCTTAGGCTACAGAATAGGAATGAGTGTGAGAAAAAACACTGCTAATCTCAAAGTCTTCTTTTCTGAGGACTGGAAAATTAGGTTTGACCTTTTTTTTTTTCCCCCAGCAGACTGTCATGGAATAGACAGGGCATGTTATGGATTTGAGAAATAAAAGATCACATCAAGAAGGCTGGGACCAAAGACCCTTTACATATACTCCTGGAAAAGTAAGAAGTTCCCGCTTCTCAGCCATATTCACTTTAGGCAGAAGATTTAATTGGAGAAGAGCCTTTAATTTGATTATCTGGTATTATTTTTATTTTTAGTCAAGAAAGTAAATCAGAGAAGCTTTAGAATTACCAAAGTGATCTCATGGACATAATGAGGTTAACAAGCTAAAATTAGGCTCTTGGGCTCAGAAAAGAAGATAATTCACTTATGAAAAGAATTATTAATTAAATGGAAGTGTCTTCATCCAAATAGCACAATTTGCTCGTCAGAGATGAGAAGCAGAGAGGGGCCTGAGGAGAGAAGATGATGATAATGTAATGTCTGAGATGAAGAATCAGTGCTCATTTGAACACTCCCACCTGCTTCAGCAGGCTGGAGGGGCTGGAGGAGAAGAGGTCCAACATTAGGAATTAGCTGTAAGAAAGACAGATACAGGGCGGAGGGTGGGAAGGGATAGACTGGGATTTCAAAATTGTAGAATAGATAAACAAGATTATACTGTATAGCACAGGGAAATATACACAAGATCTTATGGTAGCTCACAGAGAAAAAAATGTGACAATGAGTGTGTATATGTCCATGTATGAAAAATTGTGCTGAACACTGGAATTTGACACAACATTGTAACATGATTATAAATCAATAAAAAGTGTTAAAAAAAAAAAAACCAAGAAAGACAGATAACACCGTTCTCCTGGTATATAGCCCACCCTGTGAATCTGTGTGTGCTCCTTTCTTAGGACTGCCATGGCAGATGATCACAAACTCGGTGGTCTGCAACAACAGGAATTTGTTCTGGAGGCTAGAAGTCCGAAATCAAGAGGTTGGCAGGACACTGTTAGTCTCTAAACGCTCTCAGGAGAGGTGTTTCCTTCTGGTGAGTACCAACTGCCTTTTCTTGGCTGGCAGCTGCATCATTGTAATCTCTGCATCCGAAGTCACTTGGAGTTCTCTGTCTCCGTCTCTGTCTCTGTCTTCCCTCTTTTTCTCACTGTGTGCCTGCTTTCTGTTCCTATGAGGACACCAGTCATTGGGTTAGGGCACACCCCATTCCAGTATGACCTCATCTTAATTCAACTAATTACATCTTCAAAGACTCTATTTCCAAATAAGGTCACATTCCGAGGTTACTAGTGGATGTGAATTTTTTTGGTGGGGACCAGTACACAACCCAGTACACAGTGTAAAAAAAGTATCTCTGAGACATCTCTTCAAATCAAGACATTTCTTTGTGGTAAATGAAGAGATACTGACTTCTTGCCCTTTCTTCTTGGACACATGTTATAATAATTTAAAAAGAACATACAATCTGTAACCCTCTATGCATATTTGAGTTTCCTGATTAAAACTAAAGAGACATCTAGGGTAAAGATCTTTAAACCTCGGTTCAATTTATTGTGTTTAATAATTCACTTGGAAATGAGACTGAGAATAATTAGTTCCTAGAAAATTGAAGGTATATTCTTTGAGCTTGAATTTGTGCTTAACTTTTAAAGCCAATGGGGCAATATATACACACACACACACACGTATATATATACACACACACACATACATACACACACACATATATGCACACACACGTGTATATATACACACACACCTATATATATATGTATTTAAACTGAAGTATAGCTGATTTATGCTTCACGTCTACAGCAAAGTGATTCAGTCGTATATACTTATATATGTATATACTTTTTCAGATTTTTTTCTAGTATAGGTTATTAAAGGATATTGAATATATTTCCCTGTGCTGTACAGTGGGTCCTTGTTGTTTATCTATTTTACATATAGTAGTGTGTATCTGAAAATCCCAAATTCTCAATTTATCTCTCCCCAACTCCTTAACCCCTGGTAACCATAAGTTTGTTTTCTATGTCTGTGAGTCTCTTTCTGTTCTGTAAATAAGTTTGCTTTTATCCTTTTTTTTTAGATTCTACATATAAGTGATATGATATTTGTCTTTCTCTCTCTGACTTACTTCACTTAGTATGATAATCTTTAGGTCCATCCATGTTGCCGCAAGTGGCATTATTTATTTCTTTTTTATGGCTGAGTAATATTCCATTGCATATATTCATATATACACATCTTGATCTATTCATACGTTAATGGACATTTAGGCTGTTCCCATGTCTTGGCTATTGTAAATAGTGCTGCTATGAACATTGGGGTGCATATAGAGTTTTCACATTTTCTGGACATAAGGGCAATGTAGTTTTTAGATCTATTGTAAAGTTGCAAATACAGTATAGAGAGTTTTCTTACATTCTGCATCTTGTTTCTCTTACTGTTAACATCTTACCTTGGTCTGAAACATTTGTTATAATCAGTGAACTGATATTCATGCATTATAGGATTGTACTTTTACATTTTCTTTAGTTTTTTTCTTTTGCTGTCCCAAGATCCAATCCAAGATAACAGGTTAACATTTAGTAGTTATATTTCCATGGAATACCTTTTTGCTGTGACCATTTCTCAGACTTTCCTTGTTTTCAGTGGCCTTGACAATTTTTCAAGTACTGGACAGATATTTTGTAGAATGGCTTTCAGTTGGGTTTGTCTACCTTTTTTCTATTTTCCATGAATAGACGGGGGACATGTGTTTTGGGAGAAAGGTCACAGGGATAAATGACATTTTTATCAAATCACACCAAGGATACATATTCCCAGCATGACTTATCACTGCCGATGCTAGCCATCATCACTTAGCTCAGATGCAGTTTGTCAGGTTTCTCTGACTTAGGTGAGCATTTTGCCCCCTTTCTATACTGTATTCTTTGCAAGGAAGTCCCTATGCTCAACCACACACTTAAGGACCAGGGAGTGGTGCTCCACCACCTTGAGGGGGCAGTGTCTACATAAATCATTCAGAATTCTTTCTGTGTTGGACTTTTGTCTGTTCCCGCCCATTTATGTATTTGTTCAATCACCTATTTCGATGACTACGGGCTTATGGTATTTATTTCAGTCTTTGAGTTACAATCCAAAATGTTATCTGTTTTGCTGCTAGAATTGTTCTAGCCCTGGGAGCTTTTTCATTTGGCTCCCATGCCCCTTTTACAAGCCCTGTTCATTGTGTGTGCATGTGTGTGTGTGTTTAATATAGCTTTTCATTACTTTCTGGATGAATGATGCCCTGGGCTCCCATTGTATATTCATTCCCCAGGCCTAGAATTAACTGTTTCTTCAAGGGTTCCTGATTCTGTGCTGGGTGTGCTTTTGGCATTTAAACCCTCCCAGGCAATAGGTTTCTCTAAGTATTTCTGTCTCTCTCCATCTCTAGGAAATTAAACATGAGTCCCTATTAATGGCACCAGCTCCAATCCATGACCACGTGGATCCTTCTGGCCTTCTCCCCTTGCTTATCTGTAAACTCCCCTCCAGCTCTGAGACTCCTGCCTCTACCATCTACAATCCATTCACTTATTTGCTCCATCCTGGCCTCTGTTTGGGTTTAAGGTTGTTACCCTGCACTCCTGTAAGAAACAGGCTTACCTACAGGAGTCCAGTGCGGGCTTACAGTTTCTTTTTTCCTACAATCTTACAGTCTCCACTCATTTCCAAAGTTACTTACATGAGAACATTTGCCCCCGCTCTCCCCAATGAAGTTAGGTCATACATTTGTAATATGGTTGGTTTAGATTCTCTTGCCATGGTTTGTGTTCTATCTTGGAATCCCCGACTGCCTTGATTTTTTGTTTGTTTATTTGTGTATATTAAGATTAACTTCTTGTGATGAAAAATTCTATGGGTTTTGACCAATTCATAGCATCTTGGGTCTAACACTATAGTGCCATACAAAATACAGCATTAAAAATTCCTTTGTGCTTTACCTAATCCATCCCCTGACAACCACTGGTCTGTTTCCCTTCTCTATAGTCTGTTCTTCAGAATGTTATATAAATGGAATTATAAAGGATGCTGCCTCTTCAGACTAGCTTCTCTTACTTAGCCATGTGTACTTAAAATTCATCCACATTGTTCTGTGGGTTGATGTTCATCCATTTGTATCACTGAGTAGCATTATGTGACGATACCATGGTGTGTTCATTTATTCACCTATTAAAATACATCTCAGTTAATCCAGTTTTTGATGATGATGGTGGATAAAACTGATTCATTATTGACTTATGTGCAGGTTTTCTGTGTGGATGTGAGTTTTGAAATCAGTTGGCAAACACTGAAGTTGATCACCAGTCAGGTTACGTCTTGCTTTAGGAGAAACTGCCAAAATATCTTTCAAAGTGGTTATAACATTTTGCATTCCCCCCAGCGATGAATGGGAGTTCCTGTTGCTCCACATACTCATCAATGGATACTGTTGGATTTTGGGTTTAAACCATTCCAGGAGGTGTGTAGTGGAATGCCATTGCCATTTAATTTGCATTTCCTTAACGGTAAATATGTTAGGATACTTTCATATGCTTGTTTACTGTCTGTATTTTTTGGTGAGTTGTTTGTTCAGTTTTTTGTTATTATTATTGAGGTTTAAGAGGTTTTATTATTATGTAATTTTGTATATTTTGTGTACAAGTCATTTATCTGAAAAGTTATTTGCCAATATTTTTCAGTCTGTGATTTCTCTTTTCAGTCTCTTAACAGTGTTCTTTGCAGAGCAATTTTTTAAAAAAATAAAATTCCAGCTTACACATTTTTTCTTTCAGGGACTGTGCTTTCGGTGTTGAAATGTGTCTAAACTCATCACCAAACTGCAGGTCATTCAGATTTTATCTCTTTTCTTCTAGAAGTTTTATAACTTTGCATTTTACTAGGTCAGTGGTATATTTTGAGTTAATATTAGTGTAAAATGTGTGGTCTGTGTCTGGTTTTTTCTTATTTTTTCTTTCTTTCTGTCTTAAAAACTACAGACTGACAATTATTTCAGCTGCATTTATGGTGAAGAGTCTTCTTGTATTATATCCATTATATGCCTTTTTGCTTTTGTCAAAAATCAGTTGACTTTATCCATGTGGGGCTATCTCTAAGCTCTCTGTTTTATTCCACTGCAGTACGTGTCTTGGTTACTGTAGCTTTGTAGTAAATCTTCATGCTGCAGTAATCAATGTAGTGTGAGTCCTCCCACTTTGTTTTTCTTTTTCAGTATTGCATTTGCTTTTCTAGCATATAAATGTTGGAATCAGTTTGTTGTTATCACCAAAAAAGTTTGCTGGTACTTTGATGGGGTTGTATGAAATCTATATATCCATTTAGAAAAAGTTGACATCTTTACTATGTTGATTTTTCCAATCCACAAACACAAAATATCTCTCCATTTACTTAGTTTTTCTTTGATGTCTTTCATCAATATTTTATCATTTTACCCTTTTGTGCAATTGTAAATTGTATTTTAAAATTTAATATTCTAATTTTTCTTTACTGATATATAGGAAAGCAACTGACTTTTTAATATATTGGCCTTATATCCAGCTACCATGCTAAATTCACTAATTGTTCCAGAAGTATTTTGTTGGCTACTTATTCTGTTGGCTATTTTTAGGGCTATCTACACAGATAGTCATGTCATCTGTGATTAAAGACTTTTATTCTTTCCTTTAAATTTTGTATACCTGTATTTTTCTCTTTCCTGTCTTATTGAATTAACTAGGACATCAGGTACAATGTTGAATAGGAACAAAGAAAGAGGATATCCTTGCCTTATTTCTGATCTCATGTGGAAAGCATTAGTTTCTCCCCACTAAATATGTTATCTACAAATTTTATATATATATGCATATATATACACATATATATTCTTTATTAAGTAAAGGATATTCCTTTATGCTCCTAGTTTTCTTTTAAAGTTTTTTTTTAAGTGATTAATTTTTTCCAAATGGTTTTCTGCAATTATTGGTATGATCATATATTTTTTCTTATTCAGAGTATAATGTGAGGCCACATCAGTTGATTTACGGATGCCAAGTCAGCCTTGCATTCTTGGTCATGATGTATTACCCTGTTTAACTTTGCTGGATTTGATTTGCTAACATATTATTAAGAGCTTTTTGTCTCTGTTCATGGGGGATATTGGTCCTTTGTAATATCTTTGCTTTGATATTAGAGTCATGTGGGGCTCATAAAATGAGTTGAGAAGTATTTCTTCTTTTATTTCCTGGAAGAGATTGTGGAAAATTGGTATTATTTCTTCATAAAATATTTGGTAGAGTTAGTCACCATCTGGCCCTGGTGAGTTCTTTCTGTAAGAATATAAAATATTAATTCAATTTCTTTATTAGATGTGGGGATATTTATTCATTTCTTCTTGACTGTATTTTGGCAGTTTGAATGTTTGGTTCAGTTTATCAGAGCTGTCTAACTTGTGGGCATAGACTTGTTCACAGGATTTCCTTATTAACCTTTTAATGTGCACTGGGTCAGTATTGATAACTTCCCTTCTTTAGTTGCCAATATTGGTAATACATGTCTTCTTTCCTTCTCTGTCTCTCTGTGTCTTTTGTTTTTGTTTAGCCCACAAAGAGGTAACAATTTTTTTGGTCTTTTCAAAGAACCAGCTTTTGGATTCATTAATTGAGATTTTTTTTTCCCTACTTTTCTGCTGTTTTCAATTCCATTGATTTTTGTTGTTGCTATTCTAATTTTTCATGATTTCCTTCCTTCTGAGTGTTTTAGCTC
Organism: Camelus bactrianus; assembly: GCF_048773025.1. NCBI lineage: Eukaryota > Metazoa > Chordata > Mammalia > Artiodactyla > Camelidae > Camelus > Camelus bactrianus. The sequence continues at coordinate 20,431,389 of NC_133540.1, forward strand.
TTTGTTCTGTAGTTTCCTAGAGTGGGTGCTTAGGCTATTGTGGCCAATGTACTTAATGCAAAATCAAGTTTCATGATGAGATATTTGGTAGATTGCTCTGAGAGACACCTGGAATTTGACCTTGGTTTTGCAAGGTTGGAAGGAATAGCAGTCATCAGCTGCCTTTGAAATTTCAGCCTTGGGTAATAGGCCAACACTGATCACATTGTTATTGAAGGTAGATGAAGAAAATAAAGGACTAAGAACAGAGTAAAGATTTATATAGTCAGATATAAGGTCAGTATGTTTTCAAAGGTATGGATGTATGACTGGATAAAGAAGATGTGGTACACACACACATACACATACACATACACAATGGAATACACACACACATACACAATGGAATACACACACACACACATACACATACACAGTGGAATACACACACACATACACATACACAATGGAATACTACTCAGCCAATAAAAAGAATAAAATAATGCCATTTACAATAATACGATGGACCTGGGGATTGTCATTCTAAGTGAAATAAGCCAGGAAGAGAAAAAAATACTATATGATATCACTTATATGTGGAATCTAAGAAATCTGACACAAATTAATTTATTTACAAAACAGAAACAGATTCCCAGACATAGAGAGCAACCTTATGGTTACCAAGGGGGAAAGAAGGTAGGGAGGGATACATTAGGAGTTTGGGATTTGCATGTACTAACTACTATATATAAAATAGATAAACAACAACATCCTACTGTATAGCACAGGGAACTATGTTTAATATCTTGCAGTAGCTTATAATGAAAAAGAATATGAAAATGAATATATATATATAACTGAATTACTCTGCTGTACACCAGAAATTAACACAACATTGTAAATTGACTATACTTCAATTAAAACACATACACATATACACAAAATAAAAAATATATATGTGTATGTGCTATTTTTTTCAGAAAGATTTTTTAATTTTCACTAAACTATGAATTATAAATATTTTTGTGATAATATATCTTTCTATAACCTCATTTATTGGTTGCATCATCTTTCATTGATGTATCTATACCATGTTATGTTACTGAATTTTCATTATAATGTTGTTTGCAATGTTTTACAATGATAAATAACACCTTGGTGGGCATTCTTACAGTTTCATTGTTGTGTACATTTCAAATTATCTTATATGATAAAAGGTTAGAAACTGAATCGCTGGAGAAAGCATGTGCATATGAATAAAGCGTGTGATAAACAAAGCCAAAAAAGAAAAAAAAACCACCCAAAGCAAAAAATAAATAAAGGAAAATTCAATTTCTTACCCTTTTGTGAGAATATGGGTTCTGCTTATGATTTCCACACGTTCCCGCTGACATGACAACCCCGGGATGGTATCAGAGTTATCTAGTGAACTCAGGATTTCAGACCACCCAGATGATAATGAGTTAGAATCCTCAGTGAGCCATCAACTCCCAGCCATCTGAACTGAGCAGAAAAAGACCCAACAGAAGCAACATTGTCCACAGCTGCCATCATTTTGCTATCGCAGGCTGATTTACAGGACCACGCGGCAGTTTCATACATTTATCTGGGTGTCGAATAGAATAAAGTTTAAAGACTCTGATTAATACAATAGTTCTGATGTCTCCTGAGGGGCTTGTTGCCGAGATGTTATCCATGCAGGCTCCTCGCTCCAGCTGAACAGAGGATGCCAGCGTTCCCTGTGATGTCCATCATCTACTTCGGAAAACATCAACTTTCTGAGAAGAGTGTACACATTTCTGCTGTTTACTTTGAAGGAGCATGCCTCTAGACAAATGTCTATGATTTCTTTGTCTTGAGGCACAAATCATTTTATTTATTATTCATCACTTATTTAATGATTATTTCATGGTTTATTTAATTCATTATTTACTTAAAAATATTGTTTACTCTGTATTAGGCACTGTTCTAGACCTCGCCCTCCTCAGGCCCTACTTTTTAGAGCCAGAGACATTGAAAAAAACAAGTAAATATGTAATATGATTGTGTTTAGCGATTGACACTAAGAAGATAAAAGCAGATTATGTGACTAGGTTAGATGTGATTGTGTGTGTGTGTGAGTGTATGTGTTTGGCAGGATGTCTAGAAAGGGTATTTGGGGGAAGCGATGTTTAATCAGAGACTTGGATGAACTAAAGGAATGAACATTGTAAAGCTCTAAGGATAAAGGGTTCTAGGCGGTGGGGATAGCAAATGCAAAAGACCTAAGTAAGAATAAACACGGCGTCTCAGAGGGGCTGCTCCAGGGGACCTAGAGCAGAGCTGGGGATTGAGTGGTGGTCGGAAATGCAGGCAGGGGACAGAGCATGTAGTGCCTTTGAGACCACGTGGAGTTTAGATGCAACATGGTGGGGAGTGTTTCCATCAGGGGAGTGAATGATTACTCTGGCAGCTGTGAAGAAAATCACTATTGACAAATTTGCTTGGCTCTGGATAAACAAGACACTGATATGTGGCATTTTGCTTGGATTTCAGAATGACTTGAACGGATACGGTGTTAAAAATAACGGTGGAGAAGTCCTGCTTTTATTTAATATGGTGTTTTTAATGAACGCTGCGGGCTGAGATTCAGTGTGCTGGCATTAGAACCATCAAAGGGGCAGACAGGATTATTGCAGAGAATGACCAGTGATTTCAGTCTTACCTGAGTGGTTCTGAGGTAATAATATAAGAACGAATAGCCAGGACTGAAAATCAGCTCATACTGAAAAGCAATTGTGCCCTTGTGTCTGGAGAGAGTTAGTGTATCTCCAAGAACATTTGCAAACAGGTGGCCACTTGGGAACTAAGACAATGGAGTACCTTGAGTCCCAGTTTTGAGACTGAGACAAGCTTCCTGGACCTGCATCTTGGATATCTCATCTACCGGTCAATTTTTGAGCTATTGTCTCGGCAGCATGGAAACGTTAATGTTGTCCATTCCTGGAACGAGAAATAATCCCACTGCTAATTAAAAGAGCACCATGTAGATATTTGAAGCTTTATAACTGTTTTAAGGTAGGGAGATAAAGGTTGGTTTCTGCAAAACTGGGTGATGATGGACGGTTACTGGGCTCTAACCCTGAAGCACTTGGGAGAACTATAACCCATCATTCATCCATCCTTCATCCCACCAGGCAAATCTTCTGTATCAAAAATTCATCAGATTCAATGCTCACTGTCAGGAGAAACTAAATGTGTAACAAGTAGGTCCTAAAAGAATATAATTTGGTCCTGTGCTTCTTTCCAGGGTGCAATCTGGCTTACTCTCCTTTAATGTATGAATCTGCTACGGTTCTGCTCATGTTTTGTTTTGTTTTAAAATCTCTGAATTTTTCTGCCATCCCTACCACAGTGTTTCCCTTTAATTATTTATTTTTGTTTTGTTTCTCGGCGTTCTGGGCATTCAATAAATTGTGACTGTCTCGAGTAGTTGAACACTAATCTCACAGTCTATGAAAGTTTGGAAAGAGAATTTTTTTCTGTTTAATAACATTAATGTTAGAGAGAGGACTCATTATGGAAAGTGTGGCAGTTCATTAATTTATGTAGTCTTTTTATTGATTCATTTGTTTGTTGTCTGACATTTAATAAACGCCTGGTATGTATCCGGAGTAGTATTAGAGGACACGTTTATAAGGTAAGTATTGCTCCTGTGCTAATGACTTCAAATCCTTGTCTTAAGCTCTGACTCTCCTTCTGAGCTCCTGACTGATACACAGAGCTCCCCACTCCCCGCCTTCACATCCATTTGTCACGCAGGTGGTTCAGACACAGCGTGTTCCTAAATTCCCAATTTGGTTCGATTTGTGTGCCCTAATTCAGAAAGTACAATCACCATCTGCCTGATTGCCTAGACTGGAATTGGGAGAGTCACCCTACACTCCTCTACGAGTCCACAGTCCTGTGCCCAGGTCCAATTAATCACCGATATCCAAAGACGCTACCTGTACAGAATTCGTCTTTCAGGACTTCCCTGTCAGTTCCTTTGGTGCTGCTTTAGGTCAGGCATGACTTGTTTCTTAGCTCCACTCGCCTTTCTAACTGGTGGGTGTTTCGTGCTAGGAAAGCTAGTTATTTGCTAATAACTTATCATTTTGAGATGATAACTCAGTAGAAGATCTCTGTGACTGAACAATTAAAAGTCTATTTAGGTTTTGATGTTTCATATAATGTAGGGTTTCCTCCACAAAATGAGTAATTACTACAAAATTGACATATATGCCTCCAGGGTTGTTTCAGCCTAAAAATGTTAGAGCTCTTAGTGTGATATTTAACCATTAAGGATCATTAAGACGGTACAGCTTCCGAGAATAAGAGTCAAATTTTTCCCTTACACTGTGATCTTTGCCTTGTAATTTACATGTGTGACTCAGACTGAAATTTAAATGAAGCCTTTTTTGAAACCTTTGGCCCACCCCACTATCTCCCTTAAGCAAAGCTGCAGAATAGACCTAGCAGCCAGTTAGTCAGAAATGAATCAACACCCTCGTTCACTTACCCACTCGGTCAGTTGCCATTGCACAGAATAAATTCTTAACTTCTAGAATCTTCTAACTGTTTTAGTTCATGCCCTTTTTTTTTCCTGCAAGATAGATTCAAATCTGCTTTATAGTTCCATTTATTTCTTTGTCCTGCTCTATTTTTGCTTTTCTAGGTCATAAATCCAGGAAAAGTTTCAAATGTCTTGGTCTTCACAATTCACGTGTGGTGGTAGATCGGATCTTTCAGCCTGGGCTGTAGCAATGTGTCAACTGAATGGGGGAAGGAAACCATAAACTTTGAACTGGAAGTCAAATGTACACAAATAAAAACTCTCTTATTTCTTCCGTAGTTCCATCTCTTACTAAGGAGCTTCTTTTATCATTGTCATGGATTTCGCTATGCTTCAGAAACATACTGCGGACTATTCAGTTGGAAAAACATGAAAAAAAAGAAGCTACTGAGAAAGTGCAGATATCGGTAGGCATCATTTTTTGTTAATTATCTTATTTGTAGCTGACTTGTCATCTCTACCCTATTTTTCTATTGGATAGGCATGCTTTTTTGTTGCTGTTGTTTTTATAGACGTGGAGAAGATCAATGGATTAATTGGTTGGGTGAATCAATAAGGTAGTAGAGAAGGCTTGTCTGTGACAGAAAGGAAAGCTGCCTGATTCTGAAAGCACAGCATTTCTGTTACCTATAAAGAAGAATTGTGGGTCTACAAATGACGAAGGGCCTCATCAGAATCGTCTGCCTCCTGTTTGATGTTGTAGGGAAAGTTGACAAAAAGCGGAGTGGGCGTTTTCTCCTGCCTCCTTACTTTTCCTCAACTAAACATAATCCAAAACTCACAAATAAACCACGTGCCTTCAGTGACATCAGGAAACTGAACAGGCTCTCCGGCTCCGACTGCGACTTAGCCAGATGAGGAGAAGTCACCAACGAACACAAGTGACGTCTCAGAGGTGATGCTTGCTTTATGAGCTGCCATAGCGTGATGCCACCACAAGATGGCAGCGTTTCAGAACATGGGTATTTCTGACAGATGGCTGGTTAGCATGTCCCAGTTCCTGAAAGAAAAAATGGTGCTGGGAGAAGGAATGCCCTTATGTTTTTTCCCTCTTGACACACATGTTCCACACAAAAGAAATCACGGATGATTGATAGTAAAATCCTTGACAATGAAAAAAAAAAAAAGGTAGAGTCATCATCCTTTAAGCAAGAAAGATCTAAAATTGTCTTCAGTAAGTTACTTTCTGCTCTCTCATGATATGTAACACACCATAAGATAAAGTACTATCAGCCCCCTATAGCCGCATTTTTGGAAAAAAAAAAAAAACAAGAAGTTCCAAAACATGAAACTTGAATTTGCTGTGTGGCAGCAACAATTTACATAGCATTTGCATTGTGTCAGGCATTATAGGTAATCTAGAGATGATTTAAAATATATGGGAGGATGCGTGCAGTTGGTATGAGGTATTACAGGTAATCTAACACTACAGCATTTCACTCATATAAGAGACTTGGGTATCTGTGGCTTTTGATATTGGGGAGGGCTGGTAAGGAACCAATCCCTCATGGATACCATGAAATGATTGTATATTATATAGTTAAAATGTTTGGTCTTTGGTTAAGGAATGTTTGGTTTTAAATCTTTACCCTCTTTCTTAATACCTGTGTTTTCCTAAACAAGTTAGCTAACTTCTCTAAGTGTCAATTTTCTCATATGTAAAATGAGTAAAATTACCTGCTTGATCACTTTACTGTGAGAACACTTTATTACTTTGTCACTTTATTAAAGAAGATAATGTGTATGAGCACCTACTGAGCATTCAGTGGAGGGCAGTGATGAAGAAGAAAAGATCAATAAAATGGAGACTTCTTTCGGAGTAAGTTTAGAGTTCCTTTTCACAAGAAGATCAAAGACGTCCTGATAAGATGTGTTCCCTTCTAAAACTACAGACAGTCCTTAACTACATCTCAAAGTCTCACTGTTCTGACTTGCATTTTCTTAGTATTTCATATAGGTCTGGACTAGGGGTATTTAAAGCAGATCTATTCAAGCAGTATTATAAGAGCTACCACGTAGTGAGTATACATGATGGCCCATATTTTGGTATGTGCTTTATAAGCAAGTTGAAAAACGACTAAAGTTACATAATTTAGAAACTACAAAGGTAGTATTTATTCATACCAAAACTCATGGTCTTAACCAAATTTGATAAAGTTCTAAGTTGCAGATTTTCCTCTAAACTCCAGAGGAAAATCTGCAACTTAGAACTTTATCAAAAAAAGCTGGTGCCAGAAAGGTAGAGGTCTCTGGTATCTGAGGTGAGGTTTGGTATTGAGTTGGTGGATAAAATTGGAAAAACTCCATCGGAACCATAAACCACTTTGTGTTCCCTAGTTCTTCTTATTTTCAAGATCAAATCAAACTACCTGAACTCTTGTCAATGAGTTATGATGGGTCTGCAATAGTGGTTTGAGGGCTCCCTGTGGAAACCAGCTTCTCTGTGACTCAATATAATGTATCCAGTGTGAGCCCTCACAACTGCAGTTGACCTTGAACCAGTCATTGCTAATAAAAGACACAACCCCAGTGACTTTCTGGGTATGAGTGATGGAGCACACTACACCATCCTGGGCTTTTAGGATGTACCCACCATATACTGATTGGAGTGGAACCTGGACCACGTGTAGCCTTGCATGTCTGCCCTCTTGCTAGTGGAAAATACTACAAATAATATGCTTGGTCCACTTGAAGCCATTATCAACCACGCGTGGTGACTTACTCTTCTACGAAAGCCAAGTCTTTCTTCCTCTGCATACGCAAACCATTTTTATGACTGGTAATCGAGGTTGAAATATGAGTGTTAATAGCATATACATTTAGTTCTGAAAAAGTTAGAAAGTGGTACTGGGCCCTGGCACTTCCCAAAACTCAGAATTCCTTTGTATTAAAAAAAACTCCAGCAATCTCATATATGCCCCTCGCCCAGTTCCTTGCTGATGATTCAGTCGGCCTTGGTCTTCTGTAAAAAGCTGCAACCTCTCTTGAGCAGAAAAAATAGATGAGAAAAACAACTGCTTTTTACAGAAAAGGCAGAAGTAAAATGACATTTCAAAACTGGACAGGAGAGCATGAAACAGATCAAATATGCCTTTCGGTTGTGTGTTATTAACATGATCCACGAACATAAGATGGAAACTCTCTCAACGCAAAGATTAAAGAAGCAAAGTTGAAGCAAGAAACAGTTTGTGTAGAAGGGGGAAGTACTCCAGTTGGGGTTGCTTGCTTTCCTTGTGAGGAAAGAGGGACATGGCCCTGGGGAGGTTTATATAAATGTGTTCAATGTATATATAACATGTATATACGTACTATATGTAATATGTGTATATATGTGTATGCATATACACATATATGAACACACACATAAAAAAACTAGGTGACTGACCATATACCTGTTTCCTAGTTTGAGCTCATCACTTTTGATATAACTTCGTTCCAATCAGTACGTTAACTAATAATTTGGCTTGGACCAGAATAAGAAAAGACACCCAATTCTGTGAAGCATAGTCCCGAAATTATACACTGAGGTCAGTTAAGAGCAGGGTAAGAAAAATCACTGAAGCTGGAAAGTTGGGTAGAAGGAATTTGTACTGATTTGATTAAAAAACCAGCTGAGTAGTTACTATATTCAACATTGATGTTAGACTCTGTCTGCCAAGTAGAAATATGCCCCTGAAGACCATTACTTCTTTTGCAATCTGCCCGGAAATATCTGATAGAAAATGAAAAACCATTATGGCTACCTGGTAGCAAGTCCACTTACAAATGACCCTGGAGCCCTTGGCAATGGGACCTGACTCTAAATCGTCCTTTCAGATTGTCATCCGGCCTGCTGGCTCTCCGCTCTCTGCCTACTCACATGTAACTGGGGAATGGGAGGCACTTATCTGTCTTGTTGAAAGCCCTGCGTGCTCATTTGATAACGGTTGCTTCACAAGAGCGCAAGAAGAAAAGTGCATTTGCTGTAACTATAAATTCACTCACTGGAGTGAGTACATCCTGTGTTTCGCAGCTGCACAAATAGAATTGGCCAGAGTGGGTCGGACTGTCAGGACTTTTCTTAAAAAAAAAAAAAAAAAGCAATAAAATATACCTCTTCCTTCACCCTCTTCTCCTGACCTCTGTTATCTTATTCATGAAAAGGACCCGTGAAAGGAGAAAGAAAGAAGAGACTAGCACCGAGGTCGAGGGAAAGGCACACACATTTGTATTCTTGGCAGAGGGAGAGTCTAAACATTAGGAGTAGATTTCACTTTCATAATCTAGTCATCCTTCAAGAATTCTCTTTCTGCCACCTGCAGTTCATTGTCCTTGTGGTCTTGTCACTGCACCTAAAAACAAAGACACTCATGGCTTTCTTGCTCTGACAAGCTGGTAGAGAGTCAAGTCTTCTTTTGCAGTGGAACCCTGCAAAGGGCCCATTTCCTGTTGATCTGATGAACTGCTTCTTTGTAAATATTCACCGCAGGTGGCCGGCTGATTTTCACAGACAGAGCAGACAGCAAAGGAGTCCATTTAGATGGAAGAATTGAATGTAGGGGTTTTACGCTTCCATCCATTTTTTATGAATCATAAAAAATAAATGAACGCAGCATCTGCAAATAATCAGAGAGATCTAAAACCATGTTTAGAGACGTAAAGAGAAGAATTTTCACCTCAGCAAGCATCCAGGAGGAGTGTTTTGCTAAAGTGCTGTCATCGTCATAAAAACAAAGATTGTCCATCTTTTATTAGCACTTCTGATTTAGAAGGCCAAAAGCACTTTGACTCATATGGGAAAATGAAAACACCCAAACCAAAACCTCTTTCTTTTCGGTAATAAATCTTTGTCTACTTCTGAGTGCTGTCTCATATACTTTTTTGGCACATTAGTAGCAAAACTCTTTCTTAATAAACTGAAGCAAATACATTTTTATGCGGTGTCTTTGCAAGAATGCTTTATTTCTTAAGAAAAAAAAAAAGAGGAGTAGGATTCAGTGAATCCATACGCAGCTGTTGCTTCAATGACTTGAAATTCTTTGAAGAATTCAAATCATTGTTTTGCTAGTCAATATTGTATTAAAGCAGCTGAATACTAACAACAAAATTGATCATTGGAAATCGTATAACCTTGATAAAGCCTTTCCAATTTAACATTACAAAATAGATGGGTTTCTTTCAGTCACTGCTAAAATGGGCATTCTGAGTTTCCTTTTATGTGGGAATGTTTCTAAGATGAAGGACCTGGCCCGAAGCCCCAGACGGAGCCGGGATTCAAATGATTGCATCCTTACTCCTGATCTTGCCTTTCTCTCCACCTAACAACAGCATCCAGCAAAGGAGCAGATCAACGATAATGAAAACTTCCTCTTTGTCCCTGGAGTGTCAAAGAGAACAGGTGCACAGAGCAATAGCTGTAGCAACACGGGCTGCTTCTTGACCAAGACCTAGCCATTCTGGTGCACAACACTGGGGCTATCTAGGAAGGCTGGCGGGGGGATGAAAACAGCAGTAAATAATGATGATGTCAGGGATGCCAGCCCTGTGGCATCTAAACACAAGCCATCTCAGCTCTGACACCGATTGGCTGTGTGACTTTCGGCTAATTACATAATACCTCTGTGCCTTCTCTTGGCTGCAAGCAAAATGGGACTCAGAGGCAGAGCAGTCTCGCTTTCCACAGTTGTATTAAATCAGTCTTTGCCAACTAATCTCAAAACCTAGGTGCTCGGGGTGGCATTTTCTATATTGATCTTCATTTTAAATCACATTGGCATTTAAACAGTTCTTTATTAGAGGATTTATTCATGGCCAACTTGTTTGGGAGAAAGTATGCTGGGCTTGAAAGCAATAACCAGTGTAGATGAGACCAATGTGCAGAGTGCCAAAGTGAATTTAAGGATTTTTAAAAGCTAAAGGGCATTTTTAATTTTTTTTTTTAGAATAGTAGCCATTTAGAGGAAGTTTCAGCTGAGCCCAAATATCCCTGAATCAAGCCCTTCTGTACCCTTTCAGGAACTGCAATATGCTTATTCCAATAGTTTCTATTAGTCACCTTGGGCTCTGTTTCTTATGTTAAATTAGCCCTGGACCCTGGTGCTCTGTCTGCAGCATCCACTGATGAAACAAACACAGAAATGTCCTCCTGGCCTTGCTGTGATCTGGTTACTTAGAATATTTGATTAAGGTTTTCGGCAAAGAAGCATATATTTACTCTTCACCCAATTTAGATTCTGTTAGGTCTTGCTTATGCATAAATATCTAGAAATATCACACAGAAATACAGTAAATATTTTGCTAATTTTCTGTTTTATAGAGAATTTCAGGTCTGACTAGGACATAGCAGGACATTTACCTTAAATGCCTCATTTTTCAAAGGAGAAAAGTCTAGTGCAAAGAGGATAATTGCCTGAGTCAAAGTAACTCAGCTTGTAAGAGTTGCTGGGATGAGGAAGGGTTTGGGAAAAGAGTGAAGTCTTAGGATTGTGGGAATCAATAGTCAATGGCAAAGAATGGAGACTTACAAATGATGCCTAAAAATTGTGTAACATTGATGTACATAAAATAGTCTTTACAGATTCCCACTGTTACTGAGCTACAGCAGAGAATGGTGGGGTCCCTCCTCCACTTTGGAAACATGTGCAGCACGCCCTCAGATTTCACAGTGACACTTTATAATTTCTTATGCTCTTCTAAGACTTCCTTGGAAATTCATTTTGGTATCACTTAGACTATATAAAAATGTCACAGTTGTCAAATGAGCAGCAGAACATGAGAGAAAGAGGGAGTTCTGCAAGACTGAGTAATGGAAACTGCAGCCTTGAAACTGATCAGGACCCTGCGGGGCCTTCCTGGGGACAGACACCCATGTGTCTCCCGCCTCTTCTTTGAAGAAAGGCTTTAGCCTCCTAGGCCTTCCCCGAGTTCCAAAGAGTAAATTTAATCAGAGAGGTGAGAAAATGCAGAAACAAAGGAAAAGAGTCAAGTGAGAGAAAATAATAATAGTTTAGTCATAAAACAGTCAAGGACTTTTAGTTCCTCTTCAAGGGCTAGAGATAATACCCTGAGTTGTATCCTTGAGTTATTTTGCAAGTACTAAAATCCCTACCAGTTGGAGGAAGCTAACTGCATGATGACCACTAGCACTCAGATGGGCTGGAAACAGAAAGTGGATGACTGAGATTCTCAAAGCATCACTCTGTTACCTCACCATCATCCAAGAGCTGATCATGCACCCCATGACTCTCTACCCAACATTGTCTTTAAAAAGCCTTCCCTGAAAGCCATCAGAGGATTTCAGGTCTTTTGAGCGTGAGCTGCCCATTCTCCTTGCTTGGCACCTGCAATAAACACTGTACTTTCCTTCACCACAACCCAGTGTTAATAGATTGGCTTTGCTTCAGGTTGGATAAGCAGAACCAAGGTTGGTTTGACAACAGCATCTGTAGTCAGAACTGATGAAGTCGTGAGTCAGGAAAAAGATAATTAGACATATGACCTTTTATGTACTTGCTATTGAAGGATGATGGTTAAGGTTTTATAGCAGTGCACATACAAGTAAATTTTAGTTAGGTGGGGAGTGGGAGCACAGTGGTTGTACATCTACTTCAGGCATAAGAGGGCCAGGCAGGAGAGAGAGAATGTGGCATTGGGTACTTTGAGTACTAACCATGATCAATTCAACATGGTTTCCAGGAATAACATGCTCAGAAGGATTCTGAGGCTCTGTGGCTTAATCACAAGATCAGTCCCCAAATATTGTCTCCCTTCTTCTTTTGACAGAAACCTTTAAATATGATTGTCTGAATAGCTTTCTTCAGGGAAATTCTCTTTCTTTTCTGTGACTCTTTGACTTGCCTCAGTGATATCTTGTAAGAGCTACTTCTCCACCTATTTTCTTTGCAGTTAATATTGCCCCAAAATCCTCATTCTATAGGTAGGATTTTTCTTATTTTTGTGACGTTCTTTTCCTACAGCCCTCCGTCCCCACCGCCACTGTTTCTGCAACTGTTTGTTACTTGCCTGAGATGGGCATGAAGCTAAACTTGCTACAACATAGACAACATGGACCTAACAAGCAGGAACTGTCAGTTGGTGTGGGTTTTGGGGTGATTCCAGCAGCCTGTCTGCTCATTTTCAAAAGAAAACACATTATCAGCCAAGTTGAAGCTGGTCTCCTTAGAAAAAAATAAACAAATCTCTGACTGCTCTTATAAAACTCACAGATCTTGACAGAGGGAGTTCGATGCTGCTGACAGATCATCAATTAGAGGGTGCATGTGTGAAAATGAATGTGGGAAGTGATTGGTATGTGGCTTTTTGGAGGGCTGACAATGGCTCTCACCAGACTGGGAGACAAACTGGAATCCATTTCACACTCCTCTTTGGCTGAATCACAGCAGTGCTGGATTTCAAAGAGCAGGGACCCATTTACTAAGACTCAACACCTCTTCCCTTTAATCCATGTCTGTATGTTCCAGAAAAGTACAATCATAAAATCAGTTAATACTCTATCTTGTCCTTGCTGAAGTATATTATTATTTATCCTCATGGTCTGCATTCGTTCTGCTGTAGCAACAGGGCATGGTTTAGACTGCCGTGCTGCTGAGAGATTAACTGGATCCATGCCTACCACAGAGGAGATGGCTTTGATTCACCAAGGGATGGCGTTAAGGGCTCATGGGTGATTATTTCAAAATTAAAAAAAAAAAATTTAATCAGAATGACAAAATAAATCTCTTTTGAGTCCACCTATGTTGGAGCATTACGAATGTGTCAATAACTCAATAAGATGTGTTGGAAACAGAGAAGTGCAAAGGCAGGGTGCGTTGCACTGTGCTGCCCGGAGACTGTGTCTTGGGTAATTTTGTTATTTTCTTTGCGCTTTGGTAACATCAGTAAAGTGGGAATAATAGTACCTCCTTGGCAATCTGTTGTTAAGATTAGAGAGAACAAACACACACCAACACAATTAGTTGGTACCCAATTGGTACCTAATGGCTTGACTCTATATGATGACAACAACAAAACCCACAACACCAACAACCATTTAGGGAGAAGCTGGCCACTAGAAGCCAATGGTGAAAGATACTGCACCTAAGAGTTCAGAAATGGACAGCTCTGTAGCCAGGTGTACCTGGAACCATTTCCACGTGTTAAATTCCTACACTTACCCCAAGGATTCCTCGTAATTCCTGTGCAGCATAGTCCAGAGGCATGGACCTCTGAATTTAATTGCCAGGCTGTAGATGGAGGCATTAAAAAAATAATAATCACCAAAAAGTTGTTACCTCTAGTAAATAAAATAAATGGCTTTATAGATATTTTGCCTGGATTTTCACACAAAAAATTGGTTTTTGACTGACTGTATTTCTACTTTCTAGAAAAAGTAATTGAGGGACAGAGTTTTAAAATTATGTCGGCAAGAGGGACTCCGGGCTTTGTAATCTCCAAATCTCCTGTCACCCATTATCACTCACGGCTTATCTTTTCTGTGTTTCTTTTCACTGGGAAGATGAATGTTTTGAACAAGCTGCAAGACGATGCCTAGTCACTCATCAGTGATTTAAAACATAAAATCTCCTTTTTGGTCTCCACCAAAGGCTTATGGTTTTAACAGGCTTGCGCATTTAGAGATTTTTAAGGGATACAAGGAGAAAACTGAGTATTTGGTGGTACACATTTCCATGATAGTGGTAACATGTATTAGCAGAAAATAAATGCAATGCAAGGGTTAAAAATTGAGAAACTTAATCGCATTATAGTCTTGCTTTGCTCATTTTTCAGAAATGAATTTAATTTAGTAAGACATTTTTCTTTGAGACAGGTAAAATTAAATTTATCCGGGACAGGAAGATATTAAGAAGACCTATATAATTACTTAACTTTATACTGGTGGCTTTGAAAGCAATTTTAGAAGGTGTGTGTATATAGTCAATAAATCACATTATTAGGGCCGCTTTAACTTGAATATATGTGAAGCCTTTACGCAACGTTTCTGGGGTATGATATGTTTTAGTAACTTCCATCAATATTACCAAAAAGCTAAAAAAAATAAAGATACTCATGTTTTAATTAAACCCATCACACTGGTAACTGAATATGTAAATATTGCATTGAGTGATCAGGTTCACAGGAGGAACCCTTCTGAGAGTCCGTAATATTGAACTTGGTGACACAGCAGAGCTAATCTATGTGAGTGATTGTGTTTCTAAGAAGGAACAATGAGCTTAAAATAGAAATAAAAAGTGACCTGCAAGGTTGCTTGGAGCTTGGACTCTTTTTCTTGAGCTGCTTCTGATTGATATCTACTTCTTTTTCAGAGTGTAATCATAACTTACAGTATCTCTGCATTTAAAAATGCCAGGTTGAAAAATGCCAGCATGCTATTGGAGACACAAGCGTCTTCATAAGGACAAGAATCTTGGCGTCACTGAATTGCAACCCAATTTACAGGACTTTCAGCTACATATCTGGATATGTACTGTTTGCTTCCAGGTAGATAATTGATAAATATAAAGATATCTCTGTTTTTTATGAACCTAGATTTATATCCTACAATTATCATTCCCATGCCTAATTGAACTTAAAAATCTTTTGTATCACAGAACAAAAACCAACAAGAGACTTACCCTATTTTAATAATTCCTTTCTGTACTATCTTTGGCTGCATCTTAACACCCAAATCTTGAGAGGTAAGTGATGTTCAGAACCCAGAAACCCATGGTACTATATACTCTTCAGAAATTGGTTTAGCTGCTTCCTGGGCTGCAACTCATGTATCTGCCAAATGTGCTTTGTAGGGAAACAGAGCCGAGGGAAGTGAGTGCTGAAAAGGGGAGATGCCTGTTCTCAGCTGCAGAGTAGATTGGAAGGTGCAGATCTTCAGCTTCCTCAACCCAGCCCGCTAAGGTTGTATTCAAGGCGGCTTGGCCCTCTTTTTGTCCACCATTCAGCTCCCTACTGTGTGTCCCGCTTACACTTTAATATCTAGGGCTTTGCATTCAAGGTTCCATATGTAATTCAACAGATAGCATGGAAGCAGTCACCTTATTTCCAAATGAATAATATTTGGAATTCCTTCCAATAGTGGCTAAAGCTATAGTTTGCAGCCGTTCATGGTTTTGGTAGATTTGCCTTGTCGGCTGCCTGATGTCTGCGGAAAACTCATCTCCTTTCAGACAATGTGTCTTTAGCCTTTTGTAGCTAGGTTCAAAGCAAGCACAGAAGGCAAGAGGTATAAGAAGCTGGTATCATGCAAATTGCAGTTTAGTTTCCACAAGGTCTTGGGAGCACTGGCTATCACCATCAATCGCGGGTTATAAATGTGGGACATGGTCATTGTTGGGAAAACTGATTCTACAATCATCGTCTTGATTGCTAGTCTAAAGACAGTACCCACAGCATTGAATTTATGAGGGTCTTAAAAAGACAATCAGTTTAAAGAACTTAACAAGTTTCAGGTATATAGAAATTAGTAAAAGTTAGTTATTGTTATAAATATAGTTTGATCTTTCCGGAAATTAGGTTCCAACCTTCTTAGATCTATTAGAACATGAGTTAAAACATCCCCTCCCCTCACTGGCCCCCATCTCCGTACCCTATTTCCAGCAATTAGCCTGTCTTGTATTTCTTTTAGATTTGCAAGCTGGGATTCACTTTGCACTTAGAATGCTTGATGAGCTAGGAAATATTAATAAAGCAGCTTCTTATTCACCTACTCAAAACATCAAAATGTAACAGACTGATTAAAGAGAAAGAAGACATGAATAAAATGACAGCATACACATTAAATTTTAATCAGTACAGGTTCATCTAAGACATGGGGCTGATGTGCTGGAAAGGAATTCTATTTAGGTCAGGAAGATGGCAGTGTTGTTTAAGAAGCTGGTTGAATCCATCCAGTTAGTGGAAAGGAAGTGGCAGGATTAGGACGTAAAGGTACAAACACGTCTCGTCTCTTTAGCACAATCCTTTATACTTTTTGAGTCTCAAAGCTGGATGGTGTTTTTGATGTTAATGTATTTGGAATAAAAATGCGTATGAAATTTAAAGAAATCTTGCTGAGATAGGATCCTAGGTCACCCACATTATTTAACTGAAAAAAAGTTCCCAGAAAGTCTGTGGGGACAGAGGTACCTGAAACAGCCCCTGTCTGTCAGAGGCAAGCAGTAAGATGAATTTCAAGTGACAAAATGTTTATTACAGAATGCTAGGCGATTGATTACTGTGAAATTGTACATTTTTTAAACAATGTTATTTAATTTATTCCTTCAAAGAAAGTGACAAATTTGTCACAATGAGAATAAAGCTATTTTAACTGTCTACCTGTAAGTGTTCCAATTCCTTAGCATGAAATTGAATGGAATTCACAGTCTGAACCCAACTTGCCTTATTGTCCACTTCCCTTGTTTAAATTTCAATACCTCAGTTACCCAACAGAGTAACCAGGGTCCTCAACAGTAGGGGAGGGTGGGGAGGAGGGGGTTCATGCTAGAACAATCCACCCCTGTTTCTTTATGATCAAAGTGTACATAGCATTCAAGGCTGAACTTAAATATCTCATTCTAAAATCTTATCTGCTCTCGTATCATTTTGTCTTCCAGGAAAAGAGTAAAAACGCCCTCTTTCCAAGCTGCTGACAATTTATCTATATCTATCATTTGGAACATAGGACTTTTGCAAACTACAGAAAGTTGGTCGCTGAAGTTGCTGACGTTGTGAATAAAAATATATTGCCTGCCGTATTGGTGAAGAAAGGATGCTGCAGCCATCAACCACCAGCCACTTCTGCCGCCCCATTGGGGAGCAGGAGGGAACTCAGGATGCGGAGAAGCAGGCAGCCCAGCCTCTGCTTCCACCCACAGTGGTGCCCACTGAGGAGACTCAGGATGGGAAACCACAGGACACCGGCCCTAGACAGCCAGGTGCACATCAAAGGAATGATTTCAATGAGCCCAGACCTTTGCACCATCCCACACACAGAAAAATACTAAATTCCTTAACCTGAGATATCTGGTTTTCCACAATTAACAGTAACTTTTTGATGTTCTATCTGGTCTTTGTCACAAAAACTCATCCTGGCTCCTCCCTTGCTTCTTTGGAGCAGTCCTTTAAAGTGGTCTGAGAGACTGTCTCCCAGGCTTGAAGTCTGCAGTAAGTCGTCAAATAAAACATAATTCTTAACTCGCAGGTCATGCACTGTTTTTTCAGTCAACGCCTTTGAGACACCCTGAAAGGAGTTCAGGGTGGAGATGAGGAGTGAGGCAGTCTTTGCTCTGGGAAAACTGGCAGAACAAGCCTTCAGATAGTTAGATGTTTTTAGGAGAAGATTTATTAGCCCAATTTCTTGCATTTTCTTATACTTAGAAAAGCACTAAAGTCATTAACAGAGACATCTGCTCCTCCTTTCTAGCAGCAAGCTTCTACTGAGATGAGTGCATGTATCCGCTTTCCCCAATCACATATGTACTGACCTCCCCCTACCTCTATGGAGCAGTTCCTCAGAGCTATCTGAGAGGCCATCTCCTGGGCTATCGTTCTCAGTAAGTCCCCAAATAAAACTGAACTCACAACTCTTACGTTGTGCTTTTGATTTTGTCAATATTTTCATCTTTTATAATAATTATTAATGTATATTCCTTACAAATCTGTAAAGTAATATGCTCATGAAGAGCAAAATACTTTGTCTTTTTATTATTATATAGACCATAGCCTGCTGACAGTCATCTATTCATCTATTCATTTAATAACTCAATTATTTACAAACTCTTTAGTTCCGTAAATGTTTCAAGGCATTGTGGATATTAAGTTGGGGGAGAGAGATACACACACAGAGACAGAGACAGAGAGTTCTTATTCTAAAGAGGTAATACTCTAGGAAGAGACAATATGTGAGTCAAGTAATGGTTTAAGTACAATGATATTTGAGATAAACAAATGATTCCGTATGAGAGGAACAAAGGCTATTATACCTGAGAGATGGGAAGAGAGAGAGCAGAAGAGTTAGAGATGTGGGATGGAGCCATTGCGTACTGTGCAATATTTGGATCTTATCCTAAAGTTGATGGGCACTTGCTCCAAAGTTTTAAGTTCCAAAGTTATACTCTCTAGTTACATAAAGGATGGCTCTTTGAAGTCTGATGATGGAGGTAGTGAGCTCAGCTTAAATGTTGTTGAGGTTAAAAACAAAACAAAAACAACAAATAATAAAGCTCAATCTCAGACAGTAGGAAAGGTGCTGAAAAGGAGACAATAGGCATGGGAGCTAAGTTTTTACGAATGCCTGACAAAGTCCAGTCACTGATTTGATTTGGGAAGGGTGGTGGTGAAGGAATTAAGGATGGCTCCGGGGGTATGCAACTACATGGTGATGTTAGCGGAGAAGAAAATTGTAGCACAAGGGGTAAGTTTGGGAAGAACAAGGATGAGTTACTCCCAAGCCAAATGAGGGGTGTGTGTGTGTGTAATGGAGACTGAAAGTCACTAGAATTAAACAGGTCAAACAACTGTAGGATTACGATCTGTCATGGAGCAGAATTTGCCACCCCCCGAGATATCTCTTTGGCATATTAATTATTTTATGCTAGTATTTTCTAAGAACAAGCAGACTTGGGGAAAACGCTGCAATTTGAGTAGGAATTTCCCTTTTGTAAGAAACATTTACATTTATAAGGGAAATCTCCATTTGTACAGGTGGCCCTCCTGATAGACCAGGAACAGAAGGGCAGTAAAAGCCCTGGAAACGCTTGTCAGTGGAGAAAGCAATGGCCTAAATCTGTATAACAACCTTAGCCTTGTTTACTGTGCTTCTCCTGGTTACCTCCCACAACTATTCCTTCCTCTCCGTCAACATCCTCGTTTGTCTTTAGCTAACGTTGGGATTTAAGGTGAAGGCTTCATCATTTTGGTGAGTTACTCAGGTCTCCTGGGTCTCTCTCATGTATACATGTTACTAAACTTTGTTTGATTTCCTCCCCTTAATCTGTCTCATGTCAGTTTAGTTTTTAGACCAGCCAGAAGAATTTAGCAAGGTAGAAGGAAATTTCTTCCTCTCGGACAGATGCCAAGTGGCTCATTCACAGGAATGTTTAAATTGACTGGCCAGGTAGGAGACGTTGGGTAAGAAGAGAGAACCATTAGCCAATGGAAAATTTCTTTGGAGAAACTGTGTAAATTGCCAAAGACAAGTCCTTGAAAGCAACATGGAAGAATTCCTGAAAGGAATGACCCCCTCAAACATATGTGTCACAAAATATACCATAGCAGCATGAGTCACTGTCATTACCATGGCTTGGTTAAGAATTGGGTCCCAAGATTTCTGTTGTAAAAAATGCAAATTCATTACCCAGGAAGGGAAATGCACCACCAACTACCATTTTGCCATCCATGATGAACCCTGATTTAAAAAAAAACTGGAGGAGAGAAACAAGGAAGCTAACATTTACTGAGTGCTTGTTACATTGTGTCACTTAAACTTCATGGCCAACTTGAAGTTTTCTTATTTTTCAGAAACAAACAAACAAAATATTCCAAGTGCTAAAGGACTTGCCCTATGTCATACTAAAAATGACTCAGCTCCTAAAACAATTGTCTTTAGAGAACAGAACAACATGGTAATAGTAAGAATGATGACAGTGTTGAAAAAGATCATTTCCTAAGCCCTCTGTACCAAGTATGGTACGACGTGCCTTATACAGCACATCGGTGTAACATTCCTAAGTGGGACATGCTATCCTCCTTTAAATACAAGAAAACTGAGGCCCAGAAGGAGTGAATAACAAAATTATTATCATAAAGCAAATGAAAGTGGTGAAGCAGATTCAAACCAAGATGTGACTGACTCCCTTGCCTAAGTTTTTAACCATTATCCACACTGCTTCAGGGCCTTGCAATTCCTAGATAATGTACCAAGAAGGTACAAGTTGATTTTTTTTTTTAACTTTATGATTCAATGTGTTACTGGGAAAAGGAAAATAAGAATTACTTGGTTCTTAGTCAGCCCCCAAAAAAAGATTTTTGATGAGAGACAAAAAGCATGATATAAACAAGAATTTTTTTAGTGAAGTTAAAAAAAAAATAGAAAACTGGGAGCGGGCCAATCCAAGAGAGGAAAAATGGTGCCATTCCCTCATTTTTCCTTTTATATCCTGGTTTTGTCATCGATTAACTAATTGATTGATTAATTGATTGATTAACTGATTGATCCCTGTGCTCTGGTTAATTGACAGAACAGATTCCTTGTGTTCTGGATTGTTCCTTTTCCCTTTGTCTCCCCCTGCCCAGTGCTCATTTCTATCTAAACTGCCTAACATTCCCTCCTCTAGTCATAGGATCCCAAATCTTTGGGACGTAGAGGGTGATGACCACTCTAGCTGCTTCCTGCTAATCTGGGGCATTGGGGTCCCAGACTATCTGGCCATTACTGGGCAGGTGGTGAGTGAAGGGCCAGTGTCCATCGAGGGGCTAGTATAAAAGCTGTCTTTGCTGAATGATTGATTACCTTGTTGTATGGCAACTTGAAGTTTGACTCTAGACAAGAAGAAACACATTTTATGAGAAGGTTGAAAGATAGAGGTCAAATATATAGAGATAATCCTAGCCAAGCAATGAAAGGGGCAAACAAGGGTCATACCTACTTAAATGGAAAAATTGTCTTAAAAAAATTGATTTTTGTGTTTTCTATTGGTTTAGGATTAGGAGGACAGATGTTGGAGTGTTAGTTCAGTGAACTAAAGGAACAGTGAAAGAAGGACCCTAATGTCAGAGACATTTTAAATTAGTATTAAAACAGTTTGGTGGGAGGCCTCACAGAGAAAAGATTAGAAACTACAGACATTTAAGAAAAAGGCTTATCTGACAGGGATCCATAGTCCCCTGGGGCAATGGGACAGTCTCACCAGAGTGTCACTTGAAAAGCAGTCACAGATTGCTACGAGGTTCACAAGAATATGTGGCTCCTGTCAGTGAACCAGATCTCATCAGTTTTCCAGGGGTTGGTCGGTGAGATCTGTTCTAGATCTTAGAGAAATGGATAGGGTCTCATGACACAGGTGGAAAGGAAGAGACTGGTCTGGTGATGGTAACAGTGTAGCAGGATTGAGTGTCCCACAAATGGAGACAGTGACACCTAGGTTTTCAAGGTTCTGAGAGCCAGGAACGTCCCTTGCCTTTTAAAAGATCAGAAACGTGGTGGTTAGCGTATGCTTGTATAGGGGCCACCAGAGTTAGCTTGAAAGCTTCCTCCAGAAGAGTGGAGAGGGCCCCCAACCCCTTTAGGCAGGAAGGCCAGCCTCGAGCAGTGGCATCTAGCCACCTGGAGAGGTATCCTGTAGGCTGTTGGGTAGGACCCAGCCATTGGGTGAGGACCTGCAAGGCTATTCCTCCTCTGTCATGAACATAGAACTGGAAGGGCCTTGTGGGGTGTGGAAGCCCCAAGGCCGGGGATCTTACGAGGAGATTTTTTAATTCTTCCATTGCAACCCTTTGGGAAGGACCCCACTGGAGAAGTACTGAGTCATCCTTACCCTTTAAACTGTCATATAGAGGTTGGGCTATAGACCCACATTTAGGGGTCCAAAGCCAACAGTAACCTGTTGGTCTGAGAAATGCCCTGAGCTGTTTTCAAGTACTGGGATTAGGGAGTTGTAAGATTCCCTGAATTCCTTCAGGAGAAAGGCTACAATTTCCAGGAGTCAGAACAACTCCTAGATAAGTGACCTCTTGTTTGACCATTTTGGCCTTGGACCTGGAAACAGTATCTCCACTCGGCCAAGAAATTAAGAGTTTGGGTAGCTTGTTGGATGGCCTGTTCTCAAGTAAGGGAGCAGATAAGTAGGTCATCTTCATAAATGAGCATTCATCCCATTAACAACAAAGGGGATGAGTAAAGAATCTTAAGGCTGATTTACCTGTGACTCCCATGACAGTACAGAATCTAGAAGAGAAGGGTCCAGAGAAGGAAGGTAGAGCAGAGTAGGTGGCCCTGGTATCCAAAAGAAAAGTTATTATCCTACTTGCCACACCCATTTGTCCCCACAGCTCCAGCCCAGTGATGAAGATCTCTTGCTTTGGGGCTGACTGGAGGGGCAACCATCTGCAGGTCACAGGCCAGTTCTCCCCCATGGGCCATTTGGCTCGAGGGACAGAGGGCCACCCAATGACCTTGCTTGTTACACTAAAAGTAGACAGATCTTGGAAGTTTGTCTTTATGGGGACATTTCTTAGCCCAATGACCAGGTCAGCAGCAGATGTTGCACCTGTCATTGGACTTACCTCGAGCTGTTGGGGGCCGGGTACATAAGGACAGTGGCTGCCCTTGAAGGTCTGCAATCATCTGGGCAGTCCTGGCCTCCTTCCTTCTTTCCTTCTCCTGAGCCTTGGCCTCTTGCCCTTGACCTCGATTACAAAAAAACTGTGGCAGCAATGTTTAGCATTTCATCAAGAGTTACCTGAAGGCAGTGTCTTTCCTGAGTAAGAGGGAAATGAGGGGTTTATGGTAGGGAGGGCAGAGCAAGGTGTAGGTTTAGGACAGTCCCCCTCTCTAGGGGGTGTCGGGGACAGTAGGTTATTAGATGTAACTGTTACCTGAGCAGTTAACTTACATCCTTCTAGGAGATCATTGATGTCCCTCAGTAAGTAAAATATATGAGTGTATGGTATTTTAGACCATTTACCAAGTCTCTTACAGAAGAGATCAAACTGGAACAAGATGTTTGAGTTTATGCTCCCGTTTATAGGCCATGCTTCCTGGCAGGGAAGTCGATATTGTAGCCAAGCAATATTACAAAGGAATATAAGTGTTTTCTTTTGAGGGCTTGTAGATTAAAATGGTCCCAGTTGGCCAACATGCAGCCCAAAGGAGTCCCAGCAGGGACAGACTCTTGGTTTCCCACCTGAAAAACAAAGGGAGGATACAGGGGGATTTTCAGAGCTTAGCGTCCTGAGGTGAAAAGCCCATGGACCAGGCTGACGTCTCAGCCTCCGTCCACAACCAAATGCATCGTAGAGGGTAGCCGTGGATCAGCAGTGCCTAGCGTCCTAGGGTCCTGATTCGGGGATGGAAGCTGACGTCTCAGCCTCCACTCCAGAACGGGGGGGGGACGGCCACAGTCTTACCGTGTGCTGGGTGTCTCCGTGGTCTGATTGGAATGATCTTCAGTTTAGCTGGTGGCTGGTCACCCTACCACACCTTGTATTCTCAGCGCAGCAGCCAGAAGTGGCCCCAGGAGCTTGTGCTCCGCTGGCTGGCCTCAGGGAGGGAGAGGGAAATGAGGGAGGAAAGATTGGGTTTAAGTACACCATCCGTGTCACGGCACCAAAATTAATGTTACTGGGAAAAGGAAAATAAGAATTACCTTGGTTCTTAGTGACCCCCCCAAAAAAAAAAAAAGATTTTTGATGAGAGACCAAAAGCATGACATAAGCAAGATTTTTATTAGTGAAGTAAAAAAATATAGTGAAATATAGTACACTCCTGAGAATTGGGAGTGGGCCAATCCAAGAGAGGGAAAATGGCTCCATTCCTTTTTCCCTGTTTTTATAGCCTGGTTTCATGATTGATTGATTAATTAATTGATTGATTGATTGATTGACTGATTGACAACTCAGTTTCCCTGTGCTCTGGTTGATTGACAGGTCAGTTTCCTTGTGTTCTGGATTGTTCCTTCCCTCTTCCTCTCCCCCTGCTCAGTGCTCATTTCTATCTAAACTACCTAACAAATGCATTGACAGCATCTTGTTATTTAATATACAGTTAAGAAATTAGGTATTTTCACAATGTCAGCTGTCATTACATTTTCATTGCCCTTCACTCAAGAAAATTCACATCATATCCAAATAGTATATAATATGTTATAATAGGATCTTGTGCGTCAACGGGCAGCTCATCTGAAGCTCGTTAGGAACATCTATTTTAATCAGGTGTCTATCTTTCTGCACCAAATAAAAGAACCATCTTAGCTATTTTTGACAACTCAGGGAAGATATAGCTGATTTTCCATTGCATTTAGCATTGTCTCTATGCAGTCTTGTTGGAGTTGACACCAAACAGAATCTTGGGGGGTGCTCCCTGGTACAAAGCTGTGTTCCCCATTTCTCTTTTGCAGGAAATAGGCTTCATTCAGCCTCCTTGACTTTCCCTGAGTTCCAAAGGGCAGATTCAAATAGTTGCTAATCAGGGAAGGGAGGGAATGCAGAAATGAGAGAGGAATAATCAAGAGACAATAGTGCAGGGTCCTGGTTACCAAAATCTAATTTTTAGAGAAAAACATAGTTTTGTATTTTTCTACAACTCTGGGGACTGAAAAAATACCAAATCACCTCAAGAATGTAAAATATATCTCTCCTCTTCTTTCCGCAATTAAACTAATCACACATCTGGTGATACACAACATTTTAACTATACTTGGCTCACATTTCCACACCTAAAGAAACTAGTCATTTTAAAGTGTTACACATTTTAATGATGTGATGTGATCAGCTTAAGATGCTAAGTTAAAATGTTCTCCAGACATTAAAAGTTTCAACTGTGTACTACTCCTTTTTGAAACACAACAAAATCTAAAAATAAAACAAATTCTGGAGACAGAAGATAAAAAGAAGAAAAGGGAAAGATAAAAATCAAGAGGCAAATGCTTATGCTGACACCGAGAGGTGATGCACAGATGTCTTTTCCAGCGCACTTTGAGCTCGCCACAAAATATCACCTGTCAGACTTCGTGTCTGCACCAGTAGGGCAGTAACCTATTAAGGTTTCCATGGTTTGATGATGCCCTATTTGAATAGCTTCTTGGGTATTTTTTCCATTTGAGAAAAAAAGTCTCTCTTAGGTATGTTTCATAAGATGGAACAGTGCATGTTTCCTAAGGGGGTTCTTCCTATAAGTTGTAACTGACCATGCCTACTCTGCAGAATTGCTTTGTTTTTTGTGTTTTTTTGTGTTTTTTTTTTTTTTTTTCCTGAATTCTCACAGCCGGCATTCTGCTCTTCTCTTGCATGTCACTTCTGGCAGTGACTGTCACTTTCTTTCCTGTGTCTGTTTTTAATCTCAGCCTCTATCTCTGCTCCCTGACACATTTGCCTTTTGTTAGTATTTTTCTTCTCTTCTCTCCAGCACTCCTGTTACCTGTTTCTTCCCATCGTAGCAACTGTCTCTTCCATCCTCCAAAGTTCTTGAGGGTAGAGGTTATCCTTAACTGTCCCCTTTGCCTGTTCACCCAATTCACAACACAGTAATTGAAATCTTCCAACCTCATCAAGGGTACCAATGCCATTTAAATGCCAAATATGGTGTATATTTTCCCATCCTATTATCCTGAATTGGTGTGTTACATTATGGATTCTCCTTCCATACTTAGATGTTGATATTCCCTCAGATTCTCTCCTGCTATTTCTTATTTCTGGTCTTACTCCCTGCTGTTCGTTCTCCTCTAGAGGAACCACCAATTCTTAGGGTTTCAGTGTCCATGTATGGTGATCACTCCCAAGTTGGTATCTCCACACTGAGACGTCTCTCCTCAAGGTCCACGTTTAAGTGCCTATTTCTCCGTAGAATAATGCCACTGTCACAGGTTGCATTCGCCAGCAGCAGATGCAGAGAGCAGAATATGATGTGTAAAATTATTATTAAGCATTCTTATCTATAAAAAGGAAGGGACAGGAAGAAGCTTAGGACAGGGAGAGATGTTGGACCACAGAATCTCAGCCACGTCTGACAGGATGCTCCCCAGAATCACAGCCCATGGGAGGAGACCTGCGCTGGCTCAGAATGGCCAGGTTCTTAGACTTTGCTCGGTCACTAGATGTGAGCCACATTGGGAAAAGTGTGGTTCTGGTTGTCTGGATGTCTAGTCTTCCTGATGTAACCAATGGCCACAGGCTGTGGGCTGACTGCACTCTCTGCTGCGAGGGAGCTACTGTCCCCCTGAGGGGCTGAGGAAGGATCTGGGTAGCCCATCACCATGTTGACAGACCCTCCTGAATGTTCCCTAAATAATTCAAATTCATATTTTCCTGGTGTCGTCTGAGGTCTTCACTGCCCCTTGGTTGAAATGAATTTAAATCTCTCCAGTTAATGTATTAATTCAACTAAGATTTATCAAACACCTGACAAATGCCAGACCCCGTTTAAGACACCAGGGATTAATTTGTTCACAAAATGGATGGAGTCTTTCCAAACGGAGCTTACATTTTAAACAAGCAGTCAAATACAAATACTTTGGGAGGTGGTAACCTCCCTTTCCTTGTTCCTGTATTTCTGTGGATGAACTGAAGCCCATGGGAATCTCCTGGCCTCTCTCTCTGCAGTGGAGATTTTCTCTTTCTTGTTGGGAGCAGAACCCTGTGCAGCAGCTTTCAGGGGCAGGTCAGTGACACAACAGATCCCACCAAACTGGCCCGTGGGGTGCTAGGGGTGCAGAGGTCCCCAGTATTGGCTTTATCAGCACTGAAGCTCACATTTTGAAATTTATCTTCTTTTTCTCTGTGTTTTAGCTTTCAACTTGATCTAAACATGGGTGGATAAGGATTGGGTATTATATTTCGAACTCCTTAAAATTCCACCACATAAATATGTCAAATGGAAAAAAATGCCAGGAAGGATGATAAAAGCAGGACAAAAGATAGAGGTTGATGGGACAAGGTGGTGGCTATTTTGTATAGGGTTAGAAGGAGATAGCTCTCTGAAAAGATGATATTTTGAGCAAAAGCCTTCTTTTGTTTTTAATTGGAGGTACTGGGAATTGAACACAGGACCCTGTGCATGTTAAGCATGTACTCTACAAATAAGGCCCTAGGTTCAATCCCCAGTACCCCCATTAAAATATATAAACCTAATTACCCCCTCAAAGATATATTAAAAAAGAATTAAAAAAAAAAAACTAACACAACATTATAGATCAACTATACTTCAATAAAAGAATGAAATTTCATTGTTGGATTATTATGAATGCAGTTTCAGAATGATTAAAAGTTGATACATACAGACACACACATACACAGACACACACACAAAGGCTCACCAGCTAAATTAGTAAAGTACCCACCCCTTTGGCTCAGTCCCAGGAACACCTTTTGACATTTCAGAGTTTCTCAATTAGATATCAAATCCTAATTGAAGTAGTGGCCTTGAGTTTTCATACTTTTGTCATTGCATCTGTGTGATCCTGAAAAAGTGTCCGGAGAGGCAGTGTCTCTGCCCGCCTTTACAAACACGTCTCTGTGAGAGTTGCATGGATGAAGCTGTATTATCAATCTTGTTTGAGTTACACTTCCTTTTAAGCTCTAGAAACCCAGGTTGTAAGGCCCCACAGGCATTTTCTCTTTGTGGACTGAATTTTTTTTCACTATTTGGAATGAGTGTCATATGTCTTCAACCAATTTGAATCCAGTCTAGCCTGCGTTAGATCAGACGGTATTTTTCATTAGTCTCTGCTCTCTGTTAATACGTTTCATCTCCAGGTAGCTGAACACATGTTCAGCCCCTTCGTCTCCTTGGGTGTTGCTCTAAAGGTGCTTCCATGTTTGTTAATTAAAAACCTACTGTTTATTCAAAACATCGAAATTAAAGCTTTCAAAGAAAAAAAATCTAAAGTCTAAAAGCACAATCTGTCAAAGCGGAATGAAACAAAATGTAAATCTTTTAGGTTTCAAGGTGCTCAGATTTTAGGATATAAGAAATAATAAGAGCAGTAAGTAGATGTGAAATCTCTAGACATTTCCTAAAACGAACATGTTAAGATGCTGTATAGCACAGAATCTAGGGGAACCGAAAGGAGGTGGAATCACAGGGAATCCTGCTGTCCTGGGGACTATTTGTCTAGTGGTTTTACTATTATTCTTCTCACATTTACTTAATTCTTATGTACAAGTCACACAATTTAGCACATGTTTTTTTATTTTCTGCTTCTCCTCCATTATAAGCTCCTGCAGGGCAGGGGTTGTGTCTAAAACTTTAATTTTTCTCCCTCAGCGTGGCCTTGCACCAAGATCAGCCCTTAAAAGATGCTTAAAATTCTTGGTGAATTGATTTTTTTCCCCCAAACTGACTGATAGTTTTTTTCCCCCCTCTCAATAAATTAATTGAACTCCTTTTAGCAGGAACCATGCATATGACTCTGATCCAAGAAGGGAAAGCTTGAGGGGTCTAGGGCGAGCCATTCATCATGGCAGAGTTCAACACTGGCTGCTTGTAGGGGGCTAAGAATGTCCGATACAGGACATACTAAGGGGGTGACAAGCAGACCAGATGATAAATGGGGTCATTTTCCTCTCACATGGGAAACTTGGATTAAGAACACATCACCCAGAGCCTTTTATTGCCTTATCCATCCCAGGAAATTGTTCAAAACCATATCAGGTGAGGAATTGATGGTTACATATTTGGTGCCCTAATGAACGCCTTGTGATTTGTTGCTTTCTGAGTAGCCTCATTAAGCATTGGATTTCTATGTCAGGCTGTTCTCTAAGTGTCTCCCAGCCCAAGCTGACATTCCCAAACAGAGCTTAAACCATGGAAAGCTCAGAAATACTGCTATCAAGAGACATGACTGGGGGATGAACACCATGATCAATATTTGTATAGGATTTCTATACTGTTGGCAAACTGTCAATTTTATTTTATGGTTAACTACCATGAAATGCTGTAGGAAGCAAGCTTCATCTTCTCCTCCATTGGAAGGTTAAGCCTATAGGACCACGCTTTAAAATCCCCCAAGCCCTCTCTTTCTCTTACTGTTTGAACATTTATATATAAGTTTCTAAGGTAAATTAAACATCAATACACTCAAAGGCTGAGAATCTATTTTATAGGAATATTCATAAATGTGAAGGTGAAACAAAAATTTAAACATTTTTTGGCAGGGGGACTATTTATACCGTTTTGTTTTGTTCAGGCAGAATCAGTCTCAGTGTGTTACAGTTTTAATGCTTGGGATGTAAGAATGAAATGTCTTTCAGAAAAGGGAAGCAACTGCTCATCTCAGTTTATCCCAAGTCTATTCACTCTTAAAAATATAGTTATCATATCTTTCATTTCTCTTTCTTTTTTTTTAATTAAAGTAATTCTTATTTTTAAATTTATTTTTACTCGGTAACACTTTTCAGATATAGTTTAACCTAAATCTAATATCTGTAGATTAATTTGAGAATTAAGGAATCATTTTTGGATTCCGTCCTCCAGAAAGATGATCAAGTTACTAAATGCAAGAGGGCAGTACCTAGATTTTATTTTAGCAAAAATAATTCAGCTTTTAAAATAAGGAAGAGGTATCTTGAGGCAAGAATTTAAGACTACTGGTTTATCTTCCATTTGTTGATACTCCATTCATTCATTCACAATTTTTTTGACGCAGCTTTTGGAAATACAGAATAAATAAAGGCCACATCTCTGCCCTCGGGTAACACACAACACTAAATACAAGTTCTGGCAGGTTTAAGTTCCAAGGTCAACAAGACTGACAATGCCACAAGACAAAAGAGCAGTTTACAGAAAAACTGATGACCAAGAAAGAGGGAAATTGAAGAAGTTAAGACAGATATTGTTCAGTTTTTTAAAAAAAATTATAATTGTTAAAAGTAAAACTTTGATGAGTTTGAGCCAAGCAAGAAGCAAAGAAAACCTCGGCATTTGGAGGAAGGGTATATATTTATAAGCTCAGAATCAGGCCACCGAAGTAAGACATCTCTGGATGCTCAGAGTAACTGACTAATTCTGGAAAGTGAAGTTACCGTTAGAGAAAAGTAATGTAAGAATGTAAGTAAATTACTGAAACAATTCTCCTCCCCCTTTAGTTTTTTCTTGAATCAATTTTACGTGGTTGTTAAGTGTCTGGGTTGACGCCGTGCAAAGTGTACTGAACTCAGCGTGTAGTGTGTGTGTATAAACACACATTATACCGTCTGTCCGTGTATACATCTGAGTATACATCTAGCATCTATATATTTTTTCACCAACTGAACAGTAAATCTGTTTATATCTATAATAATAATTCACAATTCTTGTCTGCAGCCGTTTCATATTTAGATGGCCATTCTCTTTAAAATGGTTGTTGTGAACATAGTGTGGGGAGAAGGAAATGTCCCCTGTTACCCTCTCGAGTTCTTGTGGCTGAAATAAGAATACAGTTGACACAAAAGAGATTCATGGGAGGAAACAGAACAAATTTTAATTCATGCTCACGGGGGTCTCGTAGAAATGGGACCTAAGAAGTGGCCAAAGCAGGCAGCTTTTATACTTTTTAGACGCAGAAACAAGATATTTGTGAGGAATTGGCAGGACCAAGAAAGTTAGGTTTTCTAAGTGGTAAAGGATCTAAACAGAGTTTGGGCATGGGGTAGTAAATTTAAAAAGAAATATATTATTTTTTTAGGCTTCTCCACCTAAATTCACTACCTCTGGTGCTGAGAGTATCTTGCTCCCTCCAGATGCAGAGAATGCACCTTTTACAGGGAGATTTGCTTCCTGCTTTCGAGAAGGCACAAAGGAGGACAGAGTGTCCCTCTTCTACTGGCCATTTCTTATGTAATGTTAATTCAAAATCATCAGTATGATTTGGGGGCATATCTGGGGCTGCCTGCCCTGAGCCCCAACGATAGCAAAAATAAAGAATTATGCGACTCTTTGTAAAACTCAAGCTGAAAATCAGATTTTGCTAAATATTCAGAAAAGAATGGCACACAATTATTTTTTACTCAGATATGTGGATAAATGGCATAATCAGTAAACATCTTTATGCTAATTCCAGGTCATTTATATGTTGCAACTCTCATTAAAACTCTAGACCATAGAGTATTTAGCTTGTGGTCAAAATAACTAGAAATCTTTAGACTAACTTCTACCTAATTATACATTTTTCTCTCAACTTGTTGGTCTCCTTACATTCCCCACTTTATCTAGAGTCCCAGTGCCCTACGTGCTAAGCTGAGATTTTGCTACTGACAATTATTTATTCACTCTTTTTTATCTTCCATATCCAATTATTCAACAATTCTTACTGAGTTTGTTCCTCAGTTGTTTACCTAAATACTTCTCTATACCCTTGCATCCCAGTCATCGTTCAGAATCAAATTTGTTTGGATCATTGCAAAGTTCTTCTTTTGCCTGTTTTTCTCCATGTCATCTTATGTTCCATCATTCCAATTAAGAAAGACAAAATCATATGTGGTACACAAGAAATCAAGATGGCATTGTAAACTGACTATAGTACAATTAAAAAAAAACTAGACAATTAAATATTATAATACAGTTAAAAAAAAGACAAAATCAAACAGCCCATGATATGTCCCATCTTGAAAACCTTTGATCTCCTAGTACCTACAGAATGTAAGTTCAATTTCTTAGCCAACCATATTGAAGAGTCACATTACTGACCAGAAAACCTACGTGTGATTTTTCCATCCCAATCTGGCAGGCTCAGAGGGGAAGCTGCCCTCCCCACACCAGACTTAGTGCTCAACCAGTGCACCAAGGACTCAGGGCCCCCACTGGCCACGCTCTTCTTCCTTGTGCCTTCTTCTCCCGAGACCTCTCCTTTTTGGAGAAACTTGAAGATGCTTTACTCTTACTCAGTAACCAGTACTTTTCCATACTTGCCTTTCCCCTGCCCCCTTCCCTCCTGCCTCTGGGTCCACAAAACTGCAGGAATCTTTTGTTGACTCCTCAACAGAGAGACAGTCCCTACTTCTGTGCTGATCCACTTGACCCTTGACTGATGTGTTATCTCCTGGGGGAAAATGGAACAGCGCTTTCTCTGGTTATATCGCAACATGTGATTAAAGGCTTCAGGGATACTTTGATTTTGGCTCATTGTCTTTCATCGGCTACTCTCACACCTGCAGCTCAGCTCTCTCCAGATCACCTAGATCTTCTGATGAGTTGGTTTTATGAGCCGATTAAGCATAAAGGCCATTCTGGAAGAGCCCAAAATCTGACTTTCCCAGTGGGCACCTTTGTGAGGCGCTGGAGGAGTCCATGGGGGGGATTCTGGAGGGTTGCTTGTGGTGTGTTTGCAAGAGTTTGAGGGCTCCATGGGCATTTTGCTGGCGGGTCTTGGGAAGTGCCGGCAGGAGCTGTGGGGCATCCTTGGACGACTCTAGAGAAATTATATGTGTTTTTGGTGCTGAGGGGAATCTTTGGTCTTCTCTTTAGCCCCTGATGGTGGCTAAACCTGCCCAATGAGGTCAGTTTAGGTATACAACAGAGGGGCTCAGAAAGAGCTAAGGAGGGAGTTCCCTATTTACTGCTTGGGGCCCTCCTCCAGTGGGGCCAGAGGTGGTCAGGGTCCTCCCATAAGCCGAGTAACTCTAAGCACATCCCTGGCACTGATACACACTTAAGACCTTGAGGACTTAATCAGATCCCTTCTGGAGGTAATTTGCGTAAGTGAGTAAGGAGGAGATCATGGCATGGGACATGGTCCTACGAATCCTCTCCCTTCAGAGCCTCCGGACAGCAGCTGCTGCCAAAGTAACCAGATGCAAGCAGTGGGGGCACCGCTCTCTCTTTTTTTAAAGTTACAATAGCTGTACTTTTGTAAAACTGGAACAAATTAGACCATTTTTTTTTCTTGATGAGTTGCCCCTGTAAATGGTTATTTCAAAATGCACATTCCTGTTTTTCTATCTTGATATTCTCTATCCAGATTCAGTGAAATTGTTTCAGTATTACTCAAGCAATTACAGTATCTAGATTTCTTATTTCAAGGTGTGCCTTTTGGTGTAGTTTAAACGCTAGCCCTTTCAAAATGTTGTTCATTTATAAAAGTAAATGATTCTGTTCATTTCAGGGAAAATGTAGTTCCCAAAGCAGTTTGTAGAATCATTGCCACTCCAGCCTGCAGCTACTGGGCTCTGGTTTGGAAGAAAAAGAGGAGCTTTCAGAGAAAGAACCCCTGGGTTGTCATTCAGCCTTCCTCTCTAAACAGCACTGAGATCTTGAATCAGTCATTTAATTTATCTGTTCTCAATGTTATCATCTATTAAATGGATTTCCTGTCATTACAAGGCAAAATGAAGAAAAAAATGTGTTATATAAGATAGATAAACTACAAGGTCCTACTGTAGAGAACAGGGAACTATATTCAGTAACTTGTAATAGCCTATATTGAAAAAGAATATGAAAAGGAATATATATATGTGTATGTAACAATCACTATGTACTCTTGAAATTCACAGAAGATTGTAAATTGACTATACTTCAATAAAAAATAAAAGTGAAAATAAATCAATACTGTATGAAATTAGTTGTTATCTTTTTCTTTCTCACGGAGACAGTGCAGTGTCCTGTGTAAATGCTTTGGGGCCACGCTGCCTGAGTTTGTCATTTATGAGCCACTACCTCGGGGAGTTACTTAAACGCCCTGTGTCTGTGTTCTCTCCTCTATAAAATACGGGTAACAATAGTGGCTGTCTCATAGGGTTGTCATGAGGACTGTGTGAGTCATTACAGGCAAAGCAGTCAGAGCAGGACTAGCATGTGGTAATTCCTCTTCCTCCCTTCTGACTACCTGCCTATTATCTATTGCTATAATGACATAGATTTACTAAGAAGCAACCAGTTCACAGGTTTTATATTATAGCTGGAAATAACTTTGGAAGAGAGAGGGGAAAAAAAAAAAAAAAAAAAAAAGAAAGAAAAGAAAAGAAAAGAAAAGAAAAGAACTTCCAGGGGAGAGAACTCAAGCCTTGCATACTTTTCTTCCCCTTGTCAGAAATAAAGTGTCTGCCGAGGATTAAGTACATGATGTGGGTTCTTAAAGAGGCAGCTTTGGTACTGTAATGAACAACCACAGAATCAATATACCTGGAGAAGGTAATCCCAACCTCTGCTTTACCGACTTCTGATACTCTGAGCTCTTCTCCCGGATCACAAATATTGCCTCTACTTTTTTTTTTCCCCTTTAAGTCAATAGAAATTTCAAAGCTCTTTTAGAGCTCTAGATTGAGGCTGTGAATGTTTCAGAAATGTAAAAGGTAATTATAGTATCGTGGTCATTATGGATTCAAGTTTTAACAGTAGCCTTGAAGATTTTTGAATATAAATATATAGGTTCTTTCTCTAAATGAAGTGACTAACTATAATAATAGCAACAAATATAATTCAAACTGTGTATCAGGCACTATACTAAAGGATTTGTAAGTGTCATTTAAATAAATGAACAGCAGCATCCTTTTTGGTATTGTTAACTGCACTTTTCAAGTGGGGAAATTGTAATTCGAGACTTCAGTCAAATATCCAAGAATACAAAGATGCAAAGTCAGTAAGTGATGGAAGCAGGATTCAAAACGCCATTAGTCTGGCTTAAAAGACCATGTTCTCAAAAAGTATCCTATAGCCACTCATCTCCCAAGCAAGGATAATGGGCCTCACTCCATTGACTCCTTCAGTCTTAACAGACAGATCTAAATGGGAAGTGGTCATAGCAACTGACTCTCTTTGTACCAGATGAATATAATGATCCTTACTCATGAAATAGGTGCACTGAGAAATGGCTTCCCAGTAATTGTGACGTTTAAAGTTTCTCGTGTACTTTGAGTGACTGGAACCATAGGATTGAACAGGCTCAGGGGTGACTGGCCTGATTTTCTAAATAAACTATCCTGGGAGAACAGGTTACCAGGAGCTAGGTGACCTGTTTAGAAGCAAGTAGCATTGTTCTTGTCAAAGCGATCATTGATTTTCTCTCAGGTTTCTGTACGGAGTTGCAGGATAAATTTCTATTTGTTATAAAATGAAAAAAAAAGAAGTATT
The DNA here is from genome assembly GCF_048773025.1 of Camelus bactrianus. Lineage (NCBI taxonomy): Eukaryota > Metazoa > Chordata > Mammalia > Artiodactyla > Camelidae > Camelus > Camelus bactrianus. Next base: position 20,466,686 of record NC_133540.1, read on the forward strand.
CTCAGGTGGACTTCTGTGTTTTAGAAATACAATCTTAGAAGGGAAAAGAAGTCTAATGGAATAATCAGAGTTTTCTTAAAATTCTTTTTGAGGTTTCTCAAGAAAAAATGGCTTTGAAGGAAGGAACTGACCAATGCCAAATTCTTTTTCAGTTGTCTGAAGAAAAAGGATTTGTAAAAGCAATTGAATTACAAGAAAGCCATCTTTTTAGTTATACTTATGACTATGTCACAATATAATTTGTCACATACTTGCATTTATTCCTATATTGATGAAAGTGTTTCCAATTTGATGGTCCAGATGAATCATTAGATCTTTGAAATCAAAGAGGAATACAATTTGTGTTATTCAATAAGAACGTGCTACCCACAGCCAAAGGAGTAAAATACCATGATGTGAATCATTAAACAGAAAAGTAGTTTGCAATTAAATCTTTGTTTTTCCATTCTTGTCCCTTTCAGTGACCTAAAATATTTGTTAAATAATAAACATCTTCTTATATGCATTCAAAGTGTGCATACAAGGATTCTCATCAAGTCTAAATGGGTTTTATTTGGAATGCTTTAAGAATATAATTCATGGAAATCTTAAACATGATGTGTGTTCATGTGCAGAAGTCATAGGCCAGGGTAATTTTTGGAAAAGCTGTCTATATCATTTCCCAATGGCGGGGAATTTACACTGTCTGTTGCCACGCTGCCTGAGCATCGTCATCATCATCGGGTCAAAGATGCCTTTTTAAAAAGAGCCAAAAGGCTCATTTGCAGGACATAATAGAAAGTAACAGCTGGGAAGACACTGTTAATGTCCACCGAGTAATTAAAATGAGTTCTCGAGATAAGCCCACAAACCGAAATACGTATTTATTTGAGAAAACACAGCGGCTCTCCAAGAGCTCCCAGGGGCTGTCAGGTAAAAAGCATCATAAGTAGAAATGAGGACGTACAGCGTGTGATGGGCACTGAAAACGCTGGTTTCTTTTTCGGTGTCTGATGCGCTCCCTTGTGGCTCTCCTGGTGTTAGCCATACTTTGCTTCCTCTGCCTGTGCGTTAACAAGTCCTCCCATCTTTTCACGTTACTGTGACTTCCAGCATTTTGGGCATGTTACACTTTAACCCACCGAGGAGAAGGAAAGAACAGAGTCAGGTAGGGAAGCACAGAACGATCAGGTCAAAAAGCAGAATGGAGCATCCATAAGGCTGCAAAAAGCATTGGCGGAAATGAAAACTTTCCCATTGCAAGAGAAAAAAATAAACTTTATGAACTACTGAATATTCCTAGCATTCCCCAAACTCATACCAGCAGGGATCTTTAAGAGATTCTATTTGATGTTTTTAGTAATTTGATTGAAGAATTGGGGCCCTTCTTAGTCCTTGTGCTGACTGTAAACCCCTCTGCTCCATCCTACCCAAAGAGATATTGGCCTAAATAAGAACATGATAATATTTTGCTGTAACAAGGTATTAATATCTTCCTTCTCTCCATTGACTTTTTCCTTACTATAGTTGCAACTTTTACCCAATGATGAAGATATGCTTTTAATATTTTGGCTTTGATTTGCTAAGAAAGCTCTGGCCCCATTTCTCTATTTCCTCATTCTAGAAGACAGTGAATCACTAGTTTGAACTTAACAAATTTAAAACTGGAGTTATTGTTCCCCATACAAAGATTCTGATTTGAGCGTCATTCCTATTTATGTTAATGATGGAATGATATTAATCATGGCCTCAAAATTTTTGAAGTTAACTTTGAAGTCCTTTTCCTTCACATTTCATATTCAACCTATCACTAATAGTTTCCCCCAAGTATTTAATGCAGCTAGACCTGTATTTTGATGCCACACCCACAATAAATTAGGCTTTTATTACTTCCAATATTTACTCTTGCTTGTGGCATTTGCCTCTGAAATTTCATTTCTGCTTCAAAAAAAAAAAAAAAAAAAAAAGAAAAGAAAAACAACTATAAGAGCCTTCCTAAACTGTGTCCCTTCTCTATTGATAAATTTAAAATAAATGAAAACAAAATACAAAAGATTCTCATCTTTAAATTTGACAATTTATGTTTATTTAAATTTGATTGATGTGTAGAGTTTGAAATACTCACTATGATTTTTGGCCTCTGATTTTTTTTGAAAAAGTAAATGATTATTATTATTATTATTTCTGCCACTAACAAAATAGAGTGCACATGTTATTTTAGTGTTCCACGGTTAGATCTAATGTATGCAAGAAAATTGCTTTGAAACCGTTTTTTCCAAATATAAGAAACTCAAAATTGTAACAGAATATGGAGTAGAAGAAAAGGTTCTTAGAGGAGAGAAATTTTTCTTTAAGATCAGTAAGCAAAGTGTATGTTGAGAGAAAATTATCTATAGGAGTGGGAAATGTGGGCTGCATTAGGCACTAGCAAGGATGTTCAAGTACAAGATGTCCTCCTTATTTTTGATCTGATTTTTGAGACAGGACATGCACATCGAAGGCAGTCAAGTAAAATGTTGGATAATAAATAATTAAAGACCACATAAGTGGAAGCACTTGTTCATGCATGTGTCGGATGAATGATGTGTTGGATGAATCAAAAGTCTGTACAATGTCCAACAGAGAGATGTGTGTCGAAGTCGAATGAATCCAATGTAATTCTAGAGCATTATAAGGATGAGGTTGAAAAAGTAGAATTATCTTTACATATATTCTTTTAATGCAGATGTCAAATCATCACTTTGTGTGATGTATGATTTTTTTATTAAAGTATAGTCGATTTACAATGTTGTGTTAAATTTCTGAGTATACAGTGTAGTGATTCATTAAAAAATATAAATATATTTATTTTTAGGCTATTACAAGGTATTGAATATAGTTCCCTGTGCTGTACAGTTGGACCTTGTTGTTCATCTATTTTATGTATAGTAGTTACATATATTGGGGGACAGGTGGGGCTGGAGGATTGAATATTGAATTAAATTTAAATTTTTTTCTCTCCTCTTCCTTCTTGTCTTCTTCCTTCTCTCTCTCCTTCTTCTCTTTCTTCTTAGTTTAGCAATCTTAAGCAGCTCTGATATAGAAGCCCAAGAGGGAGATCCATCTAGGGTCAGGGGGTTACATGGTGAGTGTTACACCAGGCAAGGGAATTGAGGTGTTGACCAAAACGTTAGTTTAAGTGGGAAGAAAGTGAAGACACACAGAGTTTGTAGATTAGGAGAAAATGACAAGTTAAAGAAACCATGAAGAACAAGACATGAGAGGGGATGAAGACTAAAAAAATTGGAATAATAGGGATTATAATTAGAGAGAAAGGTATAAGTAAGATTTCAGAGGTGGAGTGATTCTGAGTGCTAGCAGATTGGCATGACAGCTATGAGAGAAAGGAAGTGAGTGCCAGTTTCGGGCATTCAAGGACCCTGAGAAACTGGCATTGCTCATGATATTTACATGGGTTGTGAACCATGGGCTAACATTCTTCATGAGATTTGGAAGATGACCAATTGGAAGAGACTATGGAAGGTGGAGGACAAGAAAAGACTTTTAAGTAAAAGGGGTTGTAGCAGTGATCTGCAGGTAGGAGTTAAGATCACAATGTAGACAGGGCAGGAGAGGATGTCTTATTGTTACTGAGTGCAAGCTTGCTCTGCTCACTGCAGGACAGGCCAATAAATTGGGAGATGAGGTGTTGGGGCAAAGAACAGTGGCTTTATTCGGAAAGCCAGCAGACCGAGAAGATGGGGGACTAATGTCCTAGAGAACCATCTTCCCCAAGTCAGAATTCAGGCTCCTTTTATACTAAAAGGGGAGGAGCTGTATGGCTGGTTGTGGCAAACTTCTTGCTGTTGGAATCCTTTGTTCTTGGAGCTGTCCATGTGAGCCAGGTCATGGTGTTCCTGTTCTGCAACTTTTTATCTTTATATGAATGGAAAAATGTTACACCCTTAAAGGTCAGAGCCTTGAGGATGGGCTCTCCTGTCTATTTCAGGCTCTAGGCAACATCCTTTTACAAAAGGTGTAGAACCAGCATGACTCAGCCCAGGAAACAGAGCGCAGGGTTAGAGCCAAAGGAACAGCTCTGATATGGAGTCAGATCTGTTCTTCTCTATTGCACTGTCACTGGGGGAGGGCCAGATTTCAGCTGCAGCAAGGAGGTTGAAAGAGAATTGTGATGAAAGGTAGATGACATTGCAAAAGAATGTGTAAACCAGAGAGACTGTCTGCAGAGATTGCATTAGAGTAGAATTTGAGAGAGGGAATAACAAGAGATTTTCCCTTTCAGCTTTCTGGCTTCAAGTTTCCCAGCGGAACTCTGATGACAGATGTGTCAGTTTGAGAGCAGATCCTGGTCAGAAGCCTGTGAGGGTTCCAATCCAGATCAGGAACTCTGCTCAATGCTGGTGTTACTGACATCATGAAAGGAACGCAATTGCGTTTGACAGTCTTCTTTGAAGAACCTGATTTCTGTTTTAGTATTATCACTTGTCAGTTTAATTGTGTGCTCGTTCTGCCTTGGGTCACCGGGCCCTGTAGCAGCTGCTGTTTGGTCCATAAGTACCCAGCTCCTTCTGTTTCAGGACCGCCCATCCAAATTCCAAATGACAGCACTTGTATTCTCTTTGAGCAAGTTCTCTGTGGTCAGAGGCTGCTTTACCCTCTCACGTGACTTTCTACGCCAAAATAGCTGGAAAGTGACTTCCCCACTCCCCTTCTCTGAGAACAGACCTTCAACCAGTGACTGATGAACATGGTTGTGTGAGCATCCTGGTTTCCCGGGTGCTCGGTGGGGATAAATCCGAGGCACATTTCTACACTGACTCCCGGAGCTCCCTTGCAGGATTGCATCTCGGATACCCACAGCAGAAACCTGCCTTATTGGCTTCCTTTCTTCCCCAGCCTCACTTCTTCATTGGCATTTCTGCGATCACCTCCCAAATAAAACATGCTCCATGTGCCCTCGGATGCTCATCACAAGTAAAGCAAACTAAGAGAGGCCCTGGATAAGAGAGGCCACCACCCACACATTCCAAATGGAAGTTTGCTAAGTCACTTGAGAACAGCTTGCAAAGGAAATGGCTAAGAATAGTTTGTGGTCCTTAGTTACCAGACCATAAAATGGACTAGGGGACCAAGAGTGGACTTGGCCAAGAAGAATTTCTTTGGCGAGAGTTGTGGCTGTGCTGAGTCAAACCTCATCACGGTGCAGGGATAGGTTTGTGCTCCCCACTGGCTCAAGTCTGGAGATCAGGAGCTTTGGATGTTTCCAATGGAGTCTGTTGGGTACAGAAGCTAAACGGTGGTTTGTTAGCTGCTCTGCTGGATGAGTGAGATGTGTTTGCTTTGAGAATGGACTGTCCTCACTCCCAAATTTCTGGAGGCAAAGGCTAGTGATTCTCCTTGGCTCAGAGATCTCTTGGAAGAGAAAGCTGGCCTGGCACTATGATAAGAAATTTGGCTGAAAAGAGAATGGTGAATACAGCAAATTCAAGGAGGCTGCAGGTCACACAGTAGAAGAGGACAAAGGGGGAGTCATAAATTGATGGTGAGAGAAAAGATTTCCTTACTTTAGGGGAATTGCAGGTGACAGATGCCCGAAGATGCAGAGGGGTGGGGAGGAGGAGGGAAAGGTAGGGGGAAGGAATGCAAAGTTTCCAAGTTAACCGGAGATCAAGAATCACATTTAAAAATGTGATTCTTTAATCACATTTAAAAATAGTAGAAAGTACTGTGAGGTTAGGTCAATGGCACTGATGAGGAGAGGACTTTTCTGAACTTCATTCCCCACCTAATTCCCACTAAAACCCTGGAAGGGCCCAAGACAGAGAGTCTCCCCAACTCTCCCCTTCCAATGGATTCACAGGTCTAGGCCAAATAAAGAGAAGCTTTTCAGATATTTAGACAGATGCTGGATATTTGTATTAGAGAACAACAACTATTTTGTGCCTAAGAGTAATTAAAGGGTTTTTTTTTTGTCAAAGAGAGACTAGATATTAACTGATATACATAAAATAGATAAACAACAAATCAAAAAAAAAAAAAAAGAGAGACTAGAAATCATGGGATGAACCCCAGTTTCAACCAGAGACAGTCTTCTCCGCAGAGACACCATGTAGAAAGAATTTGTTTGTTTGTTTTCCCTGATTTCTTTTTTTTTTAATTTAAAAAAATTTTTTCTTTTAATTTTTTTTTTGGCAAGGGGAGGTTATTAGGTTTATCTGTGTATTTATTTTCAGAGGAGGCACTGGGGATTGAACCCAGGACCTCGTGCATGCTAAGCATGCGCTCTACCACTTGAGCTATACCCTCCCCCCTGTTTCCTGATTTTAACTTTTAGAATTCCACTTCTCAGTAAAGCTGGTATAGCCTTTTTTGTCATTTATAAATTCACATTTGTTCTTTGATAAACAAGAGAGTCAAGCGTTTCAATCCGTGTTTGACTAAAACTCATGGAAATATTTTGGGAACGTGCATATAGCCAAAACTGATCATGATTATCAATAGTGAAAATTTAGAGAATATTTTACATCCTTGAATCCTAAACAGACTAATCTATGAATATTTTAGCCATCATTTTTAGTTGTATACTTACATCCTGCAAATGGCCATGATACTTGATGTGTGAGCCGTAAGACTATTTTACATATTGACAGATACCTGCTTTGCATGGACTAGAAACAAGAACTTACTGAATTGCCTAAGTCTGGCTGGCTGCTCCAGCCTTGTTTAAGGGGTTCAGCTCACCATTAGGGCATATTTCATTCATTTCCTGCTGGTCTCTCTCCAGGTTTTTCTCCCCGAAAGTTGCTCTTTGTATTCCTTGTTGTCATCCATTTTCTAAACACGTCCAGCTGAAGAGGACTCAATCGCAGTGAACTGTCAGTGTTGATGGCCTGGCTGCCTTCCAGGCTCTTCTTGCTGGGGATCTTGTCGGATCATTACATGCTGATTATAGTTTATTGATGATGCCCATGAAACTGCCTAACAGGCCAGATGTAGCATCGCTGAGCAGTGGAAGCCTCACAGCTGGTTAGTATGTTGTGCATCCCTTCTGCTTCCTACACTGCATGATGCTGTATCAGTGACACGGTACCTGCATCCCTTCTGCTTCCTGCACTGCATGATGCTGTATCAGTGACACGGTACCTGATAACCCCCCGAAGGACGTGTGCTGCTTGATGGACCTACTTTTCCGTCTCTAGATGCTTCAGTCCACATTGTTGCCCAAGTAGAAACTCAGTAACTTTGTGCACTCACTGGTGTTTCTCCTTCCTGTAATATAATGTTTTTTTTCCCCAATCTTTTCTGATGATATACATTTTTGAAGAATATTTTCATGGTTGAAAGTTGGTATATGAGTAAATTAAAAATTGGAATCCTTGAATCTTTGGGCTGTGGTAAGGATGGATATGTACGCGTTAAACTTAGAGATACCTTCTGTTTATTTTATGGTAAGGATGGATATGTACGGGTTAAACTTAGAGATACCTTCTGTTTATTTTATGGTAAGGATGGATATGTACGGGTTAAACTTAGAGATACCTTCTGTTTATTTTATGTGTATCACACAATTCCAGGAAGATTATAACCATAAATAATCCAATTTGATCAAGACACAGAATTTCTTACAAAGATTTTTTGAAATTTTATTTCACTTATAAAACTGAGGCAATGCTAATGTTGTCTGAAACCTCAAGAACTATTTAGATGCTTCTGTTAACAAATTTTTACTGCGTGCCACTTAAGGTTTATGTAAATACTAGAAATAATTGCAAGACAACAGGTGAACTCCAAAATAGACAAAGTAACACTTACATGAGTTTATATATGCAATATCTTGCAATAACTTTTGATGAAAAAGAATATGAAAACAATGATATGTATGTATATGCATGACTGGGACAGTATGCCGTGCACCAGAAATTGACATATTGTAACTGATGGTACTTCAATTAAAAAGAAAAAAGAATTACTAAACTAACACGTACTTTCTTAACATTCAACTTCCGCTTAACATGGCATGCTTATCTTGTATTCTACTATTTGGGAACACAGTGATACTACATGATTGTTGAATCACATACATCTTGGAAGGAGAACCACTGGCATAGGTGATTTGTGCAGTAAATTAGTTCCTGACCACTAGGTGGGGCAATGAAACCTCTTGCATTACTACCAGAGCTCTTGCAAACATTTGCTTTCCTTGAATGGAAAATTTTTTCCTTGGAAATTGGCTAGTCTTTTTTTCCTCCTACATTTAACCCCATCTCCTACTGATGATTAAAAAAATGCTCGAGTCTCTGTAATAATGACAAAGCAACATTAAGGTAATGACATGGAAGTGTCATCATTACATTATGTTCCAGGAAGGAAATGGCTGTGTTGCCAAGGTCATTTTACAGTTAATTCAGACTCTCCTCTCATAGGAATAGGTTCACATGGTGACATACTAACATTTCTTCCTTTCTTTCTTTTTCTATTTATTGGTCCAAGACACAACTCAGTAACTTCATCTATTTGGCTTGTAGACCCTAGATTGCTTCCAGGACTTAGGAGGCTATGAAAATGTGATTACATTTGGAGTGAGTCTAGAAACCACTATCAGTGTAATGAGCACATAAAATAATTTTTCTTTTCGTTTTATCAGTTCCCCATCAAGATTACCTTCGGGAATAATCTGCAGGACCTTGTGACTCTGGAGGAATGCAGGTCGACCCTGAAAAATGATTAGCATTGCCTATGAGAAAACTGAGTACAATTGCATTGTTGTTACTTAATGTTTATCTTTACTTTAAAGGAAAGATTTATTTCCTTGTAATTGAAAAGCAATCATTTCACTCTTTTGGCTTTCACCTATTATAACCAGCCAAAGAGAAGAAATTCAATTTTCCTGAATATTTCCATGGAGGAGAATAGAATGCACAAAGTAGCCATTCAATAAGAACTTATTATATACATGAAAGATTCAAGATACGATGATTATATTTTATATTATGGAATCAGTGCACTTTCATTTGTGTCTATGATTATTGTCCAGATTTTAATTTATTAATTTATCATATAACTTCAAATAACAACTACTTTTTAAATGTTTAGAGGTGATATTCCATATTTAAGACAGATTTGGGGATACTGAAATAGTAACTTAAAATCCAAGGACTGCTGTGTCTCCCCTTGATTCAGGTATTTAAATGAGAGATTCATAGACAAGTCATTTTAATCAAAGGTCTTTCTTTTGAATCTAAGGTCAAATAGAAATTGGTAAATGGGCAGAGGAAGCTAATTTTTGATGAAGAATATTTGTGAAGAAAGACATCCTTTATAATTGGATTAATGCATTTGGTTGATTCTTATTTTGTGGTTGGCTTTAGTCCTTTGATAACTATGCAAGTTTCATCTGTTCTTTGAAACAATGATCAGTACATATATGTAAACTAAAAAAATATTTTTGATGAAGAATATTTGTGAAGAAAGACATCCTTTATAATTGGATTAATGCATTTGGTTGATTCTTATTTTGTGGTTGGCTTTAGTCCTTTGATAACTATGCAAGTTTCATCTGTTCTTTGAAACAATGATCAGTACATATATGTAAACTAAAAAAATGTGTGTAGTATACTGCATATATGTATTCACATGCAATATAATGTATATGTGCAGTCAAAATGTAATCATTCTACCTAATAAAACTGAAAAAAGAAAAAAAATGAAAGACATAATCAGAAGGCTTTTTAAAAAGACAAGTTAAATGTTTTTGATAGAGTAGGGGCATAAAATAGAAGGCTGCCTCACACAGCTCTTTGCTTCTAAAATGATGCAGTCCTGCAAAACCATAGATAAAGAATCAACCATTAATCTCTGCTGGCATTCAAGCCAACCTGATACAAATATAGGAGTTAAAATGAGTCGATTTTACTTCTGAGAGTAAATACAACCTCCATTTCCTTTCAGCCTGTAAAAGGCTTCCAAGAAATGTGATGAGACCTGGTCTCACACAAAAGAAAAACATTAAAATATATGTTTCATTTGCAAAATGAAACTCACATACTCCCCTGAGTCTGACAGCAGGACAAATTCATAACAGCACATTCAGAAAGCACAAAAGTTGCAAATGAAAAAATAAGAATTCCCCATAATTCCGTCACGCAACCAAAACAACTTTCAGAGTTTTATTTATGTATTTGTACACTTGTGGGATCGTACTGAACATATTTCTCTGGTTTGCCTTTGCTTTTTTCATGTAATATGTAGAGAGATTTCTTAAGATCACTAATCTACCTTCTAAAACATGATTTTAACAGCTGCAAAGAATTCTATTATATAATTATACAACAATAATCGACCAGGTACTCATAGTAGATGACTTCTTAAGACTGACTACGATAATTTTTTGTGAGTTGATAAATGGTGAAAGGCTGTCTCAGAACACCATTTTTTAATTATCATATAATGCTCACACAGTAAGAGACTTGTGTGTATTAAATACTCATCTCTATATTTCATTACTGTTTTTTAATATATAAAAAGAGAAACCTTGTATAGTACACTGTAGTTCTTCTATTGAAAAAATTTGGAGAACATAGACGCCAAAATCCTCACCAAAATTTTAGCAAATAGAATCCAACAACACATAAAAAAGATTATACATCATGACCAAGTGGGGTTCATCCCAGGGACACAAGGCTGGTTCAACATACGCAAATCAATCAATGTAATACATCACATCAACAAGAGAAAGGACAAAAACCACATGATCATCTCAATCGATGCAGAAAAAGCATTTGATAAAATTCAACACCCATTTATGATAAAAACTCTCGCCAAAGTGGGTATAGAGGGAACATATCTCAACATAATAAAAGCTATATATGACAGACCTACAGCCAGCATAGTACTCAATGGTGAAAAACTCAAAAGCTTCCCACTAAAATCTGGGACAAGACAAGGATGCCCACTATCACCACTCCTATTCAACATAGTCCTAGAAGTCCTAGCCACAGCAGTCAGGCAAGAGAAAGAAATAAAAGGGATCCAAATTGGAAAAGAAGAGGTAAAAGTGTCATTATATGCTGATGACATGCTACTATATATAGAAAACCCTAAAAGGTCCACACAAAAACTACTAGAGCTGATTGAAGAATTCAGCAAGGTAGCAGGTTACAAAATTAACGTTCAAAAATCAGTTGCATTTCTTTACACTAACGATAAATCAACAGAAGAAGAAAGTAAAGAAACAATCCCCTTTAAAACAGCACCCAAAGTAATAAAATATCTGGGAATAAATCTAACCAAGGAGGTGAAAGAATTATACACAGAAAACTATAAACCATTGATGAAGGAAATTAAAGAAGACTTTAAAAAATGGAAAGATATTCCATGCTCTTGGATTGGAAGAATCAATATTGTAAAATGGTCACACCGCCCAAGGCAATCTACAGATTTAATGCAATCCCTATCCAATTACCCAGGACATATTTCACAGAACTAGAGCAAATCATAATAAAATTTATATGGAACCATCAAAGACCTAGAATTGCCAAAGCATTACTGAAGAGAAAGAAAGAGGCTGGAGGAATAACTCTCCCAGACTTCAGACAATACTATAGAGCTACAGTCATCAAGACAGCATGGTATTGGTACCAAAACAGACATATAGACCAATGGAACAGAATAGAGAGCCCAGAAATGAACCCGCAAACTTTTGGTCAACTCATCTTTGACAAAGGAGGCAAGAATATACATTGGAATAAAGACAGTCTCTTCAGCAAATGGTGTTGGGAAAACTGGACAGCAGCATGTAAAACAATGAAGCTAGAACACTCCCTTACACCATATACAAAAATCAACTCAAAATGGATTAAAGACTTAAACATAAGACAAGATACAATAAACCTCCTAGAGGAAAACATAGGCAAAACATTATCTGACATACATTTCAAAAATTTTCTCCTAGAAGAAATAAAAGCAAGAATAAACAAATGGGACCTAATGAAACTTACAAGCTTCTGCACAGCAAAGGAAACCAGAAGTAAAACAAGAAGAAAACCTACGGAATGGGAGAACATTTTTGCAAGTGAAACCGACAAAGGCTTGATCTCCAGAATATATAAGCAGCTCATACGACTCAATAAGAAAAAAATAAACAACCCAATCCAAAAATGGGCAGAAGACCTAAACAAGCAATTCTCCAAGGAAGACATACAAATGATCAAAAGGCACATGAAAAAATGCTCAATATCACTAATTATCAGAGAAATGCAAATCAAAAGTACAATGAGGTATCACCTCACACCAGTCAGAATGGCCATCATTCAAAAATCCACAAATGACAAATGCTGAAGAGGCTGTGGAGAAAAGTGAACCCTCCTACACTGCTGGTGGGAATGCAGTTTGGTGCAGCCACTATGGAAAACAGTGTGGAGATTCCTCAAAAGACTAGGAATAGACTTACCATATGACCCAGGAATCCCACTCCTGGGCTTGTATCCAGAAGGAAATCTACTTCAGGATGACACCTGCACCCCAATGTTCATAGCAGCACTATTTACAATAGCCAAAACATGGAATCAGCCTAAATGTCCATCAACAGGTGACTGGATAAAGAAGAGGTGGTATATTTATACAATGGAATACTACTCAGCCAGAAAAACCGACAACATAATGCCATTTGCAGCAACATGGATGTTCCTGGAGAATGTCATTCTAAGTGAAGTAAGCCAGAAAGAGAAAGAAAAATACCATATGAGATCGCTCATATGTGGAATCTAAAAAACAAAAACAAAAGCAAACAAACCAAAACAAAGCGTAAATACAGGACAGAAATAGACTCACAGACAGAGAATACAGACTTGTAGTTACCAGAGGGGTGGAGGGTGGGAAGGGATAGACTGGGATTTCAAAATTGTAGAATAGATAAACAAGATTACACTGTATAGCACAGGGAAATATACACAAAATGTTATGATAACTCACAGAGAAAAAAATGTGACAATGCGTGTGTATATGTTGATGAATGACTGAAAAATTGTGCTGAACACTGGAGTTTGACACAACATTGTAAAATGATTATAAATCAATAAAAAATGTTAAAAAAAATTTGGAAAAGACAGGGGCAGGTGAAGGGTTTGTTCAGTTGTGTTTTTCAAATGATCAGCAGGGATATAAAAAGAAAGGTCTATCTATACTGTCTAAGGTGCCTGAACTCCTGACTTCTGAGAAGACCCTAAACACAAAATACAATGCCCAGCGCAACTACATCTGTGATCCACGTCAAGTCAGGGTATGTTACAGCAGTGAGAAAAAGAATGTCAGAGCACGGATATCATCGCAGTAGGCCTGCTGACCGGAAGCATTTTATTAATTTCCTCTGTTTGGCCATAAACTCCACCTAAAATCCCATTTGTTGCTAAGCTCCCATAAACCTAGCTACTTTCTCTAGAAAACACAATGAAATAATGACAAAAGTGGTATTGTGCTCAGCAACACAATATTGCCAAGCAACTGTCATTAGCTGATTTCCTTATGAAACTATTCTGTGATTTTCCACAGGGAAATTTCAGATACACACACACATGCATATATACATATACTACTTTTTATTTTAAAATAATTTCGAACTTAGGGGAAAGTTGGAAAGATTAGTACAAAGGGAAAATACTCATAACCCAGTTTCCACAACTGATGACATTTCACCACGCTTGTTTTATTAGGTTTTCCAGGTACCTACCTTCCTACTTGTCTATGAATCTGTCAGGAACATCACCTGGGTGATGAGATGTTCTTATCACTATATTTATCTGATAGGCGATTACAGTATCAATGTTCTTATACTTATTACTGGCAATTTTAACTCTGATCACTTCTTGTTGTTGAGTACACTTTTATATTAATTTTGACAAATGTTCAGAGTCATGTATCTACAACCAAAGTCATGCTACAGGTCAGTGCCATCAAATCAAAAAATTTCTTTATGCCTCTTCTTTGTAGTCAACCCCTTCCCCCACCTTGAACTCCTAGCCAAGTTTGTAGTCTTGTTTAAAAATATATTTTATTGAAGTATAGTCAGTTTACAATGTGTTAATTTCTGGTGTACAGCAGTCGTATAGAAACATATGTATATTTGTTTTCATATTCTTTTTCACCGTAAGTTACTAGAAGATATTGAATGTAGTTCCCTGTGCTATACAGTAGAAACTTGTTTATCTATTTTATATATATTAGTATCTGCAAATCTTGAACTCCCAATTTATCTCTTCCCACCCCTTTCCCCCGCTGGTAACCATAAGTTTATTTTCTATGTCTGTGAATCTGGTTCTGTTTTGTAAATAAGTTATTTTGTCTTTTTTTTTTTTTTTAAGATTCCACATATTAGTGATATCATATGATATTTTTCTTTCTCTTTCTGACTTACTTCACTTAGAATGACATTCTCCAGGTCCATTTATGTCGTCTTTTGATTTGACTTTTTTCAGTTAGCAAAAAAGCATTTGAGATTTACCCATATTGTTGCATGTAGCAGTAAGTTTTTCTTTTTTTTTAAGTTTTATTGCTGAATAGTATTCCTCTGTGTGGCCGTACTACAGTTTATCTGTTCAGTGGTTGAAGATCATTTGGGCTCTTTCCAATGTTTTGTGATTATGGATAAAGCTGCTAAAAGCATCTATGTACAGGTGTTTGTGTGAAAAGACATTTTCTCTCCTTTGGAGGGAGGCAGGATTTCTGGGTCGCATGGTTTGGTGTGTTTACCTTTACAAGAAACTGTTCCTGCTTTCCAAAGTGACCATTTTGCAATGTGTGAATGTTCGAGCTGCACTGTATCCTTATCTGGTCACTTGATTAAAATGATGTCTTCCAGGTAAAGTTACTATTTTTCCTTTGAAATGAATAACTACTTTGCATTTTGTGGGAAGACACTGTGAGAATATGTGAATTTAGCTTTCCTCGTCAAACCTTTGCCCAGTAGTTTTAGCATCCATTGAGGATTCCTGCCTGAAACAGTTGTTACTGTTTTTTTTCAAAGATTTTTCCAAAATGGTGGTTTTCTAATTCCATCATTCTTTACATAAAATACCAACAACACTGCCACTCTGTTTTGATGCTCAAATTTCTGCAGATCTGACCAGTGGCACAACTTTAACCTGGTTTCAGTGTAATTTTTGATGTTTTCCCCATCATTCTTGGACAACTCCCTTATTTTCCATCACAGCAATGTTTTCCAAGCTTATTTGTGTTTTTCCTGCCCCGGTCCCTGATTAAGCCATTTCTCTAATGAGCCTGGTTTCTATTAGTGGAGGAAGGTATTTAGAAACCAAGAAATAATATGTTAAGTGTGATTATTGATACTGACTTCACTATTTCCAGTCCGTGGCTAATTTAACTGAACTAGGAAAAAATAGTGTATATGTGGTATATGTGTATGTATATGCACATATATATGTGCAGACACTTGCATAAATGCATTCACATCCACGTTTCTCTCTCACTTAAATTCACAGCAATGCCTAAGTTCATCGCCATGCCTCCAGTTCCAGTCCATGTCCACAGTATGCATTCCAGCTTTTCTCCGTGGAGTATTTGTGAGTCCCTTTTCTGACAATGAGAAACCTGACTTTCATTTGCTTGCTTGTCAATACCTTTGAAATTAATCCATTTAAATGACGCCTTAGAGCTGCTGCCCAAAATCTAGCTGTCATCTTGCAAGGGAGCCTAACTCCCTTGGCGGCTCCGACAAGTACTAGAGAAGGAGAAGGACAAGGAAAAGAATAAAGTGAAAGGTCTTTAATGGCCTTTGAACTAAGTTACCCGAAGAAGGGAGGAAGGGAGGAAAGAAAGAAAGGGTATCTTTATATTTAATGGATAAATACTTCTGTTGGAAAAAAACCCTTTACTTTCAGCTTTTCTTTGAGTGAGTGGTTTTATTTCAATCAAACTAGATATATGACATTTGAAAAAAAAACTTCTCAAAGAGTGAGATTCAGGTCTTTGATGAATAATGAAGGCCAATGTCATGTGAAATGATCTGAGAATGCATGCACTACATCTTCAAGTTATGATTTTTTCCTTTACAATTTGATCAGAGCTGCATAAAACTCTAGGGGTAGATAGCTGGCATATCCAGGATTATCCTGAATTCATTTTGATGTGGTCAGTTTTGTTTAAATAATATTCAAACATTAATGTTAACAACCCAGAATACAGACTTTTGATTATTTTTGTGTTCTATTCACTCAGGAATATGAGTTTCTTTCGCAGAGCAGCAAAGACATCCAGAGCGTTATCTGATTATCAGCTGATAGAACAGAATGAAATTAAAGCTGTCTTCTCTATTGCCTAAAAACTATATGAAATGGAATTAAAACATAATAACTGAAGTGCCAACTTTTGACCATTCAGCAGAGTTGTTTACCAAATTCTTCAGTGGCACAAAGGGGTTGAAAGCAAAGAAAGAGGGATGGAAACACAAAAACCATAATGTAAATTGAACACTGTTTTGTAAGAATGTGGCACACAGGACTGAGTTATGTCAAGGAAAGAAAACTGCTTTGCAGTCAAATTAAGTTATTGACATTATGTTAGAAGGATGCAATGAATGGGATGCAGGCTTGCATTCATTACCTTTTCTAGCCTGTTTACTTACAGAGATTCGGTCACAAATGATCTTACATCTCCTTGCACTGTTATTAACATTTCAAGCGAAGAAGATTGAATGGCGGGCAGTGGTATTGTCATGCAGCTTTGAAACTGACAAAATTTACTTATGGAAAAAACTATATATTGAATGCCTACTATGTGGCAGGCATTGTTCTTGTTCCTTGCAGGCTGTTGTTAGATGTTCAACTGAGTGCTGGAAACATATTTTTAATATTATTTTGGAATATATGGCATATTATTTTAGGGTCCAAACCCAAATTAAGAAATAAAAATTACATTTTAAACACTTGATTACAAATATTTTCTACCAATTTCCTCCTATGAGAGATGAAAATATAACTCTTTTCCTCATCTCTTGTTTTCACATATTTCCTTTGCCTCCATCCTCCAAAAAGAGTCACATCACGTTATGGGTTGAGTTGGTATTTAGTATATACCTTATTGTGATCATAAATATTTAAAGCCAAGTCACAAATTTACAGCTTTTTTCAGTCCATGGAGTTTTTCTCTTATTGGCATTTTTTTCTCTTTAAAATTGTTTATGTGCATACGACTAATTCTAAAAAAGTCAAACTAAGCCGCAAATGTTGCTTTAATATGTTCAAAAAACCAGGAAAAGTATTCATTTTCTTTTGTGGAGAAAACTCCTTTAGATCCTTTATGTTCACACACCTGGACTGCTCTCTGTTCAGCCGGCTCCAAAGCTGTGCCCCGGGATCTCCATCCATCACGTTCGTTGGGATTCTTACCTTTCTTCTGCACGTTGTGAAGCTTGACTGCTTTTTCTTGGTTTACTCACTGATTTTGTGAGTGAAAGGGAAGTTTACCTGTGAGATCTTGTGGTCTGAAGATGCCTTTTTTCAACCTTCACACTTGAGTGCTGGTAGAATTGTAAAGGCTTTGCTCCACTGTCTTCTGGTTGCAGTGTGCTTTAAATCCTTCGATGGTGTCCTAGTTCCTGGTCCTTTGCGTGGTCCTCTCTCTTTTCCCACTGATCGAGGTGGTCACTGAGTGGGTCCTGCCTTTCCATCCTGGCTGCTCATGTCTTCAGCTCTGGGAAATGATCTTATAACTTCCTGGATAATGCCCCCTCCCATTTGCTCTTCTCTTTCCTGCTTCCAGTTTCTCCTTCCTTTTCTAAAACACCTAACCCATTTGAACATCTTCAACATGTCCTCTCTCTCTCTTTTTTTAATCTTTTCTCTCCAATTTCTCATCTTTTTGTCTTTTTTGCTTCTAATATCTAGGAAATTTCCTCGACTTTTAAATTCGATAACTTCTGTTGAATTTGTATTTATTTTATGAGATCAGTGTATCTCAGGAACTGGTTTTTGAATATTCTCATTTAAAACAAAGAAATAAAAAGCAACCAGTGTCTTTCTCTCTTTTAAAAAAATTTTTTTTTAAGGTAATGTCTTATTATTTGTCATTTTTTTTTTTTTTTTGGAGGGGGAGGTAATTAGATTTATTTATTTATTTATTTATTTTAATGGTGGTACTTGAGATTGAGCCCAGGACTTTGTGCATGCTAAGCATGCACTCTGCCACTGAGCTCTACCCTCCTCCCCCAGTGTCTTTCTCTTATATACAACTTATCATCTCTTATTTGAAGATCTTAGCTTATTTTCGATCACTTCCTAGATTGTTTCTGTTTCCTCTGAGTTCCTTTATTTTACTTCAGTTTCTTTTTAGAATCACCATTTTTTCAAACCTGTGTGATCCTCTTTTCTGTTCATCCTTAAGCTCGAAGCACTAAACTGCTTTTTGGAAATTCTGTTACGCAGGTGATCTGTAATTTGTAGTCCTATGGACTTTATGATAGTCTTAGCAGTAAGGAGTCTGCCAGTTTGATGGGAGTAACCCAAATGTGAACATCTGTGCATCTTTTCTTTGAGGCAAGTCAGTTTTCCTAGAGAGTTTTCTCTCAGTTTCCTGCCTGTACAGGTGTAATGTAGCTCCCAGCATTACTGGAGTACATTTGTTTAGGTAGATTCTGGTTTTCAATGTTCAGTAGGTCAATGTCCACTTAATCCCATGCTTTTGAGTACAGCATCCAATCTGACTCCATCCTTTCGTCTCAGAGTCGAGTCCATCCACTTCAAATTCTTCAGAGAGAGATGCTCTAGTCTTCTACTATGGTGGTGAAACGTGATGGATGAAGGTTTCTTGGGCATCTAACCACTGCCTAGAAAGACTTTCAGACAGTCCTCCAGCTCTTAGTAGCATCTAGAAGACTGTGTTCAGAGATATTTAGAAGTCAGCTTTGATTAGTCAACTGTCTGTTACCACTCACATCCACTTTTGAGCCTTCAAGTTTTGTTGATATATCCTTTCCACTGTCATATCTTGGACTCTCATCTTTCTCTTTGCAGATTGTTTCTTTCATTCCTTTACTGTATTAACAGTACAGTTTTGAACAGAAAGAAACACATCATTTAATCTATCATGTTCTATGGAAGCCTCAAGTTTTTCCTCTATATTCATTGCAATTTTGAAAAGAGTCAACTTCAAATAAATTCGTGTAAGTTAATTTTTTAAACATAAAACATGCTGGGTATAAATTAAAAAAAAGTCATATTTATTTAGATTTTTTTATACATGATTGGGAGAGGCATATTATATGAAATTAAAATGCAAGATATTTCGATGCATCCTTGTTCCAATAAACAGTCAAATCAGTATCTTCAGATAAACACAAACTGCTGGAATACGTATTGTATGTGAGGCAAAGCCCATGTTATTCCTATTTTTGAATTGTTCATAACTCCATTTTGCATTGATATTTTGGAAATAAATTCACAGTAAATCTATTGAGGATAAGATAGGTATAGAAATTCATATAAAATGACTTCAAGTTAATATATTCAATCATGAATTTATCATGTATCCATGAAACAAAGCCTATTGCCCAGTATCCCTTTTGTTATGATGTACAGAAGTTTTTATTCAGTAATAATAGTATTAAATTCTAAAAGTATGAAAAGGTGAAAAAATGATAGTAATATTTGGCTTCTGATCTACACTCCGGCTCTGATCTGCTAACTCTTCCTGGTTCAGTTCTCTCTTATTAATTTGATTCTTGTAAGGACTGATGATCTATTAGTGAAATGTCAGTCTTTTATCAGAAATTCGACTTCTTATCCCTTCTGCTTTCCCAACCTCCCCACACCTTCAACAGCTTGACCCTGTCATGCTGACCTTGGCTGTAAGTGGCCCTGGAACAGCTGAGCTCAAGCAGTTTAGCATTCAATATACCATCTAGTCTCGTGGAGATAAACTATGTAGGTCATGATTCAGCCTTTATCTTTTTTTTTTTTTTATGTTTTTGCTTTGATGGAGTATTGTTATAAAAGATTAGGTCCAGGTGTTTTGTAAATTAATAAATGTTTATAACTTCTTGCTGCAAAGACTATTATTATGAACTAATCAGACCTTTTTCTGCAAGTAAAAGTTCTTTATAAATCAAGCCTTTGGCATCCTACATTAGGTAGTTAACTTTAGATGAGTCAAACTGATGAGTTTTTCATTCTCTAATATGAAATATGATTTTAGGAAAACATAATTCTGGAAAATGGGGAAAAACTAGAAAAGCGAGTGGTGAATATGATGATATAGTACTACAGAAACCTAAGCACCAAAATGGAAAGTGAATGTTTTAAAAAATAGAAAAGAAAAGGAAAAGGAAAGGAAGCTAAAATTTTCTGAAAATGCTCGGTCACCATTATTGATAACAAATATTTATGAAGTGCCCAAGCAAGAGGGAATAAAAGTGAAGGGATATTTAAAAATTCAATGCGGATGCGTTCCATTATGGTTCTTTCTCCATCACTAATTAAAAAAAAATTAGACTAACTGGGAAAAGTCAATTTAGAATCCAACAAAGTTCTGTTATTACTAAATCTTTCGTAGCTTCGTATAAATCTCATCTTCTAAATAGCCTGAAAACTTTCTGATGTTGCATATTACAGTTTTTGAGACAGAGTGAAAATAACACACTTGGTCAAAATGAAAAAGGCTATAATAAGAAATGTAATATTTTTAGCGGAAAATAACAACCACTTAGCATGACCAAGGAGCTCATTTATGATACTTATTTGTCAGAGACAAAGAGGAAACTACTGTGAGGTTCTCAGCTTCTACAAGAGTATTCCTATTGCTTATATTCCAATTGCTTATAGACAGTATTCGACATTGTGGAGTTCTTTGCTCTTTGGAATCTAAGGGCTCCATTAAATAACAAAAGGCCCTTCTTGTGTGGACTATTGCCTCTAATTTATATTATAAATTTAACAGTTTGACAGCAAATGACGATTCAAAGTCAAGACAGTTAACACCATAAATGTTATTCCTACCAATGTGCGAATGATTTTAAATGTTGCAGCCGATTTGTAGGATTTAACTTAAAACCACTGTATAGTTGCTGTGTTTGGTAGAATTTTTAAATATTTTTATTATTGTTTGTGAGTTACAAACACCTTTGGTGTTCTTAAATAGTTTGATACCCATATGAGTAATTATTTGATTATTTTTACAAAGAGGAAAAATGAACCAGTAGCAGAAAGCACACTGAATTTCCCGTAGTCATAATAAATCTTCTAGACTCTGTAGAATACGTACTATCCAATGCTCTCCGGACCAATGTAAGTCTGTTAGATTGATATTATTTTTAAAGTGATCACAAATTGAAACTGACATATACAGAGGCAAGAGATGATTAAGAGCTGATAAATGTGTTTATGTGTGTTCGAATAAGCTATACATTGAATTTTCTTCTCTCATTTCTTTTTTATTTTTTTGAATGTTGGAGGCATCTTACTACTAAGGAGCGTTATACTATTCAGGTTATGAAACAGTCTTATCATTATCATCGCAAGTGTTCTCTTAGTTTTCTTTTCTTTTTCTTTTTATTTCCCCCTTAATCACCTGCTGTCACTTCTCTTCTCCATTCCTGAACAGGTTCTCAGATTTATGATTTAATTTATTACCTCTGTGTGTGTGTGTGTACGTGTGTCTGTGCATGCATGTGATCTTATAAAA
Source organism: Camelus bactrianus (assembly GCF_048773025.1). Taxonomy (NCBI): domain Eukaryota; kingdom Metazoa; phylum Chordata; class Mammalia; order Artiodactyla; family Camelidae; genus Camelus; species Camelus bactrianus. The sequence goes on from NC_133540.1 coordinate 20,488,349, forward strand.
TGTACAGTAATGCTTTTGTTGTTTCATGGCATTTTATTTTTTTATTGAAGTATAGTCAGTTACAATGCTGTGTCAGTTTCTGGTGTACAGCACAATGCTTCAGTCACACATGTACATACATAGATACGTATTCATATTCTTTTTCATTATAGGTTACTACAAAATATTGAATATAGTTCCCTGTGCTATACAGTAGAAACCTAGTGTTTATCTCATTGTATTTTAATTGGCACAGATGATATTGTGACATTGCACTTTAATTTACACATGGTTCTCATTCTGGTTTTGGGCTTTTTGCTTGTTCTTCTTTTTTTTTTTTTTTTTAATTACGAGGTTACTTTCAAAATGGCTGCCAGTTTCCACTCCCATTGGTTCATGAAAGTCCCCCATCCCTTGCAGCCTGGGAAGTTTGGTATTATGTGCAATTCTAATTTCTGCCAAACTCACTCATGTAGACATAAGGCTTTCTTGTATTAATTTGCATTCTTTGATTACAAGGTGTTTATTCCTTATTGATTTCAGATATAGCAAATATCAATTCTCAGTCTGTCATCTATTTATTTATCTACTACGTGTGTTGCTGATCAGAAATCTTTTCATTTTGACATAGCTATATACAGAAAAATATTTTCATCTCATTTAGTGTTCATGAAATCCTTATCCACCCCAACAAGTCACAAATATACAAAATTCTCCTACATTATCTTTTTTGCTTTTAGCATTTTACCTTTTATATTTAGAGTTATAATACATGTGGAGTTCACAGCCTTATGATGTGAGGAATCCAACTTTAATTTTTCAATATTAGTAAAATTTTGCAATGTCATTTACTAAAGATTGTATCCTTTTCCCTACTGAGGTATGTGGCATTGTAAAGATCTATCAAGTTTGCTTATAAACAGAACTGTTCCTGAGAATTCAACTTTTGTTTTTGCTGTAATATCATATTGTATTTATTTTAGTGATCTTCAATATACTTTAGGTATCTAATTGTGTTAATTTATATCTGCATTATTTTTTAAAAGATAGCTATTTGTTGAGATTTATTCTAATGTATAAATTTTAATGAATTTGTTTAGTTCACTTTTTTTTTTTTACAATTTTGATAAAGTAACAAACGTGTAGAGGTGGGTACAATAATCCTTACATTTTCCTTTCTGTTTATTTTTAGTTACTGAAAGACTTTTGTTAGTAACACAAATTTTATTTTATGCCATTTTAAATTCATGAGTCACTTACTATTATGTTTTAGGATTAGTAAATAAATTTTATTTTGTTTTTTGATTTTACTGTTCATTTGTTAATAGACAGTATTATTGCATTACGGTTAAAGAATATAGAATGTTGGCTTTCTGGAGCTTAGTAAGGAATCCTTTGTGAGCCACTTTTAGTCGATTTTTAAATAAATGTTGTTTGTACCAAAATAATCAGCATATTTTTTGCTTCCAAGCTGCTAATTTTATATCAACTATGGCTTCCAAATATTGTATATTTTTGCTTATTCTTTGTATGCCTCATATGTCATTTCCTGAACATAGTGTCAAAATCATCTACTATATTTGTTCTTTCAGTTATTTTTCCATAGTTCTAAAAATATTTTAAATATATTTTAAAGCTATATTGTTAGCTGTATGCATGCATAACCATAATATTGTCTTATTATAATGAGTCTGGATTAAATAGTGATCTTCTAATTGTTTTTCTTTCTTTAATTTTTTTTTTTCCTGGAAAGTAGTTAAGTGACTGGTGGATCTATTTAACTGTGTCAGTCTTGGCCTCTTTTTTGGTTTTTCTTCTCTGTGTTTGTGTTGTTTTGTTGTTGTTGTTGCTGTTGTTGTCAGTTTTGTCTTTAGTCACAAAGTATGGCTCTTATTTTAGGTGATAGGGTTGTTACTCCTCTCCTTAGGCACCCATCGTCTTTTTTGGGGTCTCAACTACGTGACTGAGAGTCACTGCAAAGTTTCTAAGCATCCCGCAGGGCAGATATAATCTCTCTTCTGCCATCTGTGATTGGTATCAGTTCTAGCTAGCCAAATAGTCTTTATTTTTAATTTTTTCCCTCAGTTTTACTGAGATGTAATTGACATTTAACACCGTATAAGTTTAAGGTGTACAACATAATGATATTTTATATGTATGTATGGTGAAATGGTCACCACAATGAATTTAGTTAATATTCATCACCTCCTATAGTAACAAATCTTGACAAAGGGCTTGCACAGCCCAGGTCTTGGTCACAAACTTGTGAGGAACACCTTCCAGTGCTCTGAGCATCCTCTTCTTACACGTGCCTTCTATTGGCACTCTTCTCCACAAATTTTAGCCGCCTTCGTAGTCTGAGCACTAACTTCTGTCTTATTATTTTTAGCTCAGTGAGCTGACTTGTTTTATTTGAATTCCACGTCTTTGGGATATAGACAGTGCCCCTGGCAGAAAGCCCGGAAAAACAGCTCTAACAAGTCTAATCTTGTGAATTTCCTTTCTCTCAAGAATCACATTTATATGCTGCTTGTTTTCTCGGCCCTAAAAACACTTGTCACATGTATTTTGTCCAGCTTTATTCTTATTTAGAGCAGGAGGGAAAGTGTAATCATGGGCCTCTTAATTTCATATTTGTAAATTTTTAATATATTTAAATTCATTGTATCTGACTGGAGCTTAAGAATTAATGACATTTTTGTTAACAAAGCATTTTATTAAATATTTTATTGCTATGTACGTTGTTATTGGTAAGTAACACCGTAACAAGCAAACATAGGATTTAGTGCTAGAAGATTTTTTTCCCTCAGAATTACCTTTAGGTTTACAGATAAATAAATACATAAATACTTTAATAAATACATAAATATTTGAATAATTTATTTTAGTTAGGTTTCAGTCAGGGAAACAAAAATTACTGTCTAAGTATGAAGGTTTTTTTTTTTTAATTTTTGGTAGGGAAATAATTAAGTTTATTAATTTTTATTTATTTATTTATTTGAATGGAGATATTGGGGATTGAACCCAGGACCTCATGCATGCTAAGCATGTGCTCTACCACTGAGCTGTACCTCTCCCCCCAAGGATGAAGAGTCTTAATACAGGAATTAGGTTTCCATCACCACTGAAAGAGGTGGGAGGCATGAAAGGAGGAAACACTATCTCAGGCTGCCACCTGGATGTGATTTTCAAGAAGCTGAGCTGAAAGTCGTTTCATATATCATGCCTGCCCATTCATCTGCCAGCAACTTCCCCTGGAGAATAATGGCTTCTTCTGCTCTTACTCTTTCCAAATCTCGTTTCTCTTTTTGATAGGCTCCACCCTGGAACCACACAGAGAAAAAAACTCTGGGGAATGTAGTTTCTGGCATCTCCTCTGGGCTGTGCAGAGGAGACCAAACAAAAAGTAGTTGTGATGCAAAGCTCATAACAATGAAGCACAGTGTGGTTTGCCTCAATGTCTCATGTATATTTTTATAAAATGAGAAAAAAAAAATTGAAAGTCATTTTAGTTTTCAGGGAATTCTGAATGTATTTTGGTTCTTTAAGCATTTCAAATGCTTAATCAATCTTTCCTGAGTGAACACTACTGCACAAATATTATTTGAATATGTTTGAGAATGTTTAAATTATTTTACATATGGAAAGCAATAATATTTTAATTAATTATTAGAATAACAGTAAGAGTCTTAAGATACTTACATGAAATGCCCTGGTTGTACAGCATTTTCACTAAATTTTAAGGAGCCAATGGAATAAGGAATGAATACCTAAAGGACACAAAAATCTAAGTTTTAGTCCCTGACTTGACATATGTCTTCCTTTCAAGACATATGAAGACTCAGACTACATTAAAATAGAAGTGGGTATCTCTGTGACTTGGCCAGGAACATTGCCTCTGCAATGAGACCTAGGAAGACTTCAGGAAAGACCATACTGCTCTTCATGCATTTTAATTGTTAGGACTGTGTGTCCACTGTGCCTGTTCCAAGTGTGTCACAGGGAAAAGGTGCAAATAACTCTTGAATATTTTAAGTCCCTGTAGTGTTTGCTTACTATGGGTATTCCTGGAATACAGTGGGGAAAAAGAACTTCAGAGCACGGTGGATAAAAAAAGAGGGAGAGAGGGCACTTCACGCCCAGTGAGCCATGGATCCCCCTGTTGCAGTCCAGATCTGGCTCTCTATGGGCTTTGCCATCTCCATCATGGTATGGCCTTGGTGCCATATTGTCCATTGTGTTAACTTTTCCTATTAATTGTTTTTCACTTACTGTCCTCAACCCTGTTGGCCTAGGTGGTCTAATGTTGCCATTCTGCTCCTCAACTGCTATCATAATATTTCCTTACTCTGGTCCTTCATCTATTCACAAGGATCTATTGAATACCCACCATGTGCTATTCATGGTTCTGGACTGTAGTTATACAAAGGTGAATAAAATAGTCAAAAATCCCTCCAAGCAGAGGTTACATTTTAGTAACTAGAGTCAGAAAATGGACAAAATAAATAACTAAAATATGTTGTTATAGAGAAAAAGAATTCAGGAACCGGTATTAAAAGTTTTTGTCAGGGAGGCAGTTTTGCAATATTAAATAATGTAGAAGGCTTCACTGAAATTGTAACATTTATGTCACTTGTAGAAGTTGATCACTCTGTCTCACGTTTCTCCATGTCCTTCTCACTCCCTGTATTTTCTGCTTTCCATTCCTTCTTTATTTTTTCTCCTTAGTATTTACAATTCTCTAAATATATGTATTTTTCGTTTTCACTGACCTCATTAACTATAATCTCCATGAAGACTGATTTTTTTTGATGTTTTGTTCACTGTTGTATTCCTAGTTCCTAGACAGTGCTTATCACATAAAAAAAAAAGTGATAAAGGTACTTAAATGAGAAATTGAATGAGTGAAGGAAGGAAAACATTTCAGGCAGAGGGACCAGCAGGTGCAAAGGCAGTGATGTGAGAGTGTACTTGGTGAATTAAATGAAAAAGAAGCCAGTGTAGCTGGAGTGGAGTGAGTTTGGGAAACAACAGTAGGAGATGAAAACAGAAAAGTCATGGAGCAGGAGGTGGGTGGCAGCCTTAGGCCATGGTGGTAACTTTGTCTCCTACTTTGAGATGAAAAGTTATTTGGATGGGTCATATTAGTGACAAGACCTCACTTTTGTTTTTATAAGATTACTCTGACTATTGTGTTGAAAATTGATTGAAGAGCCAAGAATGGAAGCAGAGAGACCAGTTAGGAGTTTACTGCATAACAGTCTTCCCAGTATTTGCTACTGTCCAGTCTCTGTGAGTGCAATTACCTTATTGTCCAGAGTACTGTTTCTTCTGCTCAATTCAGAGCAGGGAAAAATAAAAGCAAACACAAAGTGCCATTATAAATAAATTAAGAGGGAGAGAGAAAGATACTGAAAACTGTATGACATGGTTTTAATCATGTCCGTGGAAGTAAATGATTTATACCTAATATTAATTACTTTAATAATTTAAAAATTTTAAATTTCAATGAATGCAAATGTGAAAGGGAGGCTGGCTTTAATACAAAAAGCATCTGGCATAAGATTTTTTTTAATGTATTTTTATTGAAGTGTATTCAGTTTACAGTGTGTCAATTTCTGGTGTGCAGCACAGTGCTTCAGTCACATAGGAACATGCATATATTCGTTTTTATATTCATTTTCACATTCTTTTTAACTATAAGTTACTACAAGATATTGAACATAGTTCCCTGTGCTATACAGTATAAACTTGTTGTAAGACTTTTTAAAATACGTATTTTTGTATTTAGGAAAAAATTCCCTTCAGTTACTTTTGAATGACAGTAAAATATTTACTAGTACAGATACAACACCCTCCGGATAGTTAAATTTAAAAATGAGGCTTTTACTTTCAGTCAGCACATTTCTTACTCTAGACAAAATAATTTAGTCATAAAAGAACTACCCTGGAAAATTTATTTACCCTTAATTGTGGCAAATCATTTGATCTTAAATCCTCATTTCAATGAAAGAAGTTTCAAGCAGTCATAAACTTGGCTGTGACTATAACGCGGATGCCGACAATCAGTTCTTTCCTGTGTCAGGAAGATCCGAGAGCCTTAACAGTGTACGATGGGATGTACTGTATGTTTCATATCAAAAGCTCTACGTTTGATGAAAATGACTTTGCTAAAATTCTGTGCATCGGAGACACGATCTTTCTCTCTTTGACACACACACACACACACACACACACACACACACACACACACACACACACACATTCAGTAAGTAACAATAATTGACCAGCTCACAGGGGGGACCTTTGACAAATATTCCAACAAATGGACAATAGTGAATCCAGCACTTACAGCTCATATTTATATATTGGTAGATATTTTAATAATACATTTTTGAAATTTCCTTGGTTATTAATATGCTACAGATGAACAATAACTAACAGGTAATCAATACTTACCATGTACTAAGCAACATGCTACATGCTTTATGTATAAGCTCTCATTTAAGATCCAATAAAATCCTGTGCACAATGCGCCCTCAGAATGCTCATTTTGGAGATGAGAAAACACGACTAAAGGTTAATTCTCTGGTTCATGCAGAGTGCAAGTGACTTGGGAGAGATTCAGATTCTAATTCCATAAGGCAGCTGTTACCCACTGCACAAGACCATCATTTAAAACTATGCTGGGAATAATTAGTTTAGACATTAAAAATAAAACACTTGTTAGCCTAAATAAAATAATACTTAATTGCTTACTTTAAAAAACACAATTCCTCTAAAAATGAACTTGTTTCCAAAGTTCTACTCTTGGGGTCAATTAATCAAGATAGATTCTCTGACTCATCAGGAAGGGTCAGAAGTCCACAAAGAATACGCTGATAAAAGTGCTTTGTAATTATGAGGCACAGCTTAGAAGGGCGAGATCTGTGGCTGTCAATACAGATTTATAGTTCCTATCTCTCCTTAAAGACATGTTCTGGCTTAGAGTAACATGTGATGTACATGGTACACTGTTTACACAGGAAAGAGCCATTTCAATCAAGAAACATCTGCATCCTGTGCTCAGATAGTTACAGTGCACACAGAACATTTTCCAGGGAACCATTATCCACAGATTCTTGCTTCATTTACTGTAAAATATCCTACACAAGTGAGCATCCCCTAGATAAGAACGCTTCCTTCAGCAAATAAAATTTAGTTCGGCCTTCTATAATCCCACTAATAATGAGAGAGATCTGTAGCTTAATCCTTTTCTTGAAAATTATGAATGGAAATGCAATTTATATTTTATTTTATGATTTTTTGAAAGTGAAAGTAGATTTATTCAGGGAGGTGCACACCTCATAGACAGAATGTGGACAATCTCAGAAGGCAGGAGAGGTGGCCCTAGGAGACACACGTTCCATAGACAGAATGCAGTCCATCTCACCCAGAAGGGAGAGTAGCCAGGAGGTGTGGCGGTGGTTAGTTTTTAGGGGCTGAGTAATATCATATGCTAATGAGTAGGAAGATTATTCCAACTATTTTGGGGAAGGGGTGGGGATTTCCAGGAATTGGGCCCCCACCCATTTTCTGACCTTTGATGGTCAGTGTGGGAACTGTCATGGTGCCTGCAGGTGTGCCATGAGGTTCAAAGTCTACTGGAAGTCAAATCTTCTGCCATCTTTGTTCTAACCGGCTAATCTTCCCTCAATTGCTGTCACTCTTTTAATGGTTGAATTTACATTTTAGAATAACAATTAAATGGTATAAGGGAACATTTTTTCAAAATAGAAGGTTTTTGTTTGTTGGTTGGTCAGTTTAGGGGTTTTTTTCTTTCTTTTTAGCTCTTATTTTTAGAATTAGTATTTACAGATGAGTGCTCTAGGATAAAAGTAAAATTATAGCATGAGAAGGCACTGACACATCCTCTGGCCCCCTGACATTTTTAAACCACAAAGGGAATTAAAGTCCACAGATGACATTATAACACTAAATGCCTTAAAACTTAACTAGATAATGACTGTGACACCTAACTTAAAAAAATTGTTCTTGGGTTCATTATCCAAAAGAAAAGTCTGCTGTGCCTGATTCTTTACTCTCAATCAAGATTTACCATTGCCTGATCTCACAAGGACACCACTGCATGGACCTCATGGACCTGATCACAAAGTGACCCAGATTCATCTGAATTCGATCCCTGAGGACCAGAGAAGGAAGAAGAATAAATTCACACATCTCAAGTGCCAAGCGTGGTCAATGGTTTCCAAGATGGCTGCTAACAATTTCTTTTCTCTAAGCACATATGTCTCCTCGCATCAACAGGTGGGGTCGATTTGCCACTTCCACTCATGAATCTGGGACAGGACTTCTGTGACTAGGTCACTAGAAGCCTTCTAGTTTCTCCCTGAGCCTCCTGGGACAACTGCTCTTGGGATGCTCCCTCGGGGAGCTCAGAAGCCATGCTATGAGGAGCCCAAGAGTCCAAGTTCATGGATGGTCCCTGCATAGATGTTCCAGGCGGCAGCCTGTTATTAGTCCATCCAGGCTGCCATAACAAAATGCCATATACTGGGTGGTTTGAACAAAAGAAAACTGTATTTTCTCACTGCTCTGGAAGCTTGAAGTGTAAGTTCAGGGCACCAGCATCATCAGGATCTGGCAAAAGCCTTCTTCCAGGCTTGCAAATAACCTTCTTCTCCCTGTGTTCTCACAAGGTGGAGAGAGAGAAAGCTGTCTGGTGTCTCTTCTTATGAGGGACCAGATCAGGGCCCCACCTTTATGAACTCATCTAACTGTAATTACTTCCCAAAGGCCCCATTTCCAAACGCCATCAAATTAGGAGCTGGGGCTTCTACATACAAATTTTAGGAGATGCAAACATTCAGTCCATGACTCAGCCCTAAATGACCTTCCGTCTCCTAGCCAGCACTGCTTAGCCTACTCAGTCGTGAGTGAGCAATCTTAGGCACTGAGCCAGTCACACTTTGCATGACTGAGGTTCCATCTGCTGTCTTACTAAAACCTCATAAGAAATTCCGAGTTTGAACCACTCAGCTAACTGCAGTCAACTCACAGAACCCTGAGGGATAATGTTGTGTCATTTTAGGCCACTAAATCTTGGGCTGGCCTGTAATGCTGCAAAAGCTAATCCAGGCAGAAATTAGCACCCAAAGTTTAAGCACTGCTGTAACAAAAACTGGAACATTTGTCTTTGTTTGGGATTAGGAAGAGAGTAGAGGTTGTATCTCAAGGAAACTCTTAACAAACGATGGAAAATAGTGAGGTTTTGTAACTGCATATGGGGGTCCATATTATGTAGTGGCTGAAAGTTTTTGCAAAACAGTTGTAATATTGAAAACATAAAATATACCTATTAAAATGGTAGATTTGTCTAAGGAGATGCTCAGGCAGAAGGTTAAAAGTGTCAAATGGTTACTTTTAGCCATGCCTGATAGGATATGTGTATAGAGAAATGATCAGAAAGGAAATATTCAGGATTCAAGCAGAACTTAGAGAAATGTAATGGAGTTAGGAGATGCTAGATTCAGAAATAAAAATGCTTATTATCCCAGCAAAAAGTCACTTAAACTAAAATGACCCCATTCTATATTTCCCTTACCCTGTTCAAATTATTTCTTATTTTCTGTCTCTTCAATTACTCATTTGCCAGTACTTGAAACTTCTACACACTTCTGTCATACAAAGATGGAAAATTGTTTATAATCTCTGACAATGTGGCATTTGTAATTAGAGTGACCTTGAAAAGAGAGATCTTGAAAAAAATGATTGAATAGGGACGCTAACTTAAGGTAGGGATTATTTTAGCAGGTCTGAATTACCCAAACCTTTCACATTCCAAAAAAGTTTTGACCCTTTTGGGAGATGACTTTTAAGCTCCTGGAATTTCCTGCCTGATAAGAGTGTTTTTTGTTTACCTGGGTCTTTGGACCATGCCGGAGAGTTTATGCTAGCAATGTGATTTATTTTGGGGGCTTTGGGCCACATGGTACTAATTTGTCCACTGGAGGATCTTAAGACTGAGAAACTAAGATCAGTCATGGGGGCTTTCCAAGCATACATGACCCATACCCAATAAAATCCCTAGACACAAAGTCTCTTGAGCGCTTTTCTGACTAACATTGCCTGCGAGTTTTCACACACTGTTGACGGGAGAATTGAGTGTTGTCCATTAGACTCCCCTGGGAGAAGATACTCGGAAACTGTGACTGGGATTTTCTAGACTCTGCCCTGTCTGCCTTTTGTCTTCGCTGATTTTAATCTTCGTTCTTTCGCAGTACTAAACCATAACCCTGAGCACAACAGCTTTTCTGAGTTCTGAGTTCTTCTAGAGGAACATTGACCTAAAAGTTGTGTTGGGGGCCCTGGACTACAGTTAGGGATGCCACAGACAGGAAGTAGACTGAGATGGGAAGAATGAGTCAGGGTTACTTACACGAATAAGGAAGAAACCTTATTAATTTAGTCTCAAGTATTATGTGCTTTACTTACAGGTTTGAATGAATGAATGAGTGTGTACACCAGCTAATCTAAACATGTTGAATCCTAAGAATGGGAAATAAAGCTAAAAAAAGTAAACGGATAAGTTTAAACTAGTACAACCAGCTTGTTGATACTGGTATGAAAATGCTCTTGATAAAATCAGCATGTCATTAGGAACGGTTAATTATTATTTCTGATCAGTGAAAACTCATAACTCTAGCATGCATATGACTGGATTTGGAGTCAGATGACCCTGATTTAAATAACTTTCTAGTCAAATGGTGTTTAAAAATGTCACCACCATTTTCTAGGCCTCATTTTCCTTATTTACAAAATGCAAATAGTGATAATTCCTCTACATATGTCATGGAAGTAAAAATATAATATTAGTAAAAGGACACAGAAAGTGATAGTACAAGACTCTGTTATATGTTTGTCATTATCATGGTTCCAAATTTCTTCTTCTTCTAATTATTTAACCACAACTACCATCAGCACCACTATAACCACTGTTCTATTATTACTATTAACTATTAAACTTAAGACAAAGAGGCCAAAGACATTAAAATAGATGTTTTAGTGAAACCACTTTGAAAAAATAATCTCCAGCTTTTTCCCTCAAAATGATATTATGGAAATGATATTAATTGGAGAAGCTAATAGTGTTAGCCACTGTATCTTGAACAGAATGTATAGTCACTATGTTTTTTGAGAAGTATATGAAATAGGCGTTATTTTATATATATATATATGCACACTATTATGTATAATATATATTTTATATATATATATACACATTATTAGGTGGTGTTAAATATATGTATTTTTTATATTAGACACAACCAATGCTGAAATATCATGAATAAAATTCTTTGCTTTTGGTCAAATCTGTCTTTCTTCAGGAGGAGTGTAAATCTGAAGACAAGTGAATGTGGTGCATTGTTGTCTATTTGTCTTAGATAGTGGTGGAAAAAGAAAGGTGTGTCATAAAGAATAAAAATTATTCAAAGAACCATGGAGAATAGGGACTGTCTGTAAGAGAAGGAAAAAACAGAAACAACTCACGTCACTGCCCCTTACACCTCACCTGGTGATTTTGTGCATTGTTAATTCATTCATTGAGATCTGGTTCTAAATGCTCTGGCGGGATCAAGGAACGGCTCTTCTCTAGGGGCAGGAAAAATGCCACAGGGTTTTAAAATCAGAATTCATGTTAATAAGTCTAAGAACCAATCTTGCTGATACAGAAAGATTAACTCTGCATGCATTTCTGTCTCTCAGCTTTTTTTTTTTTTCTTGGCATTAACACAAAATGTGTTCTGTTGACTCATGGTGCGCCATATTAGTTAAATTAAACATCAAACATCTGTCTAACTTTCTGATTCCAACATGAATGTGTTGGCAGTCTCAGTAAAATTTTGAGCTGTTAAAGGCTCTCAATCAGTCAAAAGGATAGAGCTGCTGTAATGGCAAACTCAGCAAGCAATTACATCAAAGGATTTAAAATCTATTTCAGTAATGCCTTCTGGATAATGGCATTGATCTCAGCGCTCCCCTTGCAGATTTCCTGATATTGCAGAGCAAGGTTCTGCATGGCTTCACATTTAGAAAAACACCATTCCCCATTTCTTTTTATGTGAACATAGTTCAGTTCCCTTGAATACACCTACACAGCTATTTCTGACATAATATCTATAAGCTAATCGACCTATATTCATAAAGCCAAAATTCATGCCATGCCCACAAGTCTTTCTTTTTTCTCTTCTGTCACACCAGTTTTGCCAAGGTGGGAGAAGGAATGAGAGGACTTTTCTTTTATATCCATGTTTTTCTCCTACTCTTAAGTCAAGCACAAATAGATTAACCCATCAATCAATCCATAGTTCTCATATTTTAATCTTCACTCAATTTGTTTATCTTTTGGAGTTGATATGCATAAATGCAATGATTGCAGATGGGGATGTTTCAGGTTAAAGAAATTTTTATAAACTTATTTTGTTCCTTTTTTCTCTTTCTTCCCTCCCTTCTTTTCCTCCCTCCTTCATTCCTTCCTTCCATTATTCCTCTCTCTCTCTCTCTCTCTTTTTTGGCAGGGGTTTGGTTAGGGAAGAAATTTATTTAAGAACTTTCATGAACTATCTGTAGATCATCTAAGTGGGTTTTCATGCTGTCCAGGCCTTTTACTTTATTTTTTAATCTGTTGCTCTAGTGAAGGAATATCTAGATGTAAATTCATGCTAAAATTTGGGTGCTTTAAAGCAGCTGCTAAGTTAGTCAAAATCATGTTGCAGCTTTCTATTTTAAAATAAGTAAAAGTACAAATCGAATTCTAGGGAACTACATATTTTTTTTCATATTATATAATAGATAATGCATGTGAGATGATTTACTTATTTGTTATTTATTTATTTGTTCTTTAAATCTAGAACCTACTCTATGCCAGAATCCCCAGTGTACCATTATACAATAGTGGAATAAATCTTATACTGCTAAATATCTTTGCATTATCTTCTACACATATTAATGTTCTTTCCATCTTAAACAAATAAACACATTTTGGCACCATACTTATCCAGTTGCCTCAACTGTCTCTCTCCCCTTTATACTCAGGCAGTTGGAAAGTGTTCTCAAAAATGCTGTTTCCATTTCTCACCTCCAAGTCATCCCTCTAATGTGACATCAGCTGCTAGGAGAAAGATGATTAAGGGTGGTTGACCACCCTTAATTAATCACCTTTAACCACCGGAAGTCTCCCTCGCTCCAAGGGAAGATGAAGGCCATCTGCACTTCTTTGAGTATACTAGGGCATTTCAGGGATGGGTGGGTATTCCAACTTTTATTCCTCTATTATACAGAACATTAACAATCAAGTCACTGTCCTCTCCAGTTCAATGAAAGGAAGGAGTGCCTAGGTTCAACTGATGGGATTTGGGCAGGAAGGAAAGGGGGAAAAGTGAGGCGGGAAGGTGATGTGAATTTGTGAGTCGACTTCTTTGGGTTGATTCAGGATACTGTTATTGGGCCTACATAGGAATATACAGTAGGATATGAAGGGTTGCATGCTTGTATTTCCCTGTCCCATAAGTGCCAAAGGGGATTCTTTCAAGTGGGAAAAGCTGGATGTACCCTTGGGGCTCGACAGCTCGAATCATTACTTTGAGCGGCAAGTTTCTGAGACTGATGAGTTTTCTAACTGAAAATTCTATTTTTCTAGTTGGAGGTTGGCAAAGGAAAGGCACCTTCATCTAGAGACGCCTCTTGGAGTTTTGGACTTGTTGCCTCTCTGACAGAGCTTGGCTATTATCTTGCTTCTAGGCTCTTATTAAAACTGAATGCCTGATCCATGAAAACCTTATAACTCTGATCTGATAATACAATTTTTGAAGGTCGACTCAATTACTAACAAGGTGGGAGGAGTCTAAAAAGCTTTGCTTGTCAAATGGCAATGAGATATTCCAGAATTCAACTGGCCTGGCCCTAGACAGATCTCAGCTTTACATAAAAAGTGGCAGCTAGCCCTTCAGGGGAACCTTTATCCCCCACTTTGCTTTCTACTGTCTCAGACTCACAGAGGTTCCGCTGAACGTCCAGGCCTGACTCCCCGATGGCTTAGCTAAGCTGGAAGTTGATGGTGTCCTTTGGATTGGGCGGTATTCAACAGTAGTACCAACTGCAAAATCAAAAATGGTCATGGTTAATCCACTTAGCGGGTGGTAGTGAGAGTTATTCTCATAGTTCTGGCTAATGTTCCCCTTAATCAAACGTTGCTATATTTTTCGTGACCCTTGCTGTCTGGTCTGCTTTTGGAAAACTGCAGACTAGTAAATAAAAGACATCCATTTGGGGGCCATGTAGTGAGGAAGTGCATGATGATTGCTGACTAACTGGAATACTCATGCAAATGCCCATGGTAAGAGTAGTTTCCTCATGAAACTGCCTGAAGTCAACTTGCTGATTGAGCCTGCACCAGCCAGATTGCCATTGATGCTGCTTAGAGCCATGCTGGGCATGGCAGTACATCTGATGCAGAGGCTACCATTGGATGCATACCTGTGACTCCTGCCAAAATTGACCTGTTTGTCTCTAATTGAAGGAGGCCATATGGCACAGGGCAGGGCTTCTACCCATTTTTGACAGTTTGACTACATGGATCTTTGACTTCCCTCTTGGTTATCCGTGGTTCCTCTGCACTGTTTTGATGGTTATTTTTTAGCTTACAGTGCTTCTAGTCTGATCCAGCTGACTCTCACACCACTATGGCCTTTAAAACTAATCTGTGTCATGTTTTCAGATTTCTGGACCATTTGCAATCTGGAAAAGGATACCAAAGTATTCAATGGACTTTGAATACTCTTTATCATCTGATACTGTTAATTGTTGGAATAGCCTCCTTAAAAATTGACTTTAAAAGATTTCTAACTCTACTTCCTTCTTAATAAGGCCATTTGGTCACTCAATGTGACTATTCTCAGAAAGAAATTACCTCCTCTCAGCTACTTCCTAGCAATTATCAAAATGGTTTTATATAGACCTATTCTGAGAGTTGGGGAATTCGTTGTAACCATTCCTGGGTATGGTCCTGCTTTTATTCCCCTACCAGCAGCCCTAAGGTAGTCTGGTTGGTACACTCTCTGGGTTGAAGCCTGGTCACAAGAGAATCTAATGAATTCAAGCTGGATTCTTATTCAGCCACAAAGATTCTCTTGTTAGATTGGCATAGTCACATATCATATGGTCACATATGTACTGACCATTTGGTTGAATATATTACTTGCCAGTTCCTTCTGTAGTGGAACATATGAGCCAAAGTGAGGGACATAATGGGTTTCTGTATGCTTTCTAACCATGATCATCTTCCTTAAAACTGATATCTAATGAAAAATCTGGGTTTGAGTAAGAAATGATTGGGGAAAAGTTGAGTTTATAACTACCAGAAGAGCACACGTGAATTTTGGCACAGTGGAGAGATAATAATGATGTTGGTGTCTGGGGAGAAAATATCTCAGATGCTCAAAAGTACAGGTGAGGAAAGAATGACCTTAACAGTCTCTTCCAGAATCACCCCTGGAGTCTTCCTTATGAAGGAAAATACCTTGGCGCAGTTTTCTTCAACTGTTGCAAGCACTATAAATTTAACTCACTGTTGAGTCTGTCAAATCCCTTTCTTACCCCAATCAGACTGTTCTGACTATTCCCATTAACCTTACCAAGAAGTCTACTAGGAACAATTGATGATGACATTCCTCCACCTTCCATGTAAACATTCATTAACACTTTTGGATGTCTTCCCCACTCCCTTCCCTCAAACAGTCCCTCCAAACACAAAAACTAGAATTGATTACATAACTGAACTAGGAACCCTAAGGCTACCTTGGAAGCAATTTCAACCTGAATTCAGTGACTGCTATAGACCTTTCTTGAGGGGTCCCAAGAATTTAACAGTAGCTTCTTTCCAAGGGCAACATGTACAACCCTGGGATATACTTGCTATCTGGGAGTCAGGTATTAACTTGCCTTCCTCTCCAAAATACAGTAACCTGCATATTAGGAGTGATCATAAGAGACATTCAGGTGACTAAAGAAATGACTCCAGTAGATCATGTAACTTACAATGACCATAAAGATCTCTTCAAAATGAAGCTACCTTTGGTTACTTAAAGGAACTTCCCAGAGGGACAACTGACTTCTTCAATTGTACTCTGTGGGTTATTTTCCATAAAATGGGAGTTATCCAATTAAAAAACTGTTATGAACATGTAAAATAAAAGGAACAAAAAGAATGAGTGATTTGATCAACAGAAGGAAGAACAGACTTAGAAAATAAACTAAAGATCTGATTGGAAAAAAGCAACAATCTAAATAATACCTGTTGAGTTAATATCTGTAAGGATGGAGGCATGGGGTAAGAATAAGGGGGCATAATAACTAGAAATTGGGTCTTGGTATAATCACAGGTAACATTGGTCAGATGCAGAATAATGAAATTATTAATTTGTGAATCCTAAAATATGTCCTGACCAGAGGTTGGATTTGTTAATCATTTGAAAAGGGCTGACATTTTGATTACGGAATAGGCTGGACTCTCTCACACTTTGTGAAGATTGGAAAATAACGCATGCTATTATTTTGTATAGAGCATTCTTTTTTGTTTTTTACTTTGTAGTGTGACATGCTAGAGCAAACTTTATCAATATTGTGATTTACATTTTAAATAAATGAGCTATTTCTTGGTACAAGTTAAAAAAAAAAAGCTCTGGGAAAGGATGTTTTCCCAAAGAAACACATCTGTTTTGAGTGATCTTAAAAGTATTTTTGTCTTTGATTTGTTAGTTAGGTAACTGGGTATCTCACTGAATAACATTAAATTGATCGGCATTTAATTTTCATTCTTAAAGCAAATACAGAAAAGAAAGCAAGAAAAGCAGAGATTTTTGGAAGGCAAGCTTAGCCTAACCTTATATTGAGATTTATAGTAAATTCAGGGACACTGAGAATTAAATAGTTATCAAGAAAGTCAAATAATTAAATTTTAAATTGTGGTAAGATAACTTCTCATCATTAGCATCAACTCACTGCAGACTAACGCAATGAGGTCAAATATTGCTAACAGAAAATAAACAAATATCAAAAAGCACAATTTTCCTCTTTTGTCTGCTCTATGCTGTCCCCAAATAAGAATAATAGAACTCATCAACCACACTGCATACACAATTAAGAACTCATAGGAAAAGCACTGATACAAAAGGATTGTGGTAGCTAAAATTAAACCCCTGAAAGTTAGACTAGTTAATAGAATGCTAACTGCTGACACAGTTTCAATTAGTGTATATTGTAGATTGCATGCTATTTCAAGCAAGGACTATATAAAATTAGTGAGCTGAAAATAATGAAAGATAATTTGAATTATGGTAACATCACTATTTCCCATCTAATATTTATACCACATTTGCAATTTAATAATCATTCTCATTACTGTCAAATGGCAACAGCAAGAACAGAAACAGTCTTCATTGTTTTCCTATAATGTATCTTCCCTGCCAGTTGGAAAAAGAAAGTTCCATTTCCATAATGAAGTTAGAACTCCAGTTCTTTATTGGAGAGAGAAATGTTCATGCTATAAGTGAATAATTTTGTAACTCTTAAAAGAATAGTAATGGAGTTTCATTTTATTATTCATTTGAATTTTTCTTATAAGCATAAGGGAGTTAGAGATGATGGTCCCAAATACAGATAAAATAAATCATGCTACAAAGAGTGCATTAATATTTTATTTCCTTTCATTAATGTATATGGTGAAAAGTTAATACTTATTCATATACATATTATTGACTAAAATGTGATGCCAAAGAAAAATATTTTGGTTTTAGATATTGGTGTGTTTTACACTATTACTTTTGATAATAGTCATAATAGAATAATCCATCATTGAAAATGTACACTTATAAAGCTACAGAATATGGATGGAATGTATATACTCTTAGCAATAATTCTAGTTATTCTTCTCTTGCTTTTGCAAATAATTTGCCTGGACAGCTTTTTTCTTTTTGTCATTATTCTATATGTGCCTTATTATTTTTAGGCAAAGAAGTTTTTTTTCATTGTTGTCACTGTCAAGAATCTAGTACAATATGTAATACATATCCTGCACTCAAAAAATACAGAGATTTTAAAAAGTTAAATAAAGTATTACATGGCAACAATTAAGGGACCTAGCTACACCTAATGAATCACTGCCTAGTATAATGCCTTCAAGATGCATCCACATTGTTGCAGCAAATAGCAGGATTTCATCTTTTTCTCATGGCTGAATAATATTCTATTGTGCATATATATATAAAATTTCTTAATCCATTCATCCAGTAATGGACACTTAGATTATTTTCATATCTCAGCTACTGTGAATAATGATGGAATACACATGAGAATGCATATCTTTTCAATATCATTTTTATATCCTTTGGTTACATGCTCAGAAGTGAGACTGCTCATTTATAAGGGCATTATGCTAAGCGAGATAAGCCAGATGGTGAAAGACAAATAAAGTCCTTAGACTATAAAGAGTTTTGAAAGAGGAAAGTGCCAGTCCAAGATAGCAAGACAGAGAGCTCTGAATGCACCTCCTCTCATGGACATACCATGTACATAGCTACACATGGAGCAATTCCAGAAATTAGCTGCGTGAATCCTACAAATGGGGCAAACAAGAAAATACCAACATTGAAATAAGTCTTAGCATATCCTCAACTACTGGAAGACATTAAGAACAAAAAAGGCAGCTTGGACAATAACAAAGATTTGCAAAACAATGAAGTGCTTGACTGGGCTGGAGGTAAGGCTTGCCTCTTACATGAGAACAGTCTGTCAAGACTGGGAGAGGTGGCTGTTTTCTCTAATGCACACAAACCAATTCAGAGAGTCATGGAAATGAAACAGAGGCATATGTTCTAAAGAAAAGAACAAAACTCCAGAAACAGGACTTAAAGAAACAGAGGTAAGTGATTTACCTAATAGAGAGTTCAAAATTATGGTCATAAAGATGTTTACCAAGATCAGGAGAACAATGCATAAACAAGGTTAAAATTTCAACCAGAAGATTAAAAATTATAAGAAAGTACCAAACATAAATCTCAGAGCTGAAAAATAAAATAACTGAATTGAAAAACTCAATAGAGGGGTTAAACAGGAGACTAAATAAAATGGGAGAAAAGCTCAGTGAACTCAAAGACATGGCAGTGGAATTCATCCATAAGAGGAGCAAAAAGAAAAAGAATGAAAAAGACTAAAGACTGCTTGACATACCAATGGGAAACAATCAAGAGGACCAATGTTCACATTATATGAATCCCCAAAGAAGAAGAGAGAGAAAATGACAGAAGCTTAGTCAAAGACATAATGGCTGAAAACTTCCCTAAAATGGAGAAAGACGTACCCAGATCCAGAAAGTCCATCAGTTCCAAGTGAGATGAGACCAATGAGATCCAAACCAAGACACACTAAAATTAAATTGTCAAATGTTAAAGACAAGGAGAGCATCTTAAAATCAGCAAGAAAAAATCAAGTTGTTAGTATAAGGGAGCCCCAAAAGACTTTTAGCAGATTTCTCAGCAGTAACTATGCAGGTCAAAAGGGAATAGCATGATATATTCAAAGTGTAGAAAGAAAAGATCTGCCAACAAAGAATGATCTATCTGGCAACGCTGTCCTTCAGAATTAAAAGAGAGTTAGAGAGTTTTCTAGACAAGCAAAAGCTAAAAGAGTTCATCACCACTAGATTGGCCTTACAAAAGAAATATTAAAAAGACTTCTTCAAGCTGAAATGAAAAGATGATAATCAGTAAGAGGAAAACATATGAAACTGTAAACCTCACTAGTTAAGGTGAATAGATAGTTAAATTCAGAATAATCTGATATTGGCATTGTGGTATGTATCACATAAATCTAGCATGAAAGTTAAAAGACAAAATATAAAAAACATACTAATTTAACAGCTACATAACATAAAAAGATGTAAATTGTGATGTCAAAAGCATAAGATGTTGGGGGAAGTGTAAAATGTAGACTTTTAGAATTAATTCAAACTTAAGTTGTTATCAACTTAAAATAGACTGTTATAAATAGAAGATTCTTATATAAGCCTCATAGAAACCACAAAGTAAAAACTTACAGCAGATACATAAAAGAGAAAAAGAAAGAAATCTAAGCATACCACTATAGAAAATTATCAAAATCACTAAGGACAAGAGAAAGAGAAGAAGAAGGGAACAAAGGAATTATAAAACAGACAGGAAATTGTTAACAAAATGGCAATAGTAAGTTCATACCTACCAATAATTACTTTAAATGTAAATGGACCAAATTATACAATCAAAAGACAGAGTGGCTGGACAGGTTAAAAAAAAACAATAAAAACAAGATCCAACTATATACTACCTACAAGAGACTTACCTCAGCTTTCAGGGCACACACAGGTTAAAGTGAAGGGATGGAGAAAGGTATTTCATGTAAGTGGAACCTGAAAGAAAGAGGAGTATCTACAATTACATCAGACAAGGTAGACTTTAAGACCAAGACTGTAATAGGAGAGATAGAAGGTCATTATACAATGATAAAGGAATCAATCCAATGAAGAAATACAACATTTGTCAATATTTGTGCACCCAACATAAGAGCACCTAAATATGTAAAGTAAATATTACAGACCTAAAAGGAGAAATGAACAGCAATCCGATAATGGCAAGGGACTTCAATAACCTACTTATCTATCAGTAGATTGATAAGCAAAACAGAAAATCAACAAGGAAACACTGGGATTAAGTAACACATTAGACAAAATGGACTTAATAGACACTATGAACAATCAATAGGTCAAAAAAGAAATCAAAAGAGAAATGAATAAATCTTGAGACAAGTGAAAACAGAAATACAACATATTAAATCTAAGATAAAGAAAGCAAAAGCAGTTCTAAGAGGAAAAGTCATGGTAATAAAGACCTACATTAAAAACAAGAAAGAGCTTCAGTAAACAACCTAACTATACAACTCAAGGAATTAGATAAAGAAGAACAAATCAAGCATTAAATTAGTAGAAGGAAAGAAATAACAAAGATGAGAGTGAAAATAAATGAAGTAGAGACTAAAAAGATGGTAAAAATCAATAAAGTTGAACTATTTTTTCAAAAGACAAACAAAATAGACAAATGTTTAGTTAGACTCACCAAGAAATGAAAGATGAGTTGTTACAACACCACAGAAGTACAAAAGACTATAAGAGACTATGAATAATTATATGCCAAGAAACTGGACAATCCAGAAGAAATAGGTACATACCTATAAACACATAACTTACCAAGACTGAATATGATGAAATAGAAAATATGAATAGACCAATTACTAGATGTGGAAAAAACCTAATTATTTATTGTCAGATGAATGGATAAAGAAAATGTGGTGTGTATATTTTTTAATTTATATATATTATATTTTATTTATGTATTACATATTTTATATATTGCATTATGTATATATATATATATTCCTATATACATATGCAGGAGTCTTATTCAGCCATAAAAAGGAAGAAATCCTGTCATTTACAACAAAATGGATAAACCTAATGCCTGGAGGGCATTAGGCTAAGTGAAATAAACCAGACAGAGAATGACGAATACTGCATGGTATCATATGTGGAATCAAAAAAAAAATTCAAGGTCATAGAAACAGAAAGTAGAAAACTGGTTACCAGGTACTGGGTGGTGGGAAAAGTAAAGAGAGATTGGTTAAAGGGTACAAAATTTTAGCTATAAGAAAAATACAATGTTTGTCTCTAATCTAAAACTTGATGACCTTGGTTGATAACACTGCACCATGTAATTGAAATTAGCTAAGAGAGTGGAATTTAAATGTCCTTATACACACACAAAAATTAATATGGGAGGTGATGGATGTGTTAATTAACTAGATGGGAGGAATTTTTTCACAATGTACACATATATCAAATCATCATAATGTACACTTCAAATATTTTATAATTTTATATATTGACTATACCTCAATAAAGCTGAATTTTTAAAACAGACATGCATTGTTATATTGGATTAAATGGTACAGCCCAAATATATACTGCTTGAATGAATCTCACTTTAACTGAAAACAGTGATATTTTAAAAGAAAAAATGATAGAAAAATATTTACCATGTAAAAATGAATCAAAAGGAAGTTATAACAATTATATTATTATCAGATAAAATCTATTCCAGAACAATAATGTTGTCAGGGATAGAACAAGACATATAATAATAATAAAGGGATCAACTTATCAACAGGATATAATGGTACTAAGTGTATATATTCACAATGATAGAGTTATAAAATACATGAAGTAAATATAAATAGGACTGAAAGTAGAAATAGATAGCTTAGCATTTATTCTTGGAGATTTCAACATTCCTTTCTCTGTAATTGAAGAAACAAGTAGAAAGAAAACCAGTGAGTATACAGAGACTTGTAAAACACTATCAATCAACTTGACCTCATTTCCATTTATGGAACAATTCACACAACAGCAGAAGACACATCCTTTTGAAATGCTCATAGGCTATTCACCAAAATAAACAATACTCCAGACCATAAAACAAGTTCAATAAATTTCAAAGGTTTGAAATTATACAAAGTCTGCTTCCTTATCTAAATGGAATTAGATAGAAGTCAATATAAATAGATAATACACCAGGGTAGGAAGCACAGACTTGATTTGGTAGACCAGAGAGTTATTTATTGAAGGGTTTCAAGCATGGAAGTATCACATTTGGTAGATTTCTCAGGTAGTAATTAGAGTAAAGGTCATAAGAGAGGCGAAGCTGGAGGGACTGTGATATGAGAGGTACTGCAGCTTGGGTGAAAGGTGATGAGGCCCTGCGTAGAAACAGACTTGGGAAATACGTACCAGAAAAACACATGCAAGGCATGTTGACTAATTACAAAAAGGATGAAAAACAAGCACAAGATGGCTCCATGTCTCCTGCTTGAATGATGGGGTGCTAATAACTGATAATGCAGATGCAAGAGGGAAAGTATTCTATTCCTCACAACAGTCCTATCAGAGGGCACTAGTGCATCTCTCTTAATGGATGAAATCTGGAACTTGGGTCAAATGACTGTCCCAGACCAGACTGCCAGTACGTAGTGGGACCTCAGTAAATGAGGTCTAGATGATGATGATGATGATGATGACGACGACTATTACTATTAACTTGTTGCGTCTTGGGAGAGAAGGAGTATTACATGAAAAGCCTGTCGGGACCTTATGACATCACTGTCACATCAGGGAACTAGGAAACTCCCAAGAGACTCCTGGGGGTTCTTGGCTTAGATACCCCACCATGGGTGATGCCATCCCTGACTTCTCCCAGGTGCCCCTCTCATTGCTCACTCCTTCCCCCAAAAGTTTCTTGAGCGGTAGCTAGGTGCTAAGTCCGGAAACTGAGGATAAGACAGTCAGCACTATTGTCAGGTATAGGCATGATTCTTTTCCCCAAAGAAGATGATTAAATGAAACCAAAAGTTAAAACATATTGGGAAATGCCCTGCAACGAGGGAGGTAAAGACAACTATCCCCTTTTGGCAGGGTTACCGTGGAGTTAAAGGAGAAGTGGGATGTATGTATTTGGGGATGAAAATTTCCCATCTAATGGCTTCTAGTTCCTCTGTAGAGTGGGAACCTAGGACACCTCCTGAGGTGGTGAATGCAGAAGTTTTAGGAAGTGAAGGTTTGAAATACTATTGAGGATGGGAAAGACAGTTGACCAGGTAAATGACATAAACTACAAGAGGCAGGGAGCTTTTATCAGTTCTGTTCACTGATGTAGTCTACATGCTTAGAACAGTGCCGAGAAATACTAGACACTTTATATATACGGAATGAATGGTTCAATTTCCAGCAGTCTTTGAGCTATTCTTTCTAGATCAAGAGAGTATGGTCTTAACAATGTCCTTGTGTGAAAGTGTGTGTGTGCATGTGTGCGTGCACGCGTGTGTGATTTTATCCAGCAGGTACCAGCCACCTCCTATAAGACAAGCCTAAAAAGGCAGAGAGTTAGTATTTTACCAAAGAGGGACAATGAAAGAGAATGGCCATTGGGATGGTGGCAGTGGACAATGGCTTATATCATGTACCATGAGGAGTTAAAGATAAGAGGTAACATGACTAGGGCATATACAGAAGGAGCAATGTATTAGAGGTCCTTGCAAGGCTGGAAGATTGGCATGCTGAGGACAGAAGTTGGAAAGGCATAAGTTTGAGGTCGGAGGGTAGGATGTCAGAGGGTATTATTTCAGAAGGTACAGCTGTCCCTGGTCGGGAGCTCCAGGTCGAGGCCATAGTCATATTGGAACGGAGGTAAAGGGCTTTGAGATGAGGAAGCCTAATGCAGTGCTTTCCAACAGAAATACACAGAAATGTCTAAGCCACATGATTAAGCCACGTGTGCCATTTTTGATTTTTAAGTAGCCACACTTCAAAAAATCAGAAACCAACAGTTGAAATCATTTTAATAATGTATTTAATAGACTACAATCAAATATTTATTTCTAAATGCACTAATATAAAATATTAATGAGACATTTTATGTTATTTGTTTCAAACTAAGTCTTTGAAATCTGATATATATTTTACATTTATAACCCATCTCAATCAGACTAGCCACAAATGAAGCACTCAGTAACCACGGCCCTAGTGGAAAAACTCTGGTGATGGGACTCCGAGATCTTAGAAGCCAGGGCCCCTGAGGTGAGGGACTTGAACTTTAATTTACCAGCAAACTGCTCTATGGGGCATGGTTGACCTGAATTCTGTGTCATCCAACACTGTTAGCTGTGAGAGGCACTCCTTGGTCACTGAAGTTCCTAGAATACTAAGGTGCTTTGTAGCTTTGGAGAGTTTCTTACCACAGTGGCTCTCCTGATGGTAGTTTAGGAGATAAGACCTTTTGCTATTGACAATTCCCCTGAATCTCTGGCCTTTGAGGGAATTTCTGAATTCATATCTATAATTATTTTCCTAAAGTGAAAACTATTTTTACAGTAATGCCTCCTTTCTTTGCTGAAACATCTCTGCCCTATGTTCTCTGGCTGTGGGTGATGCTATTTTGTGGCTAGAATCTCTTGGGACACTTCCACTGTCAACCCTTTGCTCATTTCCTGATACTGTTCAATGTTTAGTCAGTGTTAGGCTATCTGTCTTAGCTCACTGTAAAGTCTTACTCGCCTAGATTTTTCCCTATGATGCTGAATGTGTAGACTAAAAACTCTACCGTCCTCGCCACTGTGGGAACTCATGACAAATATCAGAGGTGGACCTTCTCAGTATCCTCTGGCCTTCCATACCTACAAGAGAGGGGGCAGGCAGAGGATTAACCAGCGTAGAGCTTGATGTTTTCATGGTTTTCTTGTTTCTCTAGTTGCCTCATGGTTTTCAGCAAAAGCTGGGCAACCTCAACTACAGCATTAGCTTCTAAAACATGGGTAGCTTAGGAGAAAAAGGCCAACTGGAGTGGAAGCCACAGTTGTGTTCCTCTCATTTTGAAGACTTTTATGGATAAGGAGCTTAAAGACCAGTCCCTAACTTGGTCCCACCCAAACTGAATAATATTAATTTTTAGCACAAGTTGGTGGTCTGGATCAAGGAAGAATATTCAGGTGGTATCCCTAAAACAACAGGGGTGCCCCATTTCTGACACTCCAAAACACAGCATTATTGAGGAGGAGGTAGTGCATTGTTGGGCACAAGCTATGTATCTAATCCTGCAGATTTGCCTTAACTTTGTGTCCATTTGTAACCTTAATGCATTTTTAGTTGCTCTTGGTGGGTTTTCCCTTGAGCGCCCCAAAATGTCATTTCCTAAGTCACTGTCTTAGTGGTGTTCTGCTCAGCAGCAAGCAGCACTAAAGATTTAGGGAAAACCTTACACGTAGTAGCCTGACCTCAGTTGTTTTGGAAGTGATCCTTCTTTTCTTTCTCTTTCCAAATCTGAAAGTCCACTCTCTTTGTGACTTTATCTCTAGGAGCAACTAAACATCACAGGGGACCAAGGGGAGGCCTGGCGTCCATGTGCAGACCCCCTGCCCCCTGCCAGAGACTGATCTCTGACGGACAGAGAGTATGGAGCTCTTGTTAGAAATCACAGTATGAAAAAAATGGGGGAGGAACAAGTCCTCTGGCAGACAGACACCTACCATCAGGAAAAGATTGACAGATGCAGGCTTGAGGAGTTGACATGAGACTGTTGAGACAAAAAGGCCGATAAATAGGGGTTACTTGGACATAAACTCTTTGGGACAGTTTTTAGTAAGGTTGGAATCAAGTAAGACATAGGGTTAAACATTGGAGCTGGTGGTGGTGAAGTAGCGAGATGGTGGGGGATGCCTGCAAATGAGTCAGTGAGATTCATGAGGTCCATCAAGTTTATTGAGACGCTGATACCCTGCGACTAGGTGGGGTCAGGGGAGTGGGTGGGATTCAGAGCCAAAGTGAGATCTGGATGGAGAAGAGGATCTAATATCTGTGTGTTCTCTGGGGAAGAAGGGAAAAAGGCCAGTATGGGGCATGAAAGATGGTTCATCAGAGATGTGAGATACGGAGGTCAAAATGGCTCTGGTGACAAGAAGAAGACCAGTGTTGAGGGCGAAAAGTTGGACATTTCGGGGAAGGTATGTTACAGTGCCACAGAGCTCGCTGGTAGCAAAATGAGAAAGCTGGTGGTAGGGGTAAAAGAAAAACATATGAAATATTGACAGAACTCAATAAAAAGGAGGGCTCTGAAGGCAGAGGAGAGCGGTGAATGAGGCTCTCAGTAAAGAGGGGAAGTCAGTGAAATCGTGGGCACTATGACAGAGTGGCCTCTGGTGGTAGAGAAGGAAATCAGTCATGATGGATAAAGAACGAAAAAGCATGAGACTCATTGTAAAGACAGAGGACGGCAAGGAAAGGGGAGACGTGTGGGATGGAGGCTCAGGTGGGGCCTCCTTGTGTATTCACAGGCCTAGCCAGAGAGGCCGCTCACAGGCTCTCTTCAGCATCCAGGGAGAGGCTGAGAGCAAGAAGCGGCCAGGGCTTCAACGGAGGGGCTGGTAACTGGTTTTCTAGAGTGTCTGCTGAGAAGATGTTTGCCAGAGTCTGAGATGAATCAGAGTTCCTGTGGAAGCCACAGGGAACACAGAGGGAGGAGCAGCTTCCACAGGATTCGCAAATAGTAGGCGGTCAGCCTCCGAGGACTGCACTGCACGTCTCATGAAGGGGTTTGCCGCAACAGCTGTAAAAAGTTGCCCTAATCAGGAAGCTGGTCCACATGGCTGTAGAGGACCTGAATAAGCAGGCAGGGTCCTCTGTGAGGAATAATCAAGAACTTTTGTTTCACACCAGCCACGGAGATGAGATCCACTGCCCTGCGGAGGACCCGGGCTTTCTGCAGAAAGTAGGGGGAGGGCACTGCTCAGGCCCCGCCCCTGGCATGGCCCCACCCCTTAGAGCATGGGGCGGGGCCTCCAGCCCAGGTCCCTCCCTGGGCTTCCCGTTTCCACAGCTAGTTTTGGAACCTCACCGGTTGCTCAGCCACAGATGCTGGAACTAGAGCCAAAAGAATAGAACACAGTCTGTGTTCTAGGAGAAGATAGATAATTAAGGGGAAAGTTACAACACAGTGTGAAAACTGCGCTGGGAGGCGTGAGGGCACAGATCCCAGTTGGGAGAGTAAAGCGAGAGGGAGAAAGTCGGGGAGAGAAACAGGGAAGGGAAA
Organism: Camelus bactrianus; assembly: GCF_048773025.1. NCBI lineage: Eukaryota > Metazoa > Chordata > Mammalia > Artiodactyla > Camelidae > Camelus > Camelus bactrianus. The sequence continues at coordinate 20,516,101 of NC_133540.1, forward strand.
TGAAGAGAGAGATTGTTCCCCTTCTGAGGCTTTTCATCATCGTGGGGGCTCCTTTCCCTAATTAAGGGGATATACACTGTTGAAAACAAAACCCTAAGAAGGAGACTTTGATATTATGTCTCATGGTTGCCTGTAGGATGCTCAGTGCCCAAGCCTACATGGTCCCTTCAAAGGCAAATGACCCCACGGCCTCTATGCCACACATGGGCCATGCCTCCACTGCTGCAGGGGCTGGGAGTTTGATGCTTGATGTAGTTCTCGGGAAACACATCGTACTAAATTTTCTATTGGCCTCGTCTGTCTTTTTTTTTTTTTTTTTTTTTGTAGTAAAACAATAAGTCTCAGCCAAAAGTCCTACTGATGTACTATAATGTATATCTCCATGTAGTTTGATTCATGTGTAATGTAGACAAATGTGCCTTGTGATCACGTTGGCTTTTTCTTTTAAGTCAGATTTATTAAGGTATACTTTGCTTTCAATAAAATCCTCTGTCTTTAGGTGCACAGTTGTAAGATTGTTGGATTTTGACAAATGTATATAGCACCTTTGTAAATAGCACCTTTGTCAAGATATACAATATTTTCATTACTCCTAAATTTACCTGTGTGCCTCCTCTTAGTTAACTTTATTCCCTCATCTGTTTGGTGTTCACAGTGCATAGAACCTTCTCATTTACTGTCCCACAACAATTTAGCAAGGTTTTTTTCTTTTTTATGTAGACAAGAAAATTAGAAACAGAACTCCTAGGCAGAAGCTTCATTCTTTTGACTCTGTTGTCCATGCTTTTTTGACATTATATCATTTATATTTTTGGACTCATGAAGTTAATAGTGACTATTAGTAATCATGAATTTTAAACCAAGCATACTTTGATCTGTAACCACATGTGAATTTCACCAGATTCAGAAAAATAGAATGTATACTTTGAAAAAAAAATCCCATGTGCTTAATGAATTAATTCAATAAATAAGTTCTCCATGCAAAATGGAATGTGTATTAATAATGTACCTATATCTTATATCTATTTATGTATTTATATCTATCTCTGAATCTAGGTCAATTTTGGGTGTCTAATCTGTATCTTTGTTGAAATTTACATTTTTCTGTTTTCTTTGTGTATATGTTTTCTTCAGTAATTCTACTGGATGATTTATATCTTCCCCAGTGTACCACTCCTCTCCCACAGATAATCTTGATTCTCTGAACAACCAAAATACAAGATATTAAGAAAAATGTGTTTGATTCTGCTTTAGTTTATCTATAAAGGCAGATCCCAATAGGGCTCAAGGGTAAAGCTATGGGAAGCATATTTCTTACTTTTCTACCATCTAAGACATTGCAAGTTATTTAATAGAGTAATACTTATAGTTATTAAGATAAATCATCTTCTTATTTTTCGTTTATTCATTTTTTCAGGGATTAACAAGTTTTATGATTTGTCAATGAAACTTTGAACTGTTCTTAAAAGAGATTTGAAGGTATGAAATGTCTAGAAGAAGTGAAATAAACGTTTCCTTGGTTTTAGCACCAGCTGTCTTTGAGTATGTTTAGAAGTTTCAGGAGTACTTGATTCTTATAGAATAATCCTGTATATTTTAAAAGACAATGTTTCTTTGAAAATCGTTACATTTCATCATAGGAGCTAATTTTGAGTCCATGGTGAACAGTAACGATCTCCCTGACCCTAGTCTTTTTCTTGGTTTGTTTCTTTTCCTTTATTCATCTTAATGGCGTTGGCATTGCTCTAAAATGAGTACCACAAATAACAAAGAATTTTTAAACTAAACATTTATCATGGATGCATATAATATTCTTGTTTAGAATCACAAGTAATAAATGTATAAATCTAAAGAATTAAATTCATAAAAAAAACTCTAGTTATTTCCCTTCCAATTTAGACAGGGAGCAACCAAGAGAACAAAGGAAAATTTTACATAAAAGTTAATGAGACACAAATAATCCATCTCTCTTGCTGCTCAGACAAAATTTGCCATGGGATATTGAACAGAGCATTGTGTAGGGAAATGGGAAGCCAAGTTTTTCTCTTCAGTATAGAATCTTTCAAAATTTTAAACAAGATTTTTATCCATCATTCTCATTATACAGAACTGAAGGTTGAAGTCAAACAGCACAATTTGTGACAGTCTGACTGCTTTCAATGGGAATATTTAGCAGGTCTGAAACTAATTCAATGAGAATTACTCAGAAATATTTTAATTAGCTTTAGGGTTTAAATTACTTAGAAAGTAAGAAATAATTACTTGACACAAGTCAGTCTTATCATTCCTATTTTATAGATTATAAATGAAACAAGGAAAAGTTTAAAAAACATAGCCAGAGTAGAGACTCAACTGTAAAAGTCATTAATGCCTGTGTTTTACGTATTTAAATAAGATGAAGATGATTACAAGGTTGAAAATATGCATTATATATACTATATGCACACATGTATATTTAATAACTATTCTTTGTTATTTATGTATTCATTTTAGAGCAACTCCAATGCCATTATGATGAATAAAAGAAAAAAAAACAAAACAAAGCAAAGTCAAGGGTTGAGAAGATCATTACTGTTCACCATGGACTCAGAATTAACTCCTACACTAAAATATACATAATGGTTTCCAAGGGAAGCATAGACTTTTAAAATATCCAGGATTATACAATAAGAATCAAGCATTTCTGAAACTTCTAAACGTACTCAAGGACACCAAGAAAATGTTTATTTCACTTCTTTTATACATTTTATACCTTACTGTCTCTTTCAAGAACAGGTCAGTATTTCACTTACGAATTATAAAGCTTATTAATGCCTAAAAATTAATTTATATGTATATACATTATTGAATTTCTATACCAAATTTAAATAATTATCATGGCTTTAATGAGTCATAGTCCATATATCTACTGCTTCCAAATAATCTGGATGATAAAATTAATATTCAGAAGCATAACTAATGGAACTTTACAACATTGAACTCATTTTTCCTAAACTTTCTATTATTTTAACTTTCACAATAAACTGATTTATTTATAGGCAGAGTCTTAAATGCATTTTTTGGTTGTTTTTGCAGAATCTTTCCTGATTATTCTGAGAAGTACAACAGAAATGGAGCCATACATGAGAACATAGCTTTTGACTAACTGGGGATTTTTACCCAATAAACCACCATATGTTTCTTGACTTGCTTAGGTGACAGTTTCCTCACTTATGAGATTATGGACACACCAAAGATACAGTTTGAGTCATATACACATCCTGAATAAGAATACATAAAGAAATGTGTGCTAGAGAGATGACAAAAAGTTTATGACACATAAAGAAACAGATGGGCGAAGGGGCTCACAAGGTAATTGGGGTAGGGCTCCAGCCATCCCTTTCAACAATTTCAGCTGAGCACCTGCTGGGGGCTGGCACCACCCTGGACATGGTATCATTTCACCGGAGGAGCTGTTAGACAAATCGTTGGAAATTCTAACTGTATGGGACATGGAGGCATCTTGCTTTGTTTACACACAAAATCAAGACACTGGTAAGGAGCTGCACCTAAGCCAGGATGAGGAGGGTACAGACAGTCTAAAAGACATGGACTGAACACTTGATCTGTAATCTTTCTCCTTGTCCTCGGGAACCAGTCAACTGTATCTTCGTGTCCCTTACTCTCAACTTTACCAAGGACTATAACAACCAAGAGAAATAGAAAAAGGAAGAAGAGGAAAGGATCTTAGCAGAGAACTTAGAAGGGTAGAGGTAAAATAATTTTTTTATCCTCTACAACCTCTCTTAATTAACTAAATCAACAAAGACCCTGTTTTGAAAAAAGGTCACATTCACAGGTTGCAGGTGGGTGTGAATTTTGGAGGACACCATGCAACCCAGAACAGAGACTCAGAAACTGTGAGGTCAGCCTCAGTTTTCCTCATCTGTACCTCAACAGCGAGGATGTGAGGATGAAGTGAGCAGATCCAAAAAGACGACTTCGCGCCAGCTCTAGTGGTCAATGCACGTTAGTTATAACGTTGCTAAGAAGTCCTCCTCCTCATCCTCACGGACACCAGCATCTCCATCTTAATCATCCACCAGAGTTACAGGGGCCGTGAGAGACACCAGGAAGGACAGCACGTAGCCTCCACTGTCAAGGAGATTATGGTTTAGCTGTGGATGCAACCCTGACAGACCTTAAATTCCAAAGAGCTGAGCTCCATGTCACCAGGTAGAACCGTGGAGGAGCAGGCGGCCAGTGTGGGAGTGGTTTGAGTAGTCAGGACAGAAGATGCCCCACCAGGGTGAGCTTTGAAAGTATTCTCAGAAGCAATGTGGGCCCCCACGAAGCTGTGACCCTCTGCCTCAACAGGAACTCCTTCTCATTCCCTCACCGTGAGACCTGATCAGAGGCAGAGTCACAGGGCCCTTGACATCCACGTGACTCATTACCGATGGAGTCTGAACTCCTGATTCTGAGAGGCTCTCACTTCTCACTGGGAAAAGTACATTTCTGACCAAAATAACATTGCCTGCCATTTGCTGAAAAGCCTTGGAGATTTAGAGTTCATGGGTGCTCCCAGGGGAGGCAGAATCATCTGACCTCCTTTACTTACCTTAAAGGTTCAGACAAAGAACAGCAGTGACATAGCTGGGGGCTCATCCCTTCTAAATCTACAACATCAGTACAATCCTAGCTGGGATGTGAAAACCATAAAGGATGTGATTTGAATGTTTCTGGAAAACTTGAGATGTTGATGAAGTTCTTAGTAATACCAAAGACCAAGAATCAAGTTATTGTTAAAACCGTTCTTTGGAGCACTTGGTGGTTCTTGAATTGACAGCGTAAAATTGTCTTTGCTAGAGAGAGAACTTGGAAAGCCAGACAGACTGTCAGCCCAAGGTGGTACACTTCTGGAGGGTTCTGCTGAGGCAATTGGCTACCTTTCTTCTGCAGATGGCCTTGCCTTTCATGTTAGTATTATAAATAAGTTGAATCTTGTTCATCAATGAGTAAGGGCTAAGAGGCAAAATTGTTCCTTTAGTAATAGATTCCCTGGGCAAAATAATGTGATTGGCTTTTTTAAAATATGAAATGAAAGGTAAATTTATTTATGTTGATGTGTTCCCCTTTGAAGAGTACTCCAATGCACTTAGTTGGTGTAAAACACTGTATGGTCAGTGGTTGCCTAGTGATGGATTATATCCTTAAAATTTAGAAGTGAGTTGGCTGCTGGGACTTCATAACACTGGGTTCTGGGTTGATAGACCAACCTATCAAAGCAAAAAAAAAAAAAAAAAAAAAAAAAAAAAGAGAGAGAGAGAGAAGAGAAAGAAACAAAAATGCAGAATTTTTTCCTTAATAAAGAATATGACTACAGTTAAGCTATTTTGCATATTTTTGCATATTTTACCCTGTTTAGGCAAACTAAGAAAACAGTTTCAAAGTCTTTGCCCCTAGGTACTAACAGACATTTCCTGCCATCTTTTATTGCAGGATTATCAAAAGAATCCACTGTAGTTTATACTAGTTTGGCTTTTCAGACACAAAATGTATTCTGGTTGTTTGGAACAGAGTGGGCTGTGTGATTTTTTTAACCTGAAAAGTCACCCATGAAATTATATATACCCACAGAAAATAAAATCAAGCAAAGCAACATTTGACAAATTAAGTGCATAGGTGCTAGATATAAAGATATAATAGAGGTAGAAATATATATATATAGATATCTATCTAGTTATATTAGTAATAGTTACCACCATCATAACATGATATGATACCTGAAAAACCCTGCTTTAATATAGTGATTTGAATTAAGTAAGTAGCTAATTCTTTCACATTCTGTAGCATATCCTGATTTAGGAAATTAAATACAGTCGCCACATTTTGTTATTGTTTTTATTACATCATCACCTGACTTTTAGGTACCAATTACTGCATCACTCAGGATAGGGTAATATATTAGTTTGCTAGAAACTGCCCTTGAAAACTACCACAGACTTAGTGGCTTAAACAGCAGTTATTCCTTTTCTCATCATTCTGGAGGCTAGAAGTCCAAGATCAAGGTGCTGGTAGATTCAGTGTCTGGTGAGGACTCTCTTCCTGGTTTGCAGATGGCCGCCTTCTTGCTGTGTCCTCACGTGAACTTCCCTTTGTGAGCATGTATCCCTGGTGTCATCTTGGGAACCCAGTTTTCTCTTCTTATAAGGATATCACCCTTAGGGCTCGTTTTAACTTACTCACCTCTTTAAAAGCTTAATATCCAAATATAGTCACATTCTGAGATACTGGGGGTTAGGGCTTCAACATTTAAATTGTGGGAAACAGAATTCAGCCCCTAACAACTAGGTTATGTTGAGGTAATAGACAACACCTGAGTCTTAGTGACTTAACGTACATCAGCAATGTTTTTCTGGGAAGGGCCAGATGACAAATACTTTACTTTTTGTGGGCCAAGTAGTTACCACAACTACTCAACTCAGGCGTTTTAGTGTGAAAGCAGCCATAGACAGTATGTAATCCAAGGAGTGTGACTGTTGACAGAAACACATGATGAGCTAGATTGGACCCATGGGCTGTAGTTGCCAACCCTCAAGGGAGACAGCAGAGGTTCATTTTCCACTCATGCTGCAGATATATAAATATATCATGGCTCAGTAGAACCAGTGGAAAGTAGAAATGGTTAGTAAATGACACTGATAACTCCACAGTTACTGTTTGTCTAAAAATGTTGGTGTTTCTGTAATCGAGTATCACCAGATATTTGTAGAAATATTAAGAATCCCCTCTTCTTAGGTGGGATGTAAATTCCACAAGGGTAGGTGCAATGTGGTGTTTATTTTGATATCCTCGTCATCTCAGCAAGTGTGTTGCATGTAGTAGATTCTCAGTAAATATTTGGTAACTGCGAAAATAAATGAGTATTTAAATAGACTGGAGAAAACCTTATTCCACTGAAAAGCCACTGCATTGAATTCATTGCAGAAAATGTTAGCTGAGGAATTAGCTTCTGAATATAGAAAAATTGATTTAAATTTTTATTCACTGGTAAGGAAGATTCTAAATATCTTGACAGAAGAATTTCTAGTTTTCCATTTTACCTTTTATATATTTATTTTCTTATTTTAGATGTATTTTAAGTGTTTTTTTTTCCTTCATATGTTTCAAAAAGAGTTTAGATAAAGCCTTTCCAGTAACTCTTATTGACTACTCTTTAGAAAGAAGACATCAGGATATCTTAAAACATATCATATATATGTAACCATTAAAAATATTAAAACATTCATTTCATATTCTTGATCAATGAACCTAATGATAATCCAGGGAGTAATGTATTCTTTTCTTCTTTAATCATACTATTTGTTATTTTAATTAATTCTTAGTTACATCATCTTATTTTAACCCTAGTATAATTTATTGAAATTGATATACTATTTATCTTTCCTTAAAACCCAAAACCTTATCTCTGGCATAAGTACAATTCCAGAACTGCTGGCCAAATTTCTCCCCTTTGGCCTCATCAGCTCTTAGCCTGTTAAAATCTGTTTCCTTATCTTTTTTTTTTTTTAATTGAAGTATAGTCAGTTTACAATGTTATGTTAATTTCTGGTGTACAGCATAGTGATTCAGCCATATCTATGTGTGTGTGTGTGTGTGTGTGTGTGTGTGTGTGTAATATACATATACATACACATATACACATATTCCTTTTCAGATTCTTTTTCATTATAGGCTATTACAAGATATTGAATATAGTTCCCTGTGCTATACAGCAGGGCTTTGTTGTTTATCTATTTATGTATAGTAATTAGTATCTGTAAATCCTGAACTCCCAATTTATCCTTGCACCCCTTCTATCCCCGTGGTAATCATAAGTTTGTTTTCTATGTCTGTGAGCCTGTTTATGTTTTGTAAATAAATCTGTCTCATTTTTTTAGATTCCACATATAAGTGATATCATATGGTATTTTTTTCTCTTTCTGGCTTAACTTCACTTAGTATGATAATCTTCAGGTCCAACCACGTTGCTGTAAATGACATTATTTTGTTCTTTTTTATGGCTGAGTAGTATTCCATTGTATAAATATACTGCAACTTCTTTATGCAGTTATCTGTTGATGGATATTTAGTTTGCTTCCATGTCTTGGCTACCACTGACACCAGTTTTCTGATCAACAAGATGAAGGAATTTTTTTTTCTTTTTAGTTATTATATTTAGCTTCTTAAGGTCCAAAATCACTTAAACTTTTCTGTGTCTGTGAAAGGAACAGTGTACACAATGTGTGTGCAAGTAATTTGGCAGCAGTGGTCTCTTGCACTGGACTGGTCACCAGGACTGAATGTCCTGATGCTGCTGTTTAAGGAAATGGTCCCTTCTTTACCTTCTCAGGGGCACTGCACTTGAAAAAATCGTAATCGTGCAGGTCATCTTCATGGTTCATTGTGAAACAGTTTTTTCCCCCAAAACTTTATAGAGTAATCCCAAGTTCTTTTTAAAGAGAAGAGAGACTCTTATCAAGGACCTTGACTTGTTGCTAAAATTAATTATAATTTAAAATCACCTAATGAATATGATTAGTCTTTGAAACTTACAAATACCACAAACATGACAAACTCAAAAACTCACTTCTTATTCAAATTGCAGTCTCAGTGATTTTTAATAACAAAAATTACATTTTGAAAGAGATGAATATAAAATCATATAGACTTTAGGAAAAATGTCATATTTATCACATTTCTGTCTTGTTTGGGTCTAGTCTTTTTGGAGACATGCATATGACTCTTCCATTTGATTAAATTGAATACAATAGCAAATCACTGGCTGTCACACATTTCTCTAGATCTGTATTAAATACTATGAGATATGCAAGCATGAATGAGATGTTACATTACCTTTGCCCTCATGGCCTTGCAGCACATTTGTCATCAAGAACCTTCACTCTCTTCTAGTCTAACTATGCAATGACAAATAAAGTTGAAAGTTAACAATTGCTGGGATAGATTAAGTTTGAATATTTTCCAAATGTCCACTAAATTTTTGTTCTTTGATTGGATTTTTGCTTTGATTGGACCATTTATAGCTCATCAATATGGTGAACCAAAATAAGGCCATAAATCTGGCTTTCTGTAAACCTGAGGTTGACAAACACTTTCTTTCATGGGCCAAATAATACATATTTTAGATTCTGCAAGTCCTGTGATCTCAGTCACAACTACTGAACCTTCATGTCATGTGAAGGAGCACAGACCATATGTAAGCAAATGAGTATGGCTATAAATAAAACAAAATATTTATTTACAAAAAATGGTGGTGGGTCAGATTTGACCATGGGTGATAGCTTCCTAACTTTTTGCTGTAGACCTGTGCTGTTTAGTAAGGTAGCCTTTAGACAAGGCTATTTGTATTTAAATTAAATACAAATAACTAACATTAATCATTCAGTTCCTCAGTCATACCAGCCATATTTCAACTGCTCGAAAGTCACACATGACTAGTGAGTCCCATATTGAGTGGTGCCTTAGAATGTTTCCATCAACAGGGAACTTTCCGTTGGACTGCTCTGTGGTCTAGACCAACTTAGTTGAGCTTATTGGGCAGGCTTTACATTACGCACTCAATTCCTAAACTAATCCTGACCTCAGCAGAAAACATTACCCACAGCCGTGGTTGTCCATCTTGCAGATCCTTGGATTAAAGTTGCTGTCATTAAATCAGTATTTAGGGAATGAATTCTAAATCAGTCTATGGCTTTAGAATAATCATCTTTTACACTTCTCACTACATGCCTGAGTGTTTTCTTTAGTTCTTAAGCCAATATGGAGGATTTAATGACCATAAAATCTCCCCAATGTGCTTGGTCAGACATTATGTTTAGCTCTTCTAAGTCTTTTTGTTTCAGAGACTAGGCAATGTCATTCCCCAACTACTGTCAATGACCCTGATTCACAGTGATGTTTGCTTGAGTTGGAATGTTACTGCATCCCCACGAATGACTCCCATGGCTCTTCTTCTGAATTGGACTCCCTTTTACACTGATTTTTGCCAAAACTATGTCAGAATAATGAAACTTCTTTCTGGTTCCAAAAAACATGCCAAGAGTCTAGACATCCAAATGAATGCTGCCCAAGCCAAAATGGTCAGCCTGGAAGCTTTGCCTTTGTTCCAGTGATGCGCCATGACTTTAAACATTTTGGAAGGAGTCTGTGAGAATTGTCTTCACAGCTAGAACAACTTAGAATTTAGAAAGTATTTATTTCAGCATTTGCCATGTGCCCTGCACTGAGATATCACACAAAGCTTTCAGACTTGAGAAAGAAGGAGTTTTTATCCTTAACATGCTCACAGAATAGGGCTAGTATGCACATATTGCCAAAACCATCTGCAGTGGAGCACTACATTTTGGCAATAGTATAAAAGAAACTCAGAGTGATCTGTTGACCAGGAAGACGACAAGCCCTTAACATATACTTTGGTATGTATTACAATGTGAAGTGTGATTACAGTATCAGTGCTTTTGTGCCTCTGAAAATAATTCTGCAAATATGCTATAATGTGACAGTTGCACCACTGACCTACAAGCATAGGCATTCCAAATAACCACACTGAGAGACAAGGCTAGTTTACAGTATAACTTTTATAATATGTGAATCCTGACTCTAACATATAAAGCGATAAAATTTATCGCCTTGTTACTCTCTGAATATTTAGCTATCAGTCAACTGGCAATATTGTTTTAAAATTATCTTCAGTAAGTCACAAGCTATGGGATTTTTCAAAAAGACTAAATAATTACTGGAATGATTGAACAGTACAAGGAAAGGCAGTATACACACACACACACACGCACGCACGCACACATTGGAAGAGAATGGGAGGCAGGTAGAGGCCAGGGATTGAATAGCTTCAAGGGATTCCCAAAATACTCATTTATTTACTATGTCCCGGGCAGGTTAAAATTAATGATTTTTTAAAAATTGCTATATCTTAATTCCATGCATGGCATTATGCAGAATTTGTTTATGTCTTCTAACAGAACCTGTTTTAGGCAATCTTATTTCTAAAAAATAACTTAATAACCAATACAGAATAAAAGTATGAAGAATAAGAAGGGCATATGCTGAGGTATGAAGAACAAGGTCATGGTTTAGAAAGAAAACAAGCAGGTTAGGATGGGATGAAATGTCCCACTTGTATATGCATATTTCATATGTTTAAGTTACGTTTTGTTCCTCACTATATAACTATGCTCTACCATTCTTTGCAAAAGAAAACATTTGAAGTATAAATGGGTTTTAAAGGTGTAATATTTGTGAATATCTTTCTAAATTTACAAGAAAAAGGCAAACATTGGAATTAAAAAGGGCAAAGGATGTGAATAAGCATGTCAGAAAGAGAAATTTCAGATGGTTAATCCAAAAATAAAATACAGAGGCTTAAACCACTAATCCTCAAGGAAGTGGGGAGAACAGAAGACCGCCATCTTTGTTGCTGTTGTTCATCCGATGTTTGATAACATTGGGTGCTGGCAGGTGTGTGGTAAACTCAACACACTCACACAGATACTGCCCAACAAACTTGCACTTACTTCACATTGGGAAGGGGATACATCAAAAGTCATCTTTATCTTTAGAATTTCCTTGCTGCGTTTTTTTTCCTTCCAAGCATCCAGTCTGGGAATCACAGCTATGTGAGTGGTAGAGTGTTCCCAATCAACTTTTGAGCTACATGATACTTTCCAGGAAACTCGTTGCTTGTCTTTTGGAATCTATACAAGATCTAATCTCTCCCACCTGCTTGTGCAGCATCTTAGATCTCTAGGCAATCCTTTCTTCTTTCAAAAGAAAGTACTTGGGTAATATTTATTTAAATTCAAAAAGTGCTTATGTTTGAAACTACCTAAATATTAAATAGCTAGAAGTCAGAACCACAGAATTATTTGCTTAATTACTTAAGTTATTATAATGTTTATAAATGTTATTAAAATGAAGCTGAATAAACAATGACTCCCAAACAGTGATTAATTTAAAGTCTATTAATCATGATTTCAGTGAGACACCGTCCTTAATTAAGATCAGCTAGGTAATGTTTCACTGTCTGTTACTGTCACAACCACAGAAAGGCTACAGTGAACGTTTGTAATTTACTTAGAATTTTAACATTGCTGTCAGTATAGGATGTGTAATTTTTTGGGTATTAATTCATGGAAACAATTCAGTTATGGGGATTTTACTACCAGGATGTGTAATTAGTAGTACAAATACCGCATTTTCTTTCACCCTTTCCTTTTTTAGCAGAAAATAAGCTTCAGAGATTATTTAAAAAACTGACCAATTAGTAGAGCTTTGGTTCTTCATATACAACGCTTCAGATAATTGCCCACTCAATCTCCGAAATCTTCCCCTTTTCAATTTTCTTTAAATTATTTTGATTAAATTGAGAAGAAAACCTCAATGGATATAGTCACGGTTCGTAGCCGATTGCTAACAGCAGCTTGCTAAATTGCTCAGTAACTGGGTGCAGCTAAAATCCCAAACTCATGAATCCAAATTTCTTGAATCAGAATCCCTCTAAAGGGTCATGTAAAATTTAGATCAAACATTAGAAAGTGTGCAAATACAATAAGCTACCCTTATTTACATTGTTCGATCTGAAGTAGTTACTGTAGGGGGCATCAAAGGAAAAGAGAAAACTTATACATAGCAGGCATTGAAATATTTGTTGATTTGAAATCTAAGTTGGCTTCTTAATTTTGCTTAGTGGTAATGGCAACTTAAAGCAAAACTATTTTTTAAGGAGAATTTTCAAACAATGTATCATCAACTGCCTACACCTTATTAAATAGACTTGACTTAGAGTGATTCCACTGGCACACTATTGAGTTAAAACGTATATGTCAATTCTCACAGTACTGAGCATCATCTTTGGTAAACAAACAAGGCAGAAGACAATTCAAGACCTGTACCAAGCTCAGAGCAGTATGGACAGTGTTTCTTGGGGAAACACAGGGAGAAAAAGCAGTAAGTGTTGCATGGTTACTCCATCTGTAATAGCTTGAGCCACTGCAGAGATCTAAATGGGTCATACGTTAAGAATTCAGAAAAGAGGGATCAGGACAGAGTTCAGTAGTAGAGTAAATACTTAGCATGTGCAAGGTTCTGGGTTCAATCCCCAGCACCTCCATAGCAAACAAACAAACAAAAAGAATTCAAAAAAGAAACTCAAGTCTTTGTGCTAACCTTCGATAAGCTGCGTGCCTGGGGACACCCTGGTCCCTACCCTGCCATGGTCAGGAACAGAGGTCTAAGCCCAAGCCCTCCTCTTGGGCAAGCTGGCATGCCAAGGATTTGCATGTCGCAGGAAGAGCCAGCATGATCCCTGAAGTTCAGATGCAGTGGCTTCCCAGCCCATCCCAGCTCTGCCCAGCCCTGGGCGATCACAAATGAGTGGTGACCAATCACATCCAGGAGAGGAGAGTAGGGAGAAGTGAAGGAAGAGAGGATCTCAAACAGAGAAATGACAGCTCTGAGCAGGACGCTGGGAATCAATGAGTGTTCAGACCTGGACTGGACCACGAGCCCAGCGCGGGCTCAGGAGGGCTGCTTCAGAGTTCTCAGAAAAATTACCAATGAGTCAAACGTGTCCTTTATTCTTTGCTTTCTCCCTCACCACATCCTATCCCCAGGCCTCTTTCCCCAGCCTCGATAAGCATCCAGTGTTGTACATAGATGTTCCCATCTTTAACTTGTCCCACAGTGCAGACAACATCCACTCAAAGCCCATTTCCATTCCTAGATAACATTCTTACTCCTTCTGTATAATTCCAGAAACAGATTATGTGCCAGGTACTCTGCTAGATGCCAGGGAGACAAAGGTAAATAAGAATTGGGCTCATCCTTCAAAGAACTTAAGTTTGCGGGCAGAAACGTACGTGGTTACAGAACATCAGTTTTAGGCAATGTAATGAGGAGATTGGGATAATTCATGTTAAGGTATAATTCATGTTAAGGAGGAAATCAGTCTAGCGCATCAGGCTTATAGGGTATTTATAGGTTGAGAAAGTCTGATAATTCAAATTATTTTTTGTTGAGTGAGAAAGAGATGTTAAAATCTTAGAGTGAATTTTTAAACAGTGCAGTGTAATTCAGCCACTTTCTAAAAAGACCATACCCTAATCATACTAATGGTAAGCCTTGAAGACTAATTTATCATGTACACAAGAAGCAAAGTGTCTTGATTGAAAGGAATTCAAACACATTAAAGTACCCAGGCCATGGGCAGCCTTATTGCACTCATGACTGATGAGATAATTCTCAGTGTAAAGTAATGTCTTCTTCCACAGAGATTCTTAGGGAATTCTCATACAAACACTGCCTTAATAAGCCTGTCCTTTATTCAAAGCAGAAAAGAGTTAAATGAGTAGTTATATTTATCTCTAGGATTCCCATTCTACTTTTGTGTCTCCATCCAAGCATCCAGCCTAGTAACATGAGCTATATGAGTGAAAAGAGATCTCCAGTCAACTTTCTGGTTACTTGGTTCTCTTAAGGAAACTCAATGCTTATCAGGGGGGACCCTGAGACAATCCCATTTAAATTCCAGTGACTGGTTCTTCTATCATCTTAGGCAGTTTAGTAAGGATGAGAACCCCAGTAACTGCAAAGGAAGCCTTTCCCAATGTTTCTAAGGGTGTCTGGGGTCTCACAAAGGAGTCAGGCAGGTCCCTGCAGGATATTGTTTTGTCTGCTGGGCTTCCCATCCCTTCCACGAGCCACTTAGCTTGCACTGGGGTTCTTCATATGTGCCTTTGAGCAACACCAGTGACACCCTAGAGGAGCTCCCACAATGTCATCCTGGTGCCATTTTCTACACCAAAGTGGGGGAAATGTTCAGTAACCTCCAGCCTAGAGACAGTTTATCATATAGAGACCAAATATGAACATTTTTTGAAAGGGGAAGGGGCCCTTTCCCTTTCAAAAACAGGGACCAATAAAGCAAGACTATGACTACCAGGGTAATTTGAAATAGAAGTCATAATGCTGCTAGAATCGTGGCCTCCCTACTGACCTTGAGTGTATTGAACAGAGTAGTGCGAGAAACAGAATACCTTACCCATCAAGATAAGTTTCAGTCATTTCAATTCAAAAAGGTTTCTTTGATTTTCAAGTAGTACTTTTAAGGTGTACATTTTTTTTTTAAAGAAATAGTGAGGACTTTATCAGATCTCACACGGTTAAATGATTTGTACGAAGGAACGTAGCCAGAGTGTGCAAAACTGACTTAAATCCAAGTCCTTCATTTGGAGCTTGGTGCTTATTTCACATAGTGTAGTTGAAGCACTTGGCTACTCTTGTGAACTGAGAGTTCTTTATGGTAATCAGTTATTATTAAATTCTAGTAAGTACAATCTGTCTCTGGTTCAAAAATACACAATTTTAGAGTCATTACTCATAGATTGCTCTAATTTTTACCTAAAATTATTAGGAGGAGCTATTTAGTTTTATACTTTTTAACAGTTAATTTGATATAAAAGCATGTTTTACAATGATATTTTCCCTTGAAAAGGAATTTATTTTAGAAAACTGAACACGTTACCGACATCAATGTACACAGTTTAATAAATAATTAGTTAATATGCTTCAAAATGACTTCCAAATTTCTTCTTGTTAGAACAGAAGTGGTGACTAATTTAGTTCCTGTTGCTATGGGTTAGCCCCTTTATTTATTCACTTACTGAAATTCACTTTCAATTGTTTTAGTTTCCTTAAAAAAATAAACATGGTCTTATGAAGTCTAATGGGATATCGACTACTATTTCCTGAATCTAGCTTCTGATGACAAGGTGTTGATTACTGTTCATTGAATAATTCTTAGATAATTCTGCCCCACATCTACCTAAAATCACTCCTATGATAGCTCATAAAATTTTCATTTTTAATTATCAGTAATAGTACTCAAGAGAAAGTATGGTTCTATTTTTTTTTTTTAATAGAAAATGACAGCATGCAAAGGCATTTAATATCTCTAAGAGATGCTGTTAACTTCAGGGTTGTTCAGTAGTTTCCATTGTTAGAATACGTTCTCTGGGAATCACAGGATGAAGAGTTCATGGATAAGAAATGTTACTAACATCAAATGGAATAAATTATTTCCTAAGTTACAATGATCTGATATAAACAATGACCTAACAAAAGTTTTCTTCTAAACTTGAGGTCATTTGACTTGGTCAGGCTGCAGTATCCCTCCATATTCAGGGATATTTTGTTTCCCATGGTTCTGGTGCCTCTAATATATCCTTATATGTCCAAGTGCTTTGCCACAAACCCAACCATCTTGTTGTCCACCCAGGGGGCCTAGCTAAAGAGCTTGTAGCTTTCAGTTTCATTGAATTACATTGTTATGCGTTCTCAGAAAAGAAACAAAGCTAATCCTCATTGATAGATTTTTCCCTGTTCTTGCTGATACAGTATTTTGGTCTATGATACAAGTGTGAGTGTAACATGTAATAACCACAAATTCATATAATTATAAAATACTTTTAATTTTGGAAGTTAGTAAATTGAAGTAACATTTGAAATTGTTAGTAAATGTAACATTTGAAATTTAAGTAACATTTGAAATTGTGAGGGAAGTATCTGTAGTTTAAATAAACTAGTGAAATAAAAAAGTTTTCATTTATGTTTCTATTAGAATATAGATTATTTTATGAACATTCTTTTCTAATTTATATTGTATTCTATTCTATATCTATACTGATCGCTGACACTGTATTGTAAACTTTAGTTTAATTTTGGAGGAAAAATTTTTAAAGTATTTTATCATTACATTTTTTGCCCCAAATGAAACTTCTTAATTTCAGACAATTTGAGAAATGGCCTAGAAATCAAATTCCTCTTCCCAGATTTCACTATTCACTGAAGGAGATTATTGTAATCTTCCTCTGAAGAAATTACCTTCTGCAAAATTACTCTTAGCTTGTGAAATGGAAATGAAAGACTCTACTAATAATATTATCAATATTCAAAATCTTAGATTGGTTCTTAAATATAATAGATTTCAATTACTGTTTTAATTGATAAAAATGCATCTAATTTGAAGAAAAAAATTCTTTCCGGATTTCTCTATAGCATACAATTTCTATGGAGAGACATTAGCAAATACTATTATAATATAGCATTTTAATCCCTAATCCCATGAAACATGCTTCTGCACTAAGAAAAATTTTAACATTCCTAATAGTTCACTTCATGGAGATTATACTGTATCATGCTTATAACATTTACCTTCAAGATGTTCTTATTTATAGATGAAATGCAACATGAAATTTTTAATTTTCTTAGCAGAAACAGGAAACAGCCAAACATTATTCAACGTACAACTGTTTTCTGTTCATTTCCTGCATTCTTTGTTTCCTTCCCTTATTTTCTGCTTTATTTGATTTTAAGTGAACATTTTGCATGATTCAATTTTGTCTCCTTTCTTAGCATATCAGTTATATCTAAAAAAAAAAAAAAAACTTAGTGACTGACCTAAGCTTTATCATATACACTTTTAACCTAACTTCACCTTCACATAACACTATACCACTTCAAAAGTAGTACAAGTGTCTTAAAGCAGAATATTCTGAATTCTGTTCCCCTTTTTCTTGTGATGTTGCTGTCATAAATTTTATTTAACCATAGGCAATGACCATCTAATACATTGTTACTACTATTACTTTCAAAAGAATTATGTTTTGATCAATTAAGAATAAAATTAAGACATTTTAGTTAGTCTTAATTTATTCCTTCTCTGGTGCTCTTTTTTTTTTTTTTACATAGATCTAAGTTTATGATATATATTATTTTTCTTTTGCCTGGATTATTTTAATACTTTCTTCAGCATAAGTTCCTGGTGGTGAATTTCCTTTGTTTTTGTCTAAGAAAGTTTCATTCCTTCTTCACTCTTGAAGGATAATTTTGCTGGATACGCAACATTAGGTGAGTGTTTTTTCTTTTTTTCAAAATTTAAATGACACTTTATACTCTTCCTGCTTGAATGGTTTTTGATGAGGAGCTTCCCTTAATTCTTATCCATGCTCCCATGTAGATCCGGAGTTCTTTCTTTGGTTTCTTTAAAGACATTCTTTTTGTCTTCAATTTTCTAAAGTTTGAGTATGATATGCTGATATGCCCAGTGCTTTTCCCTTTCCTTATAGTTATCCTGTTTAGTGTTTTCCGAGATTCCTGAATCTGTGATTTGGTATCTGCCATTTATTTTGAAAATTTCTCAATTAATATTGCCTCAAATATTACTTCTGCTCTCTATTCTTCTCTGGTATTTCAGTTAAGTGTATGTTATGCCATTTAAAATTCTCCAAACTTCTTGGATTTTCTGTTTTTTAAATGTTTTCCTGTTTGCATTTTAGTTTGAAAATTTCTGTTGATCTATCTTCCATCACATTGATTCTTCCCTTGGCTGTGTCTAATCTACCTGTTGGTTAGCCTCTAAATCATTCTTCATTCCTGTTACAGTGTTTTTGAATTCTAGCATTTCCTCTTGATTCTTTCCTTGAGTTTATCTTCTTACATTACCAGTCAGTTCTTTCATGTTGCCTGCTTTCCTCTTTAGAGCAATTAACATATTAAACATAGTTCATTTGAATTCAGTTCTTTAATAATTCCAACACTTGTGTCACATCTGAGTCAAATTCTGACACTTGCTTTTCTCTTCAGGCTGGGTTTTTCCTCGTGTTTTGACACGCCTTGTGATTTTCTGTTGAAAGCTGGACATGTATCAGGAGGTAGGAACTGCAGCATGAAGATTTGGGTTGCTCTGGCTAGGTACTGAGCTCTGTTTAATGTTTGCTATTGGTGTAAGAGGCTTTACATCCTTCTAGGGTCTTTGTTTGTATCTCCTTTCTTGATTTTGTGCTTTCCTAAGTACTTCCCTCAGAGATGAGTCTCTGCAACTTTTTCAGTTTAATCCACTTATTATACAGGAGCCTTGCTGATGTGGTCATGGAGTATGAAGACAGAGAATGTTCTGTAGTTTTCCAATTAAATCTCAGTGTTTTAGTGCACCTGTGTCTTGGAGCTAGTTGTGACCTTGATAAGGGTCCTCCAGTAACATAGCTCTTTTTCCATTGCCCTCTATTCTTTTCCCAGCAGATCATTTAAAGACTGTATCAGGAAAGGGCACAGCATACCATGTCTTCTACTATATCACTCAAGGCAGCCACAGGGACTATCCAGATTTAATAAAATGAAGACCAAAAAATCAACAACAGCTTTTAGTTGGGGGTCAAATTGCAGCATGTGAGATACGACATATAATAAGCCATAGTTATCAGTTTCTATTGCTGTATAAAAATTGACCCCCAAACTTAGAAGCTCCAAAACCAGTCTCATGAATTCATGGGAGCAGGCAGTTCTTTCTTGGGGTCTTTCCGGCAGTCACAGTTAGGTGGTACATGAGACTTCAGTCCACTGAATTCTCAACTAGTCTAGACGTCCAAGGTCGCACACTCACATGAGTGATGGTTGATGCTGGTTGTTTGCTGGGAGCTCAGCTTGGACCACTCACTTGCACAGCTACACCTGGCAGGTCCATGTGGCTTGGGTCTCCTGACTTGCCAGCTGGATTCTGAGGTGCATCCTGAGAGTGAGTGTTCCAAGAGAGTCAGCTGATAACTGTGAGGCTTTTTATGACTTTGCCTTAGATGTCCCAGAACGTTATTTCATTTGTATTCTGTTGGTTAACGAAGTCAAGTCAGTCAGCCTAGATCCAAGAGGAGGAGAATCAGGACTCTCGATGACAGTGAGGAAGACCCTCTGGGATGGGAGTACCTCTTGTGGTTGTCTTTGGAAAATATAATCTACCATTTACCTTTTGCTCTTTTGTTTGTTTGTTTTGGTTGTTGGATCTCTCTATTTGCTTCATAGGAAGTCTTGCATTTTTCTTGTTATCCGTTGTTTCAGAACCATTCTAAAAGCTCAATGACAAAATAATAATTTATTATTATCTTTTATGGTTCTGAGGCCATCAAATGATGGTCTCAGCTGGGTAGTCTTTGTATGGTGCCTCTCCTGTGCTGGCAGTCAGATAACAATGGGACTGCAGTCAGCTGAGTGCTTCTTTGTTCACAGAACCCCTGTGGGATAGTCAAGCATCTCTCTTTCCATTGTCTCTGGGTGTGGCCAGTAACTTTCATGGCCTCAGGGCTCCAAATGATCAAGGAAGAAACTGCAGATCTTTTAAAAGAAAGGCCTGGATGAACATAGCATCACTTTTGCTTAACTCTAGCGTCAAAGCAATCACTGGTAAGTTCAAAGTCAAGGAGAGGGGAAATAGACTATATCTCTGGAAGGAAGGAGTGTTAAATGTACAGCCATCTTTAACCTGACTTATTCGTGAAGGAACTAGTCCTTTCCCTGTTGTATGTGTTGCAAGTGATTGTCCCAGTTTGTTTTTGTCATTATGCTTTTGTACTCAACACATTAAAGGAAAACAACAACTCTATTTTCAAGTCTGACATAACTTCATAGATGGAAAACTTAAAATATTTGTTAAGTCAATGACTAATAACGTTCATTTTAAACGAGCCATTATGTGCACATGTGTAATCTATCTACACAAGAATTGATGTGCAAGAACACAGGTTTAGACACACACCTACATACATAAACAGATGTAATCTCTGATGTTAGTAACATTCCACATACTGAATTCATCAGTGGAGATGTTCTTATATGGTGTCTCTGATGAGAAAACCATCTGAAGTGCTTTGAAGGTCAATAAATTCTGACCTCAGCATGTGAAATGGTAATTAACGTGATGTAGATGAATGTTGCTTTTGGAACGGCTATTACTGCAAGGAGAAGCATTGAACTTTTCAATGTCCATAAATATTTACCAGACAACATAAAATTGTAGAATATGAAACCAAATGTTTACAGAACATCACATTTTTAATTTATTAATCTATAGTGAGAACAAAGAAGCCCCCACATGTGGGTAATGTATCACTTATTGAAGAATCATAGAAATAATATCGCCATGTTTTTTTCAAGACTTTTAACTTTTATTTAAAATGATAGTTTATCATGTTTGGTATAGTCATAAAAAAAGGAAACATTTTGTTAATTAGAAACACAGAATGCTATAATTAACTAATAAATATGATAAGAATACACTAAGTAGGGGGAGGGTAGAGCTTGTGGTTGGCATGCACGAGGTCCTGGGTTCAATCCCCAGTACCTCCATTAAAAAAATAAAGAAGTAAAAAATAAATAACTCTTCTCAGAAAAAATAAAGAATACATTAAGTGCAAGAGGATTTGAGAAGGGGTAGCACTCATGATAAACGTTTGAAGTCTGTTTTGTCACAAAGGAATACGTTGGAAAATCCTGAATATATTACCTGCCCATGTAGGCAATAAATAAGATGCACGTCTTATACAAAAATAAGTTTTCTTTCAAGAAAGGTGTGTTTTCACCTGACGTATTTAAATTAATTTTCTTTACAGAGCGTGCTATCTGTTATTCTGACATGTTGTATGTGACAGGGCTTTCCGGATGCCTCTGCATGCCCCAATGAGCACTCTTTCCATTACCCACAAAATCAAAATTTAGAATACATCACCCACACTATTAAAGATGCCTTTCTTGAAAGTCAGTCTTTTGAAGAGTAGTCACCAATGGAACTTTTTTTGATGTAAAAAGGACTGGAAGAATATTTTATTCTATTTACTCAGATACTTTTTCTTTTCACAGAGATATTTCATCCTTGATACTCAAAAGTTTGGGGTTGAGGGGCTAACCAAGCCAGCTTGCTGGCTTCCTTTTGGAATAGAATTTATTTGTGTTTTATTTTTACACATAAGTATTCTGTGGCTTTTAAGTGAATTTCTACTTTTCAAAAGCCGGCAGTAATATCTGCTAGAGCAGACCATGTGCAAAATCTAAAACCTAAAAACCCAGCAGAAATGTGTATGCATATTGACCCAAAATCCTGCATTGTAATGTTCATCACAGCAGTATTTGTGTTAGTCCCAAACTGTAAGCTGCCCAAATGCCTCTCAGGAGGGAAATAGGTAAACGGTATGAATGATTCACGCAAACACAAGTGTCGAGTGGAAGGAGTCAGACACAGGGCACTGCGCGCTGTGTGAGTCCAATCAAATAACCTGCGAACCAGGTGAAACTAACCCACGCTGTTCGAAGTAGAGACCGTGGTTACTCTCGTTGGGTGGTGACTGGAGGGGGCATTAGAGAGACTTCTGATTCCTAGTGCCGTAATCAAGCTAGTAGAGCCTCACATGGATGTGCTCAGTTTCTGAAAAAAATTAAGCTTACGGACTTATGGGCACGGTTCTGTACATATATTCTAATTCAGTAAGTTTTCACGGTGCTGCCAGTCAGCTGGAAAATCAGACTGGTACACTTAGAATCTCGTTACTGGGGCTACTTTCCTATAATTGGCGTAATTGACTTGTCACAACGCTTAGGAAGTGAATGCTATTTTGTCAACAGTGGAAATAAAAAGGAATCACATTTTCTTGTACAAATCAAGACCAAAACAGTACAATACCAATGTGCATTTGTGGTATTTTCCAGGTTATAGAGTTATCTGAAGATACATCATTTGACTTTCTCCTCATTCTTGCATTCTGTTACACTACACAGAGCCTCGTCCTATCTTGGGAAACAAAACAAAACAAAAATGTCTGTTTATGAAGCTGCTATTTCTAGGGTATAACTTAAAATCATAGAAAAAAATTTAACATGAAAATTTTGATAAATTTACAGACAATTGGCAGAGGTATTGGTGTTCAACGTCGTATGAACTTTTCGAGGTTTCGTCTGATAATTATGGCAGTATTTTAAGGTCCCTTTGCGTGGGGCTAGAGTTATTTCCCACTATTTGTAATTTTGAATTAAAAAAAAAAAGTTTTCTAGGCTTTAGAATGAATGAACAGAGTGTATTTGGAGAAATCGTCTCTGTATTTATTCATATGTGCTGATAATCATGACCTCTAATTAGGTGCTTCATAAACATTCTGGACATACCCCCAGCTAATTAAATTGTAAAGAGCAACCTATCCTGTTGCTGTAATGAGAAATCATGTTGGCTTCACCAGGAAACAGAAGGATGAATTTATGTGACTTAAGCCTTGATTCTGTCACACCTCTTTGTCTTCCCCGAGTATCCGCAGCTGTAATCACGGAGGCAATAAATACCTGAACTTAAAACGCACGCTTGCAATATGGTTTCAGCTTTATTTAGCCTCAGTTGCTGATTCCATTCGACCGATCATCCTTCTTGAAAATGAAGACTCACAAACACTTCTTGCAACTTTCTTGTGTTTTCCAAACGCAAAAGCCCTGTTTTGCTTTTATGATTCAGAGAATGCATGAAAAATAGCACTTACCTCGTCTTTACTACTTTCTAAATATCAGATGATATTATTACTATCTTCATCGGGGTAAATAAATAAGATACATAAAATATCAGGTGCTTAACAAATGCTTGGTGAATGAAAGGGTGGTTGCAAGTTGTTCTAAAATATTCTCTAGTTTTATCTGTAAGGAGCAGAAGTTACGTCTGGTCTAGGAAATGTATTCTGAACAATTTTATAGTGATTGTTTCTATTATTAAAAATGATTTTTTTCCCATTCTTCAATTTCAGAAACATTTCCCATTACTCTTCTAAAAACCATACGTTTTGTTTTACAATATTTTTTACTGCAAAGATACCCCATACACCTCAAGCCACTTTCCCCTATTGCTAACATTTAACGTGACTCTGATCCATTTCTCACAATTAATGACTAATATGAATAAGTGATTGTTAATGAAAACCCATATTTTGTTCAGATTTCATTAAATTTCCTTAATTACATTTCTGTTTCAGCATCCCGTTAGGGTGCCACATCACAGTTACTCATTGTACCTGCTAAGGCGCCTCTTGGCTGAGACAGTGTCTCAGAATTTTTCGCTTTGGATGACCTGGGCAGTTCCAGGAGCACAGTTCAGGCATTTGGTAAAATATCCCTCAACGTGGGTTTGCTCAATTTTTTTTTCTTGGTTGGACCGAGATTATGGTATTTTAGGAAGAAGATCACAGAGGCAAAATACCGTTTTCATCACATCACCTCAAAGGTATGGACTGTGAATTATCACGGTTGATGTTAACCATGATTACCTGGCGAAGGTAACGTTTATCGTATCTTCGCTGTAAAGTTACCTTTCCCCTCTTCCCATGCTGTCTTCTTTGGAAGCAAGTTACTCTGTGGCCCACACTTAAGAAGTAGGAGAATGTGCTTCATCTCCTTGAAAGACGATTTTCACATAAGTTATTTGAAGTTTTTCTACACAGATTTTTCTCCTCTTCTTTATTTACTTATTTATTCAATCCTTTATTTATGCCAGCATAGATATTAATTTTGTTCCTTTGTCCATGTACTTCAGAGTAATATACAGTCATATGTTTACTATTGTTGTTGTTATTATTATTATTATTAATCAAATTGTTCTATTTGTGACCACTGGAGGCCCTTTTGTTTGGGTGACATACCTCCATCCTTTTGCTTTGATGACTGCCTTTCTGGTACTACGAGATGCTTGAGGTTTATCTTGTACATCCCTCGTCTTAGTCGAAGAATCATCATCTCTCCAAGGAGCACTGATTTCTTTTATTGGACAGTGACATCAGGAGCCAGGATTAGGCCACCGGCTTCAGAACACATTTGAAAAAAAAATTTTTATTTTATTGAAGTATAGTTCATTTACAATGTTGTGTTAGTTTCTGATGTACAGTATAGTGATCCAGTTATACATAAATATATATTCCTTTTCATATTCTTTTAAAATTATAAGATATCACAAGATATTGAATATAGTTCCCTGTGCTCTACAGTAGGACCTTGTTGTTCATCTATTTTATATGTAGTAGTTGGTATCTGAAAATTCTGAATTCTCAGTTTATCCCTCTACCTCCCCCTTTCCCCCGTAACCACAAGTTTGTTTTCTATGCCTGTGAGTCTGCTTCCCACAGTATTTTTTATATCAAAAGATATTTTAGAATATCGATATTAAATCTCTATCAATTTACAAATTATTTCCAATAATTAGATTCATTTTAGTTTCATAATCTTACTAAAATTCTCCTATAAAGTGTATTATACTCAAATTCTGGTTAGATAATGAAACTAAGATATCTTGTCTGTGAGATAAAATCTTGTTCACTTTGAAAGGTTTATTAATACTTAACAATATAAATGTACTAGGCAGAAAGGAATCTCTGCAGTTAAAACCCTTAAGAGGATGTGCATTTTTTTTTTGAATACACATCAATATTTTCCTTACTTGAAAAGAAGTCTCAGGTGTGTGTTCTATTACTAAAATATCCCCAAAACAATAGAAAACAGACTATTTTCTGAGATTCCTTGGCAGTATCTTTGATCATACACAGTAGAAATAAGGCAAGGAGAGAAAATGAAGATATGAATTTAGAGGGTTAAGATAAGAAATCACTCACCCAAAGGAAAAGTGTACAGAACTTTTTCTGCTTTTATTATATAAAACTTTTTCAAAAGCAGAAAGCTGATTTACTGCTGACTTACACAATCTATTTGCAAAAAATGCCTTTTTCTCACATTGGTTCTATTTTCTATTATAAGAGGTGAGAGATAAGCATCACTTACTTGTTTATTTGCTTTAGTGTTTGTGTTATTCAAAGTGCTCCTTAATGTCCTAGTTACAACTTTTCTAAAGATGAACAAATGGATAGAGATATAGAGCGCTTCTTTTGAAGCTAAAAATGGGGTGTTTGAATTAAGATATCACTCAATCAGAGTGTCCATTTTCTTCAATTTTATACTCAGGGATGGAGATAGAAATCCAAATGTGTAATCTTGCCTCCTATAAAATGAAGATGAATTAGCTAAGAGATGATTTTTCAAGTCCCATCCAGTTTTGAAATTAAATGTCTGCAGAGAAACTTACATTGAATGGTCATACACTCTGTGAAGTTTTCGGCAGCTGTCATAAAGGTGGAAATTCTCAGAACAAATAAAGAAAAATTCAGTTTTTCACTTGATGCTACCAAAGAGACATGGGCTATATCACTATCTCCTTTGCAAAGCTGAAACATGTTTTAGAAGTGTGACCTTCCTGATCGATTTCAGAGTTTGAGCTCACTGATTGGTTTGTTGACTTCCTTTGCTCTCTGGTGGCTGAAAATTTGAGAATCAGCAAAATCTCAAGTAGGCAGAACAAACTACTATTATAATAAAATAGTAATGTGGTTGGAACAGGAGTAATTTTTTAATAAATAACTTTTAAAATATTTTATTTATTATTGTATTATTTAACTATTTTATTTTGGCAGAAGAGGGGGTAATTAAGTTTATTTATTTTTAGAAGAGGTGCTGGGAATTGAACTCAAGACCTTGTGCACGCTAGGCATGCACTCTACCAGTTGAGCTATACCCTCCCTCTGGAATAAGAGTGATTTCTCTTGTTACTTTTAGTACCATTTCCCCAATGCTCTTTAGGTCTATTCTGAACTGTTGTAGAGTTGTATGTAGTATAACCTGTCAGTCATTAATCATGATCCCTCCAGATTTCTTGGTTGGTTTTCCAGGTTTATCTAACTCAAATGCAGAGCTCCATAAATCCGCATCAAAAAACAAAATTTGGCTGAAGGTCTCAAAGTTGGATACTGCTCTATCTTAACAGAGACCTGAATTTACCCAATTCTGATGATCAGTTATTGTTTGACAGGAGAGGAAGATATCCCTTTGTTCCTTCTGATCACATATTCATTTCTTCAGAAAGCGTAGGAAGAATTCAGGGGATGCTTTTTTAAATGAAGATCAAAATCTGAGTAAGTGAGGGTTGAAAGAAAGGTGGTTACCATTACTTTCTTAGCATTCCAACCCAAACAGAAGGATTGATTTCAAGTCTTGTTTCATGCTGCTTATTGTGCCAGGGTCAGGACCATTTTGGAGATTCAACTTCACTATGGGGGAAGGATCAAGGGGACTGGGAAAGTTTACCAGAGCACCTATGAAGTCCTGAAAACATTTTTTTTTGCTTTCCCCCCAAATAAAGCAATAAACACAACCTGTAAAATACATCAATTACATTTCTGTGTCTTATAATGATGGTAATAGATATTGCATATTTTATTGTCATCTTCTCTGTGGTAGAAATTTTACAAGACCACATCATCGCTTCAGGAAGTTGCTCGTAAAGATGTTTGACGTTGCTGTGCATCACCAAAGGGGCTTAATAACAAGCTTTTTGGGTATGGTGACTGCTTTTGTGTTCAACTATCCAGTGCTGTCCTGATGTTTGACCCTTGGTAACTGTGGTGTCAGAGTTAAGACGGGCTTTTTAGTTGGAAAAACGCTGACTAAAGTCTCTTGAATCTACCATTCATAGCTGCACTGGCATTTCCCCTTGATATAAAATAGCAGCCTTCCTCTTGCTTGTGATAAATTATGTCAAATCACATATGACAAATTGACTTACGTGTATTCCAGCTATCAGTCCCCCAGCTTAATTGGAAAGTAGGCCTGAGTTTCTATTTCCTGAGTTTCCCTTACCTCTCCCAAGTTTTGTTGAAAAATCTTTCATTCTTGCCCTTTCTTACTTTATTTTCCCTTTATATCCCTGAAACTAGTATTCCTGTCTTTCCAAATTGTGTTGTGTGAGCACTGTATCTGCACACTGAATACAGATGCGATAGCAGATAGTCCCCCACTCAAATATGCTTGAATTTCAAGTAAAAAACTATGCAGGGCAAAAATGACTAAATAACTCCTTTTATCAAAGCCAGAGGAACCTGAGTGTCATCAGTTCATAGTACTTGGTTTAATGCTGAAACTGGGATTTCAGGTTTGGGTGGCTTGGCCCAACGAACAGTAAGAATTTGCACACCTCATGTCTTGCCTTTGAGATTTTTGATTTCCTAGATGTAAAAGAAGTATGTGAGATTGTGATTCTGATTTCTTTCAAATTTAGCATTTTATGGGTTATGATTTCATGAAGAATGGAAAAGAAATAATATGAATTTAAATACAGGCTTCTTGTATTTAACATAAATATATTATAAACAATTTAGAAGATCAAAATTACCCACGCCTACCCTACTATCACGGAGCCAGGCACAGAAATGCAGAGGATGGATCAAAGCCACCTGAGGGCTGTAACACTCATGTGCGTGTTCGTATAACCACGCCTGCATCAACGTGATACTTACTAAACATCGTACTTCCTTTTTCCTTTTAACTTCATTATTGTCTATCCTGGACTTCTAGTCTCCAATTATTTTTCACTACCCAGTTCTTCACATGTTTGTTTTTATATCTATTTAGTTTAAACACATTTGTTTTTTATTAGGACTGTTTTCCCCAAAAGATGAACAATAAAATTTGAACTGATGAATGTTTAAATGGACTGTGTGGGGAAAGTGCACCTAGCCTCAGTGCCTGGATACGCATGATTTATTCTCTCTGATTTCACCCCACATTTTGACTTTCCTTTATACTTTACACCGAATTCTTTATCTTTTATAATCTTATTGAAGTGTTTATATATCTCTAAGCCATTATAGAAACCTTTTGGGATATAAAGCAGAGTGTAAATAAATAATTGATATATTCCTCCTCAACTCTCATACTCTCTGGATTCTCCAATCTGATTCCTATTTCTAGGTCACCATGAATGCCATTTTCTAAAATAACTCCACCCAGTGGCATCGTTTGAACCCATTTTATTTGGTTAAGTGTCAGCTTCATCCTGAAAAATGGTGTCTGGAGGCCCTGTAACTGGTTCACCTCACGTGACACCACAAGGTCCCTTTTCTAACAATTCCAACTTAATCAGGCCACTTGCACTTGTAAATTTCTAATGATCAATGTGGTAAAGGTCAACAGCTTTAACATGGCATAAAAATTCTTTAATACTTTGTTTACTTAGTTCTTAGTGAGTTTATTTCCTGCCATACCCTTCTGTCTACCTTCCATTCTGCCCACATAGATCAATTTGCAAGTTTCTTAGGAGTTATGTCCTTGAATGCCTGCAGGGAGTTTTGAAGTATAAAGGCAGCCTGGCACCCCATCTGAGACAGAGACGGCAAGCAGCCTGTGAAATCTCTACCTCTCGAAATTCAACACATGTTACCATGAGTCAAGCTTTCCATTATTTCCCCAGGCGGAAGTATTTCATTCCATTGTATTCATACAGAGCCTACACACACCTTTCTTGTGGCATCGTGATGTATTTTATTTACATGTTACTTTTTCTCACTAAACTGTAAACTCGAGGCTAACCTCTTAAGAAGGCACTCAATATATGGTCAGCAAAGGAGTGACTATATAAAATAAATAAACTGATGGGGCAGCAAATCGTTCTCTAGGTAAATAAGAACTTTTAATATATTGGAAACAGGATAACACTTTCGGATTTTTGTCCCTGCTAGGTAGGTAGGGAAGCGGGGGCACCAGGTTGATAAAGAGGAGAGGAAGGATGGTCCAGATGATGGCAGTGTGCCTGCCTCCAGCATAAAGGGGCTTTACTTCCTTTAAATGAGCGCCAGCAAGAAACCGGTTAGAACCTGACAGCACGACTACGCAGTAACCACAAGGACTTGACCGGACAGCAGGACCCAGTGCTCACTGTAATATAATTAACATTTCAGTTTAGCCCCAAAACCCCATGGGGTTTTCTGTGTGCATCATGGGTAAGGATATACTCAAAGGAAACAAACATGAGTATGCACCCCACGGGCAAGAGCCGTCCACCAATCAAGAGACCCCCTCTAAGCGAGGGTGTAAGAGGAGGGGGCAGAGACCACTGCTATCCGCCCTCGGATCAGCCCGCCTCCCTATCTTGGAGGGGTACTTTCCTTTTGCTAAACAAATCCTTTAAAATCTTTCAGTAAACAACACACTCCGTCTCCCTTCTGAATTCTTGTCTTTTGGATAAGATAGGACTAGGGTCTTTTCCTTGTTGGTGGGTAACATCCCCATCGTGGAGAATGGAGGAACCCTCCAGCAGAAACTACTGCACGATGTAAACACAAACCTGTGTTCAGAGAACGTGAAGGAAATGTAAGCTAGAAGGTCTTAGCTAACCTCAGTTGAATTTAATAAGAGAGAATGGGAAAGATGGAAAACTACATAATGTTTCTAGTTTCTTGCTCAGTTTGTTGAACTTTTGTCAAAATGTGGGCTCAGAAATGAGTAAGAGAGCTGCTACTGCTACATCCTAAAGTTAAAATAATCAATGTTTATAAAATCTAAAATATTTAAAATTGATAGCCCATTGGCTACACATACACACCACACCACACACACGGGTGGGTATATATTTTATACATACGAAGGGAAATAGACGTATACCTGAGGCTTTCAAGTTTCTTTGCAGGAAAAATGAGCCTGTTAGTAATTCACTTTATTTTGTTACAGACAAATTAACATTTTTAACAGTCAGTTGATACACTATGTTAGAAGTCTAGTCCAATAAACTGCAGTTTGCTTCTTTGTGGCTTATGTGTTGTAAGTTTTGTTGATCTTTCCTTTTTGACCTCAATAAAGATGAAAGAAAATATTAAGAACAAGTCAAAAAGAAGACATAAAAGTCAAAAAGTAACATACTCACTAACCCAGTGAATTATGATTCCAATAGAAAGCAGAGGGTATGAATCAGAGTGAAAAGAAAAAAAAAATAGAGAGAAAATGAAGGTTTTGTTCCCCTGCTTTGACACTAGAGAAAGCAGAATGGATAGAAGATAATTTGGACTTTCCAGGAAGTAAGAGGAAATTACTTTCACGACCGGCCGGTACCTGCGAGCCCCACTTTTCACACTCTACAGGAACGAAAGTCAGACAAGGAAGCAACAGATGAGGCCTCTTCTAGCTTCATTATTTTATATTTGCAATGTTTCTTAACTGCTGTGAGTGTAGGACCACAGCATTTGTGCATTAGATACACACAAAAAAGGGCAAAGACAGCGCTTGCTGTGGAAGTCATAATGTTTAGCCAACAAAGATGTGCTTTATAAAAACCTTAACCATGAACTGGTTAACACAGGAGAAATGATAATCCCCAGTTTATATGACAGCCCCTGAAATAGTTGAATAAATTCACTTAAAGACCAGAAGCCGGACATCCCCCTTGGGTATACATTTCGAAGACGCTGGGACATAAAATGTGGGTTATTTCCATCTTCCTGTGCTGTCTTCAGCCATCACTTAGGTGATGTATTGTAATGACATCCTGGTCCAAACGCAAGAGAAATGACTGATGATGCTTTTAACCCTCATGGATGAAAAGTTAATCATGTCACAAACAGTAATTCTATTAAAATATGCCACAGCCCTTCGATGGGCTCTTGACATTTTTCTCAGGAAAATATGCTTGTGTAACGTCTTTGTAAATATGACTGGCAATATCATAAGTGGCTAAAACGTAATTGGTCATAAAATTCTGTGAAATGCTACATATTCTCTGAATGCATTCTAGAACTCCTATTAATGTTAATGGGAATAACTAAGCTAGCACAAATGGGAACAAGATGTTTTAACATCTAACACTTTGGAAACTTAACAGTCATAAGCAAAATCAATAGGACTTGGGCCATATATGTGAATCCATCCTTGTAAATGGCCGCAATCTGGCATGAAAACATATCTTCTCTTGGCCGAGCTATCATTTCCTTTCTGCCTGTGAGTCTCAGTATAGAAGTAATAATATCAAAAACCTTATGCCATCATCCTTTAAGGAAAATACTATAAGATTACAAAATGCTATATATATATATATTTATCCATTTGTCTTATTAAGTAGCATTTAATGATTTCAAATGGTGTCTAGGAGTGTGGAAGCCACAATTTCTTTCTTTCTTTCTTTCTTTTTTGGCTCAATCATTTCTGGGATTCTGGATAAGGTGTTGAGCATTTATGTGCTTCAGCTTATGAAGCTGTAAAATTTGTACAAAGCAGCCATCATGCCCTGTATTAACCTGATGAGAAAATGAATTTAAAATACAGTTGTACTAGAAATATTTCTACTATCCATATATAGGGCACACATTTGAGGTGACACCACAGAGTCCCTTCCAGATTATAACTACCAGATGGTTTGTCGCTTTCTCTCTCTCTACTTCTTCTTCTCTTCTTTTTTTTTTTCTTTTTAATGGAGAGACTAGGGATTGAACCCACGATCTCATGCATGCTAAGCATGTGCTCTACCAGTAAACTACACTCACACTCTCTCCCCAGGGGCTTTCTCTTCTAAACTATTACTTTGGGATAGTATATCTCCTTTTCACCCTTTCTCCTCCCTATTACTCTCTTTTATTTTTAATTTGACATTGGTTAAGTTTATTATTTTTTCTTAATTCTTTTTTATTGAAGTGTAGTTGATTTACAATGTTAATTTCATGTATACAGCAAAGTGATTCAGTTATATATTTTTCAGATTGTTTTATGTTATATGTTATATTCTTTTATGTTATATGTTATTAAAATAAATTGAATAGAGTTCCCTTTGCTATATAGTAGGTCCTTATTGCTTATCTATTTTATATATATTAATGGGTATCTGTTAATCCCAAAATCCTAATCTATCCTTCCCTTCCCTTCCCCCCTGGTAACCACAGTTTGTTTTCTATGTCCATGAGTCTATTTCTGGTCTACTCTATACCTAGTGTTCAGCTTGATAAACTTTTATCAGACTAAAATAGTCATAATTTTTCTATTCAACGGCTATTTACTAAATGCCTTCCAAGAGTTAGAAGTGAACTTTTGCTCTGCAGAGTCAACAACCCCTGCCCTTGGTAAAATGATGTTCTGGTGGGTGATCAGAGAAAATAAATGAGTCCAATAAATTGCATAGTATACTAGAGGAAACATGGGCAAAATGAGACAGTGGAGGAGACAGGGAGTGCTAATGGGATGTGTTGCAATTTTACACAGAGTTGTCAGGAAGACTTCCTGAAACAAAGACGTTTGAGTAAAGACTGTTTAAGAAGGAAGTATGGAAATATCCGGGGGAAGAGAATTCCAGGCAGAGGTTGGAGCAAGGGCGGGCAATTCTTAGAGTTGAGGGAGTGACTGGTGTGTGTGCAGAACAGCAATGAGGCCAGTGAGGTTTTGCAGAATGAACTGGGGGCTGGTAGTAGGAGATGTGGCCATATAGGTGGCTGGTGAGAGGGTTTTGGCATTTACTCTGAGTTCGGTGGAAAGCTATGGGGAGGTTTTAAGCTGAGTATGATATGGAATGAATTACATTTTAAGGTAATCACTCTGTCTGGTGTTTTGAGAACAGATACTGAAGAGGCACAGATGGAAGTAGGGAGACCAGTTTGGAGGCTGTTGCAATAATCCATGGGAGAGATGATGGTGGCTTTGACTAAGGCGGTAAGTAAGGATGCTGAGAAATGGTGAGTCTGGATATGTTTTGCATATAGAATCAAGATGATTGCTTTTCAATTGAAATTTTGATGCAGGAGACAGTACATCTCCAAGGATTTTGGCCTGAACACCAGAGAAGACTGACGTTGACAATAATTGAGATGTAAAAGACTGTAGTGATGGGAGAAATCAGGAGATTCATTTCAGATACATTGGGTTTGCAACATATGTTATCATCAGAATAAAAATGATGACTGGAGGACTGCAGATTCTAATCTGGAGTTAAGGAAAGGTCGTTTCTGGAGCTATAGATTTGGCAATCATAAGCAGATAAATTTATTTCAAGTCAGGGAACTGGACCAGATCACCAAAGGAGTAGGTATAGACCGAATATAAAATAGAACTAAGGCTTAAATCTTGAAGCCCTGCAACAGAAAGAGACCAGGCAGATGAGGAGAAGCCAGAGGGTCTGGGAAGTAGTAGCCAGTGAGGCAGAGGCAAATCCACAAGAGTGATTCCAAGAAGCCAAGGAAAGAAAGCGTTTCAAGAAGGAGGGAGAAGTCAAGGAGAAGTTCTTTAAATGAGAGAGTTAATGGAATATTTCTAAGTGTTTGCATAATCGCTGGTCTTCATTTTCCTTAGTGAAATGAGAAGCAAAGTTATCATCTTACAGTAAGTACAGGGAAGTCATGTTGGATGTTTGAGGATTGGAGACTTAGAAAGTAAACAAATTAGGAGAACGTGTGATCACCTAGAAGGATGTTGAGTCTAATACAAACTAATGTCACAGTCATGAGAGGATGTGAGTGTTGGACAGTTTTGAGAATCACTTCCAGATCTCCATGTTCTTTTTTCATTGTCTCTTTTCTTTTCTTTTCTTTTTTTAATCCTTCTTTTCCTGCCATCACAGAATCCGTGTGACATCTCAGTAGATCATCCCAGGCCAGCTTGACAGAGACAAGGGACATATCAGATTACTAAAGAACAGAATTTAAGTAATATTCTAAGTGACTCCATACTCTGACAACTCTCCAAGTCTTAAAAAGAACTCAATTACCACTTCTGGGGACTTTCCCTTTTGTGTTTGGTGTTGCTGTATGACACACACATGCTTTATTTCTGATTCTTTGGGCAGGATGCCTGCTGTCTCTATCTCAGCTCAGACCCATGACATCTGCTCCATGTTGTGTATTTCACATTCTGTTTTTAGACGATTTTTTTTATCCCCTTTGCCTGAACCTGACTTTGGGCCCTCATTATCCTTCATGTGGACTATAGTATTTTCTTCCTGAAAATGCTCACTGTTTCTCATTTCCACATTCTGAAATTCAAGCCACATGCTATTTTAAAACAGAATGGATCATGCTTCTTTCTGCCTCAAAAATCATGCAATAGACTGGATTGCCATTATGATAAATTTTAAATTTAAATTATGGTAAATTTCATAACCCTGGCTAAACTTCCTGGTCTCTTTTACATACTTCCTTCCTGTATGCCCACTCATCACAAACCATTTGCTCTTTTCCAAATGTGCCATGCTCTTCCAGCCTTCCATCCATGTGGATGTGCTTTTTCCACTTAGGGAAGGACAGTCCAATAAATCTAACCAAGTATCTCTTTCAGGATGAAGTCTCCCTCCATTTTTTTTTTGTGTGCAGTTACCAGTTTGCTCATCTGTGTTTTTCCCTCCTCCCTAGAACATTAAGTTTCACCAGGGCAGCAGTTTTGGTTTACTGCAATAACCCTTATGTCTAGAATTGTTCTTGGCTAAATGTAGAAGCACAAAAACTACTGAATGAGTAAGGAACACCTTGACTCATATGGTACCATCTGGAACATATCAAACATGGAAAAATGGCTATTGTATGCTTCCCACTACGTTACTTCTCAACCAAAAAAGAAATTATATCTTTGATGAAAATAGATGCAAAAATTCTCAACAAAATCTCCTATCACATCCTTTCCAACTCACCTGCAATTTTATTTTTGTGAATGCACTGCATCAAGCATGTAAAAGGAAAACATAACAAAAATAACAAAAAAGTTAATTATGCCATTTTGGATGGCATGCACAAGGAGGTAAGAGACACTGATTTCCCATCTCTGTGGTCTTACATCTTACATCCTTACATCTAGAGCATGGTCACCTAAAAAGCTCTGCCTCTTCTCTCTTAGGATGGTCATAGACAGCAACATGTGGTTGAAAGTTAAGTGCTTTTTGATGGCTGCGCAAATTTTATTGAACAGAAATTTCAGTCTTTGCTTTCTTTTCATGATTTATTTTAATTGGGAAGCAATAACTTTATTTGCTAATAAAGTATTGTTTTTGCAGTGGAAGGGGCCAGAGAAGTATTTGTAAGGAATATTTTGCTGTACAAACCTAAAAATAATGAAATCAACCATTCATTGTTTCTGTGGACCATCTTCCCAAAGCTGACAGCTTTATCAAGATTAAAGGTTCCTAGGTCTACATATAGAATGCCGCATTTTTAATTCTAAGCCTGTGCAAGATGTTAGATTAGCCTGTCACAGTTACTTTTCATTTACTTTTAATACTTGTATTTCTTTACATTCTTACTTCAAGTAGTTGGGCTTACTGTCAGCTGACAAACTATAGTGACTATGGTGTTAGCAAGAGTGGAAAAATTGTAATGATTTTTTTGTTTTTCATTAATAGACCTTATTTTTTAGAGTAGTTTCAAGTTTACAAAAATATTGACTGAAAAGTACAGAGCATTTCCTTATATTTTCTCTCCTCTCCCAAAGTTTTTTTTTATTATGAAGATCTTGTATGAGTGTTTATTACAACTGACGAGCTGATGTTGATACATTGTTATTAACTAAAGTTCGTAGTTTACACTAGGGTTCACTCTGTGTTGTATATTCTATGGGTTTTCACAAAATATATAATGACTTGTATTCACCATTATAGTATCATGCAGAATATTTTCATTAGCCTAAAACTCCCTCCCTCTTCCCAAACCTCTGGTAACCACTGATCTTCTTACTGTCTTCATCGTGTTGCCTCTTTCAGAATGACTTTGATTTTTACCAAAGCATGTGATACACTTGCTTGAAAAATGGAGTAAGGTCTGTCTGGTTCATTACAAATATAGTTTTTTTTTATGACAATTAAAATCTGCTTATCCAAAATCAATTGTTTAAACTACTCTTTTCTGACCAGAATATTCAAAAATGACCTGTCTGTTACTGCTGTCTACCAGATGTCACTCAGTAACTACTTGATATCTTACATTGTCAATTAAGATTTACACAATGCTATCTCAGCAAAATGGCTCAGTGTTAATAGAATACTACATGCATGCCAACCTTATGGATATAATTTTGTAACTGATGAAAGTAAGAAATATTTTTAAAAATTGAATGTAGTACCTATATGTGTACATTTCACAACTATTTAGGATACCCTGGTCCCACAGATTTTAAATTTGATCTTAAATTTAATGCTCCTGGCTCCATCCACTTTTTGCCAGATTGCCAAGATTTTTTTTTTCTCTGCTCCCTCCCTTTCTTCTTTCTCCATCACTTCTTCTTTCCTTCCTCCTTCCTTCTGGTCTTCTTCCCTTTGTTCACTCTTCAGAATGTTTATTAGTACATCTCTGCGTCCTAATTTCTTTCCCTGCCTCCTCCTTTTCCTACTTGCTATCGTTTTAACAGGCACTTATTTAGCAGCCGTGACTACCAAATAAGCTATGTGAGCGTGGTGATTACTGTGGGCTGAGTGTTTGTGTCCTCCTGAAATTTACACATTGAATTTCTAAGTCCCGTGTGACGGCATTAGGAGGAGGGGGGCTGGGGACTTCGGGAGGTGCTTAGGTCATAAGAGCGGATCCCACACGAATGGGATTTGTGCCCTTATCAAAGAGACTCCACATCTCTCTGCCCACATGAGGGGACGAGAAAACAGCCTTCTGTGAACCAGGAAGTGGGGACCCATCAGACGCCTTGGACAACGCCTTAGCCTTGGACTTCGCAATTTCCCTAATTGTGTAAAATCAATCAATGTTTATTGTTTAAGCCACCCCGTCTATGGTATTTTTTCTTACATCAACCTGAATGGACTAACATAGAAATTGATGCCAAGAAGTGGAGTGCTGTTACATCTAATATCTAAAAATGGAGAAATAGCTTTGGAACTGTGTATTGGGTAGAGGCTGAAGGCGTTTTTGAGGTGTGTGCTACAAAAAGCCTAAATGGCTGTGGATGGAATTTGAAAGATGGTTCCGGTGAGGGCTCACAAAGAAAAGAGAAAGCTCCCACGTTCGCA
The DNA here is from genome assembly GCF_048773025.1 of Camelus bactrianus. Lineage (NCBI taxonomy): Eukaryota > Metazoa > Chordata > Mammalia > Artiodactyla > Camelidae > Camelus > Camelus bactrianus. The sequence continues at coordinate 20,553,779 of NC_133540.1, forward strand.
GAGAACACTTCGTCATCACAAAGAGAATGTTGATAGAAACAGAGGAAGTTGAGGCCATGCTGATGAGGGCTCACCTGGAAATGAGGAACATGTTACTGAGCAATGGGAAAAAAAAAGGGATCTTTGTGATAAACTGGCAAAGAGTTTGGCAAATTGTATTTGTGTCCCAGTGTTTTGTGGAAGACAGAACTCTCAAGTGACGGAAGCGGATATTCAGCCGAGGAGGCTTGTAAGCAGAGTGCTGATGGAGAGGCTTGGTTCTTCCCCACTGCTTATCATGAAATGTGAGAGGAGAGGAATAACTCCCAGGTCAAATGGCTAAGCTAAAAGGAATCAGAACTTAAAGATTTGGAAAATTCTCAGCCTCTCCATATAATAAAAAATGAAGAAGTGTGTTCAGGCTATGGCCACATGACCGTTTGATAAAGCCATCTGTGTGGGCATGAATCAAGTACCTAGCAAGACATGCCAGCTGAAGTCAGGCATGTTCTTCAAGACAAGGGGAAAATGACTCTCCCAGGGTGATCTCTGGATCCTAAGGGCTGCCTCTCCCATCACAGGCATAGAAGGTAAGAGCCCAGAGGAGAGCAGTTTCAAAGGGTGAGGCCACATTTCTGGTTCAGCGAGGCCAAGACACCCTGCACAGTGCCCTGGGGTGAGCCCTGCCAAGTGCTGTGGTGTGGATCTGTGGTGATGAGGTTGCCAGGAGCTTGGGGACATAACCCCAGCTTGAGAGAGCCTTCTGTGTATAACTCTAGCCCAGGAGAGCCACGGAGGTGAAACCAGCACCCCAGTGGGTCCAGAGGACAGAGTATCAAGCCAGAGGCTCATTCTCAAGTCTTAAGGCATAGTGTTGTTTGCCCTGTTAGGCTTTTGGCTTACTTGGGACCCAATATCCCTTTATTTTTTTCCTCTTTCTCCCTTTTGAAATAGAAATGTCTGTCCTATGCCTGCCTGACCCCTGCATTATGGAAGCACATGACGTGTTGGTTTCACAGGCTCACAGTTGGAGAGGAATTTTGCTTCAGGATGGATCATCTATGGAATTACCTTAGAGCTGCCCAAACAGATTAAGGCAGTGATGATCTTGAAAACCTCTCCCAGTTCTTCCCACTCCAGATACTCTCAACAATTCCACCATCACGCTGCTCATTCAAGTCACCAACATCTCACCCTTGTTTCACAGAAATAGCCTCTAAACTCTATAAATACTCTTACCCCTCATTTGATTTTCTCTACATGTTGCAGCATCCTTTGAATAATACAGATAGGGCAGTGACACCTCCCATCACTTAAAACCTTTCAATGGTGCCCAGTTACAATTAGGAAAAACCTCAACGTGGCAGACTCCCACCTACTCCGCCAGCCTCATCTGGCCCGATTTCTGTGTTCTTCAGCCCCACAGCCGTTCTCTCAGCTGATTAAGCCATGATGCTCTCTTTCATTCGAGATCAGTCACATGGACTTCTGGGTTACTTATGACTTTGTGCACACTTAAGTGTACAAAGCTCTTCCCTTCCCTGTTTCTGACTCCACTCCCCATCCAGGGAACACAGTACAGATTTTTCAAGTACTAATTCAATAGTCATTTTCAGGAAAAAAATACAGAATAAATGCCACTTTCTTGTTATCGAATTTAATGATAGCTTGCTTTCATTTTGTATGCACATTTTTGTAACTACATATTTTTGTGTGATTATTTGTTTTTTTTCTACATTGAAGCATAAACTCCATGCAGACTGGACCTATATTGGTAGAGGTTTTTTTTTTTTTTTTAATTAAATTTTATTTATTCAGCTTTTGAGGGTTATATGGTTGTTTTCATTCTGGTTATTGTGAATAGGTAAAGTTTGAATTTGTGTTCAAAACCAAATTTCACAGAGGGCTTTTAATGAAGCAGGAAATATGTATTTGTTGAGTAAGTGAGGGAATGAATGAATGAATGGCTATATCTCCATGATCCTGAGATGGGTATTATATTTTTTGTATCTAAGCTAATTCATTATTTCAGTTTTCTGCTAAGTAGTACAATGTAATAGTGCTTATAATTAGTATTATTAAATTGTAGGAAGTGGATGGTAAGTAACAAATCAACTGGTTTTTTTTTTTTTTTTTTTTACTGGTAGGTGAATACTAATGAATGTTAGTATTTTCTAGTCCATCAACTACTCTCATCTTAAAAATCTAGTTGTCTTTTACTGGTTATGGCTGGATTCCCCCTGACCTCCCCTCAATTTCAGAGATTCATAGTCAGTGCTTGGTCTAGTTTCTGAATGTCTTGGTTGGGCGATTAAGAATATCCTTTAAGTATTAATACTGTCCAAGTGAAATCTTCTGAAACATGGGTGGAAATATGCTCCCGTTTTTAGACCAGACTCTTATAAATACATCTTTTTCGGCTGCATGGGTGTTTAATGGGCACTTCACCCACCACTCCCTACTTTATGGGCTGCATGAGTCCTGCTTTTTTTCTAGTTTTCCATTTCTTTTTTTTTTTTTTTTAATGTGTTCTGGTAATTACACTGCAAACTCTACTCTAGATAAAGGAAATAGAATAAAACTCAGTTTAGTCCTGAAACTGAAAACTCTGTTTCTTTCTCCTGCCTCCACACCACTGAAAAGTCCCATGGGCTCTCCTCCCCTCCTGCGGATCAATACTTCTTGTCTTAGTTTAATGAACATGCCTGCATTGATCTCTCTCAGGTGGTGCTACTTTATGACAAGTTTCTTGGTTACAACTGGCTCTTAGTAAGTCAACGGAGCAACCTGCCATCCCTACACAAAGCAGACTGCAAAAATGGGAACTTTATTCATCCCAGGTTAATATGTGATTTTTTTTCCCTTGGGAAAGGAACAAATAGATTTTTTTTTTTCCATTTAATTCTCTAACTTCATTCTTTGGTTACATTTCTGGAAGAATTATAAAAGCAGTTTAAGAATGGTCTGAGGAAACAGCAAGAAGAAATTGTGACTTTTTAAAAGCTTCTAAAACATTTTTCAAAAAAACCCCTGAAAGTTACAATAGTCATGTTGCTTATTTTTTTATTTGCTTTATATCTTGTTACCATAGTAGCAGATCATTGAATCATTTCTGTCCCCAGGAAGATACAGCAGATGTACCTGCCCTGGAAAAGTAACTCCTATTTCCAAAGACAGTGCTCCCATCTGAGTTGTCCTGTCCTGGTGGCAAGAAAGACATCAGGAATGTGAGTGGAGGCACAGTAAGCACATGGCTGTTGCTCTTTTTAAAAAGCGTTTAAAATTTTTTCATTGCAGTATACTTGATTTACAATGTTGTGTTAGTTTCTGGTGTACAACATAGTGATTCAGTTTTTTATATATATATATATTCAGTTATATACATATATATGTATATATTCTTTTTCATTATAGGTTATTATAAGATATTGAATATAGTTCCCTGTGCTCTACAGTAAGACCTTGCTTCCGTATTTTATATACAGTAGTGTGTTTCTGTTAATCCCAAACTCCTGATTTATCCCTCTCCCTGTCTTTCCTCTTTGGTAACCATAAGTTTGTTTTCTATGTCTGTGAGTCTGTTTCTGTTTTGTAAACAAGTTCATGTGTATCATTTTTTTTTTAGATTCCACATATAAGTGATATATGATATTTGTCTTTGTCTAATTTACTTCATTTAGTATGATAATCTTTAGGTCCATCCATGTTGCTGCAAACAGCATTATTTTATTTTTCACCCCTGAGTAGTATTCCATTGTATAAATATACCACAACTTCTTTATCTAGTCATCTGTTGATGTGCATTTAGGTTGTTTCTGTGTCTTGGCTATTGTAAATAGTGCTGCTATGAACATTGAGGTGCATGTATCTTTTCGAATTACAGTTCCTTCCAGATATATGCCCAGGAGTGGGATTGCTGCTGGATCATATTGTAATAGAAAAGAACAAATCTGACTCCATATTAGATCTGTTCCTTTAGCTTTAACCCTATACCCTGTTTACCAGACTTAATCTTGCTACCTCTGCACTGTTCATAAAAGAATGTTGCCTTTAGCCTGAAATATACAGGACAGCCTATTCTCAAGGCTCTGACTTTTAAGGATATTAATACTTTTGCACGTATATAAAGATAAACAGATTGCAGAATAAAAAATAACATTTGTTTTGTTGGAGGTTTTAACGGGGCACCGTGACCTGACCCACGTGGACAGCTGAAGGAACAAAGAATTTCTACACCAAGGAGTTTGCAACAACCAACTTCACCCCCTCCCCTTTTTTTTAGTATAAAAGTAGCCTGAATTCTCACTTGGGGAAGATGGTTCTCCAAGACATTATTTGGCCATCTTCTCAGTCTGCCAGCTTTCTGAATAAAGTCGCTATTCCTTGCCCCAACACTTCGTCTCCTGATTTATTGGCCTGTCGTGCAGTAAGCAGAACGAGTTTGGACTTGGTAACAATATCTTAAGTTTATTTTTAGTTTTTTAAGCAATCTCCATACTGTTTTCCATAACAGTTGCACCAAATCTCATTCCCACCAACAGTCTAGGAGGGTTCCCTTTTCTCCACACCCACTCTAACATTTAAAATTTGTGGCCATTTTAATGATGACCATTCTCATTGATGTGAGGTGATACCTCACTGTAGTTTGATTTGCATTTCTCTAATAATTTGTGATGTTGAGCATCTTTTCAAGTGCATATTGGCCACCATGGACAAGTGCTCTTGATTCTCCATAGTGAAAGAGTTTTCACGAGTTCTCATGTTCTTGTGGCTTTTCTTTCTGCTGTCACACCGTGTGTGGTGATTAACAAAGCAACGATCTGCTCAGGAGACATTCCAGTTCAATTTGTTCTTGGGCCTCGTTTACCGGGTTCGCCTCTCTGTGCCTGATGAATCTCCCAACTGCGATTGCGATTCCAAGAAAAAATTTTCCTTTACTGTTTACTTAAGCTAATTGCTAACTCAGTTGTCTTTGTCTTTTTTTTTTTCCAATGGTTTCTTAGAGGTAAATCACTTTTTGTTGTTGTTTTCTCCTAAAAAATGAACACCAAGTAACTCCACTCTGAGATACTACCAAAGTGTAACACAGTCAGAACAGGGAGAAGGTGCACCTCTTTGGATTTGCAGCAAAAATGAGAATCAATTCTATGGTTCTGTTTAAATACTGATCCATACTGGAGAGACCCAAGATTTGACATTGACATTGAGTTCTCATTTTTTCCAGCAAACCCTTTGTGTCTCCTTTCAAAAAATGCTCAGCACCCCACCATCTCTTCCTTCTCCCAGTACTGTTGCCATCTCTGCTTCTCTAGAAGAGTTCACAACATTCTCAGTCTGAATCCACCCTTGCCCATGAAAAGACTAATTCTGGCACTGCAGCCAGCTGACCCTTTAAAACTGAAGATAGATCAGATCACCTTTCCTCAGGATAATCTATTGACTCCCCCACATTCCTCACAATAAAGTCAACATCTGTATAAGGGATAATGGATACATGCTTGGGGTAAACTGTCTTAGATTGTACATGCTACTAAAATACGATAGATTAGGTCAACAAACAACAGAAATTTATTTCTCACCAATTGGGAGGTGGGACGTATGAGGTCAGGGTGTCCACGTGGTTGGGGGAGTGCCCTTTTCTGGGCTGAAGATGCTGACTCTTCACTGGGTCCCCAGGTGGAGGATGGAGGGGGGGACCTCAGGGTCTCTTTTATATGAACCCTAATCTCATCCACGAGGGCTCTGTCTTCATGACCTGATCACCTCCCACAGGCCCCACTTCATAACACCACCATCTGGGGCACTAGGTTTGCTCTATGTGAGTGTAGGGGGTGGGCACGGACATTCAGACGATAGACACGCTGCCCTCCATGCTCTTCCTTGAATACAGTCAGTGCCACTTCACATCAAATAAGCACTGACTGTTTCTTCTGGCTGGATGCTTTTCCACTAGCTAATCACAGGACTCAAGCCCTCCCTTCTGGCAAGTCTTTATTCAAAAGTCAGCTCATCCCTAAGGCCTTCCCTGATGAACCTGTTACCCCAAAGGGGGAAGGGAAAAGACGCCAATTCTTGTTTTACTCGAAAGAGAAGATTTCAGACAGGAGACGGAAGCGTTGTGTAGCGAAAGATTTTAAAGGTTTTATTAAGCAAAGGAAAAGTACACCTTCAAGAATGGGGGGGGGGGTGATCCAAGGGTGGATAGCAGTGGTCTTTGCCCCCTCCTCTTACACCCTCACTTAGAGGGGGGTCTCTTGATTGGTTGACAGCTCTTGCCCTGGGAATGCTCAGTCATGTTTGTCCCCTTTGTGCATGTTCTTACCCATGATGCACACAGAAAACCCATGATGGGGGCTAAACCACAATGTTAATTATATTACAATGAGCCTTGGGTCATGTCCGGTTAGGTCCTTGTCGCTACTGTGAAGTTACGGCTCTCCGGTTCTAACTGGTTTCTTGCTGGCACTTGTTTAGAGGAAGCGAGTTGGGCCCCCCTTAATGCTGGAGTTGGGCACAATGCCATCTTCCAGACCATCCTCTCTCTCCTCCACCTGTCTGCCTGGTGCCCCCACTTACCTAACTACCTAACAAATCTATTCTAAAGTGGGCCCATTTACAGCTCTGTCTTGATCTTTACCTTATTTACTGTCTCCTCCTGTTGGAATGTAAGCTCCCCAAAGTCAGAGCTTTGGTCTATTTTTTTTTTTCACTCTATATATCCCATACCCAGAGCAGTGACTGATACATCACACCTAATAAATTCTATCAAATGGATGAAAATGTCAAGATTAATACCATTTTTTTTTTTTTTGGTGGGAAATTAACTTCTTACATCATAGAGACAAGTCCTAAGTCTACGATCTACTGGCTAAAGAAAGCACAGTTAAATCTCCTGAGATATGTTGGGGGTTATGAGTACACGGTCATGAACTCTGTATTGGAGTTCAGGGGACAGTGAGAGTAAGGACTGAAAGATACTGGATCTCCCTGCTGAAATCAACACTTGAAACATACCCAACTTAGATCAATTCTCTAGTCACACCTTTTTAGTTATTTTTTAAGCAGTCTTAGCAACTTCTTTGTTATTGCATTTTTTTTTTCTGCAATGGGCATCTCTTTTCATCAACCTACTGTGAAATGGAATGCTATTTCACAGCTGTTTTACTAAATGTTGAAATCAGGTTGAGTATATATAATTTCCACAGAGGGTGGGTCAAGGAGGCAGAAAGAAATATTTGCAATAAAAATGCCAAGCAATCCTTTCCTTAATTTTACCCTGCCCTCCAATTAAAAAGAAGCATTAAACTTCTGGTCATATATTTAGTACTTATTTCCCATTTCATTTAATCTGATGATGTCACCAAGGAAACTGGCTTACTTGGAGATTTGGGAATGACTGCTCTAAAACATTTTCTAACACGTCAGTTTGCAATGAGCTTTACCGCAATTTAAAGAGAGATTGAGAGAGGGAGTTTAAATCAGTTAGACAATTGGATAATAGGGGATACACTCCTACACAGTTCAGCCACATATGAGCTACATTGATGCTGACTTTGCAAAACAACTATTGCCTGCCTGAACCTCACTGTTCTCTTTTGAAGATGGGCATAATAAAACCTACCTTGCGGGGTTGTCAAGGATTAATGTAAATGGGAAATACAAATGTAACTGTGAATGTAAAAATCTTTGGCACACAGTTTTGTTAAAAAGCCTCATTTTTTAGAATTCTGTTCTGTCCTGCTTCATTTATTCAAGCACATATTAACTGTATTCTGTGCTGGGCATTCAAGATGCAAAGATGACTCAGACATAGTCCTTGATATCTGTGTATTCCTCCTGGATACCTCAGATTTAGTCTTCATTCTGACTATAGTATCTGAAACCCCCTCCCCTCAACACACACACCTTTTTTTTTCAGTAGTGAATTGTAAGTTTTTTTTTTGGAACATGTTGTAATGAGACCATCAGTCTGTATTCATATACTCAGATTCAACATGAGTCATTTTGGAAAACAGCTAATTTCTGTAAAATAACTGATTCCTAAAAACACTTTTTTTTGTACACTCAAAAATGTTTTTGCTTTCTTAGCTGAATTGAAATACATCTCCTTATAATTTAGTTTCCTCCTTCACTGCTCATAAATGATTATACACATTCTGGAGATTTTTTTTTTTTCCTCCCTGACAATTCATTACATTGAATGACACATGCAATATCCCATCTGTCTTTCTAAAGGCACATCAATATCGGCCCACTTTGATGGAACTATTTAGACCAGCAATTCATTAACCCAGGACACACGAGGCCTACTGTTTCATTGTTGCTCCCTTAATGCTTCTCTGTTATTCAGAGATAACAGGAAGTTTCCAGTCTTCCACTTGAATAATTTAGCTTTATAAAATACAATTATTTTCCTCTCTGATTCAAGGGCTAGATCACTAGCCTGTGGATCCAAGGCTGTAGTAAGGAAGTCTGCCAGCCATTATATAATACTGAATAATCAAGAACCATCTCATAGACTTCTCCTTTGTATCTTATTGCATTTTTCTCTGTCTGTCACTACATTTTAAATTACATTCTTTTATTCTAGCTCTCTTATTTAATTAGGTTGTGGGCTAAAATGGAAATGAAGAGTTTACTTTCTTCTTCATCTTCTTGGTAAGAAATTCTTTTTATTTTTGATGGTTTAGACTGACAGTGGAGTAAATCATCTCATGTCAGCTGGTACTGGTGGTAAATACTGAGTTGTAACATCGGTTGATATTCTTAAATGTAGTTGGGTACCCTCTACCACTTTCTTCTCATTGGAACTGTCTCCTTCCTCTCTGCTATATCAGAATTATTTTTGGTTGTAAATATCAGTTGGAAATCACACATTGCTCCCTGAGAGTTGATATTCTAATGGACAGAAGGAAAAAAATTAAGCAAACAGCAAGATGTCAAGTGATAAATTTGGTTTCTTCACACAAGCTGTGGAAACATCCAGCTGAGTGGGACATGTTGAGTTGAACTAGATGTGAAATACTTAAGAGGGAAAGGTATGAAGGGAATTCAAGAGAGAGATTTAGAATAGAGAATAAATTTGAATTCAGTAGCATGTTTGTAGGTAAAGCTATGAGGCTGGTTTGTCATGAAAGAAGAGATAAAGGTCTAAGACAGATTATGGGGGACAAAAATGCATTTAAGGGAATGTATATAAAGAAAATTTACAAATTCTCCTGAGGAAGAGCAATCAGATAGGGAGAAAGATAAGTGATATCTTAAAATCAAAATAAGAGTTTCAGAGAGTGACTGGTCAATGATGTTAAATTTCTTATATAAACGTTGAGTTACAAATCAAAGTAGTTCTGCTTGATTGAGACACTTATTTGATTATTTGCCTTTTGAAAGGCAAATCTAATTTTAAAAAAGAAATATGATATTAGCTTCATATAATTTTCCCCTTTATTCGGAAGGAAAGTTAAAACCTTATTATGATTATCTGTGGAGTACTCATTTACATTCTGATGTACTAACCAGTATCGATCTAGAATGAAGTAAAGATACTTATTGAGAAAGAAAAAAGGCAATTTATTGCAAATAAAAATAACATAGAGTTGAATCTTAATTGGTAATTCCTTTGAAAAATGAGTATTCTTTTAAACAGATCTATTTGGACAAGAAGGGGCTTAGAAATAAGCTCTAGTCATCTCGGGGATGAGTTGTTGGTATAGAAAATGGGGAAGACGCTGAGACAACACATGATTTTGTGGACCAGGCTCTGGTTTTCACCTGAGAAGTGGAAGACCCTACTGAGCCTTGGCTGTGTGTGATCCCCGGACTCTCAGAAGAGAGCTTGTCTTAGAGGGCCATGATTCCTGGCGGCCTTGGCAGAGTTATGTAAGAAGAACTTTGCCTCCTATCTCGATATAAATTGGAAAAACCATTCATATTCTGGAATGCATCTCTTTATCTTCTGTATTATATTACTTGTCTCTGGTTTTCATTTCTGAATACAATTTTTAAGTGGTAACATGGAGATAATAAAATCAAAGGAGAGTTATCTGGCCTCTTATTTAGAAGAATCTTGGCGAAAATCCCAAAGGTCTTGAACTGATAAAATGGGTATGTAACCAGGGCATCTGAGTACAGGTCAGGGGATTATTTCCATGTCTCTGAGCAGATGGTTATGTGAAGAAAAAATGTCATTCTTAATCAACCCTTTGAAATCTCTGAGGAGGCTGGTCCTTATGCTAAATACCCTTTTGAGTAAGATTTTCTAAAGCTACTCACAAATATGCTAAGTTGTAACAGGTTTTGCTTTTTGATTTAATGCCTTTTTTTCCCCTCTAATGTCTGTGAGCAGTTTAGGAAAATGAAACACGTTATATGCTGATATGATAGTACAGTCGGATGAGCTGTCATTAATATCCTTGCATGGCACTTCTATTATCCCACACAAAACCCTTCCTCACCTGCAAGTTACAGAGAGAGCCAGTATGCACAGCAAAGGGGCAGCGAATGTGTGGTTAGGACTAAGCACAAAACATTACTATTATCAATATTTTCACGTGGTGGCTTTGGCACACTGGATAATTTCTCTTAATTATAGAAAGTATAGTATAGAGGAAATTGTCTATGGTGATCATGTACCTGAGATTATATGAAAGGACTTGTCACAGAGCAAGACATTAATGCATGTCATTTACTTTCTCTTGTCCCTTTCCTCCCTCATGGTTGTCTCCCTTATGTTTTCCCCTCCCTCCCTCCCTCTCTCCCTCTCTCCTTCCTTCCTTCCTTTGTCTTCCTTTCTTCCATCTTTCACTTCCTTTTTCGCCTGAATAATCATGAAGCTCTTACTTGACATCAAAGCCCTACAAAATCCCATCTGCATTTTTCCAGTCTTTTCAACCATGTCACTCCTGTTAATCACCATAAAAGTTTTATTCCAAGAAGGATAATTTATCCACAGCTCCCAAGCATGGTTTGTCTTTTCTGATTATACATTTTTGCTTGTGTTGTTCCCTAGAATAGGAATGTTCTCTCCATTTGAATCTTTTAGAATAAACTAGCAGTCCTTCTAAGGTCATCTTGACAAAACAATCAAAACAAAAAGACTTCTGCTGTTTTTGAACTCCTATGATCATACACTCTAAAATTTGAACTTAATCTGACTTGCATCATTACTTGATTCATCAAGTGTGATTGATATATATTTTAATTTTATATCATTTTATCTGTTTCAAACTAATCACTGTAGAAATCAAACATGATAGATACTAATATGCTCAACCTACAGATGATCAAACAAGCTTAAGAAGATAAATGTTTCCTCCAAATCATACAGCTTGTAAGAGGCAGAGCTGAAGCACCAACCAGGCTTCCTGATTTCAAGCACAGTGTTTTAAACCATGCAAATGCATTTTATATGTGTTACAAGTACAAAATTATAGTATCACAAACTAATAAAGTATAGAAAACTTGAAGGGAAAATATCTATAACTTAATATATGTATATTTTTGTGTATTTTAAGCCCATTCACTCATTCTTGAACATAGCATATATAAAGACAGTGGAGTAAATAGGGCCATTCTCACATATTTCAAAAATATATGGGTTTTTTTAAGAAATAAAATTATATAACACTGTATGATTTGTTCATTTTTTTTCCCCAGAAATAAAAATCACCGTGGATGAGAAAAAGGGAGAAAAGTACCTTTGCAATCATTTCCGAAGTTACAGTCATGCTGACACAATAGTAAGGTGTGAAATTGCTAACTATGGTTGTGGAAGTATGTCAAGAACACGCCTTGTACTATACTGGATTACAGTAATAGGGCATCTGATTTCCGAGGAGAAGCTGAGCTGTTTTATAGATATCCTCTTCCTGAAAATCACTATCTCATTTTTCACCAAGTCTTGATCCTCTAGTGGATTTGCTCATGTTCCTTTAAAGTAAATTGTTGCTTATTTCAATCATGCTGAACATTAACCCTGTATTTCTACTTCCTCCATTAGCAAATTGACATTTTGACTTGGTGATCATATTTACCAGCTTATTTGGTTTCTATTTTGCTAAAATAAAGATGTTTTACTTTATAGGAAAGGTAACTTTGTAGTGTATTGAGTTTCTCAGGGTTGGGTGATAAACACCAGATACCATTATTCCAACTGCCATCTTTTCTCTTCGTAGAGACAAACACATTTAAAGCTCATACTGATGCAGAATTCACAGCCAGAGCACTCTTCCTTCTTGTGACCAAGGTATCATTAAAGGTCCATACAAGTAAGATCAGGGCTTGAGTCAGGCTGAATACTTCTTATGTATATATTCATAGCTTGAGTCCAGCCAGAATATTTAAAAAAAAATTATTTTATCAAAAAATACTTTCAGTTACTGCTCGAAGTGTTGTTGCATAGCAACTAATTGTTCGTGGAGCACAACCCAATAATACCCAACCCATGTGACATTACATCTATTTTTTTAAAATTTCAATTCTGTCTCCCAAAAAATCAAGGTGGATAATTACAGTGACCCGAACAATTTAAAGATACAGGCTCATTTTTTAAAATTGATATTTGATGAACGTTCTATTCAGGAAATGTGTTTTTTTTCTAAGATGTGCATGTCAGCTTAAAACTGTTTTAATCCAGGATGAGACTAAAACAAATATGTTTTTCAGCTAAGATATTTAGGTCAACCAAAGGAATAAAGACTTGATTAAGAGCTCACCAACTGACCAACACTTTGTTAACAAAATTATAAAAAAAAGTAGTTGCTGATTTTTCTGTTTTTCTCTCCGGATACTTTTGTGTTTTGAGAGATATTTTCTGTCTTATTGTATATTCCAAATTTTAAATCCTGGAGTTTATTTAGAATAGTTATAACAATTTCCTTGCTAGAAAAATCTGGATAGTAACATATTTCAAGTATTTTTATTTGTAGAATTATAGTAATAATAATAATGATAGTAAAAGATAAAGCATCAAGAGGGTTTGATTCCCACCTCCAACATTTATAGACAGCTATGTAATTGTTAACCAAGTTGTTGTCTAACCATTGGTTAGTAATTTCATATATGAAGACAACACCTACCAAACAGGTGGAGGTTGTGGGGGTTAAACATGCATCACGTGGAAAAACGCTTCCTACAAATGCCTGACAAACGGCATATGATTGGCTCATGTTGTGCATCAATCCTTTTGTTTCATTTCCGATAAACTAAGTTCTTTTATTGACAGAACAATTCTCCTGCAAAACGTCATACTCTGCAGTTAGAATTTTGGTCAATTAGGTGGTAACCTTGTATTTTGATGTGGTTCTGGAGTCTCAGATTCCTTCTGGAAAACAGTCAACATTTCTTTTTCCTTCTTATTTTTCCCGATATTGTGAGAAGGAAAAGAACTAGAACTCCAGTCCTTTGCTATAGAGAGAGGAAGGAGAGTGTAGCGTTAGCTCACAGCTAGGTCCTTCCTCGAAAGCAGAGAGTGATCAATGCGGGTGGTAGATTACGCAAAAGAAACATTCATTCCAGCGTCATGGTTATATAACATAAGGTACGCTACCAAGTTTCAGGAGGAACAAAAGTGATAAGGCTCATAATCAAAGTCAAAATTCAGCGTTTAAAATGTATTTAAAGAATGGAGAGATGAGATCAATCCAATAAGCTAAAACTTTAAAAGAATTGAATATAACTTGCTTTATAGGGTTTCTAACGATAAATTGCTTAAGTACCACATGACTTAGAAGCACTATGGATGAAGGTGATTTAGGAATTACATTAGTTCTCTACCAGTGCCATAACAAATTATCATAAATTCAGTAGCATAAAATAACGCAGATTTATTATCTTACAGTTGGAAGGTTAGAAGTCCAAACGTTTTTCTTACAAGGGATCAAATCCAGGTTCCAGCAGCAGTACATTCTCTGGAGACTCTGGGAGAGCGTCCTTTCCTTCTCTTTTCCAGCTTCCAGGGGCTGCCTGTGCTCCTTGGCTGTTGGCTCCCTTCCAGAAATAGCATCACTCTGACTTTTGTCTCTGTTGTCACATCTCCTTCTCCGACTCTGATCCCACTGCCTCCCTGTAGTAAGGATCCCGTAATTACCTGGGGCCCACCCAGCTAGTCCGGGACCACCTCCCTATCTTAAGTCCCTTAGCCTCACCCCACTGCAAAGTCTCTGTGCCGTGCAGAGTCACACAGTCACAGGTTCAGGGGATTAGGGTGTGACATCTTCAGGGAGGGCGCATTATTCTGCCTGCCCAGGGGCTTTGGGGGAATAATTCCGATACAAAACTGCCATGTAATTGAGTGTAAGTAACATCAATATGACATCAGCCTTTCAGTGACAGAAAACCAAATGTTTTTTTAATGGAAGAAACAGTCCAGCTCAACTGTAATGGTCACAGTGGACTGGGACTAGAATGATGAATGGACTTAAAAACATCATGACTGGTTGTTCAAATCTGAAAAGGTTTATGTACAAAAGGACAATACAGTCTTTCCCTCAAATATTTATAAGGGTGTCTGCTGCATGAAGGAAGGATTGGCATCGTTCTGTTAGGTTCAAAGAGCTACAAACAGCACCAGTCAGCAGAAGCTGTGGTGCAGCAAAGCCTTGGGTCAGCATGAAAGAAAACATGTTTCCTTTCTGGACGTTTTCCTTCTCTAGACATCTTCGAGCCCGGAATTTGCCAAACCCTTAATGGGCATGCGGTAAAGGACATTAAAGAATCAGATAGGAAGTTGGATCAAGCTACGTTAGTTTTGAAGTTACTTTCAAAACTTTGATTTTGTAATTTGATATTGCTACCATATCTCACTGATATTCAGGACACAGTCACTGTAGAGTTTGTTATTATTAGATTTTTTTTTCCTATCTGACAAGTTAAGAGCTGCTTGATATAAGTCCATACTGATCTCAACTAAGAGATCTTCAATCAAGAGGTGAGTGAATCAGAAACAGAACCAGAGCATCTCTATAAAAAAGCTGATACACTGTATCATGAATGAGAAATTTGTATTTAAATAACACAATGTAGGGTAAATATTCTCACTTTGAAAAGTCCGTACTGATAGTAGAGCAGGAGAGCTTTAATGCAGTTGGAGCACAGAAGAAAATCAGAAACAATCCCTTTCCAAGTGCACAGAAGGCCACGTGATGAGTGAGAATTATGTCTGTTCACCTTTGTAAAACTGCACAAAATTATGTGTATAAAATATGTTATTAACCCACTGAGAGAAGGAAACACAGATATCACCCAAACTTAATATACAAAATAGTGTATTGATGGATTATTTTCTTCAATGGAAATAAAATAACTGTCCTCTCAATGGCATCATTGAATTTGGAGAAACAAATTGGATTATCTGTCCAAACTACAGAATCTGAAGTGCTGAAGAAATATATCTGTCTGTTTCTGTCTGTCTGCCTGTGTCTTTCTTATTTTATTTATCTTAATTCTTAAAAGCATTTAAAACCTAACTGTAAGCCTCAAACCCCATAAAAGAGAAAGAAAAGAGAGAAAGAGAGAAAGAGAGAAAGAAAGAAAGAAAGAAAGAAAGAAAGAAAGAAAGAAAGAAAGAAAGAAAGAAAGAAAGAAAGAAAGAAACAAGTAAGTAAGAGAGAAAACATAAAGATATGCTTTTTAAGTTTTTTTAAATACAAAAATTACCTTGATAGGTAGTAATAAAGTTGATAACAACAAAAAAAATCACTTAGCAATTTGGAAAATAAAGACAAGTTCTCAGTACACTGAAAAAGATATAAAGAGTGAACAAAACATGATGAAAAACTTGCAGGAAGATAAAACGTGCTATTTTTTCATAAAACATATTTTACTTGTGATAAAAAACTGCCTTACCATGCTTTAAAGCATGAAAGATTTTAAAGAATTAGGTACAATACAAATAAGAAGGAAATTTTCTAAAAGATTCGATTAACTACAAAAAAATAGAAGTTAAATGGTGAAAATAGTCAAATAAGTAAAGAGCGAAGAGAGAATAAATATTTTATGTTATTCATACTTTAAAGTCAGATTTATCTAATAGCAAATTAAAATCTTATCACAAAATTTTTAGAAAGAAGTAAAATTCACAGTGCTTCACAACAAACAAAAAGGCCTGGTGACAGGGAGACTGTCCAGCCAGGTTAGGGATACACAAACATATATTTTTCAAGTACCTGTACAGAAAGTCAACGTTGATTTGCTACAAGAATACATCCTTACAGTGAGAAAGGGTCCATGAAATATTTCCAATGGAGAATAAAGAATTAAACTAGTTTCAAAGCTACAAGCCAAGCTTCTTCTCTTAAAAACATACAACATCCCTCCAAAAGCTATGCTCAGTTTCATCAAGGAAGAGTCCAAACTGCAAACCGTGAGAGAAGCCAGAGTCCACCCAGGTCACACATCTGTCAAGCACGTTCATTCTATCCAGTAACTAAGAGAGAAAAGACCAAGTCTACCACGTGTTAATCTGATTTGCTTTTGTTGAAGTTAAGAAAGAATTGAGTCCTGAACATAACAATGCTTCAACATGTTTCTATATAAAGTCCAAAATCTGGTAAGTAAACAAGAGCATGGTTTGGCAACGTGGTGTATGGTTGCGATGTACCAGAAGTGTCCTAGAAATGATCCCTTTGGTGTAAAACAAGAAGTGTCATAAATCTTCTTCAAAATGATTTTTGCAAATCATTCTTAAACTATGAAACATAACTTGAAAATGCTATAATGACAAGAATGTAAACCAGCCCTTTGGAAGAACAGTATTTCACACCACTTAAAAAATAAAACATATGATTGATTGTAAACTTCCTTTGAAGGCATAAACAGTATTCTTCACTTTGATTCCCTTTGTCATCAGTGATTTGGAAATCAATTCTGCATGTGTCACCTGTTAGACAGGAGGATATATTTAAACAAAGAGTCTCAAAGTTACTACTGGAGGGGGAAGGAGGGGGTGGACATGTGATACTTCACAAGAAGCAGCATGTAATCCATTTACCTTTCAAGTCAATCATGGAGCAATTCTTTTTTTAATTTTTTTGGCCAGTAATAATTTAACACAAGCAACAACTCAAGCCTCTAAAACACATGCACAAAGATCTAGAAATGAAACAGAGAACACTTAACCACTTGGGTTAAGAGTTGTCATTCATTCTTCAGTGAGAGGAACCTGGGGATTTGTATCAGATGTCACTGGATAACCTTGAGTGGTAACCTGAATGTTTAGTAAACCTGCATGTTCCAAGCCTCTGCTCAGACATTCTGACTCCATATTGTGAAAAATCTGTCAAAATAATGGAATGCTAACAATTCTTATGTCTCTCTGGATGTTCTTATATATCACCAACACTGAAGTTATTTTCCACCAGCAAAGGACTGACATGGATGTAAACACCTTGCGAAGATATTTCACAGGTGGAAATTTGGAAACACATGTGTGCTTAACACGTGGGGCTTAGCAGTTATATACTGCCTTCACAGGGATCGCGGGCATGTTAGGACGGTAGATGGTCTTTTCACCTAAAGACATTAATCTTAAGGAAAATAAATCATCCATCAGTTATATTGAGCAGGTGGTACTTTCCCGATCTGTCTGCCCCCTAGTTTCCACCTGCAGTGTGAAGACTAATTGAATTTTCCTTAGAATGCCCTTATGAAGGCAAAATGAAAACAGTTTAAAAGAATACAAATTCAATGCATTGCCAGTTTACCAGATTGAGTCTCCTAGTCCTGCGTGGGTTATTTCAGAGTTCAGACATTTCAAAACTTCCATTTCTTATGATCTGCTTCACAAATAAGGATTCTGAAACCAGGGGTAACTGTGAGTTAACT
Organism: Camelus bactrianus; assembly: GCF_048773025.1. NCBI lineage: Eukaryota > Metazoa > Chordata > Mammalia > Artiodactyla > Camelidae > Camelus > Camelus bactrianus. Next base: position 20,571,578 of record NC_133540.1, read on the forward strand.
GAGCTCATAGAGAGAGTTGATAAGAATCCAAGGTTTCTAATATTTGGTCTGAACTTTTAATTGTATTAGGAAATCTGATTTTAAAGCTCCTTTCCTATAAAAACTGAAGGTTTTACCCTTTTGGTGGTCCAAGCCACACTGTCTGCCTAACCACTTCTCATCAACTTTGCTGTCAAGATAGGATAGAAAGACCAGTTTTGTAGAAGTAAGACATTTTTTTTTAAGTCATGGGGCTCCTGTTGTTAACTAGTAGTTTTCTCTAGGTTAGTGTGATGGTTATTTACGGTCAGCTCCCTGCTGGAGCAGGAGTCTGCACACTACATTTGACCCGTTTGGCAGGAACTCGAGCGAAAAAAATGTAAGGCGATCATTAGAGGGAAATGGGAAAGTGGGAGGAGCAGAGAAGACTCTTCTTATTTTCCATTCTTAATAGTGCTGCTCCGGCAAGAAGCCGCTTGCAGCTCCACGTGTCACTTTGGGGGGCACTGTGCTGCAGCCCCTTGGGGAGGCCAAGACCAAGCACTCACATATCCTTCATTGGTTCCAAGCTCGACTTCACATTCCCACCCCCACCCCGCCCCCTAATCTGTCCAAGCACCAGCAACGTAGAGGGTGAGCCTCCAGCACTGGAGGTAGAAGCTGCTGCCTTCTGTGATCACTGCATCTGGCTTACCCCACATGCAGAAGAGGATTAACTCAGCAGGCCTGAGTTGTTCAAACCCCACACATTCCCAGGATCTGCCCTTCGCTCCCTTGGAGATGAGTTCTGAGCCCTTGGCATATTCTAACAGATAAGAGTATTTTTGCATGTCGGAGGCCTTGGAACATGAGGTAACTGTTTGATCAGATACTTGATACTAATGACGTGATTCAGGGTAAACACTTATTTTTGTATGTCTGAGGCTACAAGACTTTGATTAGATACTCGATGCTAGTAATGTGACTTACAGCAAATGCCTACTTGTGTGCTGGTGTGTTAGAGTCCGAGCAGCTGAGGTCAGTCACTGCATGTCTGCCCACCTGACTCCCTGAAAAGCCCTGTACACCAGGGCTTGGTGAGCTACCTTGGTTAACAACCCTTTGCATATGTGGTCACGCTTCACTACTGGGAAGACGAAGTGTGTTCATGCGATTTCAGTGGGCGAGGACATTTGGAAACTTGTGCCTGCTTCCTTCTGGACTTCGCTTCATCTTTTCCCTTTGCTAATTTTAATCAGGATTTGTCTACTGTAATAAATTGTCACCCAGAGAGCAACAGCTCTCCTGATTCCTGTGAATTGTGGTGGTGAATTGTCATTCCTTAGCATGGTCTCGGGGACGCCTGATACAACCCAGCTTCTGGTTTTCTCTTTCAGCCTTGGTAACATCTACATAACAAGACTTTAAATTAAATATTCACTCGGTCTGAAATACTTTGAATGATGTCTACTTTCCTGATTGGACATTGGTTGCTAATGAACATTTTTAGTACAAAACTACTTATAGGTATAATGAGTGATTTGTAAGAGATGCTCTCTGTGAGTCTGTGTCTCCTTCACCAGAAATGCTTTTCTCCCTCACTGTCTTGGGCATGGGCCATTTATGTGTCAAAGAAAGAGCACTTTTAATATTTTCTTATTCTAACTTTTAAGAGACAAGTTTACATTACATCCTAGATTCATGTAACAGACCCCAGCCCTTCACTCCAACTTTCAGAATTATTTCAGATACCTCCTCTTTTAATTCTTCTCCAGCCTTCTTGAGATATAATTGACAAGTAGAATTGAATATATTTAAAGTGTATAACGTGATGATTTGATATAAGTATACTTTGTGAAATTGTTACCACTATCGGGTTAATTAACACATCCATCACCTTATATACTTACTTTTTTTCTTGTGGTAAGGACACTTAAGACCTACCCTCTTAGCAAATTTCAAGCATATAATTTATGTTATTAACTATAGTCACCATGCTGCATGTTAGATAGCCAGCATGTACTCACTTTATAACTGAAGGCTTTAACTGTTTGACCAGCATCTGCTGTCCACTCCTCCACCTACCCCCAAATCCACCATTCTACTCTATTTCTATGAGTTTGATGTTTTTTTTAATTTAGATTTCACATGTGAGTGAGGTTATTTGTCTTTCTCTGTCTTGTGTATTTCACTGAGCACAATGTCTTCTAGTTTCATTTATATTATGGCAAATGGCAGGAACTCCTTCTTTCTCATGGCTGAATAATATACCATTTTGTATGTACGTATGTCTACGTCACATCTTCTTTATCCATTCATCCACTGATAGACACCTAGCTTGTTCTGTAACTTGGCTATTCTGAATAATGTTACAGCGAGCATGGGGGAGCAGATATCTCTTCAGAAGGTACTAATTTTGTTTACAAATTCAAGAGTGGAATTGCTGGATCATATGGTAGTTCTAATTTTAAGTTTTTGAGGAATTACCATACTGTTTTCTAAACAGCTATAGCAGTTTATATGCCCTCAAACAGTGCCCAAGGGTTCCCTTTTCTAAACATTCTCCCCACCATTTGTTACTTTTTGTTTCTTTTATAAGACCATCTAACAGATCTGAGGTGATTTGCACTTCCATGGTGATTAGTAATGTCGATAACCTTTTCATTTACCGTTTTACCATTTGGATGTCCTTGGAAAAATATTTATTCAAATCCATTGCCCATTTTTTAAATCAGTTGAATTCCAGCTATTGAGTTGGATAGGTTCTTCAAATATTTCAGATATTAACCTCTTGGATACCTTATTTGCAAATATTTTCTTCCATTCCATAGGTTGTCTTTTAATTTAGTTCATGGTTTCATTTGCTGTGCAGAAGCTTTTTAGTTTAATGTAGTCCCGCTTGTTTATTTTTGCTTTTGTTGCCCTTGCTTTTGGTATTCATTCCAAATAGTCATTGTCAAGACCAACATCAAGGATCATGCCGCCGATGGTTTCTTCTAGGAATTTCATGGTCTCAGTTGTTATGTTCACATCTTTGATTAATTTTGAGTTGATTTTTATGTATGGTGTAAGAAAGGGGTCCAGTTTCATTCTCTGGCATGTGGATTTTTCCGTCCCTTCACTTTCATTGTCCCTAATTCTGAATTGAATCTCTTGTAGGCAACATATATATAGTTGGCTCTTGTGTTTTTATTCTTTCAGCCTCTCTATGTGTTTTGATTGGAAAATTTAATCTATTTACACTGAACATAGTTATTGATAGGAAAGTACTTAATGCCATCTCATTAATTGCTTTCTGGCTGTTTTGCAGTCTTTTTCTCTTTTCTTCCTCTCTTGTTGTCTTCCTTTGTGAATTAATGATTTTCCAGAATGTTATGCTTTGCTTGTCTCCTCCTTATCTTTTGTGTATTTACTGTAGGTTTTTGTATTGTGGTTACCATGAGGCTTATATAAAACATCTTGCAGTTATAACAGTCTATTTTAAGTTGACAAAAACTTAACTTTGATCAAATACAAAATCTACCCTTTCACTTCCCCTCTACATACAAACATTCCATGTCTTTTTTTTTAAATTAGAATATAGTCAGTTTACAATGTTGTGTCAATTTCTGGTGTACAGCCTAATAGTTCAGTAATACATATATATACTTATATTTGTTTTCATATTCTTTGTCATTATAGGTTATACAAGATATTGAATATAGTTCTCTTGCTATACAGTATAAACTTGTTGTTTATATACTTTATATTTAGTAGTTAGTATTGTAAGTCTTGATGTTACAGTTTATGGTTTTTTTATATTGTGTATTCATCTCCAAATTATGGGGCTATATTTAATACTTTAGTTATTTAACCTTTATACTACAGTATACTATAATACAACACCATGTTACATTGCAGATTATTCTAAATTTGACTATATACTCACTTTTATCAGTGTTTTTCACTCTTTCATGTTTTTGTGTTATTAATTTAATACCCTTTGTCTTAGTTTGAAAAACTCCTTTCAGTATTGCTTGTAAGTCAAGTCTGGAGGTGTTGAATGTCCTCAGCTTTTGTTTGTCTGAGAAAGTCTTTTTCTCGCTTACATTTCTGAAGTACAGCTTTGTCTAGTAAAGCATTCTTAGTTGTCATTTTTTCCCCTGTAGTTTGAGTGTATAATTCCATTCTTTCCTGACCTACAAGTTTTCTACTCAGAAATCTGCTGACAGCCTTATGGGGGATTTCTTTCTACATGAGGAATGTTTTATTCTTGCTGTTTTTAAATTTCTCTCTCTGTCTTTGATTTAAAAGTTTCATTATATTATGTTTTGAAGAAAATTTCCTTGGGCTGAAATTATTTGAGTACCTGTGAGCTTCATGAACTTGAAAGTTCCAGTTCTTCCTCATATTTGGGAAGTTCTCAGACATTATATCTTCGATAAGATTTTAGTCCTTTCTACCTCTCTTCTCTTTGGGGAACTTTAATAATGTGTAAATTATTTTGCTTAATGTCATCTCAAATTTTACATAGTTTTTTTTCACTCTTGTTTATTCTTTTGTTGTTGTTGTTATTTTCTCCTCTGACTGGATAATTTCAAGTGACCTGCTTTTGAGTTCATGAATTGTTTCTCCTGCTTGATCAAGTCTGTTGTTAATGCTCTCTATTGCATGTTTCATTTCATTCATTGTATTCTTCACCTTCAGAATTTGTTTGGTTCTTTTTATGATTTCTATCTATCCATTAAATTTTTGTTTGGTTTTTGTATGTTTTTCTGATTTTGTCAGATTTCTTTCTGTATTTGTCTCATAGCCCATGGCCTTCCCTTTAAACAACTATTTTTAATTTTTATCAAGCAAATCACAGATATCCATTTTTTGGGGGTGTTGATTACTGGACAATTATTGTGTTCCTTTGGTGGTGTCATGTGTCTTTGATTTATCGTATGTTTGGAAGTCTTGTGTTGCTGTCTTTGTATTTAAAGAAATAATCACCTCCTCTAATATTTACTAGATAGGCTTCGGGAGAGAAAAACTTGTTAGCATTACTGGGAATTCTGAGGCTTTCTAGATCTTTTCCATGGGTTTGCCTGAATTATTAAATTTGCATGACTTTCTAGATCTTGTAAAGTCAGGGGAGATACTGACAGTCTCCCATTTGCTTTTCTCTGGAGTGGTGCTAATACTTAAGTTTGTGTGCTTGCTCTCAGTGCCACAAAGTGGGGCTGGCTTTATGTGCATAGTAACTACCTGTCTGCAAAGGCTTGGAACTTGCATAGACTCCTTGCACAGGGAGCTGGCCACATGTTACGAGGTGTGTGGGTGAGTGATGTGGCATGTTGGGGGTGCCCATGGGCTAATGCCAGGGGATCTGAAGGTGAAGCGTCCCCAGAGCTTTATGAGCAAGCTTCTTGATGAACTCCATGAAGTAGTTATCAAGATACACATCCTTGATGCTCTCTTAGAGCTCTGGCTACTGTTATCCCAGCCCTTTCCCACCCGGGGTCGTGCAGCTCATCTCAGTATTCCAGATGGGGAAACAAAAAAGGGGGCCTTTGGGGCAGCATCCTGCATAGCTGAGGAAGCTGGGCTGTCACCTGCATGCTCTCATTTTACCATGTGGGCAAAATCGCAGGCAAGACGTTCCTTTTTTGCACAAGTTATTTTAAGTCAAATAAGTTTTATCTTTGATATAAAATTTGCATTTTGAATTGCTTAGTGTGAACTTTTAGAACTCAACAGTGTTAATATTGGAGTCCAGAATAAAATCCTTAGTTAGTTCAAGTGAGGAGATAGTCTTTAGTGGCAGAGATGAGGCACTAGGCTGGGAGCTAGGTGATGCAAGGAAAATGAAACTCTTCCTCTTACCCTCTTGGGTGCATAGAATATGGAATGTTTTCATTCCAATGGTGTGTTGGAAATTCTCCACTGGACTCTTAGACATCCACAAAATTACTTTCGCCCCTAGGCAATTGTCAAAATTGGTGTTCTTTGTGGGGCAAATGGTAGAAAACTGTTATTCTGCTGTCTTGCTAATTTTTCAGCTTCCAGATACTTCCTGTTTTTTAACTTTTGGTAAGATGGACTCTGAGCCTGGACATTGGCGTTATGGAGACCTTTCACTTACGCTGTGAAATTGGAATATTCATTTACTCCTGTAGATCTCAGTTTCTTTATGTTCAAAATGCTTAAATACTTTATAGAGTTATTGGGAAGATTATAAAATAGATATTTATACATTAAATTATTTCTAGAGTGAATATAGTTCAGTTGTTAAGAATACTGGCTGTGGAGTTAAATAGATGTACACTCAAATTCTGTTGTAAGAATTGGATGACATCTTGATAATAATTTGTCAAGCTTTAAGGTACAGAGCTGTTATACAATAAATGATGAATTATCATTATTATACTATTTTCCAGTTGCTCTAGGTTCTGTATCTTTATGTGTAGAATTATTGTTTCTCATGTTCCCTTTACAAATGAAAATTCAGCTGCCTCCTCTCTGCCACCAAAAGATCATCTACCTGTTTGGATTAATTGAGGATTTCCTTCTTAACTCCAATATTAACAGTGTTGAGTCACAAAAGGCTCATAGCAAACAATCTAAAATGTGAATTTTTATATTAAAGATAAAATGCATTGACTTATAAAATACCCCTCTTTGGTAAACTTCAAAATTCTTGATAATTTGGGAGAGAGGGCTTTTTTTTTCCCTGACAGTGAAAAATTTACAGTTCATATTTGAGCACATCAGAAATGTCAATATGCCAAGATTTTCAGGTAAAGTGACAAGTAACGATTTTTGCTGTTGATTTCATTGATTTTTCAGGTAGATTTAAAAATGATTTTCATTTTACAGATGGTACTATTAATTCATGAAGAGCACAAATTGTTTGTCGATGATTTAGCAGCAAGTTTGTTTGTAATCTATGAAAAACACAGTTGGACGTTTTCTAACATCACCTTTTGTTGGGAAACAAATATGATATAATCTATAGTGAGCAGATGTGCAAGACATAATTTTAGCTTTGTTGGCATACTCTTTTTTTAATGTGTTGCTATGAAATCAGTGATGTCTAAAACTACCATACTGCCTTGGTTCTAATTAAAAGGACCAGTGGTCTATGAATATTAATATGAGAGAGTCCAAAGAACAAAGAACTCACAGATGAAATCAATGGAGAAAATAGAAAAACAAAAAAGAAGCTATGAATAATCGGTAGCAAAAAGGTATTAACTGTACACCAGGCATGGTGTTGGGTGTGCACATTAGAAGGCAGTTGCAATCACTTAGATTAGAATAAGAATACAGATGCTTTAGACTGGGATACTAGCCTTGGTGGTCCTGAGGGGAGTCAGAATCTGAACCTGTTTTGAAAGGTGAGTTTGAATTGAATGTGGATTGTCAGAAAAAGTATGCCTCCAAGGTTTGTTTGGCAGTATAAACTGGAGGGATTGGCTTGCCATTTGCTCAGGAGTAGAAGACACAGAACAGTTTGGGGATGGAGTGGAAATCTGTATTGCAAATTTGAACACATTAAATGTGAGATCTTTTTGATTACTGAAGTAGTTATCTGGTAAGCCATTAGACATTTGAGTCCAGAATTAAGACAAGAGGCATAGGAAGGAGGTATAGATTTCCAGAATTAAGACAAGAGGCGTAGGAAGGAGATATATTGTCATATAGATGTTAAAGCCAGGAAACAGGAGAGATTACAATGTTGGGAAAGTCAAATGGGAGAAAAAAAAGAAGAGATTCAACAGACTCAAGGCTCAGCCTGAGGGTCACTTAAAAATTTGGAGTTAAGTAATAAGCAAAATCCAAAAGGAGATATGAAACAGTACCTACATGTGAAAAATTGCAGAAAATCCAGGTGAAAGTAACATGCAATAAACCTATGAGAAAATAGCCTAGCTAAGATAACATTCCATAAAAATTTCTGGGCATCTCCTTTCCTACTCTCATCCCTATTTATTCAATCTTAAGATAAAACATTTGTTCATAACAATGACAGATTGAGTTCTTTAAATTTGGATCCGATGAATGTGAATAAGAACACACAGGCATGTGTTGAGATAGACTGAGTCTATACCAGATATGATAAGTGTAAACATGATATTCAGTTGACCTCAGTACCCCACACTCTAACAGACACTAACACAAGGATTTGTGCCTTTTTTGGGAGCTAGGGAAAACTACTCCACATTTTTCTATAAGGAGGTTGATTTTTTTTCCTTTTAAGGGCTTCTTCCTTCACTTAACATATTCATTAATCTTTATTTACTTATTTATTTTTAATTTGTATTTTTTAAAAATGATACCTATTAATTGACTACAGAGATTTTTCTCCATGCAATGTGCTCTACTAGATCCTGGCTGTCTGACTTCTATTTCAACAGGTAATCTCTTGGTTTCCTGCTGGTGTAGCACAACTGTATAATCTTGGTTTTTTGTATCTGTGACTACATTTTGCAGGTCAGTGCCAAAGGGAGGGATTTTGACCTTGTTGGCTAAAAAGTAAATTTCGGATTGGAATCAAAGCTAAGTTATGATTTCTTTCATTGGGCAGAAACTTGCTAATATATTTCCTATGTGGCAAAGTTAAATGTGCTTCCTGTTTATAAATTCAGTGAGTTTATAGTTTGTAAACACATTGATGTCAATATCATAGGAAAGACCAGATTATCAAATTGGTAAATGCAACACTATAATCTTTCTGAGTGGGCAGAGCCACAAGGTTAAAGCAATCTGCATTCCTGCTTCTTCAGGGAAGCTTTTTTGTGCTTTGGTGAGTGAAAAAAAAAAAACTTTGGTTGTATTAAGCCACTGAGATTTGTGGTTGTTTGCTACCCAAGCAAAAGCTGTTTGATCCCAACTAATTCGAGTGGTTAAAGAAGCTAAGGGAAGACTGTATCTTTGTGACTGCTAGAGTCACAGGGATTTCTTAAAAAATCAAAGCACTGACTTAAAGCTAGATGCAAATAGACAATCTTGCAAACTGGGGGAAAATTATTATAAAATTGAAGGCATGCTACGTGGGGCCTGGTACTGCCGATTTGACATGAAATACTTTTTATTCCCTTTTAGCATTTACTTTATCTTCTACTGAAACTCCAATGTCACACTTAGGAAAGGAGAAATGCATATCAGAGGCATAAAAATAGAATTCTCTCCTTGAGTAGATACCACCTGCTCTATGCGTAGTCTCGCATTCTCTTTTTTTAATTTTAACACATTACTTTTGACAAGATTTTTCTATCTGTGGAAGGCTGTCAATGAGAAAAGTGGATCTGCTTTATTCTGGGGAAATTCTATTAGTAATGATAGTCACAGATGAGCAACAGGGTGATCAAATAATGCTCGTGGACTAGCAGAGTGATTAAAGAATCAATCGTTGGCTCCTGGAGAATTTTACCGCTCTCTGTAAAATAATTTAAAATGTACTGAGGAATAGATTTTTATTTTGAAAACTCTTCAATGTATAGCAAACTGAGCTATACACACGTACACACACACACACACACACATATATATGTATAGAAATAATTAATAACTTAGGAAGAGTTTGATAACACAGAAACTGTCATATTGTGATCTTGGTCAAACGCTGTTGGCTTTAATTTGCCTGGGCAGTGAGAACATAGATTATTAAAAAGCTGCTATCTCCATGTGATTATTTACTACAAAGTTAGAAAAACTAAATAACTAAGATTTGCATTTTAAAATTATTTCAAAATGTTATGAGATTTCCAGCTCAATACACCTGGAATCCATTTGTGGTATATTTACCAAATATTCATGCCTCCTGAATGGTTTGGAAGACCTCTGCCTGCCAATCGTCTCAAGTAGCTTAACTTTTAACTGATTATATTTCACTAGGGAAACAGAGTAATATTAAATTGTGGTGCCACTTGTGGTTGAAAAAGATAGAGAAGGTGACTTAGGGATACGCAATTTTAATTAGTGGGCTTATTTTTATATATTTCTGTAGTATTATTGTACTTGTGTCATGTATAGATGAATGAATGAACGCTTGAAGCAATTTGAATATGTTTAATAAATTGACGTATGTTTTCTAAATTGAGACACATTTGTAAAATAATCACTATGAGTTGAATGTCTGTGTTCCCTCAAAGTTCATATGCCAAAATCCTAAACCCACCCGAAACTGATGTATTGTGACTGACTGTACTTCAGTGGTGTTTTCAATGGTGTTTTAACGGTGTTAAGGGGTGGAATCTTTTGGAGATGTTTGGGTCTGGAGGGTGGAACCTTCAAGAATGGATTAGTGTTCATCTAAAAGAGACCCCACAGTGCTGCCCTAGTCCCTTCCACCATGTGAAAACCCAGTGAGAAGGTACCAGCTATGAGCCAGGAAGATCTTCACCAGAACATGACCATGCTGGTGCCTTGAACTTGGACTTCTAGCCACCAGAACTGTAAGAAGTACATTTCTGTTTTTTATGAGCTACCTAGTCTCTGTTATTTCATTACAGCAGTCTGAACGGACTATGGAAATAATATTTCACAGAACTCTCTGAACATCTTCTTAGGATCTGAACACAGAACTTATGTAAAGTTAATCTTCTACTTTTCAATAATGTCTTAGAGATTCCATCTTAACCTTGGAACCCTCTTGGGTTGATGAAATCCAAAAAGGATTTAAAACTAGCTTTGCAGCACTCTCCATTAAAAAATTGCTCACTTCTAAGATGGAATCAGTGTTGTAGATTGAATTATTGGTCCCTATGCTTTACTTTTCTCTGTATGCATTTCCTTTGTGTTGTAAATTTGCAGTTGATGTCACAAAGAGTAGATTCTATTTCTTTATACTTTGAATTAGGATTCTGCCATATAACTTGCATCGGTCAATGACCAGCTAGTGGATGGGACACAAGTAGGGACTTTAAGTGTCATCATGATTGGGTCTTTCCTTTTGTGACTGCAATCACTTGGATAAAAACATGTCTTTCTTAGGCCACTGGTTGAAGGAGGGAGAAAGGCATGTAGAAGAGATGCCAACTCTCAGATCTGCGATGTTCAGAGTTCAGCCAGGACAAGCTGGTACAGAGCCACCCCAGTACATCCATGAGAATAAGTGTTGCATTGCTTTAAACCCTTGTGTGTTAGGGTTATTTTATCACACAGTGTAATGGTCACTGACTAATAAAATCAGGAATGTCATCGTTTTTAGGAAATTAGAGCTGGACCATTTATCTGGAGTAAGTTGAAGATTCCTAAGATGGCAGAGAATCTACTATCATTTCTTACTACTCTATTTCCATGTGAGAACCCAGAGGGAAATATTAAAAAAAAGGCCATGCTCATTTTACCATTTTTGCTCATAAGCACCAATATTTACTTCCTGTGTTCTAGACGTGGATTCTTTTCTACCTTGATACATCAGACCTGAAAATCCTCTCCAACTTTTTAACATGTCTGACAGAACTTTAAAAAACTCCCAGATACTTTTTTGAAATATCTGGATTTTACTACCTGTCCTTTGACTTAAGATATCTGTCTGATTCCTTTAGTCATATGTAATAGATACTAGCTACACTTGAAGGTAGCCATTGCTGGGCTATAAAATAAGGCCATCATGTAGATCTAATACTATAATCTATTGCACTAGTTTCTTACTTTCCTTACATTTAAACACCTCAAATTACCATCTGGGTCCCTGGCCATATCACCTGGTGATTTTTAAAGATCTATATTTCTTTTCATTTTATCCACATCTCATCATCCAAACTCCAGCAGATAATCTGTTGCTTATAAGGCATCTACGTCCTAAGTCTTAGTCTACAATCTAAGATGCTACACAGTTAAAGCATTTTTAAGTCCCAAGGCTGGCTCTAGGAAGATAAAAATAAAAGTGCAAAAAAAAAAAAAAAACCTAATAATTTTACATTAGAGAAAGTATAGCTGAAGCAGATCCAAGAAGAGAAAAAAGAGGAACTAAAGTGATCAAAGTCAGAAGAGAAATGCTTGCCATCTGCCTCCCAGATTTACTGCGAGCACACCTTGTGACTCACTTGTGGGTTTATGTGGATGTTTCTGTGAGAATTGTTGTAAGATATATAAGGTGAGCAAATGGAAAAGCAGAAGGCTATCCAAATGCATTTGAGCTACCGTCCTTTAGTGAAAGCTGGCTTATTTAAAAAATTTCGATTCTTGTCAGGGGAAATCCTGGCAGTAAGACTCCAAAACCACTATAAATTTATTTCACTTTACACAAAGCTTTTCTTTAACAAAACAAGATATATAACTGTACAACTTTATTTTGTGGTAGGCTTTAAATTATTTCAATCAAATATAGGTATATTTCAATAATTCCAGTATATAAACTTTGAGTATTTGCACATTTTTAATCATCAGAGGCAGTTTCTGAAATCATTATATATTATATTTCAAAACAGTAAATTAAGCATGTGCAGTTACTTTCAGAATGCAGAGAAATATAGATCATCTTGGGGCCAAGCCTGTAATAGAACCATTCATTGCTTTAAGCTCTCACTAAACACAATTATGATTTTGTTTGTTTGGGATTTTATGTTTCTCCAAGAAATTAATGGTTAATATGGTAATGAACACCCACAGGAAAAAAGATATATTTACAGACTCTTTTAAAAAATCGTTTTCTTCCATAGTTTTTAAAGACAACTTTTTAGAGCAGCTGTAGGTTCACAGCAGAATAAAGTGGAAGGAACAGAGATTTCCTATATACATCTTCACTACCCTCGAGCATACACAGCCTCCCCCATTTTTAATATCTCCATCTTTTAAGTTAATGTTCTTTTTATTAGGAAAAAAAAAGGCAAAAGTTTACATCTTGGAATGGACATGAATTGCAATGTCTTGAACAGCAATGTTGATGGTTGTGCTCAAGTCCATAGCCACAGCCTACTTTGCTGGCTCCAAGTCATGGTTCAGAAGTTTCTAAAAACTGAGTCCAAAGATGTTGCCTTAATAAAGGTTTCTTTTCAAAAATTTGTGTGAAGGGTGACCACCTGACACCCATTTTGCTCTAGCGAGATGCATACGACGCTAAACCAGCACACACCAGCCTGCCACGTGGTGCTACATACTCACAACTGGTGAACCTACATTGACACATCATAATCATCCCAAGTCCAAGGTTTACCTTGGTGTTGCATATTTTATGAGTTTGCACGAGTTTCTGATGGCGTGTATCCATAATTCCAACATCATACGAGTATTTTCACTGCCCTAAAATGCTTTGTGAACTTCATAAATGCTTCTCAGTCTCTTCCCTGCCCTTAGGTAGGACAGCATGGCTAGAACAAGCCAGAGTTGGATATTTCCCTTCCTCCAGGTCTGTTATGCTCTGGTAATAACCAACAGGTTAGGGTTTGGTTAGTTTCTCCTGAAAGGAGACGTTAAAAAGAACAGAGTGCTCTGGTGTATTTCAAAATAGTTCCTTTTTCCCTCCTCCTGTTGGAAGTATGAGGAAACTTTTCTCCTGTATTTACCGTGTGGTCCTGCTCAGTCTCCTGGAGGTGACTCTCAAGTTATTGTGGAGGTCCCACTATGAGTGGGTCCCCTTGGAGTTTTTAACTCTCAGGTGTGTCTGCAGCTTGTATCCAGGAATTAGTTAATTGCAGTTTGGGTTTTCCTACCCCAGTCTTTGTTCCTATGTCAGTTTCTGCTTGTGCCTCTCTGCTCCACAAGCCGTGATTCAGTCTTGACCTGTCTGTCCCTCTACTCTTGAGGGCAGTGGTTTTCCCTGCACCCCCCACCTTTAACAGATCCCAAAAGAATTGCTGATTTTTCAGTCTGTTCAGCTTTTACTTGTCAGTAGGATGGAGTGGAGATTTCCAAGCTCTTTTTGTGTGGAACCCTGTTTACAAACTCTTCGAATACAACATCATATTGAAATATTATATCTATAAATATAAATAGGCACAGATCCTAGAGGTAAAGCTTGATGTGTTCTCATTAAGTGAATGCACCTGTTTAACCAGCGCCCAGGTCAAGAAACAAAACATTACTAACAACCCGGACACATCTCTCGTTTACCTTTTCAAGTAGCCCTGTAACTACACCTTCACCAAGAGCAAACACAAGTAACAGAAGTACATTTTTTGGGAAATTATTTCAAAATCAAATTTTCTGAAGTTTACTTTTCCAGTAAACAAAGAACCTCTTTACCTTATGGAAATGGAACAAGGGGGTAGATGTCAGAGTTGGCTAGTAAATTTCACTTTATTATTTTCCCATCGTGGTGTTATTTTTTTTTTTAATATCCTCACTTTCTTTGGCACTCCTTCCATCAAAAGGCAGAATCCGTGTTTCTTCTGTTCGAATCTGAATGACTTTGACTATGGAGGAAGAGACTCTAAGCACCTCTGAGGCTAGATATGACAGAGCTGCTATTTAATTACCTTGGGTGATTTATGCTGAAACATAATCACCAACCTCTGAGAAAGTCAAGCAGCCACATGAAGAAGCCCACCCATGGAGATGTTCCAGTCAACAGCAGAGGAGGTCCCAGATGATAGCCAGCCTCAACCACAAGAGAAGTGAAGAAAGACATTGTGGTGATGCCAACCCAGCCCCCATTTCACTATTAAAGCATGTGAGACTCTGAGTGAGAATCACTTAGCTGAGCAGAGTCAATCTTTAGAAACAAACAATTAAAATAAATTGGTAACTGTCTTTTAGGTCGTTACTTCTTGGAGGTGATTTATTTCACAGCAATAGTAACTTAACTGATTTTTGTACTGGAAAGTGTTGTAACAGCAACTTAGAACATGTGTCATTGGCTTTGGGACAAAGGAACGGCTGGAAAGGTGTTATGGAGGGTTTTGGTGAAAGCTTCAAGGGCCATGAGGAGAGGCTAAACAGAAGTCTAAAGTCATGAGGTGAGCATGGGGGCTTAAGGGACAGTGATGAAATGATTTGAGAAGCCAGAAGAAGGAGGACCTCACTGGCAGAAAGTTTGGTGGACACTATCATATATGATAACATGGAAAATAGGAAATGTGCCCGAGGAACTTGAAAATCTAAGATGATTTCCAGGAAGAGAGCAAAGCCATACCACATGGCTTTTTCTAGTTGAATGCATTACACATAAGAAGGGAGAGGTGAGAAACAAAAGGAATTGTATAGTAAAATTGGAACAACATCTAAAGAAGAGAGTTTTCTAAATTAAAAACGAAAAATGTTTTCTCACTCCTTTCCAGTTGGCAATAATTCTCCAAGAAAAAAGTAATAAAAAGCTTCCATGCCAAGGTCACATCCAGGGTAAGACTATAAAGTACTTTGTGAAAACTTCAAAGAAATATAAAGTAGTGCCTTATTGAAACTTTTAGAGAGATAAAAGGCCTTTTATGAATCTTAAGGGCATGTGTTGCAAATCCTCTTTGTAAACAATAGGGCTTCTAAGAATCTCAAGGGTGCTGTCCTATAGCAGTTTCATTGAGGGCTAAAGGTCCAGAAGGGCCTGTAATGGTAGTTATTTATAGCTGTGCATTTTGTCTAAAGGAATGAACTGTAAAACTTATAGAAAACCCACAAAGTTCTTAAGATATTGTTTTTCTGGGAAGCACCACCAACTTGGACAAAAAAGGAAAAAAAAGAGAAATATGAAATTAAAATAAGTCTTTGGATCCCCATAATTTCAGACAGTGAATCGGCTGAGACTGATTATTCAATTCAGTCTGTTTTCTTATGGGCAAAGGATGGATGGCTTTGTGGGTGGCATCAAGAGCTCAGAAAACGGAGCCACAATCCATAGACAATCACTCCCAGGGAGCAGCACTTGGCCCATGCACTCCAGTTCCCCCTTTGGGTCAGCAGTGTCTATTGCTATAATGCCTTAACACAATACTTGTGTACTGAGTTTATGTAGAACACATAACTTTTTCAGTTCGTAGGCCTTCAAGTTGAGAGCAGTTCTTACCCAAAAACCTGTTCCCAACAAACCCAAACCAAGAGCCGCAACTCAACTTGTTGTGACTTAGATGGCAAGTTTTTGGACGTTGAGTTCTGTCTGATGAGAGGTTTAAGCGGTCTTAGAAAGGGATTTAAAACTTGAAATTTATTTTGTGTTTTATGGAATCATTCAATCTGGCAGTATTACAGGATTTTAATTGACTAAATGCTTTCCCTTTCTCAAAGGGCCAAAATGCTTGCTTGGGAAAGAAAGATCATCAAATATATGGATTGATTTTGCATCATATAAGATGACAATTAAGTTTTATACCATCTGGATTTCCAAATGTTTTATGTGAGAGAGATGTGAATTATCTGTTGCCAGTGTGTAAACCATGACTGATTTATAACATAGTCCCTGAATTATTTAACACTGATCCCAGTAAGAGATGGAGATCTCTGTTCTCTACCTTTGCATACGGGTGGGTTTTGGCCATGGTGGGAAGGACATTGGACAGTTTCTTTCTGGTTCTTTTGCCGCACATGTACATGGACCATGTTCTAAGGAAGCAAAGCAACCTACAACAAGAAGTGGTCGCATATGAATGTTTAGATGATGATCACAGAAAAGATCCCAGATGACAGCATCAACCACAAGACCTGACCAACGAAGCATCAGTAATGACAGCAGCGCCACCACCTACTGTAGCTGCCTGAGACTCTCAGCCAAGAACCACCTGGCTGAGCCCAGTCAACCACCACAACCATGAGAACTAGTAATAAAATAACTATTGTTGCTTTAAGCCACTAAGTTTTTGAATTATTACTCAATAGTAGTAACTAGAAATCTAGATATAAATATATATAAGACTTGAGCTCAATTTAGATATGCTTTAACAACAAAACTTGCTAATTGTTCTTTGCTAACAGTTCAGTTTTCAACAATCCATTTTGTCTTCTAATTGAGTCTCATTCTGCTTTGTATCAGAGGTCTTTGATGGTAGAAGATCAAGTAATTACAGAAATGACTAAAAATGGTTTTGGCATGGTTATTGATCATATTTGAGAATCCAGGTGAGGGGGAACCTGTAATCTTACATGTTAAAAAAATCAGTTCATATAACGAATGCTTCTTTCTTCCTAAGCAAGTTCTTTGGAGGAAAGCCTTACAGTAACGGGTGGAGGTTATTTGGAGCCATACAAAACTATTCCAGAACCTTTGACTCTGTTTATGTACTTTGAAACTCTTTATATATTAAAGCTTTGAGTCTCTTTATGTACTTATTTTACATGACTTTAAAAAATGTGACTTAGCGTTATTATGTTAACCCTTAGGTTCACTAAGAAATTATTATCAGAAGTTGTTTAACTTGTCTCCTATTTCTGATATATCAGTTCTTTGATTTTTCAGTTATTGTTTGATCTCAGCCAATTAAGATACCTAACTTCATTTTGTTAGCGTGTTAGAAGGTTGCCACTGCTCTGTGGTCAAATAGCTCATGCTGTGTTCTCTAAAAATGCTTTCTTTTTTGCTGTAAGTTGACCATTAACATGCAGTTTACAAATCATTTAAATTAATAAATCTACTGTTTTCCTTTGTGAATTAAATGCACTTTCATGTGGGTAGAAAGGAAAGTAAGCTCTAGTTCGAAGAGGCTCAGGATTTCACCCACAAAAAGTAATCTGGTTTTAAAGCCTCATTTAAGCTTTATCTGGCATTACAAAAGCTCAAAATCCTATAGACTCCTTTCAAGTAGAAAGTAGTGGAATTTCAATTTTGCTACATAGATTTCTCAGTGATGCTTGAAGTTTGATTTAACTAGATAAATGAATTAAAGGGTTGAAAATGGAAACGGAAGGAATGGATTTTGTGTGTGTATGTTGGATTATTCAATAGAAAAATTTGGATAGTAGTTGTACACCTTTACTAGAGAAAGAATTTGATTTAAATTCAAACACAGATCACTAGATACAGGAAATAACTTGCTGACAAATATTAAATACATTGGGAATAATTTTGCCTTGAAGGTTGTAAAACAGCTTCCCTTGGAAGTTAGTATTTTTCTATTCTAAACTAGAATATCTAGAAAGTTCTATCTTCTATGGACTTACAAGGATAAAATCCTAAATGAAAAGAAATGTATGTGCTCAGAGATCATTTAAGGTCTTCAATCATTATTGCTTGTATTCCATTTGAAATAATTTTGAAACCTATGCTCTCTATAATACATTTGTAAGTTTACAAATTTACATAAGTTTTCACCTGAAATTTTCCATTACAAGTTTAAATAGCTCCCAGGGATGTAATTTTGGTACATTGTAAACAACGGCATTCAAAAATAAAACTGTTACATCACTTTAAAAAATATAACCAGTGCAATCTAAATACCAGGTCAATTTGATATCTACCACCATTCAGGTTTAAACTGACAGTTTATTATTAACATTCAGAAGTTTACATTTTTCTTTCACCCTAAACATTATTTCTATTCTCCTCCCTCTAAAGATTTATATACAATAATTTAAGTCATAGTCAATCAATTTATCTGCTTAGAGTATCTTCATATATTAAAACATAATAAGTTTCAAATGTTAGTATAATTATTTTAATCCTACATATTTAATGTCTTTAATTGATCTTCCAATAATTCTTACATAGAAATTATAGATGTACAAATTAATGTACTTCTGTATATATGAATGCACATTTATATTGCAAATTTAAATTAAGCTTTTTTCTTGTGATAAGAACCAATGAGGCATTACATCTCTTTTCCAGATTTAGAAAACACTATATTATAATGATAACACAATTAATCAAAATAGATTATTTTAAAAGCTTGCTAAATAATTGTTAAGGGTAAAAAGTATAATTTTATTGGAAATAAATCTCTCAGTAAGATGAATCCTGATCAACATTTGCCATGTATTTAATAAAGGGTAAATTTCAAATCCATAAAAAAAAAATTAGTCTCCTGGCTAGCCTATTATTTTACTTATAGTTGATAAGAAATATAAATTATTAAATATTTGAAAAGATGAAATAAGATCAGGAGTGACTTGAATTTGACTAGTTACTTCATGATATTAATTGCTAAGATAATTTTTAACTATTTTCTTGAATAACATCTAACTTTTTAAAAATTACATAAAGATTTTTATCTTTCAGTTTTATTTATTTTATCCTAAGAATTTATACTTTCTAGTAAACATTTCAGTTACATTTAAAATAATTAGTATCTATAATCTATATCAATGTCAAAATACTGTTTCAGTTGTTAATGTTTTGTTCTTCAGATTTGTCCTAAGAGTGAGTGCTAAGAATAGCTAAAAATAATTGATAATGTGTTAATATGTGTGTGTGTGTGTGTGTGTGTGTGTGTGTGTGTGCATTTAAGTCTGAGGCTACTTCTTTGGTGTCCCAAGAATCTCTCTCTCAAAAAAGAAAAAAAAAAAGATGCAATATTTTTAAAATAATGGGAAATGGAAAAGGAAAATTGCTCAATGAAAATAGCTATTATTTGTACCACAACACTTTACAACGTCTTTATGAGCCAAATAGAAATAGAAATATGTGTGAAAGAGAGAAAAACAGGAGGTTCTATGAATTTAAGTTCATTATATAAAGAAAAGCTTTTTGGTTGGGTAGCCTAGAAGCTTTTACGTCTTAAAAAATGAGCCATAATAAGATTTCAAATGGCTAGAAGTTGTGTTTGTGTATGAAAATAGCTACACAGAACCCTGCTGACGATCCAACTGTGGAATACAAATATGAGTGTCGGTTAGGATTCTACAAACGCAAGGGTAAGAAATGATAGAAACCAGAAAGAAAGGAGTGTTTGGTGGCCATGAGATGGAGGTTTGCATTGAAAGTGATTTAGGATGTAAATTCGGAAAGTTGGATGCATGAGTTTGTGTGTGTGTGTGTGTGTGTGTGTGTGTGTGTGTGCGTGTGTATGGTGGGGACACAGGAAGGAGGGAGAAGTTGCCCTTTCTTAGATTTTCACTGAATGACTGAAAAAAATAATGGTCCTGTAAACTGAGATTGAGAACCCCTGGCATTAGGAAAATTTGAATAAAGTTTTGGGGGAAGATATTGAACTCTGACACCTTGAATCAACTGAGGGAAATCATTTTAATATATTCGGTATTCACCTGGTTTCTGAAATTGTGAGGAAAAGTCTGAACTGGTGACATACTATTAAAAGTCATCATAGTGTCCACTCGGGGGACCTAGAAGAAGCAGTCAAACTTACACACAAAAGGAGGAATGGGAAGATGGTAAGGCAGGGCCTGCAGGACAATGGAAGTCAAATATCAACCTGCCTTCTTTGGGGCTCTGGTTTTATATCATTAATCACTACCAGAACTCTGCTCACATTCCCTGCCCCTGACTCCAGTGTAAAATCCTAAAATT
Organism: Camelus bactrianus; assembly: GCF_048773025.1. Taxonomy (NCBI): domain Eukaryota; kingdom Metazoa; phylum Chordata; class Mammalia; order Artiodactyla; family Camelidae; genus Camelus; species Camelus bactrianus. The sequence continues at coordinate 20,591,832 of NC_133540.1, forward strand.
TAATTTGCTATTTTCCCATCAATAAAGTCTTTCTCTTCTGACTTTTCTTCACCTGTTGTGATTTTTCTTTCAGGTATCTAAGCTCCAGTCTCTTCAATTAATCCAACCTATTGCCTTCCTCCTCTTTCTTTCTTTCTTTTTTTTATATAATCTTTTATAGAAATATATATTGAAAATATTTTCTTCCAGTCTGACTTGCCTATTCATATTCTTTTTTTTAACATTTTTAGTTGATTTATAATCATTTTACAATGTTGTGTCAAATTCCAGTCATTCTAAGTGAAGTAAGCCAGAAAGAGAAAGAGAAATACCATATAAGATCGCTCATATGAGGAATCTAAAAAACAAAAACAAAAACAAACACACAAACAAAAAAGCAAAGCATAAATACAAAACAGAAATAGACTCATAGACATAGAATCCTCCTCTTTCTAATAACAGACCAGATATTAAGTTCAAGTCTGTTTTCCATGTCTACTGATTTGTTTTCAATGACCTCATCCCAAACTTTGCATATCTTTGTTGCCATCTGTTCTCCTTCTTTTCCCCATGATATTTTCTTCCATATTAATTATTCTAGTAAATCGTTTGGATCATGTCTGTTTCTGATTTAAAAACATTTGGATGAATCTAGGTTTTTCTTGAAAGATTATTTAAAAAGTCTCTTTGTATACTAACTAAAAATTGCTGGGGATTTGTTAACTTTTAAAAGATGTGCAAATTCTTTTTAGTTTGAATAACAACTTATAGACAAGAATGTTTGAACTTCGTCTTACTTTATACAATAGAGGAACATAAAACTAACTCATATTTAGACTAATAGCTTTCATGAACATATATTTTAAAATTCTGTGACAAAACATTAGCAAGTTAAATCCAACAATATATTAAAAATATACATCATGACCAAGTAAGATTTATTCTAGTCATGTATTTCTAGTTCAATCTAACAATCAAGTAATATAATTCATCATATCAAAAGGAAAAATAAGAAAAATCATATGATCATGTTAACTGCTGCAGAATAAGCACTGACAAAATCCAACATCATTCTTGATGAAATCTCTCAGCAAACTAAGAGTGGAGGAAAACATCCCCACTGGATAAAGAACACCTGTAAAACACCTGCAGTTACATTCATACTTAATAGTGGAAAAGTAGATGTTTCAGACTAAATTAACAGCAAGTCAGGGATGTCTTCTCTCATCACTCCTATTCAGTATTGTCCTGAAAGTCCTACCTAATGCTATAAGACAAGAAAGTGAAATTAAAAGTCTGCAGATTAAGAAGGAAGGAATAAAGTTTTCTTTGTTTACAGATGACATAGCTGTCTATGTAGAAAATCCCAAAGAATCAACCAAATATCTTCTAAAACTAATAAGTAAAATAGCAGGTTAATAGATAAAAATCAGTTGCTTTCCTACGTACCAACAATGAACAAATGGGAGTTTAATTAAAAACAGAATATCACTCACATTAACACCTAAAAATGAAATACTTAGGAATAAAGCTGACAAAGTATGTACGAGATCTACGTGAGGTAAAGTACAAAACTTGGATGAAAGAAATCAAAGAGGATGTAAGTAAATGGTAATACATTTCATGTTCAATATCGGAAGACTAGATATTGTTAATATATCAGTTCTGACCCAATTGATCTATATATTTAATACAACCCCAAAGTCTCAGCAAATTACTTTGTGGATATCAATAGACTAATTCTCAAGTTTATATGCAGAGACAAAATACCCCACATGGTAACCACAATATTGAAGTGCAGAACTGGAAGGCTGATTCTGCCTGGTGTCATACTGAGTATAAAACTGTAGTAATTATGAAGCGTGGTGTTTACATAAGAATAGATTAGTAGTTTAAAAAAAAGGATAGAGAGCCCAGATATAGATCCACATATGTATAATAAACTCATCTTAGACAAGGGAGTGAAGGCAATTTCATGTAGAATACTCTTTTCAACTAATGATGCTGGAACAATTGGACATCCTTATGCACAAACAAAAAACAAAACAAACAAAAAAGCCCCTTAATTTAGACAGAGTTCTTGCACAGAGACTCAGATTATACACCTTTCACAAAAATTAACTTAAAATGTTTCATAGACCTAAATGTAAAATGAGTACAAAACTATAAAACTCCTAGAAGACAACAGGAGGAAAAATAGGTGACTTTGGCTTTGGAAATGAGCTTTTAGTTACAATAACAAGAACACAGTCCATGAAAGAAAAAAATTGATAAGTTGGACATCATTAAAATAAAAACATGTAAATTCTGGGAAGAATGCTGTTAGGAGAAGGAAGAGACAAGCCACAGACTAGGAGAGAGTCTTTGCAAAATGCATATCTGAAAATAATTGGTATCCAAAATGTACAAAGAATTCTTAAAATGCAACAATAAGAAAAAAAAAATAACCTAATTAAAATGGGAAAGATACATAAACAGAAGTCTCACCAAAGAAGATGTACAGGAGGTAAGTAAACATGTAATAAAATGTTCAACGTTATATGTTATAAGCAAACTGCAAGGTAAAACAAAAAATTAGATACCACCACACACCTCATAGAAAGGCTGAAATTCGAAACATTAGAACATCAAATGCTAGTGAGGATGTGGAGAAACAGGAACTCTTATTCATTGCTGATGGAAACGCAAAATGGTAGAGCCACTTTGGAAGACAATTTGGCCTTCCTTACAAAAGCAAGCACATGTTTACCACATTATCCAGAAATCATGTTTCTTGGTATTTACCCAAATGAGGTGAAAACTTATGTCTGCACAAAACCTTGACAAATATCTTTTTAGTAGCTTTATTCATAATTGCTTAAACTTGGAAGCAACTGAGATGTCCTTCAATAGGTAAATAGATAAATAATGTGTGTGACACCTGTGCAATTAAGTATTCTTCAGTGATAAAAAGAAATGAGCTCTCAAGTCCCCCCAAAGACATGCATAAGTCCAAATGCAAATTTCTAGTGAAAGACGCTGATCTGAGAATACAGTAGATTCCAACTATATGATGTTCTGAAAAAAGCACAGCTATGGAGACAGTAAAAAGATCAATGATTGCCAAGATTTTAAGGATTGGGAGGAGAGGTGAAAATGGGGATTACAGGGGGTTTTCATGACAGTGAAACCTCTGTATGATGCTTGAATGGCGGATACAAGTCACCATGTGTTTCAAAATACGTAAAGTGTACAACACAAATAATGGACCCTAATGTAGACTTTTAGTGCTCATAAGAGTGTGTCAAGGTCATCTCATCAGTTACAGCAAAGGTACATATTCATGCTGTTGTTATTGATGAGGGAGACTGTCTGCCGGGGAAGTCAGGAGAAATGGGGGGAGGGGCACACGGGCATTTGCCAAACTTTCTGTTCAATTTTTAATATAAAACTGCTCTAAAAAGTCTACTAATTAAAAGAAATGTGATGCAGATGCCCAGCTGGAAATCTTATTAGCAAAGATGACAGATCCCATTGCTAGTCTTTCATGGACTTTACCCCACCACGCATGGAAACATTCTGAGTCTGTTTTTGGATATAATCCTAGATATCCATCTGCTTTGAGGCTTTGTATTAATATAATTAACTGTTACAAAGAGATGTATTGCTTTAAATATTATCTTGGCCAAAAAATTTTATCTTATTAATATGAAAACATGTACAATATTGAAGAATCACAAACACTCCAACACTCTTTCCTATTCCTTTCTATTTCTGTGGGGAAAAGAAAATACAGACTGAGATCATGTTTCTCTTTCATATTTTATTGGAAAATTCTGTTAAAAAGTTAGTGGAAAATTTTACCAAACTCTGTCAATAGTGATATGGAAAATGATGTGCTTTTTCTAGAATTGTTTATTACTTTTTCTCGATGTTTATTATGAAAAATTTTGAATATACAGAACAGCTGAAGGAATTTCCCACATATTTTAGTTGGCTATTGCTGCCATGAAAAATCTCAAAGGGTAGAGGTTTTGAACAACAGACATTTATTTCTCACAGTCTTTGAGGCTGAAAGTTCAAGATCAAGGTGCTGGCAGTTTCAGTTTCTTGAGAAGGATACATAGGCACTCTCCATACTTTCTGTTCAACACTTTTTAAACATAAAACTGCTCTAAAAAGTCTACTAATAAAATGTGATACATTTTTCTGTTCTTGGCTGTAGGTATTTGTCTTCTCCCTGTATCTTCACAAGGGCTTTTCCCTTCATCTGCATCCCTGGTACCTCTCTCTTCTCGTAAGGACATCAGACATATTGGATTAGGGCCCCACCTCAGGAACTCATTTAACCTGGATAACCTCGTATGTCCTATATGCCCTGTGTCCAAATTCAGTCACACTGGGGGTTAGAATTTCAATATATAATTTTTGGGGGATAGAATTTGGTCCATAATAACACAAAACACACATATACCTAAGACCTACCTTCTACAATAAATATTTTGCTATATGTTCTTCGTTACACACTCATACATCTGTACTTCCCTTTATCAGCCCATCAATTCATCTCACTCATTTTTTCACTTCAAGTTTACAGACATCAGTACACTTCACCGCTAATATCTCACCACACAAGTCACTATTTAGAGTTTGTTTTGCTTTTGCTTTTGTTTTCAAAAGGGATAACCCTACTTCCACTATTGATTTTTGACAAATACATACACCTGCATTACCTAAGCCCCTGTCAGATTTACAATACATCTATCACTCCAGAAAATTATTTCATGCCCCTAGAAAGAAGCAACTATTGTGCTGATTTTTAACAAATAGATTAGTTTTGCCTTCTGTAGACTCTATATAAGTAAAATGTGTGTGTGTGTGTGTGTTTATTGGATGTCTAGAAGGCTGCAGATTGTGACCCCGGGTCTACTACAGGTGGGTAATGGTCACGTGTGCTGAAGGACTGGTGAGGCTGAAGAGCTTGTGGGAGAGAAATGACCAATTAATTCATCAGATGTTCATCTTAAGTAGTACAAATGCAGTGTAGTCTCACCTAACAAAGTATCTCTCCCTAATAGCGTTGGCCTGACATCCTCTTGCTTCTCCTCATCTTCTGCTTCATGCTTCCAAAGATACTCTTGAGTAAGCATGGCATTCAGAACAGTTGCACACAGTGGTTAAAGAGGATTTTTTCCATACTTAAATACTTAAAAGCATGAGAAGAGGATAGACACGATGCTGGGCTGAATGGTGGAGGAAGGAGCAAAATTCACAGTGTTATTTCCTTGTGTCTTTAAATATGATCGTGGTTTGAGGAGAGAAAATCAAGAAAATGCATCTTATACTTTCTGTGTATCAACTTAAGGTATTGTGTGAGAAAAGAGAATGTAGGAAAAATGTCAAAATATGGAAGTTAAATGAGCTTTTAGGTATAAAAAAATAAAGAGGAAATTTCAGATATGTGGGCAGCAACTATCAAGATTAAAAGACAGAACAGGGATCCAAAAAAGATGATCTTTACTGGCAAGGTAAGAATGCATACTTATGTTCACTTATAATAATAATTCTCTTATTAAAGTGAAATTTTGTAATAGTTTTATGGTTTTTGTAATGTACAATTCATATGGGGAATTGTTATGAGTCCCAAATAACAAAAATACCACTTCATTGCATTACTTTTATAGTTTGTAAAAGGATCCAATTATAACACTTATGTCTTTCAATTTTATTTATATACCAGAAATAGTTCTTTGGGGATCAATAAATATAATGTATTTACCACCAAATTGATAATTTAGAATACACTGGCAAACAACAGATTAACTAAAATCATATATTACTGAAAAAAATAGATTCAGGATCAGAAACAAACATGAAATGTCGTATTATTTGTAAGTATATAGAAATACAAGAAAATTCTCCCTTGAACTTTCAATATTCAGATAAATAATGAAGGATGACATGATAAGTAATCTCCCATTATCTGACATTTATTTTTTAACATTTAAACTAACATGTCATTCATTAGGCTTCAGTCTCTCTGGACATCAAAGTAATCATGGGATGGAGAGATCATCAATTCCTTTTCTCAGAAAATTCTCAAAACCAATTTCTGAAATAAGTAACAGTATACTATTACTGCCCTACAAGTTCAAGGTATTAACTTCCCTTTCCTCCATTATTCTATTTGTTAACTCAGAATTTATCAAGGTGACTTTATGGGGTCTCCTAAATCTGACAATGAAAAGACTTAGATAACAAAGCAACAAAGCATTTCCTGATTCCATATACATATCTTCTGTATTAAAACTAATAATATATACTTACATATAGTTGTATATAGTTGCCATTTTATCATTTTCATAATTATAATGATTATTTTTGGAAATAATAAAGTAAAACTCCTTGGGGTAGGTGTAAATTCTTAGACACGTTTATCTATGTATGTAAGTTCAGAATAGCCACCAAAATACATGTGTTTTGAACTTTAAAAAATGAGATGGGATAATAATTACAGATAAGAAATATATTTTAAAGGAGACATAAAAGCAAATGATTTTATTGTGATTGTAAATTTTAATATTATAGTAATAAAAGCTCTCTGGTTATAAAAAGGATGATTTAAGCTGCCTCATGGTTGGTTTTTCATCAATTCTCCTTTCAGATTTGTCCTCCAATAAGGCAGTGAAAAAGACAGCAGTCATTTATTGAAGGCTTACTTTATTTTCAAGGAATCTGATACTTTATACATGCACATGTATTTGTTATATTGGTTCTGAAATAGAAGTTATTATGCCATTTTGGAGGAGAAAAATCTAGGTACCAGGGATGCCAATCTTGGAATTGGTTAAGATATTCTGCAGTGTGACTTGCTCCTAGCCAAGGGGAGTGGAGCTTACTTACCAGGAGATGAAATAGTGGAAAGCTTGACAGGAGATCAGGGCAGTCAGTGTGAAATCAAAGAGGAGGCAGTGGAGATGTTAGGTAGTTAGATAAGTGGGGACACGGGACAGACAGGTGGAGGAGAGGGAGGAGGGTTTTGAAGATGGTGTTATGCCCGCCTCCAGCATAAAGGGGCTTCACTTCTAAGTGAGCGCCAGCAAGAAACCGGTTAGAACCCAGCAGCCACCACTGCATGGTAGCAGAAAGGACTTAACCAGACAAGACACAGTGTTCACTGTATCATAATTAGCATGGTGGTTCAAGCCCCCCGTGGGTTGTTCTCTGTGCCTTAAGGACATGTGCAAAAGGGGCCAAACATGACTGAGCACTCCAGGGACAAGAGCTGTCAGTCAATCAAGAGACCACCTCTAAGCGAGGGTATAAGAGAAAGGGAGATTAAAAACTGCCACTTTTGCTCCCTTGGATCAGCCTACTCTCCATACCCAGAGTTGAATTTTTACTTTTTTTGCTACACAATGCACCGTCTCCCGACTGTAAACTTATCTTTTGGGTAAGACAAGAACTCGGATCTTTACCTTTTGTGGGTAACAGAAAGCTACTGGACTGGGATGGACTGGGATGCAGGTGGCGTAGCAGAGAGCAGAGTGGTTCTATGACTTCTTCCTCCACCTCCGATCATGTGCCAAAGCCTTGATGATAACAGGGCACCCCTGAGAGTGGCTGAGCCTTGGACTTAAGGAAGATAGTCACAGGAGACTGACTTTCCATGGAGGTGATCGTCTTGTAGTCTGGGGTTCTAGGAGCAGAAGCTGCTAGCTGATGGTACCACAAATGTGCCCAGAAAAGTGTGACCTTGCAGATTGTTATTTCATGAGTTTAAGGCTCACTGGTCAGGAGAAGGGCAGAGAATCCCAAAGGATTATGTGGTACTAGGGAAAGTTGGATCAGTTTCAATTGGGGAAGGCTATGTGAAATTTAACTTACGTGTGACTAAAAATTACTTAACAGGACATTCTAAAGCTAGAATTTAAAAAAAATGAATATTCTAATCACTTGCTTAAAATTTGGAGAAATGCTAAAGTTTGGAAAAACAAGAGTTGCTGAAATAATTTTAATTAGAACCTTGTCTTCACACGCTCAAGTTTTGACGTTCTCTCAGGTGAGATTTCCTTGAATAGCTCATCTTATGTTTGAAGTCACAATACTTCTGGTCATATTGGGATAATTGTAAAATTGAATTCTGCTACATTTTAAGTACATTTTTAACTGAAGGAATACTTGTTTTTACTCCAAAGCTTATCATGCAAATCTTTATGGTGAGTACTGACTCACAATGCCGTCTTTGAGGCAATCCACCCATTAGTGGGTAGAGGGATTGGCTAATCCCTTTTTTTTTTTTTTTTTCAGATGAGGAGGTGTAACTGAGCAGGAACCTGGGGGACCTTCCAGGGTCAGACCCCCTCCCCATACCCTCTGCTGTAGCTCCTCTCTGAAGTACCCAGATCATAGCATCTCATGTATATTTCCTGAGTGTTTCAGTTGCTGAAAACCACCACCAAAGGGAAGAAATGGATGACCACACGTACATAGCCCCAGACCTTGTAGGGGTTGATAGTGTTGATGCCCTGTTCACTCAACGCCAACCAATCAGAGGATTGTGCACAAGCTGTGCGTAATTGCTTTTTTCTTTGTTTTCACTAGAAATTAAAGTTTTTAAGAGTTGAGGATTCTAATTATATACGTCATTAAAGCTACTAAAAATAATAAAGGAAACGTTTCAGTATACAGTAGAAAAGTGGGTTATATGTTTTGAGTTAAAAACTGTTTTGTCTTAAAGCTGTTTGTTCTAGATGGGAAAAAAAATGAGGAACAAATTAATATAGATACAGAAAGCTGGGGAAAGTTTGTAGAAATGGAGTCCTTAAAAAGGAGTTTTGTGTATAGCCAGGATGAGATTAGGTTAAACTTATGTAGGTAAGTGGATTTTGTTATTAAAAGTAGACAAGTGCAAGACTGGATTTGGTTCCTCTCTGTTAAGAGAACAGGCTTGCTTGCTTGTGATAACAGAGGCTTCTTCTGATAACAGATTGTGTGAGACTTCTTGGTGTTGCTGACAAACTTCCTATCAAATTCTAATCAAAGCTGTTTTGACGTCAGCTAACTTTGGGATGCTTCAGAGGTCCCTTGAGACACCTGAAAGAAAAATATTTAAGTAGGATTGGTTGCTATGTTAAATTACATGGCATTGTCAAATGAGTGACAAGCCTCCTCAGATTATGTGATACAGATAAATATTATTAATACAGACATTGTGAAAATTAAGGTTTCTGAAATTTAGATCTGTCCTGGTATAAAGCTATCGGTCTGATTCTAGTTGTTCTAGCTATAATTCTAGTTCTAGTCTAGTTATCTTAAAAGGTTGTATGCCACAGCAACTTGATTAAACTTCTTTGTCAAAAATGTAACAAGATCTTTAACCTTGCCTTTTTAAGACTTGTCATTTAGAGACATAATTAAGTTGATACTTTGCAAAACTGCTTCATCTTCAATAAGAGTCATAAAAAGGACTTTTTGACAAGTACAGGTTTCTTTTAAATCATACTGCTGAGCTGGGCAAGATATTTAAAAAGTCTAGTGAAAACTCTGGTTTTATAAAACTGTTAGTAAAAAGGATTAATTACATAAGAATGAGTTAACTGGTGACTATGGTTGTAATTTCTTGGTTTTGTCTGAAACATTCCTGGCTTTGAACCTATATTTTCTAAGTGAATTCTTTATCAGATGTTTGTCTTCCTATCCATACAAACTGACTGTACTTCAATAAAAGTATATTTTAAAAGAAGAAAGTTATTTTACTTCCAACCACATTGTTGCCCCCAGTGTTTAGGATGGAAAGAGAAATTCGCTAATGGAGTAATCATAGCATAACTACTCAGGATGCACAACAGTGCTTTGCTCTGTGTCTGCTGTTGAAAACACGTGTACCGTGCTCATGTAATAATTGGGTAGAAGTGATGAAATGTATGGCCTGCAAATTGTGTCCCCATTATTATATTTCTGAGCCTGTTCATGACATCTGGTTAGTTCCCCCCCCAACCCCCAGCATGTGGATAACTAAGCAAATATAAAGGAGGCCCGGCACTGAGGGACATGATCTGAACCTGGGGTGGGAGCCATCACCCCAGCACTGAGGGAAGGATATTTTCATCACCAGTGCTTTCTACTGAAAGATTTGCAATCAACAGGGGAAATGATGGGAAAATCTGCACACACTGAGGTGTGGGGAAGTCATTCTGGCTTATATATAGTTTAACTTAAATTTTACTGACCAAAACTCCCTGTTTTATGGCCTGTAGGACATGCATTGTACACCTGCTTTGGCCTTGAGGAGGGGATGCACTTGAAAGTCAAAGTGGAGTCGCTGTGGTTCAGACAGTCAAGGGAAAACTAAGTGGCCAGGGCGGGTGTGATGACAGACACGTTCTTGTATCGTGGAGCACTCGAATTTTCTGAGCTGTGTCAGACTCGGGAGACCACCAACAGTGCTCAAAGCAGTGCCTGCTGGCAGCTGCAACCTTATGACCTCAAGGTCTCCTCTTGTAACTATTAAAATTTTAGACAATAAGTGGGATATTTGAGGCATAAAGCTTGCTTTCTATTTTTTGTTACATATTTAGAATGTAATTCTCAACAATAGGATAATACACTGCACTCCTTTATATTTGGCCCCTATAATGACCCTACTGATTGATCCCTTTACATCCACCCTTCATCCTTCCATTCCACTGCAGTGAGAAAAATCATTTCTAAATAAAAATCCCTATATTTAGTTTTCTGCTGAATCCCCCTGCCTCCTTTTGACCTCCTTATAATTCTTAAGTACTTTCCACTACTGATAAGATAAATCTCAAAGTACTTGTGTGACTGAGCAGGACCCTGGGGGGGGCCTTCCAGGGTCAACCCCCTCCCCCATGTCCTCTGCTGTAGCTGCTCTCTGAAGGACCCACATAATAGTATCTCATGTGTATTTCCTGATTGTTTTTGATGCTAAAAACCACCACCAAAGGGAAGAAATTAACTACTTGATGATGGAGGGCATATGGCCCCCAGGCCTTCTGGCACCTGGGGGTTGATGATGTTGACCGCCCTGTTACCTCCACATCAACCAATCAGAGAATGATTGTGCCTGAGCTGCAACCCGCCTCCCTCACCTGGCCTTTAAATATGTTTTGCTGAAATCCTTTGGGGTTTTCTTAGGCCTAAGCCACCCTGTCCGCCTTGCTCAGCCCTGCAATAAACCTTTCTCTACTCCAAACTTTCATGTTGCAGTTTGTTTGGCCTTGTGGGGTGGTGGGCACATGAACTTGCCTTTGGTAACACTTGGATGGTCTGGACGTTCAGCTTCCATTCTCACTTTGCATCACTTGCTACCTTGTGTTTTCTGTGTCCCAGTCGCTCCCAGGGACTCCTGATGGTCCTCAGAGGCTTGATGTGTTTTTCCCTTGCCAGGAAGGATTTTCTACCCTCTTCCCTAGTTAACTCCCACATGTCTTCCCTGTTCACCAAGTCAACTGCTATGGATGGGCAAATTGCAGTATAGTTCTCCTTTCTGGCCTTTATCACCCTCTGAATTTTTATTTTTATTTGCATGGCTATTTAATCTCTCTCTCACCTCATTAGAATGTCAGAATGTGGGTTCACAATATATTATTGCATTTTTGATAATGTAGTAAACTGAGTGAGTTATATAGAAAAACTCAGAAATAGAGAAATAGAAGAGATTGACAGGTTGACTTTCTCTTATGTATACTTTAAAATAAAAAACTCTTTCAAAAGTCCTATTTCAGACTACATCTGACAAAGTTTGTACAAAGAAAATATGTTAATATCTACCATGGATTCAGTAAGTCTGGAAATCATTTTTACCCCCAAATATAGACATATTATTATGTGGGGATAGACCAGATATAGAAAAAAATCACAAATTGTATTCTTGCTTTTCTAATTTTAGAAAGAATAAAATTTATATTTGGATATTTCACAGGATAATTATAATGGGCTATATATTCTCTATTACTGAACCAAAATTTCAAAAGCTAACAATTTGATTTCTAAAACTTTCCACTGAGCTAACATTCCATATTATTCTCCTTGATTATTGCTTGTCTTTCTTTTCATTGTTATTTTTTTATTAGCAAACTGAAAACTTGGTAAAATAATGTTGAATGTTTTGGATGTTCATGCTAGGAAAATCATCAACCTGAGATTGCAATCAATATCCTTACTCAGATTTCTTATTAGACCTTCAAATTAAACTTCTGGGAGAACATGAATTTCTCCCTCCAAGCTCCAAGGCTGGAGTCATCTGGCATATACATTTGTCTGGATGCTAGCAACATTTCATTTGAGCCAGTTTACTTCATCAGTGATCTCAAGGCTGTATAACATATAACACAACCCTAGGAAAGAGGACAGTGCTCTCAGTCATGAGCACGGCGCTCATTTCTCTTTCTCTTATTTCCAGGCGAACACAGCTTGGTCCAAACACTTTCTTAAACTCAAGGCTAAAAACCTATAACAAGTTCTCTTTTCATCCGAAGGTCCCTGAAAATTCTGCTAAGTCTGTACACCAGGTATAGGGTCTGTCCTGAATTTATGATAAGTATTTGAGGGATATTAATTCAGAAAAATACTTAAAATTAGTACCATGTGTTCAAGTATATGCTTAGTTTTGTTTAATAATGTTTGTTTTTATTATTATAAATTATATGGAAATATTACCAGAAGTATTAATGCACTAACAATATTACATGGCTGACAGAAAGATTTAACTTCCTCCTACTTCAAAAATTAGTTCTAAAATCATTCTGTCTTTTTCTGAGTATCTGCTGTCTGTTAGTCAAAATGCCAGTGATGGTCTTCTCAAAGCCTAGCTTCTAATTTAAATTGATAAATGTACTTTAAAACCAATTTATAAAGATGGCATCTTCTCATCAACTTCTGAGCTTCACTTTGGGTGCACCAAAGTCCTGTCTTTTACTCCTTAATTGGCAATTCTGTGCTAGAAAAGTGTTCCTCATCTTTTCTCTACATGACCTTGGGGTCCAATTCCTAAGATTTCAGTTTCCTTACTAAAGCATTTCCTCAGCACCTGCCTGTTACATGAGAGCTTGCAAGTGCCATCCTGGAAATTGGCCTTGAAGTGAAAAGGCTGCTTGCAGAATGTAAACACCAGCCAAGCTGCTCTGACTTTGCATCAGCATCCACGAGGTCAGCTTGCCCTGTGCCTTGTTCTCAGCTAAATGTCTCATTTTAAAAACTGCAGTTAACTTTCCCTATTATGCAATATATTTAAGATATCAATGCATATACCCTTCTCCTATGAAAAAAATGACATGAAACTGTTTATAATTCTCTGCCACTCTCCATGGATGTACCTGAAATGTTTATAAATTTCACTCTGATGAGCTTTCAAAAGCTTAAACACAATGATAAAAGACACCTACGAGAACGGTACAACTCGGATGAAGTTAAATTCCTCTGCAGACAAAAGAGACACAAATAAAGGCCAAAATGAAATATCCAGGGAGTTTTACCCAGGAGCCAGAGAGCTGAGAGGCCATATGCAAGAAATTCACAGCCGAGATAATTGAGAACAGAAATTGAGAAACACACGGCACTAATTTAATATGTGTTGTGTGGTCAATGCCATCACCTTCCCTCCCTCCTGCACAATCTTCAGTAAAACATCTATTTCTCATTGATACTGACGGGTGAATTTTCTTTGGGGGGACAACCAGGCTGTCAGTGGACTGGTGACAGATGGGTTTCAGTGTGTACTCACTTTGTGGGTTCAAAACAAAACTCCCCACCCTGTCTCCCATTTGGCTGTTTATTGTTACAATTTGTTGATGTAGATTATCCTCCCTCTTTATATCTACCTAGGCGCTATGGACTGAATGTTTTTGTCTCCCCCACAAATTCATATGTTGAAACTTATCTAATTGAGGCTTATCTAATTATTTTTTTCTCTTTCATTTATCCCTCCCCCGGACTACACACACACAATCAGGGAGTTGTGTTGATGTTTGCTCTAAACTATAGTTCACATTTTTTACTTCTTTCTATGTTCTACTATCTTACTTTAAGCTAATATCTGTAGTTACTTATTATTATTTGCAATAAGCTTCTAAATTCTACCTCTGTCTTTCTCCACAACCAGAGAAACTATATTTTAAAAGCATAAATTGTATCACGTTCTTACCAAAGGCCAGTTTGTGTGCCCAACACACCATGAGGTCAAAAAAACCAAAATGTCAGAGTTTGGAGCAGAGAAAGGTTTATTGCAGGGCCCAGTAAGGAGGATGGGGGTGGCTTATGCCCAAGAAAACCTGAACTCACCCCAAGGGTTTCAGCAAAGCCTATTTAAAGACAGGTGAGGGAGAGGGTTGTAGGTATGTGATCAGCTTATGCACGTTTCTCTGTTTGATGTTGAGGGAACAGGGCTGTCGACACTATCAGCATCTAAGTGCCAGAAGGCCTGGGGACCACGTGCTCTCCATCATCAACTAGTTAATTTATTCCCTTTGGTGGTGGTTTTTAGCATCTGAAACAGTCAGGAAATATGCACGAGATACTATCATCTGGATGCTTCAGAGAGGAGCTGCAGCAGAGGACATGGGGGAAAGGGTATGTCCCTGGAAGGCTCCACAGGGTCCTGCTCAGTTCCAACATCATTCCTCTGATTAAAGCCCTTCTGTCTTCCTGTACAAGTCAGATGCAATCAACCTCATTACACGGGTCTGCAAGGCCTTTTGCGATCAGAGGCCTGAGTAACTCAGCAACGCCTCCATCACCAACCTCCTGCACTCAGTCACACCACTTTCCTTTCCCTTTTTCAATACGCACAGCTCTTTCTTGCTTTAGAAACTTCTCTTCTCTCTGAATGGAAATGTTTGCTTCTCTCTGATTGGATGTTGGCATCGCTCTCTTACTCCTCCATAATGAGGTGTTCCTCTAACATCTTACCTGGAGAACAACTTCCAACTCCATCCCCTTGTTGTTTGTTTTCTTCCCTGTGCTGAGCACAGTTTGCAATTATCTTCTGCATCTGTTAATTTTCTTGTTTATTCTCTCTTGTCATCACCACCATGTGTGCTTCTTGAGGGAAGATATCTCCTCCATCATGCTGGCTGATGAATGCCCGAAGTGTAGCACGTCACCTTGTTATTAGTGCAACCTGACAAATATTTGTCGAATAAACAAATAAATAAATGAATGAATGGACCAAGGAGCCCTCTAAAACCTCTGCAGCTTCTCACCAGGGTACCTGTACTTCTAAATTAATTATGCATATATACCTAATTTTAGTACAAAACGAATAAAATTGGAGAAAGAGCTAGTTATTTTTCTGTGTGTCCCTCTGAAGTATTTCATAAAATGCAGGCCTAAACTGCATATGCCAGAACGAATAGACCTTCTAAGATTATAATTTATACAAAAATCAAAAAATCAATATAGGGGTTTGCCTTTCTAATTATGAAATGCAGGTGCACTGAGCATTATCTATATTAGACACATTTCACTTTGTATAAAACATATTGTATTATTTATTTTTTCCTTTTTTTACACAAAAGGGATCATATGATACACACTAATTTATCCCTTGCTTTTTTTGAATTTAATATATTTGGGGGATATTTCCACAGTATATGGCTTCCTCATTTTTTACTAGTTACATTTCACTGTATTATGTTCTACAATTTAATTTATAGCACTAGTTGCCTATTGGTGAAATATGGAGAGTTATCAATCTTTTTCATTATAAAAAATGCTTCAACAAATAGCTTTAACATAAGTCATTTAAAATATACTAGTATAATTCCAGGTTAAGTTCCCAGAATAAAGATTAGACGTAAGATTATATGTCCTTTTTGATATTCAGGATAGGAACTTGAAAATTTTTGTCCCTGAACTTTAACATTCCTATATATATATATTCATATTTTATTTAGGGAATTCTGAATAGTAGTATTTTAAGTTGTACATTTAACAAGCTCTGGAATTATGTTTCAAATTTTCTGTTCTATTTTGCACTTACGCACAATCCCCAATAACACTAGGGATAATTCTTTTTCCCCCATTATAGCAAGAACATAAGCCAAAAACACACACCAGATCCTTCAGCATTTAAATCTAACGTTATATTTTCTGTCAACACATTTTGTAAGAAAAACAGTAGGTCTCACTTTGAATTGCATATCCGAATCACCTGTTTTAGGTTTTTAGAGATCATACTTTTTTGAATTTTTAACCCTACATGATCCTCATCTTTCTCTGTGTTTCACAGGTTATTCTGAAATATATCTATATTTGAGAAAAAACTGATCTTAAATATCTAAGATATTTTGTACTCTTACTTAAAACCTGAATTTCAGTTATTAGCTAGTCAACTCACTTTTACTTTTCTTTTTTTTTTTTTAAACATTCTTATTTATTTTTTGTCCTTTTTGGTGGGGGAGGTAATTGGGTTTTTATTTATTTATTTTAATGGAGATATTGGGGATTGAACCCAGGACCCTGTGCATGCAAGGCATGCACTCTACCACTGAACTATACCCTCCTCTCCAACTTTTAAATTTCTAACACCCTCTATGCACCATCTTGATAAGTCACTGGAGGTCTGGTTGGAGTAATCTAGAACACATGACAATCATAGAATATATGTTCTGGACCAACGTAACCCTAATTAACATGGGACATATTTACCGTTATCACTACAACATGCAGGGTATTATCCAAACATTTGAATTTCAGAAGTTATATAAACTTTTTTTTTTTTGCTAATAAATCATCTCCCGTTTCTCACATTGCAATGCAGAGCCATATGGTTTGCTAGTGATTGGAACTGCTTAATGCTGCTTCCTAAGATTCTATTTTACACAGAATTAATAAGATATGGGCTTACTTTATTCGCCAAGATGGACGGATTAGACAACATAATATGAACAGGGAGTAAGAGATTCCTAAAGAGGATGTCAGTTAAGTTGATAATAGGCAATAAAGCCCCAGGGCAGAGACATAATAATGATTTCTAACGAAGATCAGCAGCAAACTGAAAGTTAAGACAATTTACAATAGAAATGTCTATAAAAAAGCCATTAAACAAAGAAAAAAAAAATCAAGTCATAAATTTCCAGCTAGCCTAATGATGCATTAAGGAGTGACTCTGCTTCATGAGAATATATTGTGACTTTGGGGAAAAAAAGACTTGTACTTAAATTGTTATTTTATATCATTAATATATTCAAGAAATAGTTTCCAAAGTAGGATGAACACTGATAAAAAGTGTCCTACATCCCCAAACTACTCTATCATTATCTGAAAAGAACTGTTCAGTATCCACTTACTAATCTCTGGCTCAGTTGCCAGAGGGATGGACCTAATAGTTTGTACCGAGTGGCATATCTCACAAGAAGTGAAGACACTTGGACCAGTCGTGTTTATGGCAAGAATGTGGACCATACACCCCCTTAGGTCAGGCTTCCTAAGCAAGAAGGAAGTCATGGGAAGGCTACTCAAGATATTTTCCTTTATCTCTTTCCTTCATCTTTTTCATTGTTACACTCTTCATTTTATCAATTTCAATGCTGCTAATGTTTACAGAAAATTTATTTTTGAGGTTTAATATCAGAATTCAATGTTGACAGTATCTTCTTGGTATTGAAATAGCCAATACATTTCAACAGTTTCAAAATGTTAATTCAGCTCTATTATGTTTCAGATGTCATTTTACTTTGTTTGCACTATGCTGAGCATAAGATTTGTCTATATTTTGAAAAATGCAATAGAAAACATTAATAAAACATTAGTATAAATTGTGTTGAGAAGGAGGTTGTACCAATCAAATACAATTAAATATGTTCAAAACATTGACTTTGGAAACAAATTTTAAATCATAGTAAATCCAGTTTTAATATGTATTTCTATTTTCTTGCATGCCTTTACCTTAAGTCAGATTTGCAAGTTTTGTGCCAAAAACCTTGGAAAAACATAACAAGGTAAAAATGTAACTAGTGTTTGGTTCTAAGGATAATTCAGTACCAGAAAGAAAAACAAAGTGAAGAAAAATTACATTTCTTCAAAAAATTTATCCAATGAACAGTTACACATTAAATGTTTAGCAAAACTACTAAGATACTAGTTGATGGCAAGAAAATGCCTAAGATACTTATCAGCAAAGCTAATAATAATAAGGAAATTCTTAAGTCTTTTACAATTTATAAAATGCATTCATCTGGGTTTTGAATATTACGTGTCTTGAAAACTGCATTTCCTGTTCCTCTTGGCCTGCATTTAAGCTGGTGACGTGGAAGGTACAAGTACGTAGAGTTGCAAGTTTTGTTTCCAGTCTTGGCTCTGCCACTTGGTAGTGGGATTGGGCAGAGCATAACCTTTCTATGAGCCCTATGAGTTAATCTGATCCCTAAAATAAGCTATTTATACATGCTATCTCTTATATTAATCAATGAACTCCTCCGTCCTTTCCAGTGGTTGAAAAATAATTATACAGTTTTAAGATAAAAGGGTATGTATCTCTTGGTGACATCCTCTAGTCATCTAAATTGTTCATTAGAGTTTTTACATCTTACAGGGCAAAGGTTGACAAACTTTTCCTGGAAAGTGCCAGGTAGTAAATATTTTCTGTCTTTTGGACATACTGGCTCTTTTGTAACCAACTCTGCTGTTGTACCAGGAAAATAGACACAGACAACACATGAAAAAAAAAAAGGTGTGGATTTGTTTCAATAAAATGCTGTTTACAAAAACAGGCAGCAGCTGCAGGCTGCCCCACCATGTTCTGGAGGGAGAAGGTAAAGATAATAGAAGATGATTGTTAAGAAGATTGTTCAGAAGTGAAGCTTGAATAAGAGACAGGAGGAAGATTATTGATAAAACAAAACAGACTTCAGACAATATTGTACACTCTGTCACTCCATTTTATGAAATTAGTAAGATTATTTCCAAAAATTTGCAAAGTATAAAGAGTAGTGATAGGTTTTCTATTCAAATATTATGACATAAGTTGTGTATTAATTTTATATCACGTATGTTAAAGTTGACTACTCTCTTGATTTTAGGGTGCCTCATTTTTCTCCTTCAATTATTTTGTATGTACAAATATTATGTGTAAACACTGTATATATGTAAACATTATACATATATAACTCTCTCTCTCTCTCCATATATATACGTATATATATGGAGAGAGAGAGAGATTAGAGAAAGTCATATAGCTGGAATCATACAATATGTGTGTATTCACTCAGCAATATGTATTGGAGTTTCCTCCATGTCTTTCTCATGACTTAATAGCTATGAAAGATGACATTCTGGAACAATTTAAAACAGAGCCAGAGCAGCCACTCCAGAGGAACTACCTTCATGTCCTGTTTTCTGTGCCTTTGAACTGGTACATTTCAAGAAGTCAGCAAAGAAATGAGACTATCTTGCTAAAAGGATGGATAAAAGTGAACTTCAACCTAGGGACCACTTCACCTGATCAATGAATGAAGTACAAATCTAGCTTTACCTCATCTTTTACCAATTAATGCTTCACCTAATTGATTACCTCATCTTGCTTCAATAACCTTTTTTTAAAAAAAACAATTTACTTCACCTTCCTTCTGAACTCCTATCCTGTAGTAGGACACTGTTTAGATTTCTTACCTTAATCTGTGTGCTCCAAATTGCAATTTGTTGATCTCAAACAGTTGAACTGGACTCTTATTTTTTTAGAATTATTCATTTTTTTCACCAAATAACATTCCATTGTTTGGATGTACAGTAGTTTCTTTTATCCATTCATCTACCAAAGACATCTTGATTGCTTTCAAGTTTTGATAATTATGAGTAAAACTATTAACATCCCTGGTCAGGATTTTGTGTGGACATATCTTCAACTCCTTTAGGCGAATATCAAGGAGTGCCATGGCTGAATTGTATGGTAAAAGTTTGTTTAGTTTTGTAAGAAACTGCCTAACGGTCTTCCAAAGTATCTGTACCATTTGACATTCCCGTCAGCAATGAATGAGGGTTCCTGTTGCTCCACAGTCTCGTCAGCATCTGGCGTTGTCAGCGTTCTGGGCGATGGCCGTCCTAATAGGGGTGCAGTTACATCCCATTGTTTTAGTTTTTATTTCCTTGATGGCATATGGTGTAGAACATGTTTTCATATGCCTATCTGCCATCTGTATATCTTTTTTGATAAACTATGCCTTAAGGTCTTTTGCCCATTTTTAAATTTGGTTGTCTGTTCCATTATTGAGTTTTAAGAGTTCTTTCTGTATCTTGGGTAGCAGTCCTTTATCAGATGCGCCTTTCTCAAATATGTTCTTCCAGTCTGTGACTCAGCTTTTCATTCTCCTGACAGTGTCTTTCAAAAACAGAAAGTTTAAGTTTACCGAAGTCCAGTTCATCAGTTTTTTCCTTTCATGGATTCTGACGTTACCTAGTTTTGTGAACTAGGTAAGCTCTGTCTCGAATTATTGATTTATTTATGTTTCCATGAGTTTCTGCCTTTTACTATGCCTTGTAATTTTTTTTTTTTGGTAGCTGGACATGTACTGGGTAAAAGAAGCTGCCATAAATAGGTCTTTAGTAATGTGTTGCTGAGGTGTAGGAACATGGGAAGCATCCTGAGATTAGGTCTGTGATTAGGTCTCGGGTGTGTCAGTGAGCCTGTACCTCTGGACTTCGCAGGTGGGGCAGGATGGCTAAAGTAAGCCGGTATTTCCCTTTCCCACATGGAAGGCTAGAACTGGCTAGAGTTGGATGTTTCCTTTCCCCCAGGTCAACTAAGCTTTGATAAAACTCCAGCAGGTTAATCTCCAGCTAGTTTCTTCTGAAGGCAGAACTTACTAAGAACAGAGCAATTCAGGATGTTTCAAAAGGCTTCCTTTTCTTCTCCTCCTTCAGGAAGCATGAGGAAACTTAGCTGATATTCCCTGCAAGAACAAGGTCAAGCTCCTGGAAATAAAAATTAACGTGGAGCCCCCTGTGACTAGGGCCCCTGGAGTTTTGACTGTCAGTCTTGTCTGCACTGAGCCGTCGGCCCTCTGTTAGTTACCATCCAGGTTTCCCTCCCCTGCGCTGGGCCCCACAGAGGTCTCAGCTCGTGGGCTCCTACTCAGATGAATTGTGATTCTTTTTATTTGCTGGTGGGCTCTCCAATTTTGCCTGTTGTGATGTTATAGTCTGAATGTCTGTGTCCCCCCCCCCCCCCAAATTCACATGTTGAAAATCTAAAGCCGAAGGTGGTGGTGTTAGAAAGTAGAACTTCGGGAGGTGATTAGGTCATGAGGACCCTCAAGAATGCGATTAATACCCTTAGAAAAGAGGCCCAAGGGAGATCCCTGGCTCTTTCCACCGTTTTAGGACACAGAGAGGTCAGCGGTCTGTAACCGGGCCTTCACCAGAACCCAGCCCTGCGGGCACCCTGACCTTGGACTTTCAGACCTCCCCGACTGTGAGGAATAATTTCTGACACTGGTAAGCCATCCAGTCTGCGGTATTTGCTACAGTAGCCCAAACGGACTAAGATAAGCAGTCCGCCTTGTGACCTTACTTCTGTTATAGACCAGAGGAGAGCTGGTACTTTCAGTTCAGTTTTTTGACTTGGTGTTGGGACAAAGCGGTGCTTGCCAAGTTTCTTACATGGTGGACTGGAAACTGGAAGTCTAACTTGATTTTTTAAACAGTAAATTTTATCCTTAATGTATCTTGTCGGACTAACCATAAACTGTAAGTACATATAATGTATATTATTTGCCTTCATTTTGCATACAGTCATCTCGACAATCTATAAAACCTTCACTAAATGTCTGGCTGAAGTAATTGTTTTTAAGTGTTCTTTTTGAAGGCTATACGAACTTCTGTGCTTAATAACAAGAGAATTTTTCTGCTTATCACAATCAGTTACTTCAGTTCTAGTTAACACAATGATGAATTAAAAACCTCTAATCAGTATAGACTTTTAAAAAAATTTAATTCCCATAAAGTGTCATTAAATATAAACTGTCCAGACATGTAAGCATCAATCATATAAATCACGTTAAAGATGCTACTTAGTCCCTGATTTATTTTAAACAACATTGAATCTCATTAACATTCCAGTTATATACTTTGAATATTAATTATTGTGGATATTTTTGAGATACCTTGTCAACTTAAAGTCATTAAGGAATGAATAAATGAATAAATAAATAAAAATAAATAAGTAGTCTTGAACCAACTATTTCTTTTTCTCCCGTTGTATATATATTGCAAAGCTTGCACAAAAAAGATAAAATATAAAAATTGACAATCAACCACCTAAAAAAATTAATTGAGTATTTAGAAGAAATTTTTTTTTAGCATTTAGTATCCAAAGAGAAGTATGGTATGGCTTCAGTGATAATATGGAAAAATGAATCATGTAATTATAGGTATGTTTTTATTTTATAGTTTTGAGGATTATCTGTACTATTTATAAGATATATCCATTATGATTTATTACATGATGGTAATTATTACATTTAATAAGGCAGTAAAATCATACAATTCACCACCAGGGCAACCTTTATATACACAGGTCTGCTAAACACGTTCTTTTCAGAAAATGAGTGTTTGGGTTCCTTATTTATACTAATAGAATTATTTTATATTTGTATAATAAATTTGATAATGACTCAAAAATTTTTTTCCAATAAATCACAATATGTTTTTAAAAATTAAAATATTAAAAGCAAGCTGTATTCTATTTCAACTACATGAATGTCCATGCTGCTCTTTGGAAGGATTCCTTGATATGATCACATTGTATAAACTGAGAGGATTGTTTCTGAAAATATCACTAAAGCTTAGGCAATGTTATTTGTTTAGATACTGCTTCCCTCCTCGCTTTTCCAAACATTTGTATCAAAGGAAGAAATGTAATTAAACTGTTTCATTAAAATCCAGGCGAAAGCTGAATTATGTTTCGGTTTTATGCATTTGTTCCTGATATTCCTCCTTCGTGGAATGTCTTTCCATGCCTGTCTTCCTGGTCCTAGTTCTTACCTCTTCTGTATTGGACTCATCCTGGTTATTGCAGGATTGCCCCACAGTATTGTAACAATTCTTGTCTGCATTATGAACTTTGGTCTTAAATTACCACACTTCCCAGCATATAGCGGGCTTTCCAGTAGATATTAAGGATGTTCCAGCTTTTGAATGGATTTGAAACTTTGTAATGATGGCTACAAGTTTAATACTATTTCCACATCCCTCATCACATGCCTAATTGCCAATCCCAATGCCTGGTGTTCAGTTTTCTGCAGTGACCTTTTTACTTCTCTGCAGTATTTGCCAATTTTGAACAATACTGCCATCTTGTACTCTTTGTGCTCTGGTTTTGGCCATATCACTTTCCAGGCAATTTTGTTCATGTTTCTCCAGAAATATCTTAGATTTGGGTCATCTCAATTTTTTTCAATTTCTGCCTTGTTCTGTTTTCTTGTTCTGTGCTTTTCTCTGGCCAATCTTACCTGCTTCTGTTACTTAAATTATTAGCTATTCCCTGATGGGAATACTAATGAGTCATTTTTATTAGACGCTTTCCTAATATTAGAAAATTAATTTGCACTCTTTCAACTAATTCTCATCAGACCCAGTGGTGTAGATTCTCATATTGTTTCCACAGCACAAATAAGGAAAACGAGAGATTAAACTGCGTGCTGGCTGTGATGCAGCTAATTGTGTTGGAGTCAGCGTACAACTATGGATTTCAGACTTGATTCTGAGCTTCTGACTGGTACCCTGTGTTACTCCCTAATTATGCTAGATTGTGTCTTTCCAGCCCTCAGATTTCTCCTGACCCCTATTTCACCTGTCTGCTAAGTCTATCTACGTGAAATGCTTTGCAGAGAAATCAGATTTTACTCTTGGAAAGTGAACATCTCTTACAAGTTCACTATATCTTCTGCTCATTGAATGTAATAGTCAACCATCCAGTTGTCCAAGCTGGAAACCTCAGAAAAATCTGTGTTAAGCTTCCTCACCCTCCACAGTCAAAGAATGAAGTACACCTTTCAAGTCCTCTCAGTTTTATTTCAGAAATACCCTTACCATGACGTGTCTCATCCCTAATCCAAACCACCATACTTATTTTCTGAACTAGACTATTGTTAACAGTTTTACCTTGCAGTTCAACCTCAGTGATGCTCAGAGTTATTTTTGTGTAAATTTAAGTTTGAATTTATTTTTTATCTAAATCCTTCCATTTTATGAAAATCTTCAATGCTCCAACTCCATGTAGCTTTCTCCCCACCGTCTACTTCCAAGAACCCTATATTCTAGACCCCAGGGGATTCTAACACTGAAACAAGTTAGTCGTGCTCTCTTGTTCTTCTGGGCCTTTGTTTGTGTTGTTCTCTCTGCCTGAAATATTATTTCCTTCCTTTCAACCCAGTGGAATTCATTCTTCCTTCAAGGCATAACTCAAATTACATCTTCTCTCTGAGGTCTTTCTGCCACCAACTCCGACTCCTCCATCTTGGACAGAATCCATTACTCCTTCCTTAGGGCTCCAAAGTTTCTTCACTCATCCTTACCATAGATATTATTACAATATATTTCATTGTTTTTTTGTGCTTTAAGGCATGGTTATATTCTCCCTTGGCATTTAAAATGCTGACCATAATCAGTTTTCTGCTTTAATCCTCGGTATGAATCCAAAAAGGTCAACATCAGGTAAGGAACAAAAAGTGTTTTCTATGTATTGCACACAAAAATGTATGAAATTTATATGTTTTCCTTTGTATCTTATTTCTTTATGTTATGCTTATTAGGTTTAGCAAATTTGGAAATATTATAATGGTAACAGGACACAGAATTAGAATTAAAGTCATATAAACATTTATCTAACTCTATATGCATCTCTGAATCATATTTGGCCATTTGTTAGTAATAACTAAAGACATAAAGTATAATTCATTGGCATTTCCTAACCTTATTTATACATATAAAATAATGTTATCATTCCCATAGAGTCTGCATGAAGAATTCTATATCCATTCTTCTGTGCAGTTTTTCTTTGAGTTGTACAGATATCAATTTGATTAGTAATTGTCACTAAGAATTCTTTGCTTCAGATTTAAATTTTATTTACTGACTATTTTTAAGAGCTTTACGAAGTACAATTGTGAGAGGATGTTTGACATAGTTTAAGTAATAAGAGTTTTGAAATAAGATAGACCTAAGATATAATTTCAGCTTGACTATTAATTAGTTGTTTGGATAAAGGCATATATTAACTCCTCTGAATCTCAGTTTTGTCTTCTGTAGTATTGAGTAAGAATGACTTTTTGGAAACCTGTTTTGAGTCTTAAAAATGGTGTACATAAAGGTCCTAACCTAAGGCAGGACACAGCCCATAATTGGTAGTTGTAAATATTGTTAGTCATACAGTGACTAGTTTGTTCCTGCAGTGTCCCTAAATTTTTTTTTTTATTATCCACAGGATCATCATGAATTCTCCTGTGTCGAGATTTAATGGAGGGTTGCTTTAGCATTTGATTGAGTTATGTCTGATATGTCAGAACGAAAGTCACAAGATGAATGTGTGAGTGGAACTCTCTGCCACATGACTGATTTATGTGGGTTCTCTTTGAATCACAGGAGCAGCCTTGCTAGCAAACTTGGAGTTTAAGTTGCCTCCCTTTCCTGATTCCCAATTGACAAAAGAGCAAACCTTGGCCTGACAATATCTGATTTATTTTTTTTGATATCTGGAGAGCTTACTAGCTATTGCTTAATTCTAATCCAGTACATTAAGTGTTTGCTTTAAAAATGGGCTTCAGAATATCCTTAAAACACTTGTGTGAAATATTTTTACATATTATTGGATTTAATCTTCATTGGACATTTTTAGGAAAAAAAACGGAAGTGGCTGTTCTTTATAAGTTTTCATGTCTATAAAGAGAATGTGCGGATGGTTCTTAATGTTTGGGATAATGATCTAATAATACAAAAATGCAGATAGCTGCATCCCATAGCACACTAGAACAGAAGGAAATAGTGAAGGCTCACATTTAATTATTAAAGTCACATGTGAAAAGGTGAATGATGGGAGGGAGCCATCTGAGATGGGATTAGCATTGGGATGAAGACTCAGCACTGTGGGTGAATCTGGATGCAGTGGTGGGAATGACCTGGTAGGTCTGCTCACATGCGGGTTATTGTCTGTGTAAATGCACCTGTCTTTTCCAGTAGTGCTGCTTATAGTTTAAAGGCTTAGAGGTTGAGCAACACTTCAGAGAGCCTTGGTATCCTGCTGATTTTTAATTATCCATAGGAATAACTCAACAAATATTAACCCTGCAAATATCAGCTAGTGGCAATACTATGTGGGAAAACACAGCAAGGCAGGAGGGTAAAATTCCCTGGTCAGTCTTGACATGATTTCTAATAAGGTAATCAGAGAACTATAAAGTGGTATTGAAGAAAGTCCTGACAAAATGAGCGAGAAATCCATGCGGATCTTGGGGGACGATTTTTAAGTAGAGAGAAAGCACATACAAAGACCCCAAGGTGAGGTGATGCATTCAAGGAAAACCAGGAATACAGAGTAAGGGGGACAGAAATAGGACATGCAGAGAGGCCAGGTCACTAGGTATGGTGGTGGGAGGGAAGGGGGTAGGAAGGGATAAATTGGGAGTTTGAGATTTGCAGAAACTAACTAGTATATCTAAAATATATAAACAACAAGTTCATGCTGTACAGCACAGGGAACTATAGTCAATATCTTGTAGTAACTTATGGTGAAAAAGAATATGAAAGCAAATGTATGTTTGTTCATGTATGACTGAAGCATTGTGCTGTACACCAGAAACTGACACAATACTGTAAACTGACTACTTCAGTAAATATATAAATATAAATAAATATATAAATATATATATATATAAAGAAAAAAAGAAAATTTAAAGTACGCAACACAGAAAATGAAGGAGACCAGGTAGCTAGCTTCAAATGTTAGAGGGAACGTTCATAAAAATGAGGATTAGTTGCGGGTAGTATAATGTTATATTTCAGGTTCATTATGAATTAAAGAAACTAATCTGATGAGCTGGGAAGCTAATCATATATTTATAGAAAAAATGTAATGTAACAGAGCCAACAAGTAAACTTCTGGAAATTAAAAAAAAAAAAAAGAAATGGAATGGATGCTAGATTCTCTGTATGACCCACAAAACATCCGAGGAATTGGAGCAAAGGAACGTCATACCCTGGCAGCTGTGTTGAGGACATATTGTAGGAGAGGCAGGGACAGATGGAGAGACTGGATGGGTAGAATTTTTTGCAGTACATTAACTGAGAAATGATAACGGGTTCCTAGTGTCATTAGGGAGGTGAAAAGAGGTAGTCACACACTGGGCATATTTGATGATGCAAGAGAAAGAAGGTATAGGCTGGATACTTTGGGATTCAGTGCACAAGTGGGAAGTTAGCTTCCCTCTGAGCAATGACAATTGATGTCCAGGTTGAGATGCAGGTGAGCTGGTGAGTGTAATGATGGGAGCTTGTGAAAGTTTTCTTCCAACTACTTCTAATTCTTTCAGTGAAAAAGAGAAAGGAGATAGTGGAAGTGAGGCGGGGGGTGGAGATTTTAGAGATGAGAAGAGAGAGGAAAAGTTGTAAAATAGTGTTGGAGTGTAAATGGAGATTCTGGGGGGTAAATTTGGAAATTAGTGCAATCAACAGATGGTTATTAGGAGCCACTGTGGTTACTGGATTTGATTTTAAAATCAAAAAAATTTTTGCACGGTTGTATGTCTTTATCTATATTCTTCTGAGCAGGTGAGGTACTGAATACGGATTGCACTGGATGTCAGCAGGATTAGAATTTTGTCCTGTGAATGGAACAAGTGCGTAAAACAAAGAAGGCAAGAGAATTGAGGGTCTGTTCAGGCAGTGATTTTAGCGATGGGGCATGTCATCTACACTAGGTAGGAGAGACTTGAGGACGTGAAGATCAGTGGAAGATTGGTGAAAAGAGATCTTGGTGCAATTGAGGTATTTGAGTGCAAGGGTACCAGAGAGCAGGAGATTCAGAGGGAAGCAATAATGGAGAGTGAGATGTTTGAAACTGAGATTGTCTAGGGTACAGTCCTTTGTCATGACAAGGTCACGGAAAGAAGAGGAAGAGGTTAACCGGGGCAGAAGATCATTGAAAGAGAGGAGATTTAGGTACTAAAAAGGTAGCTTTTGAAATCACTAAAATAATAATAAAAGAATAATGTAGGAGAGAATTTTATTTTTTATTTGTATTTTTTAATTGAAGCACAGTCAGTTACAATGTGTCAGTCTCTGGTGTACAGCACAACGTCCCAGTCATGTATATACATACATATATTCGTTTTCATATTTTTTTCCATTAAAGGTTATTATAAGATATTGAACATAGTTCCCTGTGCTATACAAAAGAAACTTTTTTTCAATCTATTTATATATATATCATGGCTAACATTTGTAAATCTCAAACTCCCAAATTTATCCCTTCCCACTCCCTTTCTCTGGTAACCATAAGATTGTTTACTATTTCTGCGAGTCTGTGTCTGCCATGTAGATGAGTTCATAGTGTCCTTTTTTTTTTTTTTAAGATTCCATATATGAGTGATATCATATGGTATCTTTCTCTTTCTGGCTTACTTCAGTTAGAATGACTATCTCTAGGTCCATCCATGTTGCTGCAAATGGCATTATTTTATTCTTTTTTATGGCTGAGTAATATTCCACTGTATAAATATACCACAGCTTCTTTATCCAGTCATCTGTCAATGGACATTTAGGTTGTTTCCATGTCTTGGCTATTGTAAACAGTGCTGCTGTGAAAAATGGGGACCATATATATTTTTAAATTAGAGTTTCAAAAACAAAGAGACAAAATTGGGGAATATAATCAAATAAACTTGGGGAAACATCAGTAAAATAGATCTTAACTTCTCAGAGCCTTTAGTAAATCAATGAACCTTGTGCCTCCCTAGGAGAGCTCTACTAAACTCCGTTTCTCCAACACTTCATCTCATCTTGAAGAATCAATCAGTGCTCCTCAAAACTAATATTTTGGTGTAATTGGTAAATACCCATGCTCACATAACTGGCGGGTAGTGGAACCAGGATTCTGATCCTGGCAGTTCAGCTACAGAGTGTGTACTCAACCCATGAGACTGCAAGGAAATTTAGGAAATTCCAACAATGGATGAGTGAGGATAGAAAACTAAACGACTCATTATAGCAACAGCACACACCTGCCATGTGTTTCTTAAGACACTGTCAAATAACCATAAAAGAACCAGTATCAGAGCGATTTTTGTTTTGGCTGATAAAATACAGACAGACCACTTGATAATCTCTACCTAATTATACTTTGTTATGCAGGGCTAAACGCCCAAACACCTGATTGAAAAAAATTCCTATAATGGTTCTCTCCCATGTATATGGAAATAGCCCAGAAATAGTAATGACAGTGCAGAGCAGTGTATAAGATTTTATTTATTTTTTTAACGTTAAATTCTAGCAAGATTGCAAACCCTACATAGTTAGATATAAACCTACTGGTGTGTGGATGTGTGTGTGTGTGTGCACATTATTTTATTGTATTTTTAATATCTTGTTGAATTATTGTATGCTCTTATGTTGGCTGGGTTTGAAAAAGCAGCTCTAAGTATTTAATCTTTTGGGAACTGATCCATTTTATTTAATTATTAATTGGTCATAGTCAGGCAAGCAAAGATGTCTTGTTTTAGAAATAGGCTCACAGTAAATCTCAACTTGTAGCTGTTAAACTGCAGAGTCTTAGAGACTGCCACAAATGCTCTAAAGCTAAATGCAAAATTATCTGTATATAAATAATTTTTCTAAATTTTTTGCTTCTATGGACATTTTTCTATGATAGAACAGATTTATATCTCAGTCCTCCTGAAATAGTAAAATCATTTCTTTGCAAAAGTGTGTGTGTGCATGAATATGTGTGTGTGTGTGTGTGTGTGAGAGAGAGAGAGAGAGAGAGAGAGAGAGAGAGAGAGAGATCTGGTTACTTAAGATTTTGAAATGTGGCATCTTGGATGGTGTGACTCGAGAGAGTCTGACATTGAGTTTACTATGTAAATTACAGGTCTTGGCATTTTTGTTGAACTGATTCAAATAGAATGGAGAGGAATTGGCTACAACTGGAATCTTATCTGCTCACCAACTTATTTGGATCTTAACTGTAAACTTCCTCTTGGTTGGTAATTAAATAAAATAGGAAATGCTGAAACTAAAAGTGATCTCAGGAAGCTGGCTTCTTCCCATGTTTTATTGGAAAAACTCTCCAAAGGACAGAAATGCATTTTATGTTTTTTTTAATAATGCATTGTTTGGTTTCAAATTAAACAATAAGGGACAAATGAATAGAACTTGTGTTTAACATTAAGTTGCCCCTGAGCAACTGTTAGTATCAATTACACATCTATTCTGCACACCAGTGATTTCCTCCTTTTTCTATTCAAGGTTTCCCTTGGGAAGTGCATTTAGTACTGATGAAATGCTGTCCTCTGAGTTTTTCCCATTGTTTGGATTATGATTTCAGTACTTTTCGGTATGAAGAAAATAGCACTAAAACTACTAAATAACTGCTCTTTTCAGATGTATTAATCCCTGTTTATAATTATTTGGCAATTAATTTTAAGAGCATGTTGACTAATGCATCATAGGTCTCAAAGTCTTAGTTCAAGTAATGTTTCTCAAATCATTTATTTGTATAATTAAAAATGTACTGCATTATTTGTTTTATAGGTCTTATAACTGATAAGGGTAAAGCAATTCCACTGCAGGAACTTTCTAACAGAATTATTGCACAAGGGTTAAATGTAAGAATTCACTAAATTTCTACCTGTTTTGTAGTGGGATGTACAGAAAATATTATTTACTGGGATTTTCAGTGCTTATTGGTACAATGTTAATTAAGATTTGTTTTGTTTTCTTTAAGAAGTCTTCATAAATGTCTGTTTGCAGATTTTATTTCCTTCTACTTTGTATCTGACCTATTATTGACTTTTATGTTAAGTGTCCTTTGCTGTATCTAGTTACAAGGATTTAGGACACTTTTATACATAAGCAATTAAGCAATTGTCTTCCTATTAATTTTATATTTTTGAAAAAAAAAGCCCCTTTGTGTATATTTAATGTTACTATTTAATTTTTTTTTGTTCCAGAGGTATTGTGGATTATCACTCAGCACCTCACTTGATTACTTTAAAATACTGATGATATTTAAATTTGTCCAAGTGTTCTAGCTCCGATTTAGAAATGGTCTATTTTAGAGACATTAATGGAATGAAGATACTGGAAATATTTGCAAATATACCTACTTATATGTGTGACATAATCTACATTTTCAGAATGGAATTAGTGTAAAACAATAAAAAGTCCTCATTTGTCTTCTAAGTGAACAATGAAATTGCTCATGAAACACAATCAATTAGTTAATGATACTCCATGAGCAGAGATTAGATTATAAAAGAAAGCTCAAGGGTCTTACCCTGTGTTCTCAAAACCCTAGAGCCTGCAGCTAGAACTATATTTCCTATATTTCAATATAACAATTTCCTTTATAATGTTATTTACTTTTTGGAATACTTAAACATTACTATGACAAACATTTCACTAGACTTCCAAAGGAATCCATGGTACACAAAAAGTGAAAAAACCCTGATTGGATATGATAAAAATAGCAAATACTGTATCATTGTTGACAATTTAAAGGATTATTTGTATTATTTTTAAAGAACTCAAAGAATTTACTTGTTTATTCTTTAAATAATTATTTTAAGAATTTTACTTGTATTTATTTATGAAATCCAACAATCCCAGGAGGTAGGTACCATTATTAGACTTCATTTTAAAGGAGGTAACTAGATCACAGAGAGGTTAAGTAACTTACTTGGAGTCAAACAGCCATCACTGAAATTCTGACTACAGAAATTGTGTCTGAATACTCAACTGCCTCTAGATATAATAGCAGCTTTTAAGATACAATAAAAAATACACTGGATTTTAAAAGCTGTTAAATATTTATTATAGATGTTTGTTCTTTGTATTTTAATATGATTTCTTTGTATTTTAATATGATTCCTTTAAATACAAGGTTTTAAAATAATATAATTTGTTTACTTACATTTGTACAATATATTTTGATTTGCATGTTTTAACTTGTTATGAGAATTTCCACTCTCAGTTCAAAATCTAGATCAGTTATAACGGATTATCAATAAGTCATGATATGAGAAAAAGCACCCAAGCAAATACCAGTTATACATAAATGCAATGTTTGTTAATATTATACCGCAGATCCTTACCTGATTACCTTTCCCCAGTCCTCATGGATCGGTTTGCTGCACTTCTACTTAATCCCTAATGAGTCTGACAGAATAGCCTGCAAATTGTTGCAGGTTTATCTGACTCTTTTAGTTAATGAGGTGCCATGGGCTTCCTAAATGAATGCATCAATAAAACAACTTCTCTTCCTCTATGTTTTGGCAGAGAAATGATTCACCTCCCTTAACTGCTGCATTTAGAGAGCAAATTTTAAGTCACATAACTTCTAACCATGAGAGAAATCTAGTGCTTGCCGACATGATCTATGTTTTATGTATAACACAGGTGGATACATTCATCTTTGGAAAAGTCTGTTTTGCTAAAGGACTGATAAAACACTTGTATTTCTGTTTCTATTAGATTTTAAAGGAATAAAACAATGGAGCACAATTGTTTCTTTGTTTGTTTCTTTTTTTTTTTTTTCTGATTTAATTCAATGTGGCTGTCAAGGCTATCAACCGGCCAAGCTGCTGTCGCAGTTTTACTAAACAGACCAGTTCTTGATTTATTAGCTTTCAGACTCAACCTTTGCTGTGTTGTTACATTCTTGGGCTTACACAGCACCTGTGTAAACCTCTGGTGATACACTTTTATTTATTATTCATGCAACTTTCAGGGACAAATAGGAGGCAAACTGGTTCAGAGGTCATCACGATGATTTAAGGTCAAGCTATGTGGCATCTGAAATTTCTTCAGTAACATCCTTCTGATTTCCTGATAAACAGGGCGATCCAATCAGCTAAAATAACATAAAAGGTTGTGGCCTTTCAAAAGGGATTCACCTAAATGAAAAGAAATTTGTTTAAGACGTGGCTTTCCCGTTCCTTTCAGCTCGTCCTTTTAAATGTTGTTATACC
Source organism: Camelus bactrianus (assembly GCF_048773025.1). Taxonomy (NCBI): domain Eukaryota; kingdom Metazoa; phylum Chordata; class Mammalia; order Artiodactyla; family Camelidae; genus Camelus; species Camelus bactrianus. The sequence continues at coordinate 20,624,987 of NC_133540.1, forward strand.
TTTTGTAGAAAGGGTGGGCATACGGATGCAACTGTGTCATCCATCTCTAGAAAGAATACTCTGGAAAAAGGGGTTTTGCCAAGTTGAATTTGGCCATTTGTTATCATTAGAGAACTGTTTGTAAAAAACCAGAATTTTCTTCTTAGCTGACAATGCAGAAACATCAAAGGCCTAAATAATCAAGACTCAGGAAAGAATTTTGGACTCATTCATCATTCTTGAACACAAAGTTCCTGTTCTAACTTGGCAACACACATATTTTTAGTATCATATTTTAATCATTCTTTGCACACCTGCAATCAGAGTGACATCCAATTTGAGTAGAAGACTTCTTTAGAAACAATGAATCACATTTTTTTTTCATTTTTAGAAATCAGAAAATTGGGGGAGATCTATCATGAAACAATGAATTGTATTACACTTATGAAGAAATCAGCAGTTTAAAATACCTAAAACCCCTTTAACTAATTTGAAAATTTGCAAATTTGGTTCCTTAATACATGTGTAAATGTCAGCAGAGACATTTAGAGAATCTCTCTCTGTACAAATATTTAATTTCCTTTTTTATTTAACAAGTATTTATTCGAGCAAAGTCCTTGATTTTTTCACAGAATACAGTGACTCCTTTGCAACCTTCATCCCTGTAAATTGTACCACCTACAACGTGGTTGCTATAGTCAAAAATGAAAGGTTCTTTCTTGTCTCACCTTCCCCCCACCTCCTACCTCCATCCTCCCACAAATTCACTAGGTTTTAACTATAAACCTATCACTGGTTTTTTCTCACCTCTGGTGTCACCACTCGTATGCAAACCACTGCCTCCTCTTACCTGGACCACTGCAGTCCTAACTGGTGTCCCTGATTTTAACCTGGCCTCTTAGAGCCTGATCTGTATCAAACAGCCAAAGGTGTCTTTTAAAAATGTCAATCACATTACAGGCATTCTTCAGAGATACTGTATGTTCATTTTCAGACCACCATGATAAATCCCAGTCACACGAATGTTTTGGTTTCCCAGTGCCCGTAAAAATTATGTTTACACTATACTGTAGTCTATTGTGTGCAGTAGCACTCTGTCTAAAAAAAAAGTTCATACTTTAATTTAAAAACTTTAATTTTAATTTAATACTTACCATATGATCCAGAAACTCCACTCCTGGGAATACATCCAGAGGGACCTCTAATTTGAAAAGATAAATGCACCCCAGTGTTCATAGCAGCACTATTTAAAATAGCCAAAACATGAAAGCAATGTAAATGTCCATCATCAGATGAGTGGCTAAAGATGTGGTACATATATACAGTGGAATACTACTCAGCCATAAAAAATAATAAAACAATGCCATTTGCAGCAACATGGATGGACCTGGAGAGCATCATTCTGAGTGAAGTAAGCCAGAAAGAGAAAAATGCCATATGATATCACTCATATGTGGAATCTAAAAAAAAAAAAGACCCAAATGAACTTATTTACAAAATGGAAACAGATTCAAGGACATAGAAAACAAACTTATGGAAAGGGAAGTGGGAAGGGATAAACTGAGAGTTCAGGATTTGCAGATACTAACTACTATGTGTAAAATAAATAACAAGTTTCTACTATGTAGCACAAGGAACTATATTCAATATCTTGTAGTGACCTATATGAAAAAGAATATGAAAATGAATATATGTATATTCACACATGACTGAAGCATTGTGCTGTACACCAGAAATTGACACAACATTGTAAACTGACTAGACTTCAATTGAAAGAATTGGCGTATAAAATACTTTATTGCTGAATAATGCTAGCCATCTCTGAGCCTTCTGTGAGTTGTGGCAATAACATCAGCGATCACAGATCCTGGGTCACCATCACAGATAGAAGAGTAATGAAAAAGTCTGAACTATTGTGAGAAATACAAAGTGCGACTCAGAGACACGAAATGAGCAAATCCTATTAGAAAAATGATGCCGACAGACTTGCTGGGCACAGGGTTGCCACACGCCAGTTTGCACAAATGAAGACTGTGAAGCACAATAAAATGAGGTCTGCCTGTATGTTGTCTCTGTGCTTGAAGCTCTTTTATATCTTCTTATTCCAGCTCTGGGTGATTTCACACTCCTCCCGTGTACGCCAAGGACCTCCAACTGACATCATACCCTGTACCTCCTCCTGCCTCACTGCAAGAGTGGTTTCTATTTGTGTAATAAAAAGTGGGAAGGCATTTTTTCTTAAATGTGTGAATGCTGATGGGTTTTAAGCCTCACCTCTTCATCGTCCCTCTAGGCTCCAAATGTGAGCAAGGGAATTATAATGTCAGGGTAACTGCTTCCCTCCAACTTAGTGCCAGTGAGAGATTCAAACCACTGCTCAGATGTGGGAATCCTCACCCCTGCCTACCCCCAACCACCATAAAACCCCCAAGCCAATCTCCTTTCCATTTTTTCTCCTTCTTTTTTTTTTTTGGACATGTTTGGGAGCCACTGTATTCTACCCAGAAAGCTTCATTATGTGAGGAATAAACCTCTTCATACACTCTTACTGCAGGGTCATCCGTCTCAAAATAAGAACCAGATTTTGAGCATGGGTTGGGTGTTCATTCTGGTTCTCTGGAGTGGTCCTATAATTTGTTACGTTCCTTTGGGAAGATAATTCTCTTAGAAGTTACATTCTAAAAAGTCAACAGTTATGTATATAGAGAAATACAATTCTTCATTCTGTATTTTCAGAAGGAATCTAATAACCAGAGAATGGTTAAAATTCAATTAATTGTTTTGTTTAAATGTAACGCATATTTCTCTATTAGTTGGAAAGCAAGTCTTTGTGTAGCACTAATAAATATATCCAAAATTGTATCATGATACCAGTCGATGAAACATTTTTTATATAATTTTTATTTTATGGATGAGGAAGATCAAAATTATTTTGGCTTGTTAAGCACCCTAATATGACTTTTTATCACCTTGCTGTTACTATGCTACAATTTTAATTTTTTTGTTACTTTTCCCTCCCTGAATAACAATTGACATAAACAGAAGTGTTTCCATTTTACAGATAAGAAAATCCAGGCTCAGCTATAGCAGCCTGAATTATAGCTATTTAGTGGATACATACTCAGTGTTTTTTATTTATAGCTATATCATAGAAGACATATGAGGTCACACTGTGCAAAATAACATTTTAAAAGTCTAACAGAAATAGTACTTTGAGTCCTCAAGCAAATATCATATAAAAGGAAATGTTGGAACATTGCTGGAGGCTGATAGTTTTTTTTTAAACGCAGTGTTTTGTTAAACAGGTACTCTTGATGCTAATCAGGCTGTTATTAGAAAAGAAAGTGCATTCATAAAGCTAAAAAAGCTTAAAGTTTGATTATTTTAGCAGCAGGGTTAGAAAGAAGTCTCTCTTGCTCAATTATGAGCAGCAAAATCTTTATTTTTCTTCACCCCTAGGTTGGAAATTATCATGCTGATGAGGGTATCAGGTTGTCTTTTAGATTTACATTTAATTTGATCCATGTGGATTATTTGAATAAAAAGATAATTTTCCTACTCTGACATAAAGGGCAACTACAAGCTTAATTTGGAAAAAAAATCTTTGCAGGAGATGAGGATACATTAAGATTCTCAAATTCCTAAAATGATCATCTTCATGTCAGGCTCTGACTTTTGAATCCAGGAATGGAGTCATGGTGTAAACCATCATAAACAGGTTTAAAAGCTTGCAAGCCTTAGATTTAAGGATAAGATGAATTTGGAGAGAGGATATGCTTACTTTGACATTTTACAGTGATAGACCATAAGGAGAGGGGGTAGGACATTTTGCTAAGTGCCTTTGAATTCTTCTGAAACATCATCCCTTAAAAGCATCTCCAGCAGACCATAAACCAATCTCTAAAAGAGGACAAGCTGTCTTATTGTTAAGGTCAGAGTACCAGACTACTTGGGTTCAGATCCTGTCTCTACCACACACTACCTGTGGGAATAGAGGCAAGTTACTAAACTTCGTTGTGCCTCAGTTTCCTCTTCTGCAAATTACATAATGACATTGCCTATTTCTTCAACTGATGAGAAGTTTAATCGAGTTTGCACATGGAAAACACTCAAAGCAGTGCCTGCTGTAGAGCAATTTCTTTATAAAACGTTACTTTAACAGCTAATAATAATGGTTTTGATATATTATTTGACTCCTGTGTGTTTATACTTGATTCTCATCTGTGAGACTATAAGCAACTTGACAAGATGCTTTATAGATAATTGCACTGTCGACTGAAAAAAGAAAAGCACAACCTAAAAGTTGAGAGTTATGTTTTATTCAGCAGACTTTCTGAGGACTTCAAGCCCAGGAAGGCAGCGTCTCAGATCACTCTAGAGAGGCAGGAAGGAGCCAGGATATATAGGAGATTTTGCGACAAAGACCGGGTAGTCGGAACATCAAAAGATTACTGCTAATTAAAGAAAACCAGGTATCTCAAGCTAAAGAATTAAACACTTTTCTATGTAGGAGAAGGCACAAAATGTCTGCTCACTGAAATCACTCCTTTGATGTGCACTTAGCTTTCTCGGGCCAGTGCCCTGTTCTTTCCCATCCTGAGTTCCCTCGGGGGGGATCATCGGGGGTGGCTGCAGAGGCCCCGCTGCCTGCTTGTCTCCATCCCGAGATCCCTCGCTCACATCAGCAGCTGATGATTGCGTGGCTGCGGCATCCTTTGTTTACTGATGTGGCTGCAATGGTTTTCATTCACGGCACTTTCGGGTTCTACCAAGTGGTCTGTCTGCCGTGAATGGTACCTCTATTGTTGGTAATATTCAACACAAATGTGGATGAATCACCTTGACTCTATTCTGAACATAAAAAATAATCAAGCATATATAATTTATCTAGGAGAATATCCTAAGATTTACTAACCTAAGAAACACCAATGTAATGTGTTAGTCATGATACTAACCAGTGACATTAGGGCCTGGTAAGATGGCGACAGGGAGTGCCTGTTTGTTGAGCCTCTATGGAAACTTTCCCATAAATCCAAATGTTTTGTTATGATGCCAGCAGCCATGTGGCTAAGCTACTTTTTGTTCCCTAAGACACTTCACAATTTTCTAACTAGGCTGACCTCCTGACTATTAAGGTTTTCCCTGGATTAGCGTTTGTCTGGGTCAACCAGAGATCGGTGGAGAATCTTGGAGGATGCGTTTATCTCTGTGCATCAGGCATGACGCTGTGTCAGAACCAGGTTACGCTGGCCAGTGACTCTGCCTCCAATGAATTTATAGACAATCTAGTTCACATTACAAGACAACTATATTGTGCTCATTTGCTCAACAAATGACAACCAAGCCACTTACACATCCTGTTTAATACTTCAAGAGTTATGCAGGCAATGTCCTCAAAAACAATAACCCGGAATATACTCAGAGTTTCCCTAGAGAAATGTTTGGGATCAGAAACTTTGCTGTACTGCAATTGTCAACAGAATGGATAAAAGCCAGACAACCAAACTGCTTTAGGTGAGCTTAAGAGAGATGAGCCTGTGCAGGGCAGCGAGATGAAGTTCTTCAAGGGCGTGCAAGAAATGTACACCCGTGCTGCTCTGCTTTAGGAAAACCACGAATCACAACATCACAAAACTGGGAAAGAGTCTTTTCTGTGACTAAAAGAGCTTAGGACTGAGCTACCACTGTACACAGGTTGACTCAATTTGCAGGTCTGTAATTTGTTCGCAAGGAGTTGAAAAGACAGATCAGATAGCAGCATAATGTTCTCCTGGAGGAGATATATAGAAAGCCGGTCTTCGTGGACCAACATTGCAGAGAAGGATGTGTAGCCTGGGCTGCTTTGCAGGGTGGATTGCAGCATGAAGGGCATCATCTTTGAAGGGGAGCAACTCCTGCTCCTGATCATCACATTATTTATCCCTGTATCCCTACAGGGAAACCAGATCGCATCTATTTTCTGAAATTGGCAACCAGACGTACTACTGCCTTAACAGGGAAGAAGGATACACTGTGTAAAATCAGAATTGCCCAAACGCTGTTAAACTGTTTCACTAAGTCAAATGTAAACAGAGGAGGTAAGATGATAACATAAAAATAAATGGGTTAAAAATGTGGTGAACTCCCGTGGTGAGCTACACAGGTTTCCAGAAAATGGTGCAACACGACACATCGACAGTGATTAAATACCTAAAAGGGAATGCAAAGCAGAGTATTCAGCTCAGTCTCCAGCAATGTCATTGTTGTGCAATGGTGATCACACCAGGAGCCATGGTGGAGCAGGGTTCCTGGGCCCGTCTGTTAGACATCACTTTCCTTTCTCATCAACCCCTCATTTTTCATCATCTCTTCAGTCCTTTTAATTGCTCTGAGCCAAGATTTCTTTTTGCATCCAGCCATGAGGACTTAACCCATCAATACCCAACGTAAGCAAGACATTTATAAAGACAGTAGCGAAATTACGGTTCTCTTGTTTTTCTAAATATCGAGCTAGTTCTGCTTCTAAAACTTAGCCTTTTCCTTGATTGCTGAATAAGTCTCTAATACAGTGTTTCTAGTTAGTTAAATCCAAATCCGGAAAGGCACAATTCGTATTTATTTATTTATTTTAAAAGAATTTTATTTATTTATTTATTTATTTATTTATTTATTTATTTATTTATTTATTTATTTATGGGGGGAGGGAAGTAATTAGGTTTATTTACTTTTTATTTATTTATTTATTTTATTTTTAGAGAAGGTACTGGGGATTGAACCCAGTGCCTTGTGCATGCTAAGCATGCTCTCCATCACTTTGAAATATACCCTCCCCCCATGTTTTATTTATTTCAATATATTTGTTCAGCTGTCATTCGTTTTTATTCGTGTATAGGACACAGATCCTTTGGGTCTATTTTTTTTGATAATAATTGTAGAAACATGCACCATTATATGGTTTCCTGAGTACTAAGTGTAGTTAAATTTTACCCTAAATAAATACCGTGTTATTTACTTAAATTACAGAACAAAGAGATGGGTGTTTTTCAATTCATACATGTTTATCAAATATACAAAATAAGATCTAAATAACCCAAGAAATGCAATTAAAAATGCAAATAATATTGGATTTCAATACAGTAAATGTCATCATGACTATAATTTTTACATAATAGTGTGCGATACTAAGCATGGCATACTGTAATTTCTTTGAGTTAGAAAGTTCACAGTTTCTTAAACTATATTAAAACTAACCATTATTACTGCAAAACAGTGGGAAATAAACCATAATTTTCTAAAATGTTTTGTACATTTCTTTCTATGTGAGATAAAGTATTGAATATAATTCAAACGCATTACAATATTCAATTAATATTCAATACTGAGCTATTTTTTCTGGTTGGTTCTCAAAAGCTTTATAAACCACATTCTCACTTAAAGTGTTTTGCCTAAACTAAGATTATGAAGTGGAAATAGTAAAAGATTAATCACAGGAGTTCCAAATTTTGGTAGATAATCTTTCTTATGGTTGATAAAATTCCCAATGCATTTTTTCTTTCCTCTAATTCTCATTTGGGGATGGAGGAAAGAAGATTAAAATAATATGAAGAAAATATCCTCACAAGTTTACAATGGATTATACTTAGGCAAAAAGATTAACTGGATATCTGCTTATGTGGATTTGAGAACAATTTGTGGAAGGCACACTGCTGGGATGTAGATGATACAGTAAAAGATAGTCCAGGCAAAAGAGCATGGAGACAGACCGGTGACCAAGGGGAAAGTATTAAGCGAAACCACACCACTGCCTCTGTGAAAACCTTGAGATAGATTGTGTTGCTGTAGTAGACAGAATAAATTTGAAACAGAGGAACAGTTCAAGGCAGCTACTACTAGTCCACCTGTAAAATGCTTAGACATAGTTCTTTGAGTTTTTTTTATTTCTAAGAGTCAATCAATCACCATTTATTAAAGATCCATTGTATACATTTTACTATGCTCAGATGATGGAAAATATTGCATAAAAAGAGTACAGTATACATGCAGGTTCACAATCAAATATATGTATGAGTATATACTAGTGAATATGGAAAAAGTGTAATCTAAAAGGAGAACACCAGATTCAGAAAACTCAATACATTCATGACTTAAATAGGTTTTTCAGTTTTCGTATATATATATGGAATATATATATATATATATATATATATACGTATATGTATAGTCAATTTACAATGTTGTGTCAATTTCTGGTGTACAGCATAATGTTTCAGTCATACAGGAACATACATATATTCATTTTCATACTCTTTTTCACCATAAGCTACTACAAGATATTAAATATAGTTCCCTGCACTTTACAGAATAAACTTGCTGTTTATCTGTTTTGTATAGACCAGTCAGTATCTGCAAATCTCGAACTCCTAACGTATCAGTTTTTTTTTCATTCTGTGAGACTTTATTAGGTGAGAAAAAGAGCCTCAAAACCTTGCAAATTTTAAGTTTGAAATTTTACATATTCAAAAGGAGACAAGATGTCTTCAATAGTAGTTTTTGAAAAACTGAATCCATTTTTATATCACCCCCATGAATTTAGCCACATCTAATTTGCACTGATTTTTAGAAGTTCTCATAGGTTTGATTTGTTCCTGATAAATTCAGTTCATTAATATTTAAGCACCTAACAATAATAATATAAATTTAGCATATTAAAAATTATACCAACTATCTTTAATTAGGTGCTTTGCCTATTTCAGGCTCTGTGCTAAGGAACTTACTAGTCAGACGTCACGTCATGTAATTCACAATGAAGATGAGGTATGTATTATTATTACCATTTTAAGGGTGAGAGACCTAAGACTTACAGAGTTGAGTGGCTTGCCCAAGGGCAACTAGTAAAGAGGGAAGAGCTTCAAACTTTAGCTATCTGGCTCTGGAATTAAAGTATCTATGTTTTAATTAATGACCTTCCTTTTATTTTTATTTTAAATTTATTTTTATTTTTAATACAATTTTTAAAGATTATTTTCCATTTACAGTTACGTCAAGATATTGGCTTTATTCCCTGCATTGTACAATACATCCTTGAGCCTATTGACCCCCAATAGTTTATGCCTCCAACCCCTCCCCCAACTCATATTGTCCCTTCCAGGTCCTCCTCCCTGGTAACCACTAGTTTGTTCTCTATATTAGTGAATCTGCTTCTTTTTCGTTGTATCCACTACTTTGTTGTACTTTTAGATTCCACGTAAAAGTGATATCCTATAGTATTTGTCTTTCTCTGTCTGATTGATTTCGCTTAGCGTCATGCCTTCCAAGTCTATCAAGTTTGTTTTTAAATTGCAAAGCATAAGACGTCACACCAGGCTTTACCGACAAAGCTGAGAAGTGTATTCAGAGTCCTTTGTGAGGAGCTACCTGTGGGAATAAGGAAATAAAGATGGGTCATGAGGTAGACAAAGAAGAGCCATGACCACTCCACTCTCTCCTTGTGGGTTGTCTCCGGATGGTTGGAGACAGCCAGGGGAAGGGTGAGGTGTGAACAGATCAGAGGTGTAGTACCCACTCAGGGAGTTTCGGCTGAGGCTGAATTTTTGTAATGAAAGAACTTTGCTTGTATGTTGGGAGCCAAAAGCTCAAAGCAGAAAGACTACCTCTGAGAAACTGTCCATTTGACCGAAATTGGCCAAGCAAGACCCCATGATCAGCTAGTATTTAAGAAACACTCCTGAAATACTGATAGCCTGGAGACAGTGACAAGCTCAGATCCAGAGATCCAGACATCCTGCTTATTCCAATGCACTAAGCAGCTCAGGTTTACCACCCAGAGTGAATAGATAGATCATTCCATATACAGTAGCCACCCAGAGGAAGTACTTGCTATTTGTTAATTGCCTGGGGCTGTCCTGTACACCTTAAATTACTGTGTGTGTGTGTGTGGGTGTGTGTGTTTGTGTGTGTGTGTGGGTGTGTGTGTTTTTGTGTGCGTGTGTGTGTGCCGAGGTGGGGCGCTGGCCTGTGATTCCTTTCAGACTTTAGTTTTCCATTTTCTATCACCTTCTCTTACTAAACACTTACGTATCTTTCCCCAAGTCTCCTCAGGAGAAACTTTTCACTTGATATTCAATGCATCAATTAATTTATGGGCCTCTTAACTTATAAATATCAACACTGACAGGTGACTGACAGGTCATGTCTTTATATAAAAATTGTATGCATATTTAATAGTTAATGCTGGATTCATTTTAAAAAATCCTAGTTATTTCTACAAGGCATACTTTTTAAGCATATCATTTGTTTTGAACTTTATACGGAGCATAAATGTGGGAACAATTTTGTTTTATTTCCAAATCTGATACAATGACAGACTTAGAATCTATTTATAGACATTGACACCTGTAATAAACAGAAGCTAAATGTTCCTCTAGAACTTAAACATTGGCCTTATTCAATGTTGCATCTGAAAAGGATACGTTGGTCAACTGGGGTTACAATAAAATTGATAAATCAAAAAAGGAATAAAAAAAGAAAGGAGGAAGAAAGAGAGGGAGGGAGGATGGAAGAAGGGTGGATTAAAAAAGGGAGAGAGAGGAAAACGAGGAAGAGTGAGTATATTTTATTATTTATTTAATTTTTTGTTTTGTTTTGTTGTTTTTTGTTTTGGGGGAGGTAATTAGGTCTTTATTTATTTTGATGGAGGTACTGGGGATTGAACCCAGGACCTTGCACATGCTACGCATGCACTCTGCCACTCAGCTATACCCTTCCCTCAAGAGTGAGTATATTTCACAACATTTGAGATGATCTGCTTAGGTCCCTCATGTAACGTCAGAAGCACATAGTTGATGCTTACTTGCACGGAATACTAGAGAACATTGTAAATTGGCATAATTCAGATTGTCTGGAAGCTCATCTTAAAATATGAAGATTCTATAAAGGTCCTTTCTCTTTCAGGGATCTGGGAATCTTGGAGAAACAACTTAGTTCTACACCATTATGCAGTTAGAATTAAGAATATAATGTTGGAAGTGGCCGTTTTCAGTGTTGAATTTTTAATTTTTCACTTTAAAAAACTTTTAGAATATATTTGTGTTTGCATTTTATTAATAAGTATAATATTAATTTATTAATAAAGTTATATTATATCATGTTATAAAATTTGTTTTAATTAAAAAACTCCCAATTTACAGAAGTAATGTTAATAGTTTAAATCTGCAGACTACATGTTTAAGTGATTTTTAAGTTTATTAAAAAAAGATTATCTAAACTACTCTCAACAGTTCTGTGGGTTTAATTTTAACATTCTGTAAATATATTTATATTATCTGTTAACTCTCATAGAATTATTAGGATTATTCTGCCATTTATAACTTAACATTTTTACAATTTGTGTCTATATCACTATTATTGGATATGGTTATATATTATTTTGAAGCTATAGTAAGCCCAAAGTTATTCCATTGTTTTATCTTTAGACCATTGGATCACTCCCTCCCTTGGAATTCAATAATATATTAATAAAGCAAAAGAATTTATGTGAACATAAAAGCAATATTCCAGATACTTTATAATTTGAAGGTAAACAAAAAATGCAAAATACTTACTTTTAGAAATTTTTATAAATAGGATAAACAGCTGGCTACCTTGATTCATCTAGATATAATTTCAAGTCAAGATAGGAAGCTAAATTTAAAAACCTCAGAATTTTCTCATTTCTACAATTAAAAAGATATCCAGTGTATTTTGACTTGAATTTTTTCCCTTGAAAAATCTTTAAAATATTGTACAGCTAAATGTTATTCCAACTTTCCTTGACTGTGTAATTTCACAGAAATAATGATGCAATTTACCTTTCTTTTTCCCCCAAAGAGGAGAAGTAAAATAAAATTTGACCTCTTAGAGAAGTTGATACAATAAGTATAATTCTATGATGCTGAGGATTTCCAGAAATGGTTGGAAAGCACAGAGTTCTGCAGGAATAATTTCTTTTCCCCAAACTTCAATTTGGCCCAGCAGGGCTGATGCTTCAAAGCTTCTGAAAACATTCACTTGTGCTGATAATGTACTTATGGTCATTGGAGCTAAATACGTGTTCCTGTGCAGGGTTATTATTCCTTCAAACAAAATATTATAACACATGTTAGTAAAAAACCCACATCCATCCTGCATCAAATACAAAAGCAAATAACAACCACAAAAACCTATGGCATTAGCTCTGTGACTTTTGTCAAAGATTAATCTCCCTAAGCCACCATTGATTTAGCCATTTATTCAATCAATCGTACAACAAATGTTTATTGAGTTTCTAATACTTGTGTGATACTGCTCTTGGCTTTTGCTGAGGGGTGGATGTTGAGAAGAGACTCATCATTGCTCAATTTTATGGTCTAATTTTGGAAAGAAAATAAGCCTATAGACACTTAATTTGTGCAAAAAAAAATGAATGAAATAAAAAATGAACAGAATGGCAATGTGTTAATGGCAATATATTAAACAAAGAATTACTGTGAGCCTTCTATGTGCCAGATATTGTTTCAGGTACTCAAGACTTATCAGTTACTCAAAGATACAAATCCCTGCCCTGTGGAACTTATTCTAGAGACACAGACAATACACAGAGGACATATGAAACTCTAGTAGGGAGGAACAAATCTGACTCCATACTAGATCTGTTCCTTTGGCTCTAACCCTGTGCTCTGTTTCCCGGGCTCAGTCACGCTGGTTCTGCACCTTTTGTAACAGAATGCTGCCTAGAGCCTGAAATATACAGGAGAGCCCATCCTCAAGGCTCTGACCTTTAAAGATATTAATACTTTTCCATTCATATCAAGATAACACGTTGCAGAAAAGGAACACTATGACCTGGCTCATATGTCCATGTCCTTTGCTTCAAGAACAAAGGATTCCAACACCAAGAAGTTTGCAACAATCAGCCACACTCCTTCCTTTTTTTAGCCCTTTTTTAGTATAAAAATAGCCTGAATTCTGACTTAGGTAACAAATTTCTTTGGAACACTAGTCCCCCCATCTTCTTGGTCTGCTGGTGTTCCAAATAAAGTCACTATTCCTTGCCCTGACAACTCATCCCTCGATTTAGTAGCCTGTTGTGTGGTGAACAGTAGGAGCTTGAACTCCATGACAAAGCGAGAACATTATTATAGTGTGCTAAAAGGTGATAAGCCCTTTATAATATATATATATATATATATATATATATATATATATATATATATAGAGAGAGAGAGAGAGAGAGAGAGAGAGAGAGAGAGAGAGAGAGAGAGAGAGAGAGAGAGAGAGAAGTGGCAGGAATGAAAATATTGGGAGTGCGGGAAAAAGGAATGCATTGTAAGTAACAGTGGTCAAAGACCTTTAGAGCGTGGAGTTTGCTATGGGCTTCAGCAGTCATGCATGGGAGGAGTAGGGCAGAAGCTGCGCAAAGCTTTGGTATGCAGATAGAAGAGAGAGGGCTTTCCAGAATATAAGCAGTAGTAAGTATTGAAAATAAAAATCATTCTAATTTTTTTTCTCTTGAAACTAAGATAAGGCAGAGATTGTCAAATGTTTTAAAGTTCAGTAACTTATAATAGGTCTCATAAAATGGGACTTATAAACAAGATGAAGTAAAACTGTTAAGGTTAATTGAACATATTTCTTAGGTTATGCCCAGATCAGTCTGATCCTGGGAGGATAAGGGAACCTCATATATCTCCAGGAAGTCATCACAATTGAGCGAGTTCAGCAACGTTGATACCATGTAGCCAAGCCTCAAGGGTGAAATACTGCATATATGAAAATACAGCAGCTTACTGGGTACCATTGTGAAATATATGGGTATGCATTTAAGTTTAAGCTTAACATGAAAGAAGATGGAGATTGTCTCGAGGCACAAGACTGATATTTCCTGTAAGTGGTTCACATCTGTTCTCCCTGCTCTGGACAGGATGGCTCAGATAAGCGACTTCGCCAAAACCAAAGCTGCTAGTGTGTTTGGAATGAGAACTCATGTCTCTTGGATCTAATTTCAGGGCCCTCAAGGCACAGAACTCTTTTAATTCCTTCTTAATTATCCACTCACAAAATATTTATCACAGGCCTACTGTTTGTAAGTCATGTTGGTATGATCAGGCAATCTGGCAATCCGGCAGTGTCCACTTCACTGGGGACCTGATCAGCAATATCTGACTTGTTTATGAGAAACATCACTAAATCCCAAGGATATTGTAGGTGGGCACAGCATCCAGGGTTAATAAAAATGTATTATGACAGTTAGCACAAGGAAGGATGATGCACAGATCACAGGATGCGGTGAGATACCTAGAATCTGGATTTATTTTAAAGGTTATTCCAACAGACTTGTGAATAAATAGGAGATGAACTATAAGACCAAAAAAAAAAAAAAAAGAGAGTTGAGGATGGCTAACCTAAGCCACTGACAGGTAATGAGAATTTCTTTGTTTTCTGGATGGATTGGATGAAGAAGTAAATCAGGGATTTGCTTTCTGTATATGCATTAGACTAATGATTAAGGTATTATTGTTAACGCTGGAGCGTTAGAGATTTTGGAGAAATTCACACAATAAATTCACAAAATAATGAATTCACACAATAAAAATTTATTTCTCACTCACCTGTAATCCAATGTAGATGTTCAGGTTGGAAAATTCTTCCAGATACTCTTCCCTTAAGACTGTCTCATGGTTGGTCATGACTCTGAATCATCAATCTGTCCCTGTCTCATGGTTCTACCATCCTGTGGCTTCAAGGTCACCTTGTTGTCCTCCTCTAGAAGACAGAGCCAGCATTCACATTTTATATCTACTCCCAGCCTGTCAGGGAACCACAATGCTTCCACCTACATTTCACCACCCAGACTAAGTGGCTGAAGTCCACCTGGAAACGAGTTAGGAGAGAGAAACGCCACCCCTGAACGAGACCCTCTTTCTCGTCAGCTCTTAGCCAAAACTTTGGCAATCTCTAAGTCATCTCTGCTGTGTCCAGGTTAAGTCTGAGATTCTTATTATACATAGAAGTGGAGATGTAAAAACTCGATTGACTGTATATAGGTCTGGAATACAGGGGACATGTCTGGGGTGAAGATGTAAATTGGAGAGTCTTCAGTGAAGAGACAGCATTTAAAGTCATGAGATGGCATCAAGTTTCCTAGGGGTTGGGCATAGATTAAAAAGAAGACATTCAAGTAAGAGGCCCTTATAGGTTGAGTAGATGAAGTGACAGAGCAAAGAAAAGGAAAGGAGATATCTGTGAAGGAGGAGAACAGAGACGGTGTTGCTTCCCTGAGGCTGAGCTGAGAACACATTCTGAGGCCGAATCACATGTATCCCACAGAGCTGCTGAGTGGAGTAAGGTGAATCCAGAGAATTGAGCATCCCACCTGCAGTGTGACCTTAAGAAGTATAGTTTTGTGCAGCAATGCGTTAGACGCCTGTTAAAGGTGAGTTTAAGAGAGGATGGACAGATGTGAACGGGAAACAGCAAATGTTGCAGATCTTTTGAGGAACTGTATGTTAGGACACAGCAATCCTTTTAATGAGTAAAGTCCTATAGTCAGTGTCTGAAATGCTTAGGAAAGAGTATGCACTAAAACACCGGGCATTGCTGTAGGATACTAGTTCATTAAGATATGGGTGATACGTTATTTTAGCAACATTACTGCACTCGGCTTCAAGACAAAAAAAAAAAAAAGGTTGGGTAAATATACCTTTACATCCTTATTTTTACCTCCTCACCTCCCATTTCTACCTGTTTTAGCATCATCCTCTGACTTTGAGGCATGTTTTTGTGTGTCTGAGCAAGTTTTTGAGCACTCTACTGCTCTGATGTCTTTCCAACCCAAATTATCCAGACTTGGAAAACAGGACGCTCATTTCTACAGAGTTCGACATTGAAATATTTTGATAGGAATTCTTACCAGGACAGTAAAAGAACTACAGCAGAAAAGTACAAAAAACTATATAGAAACAACTCTATCTCTAGATAGAGTTCAATTCCATAGCTGAAATGTAGTCCAATTCTGATCTAGCTGGCAAAGAGCTTGGTGGAAAAAATTCTATTATTTTTCTTTTCTCAATCCCATGTGATCTGAACTCAGGGGAAAAGCAACTGGCCCTCCTCCCCTCTCAAAATGCCCAGAATAACTGTGATCCAAGCTGGGTGACCAGGGAGATAGAAAAGAGACAAGAAAGAAACATGTGTAGACTAAGGAAAGTGCTGATCTCTTTACTAGCAATACAATTCAGGATATATATATACACACATATATATGTGCATATATATGTATGTTTATATTTATATATATCAGCTTAGTTGACTATGTTGTTTCTTGGAGGGGCAGGGTTTAGTGATGATGCAACTTAATGATTCTCTCTTTGTTTGAATTTCTATCATGTGAACAGTGAAAATGCCTTAATGGAGAATAAAAGGAGTCTCCATTTTAAAAGTGAAGCTTGACTATCTCCACTAGGATTGCACATCAGCTTCAGAGATCCAAAGACACTAGCAAAAAAATAGAAAGAAAAATTGTATGACAGTGATGACTTTTATAAAATCGGGGAAAAGAAAATGACTTCAGGAAGACATAGCTAAAAAAAAGTACTATAAATATAAAATTTTTAAATAGATTTGCTGAGTAGCTTCTAGGCATCTGAGGCTTGCTTTCCTACTTTCTTTTTTTAAACTAAAAGTTGTTTATTTGTCTCCCTTTCGACACAATCTTTGTCTCCCCTTCTGGGAGTTCCGGTACTTTACTTTAAGATCAGAAATATACACGGCTGCTGTTGGAGAATTCCTTCTAAAGGTCTTGGACTAAAAGAAAACCATCAGATTTTAGAAAGGATAGAGAAAGACACAAATTGACAGTGAAGGAAACATTTTTATTCTTGCCTCATTTCATTACAAGTCATGTAGACAATTGAAATAGAGGAGGAAAAACAGATATTCAGGAACAAATAACCCGCTACACTTGAAAACAGAAGCTTCTGAAGGAGGAAAGTGTTTTGAGATGGAAAGTGTGCCTGCCCCTGTTTCTTTGATGGGTTGTGACAGTGTGAGCTCTTGGGTAAAAATTATGGCAGGAAAATCTTGGCTCATTAGCACTCCGTCTAGATGAAGTGTCAATATGATGATTACTGGAGATTTTTTTTTCTGAAATAGGGGCTTATTTGAACTAGATGAAGAGGGAATTACAACAAATTGAAAGTGGCATAGATTTTTCTGTTGTAAATCCCTGTGCTTCTCAATTGCTAGAATGGGAGAACGCTATTCTGGTGACACTTCTTGATCGCCCTTTATTCTTTCTTTCACTTGCTAACTTTTCAGGCTGCCTTCTCTGCATTCTGAGCGATTAGAACGCAGATTCATATTCCCTTGCTTCATTTCTCTCCGTACGGCTACAAGTGCTTTACAGATAGAATCATTTACCATGGGAGGTGGACAGTGTGATTAGATTTCTAAAGATGCATGACCCCGTGTGTGTTCGCTGGACCATCTGTCCTTTTTGGCACCACAATTTAAAAAACGGACAATTTTAAAATTCTTCCCTTGCATGCGATTTTGATTTTATTTTCTCCTGCTTGGATGGCTTCCAATGTCAAGAACAGTAAGGGCTCCATTTCAAAATGGCCTGATGATTCAAAGAGCCAGAGTTGAATTGGGTTTTTTTTTGGGGGGGTGGGTTTAAAATGAACTTACTGAGATTCCCTAATTGAAAGCACATTCAGAAGGCAGTCCTGTGAATGGAAGGTGGCTGGTAACAGCAAGCTTTCTGCTCAAAAGCCTCATTCACATGGCGGCATTCTGAAGAAAATGGAATTGGTAACTGCAGATTTTCTGAAATAAAACCGCATCCAAACAGCAGGATTTCTAAACAGAAGGTGACTTATCCCTATGTTCTAAAATTAAACCTATTTAAACTACATTCATTCTAAATGGAAATGTACTGTAGTTGTTTTCTACATTAAAGTCAAATTCAAATCATTGTCATCCTAAGAGCCAAGTAGCTTAAACAACGTCTGCCATGTATTGAAGATTTGTGTGTTCTTCATATTAGGGGCACAGAGTCATTTGGGGGAAAATGTTTTCCTTTTGTACTTGTTTCACATAGACCAGGATAGAAAAAAATATTACTTGAGGAAGATTACTCATTATGTTAGGTAGTTAGATAAGTGGGGGCACCAGGCCGACGAGGTGGAGGAGAGGGTGGAGGGTCCGGAAGATGGCGTTATGCCCACCTCCAGCATAAAGGGGCTTTGCTTCCTCTAAACCAGTGCCAGCAAGAATCTGGTTGGGACCCAACAGCCATAATTGTGCAGTAGTGACAAGGACCTAACCAGACATGACCCAGTGCTCATTGTAATATAATCAGCATTGCAGGTTAGGCCCCCATGGGTTTGTCTGTGTGCATCATGAGTAAGGACATGCGCAAAAGGGGACGAGCATGACTAAGCACTCCGGGGGCAAGAGCCATCAATCAGTCAAGAGACCCCCTCTAAGCGAGGGTGTAAGAGGAAGGGGGCAAACAAAGACCACTGCTGTCTGCCCTTGGATCAGCCCGCCTCCCATTCTTGGAGGGGTACTTTCCCTTTGCTAAATAAAACCTTTAAAATCTTTCACCACAAAACTTCTGTCTCCTGTCTAAATTCTAATCTTTTGAGTAAGACAAGAACTGAGGTCTTTTCCCGTCCCCTCCTGGGGTAACAACTAGTAAGATGTGAGACTTGTTTCAAGTTTCAACATAGTAGAAACAACGTGTGACATGTATCAATCAACTTACTTCTCAGAGAAAGAAACCACCTTAGGGGCTTGCTGTCTTTATGTTATACGGGGAACTCAGACTATAGAAATAATATTGGTATACACTTTGTGGTTAAAACAACAACAACAACAAAAAGACCAAAAAATGGCTTATTAGTGAATTGCTCAACAGAATGAGGAGAGTGAGAAGGACTATGAAAGCTGCTGTGGCGTTACGATTCTTCCTGTCAGAGATATGAAGCTGACTGTATAAAATTCACCAGCCTGATTCTCGTTATGGATCCTAACACATCACTTAATGGCTTAATGAGAAATCGAACACGAACTGATTACGTAAAAATGAAGACTTTTACTCACTTATCTGTAGTTACAAATAATAAAACCAAGAACAGAGTTGAACACTGGTATTAACGCATTACACACAAAGATATATATACAATGTATATAACATTTACCTCTTTAAACACTTTCACATTAGCTCAAAATCCAGGTAAGTTATCCTCATCACCAGCTGCAACTTTGTCTCTTTCAAAGTGTGTTTCATCCAAGTGTCTGAATGAGGAGGATAAAAGAGTTTTCCCAGTGCTGTGTTTTGTATATTTTGTACATTTTTTCCCCTAAAGCTGATGAGACTCAACATGCTCTCTACTATCTGCAAAACGAGTATCCGGGAGTCTAACTGACAACCAGTAGTTCCTTCGCGTTTTTCCTGCGTGGAATTCATGGCCTTTGCCTTGTTGCAGCAGGTGTTCTGAGCAGCACCCGCTGTGTCTCCCGACGTGGCTCTTTATGCTTGTGTTCTGCCTAAAATGAGAGCGGGAAAGGGAAGAAAGAAACAAATCAGCTTTATCTCCCAAGTCCTTTCCATCAGGCTAGTGTGGTCACCATAATTAATCCCTGGAGAACTAGAACCAAGCGGAAGTATAAACCTCTTCAAAGGATGCTTCTGACTCCTTATTTACCATCTCACTTAGCATCTGAAGACACCAGAGAAGCACCGCTTGGGCATCTTACCAGACATGATTCAAGAGTTTTCTTTTTCATTGACACTGAACAATGAATTGAGATAAACACTGTTCTGATGTTATTACTAGTATTAAGCAAAATACATCTTACATTAAATTGCCTAATTCAGCTGAGAGAAGCTGAAGTGAAAAGTATTTGAGACACCCAAGTAATGCACTTTAAAATAGGTGATCCATATATTTGGGTCAGTTTTTAGGAAATTAGGTAAAAAGAAATAATGAATTATTTTTATTTTCAGAATAGTGAATGCAAAACATACACCTTTACTTACTAGAAAAATAATTTCTATAACTCAATTAAAGCTGGCATTTAGCAAGTAAGTGATATTACAAATGGCCATGAGTTGTGGAATGAATTGTGAGGGAAGAGATTGAATCTGTGTATTTCATTGGACCGTATTCTCAGACATTTTGTCCTTGGACCATGAGGTCACAAGGAATCTCTCCAAAGTCAATTCTGTCTTTTAAATGCCCTATTTTAGTAAATTCTTGCACCATTCTCATTGTCCTCCAGACTTAATATTGTGGGCTAATTGTTTTTTGTCAGCTTTATTTATATACATTTACCTAGAAGATGTGCAGGTTGTAAGTGTACGGTTCAATGAGTTTTGTCTACTGTATATTCCAACGTGATCACCACTAAAAACAAAGCATATTTCTAACACTTCTCAAAGTTCCAGTGAACCCCCATTGCCTGATCGGGGAACCCCTCATATAATTTCTATCACTACACCTTTGTTTTGCCTGTTTGGAATGTCATATGAATGGAATCTTACAGCAGGTAGTCATTATGCTTTTAGTTTCTTTTATTAAACGTGACTCCGAGATTCACCCATGATGTTGCATACGTAGCAGTGTGTATATTTCACTACTGAGTAGTGTTACCTTACGTGAAGAGACCACAATTGTTTTCACCTCTTTTCTCTTTAATGGACATTTGCATTCTATGTAGTTATTGGCTACTATGAAAGAAATGGCTATGTGTAAACTTTTTTCTTCTTTTTCTTTCTCAGATAGGATATTAGGTGAGTGATTAGTGGGTACTTTTTCAAATTGAGAAACTGTCATTCTTTCTCTGGTTTGCTGTGAATTCTTTACTTCCTTTAATCCTAAGTGGGGGCTGAATTCGTCAAATGTTATTTCAGTTTAAGTGGGATCATTATATTTCTCCTTTATTCTTTTAATATGGTGAATCATATTAACATTTATTTTTATAATAGATTTATGACATATTTCATACATCATAGAATTCACTCATTTCAAGTGTACAGTTCAGTGGTTTAAGTGTATTTATTGTCACTACAATCCATTTTTAAAAAATCAAAAAGAAACCTCTATCCATGAACACTCAGTCTCCATTTCCTCCCAAACACCTCAGCCCTAATCTCTTTTTTTGTCTCAGTAGTTTGCTTATTTTGAACATTTCGTGTAAATGGAATACGTGGACTTTTGTGATTGGCTTCTTTCTCAGTTAATTAGCACCCTGAAGCAATGCCAGGTGTCTCAGTGCATACTCTTTCCTAAGCATTTCAGACACTGACTACAGGACTTTACTCATTAAAAGGATTGCTGTGTCCTCACGTGCAGTCCCTCAACAGATCTGTAACATTTGCTGTTTCCAGTTCAAATCTGCCCATCCTCTCTTAAACTCACTCTTAACAGGCGTCTAGCGCATTGCTGCACGAAACTATCCTCCTTAAGGTCACATTGCAGACGGGATGATCAATTCTCTGAACATATCTACAAACATCATCTACAATTATCTGTTTGACTGTTGAGTCCTGTGTCACAAGTCCCAGATACTCTGGTCATTTTATTTCAATTGATTTTTCACTG
Source organism: Camelus bactrianus (assembly GCF_048773025.1). NCBI lineage: Eukaryota > Metazoa > Chordata > Mammalia > Artiodactyla > Camelidae > Camelus > Camelus bactrianus. Next base: position 20,646,571 of record NC_133540.1, read on the forward strand.
TTCTTCAGTTTAAACGTTTCTGTTGACTGGCCTTGTGTTTATTCTGCTGTTAATCCCTTCCTGTGATTTTTTTCTTTAATCGGATATATTTCTCACTTTCAGAATTTCAATTCATCTCTTTTTTATAGTTTCCAAATCTCTTCTGAAATTCATCTCTTAGCTTATCATATCTATTTTTATGTTAAAGATATTTTCATAGATATGTTAAAATTCTTTATTGGTGATTGCATTTGGACTGCGTGTGGCTCTGTTTATATTTTCTAATTTTGTTTTTATCTAGAGGCCATCTTCTTCTGATTTTCTTTCCTTTGTGAGGCAATTTAAGAGCCAGGATACAAGAATAGTAGTTTGATCCAACCAGATAATTAGATTTTGAGCAGCATTGGAGTAGGGTTATGGTTTTAGTTCTGCTATGGCTTTAGGAACAAGGAGTCTAAGATCTATGCTTTCAAATATTCTCAACTTCTGCATGGCTAAAGGGCTCATAATTTCATTAAAACAGAAATTTAATTAGGTGATAATTAGGTGAGACTCAGATCACCTCTGTTGGAAAATGCTTTATGAGTTCAGGCTTCTCTCTCAAGAAGAGAGTGCCTTGTGTTTTCAGACCTCACGCTGCAATACAGGCATGTCTTGGAGGTATCGCTGGTTCAGTTCCAGAACATCATCCCCAGCGGAGAGAATATCACAGGAAAGTTAGCCACATGAATGCTTTGGTCTCCCAGTGCAGGTGAGGTACATTTACACTATACTGTAGTCTGTCAAGTGTGCAATAGAAATATGTCTAAAAAAAAATGTTCATGCCTGAATTAAAAAGTCCTTTATTGCTAAAAAAAAAATTAATCATCATTGAAGCCTTCAGTGAATCACAATCTTTTTGTAATAGTAACATCAGAGATCACTAATCTCAGATGATGATCATAGTAAATACAATAATAATAAAAATGTTTGCAGTATTTTGAGAATTATCAAAATATGACACAGAGACAAAGTGAGAAATGATGTTGGAAAAATGCTGCTAATAGACTCGCTTGAGCCAGGATTACTACAGATCTTTAATTTGTATAAAATGCAATATCTGCAAAGCACAATAAAACAAAGGGCAATAAAATGAGATATTCCTATACTTTGAAGAATTGGAGACTCAGATTTTTTTTTTTTTTTTTTCTTTAAAACTGGGAGACTGGGAGATTAAAAGAATACGAGACTGGGAATCTATGTGATTTTAAGACTCTCAGACTTGCTGACTTCAGGCCCAGAGACCCATAGCACTATAGAAATTTGAGAACGTAAAACATCAAAACCATGAGCTTGTTAGACTAAATTGTTGTAAAACTGCAAGACTGGGCAGCCCCACCCCTCTCTGCGCTTACTTAGTAAAGCTACCCTTGCTTCTGTGTCTTCTTTGCACTTAAGCCTGACATGCCCGCCCACAGGCTCACCCAGGGCTTGCCTGGGTTTCCTTGTCTGGGAGGCATTCACACTCCTGCATGTCCTGTTCCCAATTCTATTATAATTCCCATGTACGAATGCTTTCTCCACTGTGCGCTTGACGAGAAAGGGGAATTTCATGCAGCGTTTTATCCCTTTGGAATCCTTTATCCACTGGTTTTAGGTGTCTTTGCAAACAGTATGATAATTGGGATTATCTGGTAACATCTTGTTTTAGCACATGTGAAGGTCATTCACATTCTTCTCTATTCCAATCAGAGAATTGTTGGGTTCCATATATTTATTTATTTATTTATTTATTTATTTATTTATTTTCATTGAAGTAGAGTCAGTTGACAATGTTGTGTCAATTTCTGGTGTACAGCATAATGCTTCAGTCGTACAGGAACATACATATATTCCTTTTTATGTTCTTTTTATTATAGGTCACTACAAGATATTGAATATAGTTTCCTGTGCTATACAGTAGGACCTTGCTGTTTGTCTATTTTATATATAATATTTAATATCTGCAAATCTTGAACTCCCACCCCTTTTCCACTCTGGTAACCATAAGTTTGTTTTCTATGTCTAAAAATAGACCTACCTATGATCCAGCAATCCCGCTCCTGGGCATATATCTGGAGGGAATTCTCATTCATAAAGATATATGCACCCCAATGTTCATAGCAGCACTATTTACAATAGCCAAGACATGGAAGCAACCTAATGACAGATGACTGGATAAAGATGTGGTGTCTTTATATAATGTTGGGTTATTTCTTGACTACTTCCTCCCTCTTGCTTCTACTCCCCTGTGAATACTTGTTTCATCCTTTCCTTTCCATTGTTTTAACCAGGATCCCATTGAGATCCTTACCCCATCCTTGTTTACATACTGTTGACTGAAATAAATGCACAGCCTGAAAATTGAGATTTATGTTTTATTTGGCGGGAGGACTTGAGTTGGGATGACAGTCTCTCAGATCCCTCTGAGGTGCTGCTCTGAAGAGGTAGGGGAGAAGCCAGGATATATAGGAGTTTTACAACAAAGACCAGGTAGCTGGAACATTAAAAGATTACTGCTAATTAAAGAAAACCAGATATCTCAAGTTAAGGAATTAACTGCTCTTCTGTATATGGGAGGAGGCAAACATTTGGGCTCATTGAATTCATTCCTTTGACAAGCACCTAGCTGCCTAGGGCCAGTGTCCTGTCCTTTCTTATTCTGAGTCCCCTCAGGGTGCACCATTGTGAGTGGCTGCAGAGGCTGGGCTGCAGGCTGGTCTTCACCTGGAGGGGGCAGGTGGCGGCAGCCACTGATGACTTGATCGTTTCAGCATTCTTTGTTTATAGATGTGGTTTGCAGTATTTTTCATTCACAGTACCCATCACTTTCAGGGTTATGTTCCTAAATTGGTGATTTCTTCCTACGAATCCAATGTTTTATTTGCTTTAATGTGTACTTCTTTTACCCTGATTGTGCAAAAAACTAACAAATAAAAACATGTGTATATAAACCTTTACATAATTAAATAATATGAAACATACATATGGATTTTTTTATCATGCTAACTTCTGTTGAAAAATGTGAATGCGTCTGTTCCTGAAAGAAGTTATATTTGATAAAAAGACACCTGTGTGGATGGAATTCCAGACACTTTTACATGGAAAATATCGCCTCTAGTGGATAAATCTACATGGGGACAATTAACAACCACAGGTGATGGTTACAACGTTCCATGATGTCTTTCCGGTCTGATTTCTGTTCTGAACTTTCCAAACATAAAGTTACTGCCCTTAACATAAAGAAATAACAATATCTGTAAAAGCAAATGTCTTTATATCATGTATAAAGACTTACCTTTAGCAAGTGGAGAAAACTAACCACTTCAAGACCTTTCAATAAGAACTACAAACAAAGGTGATTGGCTACCTTATTTATATTTGGAAAGAAGGGGAAAACAGGATGATAGCAGGTTCCAAAAACTAATCCTTCAGCTGAAGGTTACATTTATTCATGTGTATTATTCTACTAAGAAGTTGGCTTTGACATTAAATCATGAAACAGGCCATAATCTGCAAAAGAAATCCCACAGCCTCTGTACACGATGGCTGTGGCAACAAAATAGTAAATAACTGACAGTGACAATGAAAACTGTTTTTTCGCAATGCATCTGATAGATAATGTGTGACTAGATCCCCCGGCATTGCCTGCCTGTCAGTGTGGTACGAGCATTCTCTTTCAGGGGTATAGGAGTTGATAGAAGTAATGTCTTTTAAAAAAATTAACATAGCAGTGTTAAACAGCATGGAAGATTGAGAAAAATCATTGATGTCAATGAACCGATATTCAAAAGAACGATGTACCCTACAATTGAAGATTCCAATGAAGAGCAAAGATATGCTAATTGATGTTAGAGACTATCTTTCTGGCTGGACACAAAAAACATTTCAGGGAAGTGCTCTCAGTTAGAATATTATCTGTCTACTTTGTGGACATTCTCTTAATAGATCATTTTCTCAATGACGCTTTCTTGAGCACTTTATGTTTACACACCTGTTGGGTTACATTTTTTTGTGCTCATTGTATATTTGTTTTACAATTGCACACAGTTTGGTTTGGTAACAGAATGTAAGAGAGATTTATATGGTGGTAGATATATCTTGGGAGACCAAAGCAAACCAAAAACTCTTATGCATTCACTTGCCATCAAAATGAAACTATTATTATGGACAACGTCAGAGAGAGTTTACTGACTGTACAAATTATATTCAGAGAAAAATCACACAAAGATGCTCTCACAATTAGCATAACAGAACAAATGTTGCAGTAGGACATTAACTTGATCATTGAAAGTGATTTTGCCCATGAAAGTGATTTTTCTAGTCAAAACAAATCATTAAAAGGCATGTATTAGCAAGATTTATTAATCTAAATTAGTAAAAATACGTTTTAGACTACTTTGTCCATTATTAGATGAAACGAAAACAAATTTTCAATAAACTTAGAAAACCATGCTCATCTGAAAGTAGAAGCTTAAGACGTGTACATGAAATTCACTTTTTGGAGGCCAAGAGATAGTAATCCTCTAAAGCCACTAGTAAGTAATAATAATGATTTATGTGACTGTCAATCACAAGGAACAGGCATCATGAATGAGAATCCATGATAACCAATCATTTCAAACATGAGCCAAAATAAAAAAATCACAAGGTTTAACATTCTGATTTGAAGATATTCATTCATGATTAAATTTGACTTTCATGGGTAACTCTGTACAGGAGGCTTCAGAATGGGTACCAATATGCAGGTGCTTATTTATCATAGATTTAAAAAATCTCTCAAGCAACAAAAGTAAGACCAGCCAGTAAATAACCAACAAGAAGTCCAGGCGGAAAAAAAAAATCACATATTAACAATAAGAAGAAATTTTCCAGGAGTCGATTAATAGAATCCAAACAAAGCTTATCCCCAAACAAAAGAAGAAGGTCCATGTTTGAAAATTTACTAGACCTTTAAAAGGATGGGAAAGCCGAATGAATGATGTCAGCAGTAACCGACACTTTTCTATAGTGGCGACCAGACAGGATTTGCTATCAGGAGAGAATCAGATGGAATCCCGCTGCCTTTTGGGCCCATGACGAAAGCTCTAGTCAAACTCACGTGCAGTACAGAACCCAGAAAGTGATTTCAGTGGAAAATGACGTAACAAAGCTCTAGCTTACGTAGTATGTGTTTCGTCTAGCTTTCCAGATAGCAAAAAGATGTACTCTGGTAAGAAACAAAGGGTGCGAGGATGAGTGGGCCACGAGAGGCCTTGGGAGCTGGTGCCAGGCAACTGAGCCCCGTAGGTGACATATATGCTAAGTCCTAGGGCCAACCTGGTCCTTCTTCCAAACGATAAATTCTCCCAACGTTGCGGGGCTAACCAACTTCAACAGAAACCTAAGGTATGGGTTTTGTTGAAATGTATTCAATCAGTGGAATGAAAACATAGTATTATTCAGCTTTAATAGCAGATGATCTTATACACATGAAGTGCTCTTAAAGAACGTGCAAATCTGTATGAATATTTATTTTCCTGGACTGGCATTTCTTCCTTTGAAATTATTACTTCTTTTCTCTTCTTCTAATCTGCAACTTAGCAATTTTATTGAATGCCTTTCATAGAAAACTTTGTAAACATTTTTGATGGGTATCAAATAAAATTAAGTGGGGAATGCATAATTAATTGATACATAAAGATCTCTGTGGTATATATTATTTTTGTGTTATTCAGACATTGAGAATACTGAATTATCTGTTCCAAAAAATAATATATATATATAGGTTAGGTGTGGTCCAAGTATATATACTTTCTAGATTCTAGTTCTTTTCCAAATATGTGAATAACCAGGTGCAAATTGTCAAAAAGATTGGGATAAAAAGCATCCAAAATATTAAAACTGCATTCTTTTAATTTTTAATGTCACATGATGTACTATTACTAAACTTTGAAATGAGACATGATTTTTTGTATTTTTATTTCTAAGACAAACATCACTGCTTGTACTTGTACATGTCTGAGGAATTAAAACTTTGCCCATCTGTTAGTCAATGGATAAGAAAGAAATGTGTATAATTCCAAGTATCTGGAAGATCCAAGATCTGTTTAGCGTGACAGGATGTCAACAACGCAGAACAAAAGGCTTTTGCGAGAAGCCAAGGGGCAGGGTACTCAGGGCTCTCAGGAACCACCCCTCCTTCTGCCCCGTCTCCCTCGCCCCTGCACACATAGAAAAGTGTCTCCATGACCCAAGGTCGTAATGAAATGAATTCCCAAGGCCGTTTTAGTTCAACTAGATGGTGTAATAAGAGCGTCCACCTTTCATCCACGCAAAAGAGCCGACTGTAAAATTTCAGGAATTGTGACAGCCACCTGACATCACGTTAGCGGTTTGAAAAATCAGCCGTTTCCAGAACATTTATAGCATCGAAGTCAGCAAACACTGCAAATCACCCTCTCCTCCCGACGCCCAGGGGCTTGGTCAGCATTTACGAGGACGTCACTAGTTACCTGTCACTGAGGGAAATGACTTCTTTAAACTCTTTGACTTCAATGAGAGGCTTTTTCCCTGGCTGTGGTCCTCCGTCTCAGATGTCTCTTCTGTGAATTTCTGAACTCCTAATCCTCCACTCCTTAAACTGTGAGTTCTTCAGGATTTAGGAGCTGTGCTCTCTCCAGGTGGGAGCTTTGCTCCTCCCTTCTTTAACCAGCTTACAAGCCTTTCTCAAGTTCTAAAGCTGCTTATTCAATTTCTTTCTCAGCAACTCCATTTATATGCCCGAGAAGGGACAGCAGTCTCAACATGGACAACTCCGAACTCCTCTCCTGCTGTCTGTTTACCCTCCTGTGATACTGATCATGGTGTTTCCTTGTCCAGGGACCTCCTCTGTCCCCTGTGCCCCCGCACTGAGCAAGCATCACCTACAGACTCGCTAGCTCGCTAGAGCCGGCCCTCCATGGAAGGGTCTCTCCACATCTTTAGCCTCGTCGTTTATCACCTGTACGCCTTCTTCTTAGACCCAAGCTACAATGAGTTGCTCAAAGTCCCTCTCATGTGTCTGCAACAGAAGGGCAGAGAGAAGTGCTGGCTGCCCCCGAAGCAGAGAAAAGACAGACGGGAAGATGTCTGCCGTCAGAGGAATCATCTAACTTGTTTTGAGAATGCCCTCCGAGCTGGGACAGCTTAAGCCTGCATCCCTGGAGCAACGTAGGAATACTGACGACAAGGTTCCCATTTGCTTTGTCTGGTTTAGGAGCTCTGGGTCTTCAGTGGTCTCCATGTAATAATCAGATGTGAGCATCGCTTGTGCCGTTCGTCTGCCCCCCGCAGGTTCCAAAGCTAGAACTGGGTGGAGGGAAGAGGAAGGACCTCTTACACCCCAGTGCTCTTGTCTGTTATCACCACTCGTCTGCTGGGGAATTCCTGCAAAGCCTGTGGTTGGTCTCACCATCTCAGTCACCACTGCCTTAGATGGTGTTGGTCTGTACCCCACAGGCCTGCCAGCTATTTGCTTGCCCAGCCTCAACACTAAAGAAAGACCCCAGAGTCAGTGACAGAAACATCAATGGTTTAATGCTTGGGGGGACCTTACATGTCTGAAGCAAGGTCCTGGGCGACACACCACTGTGTGTGTCAGATGATGGGCAAACTATGGCTCCATCTTTGCTATGGGGGAGTGGTTACCAGTTATTGGGGGAGCTGACAACAGGTTGGCTCACTGGTTACCAGGGAAACCAGCGGAGGATCCCGCCCCCTCACCTCTCCTTGGATAAGCTATCATGGTGGAGATATTCTAATCTAAAGATTAGAGCAATCACTAGTTGTGGCCGGGGGCAAGTATGTGGGCATTTACTAAAGAGGGAAGGTCAGTCAGATGAGGAGGGTGTAGGTGAGGCAGGCACTGGCCAAGGAGGGGATGTACTGAGAGCAAGAGAACAGCCATCTTGAATGGCCTGACCATGTGGATGGTTTCACAAGTTCGTTCTCCCCCGCATCCAGCATCCTTGGACGAAGGCTCTTCCTCTTGAACTGACTACTTTGTGACTGACTTAGATGCCATCTCCTTAGACTGTTTGCCCTCTCAGACGTAGCCTCATCATACTCCCCCTCCCCAGCCATTAGCCAGTCCCTTGAGATTTGCCCACTAGCAGCTGGCCTCTCAGACTCCAAAGGAAGTGCTGACTGATCGCGATTTTAATCAACTTCCACCCACTCCTGTGTCCTCTCTTCTCTAAAACATTTTATACACCCTTCTTTCCTCTATTTCTTTCTTCCTTTTTTAGAATTAGGAATGACGCAAAGCTAACTGGAATCAGGCAACTTAAACAAAATATTTATTCTCAGAGACGTGACAACTGAGATATACACTCCAGAACAGGGGATAGAAACTGTTTCACAAAGCTAGATAAGGAACAAATACATCCTCTAGTATGAATTCTTATTTAGTCTCAGCTTATACATATAGCTTCTGTTCCTGTATTCTTCTGAAAATATTGACCTCTGGAATGCCACATAAAAAAATCAATTCAAGTCTTTATTTTACTGATTTATAAATTGCCTCCTTCTCTCTGTGAAACATTGTGATCTGCTGTTTTTCTCAACAATATTTTCAGAATCGAACAATTTTCTAACTATCTTCACTGTGACCACCCACACCACTGTCATCTTTCCCTTGGGTTTTTGTTCTGCCCACCTGATGGATATCCCTGCTTCATGCCTTGAATTTTGGGGGCCAGTCCACACTCTCAGCTCAGAGAGCTGCTTTTCAAATCGAAATCAAATTACGATCATATCACTGATGCTTAAAATTTTACAAAATTTCCTCTCTCACTCAGAGAACCCACCACAGTGCTTACAATGATAGCAGAGTCTGGGATCTCCTGGATACTCACAGTGTTTGCCACTCTTGGGCATTCACAGAATTTGTCACTCCTGGACATTCAGTGACTGTAAATCTCCCCTTCATGCTTCTAACTTATCTCTGTGGCTTTTTTTTTTTTTTACTCTTCTTTTCCTCTTTTTTCTTTTTTAATTAACTATAGTTGATTTACACTGTTGTATTCATTTCAGGTGCACAGCAAAGTGATTCCGCTTTATGCATGTAGATATACATATGTATATATTCTTTTTTATATTCTTTTCCATTATGGTTTATTATAAGATATTGAATATAGTTCCCTGTGCTATACAGTAGGACTTTGTTGTTTATCTATTTTATATACAGTAGTGTGTATCTGTTAATCCCCAAATCTCAATATTTCCCTGCCCCTCCTCTCCCTGCTTTGGTAACCATAAGTTTGTTTTCTGTGTCTGTGAATCTGTTTCTGTTTTGTAAATAAGTTCATTTGTATCATTCTTTTAGATTCCACATATAAATATCATATGATATTTGTCTTTCTCTTTTTGGCTTACTTCACTTAATATGATCTTCAGGTCCATCCATGTTGCTGCAAATGGCATTATTATATTCTTGTTTATGGCTGAGTAGTATTCCAATGCATAAATGTATATACAACAACTTCTTTATCCAATCTTCTCTTGATGGACATTTAGGTTGTTTCCATGTCTTGGCTGCTGTAGATAGTGCTCCTGTGAAATTGGGGTGCATGTAACTTTTTGAGTTAGAGTTTTCTTCAGATATGCCCATGAGTGGGATGCAGGATAAGATAAATCTATTTTTTAGTTTTTTTAAGGAAACTCCATACTGTTTTCCATAGTAGCTGCATCAATTTACATTCCCATCAGCAGTATAAGAGGGTTAATTTTTATCCACAAATTTTCCAGCATTTATCATTTGTGGACTTTTTAATGATGGATATTCTGAGTGGTGTGAGGTGATAATTTTGATGTGTGTGTGGTGTGTATGCATGTGTTTTAGCATTTCAAACTGTGCATAAATTCTGGTCAAGAATCCTTTCTTGTGATACATTCTCAGTATGTATCACAGCACCTTATATATAAAAGCAGCTGTGTGAGTGAGCCAATGCTATATAAAAATCTATCATACTAGGGGAGGAAGGTACAGCCCAAGTGGTAGACTGTTTAGCATGCAAAAGGTTCTAGGTTCAATCCCCACTACCCCCTTCAAGCATAAATAAGCACATAAGCCTAGTTACTACACCCCCTCAAAAAAAGAAAAAGCAAAAACAAAGCCAACAACAAAAAAAATCTGTCATACTGAATCTTATTTTGATAACATTTGGAAGCAATGAAATTCATGAGCTATTGATCAATTACATTTACAACATAGACCTTATGTGCTGTGGCACAGCCCAGTGTTTTCATGTAATTGCAATATACTTCCTCTTAAGTATAGCTTACTTGTTTTGAGTATATTCATAGATGTCATTTAATGAATTTTATAATTGTTCTATAAGACAGACCAAGTGCTTTAAAAAGTATATGCTTATTTTAAATTTCATATTCATCTTAGAATATAATAAAAGTATACACAAAATCCCAAAAGCAACTGTAATTCAACCACCCTGAGATATTAAATATTATTATCTGTATTGTATATTCACATCTCATTTCTAGGCATACTTGTATTTTCCCACCAAAACAATCATAAAGTAAAATATATTATAACCTGCTTTCAAAATCAGTCTGAAATATTATCTCTTGTGATTAAATGTTCTTTTGTGTAAGATTTTTTTAATGTCTACACTAACTACAATAGCGTGATTAAATGCTTTAAGAATTCTCAGGGTGTGAACAAAGCAATTGCAATTTTTACGGGTGCTTTTTTAATTATTTGTTGCCTTTGAAAGAACTGATGCACTTTCTGTCTTACTTCATGTTAGTTAACAATATGTATAGCCTTGAAACAAATCTTTATTTTTAGATAGTTTCTTAATCTTTCACTTCTGTATCTGTGTGTATCGTATTTTTATTTAGTTCACAGAAGAATAATTAGAAGTAGTGCTATGACACAAAACAAAACAAAAATTATACAGTCTTTAACCCATAAGAGATTGCCATCATTCCTAAAATATAAACAAATGTATGTATAATGTGAAAAGCAGTACAGAACCATAGATGGTAACGTACCAAATACGTGAAACACACAGCAAATGCTATGTGTATTTGGTGGGGAGGAGGAGAGAGAGAGAGAGAAAGAGAGAGAGAGGGAGACCTCTGTGGGCTACAGCAGTCAAGACAGATTTGGGGAAGGACATAGGACTTGGGAAGCGTCTTAAAGAACGAAGAACACGCGAACAGATGGAAGGTGCGGGGAGAGGATGCCTGGTCCTGCTGCCCATCAGTTTCACGCAGGAAGTATGTTTGGTGCGTTTAGGGATGTGTAAATTGTATATAATGTGTTTATTTTTTGTTTTAATAACATAACGCTTCTTGTTCTCAAAGGACCTGTTCACTGGAATTGAAAAAGCCACAACTCCCTTAAGTACGCGTTTCTAATCCTCATCTCACGTTGTTCTTGCCTGTATCTTTATGCGTTGTCACTTTCCCCCTGTTGCGGTGACAGAGTTTTGCGTATTCCTTACCTCCAGTCACTCCACCCTCACCTTTGAACCTATTTTCTCCTGCCTCCTTCGAGACCTCCCTTCCTCACGCCTCCAGCGGTACCAGTTTTTCTCTCTTCCTTGCTGACCTAGTCTCTCCTGCTTACGTTTCTTTCCAGGAGGCCTGTGTCTTTTTAACCTTGATAAACCCAAACTGTGAACTCAAAGCACAGAATTACTGTCTCCAATTCACCACTACCCATTCGCTCAGTAACAGTTTAATACCTGGATTCTTAACCAAAAGATACTCATCTTTAAACAAATATTATCAGATTTCCCTTGTAAAGGAAAAACCCCATCCCAGGAAACTCCCTTTTGAACGGGAAACATTTGGGAGTGGTGTTTATGTTGCTGCCATCTGCCGGTAGCGTGTAGTATTACACCACGTGGGACTGACGCGGCAAGGCGAAATACTATTTCATGCTGGTAAACAGCTTAGCTTCTCAGCTTTTTTTCTTAGCAAACGTGACAGTATACATTAGGTTGGATATAACGCTATCTTCAAATTCCAGAGGCTTATTTTTTTGTATAGGTGGTTTAGTCATAAAATCAATGTACTCCTTTTGGTCTTTAATTCCTTGGTATCTGCATTATTTGACAGGGGGCCACCTATGTCTTCTCAAATCTCCTTTGTCTTTGCTTTCTTCGAGACCGCATCATCCTGGTTTGCCTCTTGTGACTGAAAACTCCCCGAATCCTTAAATGTCTTTATCTTTTTCATGCTTGTAAAATCTACTTTCCAACCTCTACTTTTTCCATCTTCTCAACAGTTAATTAATAATTATTATTATTAATTATTATTCCAATAAATAAAGCCACTCTCTACATGAGTGAATCTCAAATCTTATTTCTAATTTGAATTTTTATTCTAATTTCTCATCTTTCTTATTGCATACTCTACAGTTTACTTTGGATGTTGCTCTGTGGAACACACTTAGGGTCCCCATATAATTTATCATCCAAACCAATGACATTTTGGAGAAGGAAAACAGTTTCAGTAAGCCTCACTTAATTATTAAGAGGGATAAGTTGGGAGTTCAAGATTTAAAAAAAAAAAGGAGTTAATTATATCTGGACGACAGGTGTAAACTGGACTGACCCAGGAACCCAGGACATATTGTCAACCTACGTTGTTGACCCCATCAACCAGCCTGCCTTCTGAGTCCTACACACTTCTAATTCAACACAGTACTCCTATAACCGTGGCATTTAATTTACTAGATACAATTATTTGTCTTTTTCAAGGAAAATGACTTTTTCTTTTTCCAAATGCATTGCTTTCATCCTATTAGAGTCTCACGTCCTGAAACACAGATTATGCTGATAGCCTCCCAACTTCCTTTGTAGCTTCTAACCTTCCTTACCCCACTTTGGGGTAGAGATTTCTTGATCATGCTTAGCCTGCCATATTCATTTCTTTATCAGATGTTTGAGGGGAGATGAAAACATTTTTAAATGTTGTCACTAACAAGGGATCAAATTTCAATTTCTCTTCATTTTGTCACTTAAAAAAATATTTGTAATCAGCCCCAAATTCGTCTTTTTGGACTTCTAAAAAATTACATTTATTTGTATTTTTATTATTCTTTCCTCCAATCTATGTTTTGCAGGCCTATTTTTGTTGTACAAACATGGCTTGAGAATTTCTAATTCTATACTTTGCTACATCATCTCGAATTCCTCATGGAAGCTTTCTTGTCCTCTCAACTAAGAGTCATTTCTCTCTTTTCTCAGAATTTCTATGAGGTAAGATATTGTACATCACGTCATAAATGACTGATTTTGTTAATTTCTCAGATCTGAAGTATCTGGGGATCAGTCACAATTTCTAATGTATCTTTGTACTTTTATCTAGTGCTCATTGAATGATTATGCAGATAACAGTCACAAAAAAACAGTGACCTCCACCATCCTGTCAAATTAAATAGAAGTATAAAAAAAATGAGTATTGTGAAAAAGACATTCTGTATTCAGTTATATTGATGCACATTAGATCTGTACGCCACACAAATCCGAGGAGGCTGACCAGAGTTGCACATTAAAAAATTCTCTCTCTGATATTATGAGTGCTCTGATAAATAATTATGTTAATTCAGGAAGTGTGATGGAATATTATAAACAGGACCCAGAGAAAATATTTGCCAGAAAAGCAATCACGTGTTCTGTCAGAAAACAAATATTCAGCAATGCCAAAAACAACAACAGCCCAATATAAAGACAGATTTATTTTGGTGTAACAATTTCTAATCCTTTTGTTCTTTAGTTTCAAAGTCATGTGTCTTGGCAGTGAAGGAACGGTGACAGAAAACTAGCAGCTAAAGTGAGAGCCCCAAATCTAATTTTAGAGCTAGAATTTCATTTGCCTATTCACTGACGTACAGATGCGTTGATACGTTGTAGGAAAAATCAATGGTGCATTTAAAAACTGCATTTCAACTGAAAAACAGAAGGTCACAACCTGGAAGGCAAGATTTATAGTAGCCAAGATTAAGTACTAAGGATGATTTTAAATTTTTCCATTGGCTTAGTGAATAAGAAGCTTTAAATGGTAGTAAGAATATTGTTTCTTGGTAGGAATATTACATCTGATTTCATATGCTTCCATGAACATCTAAATCGGAAATTTAATGCTTCAGTTGACGCAAATTAGAGTACCGTCATTTTGTCACTAAATCCTAAAAATAAAAGGAATAAATAATGCCCTTAAATAAAGGGGATTTGCTAAAATACTACTACCGCAGGGTTTTGAGCAAGACAGTCAGTTTGGCTGAAGGCTATTTCCGTACTTACGTTTGGTGATACTTTTAAGAAAGTGTGGCTATGAATGCCTTCTGTTTTCTTATAACACCAGTCATTGCTGGACGTTGAAAAGACTAAGTAAAACAAATTAAAGTCAGTAACCTAGATCTGAAAGGCATTTGATCTGTTTCATGATTCTTTGAGTTTACCCATCCTTATCAGACAGATAGTCTCCAGTGCAGACAATTCACGCAACACTTAATTCATCTTCGTTAGGCAGGTTGAAGCCCCCCCTGGGTTGCCATGCTATGTGTTAGGTCTAAAGGCTGGTGGCTAGGACAGCCTCTGCATTTGCAAAAGCACCTCACCACACTAGAAGGTGGTATAGAATCAAAGGTGTGACCTGGAGTTTTGAACATATCACATCTAAGAGGGTGATGCTGTGAATTATAAGTAAGATGCACTGTTAAAATTTCTGTTTATGTTTTCCAATCAAATAGGATTTGTAAGCATATGATTGATAGTTTAAAAATGTCCTTAGATCTATTTTTTTTTTTCAAGTAACCATAGCTATGAAAACACTGTGAATCTAAACACTGCCCTGACGTGGGGATCCTTGCTCCATGGTAGATCACCCACGTCTTCCAGAAAGATCTGCCTTTCCAATGTGTGTGTGTGTGCGCGCGCGCGCTCGCGCGCGTGCACGAGTGTGTAAAGGCCTTAACCCACTCAGTATAATAAAAACCTAAATAATTTGAGGATCTGAAATCGAGGTTATAAATTTGATTTACATTCAAAGTGTTAAGAATAGTTGCTGGCCCATGGCTAGTTGAGAAGCCCTCGAGACCAATATTCAGTCTTTTGGGTTCTTTCTAATCCAGAATCAAGCAGGACATGCTCCTGGCATCAGCCTTTATTTAATTTTTATCTTGCTTAGCACAAAATATTGCTGAACTATTCATCTTTAAAAGTACTCAGAACATGTTTTATTCGTGGATGACTAGAAAAATTCTAGAAACTACATTTTAGGAAAATGAAATAGCTTGACCATTTGCACTAATTCTTATTTAAAAAAAAAAAAAAGTATTCGCTCCATTTGCGATTTGAGTGCCAGGTTTCAGAACGTGACATTCTGAGTTGCTGAAATAGAAGCGCTCACAAACTGGTGTCTGGGAGGGAAGCACAGAGACTTTAAACCACAGCACCGCGATGTATGGCACTGTAATCAAGAAACAAGCCTTGAGACACATTTTCAGTGAGATTCTTTTATGCTATACGCCTCCCGCAGGAGGAGATAAAAGATGCTTCTTACAGAGGAAATGCCATGTGTTTTACATGATTTGACATTGCTAATAATGAGTCAGGTGCCGGCACCAGATGAATTTGTGAAGTGAAACCAGTTTTCTGTAACACGGGATCCAAACACGATCAGATCAGCACACAGCGATGGATGGTGACGGTAACTTTATAAAGATAATGACTGTTTTATGACAAATAAACTATTCCTTATATTGATACTTAATTTTGTTTTCACCTTAAAATTAAATAATGTGTATAATTCTGTAGAACTTTTCATCGTGTGGTTATATGGAGTCAAAAAAAGTTTCTTTTTATGTGAGTTATTTTATGGGCTTCTCTTGTTCTAATTTGGCTCTCCTAAATCGATTCTTCAGCTCTGGTTCTGAAAATCCTAACCCCAGTGTCTGTGCTCGCATATGTCTGCACAATGAGCTTAAAGGAATTAAGACATGCTTAGTTTATTTTTCAAGGTTTAATTTCTGAATCTGTTTACTATAAATTGAAATTTTTATACTTCAGTAGAAATATATATATATATATGCATAAAAATAAATAAATAAATAATTGACACAATATAAACTGACTATACTTCAATTAAAAAAAAAAATATATATATATATATACACACACAAAAAAAAGTTTTAATTGAAATTTCTCTCCCACCGATACAGGAAAATGGGACACACAAGAGGATGGAATGTCCCAGGTCCTGGTGGAGTCCTTGGGATGTGCCCTGTCAAGTGAGGGTCCTTGGCTTCGCACAGGAAAGAATTCAAGAGTGAGCTGTAGTTGAGTAAAAGTAGATTTATTCAGAAAGATACATACTTCGTAGACAGAGTGCAGGTGTCTTAGAAGGCAAGAGAGTCCAGAGGTGTGGGGTGGTTAGTTTTTATGGCCTTGGTGACTTCATATGCTAACATGTGGGAGGATTATTCCAAGTGTCCTGGGGAAGAGGCTGAGATTCCCAGGAACTGGGCCATCACCCACTTTTTGACCTTTTATGGTCAGCCTCGGAAACTTCATGGCACCTGTGGGTGTGCCATTTACCAGGTTAATGTATTACAGTGAGTGTATAATGAAACTCAAGGTCTACTGGAAGTCAAGTCCCCTGCCATCTTGGTGCTAACTGCTGTGTCATTCCTTGAATGGCTGTGCTCTGCCCTCTTCCCTCCTGTCTCACCAATATGATTTAATTTACAGGAAGGTGACTGTATCTTACCCTTCCTCTATTTTACTGCCTAGAACACATCAGTAACATCATAGACCCTTATAAATATGCAGAGAATGATTGCATTAATATTAATCAATCAAGTTTAACTATCATAATTGCAAGTAACAGATCGTACACATTTTTTTCTAATAATTTTTGCTCTCCCTTCTTCATCAAAGACTGTTCCACACTCAAACAGTGGAGTCTCCCTTTGCTTTCTAAACTCTCTGGCAGTATCTTTTGATTGCATTTCACAGAGAAAATAAAAACGGTTAAAAATGAATCCTGTTATCTACCCTGTACCAAATGCATAAGTTCTCTGCATTTTTACCCTTTCTGTCCTTGTCTCTGGGTAAAATTTAAAGACATGCCAATGTTCTATGAAGTGCTAGTCCCTCTTGTGACCTCTAGATTTTCTAACAAATTGACTTCTCAGGGACCTGAATTCGACTAGAAATCTCCTATCTGTCCTCAATCTTTAGTCACTCCTTTATGAAGACCCCAGTATCATTTTTTAGATATGTTTTGGTAGTTACAGTAGTAGAAAACCAAATCAAAACACAAGAAAACACATTTTTCATAGCAAATCCTCTAGCTAGCATCATATTTTCCTGCATAATTTTTCAACCACAATCCAGATATCCCAAAACTTTGAAAACCAAAAGTTTTTTTTTTTTAATTTTATTTAGCTGGTCAAAAATCTTCTCAGAATTTAAATGATGAGAGGCAGTTTATAGTCTTATCTAATTTAGCATGAATATTCACATATTCATATATTTCACTCCAGAAAAGTTAATGGAATTTCAAACACAATATTTGATTTTGGAGTGCTGTTAAGAGGTCAGAGTGGTGTCACTTACAAACAATAGGTGTTTCTTTACCTTTTTTTAATATGAAATATTCAGAATTCTGAACACACCTGAGCCCTAAATTTTCGCATAAGGGACTGTGGACCTGTCTTATCCTGCTTGGCCAAATTTCTCAAGATAGTCTTGTCCCACACTGTTTCCTCTTTATTGACTTCAAGTCACCATTCAGTTCACTCCAGACTTCTCTATCAAAATTATTTTTGCTCAGGTAACTAGTCATTTCCATGTTGATAAACCCAAATGGCATTTTCCATTTCTTTCTTAACTGTTAGCACCATTTGACTTGGTTGATCATCCCCAGCTTTCTGAGATACTCTGCTTTCTCTAGGTTTCCATGACACCCTCCAATCCCTGTGTATTCTTTTCAGTCTGTCAAACAGGCTTCTCCTCTACCCATCCTCTGAAGGTTGGTGGTCCTTATATTTTCTGTATTACTATCTTTCTACATCCTTGAAACATGAGCATTCCATCCCTGCTCATGGCCTGTCAAGTAACGATTCCCAAATGTATATATTCCAACTGTGTAATGTTGTTGCTGTAAGCCTGCACAGCCAGCTCGGTATGCAGAAGGCTCCCCGTGGACGGTATGCACGAATCTCCAACTTTTCTTGCTTCAACTTTAACTCACATTTTCTTCCCTGCATCTTCCCTTGATAAAACAAAGCTTAACTAAAACGACTTCTTTCTCCATTCAGTAATGGAAAAGTGTTTGTTAAGTAGTTACTATAAGCCTAGTCATCTTCTCGGCACTGGGAACATATTAGTGGGAGAGATGATTGTGGTCTCTGTCTGCATGGAGAAGACCAGATTTGTTTTTTGGACTAAATTCCATGACTTGTTATATTAGAATTTTCTATGAAAGAAGAATAAGTATCCTCAATATTTGAAATGTCATTGAGAAAACAGACCTACCATATGATCCAGCAATCGCACTCCTGGGCACATACCTGGAAGGAACTGTAATTCAAAAAAAATACATGCATCTCAATGTTCACAGCAGCACTATTTACAACAGCCAAGTCATGGAAGCAACCTAAACATTCATCGACAGATGACTGGATAAACAAGTTGTGGTATGTTTATACAATAGAATACTACTCAGCCATAAAAAAGAATAAAATAATGCCATTTGCAGTAATATGAATGGACCTGGAAATTGTTTTTCTAAGTGAGGTAAGTCAGAAAGAAAAAGAAAAATACCATATGATATCACTCATATGTGAAATCTAAAAAAAAAAAAAAAAGAAAAAAAAGACACAAATGAATTTATTTGCAAAACAGAAACAGACTCACAGACAGACATAGAAAACAGACTTATGGTTACGAGGGGTGAAAGGTGGTGGGAAGGGATTAAATTGGGAGTTCAAGATTTGCAGATACTAACTACTATATATAAAATTGATATTTAATAAGTTTCTTCTGTATAGCACAGGGAACTATATTCAATATCTTGTAACTTATAATGAACAAGAATATGAAAAGCAATACATGCATGTGTATGTAGGACTGAGACATGATGCTGTACACCTGAAAATGACACAGCATTGTAAACTGACTCTACTTCAATAAAAAATAAAATAAAATAAAATAATAAGTCATTGAAAGCAGCAAGTTAGAACTTCTGAGAATAATTTTTCTAAAATCTCATTTGAAAACATGTTAAAGCATTACATTGTTATTTTATGCATAAATCGTTTATTTATTTTTTTAAAATTTTTTGAGAGGGGAGGTAATTAGGTTTACTTATTTATTTATTATTTAGAGGAGGTACTGGGATTGAACCCAGGACCTTGTGCATGTTAAGCATGCAGTCTACAACTTGAGCTATACCCTCCCCCATGAATTGTTTAATTTTAATTAATTCTTAGATTGGTGTGAACCATTTAATTATTCTCTTTCTAGTGATAAGTCCAATTCCTTTTCTCTCATTGAGTTGAAATACATCAAGATGGCCCAAGTTATCATTCAAATTTATAATTTTAGGGATCCTAAGTAATGGCTAGGATTTGGATGATTACAGCATATAGAAAAATGCTGGAAAATATGGGAAAACTTCACTATTTTATACAAAATACAAATTTACTTTTAATTTGTAATAATAATAAAAACGTTCAATTTTTAATGTTCACCATGTGCCAACACTGTAATAACACTTCAAATACTTTATTCTTTTTAACCCTGATAACAATCTTATAAACCAGGGGCTTTCATTTCACAGATTTGCAAACAGATTTAAGGATGTTAACTAGCTCATCTGAGATCACCGATAGTAAATCCCAAAGCCAGGCTTCAAAACCTTATCTTATGACAAGTCTTAAATGTCACTGTCCATCACTCTTGTATCGATACAAAAAAACAATGACTCAAATCAGGGCACTGATGACGGAAAATTGAGTATTTGCTACCTGTGAGAGCACAGAATTTTATTTCTCTCTCAAAAATGTTATCTAAGTTGAAGAGGTTTGAAATATTGTGAGCATGGTTAAAGAACTCAGTAGAGGAACTGCTATTCAACCTTTATTTGGCTGATTACATGATAATTACCCCTTACCCTTCTCATATAACCAGACAGCCCAAGAAATAACAACTTAGTCAAATGGTAGAAGGAACAATAGACTCTCTTATCCTGAGTCATATTCCCATTTAATTGTTAAAATAAAGAATACCCCTTTTTACTGGCATACGAAGTGACTCCAATGGAAATACCACAAAATACATATTGGTGTGAATTATAGTTTTTACGGAGCATCCAATTTAGATTCTTATAGCTGATGCCATTTACCTGGTTTATTAATTTCAGAACACAGTCATTAATGATTTGAGTCTCTAGCATGCATTCACCACGGCACCCGAGCAAAAAGAAGTACAGCTAACATCAGCAGAAATGTCAGAGATACTAATGTGGCTTTTTGAAACCTCTGTAGTTGCTGACCTAGTTTTAATTGATAGTCTCCGATGCTAAGAGGAGAGGGTTTGTGGCCTGAATAGGAGAAAACTTTCCCTAAAAGCTGTGAAGACAGAATCACTTAAATCCAATGTTCCAGATTTGACTTGCTATGTGAGATAATAAAAAAAAATATATGAGTAAAGACTAATGAAAGGCAATTCAGCATTGACCTTGGATGGTATCCGTCATAGCTGTATGGGACTGGTATTATGTGCCTTTTTAGATGATGGCTTTTGTATAGAAATTATTTTTCCCACCTTTGCATGTGCCTGGGAACTTCTCAATCAGAATCAGGAATCAGCCTAAAAATTACTTTTTGTGGTCTTTTCCTAACCTCCTATGCAAAGTAGCTAAGTGCATTGCTGTTACTCTCTGAAACAGCACCCTATTGTCGGCCACCTAAGCACTTCCCCAATTTTCATCTATTAATTTTTTTATTCATTTGTCTAGTGTGTGTCTCTTCCATTAGAATCTAAATCCATCACTGGCATATAACAGCCCAGTAGTACTATTTGCTAAATAAATGCTATTGGGTAATTATTTACTGGCACTATATGCAGGCTACCTGTGTCCTCAGAACAGGTTCTCATGGTTGAGAAAAAGCAGGCACTCTAAAGCAAATGTCACCATTTTTATAGAGACATTTTCTGTCTGTTATTTCTGATATAAACCTAACCTTTCTGGAGGGCTCTAAAAGATGCTGTTCTATGCTTCCTACTCACCCAAACTATGAGTCATGTAAGCTTAGTTTACCACTGGACTTTCAATTATGTTTTTTCATCAAATGTTTGATTGATTGAATTTATGAATGAGCTTGCTCATGATTCCACGGTATAAACTGTCTCTAAATGAACACACTTAACATTAATAGATCCAAAAATAGATCTTACAAAGTTAAGAAATACTAAAGATACTAGAGGAAACTAAAATCCCCAGCGAAATTCACAGAGGATAAGAAGAAATCCCACTTGGCTGAAATGCTCCAAAACCATTGTTAACATAAAAGCGAAGTTCAGTAAGTTTAATTAAAACAAAGAAAGAAAGAAAACTCTCCACACTAATGTCAGTTTACTCACAGGAAGTAGATCTCACTCGTGGCCGTATCTTTATTACCTTTGATACTCTGATGTGTGAATAAAACATTTTACATAATTATATTTTGGAAAAGCTACCTTTTTGGGGGGAAAAATGATTTTCATCATGCCAAGTTTGTCATAAAAAATAAAGTTTATTGTACTCTAAAAAGCACCTTCTTACGGAATACTTTTGGTAAGAGAACATAATAAATGCACAGATTTGCATATGAGGACTCCTCCATTTATCTGGCAAAGTATTTCCTTCCCCAATCTTCCTACAATGTTGTTGAGGATGCTTCAGTAAGTACTTTCCTTTACTTTTTCATGTCCTTAAAAAGGTTGCCAAATGTTGAAGAGAGATCTACTCATCCAAGCTTAATTGCATTTACTGTTTTAAAATTCCAGAGTATCCAAACCACTTTTCTTTTGTGAAGTCCTAATACAAGTGCCAGAGAAACTGAAAAAAAAAAGAAAAGAAATTGGAGAAGGATGCTAAGTAAGTAGATTTACTATGCTGTTAACCTGATTCTGAAGCTTCTCAACTCAAATGTAATTTGTCCGAGCATCTTTTAATTATTTGAAAAGGTTTATTTAAAAGTGCTTCATTGAACAAGTGTTTTTAGACTTAGTAAAAACACAGTATAAAAACGTAAAAGAATAATATTTCTCAACCTTAAGGAGAACTCATAGAATCTTCAAATTTTGAAATATTAACTGTATTTAACTTTTTGAACACAAGGAAAGTAAAGTGTTGCATTGTTATCCTAACATCATACTGGATAAAATTGAAATAATAACAAGGTTATCAATTTATTATAGCTTCAATGGAAGACATACATGTTTTGCACTGTATAGCTCAAAACATAAAATATAAAGTTTTAACAATAAAATAAATTTCACAGTACTAAAAAGACATCAGTTTTAAAATATTTTCACTAGTTATTTTTTAATTAACCAGAATTTTAATTAACCAGCTATTTTGCATGCAATATAGTCATAAGCATTATCTAACAGATGTAAAAATATGCTGAAAAAAATAAATTATTCAAACAAAACTTCATCCAGGAATATATTTAAATTTTACCTTCATTTTTGCAACATAGGCTTATACAGTTGGCAAATATCCAATATTTGGCTTTTTATACTTTGCTACACAGTAACCCATTTTCATTTATTCTCCAAAATACAAAATATAGGCTTTAAAAATATCCTAGCTCCAATTGTTTAGATTACTAATGAATAAGCTTAAGAATCTGGAAGACAGACTTGCTGTTCTTTTTTGTCTAAATAATTTAGACAATTTGGTGTGAAATATATTTAAAAAAAAAAAAAGCGGGAGGCTGCTAATATCTTGAAATGGATTACATAGAATGGAAGTCTGCAAACAACCCTAAATCATTGGTCAGTTCTCAAGTCTTCCATTTTTCTTAGCTGTGTAGATCCGATGCAAATGACCTCCTGGATTCCAGTGTGCAGGAGGGAAGATGAGTATGGATGTTTGGTGCTTCTGCAAAACTCTTAAAGCATGTGTTCATTATCTAGTCCCTAGGAACACACAGTTTATATCAGTGGCTAGTAACTTGACCTCAGAGGATGTGTAAATATCCCCTAACTTACTTGCAAAATATTGAGAGATGAGTCAGAGGACTTTTGAGGTAAAGAATGGACATTTTTAATCAGATTACTGAATGGCATCCTCAACTCTCTGAAAAGGGTTGGAAACCAGTAGCAACTAAAAAATAAATCATTTTAAAAATAAGAAAACAACACTTTGTTTTATGAATTTAAAAGCAGCTTGTGTTTACATGCCTACACTTTTTTAAGGTTCTTTGTTCATAAACTCATGGAATCATGGATCAGGAAGACGTCAAGAAAAACTGTAATCAAATATTCCCAAAAATGAATAATAATTTTCCTTAAGTATTCGGAATTAAATTTAAGCACCTTTATAAAATAATCCAGTATTATACTTGTAGTTTCAGCATTTTCCTTTCCACTGACTAGCATATGGAATTCTTCATGCATCGGAAAAAAAATTTCTCTCATACTGTCCGTGCTAAAAGAATCACTTGGTCTATTGATAAACTTCTATTCTCCATAGGAAGTAAGTTTATGTATTTTACTGTTCTTTGTAATAGTTTCATCTTACCTTTAATTACCCACATTGCACTCCTTTGGCACTTTTAGTGGGGCATACTGTGGCTCAGAGGTCCATTTATAGAAAAATATTTTTTGTAACAACTTTAGAAGACTTTGTTCTTATTTTTTACCTAATGAATCATTTATAATAACAACTTTAATAAATATTTATTGAAAATATTTATTTGAAGACTTCATGAAAATTTCATGTCATTGATTCATTCACATTTCATAGTCTAACTTAAAGTATTCAAAAGTATCTCATGGTATTTTTAACTTAACTGATTTCATTTCTACCTTTTTAATGACAATTCATTTTGTCTCTGTTTTACGCATCCCTTTGCTTAGCTAACTATGATCATTTGCTTTTCTGTAATTCTTCTGAATTTGCCTTCTAACCCTCCTGGATGCATTATATCTCTAAGCTGCTTCCTTTATTAAGTGTAACATGTCTAAACGTTCTCAAAATTTGTCTCAAATTTATTTCTTTAACAATTTTTAATCTAAACACTTAATAGTCTATCATTTTTTAAAAAACTGAATGCCAAAGATAATTTAATTTCTTAAATGAATTGTAGTTTATTTACAGTGTTGTGTTAGTTTCTGGTGTACATATATGTATGTGTGTGTGTATGTATATATATATACACATACATATTCTTTTTCAAATTCTTTTTCAGTGTAGTTTTTTACAAGATATTGAATATAGTTCCCTGTGCTATACAGTAAGTCCTTGCTGTTTATCTATTTTATATACAGTAGTTGAATCCATGAATCCCAGACTCCTAATTTATCCCTCCCCTCTTCCCCATTTGGTAACCATAAGTTTGTTTTCTATGTCTGTGATTCTATTTCTGTTTGTATATAATTTCGTTTTTATAATTTTGTAGATTCCACATATAAGTGATATCATATGATATTTGTCTTTATCTGTCTGACTTAAATAACTTTGTATGCTCATCTCTAGGTCCAAACATGTTGATGCAAATGGCATTATTTTACTCTTTTTTATGGCTAAGTAGTATTCCATTGTATAAATATACCACATCTTCTTTACCTAGTCATCTGTCAATGGGGATTTAGGTTGATTCCATGTCTTGGTTATTGTAAATAGCACTGCTATGAACATTGATGTACATGTATCTTTTCAAATTAGAGTTTTCTCTGGATATATGCCCAGGAGTGGGGTAGCTAGATTATATGGTAACTCTATTTTTAGTTTTTAAAGGAATCTTTATATTGTTTTCCATAGCAGCTGTACCAATTTACATTTCCACTAACATTATAGGAGAGTTTCCTTTTCTACACACTCTCTCCAGCATTCACTATTTGTAGATATTTTGATGATGACCATTCTGACCAGTGTGAGGTAATAACTCATTGTAGTTTTGACTTACATCTAATAATTAGTGATATAGAGCATCTTTTCAGGTGTCTATTGGCCATTTGTATGTCTTCTTTGGAGAAATATCTGTTTAGGTCTTCTGCCCATTTTTTGAATGGGTTGTTTCTTTTTTGTTATTGAGTTGTATGAACTGTATGTATATTTTGGAAATCAAGCCCCTGTCAGTTATATCATCTGCAAATATTTTCTCCCTGTTCATAGGTTGTCTTTTCATTTTGCTTATGGTTTCCTTTACTGTGCAAAAGCTTGTAAGTTTAATTTGGTCCTATTTGTTTATTTTTGCTTTTATTTCTTTTGCCTTGGGAGACTGACCTAAGAAAACATTACGTCAGAGAATGTTTTGCCTATGTGTTCCTCTAAGAGGTTTTGTAGTGTCTTGTCTTATGTTGAAGTCTTTAAGCCATTTTGAATTTATTTTTGTGTATGGTGTGAGAGAGTGTTCTAGCTTCATTGATTTACATGTGGCTGTCCAGCCACTTGATGAAGAAACTGTCTTTTCTTTATTGTATATTCTTTCTTCCTTTGTCATAGATTAATTGACCATTAAGTGTGTGGGTTCATTTCTGTGCTCTCTATTCTGTTCCATTGATCTACATGTCTGCTTTTGTGCCAGTACTGTAGTGTTTTGATTACTGTAGCTTTCTAGCTTTCTAGTATTGTCTGAAGCCAGGGAGTGTGATACCTCCAGATTGTTCTTTTTTCTCAAGATTGCTTTGGCAATTCAGGATCTTTTGTGGTTCAATATAAATTTTAGAATTATTAGCTCTAGTTCTGTGAAAAATGTCATGGGTAATTTGATAGGGATCCTATTAACTCTGTAGATTGCTTTGGGTACTATGGCCATTTTAACAATATCAGTTCTTCTTCTCAAAGACTATGTGATATCTCCATTTCCTTGAAGGATCTTCAATTTCCTTTATCAATATTTTGTAGTTCTCAGCATGTAAGTAAGCCTTTCACCTCCTTGGTCACGTTTATTTGTAAATTTTTTTTATATGATTTTAAAAGGGATTTTTTATACTTTCTCTTTCTGATATTTCATCAGTAGTATACAGAAATGCAACAGATATCTGTATTTTTTTTTGAGAATTTTTGCATCCATCTATAGTCATCAAAAATAGTGGCCTGTAATTTTCCTTTCTGATACTGTCTTTGCCTGGTTTTGGTATCCAGGTGTTGGTGGTTATCAATGTTTAATTATATTGTCTCAGAATCATCTAAATTAACAATGATCTGATCTCTGAAAGGCATTTGTGGCATGTTTCATCAGGTTGATCATATTTACTAAGTTAAATACAATACAAGTAAATTATTAGACCATATGAATAAGGTCTTATAAGGACATGATCAGCCTAAAAATGGTTAGAGTCTGAGATCTAGACTTGATGGTAAAAATCTATATTTAATATTAAAAGGCAAAAAATAAAGTATTTATTATCTTTCCTGTCAAATAGGAATAAACATCTAGCAGACATAATTTTTAATCTATAGTAGCATTTCTACTGTGAATAATCTGGTTTCAATAACAGGTTGTTTAAACAATTTTTTCATAATGGTCAGTCTCATACATATAAACATAATGGTAGAGTCTATGCTTCATTTTCACACAAATAAAATTAATGATTTTAAGAAAGTCTCCTTCCCTGATTTTTTTTTCTTCCTTTTATAGTCCAGCCACAGAGTTGCAAGTGCTGGAAATAGCCAGTTCATCTTTCTTGTAGACCTTTCATTTAAATGCATAACTTACTTTGAAAGGATAGATTGCAACAGCCATTGCAGACTTGACTAGGTCATATGCTGATGAGGACGTAACTTAGCAAAGTCACCAAATTAATAGCTTTACAAGAGGATTATAATGAGAAGCATGAATGTGACGGAGTTTTACTCATTTACAAGAGTTTTTGTGTGTGTGAGTTTGATAATATTCATGCAAAGAAAACATGCTCTAAATAGTTTCTCATTTAGTTGAACGTGAAATGAGGAAAGATATATGTAGCCAGAAAAAATGAGAAGCTCATCAAATGGAATCATTATTAAGACAATCCAAAGTAGTCATGAGAACCATAAAATTTCCTTTTATGTAAAATTGGGTTTTCCATTATCTCTGGCTTCACTGATTGCCATACAGGTGAGGTTATTGCTTTTTCAGTTTTATTAATAAACCTATTAGTACATAAATAGCCTCCTGGCCTTTCCTAAACAAATGGAAAATGAAATCGTTTCATTATGCCCCGGGTTTCATGCACTCCTGGTTATAGAACTATCCCTGAAGGAATGGTTGTGTTGAAAATGTTTATCTCGCAGACTTTTCAGATTAGATTCCATATTTTTGTATCCTTTAGATTTTATACTCAGAAATGGGATATCATTTTAAGCCATGCTATATTTTATGAAGAAATCTTTAACAATTATTAGAGGCAATTCCAAAAAAAAAAAAAATGGTAAAGCATGAATCCCGTCAAAATGCGAAACTACAGGAAGAAGAAATATGAGAATTAGCGTATGGTGTCAAAGAAGGGTATTTTATCATATTGCAGGGATATTTCACAGGAGTTGGGCGTTTTAATTGTCAAGTGGCCTTCGAATTAATAAAATCGGAGAGCACCAGCTATAGACCAGGACTAGTACATGGGCTGGGAAGTGAAACATAATTAAGACTGCATTCTATTCATTCATTGATTTATACTCAGATAAGCCTAGCTGTTCCCCAACCAAGAAGGTACTTGTCAGTTACCCTAAAGCCCCAGAATTATTCCTTAGGCTTCACGCACACAAGATAATTCCTTATTTGCCACAAATTCGTTCACTGCATTCAGTGTTGCTGTGCCAAATTGCTTTGGTTGCGACACTAGTCAGAAAGATATCAAAGATGATTTTAAAAGCAGTGATTCTTAGGCACCTGCTTTGTGTCCTGTAATGGCACTATTACAGCAGGCTGGAGTTAACTGAACATCCCTCTAACATACTGAATTTCAGAGGGCTCAATGAAGCTGCACAAAAGCAAGTAAGTGAAAAAGCAAGTAAGTGAAAAAGCAAGGGTCTAAAGAACTGGCTTGAGGGTTGATCTGCCACTTACAGCAAGAGAAACGTAGACTATGAGTTGGTTGGGTAATAACATATAAATGAGGGAATAAGACAAGGAGATCAGCACAATTAAACAGTTCCACACCCCATGCTCTGGTGTGGAAAGTTTGAAACAATTGGAGACAAAGCAATCTTGTCAATTGTTTGAAAGCAATGGGCAATCCTATCCGTACAACTCCAACACTGAGTTCAGTGCTTCACAGATGAAATCCACTAAAATTTTTGTTGACCAAATGAATTCATTTATTTTCAAAAAATGAATAAATCCTACTATCCAGAGGGTGAAAAATGTTCATTGCAATACAGTTCATTCTAGGCATATTTACTGAGGAATGCTTGCATTGGAACACTTTAGAGAAAATTATATAGGTGACTTAAAACCAATAAAATGCCCTGAAACAGTAAATTTAAGATTATGGCATCCTTACTGAAAAGTTAAAAACTGAGTCACTTAGATCCTAAGTGACTTAGTTTCTCATCTAATACATATAATATGGAAATAAAAAGAGGCAGTATAAATGGTAGCCCATGTCTGATGTAGCTTATCTGAACATTCAGAGAGATTTTTGCCCAACACATGTTTCAGATTTCAATTTAGTATCAGAAATCACGTAGATCACAGTTTTATCTCTGAAATTTCTGTGAAACTTTAGGGAACGTCAAAGTTATTCTTAGAAAACTTTACATGGCATATGTCCCATAGTGAACTACTAAATTGTTAAAAAATTGTCCAAGAACATTGATTAGTATTTTATTAAAGTTCATGAGAAGTTGGGATCATAAAAATGAGCTTACCTGCCCACACAAATTCATAAACACTTAAATAATTGCTTTTAAAAGTACACAACTACTAGTAGATAAATGAATTTATACTGCATAGCACAGGACAATATATTCAATATCTTCTAGTAGTGCATGGTGAAAAATAATATGAAAATGAATATGTGTATATTCATACATGACTGAAGAATTGTGCTGTACACCAGAAATTGACACAACATTGCAAACTTACTATAACTCAATAAAAAATTAATAAAGAGCAGATCAATCAAAAAAAGTACACAATTATTAAATATCAGATATACAATTGATAATAGAAAAAATATATTTGGGATACATGAAAACCATGAAAAATTTTGAAGATAATCTGAATATATTCTATTCACTTTGATGTGTATATTTTGCTTTTTATGTATATTATGTATTTGTTTTCTATGTATGTGTTTGCTTTTTATGTATAAATGTTCACGTAAGAATCACACCTATGTAGCCTCCTGGTTGCCTTTCTAGGTTCTAGAATCTTCTTTGAAGAACTACTGTTTTTTTTTTTTTAGTGTCCACAGTTAATAGAAATGTTGAGTTTGTGTTGCGTTTTGAAATACTCATGCTCATTTAATAAGAACTATACCATCTGCTGTGAAAAATACTCTTTTTCATTTCTAAATATGAACTCTCAGTATTAAAGGTCAATGTTTTCTTAATTCATTTTTAGAATGCTTTCATAAACATTCCCCAGCCTTCCTGCTTTCCTGAAAGGTGCTACCTCCTGAATTTAGGAAGGACATGATTCATTGAAATGGTAATTTACCAAATGTTCAGTTATTCTATTTACTTATCAATATTCCTTTTAGGATGCCTGTAGGAGATGCAATGTCTCATTTTCTAGTCCCAGGAGACAGCAGGCAATTTATGCATAGTAACTGTTACATTTCCCTAAAACATTCACTTTGCTTGCAAATAATAATTTTGTTTTAGTTGTAGGAATGTTTACCAGGAGATTAACAATTTATAAAAGCCCTGACATGGTGGATGTAAAATAACATAACTCAATTTGAAAACCTATAATTTCAAGTGACACAGTTTTACCACTCTTCTTAGTCAAGGTAGGGTATAGCAACCTTCCTGTCAGAGATGATTGGATAATGTGATACATTACCTGATTACCAAGTGATTCTGGGAAAACAACCCATTTCTCTATATTACTCTGACTTCTTTAGTGTTCTCCCTCTCTTTGCATTCAGATGAGGTGCTCGGTACGAACCTAATTCTTTTTTATGTGCACCGGCTGTTTTTTGTAAAGCATGGGGTTTTTTTTGTTTGTTTTTTGAACTGCTTAAATAATGACAGTTTTGCAAAGTTCTAAATAGTTTTTCAAATGTCTTCAATTTTAATTGGGTGCATTTTCCTTCATGATAATATGTGTGGGTGGAAACCAGAAATTGGAAAACATGCAACTTGGTGAGTATCAATAATATGTAACAGTATTTAATTTTATTTATTAAAAATTTGGGGGGGTTAATTAGTTTTTATTTATTTTTTAATGGAGGTACTGAGGATTGAACCCAGGACCTCATGCATGCTAAGCACATACTCTACCACTAAACTATACCTTCCTCTCCATGTAACAACAGTTTAATACGGCTGATATCACTTTGCATTTATGTCTCAAGGGAAACATTAGTGGCCAATTTAACTCTCTCATGAATGTGAAAACTGAGGCACAGAGACGTTGAAGGACTGCTCCTAAATCAAAGAGGAAATTAATAGCAGAACTGTAGATTTAAAGGATACTCTTTATGCTGCTTTTGTAAAATATAAATGTTCTCATTTTTTGTATTTCACATTTATTTAATTAAACCTGGGCCATTTTCATCATACCATAAAAGAACTATTTTTGTTAGCTTTTTTTATTGAAGGATAGTCAATTTACAATGCTGTATTAATTTCTGGTGTACATTAGAATGATTCAGTTATATGTATATGTACATATTGGTGGTACCAATATACATTCCAACCATTGTAGGTCATTGCAAGTTATTGAATATATAGTTCCCAATGCTATACAGTAGGACCTTGTTATTTATTTTATATATAGTAGTTAGTATCTACAAATCTTGGACTCCCAATTTATCCCTCCCCACGCCTTCCATGCCCCTGTAACCACGAGTTTGTTTTCTATGTCTGTGAGTTGTCTGTGAGTCTGTCTTTGTTTTGTAGATAAGTTCATTTATGTCCTTTTTTTCAGATCCCACATATAAGTGATATCATGTTATTTTTCTTTCTCTTTCTGATTTACTTCACTTAGTATGATGATCTCCAGGCCCATCCATGTTGCTGCAAATTGCAAGGGGTCAGGGGTGGGTATAGCTCTGTGGTAGAGCACATGCTTAGCATGCACCAGGTCCTGGGTTCAATCCCCAGTTACCTCCATTAAAAACAAAACAACAATAACAAACACTCAGTGTTTACTTTTTAAAGTTAGTATCTGCACAGGCTTTTCCTATTATTTGCTTGTTACTGGATTGCTAAACTTTTACTTCTTGCTTTCTTCTACATGGAAATGTAATCCTTTACCTTGATTTTCTACCTTTTGTCATATTTTTCAAGTCCTATTTCTTACATCGTTTATTTTTAGGTCACTCGCTTCTGGATTACTGGCCTTAGTCTCTGGCTTGGAATTTTGTCTATGTGTTCAGCTCTTGTTCAATTCCTTGTATGTACCAGCCAGCATAGCGTTTCGTTTTTGCTTCCCAACCACTCTGTTGAAGTACGATTGACATGTAAAAGACTGCCCATACTTAATGGATACAATTTGATGGGTTTGGAGGTAAGTATACAGCTATGAAATCATCATCACTGTCATTGCCATAAACCAGGCTATTACTTCCAAAAGTTTCCTCCGCCCTCTTTATTTATTTACTTTTGTAGAATCAGAGCATCGAACATAAGATATACCATCTTAGCAGATTTAAAAGTTTACAGGACAGTATTGTTAGCCATAAATGCTATGCTCATATAATTGAAACTTTGTACCTTTTGACCAGCCCTCCTCATCTCCCCTTCCCCTGCAGCCCACCTCGGGAACCACCATTCTACTCTCTGCTTCTGTGAGATTGACCATTTGAGATTCCTCATATAAGTGGGATTATGTAGAATTTGTTCCTTTGCATCTGACTTTTTTCACTCAGCATCCAGGGTCATCCAGAGTGTCACAGATGGCAGGATTTCCTTCCTTTTGCAGGTTGAATAATAACCTGTTACATGCAAATACCACATTTTCTTTATCCATCCATCCACCAGTGGACATTAAGGTAGCTTCTGTGTCTTGGCTATCATGAATAAGGCAGCAGTGAACATGGGAGTGCAGGTATCTCTTCGAGATCTTGATTTCAATGTCTTTGCAGACGTGGGATTTCTGAATTGTGTGACAGTTCTGCTTTTAATTTTTTGAGTGTTGGGAAACGTAATTTTATTGTGTGAAGCCTTTCTGCTCCAGCTCAACCACATGAGAATGAGCATTGGGCCTGGAATGCTTCCTAAGCCAGAGATACAGATCCCACACGGCATTTACCAGAATTATCGCTTCGCTTTATGTGGAAATAGCTTTCCCTGTTCTGACTCATTTTACTCTTTTATTCATTGTAAGAGTGTGCATCAGTGGCCCACGGGCATGCACAAGCTTTCAGTATTTCAGACTTCATGGTGGGAAGGGAGAGGGAAGTCCTTTTACTGTGGCATGTAGACCAGTTGTCCTCGGTCACCTGCCACACCCAATAGCCATGGGCGGCCAACGGACACTTTTGGAGTTGATCTTGCTCTGTCTCTTTCTGTGTGAATTAAAGCCTTGTTCCAGCTAATGCTCCACTGTTTTGTGTGTATGTGTGTTTGTTTGTTTGTTTTGGTGACTCTAATACCAAGATGCAGTGGTCAGAAATGCTTGGACTTGTGCTCCTGGCAGCAGGCTTAGTGATGCTCTTTGCTGCCTTCCATGGAGTCCTCCCCTGGCCTT
Source organism: Camelus bactrianus (assembly GCF_048773025.1). NCBI lineage: Eukaryota > Metazoa > Chordata > Mammalia > Artiodactyla > Camelidae > Camelus > Camelus bactrianus. The sequence goes on from NC_133540.1 coordinate 20,679,632, forward strand.
GATGACTGGTGCATGGTGCTTTCTTCAACACTGAGGAAATGCCACACTGTTTTTCATAGTGGCGGTACCAATATACATTCCAGCCAACAAGGCACCAGTGTTTCCTTTTCTCCACACTGTCAGCAACACTTATCTTTTGCCTTTTTGATAGTAGCCATTCTACAGGTGTAAGGTAACGTATCATCATGGTTTTGATTTGCATTTCATTTCATACCCCTGATGACTCTTTGAATGTTTTCTTTGGAGAAATGTTTATTTAGTTCTTTGCTCATTTTTTCAAGCATGTTATTTGGGTTTTTGTTTGTCTGTTTTGCTGTTGAGTTGTATGAGATCCTTCAATATATTGGATATTAACTCTTTGTCAGATAGATGGTTTGCAAATACTTTCATTCAGGAATTGTCTTTTTACTTTGTGGATTGTTTCTTTTGCTGTGCTTTTTAGTTTGATGTAATCCCTTTTATCTGTTTTTCTTTTGTTATCTGTGGTTTTGACATCATATCCAAGAAATCATTACCGAAGCTAAAATCAAGAAGACTTTTCTGTATATTTTCTTCTTGAAGTTTTCCAGTTCCAAGTCTTATGTTTAAATATTTAATCCATTTTGAGGCGATTTTTGTTTATGGTGTAAGATTTCATTCTTTTTGCATGTGGATACCCAGTCTTCCCAACACCATTTATTGAAGAGACGAAGATGCAATTTAACAGGTCCCCAGACTCAGATATCTACATAAACTTCAATTACAATCTTGTGAGATAAGATTTATTGATTGTGTGTATGTTATGAAGAGATGACACACAATTAATGTACATGAGAAATCAAGGATTGTGTGGGTAACTGTTATCCCGTTGGTCCCCTTTCTCTCCTCTTAATTTAGGCTTTCCTGATAAATATAGACCCATTACTAAGACAGTTTTTCCTCTTACCTGACCTTCCAATGAGAAGCTAAAATGGACCTGTAGTCAATGAGAATTCACTGTTCTGCACCAAGTATTCTGGAAGACTGCTTGGGTAACCATAGATCCTTAAATTTTACCTATATTATAACATAATATAACAGCTATATTAATAGATACTGAATAGGAAAAAGTTAGATCTATAATTCTAGTATGACAGGTTGCTAAAGAAATACTTCTAGATCTTGATTAAAATATTCTTTGTATCTGGGGACAGAATTTGTGTTAAGTCATGACAGGAAATGTCATGTGTCATGATTAGGTAGATAAAAACATGGAAGGCCTTAAGAAGTCTCCTAAAAAATAGAATACAAGCTAATGATCAGGTTTGGAAGTCTAATGGTTGAGTTAGCTCATGTATATGAGAGAGTTCACTGACACATAATATGACAGTAATTAGAGATGTGTGAGTGGTTGCAATAAAGAAAGTAAAGGCTATAATTTGCAGTGAACATCTGTTACTACATAGATTGTGATCAAAGACTATAATAATTTAGTGTCTGCATACATTCAAAGTGCCTCATTTATAGGCTGAAAGAATGAGAAATCTTGGTCATGATGTTTATGGGGTGGGCAGAGATAATCTAGTGTTAGACTCACTACCTTCTGGCCTGAAAAAAAAAAAAATATCCCTGCTATTAATTAAATCAGAAAATAAAATTAATTAGTTCCTGTAAACAGCCTTAAAAATTGGGTGGGTACATGGCTAATGTTGTGTAAGCATTTGTTCTCGTTATTGTATCAACTGAACATTCTAGCAAAGTAAGGAATGAATAGAGAAGGGCAGTGTTTGCTCTCCCCCCCAAATGACAATGTTTCAGTTCATGTATGTTTTCAAAGAGTAAAAAAAAATCTTTACAAACATTTAAAATGGCCAGCTAGACTAGATTTTTGTTCTCTGGCTTCCAATTCTAATGCCAAAGAAAGTTGGCTAGCTGCTTCCAGAGAAAGTCTACTTCTACATTTTTCCATGGTATTATTACTCTTCATTGGCTAGATTTTCAGTGTTTGTTTCCAAACCTGGGAGTCAGTTCTGGAAATGGCTCTGAGACTCTGTTTTCCTCATGGCAAAGCAGCCGAGGGTAGATTTGCATTTTGACACTTGCCAATACAATATAAAAAGATAATGCACCACCTTTGTAGGACAGCTATTAAAATGAGAACACGTTTACAAAGAAGAAAATATACATAAAGTTATCTGACCATCCAGATGTGACATATATGCCTGCTTTAAAAAAATTGTTTTACAAAATTGAGTTTATACATTAAAATATATTTTTATTTCCACTTAAAGCATATCCCATGATTTTTTAAAACAATATATGAGTTTAGATACCTCAAAAGACTAAAAATACAAAGCAAAATCTGGAGAAAATATCTAAAGGTCCCTTTGTGCAAAGAATCAGGCAAACTGACATGCCTGCTGTGCTGTAGCAGGGACGCCCCCTGCAAGATCCCCTGCCTCTTCCTGACGAGTTCCAGGTCAGAGAAATGGCTGAAAGATCTCACGCTTTCCTTTGTCAGTGGCTGACATCTGCCTTCAGCTCTTGAGCTTTGTTTAAATCTGAACTGTTTTTGCTGCCTGTTCTTATGTTTCACCCTTCGGATCACTGTAGTTTATTTCCCACTACCACAAGTACCTATGGGTCAAAGCCCTTTGTTATCCCTCTAATCTGGCCCCCCATTTAAATAACTATGGAGAAATCATGTTGGTTAAGTATCGCCATCTCACCTCTGATACTCTATAGTCCCATCATCCCATGGTCAGTGGGTCCCAAGGCACCATCTTCTATTTTCAATCCTGGACTTGGGAGAGAGACCACCAGCAAGCTTCTCATGAAACGTTCTCTCATGGGTGCTATTCTTACTGCTTTAGCAACAAAATTGTCTTCTGACCCTTCTGGAGAACAGAGTGAGTTGCTGGTCTTTGGTCTCCCCCAATAAATCTTTTCTAACGTGCTCAAATCGATGAGTTTACTAATTCCTTATTTAATACTCTATGAGAAGCAATTTTGATATCTCTACCTCATTTACTGAAACTATTATTACCAACTTTCGAGGAGACATCCCCGCAGGACGTTATGCTCAATCTCAGGTGTCTGTGCTGGGAAGTCGTATTCTGAATTATAGGAAAGTGTCACTATATCAACAAACTCTTCCCAATCCAGTCATTTTATTCTATGTCTCAGTACTGGCATCCAATACACTCAAGATTGACTCCCATATCATTTCTTTAAATTTCTGTTGGTTTATATCAACCAGGATCTTTCAGCTTTTTCTACAAATACATTTCCTTCTGCTATATTTCCCTGCATGGTCCATCCCGAGTCTTGACCCTAGTTACTGGCTAGAGAAATCAAAGTTAAGTGAGGACAGATTGTGAGGAGGTTAAGCATTGTCATGAGGCATCCATCTCAGATGAGGACTTTGCATGTTCTCCAGATAAAATCTTCTCTCCTCTAACTGGAGCTCTTCTTCTGGACCAGAGGGTTTAAGGGTCCCTATTTCAAACCTCAGTTTCCTATTTTTTCCCTACCTGGGACCTGGAACATTCGCACGGATGATCTGCTTCTTTGCATTCATTCTTCCTTTTAATTTTGTTACACTTATGATCAAATTCTGGGCCTGAATTCTTCACAACAAACAATCTCTTTGAATGTCTCTATGTGGGACATCTGGCTGTTACAACATTCCCTGAGATGATAATTATCTGATGTGAGCTTTTCATTCTCCTTCAAAATTGCTAAGGCACCTCCACAACCATTAAGATTATTTTTTGCTCTCATATTTTTCAAGTATGACAGGTACTTCCCCAGCCAACGCTTCCCATTTTACCTGCATCTTATCTCATTTATGAAAGATGAGAGTCTTAGTAATTGTGATACTGTATCATGACGTATTACCATCACATTTATCATTAGCAATGGGGTCTTTTCTGATCTCTGACCAGTAACTGATCCAGAATCCCGTTTGGAGTGTGTGCTTTCCAGGATGACATCTGAATTATATTAAATTGAGTACCTCCAAAGCAGATCCTCCAAAAAGTCCTTAAATACAGGTGGTTTGTTTGGGAGATGATGTAGATCTAGAAAATGAGGGATCTAGGAAAGATCAGGGAGGAAATAACTCTAAGAAGGAGTGTATAAAATGTGAGTCACTGTTCTGGACTACTGACCACCCCACTGGGACTCCCTCAGAAGTCTGTTTGGGGAGGCTGTGGCATTTATTCACCTACTCCCATCTCTCACTGTTTGGTTGAGGGTAGTTCTTAAAGTCATTATCTCCACACAATTCTGGTGGGAGAAAGCCCTCAGGCTAAGAAGAAGAAAAACTTGCACTTAGGGTGCAAAGCTGTAAACATGCAGGAAGCTGTATCAGAGAAACAAGTCAACTCAGGAGAAGGCTGAAGGCAAGTTCTACAATTTTTCTACAATTATCAACTTACAGTCAATTTTGTTTCTTTATACCGTCCACACACCTTCTTCTTCACTAGGATTATAATTTCATCTATAAATGCGTAGGTATCTATCTTTTTTCAAAAATCAATTGTTTTAAAAATATGATCACAATATCTCTGTATTGCACAGTAGCTCCTTAATCTTGTCAGTTATTAAGTCAAAGACTCCTTGAGTCCAGTTTTGTAAATACAGAGGTTACCTTAGTTTTTGTTTACAATTTAGTGTCATGTTGTCATACCAGAAAATTTCAGTCACTAATAATATTAATATAATAACTTTCCACTGTGGGTGAGTAAGCATTCTAAAAATTAATAAATTAAAACAGAGTCAGGTGGCCAGAAGGGAGTTCTCTGCCGCCCTATAGTAATATCAGAGCCCAACAGGAAGAAGAAAGATTTCTTTCCTGGCAAGGATGCAGCCAAGCAAAAACCATGGACTCTGTTTACTATAACCCTTCCCACTTCTTTTCCCCCGTGAAAAAGCACTCTCCTTCCTTTGCTACAGGGGGGCTTACATGTGCCTTGCCATGGTTGCAGAGCCCAAGTTGCAAGTTTTTTTTTATCTCAAATAAACCCATTGTGTGTGTGTGTGTGTGTGTGTGTGTGTATGGGTGTGTAGAAACAACTGGCAGTCTACAGTCTATTTGCTTTAAATAAACATTATGGTGACCTGTATGGGGATCCAGAGAAGACCCTGATGAGGAGACAGGAGGGGTGGGAGGCAGGGCACAACTATTAAAAGAATGACGCAGCCACTGGGGATAGGACAAAAACTGGTTAGAATCAACTCAGCACAAGATGGCAGAAGATTCAACTTCCAGGGGACCTTGAGTCTCACTATATGCTCATTGTAATAAATTTGCTGCTAAGTCACACACCCACAGGCTCCATGACTGTTCCCAGGCTGATCACAAAGGACCAAAAAGTGGTCAGGGGCCCAATTCCTGGAAATCCCCACTCCTATCCCATATAGTGGGAATGTTGACCTCCTGTGGCCACTCTCCCTTCAGAGATGAACTGTGCTCTGTCTGTGGAGTTTGTCTCTCCCGGAATAAATCTACTTTTACTTCACTATTGAACGTGTACCTCCTAGGGCTGCTCTTACTTTTCTGATGACCCCGGGCTCTGGGGCCACTCTCCCTTCTGAGACAGACTGTGTTCTGTGCAGAATGTGTATCTCTCTAAATAAACTTGCTCCCATTTTTCTATGGTTTACTTTTGAATTATTTCCTGTGCGAGACAAGAACCTATGCTCTGGTAACAGTTATTCCAAGGCTGCTGAGCACACAGGTGCAGTGCCCACATAGAGCCCGTTGCCACTCATTGCTTTTCTCACTGACCCTGGGGTTTTAAGGTAAATAAGTCCTTCCTCTGATTTTGAGCTTCCACGTTCTTTGCATTTTGAAGCTCACCAGGTTTTACTTGGGATCAATTTAGATCAATTTTTAAGGTTTTATCCTTTTAGTTTAAGGCCTTGTTCTGTCTTCTTGTACTCACTTGGCACCTTCGTCTGACTTTTGAAATCAGGGTATTCCAACTGAAACTCACAGGACTTCAGCCCATTCTTTCAGGAACAGGGGTTGTTTCATTGGAGCTGTACCGTTAAGCCCTTGGCCTGATTCCTTCAGAATTAGGCTGTTCCCTTAAAGCTGTGCTGAGCAGCCTTCAGCCTGGCCCCTTCAGAACCAGACTGTCCCCTTAGAACTGGCTGGTACTAGACCTGCAGGTTGCTGTTTGAGTTGCGTGCTATTTAGGTTGTTGGAAAATTAGTCTTTTAATCTAGAGAAAAACCTCTGAAAATAGGATACCAGTTAGCAAAATATTTTGAGTAGTTCCCACCTACAGGAGCACCAGCTGATTTTATATTTAACAACAGTGGCTTTTCCTCATATACATTCCTAACTAAATGGCCAGAATTAATCAGAGGCAATTTGGACTCAGTGGCCATAAAAGGAATTTTTGAAATCCCCAAACTTACTTTTTTAAAAACCAGTTGTTCTACCATTGATCTAAAATTTCCCAAATTGAATGAAATACCTATTTCAATTGGTATTTTGAAGCCTCTCAATGATTTCAGAAGCCTAGAATTGTCACTCCGAAAAATAAGACTTTATGATTAACTGAGGCAAAAAAAAAAAAAAAAAAATTAAAGAAAGAAAAGATGGCTTCTAAAGCCTCAGGCTTTTCTTCCCCAGCACCTTTGTCTCAGGCCCCACCTCGACACCCATTTCCTCCTTCCCTTCTCTGCAGACTACACCTCCTCTATACCCAAAGTTCCCCCATACTAATAATTCTCTCACCAAATTTTCCTCTTTCTTTGAAACTCATCTCAACCCCTTTTTCCTCTAAACCTAGTAGGATATACTCATTTAAAATTAAGCATTCTGAGGATCCAGAGTATAAACACTTTATTTCTCATATTCCATGGACTAAGGCTGAACTGTGAACCACAGATTTTCCCAAAGTAACCCAAGATTCTCACAGATTTGCTGAGGAATTTAATATAGTCATTCAAATTATCAATCTGATTTCTCTGACTTATATCAGTGAGTTCATATGCTTGTCAGTGAAGGCCAGACCCAGCATTGGATGAAACCCACTAATTTGGAAAGTCCTGGCAGGTCTCTAGAATTACGCCTGGAAGACCAGACACTAACTTATATATATGAGCAGGCTCAGGCAAGTGCTAGGCAGCTTCACAGAGCAAATTCTTAGGGCTTTTCCAAAGCTTGTTAATTGGAACAAAATTCAGGTTTGCACACAAAAATCTGATGAAATCTGTTCATAATTATTATAGTCAACTTCAGATTATTATTAAAGAAAATTCTGGCCTTCCTTCAGACTTTTTCTTTCTAGTAAAAGGGACCAGGAAGGAATGTGAAATTATGTCCACTCCAGGTTTATAACCATAATCTAGATGAGTCACCTCAAAGGAAAACCATCAAAAATTCTTAATCTTCAACTCTAGCAAAGGAAAATCTCCCAATAAAACAAAAGCCCTTATGGTTTCTGCTATTATTGAAAAGAGTCAACTTTGGAGAAGAGCTTGTTACAAAGTTAAGTGCTTTAGGCATCTTCAGCCCTCTAACCGGACTTGCCAAACTACTCTCAATTCTCAGTGATGGGATTCTGAGCAACTGAAGGGGCTTTTCCACTCTCCGCTCTTAATTGGCTTGGAGAAACATTTCTCCAGATTAGGGATGAATCTCCTCCAGTCCTAATTGACACTAGAGCCATACTCTTTGTGCTCAACCCCACTGCCATAAAACAGTTTCTGTTTTGAAGTACTGAAACAGTTCAAATGTTGGGGAATCTGTAATGAACTTCAAGAGGTTCCTCTCTGAACTTCTCCCTGTTTGCTTAGCCCCTTTGAGAGGTACTCACTCTTTCCTCCTGAGTTCCTCCACATCTATCCATTTATTAGGTGAGAATAGTATCATGGCAGAATTTTTCCCTCCCAAAAGGGGGAAATGATTCTAGGATTCGACAGTGGTCATCAAAGCAGCCAACAAGGTGAAATAAATGACCCCTTGTCATCTTTTACTAATTCTGTCTCTGATGATACTAGAGGTGATTGTGGAAATACTGAACCTTTGCCAGTTGAATCTGCTCCCAACCTCCATATGGGCAAAATCTCCAACTAATATCAGAAAAACTCACAGCACCTCCCATCGGATTCAAATAGATCTCTCCCCAGAATTAATCACAATCTCTCCCCAGAATTAATCAATATCCTGTAATTAAAGAAGTCCTTCAAGATAAAAAGACTGTAATAGGAGATTAGGAGGTTCAAGGCTTCATTATCCCTTTTACTAATCCCTGTCACACTCCAGTTTCACCAGTGAGAAAAGCTGAAGGCTGAGGTTGGAGGTTTGTCCAGGACCTCTGAGCAGTAAACAACATTGTTATTCCTGGACAGCCTATTGCTCCTAATCTCATACCCTCCTAAAATCCATTCCCACTGGAAGCAAATTACTTACAGTAATTGTTTCATGCAGCACCTTCTTCAGTGGTTTAGTTGATGAAGTTAGCCAATACCTTTTTGCCTTCACTTGGGAAGAAAACCAATCTACCTAGACAGTAATGCCTCAGGGATTTACTGAGAGTCCTTCTTATTTCTCATAAATCCTGCAGGCCGATCTGGGTGATATAGAGTTCCCTAGGGGTTCTCCTTTGCTGCAATATGTGGATGATTTGGTTCTTTTCTCTCCTTCTCAAGCCTCCTCACAGGAAAACAGCATCTACTTGTTAAAGCTTTTAGCCTTAAAGGGACATGAAGTCACCTGGGAAAAAAATTGCAATTTGTTCAAACCCACATTTGATATTTAGGGCATTTGATGTCAGAACAAGGGCTACACCCAGAGCCACATCAAATTCATGGTGTTCTAAGTTTCCCAAAACTCAAAAGTAAGTTGTAGCTGGGAGTTTTTCTCAGAAAAAACTTGTTGGTTATTGCCAAAATTGAATTCCATATTTCTCCTTTATAGTCAAACCTCTATATGTTTTATTCAACAACCACAACCCCAACTCAGTTTTGTAGGAAGAACAGGACAACATAGCCTTTGAGGTCTTAAGGGAGAGTTCGATGAAACCACCTGCCTTTGGGCTTCTGAATTATGATTCTCTTTTTCCTTTTCATGTATGAAAAGGGGGGATGTCCTTGGGGTATTCACTCAAAAGGTGGGGACCACCATCGACTCATCGAGTATTACAGCCAATAACTGGACCCAGTGACAGGAGAAAATTTCCCTTGCCTTAGAGCCATCATCCTTTTGGTTAAGGTCACCAAGAAAATTAGTGTGGGATTCCCTGCGGCCATTTTTGTATTTCATGCAGTAGAAGTCTTCCTGAATTTCTCATAACTCTCAACAATTTTCAGTCAACCTCCGCACCTCCTAAGAAGTCCTTTTGCTAACTGCTCCTCAGATAACTCTTTTACATAGTAACTCTAACCCTAATATCCTTTTTTCTTCCCCATCACTGCTGAAGTCCTTCTCAACTGCTCAGCGCTGATGGGTCACCTCCTGACTCCTCACAGTGATCTGCGGGAGATTCCTTTGGGTAATGCCAACTTCTCACGGTTCATTGATAGTTCTTATTTAAAAGGCAATGATGCCATTGCAGTGCCTTTTGATGCTGTTAAGGCAGCAGCTTTACCTACGGCTACTTTGGCTCAACAGGCTGAATTATATGCTCAGACACAGTCTTGCACTTGGTGTGCTAAACTACCAATATTTACACAGGTAGTAGATCTGCTTTCAGAATAGTTTGTGATTTTGGAACGTTGTGGAAGCAACATGGAGGGGAAATATTAATAAGGCTGTGAAAAATACCTACCTCCCTTGTCCCATTTGTCCAAAGTACAACCAGGGAAGCCTGTTTATCCTGCTCCTAGACACTTTAAACTGCCTAATGGACCCTTCAAGTTCTGGCAAATGGACTCCACACAACTTCCTCTGTCTGATGGATATAAGTATGTCTCAGTCACAATCTGTATATTGTTACACTGGACTGAGTCTTCCGTCATAGACAGTCTCTTCTGTGGCTGAAATCTTTTTGGAAGAAAAATAAAAAGATACAATTTAATTATCCTATTTCACATGAATCACACAGACCTGAGTCCCTCAACTGCTAATTTACTTGCTTTCTCTATGTATTTGTCTATTCTGGACAGTTTATTTAAGCTTGGGCCTTTGATCAATTTTGAGTTAATTTTTATACATGGGGTGAAGTAAGGGTCTAATTTTATTGAATCGAATGTGCTTCTCCAGTTATACCAGCATTGTTTACTGAAAAAAAATATTCTTTCCCTGTTGATTTTTTGACACCCTTATCAAAAATCTGTTAACCATAGACACGTGGATTTACTTCTGCACCTATAATTCTATTCCATTGATCTGTGTCTCTATCAATATATCAGTACCACACTGACCTGATTACTTCTGCTTTGAATTAAGTTTTGAAATCAAGAAATGTAAGTCCTCCTACTTTATCCTTTTTTTTTTTTTTCAAGATTGTTTTGCTATTCTGGGTCCATTGGATTTCTGTCTGAAATTTAGAATCAGCTAGTTCATTTCTACAAATTTTTCAGGTGGGATTCTGATAAGATTTGTATCAAATCTGTACATCAACCTAGGGAATATTGTCATCTTCATAATATTAAACCTATTGATGCATAAACATGGAATATTTTTCCATTTATTTAGCTCTTCTCTAATTTTTTTCAACAGTATTTTCAAATTTCAGAACAGGTTTTGCATTTCTTTTGTTAAATTTATTCCTAAGTGTTTTATTGTTTTGATACTGTTGTAAATTGTTTTCTTAATTTCATTTTCAGATTGTTCATTATAAATGTATTGAAATAGAATTGAATTTTGTATATTGATCTTATGTCCTGCAAATGTGCTGAACTTATTTGTATCATCTAAACATTTGTATTGGATTTCTTAGAATTTTCTATATGAATAAACATATCATCTGCAACTAGAAATAACTACTTTTTTCCTTGCAAATGAATGTTTCATTGTTTTGTCTTCTTGAATGATCCTAGTTAGAACTTTCAGTATAACGTTTTGCAGAAGTAGAGAGAGCATATATCTTTTCTTTTTCCTAGTCTTAGGGAGAAAGTTCTAGTATTTCATGAAATAATGAATTTCATTATGAAAAGATGTTGAATTTCATCAAAATCTGTTTTTGTGTGCAATGAGACAATCATATATTTTTTTTAATTCTGTTGATTGCATTAGAATAAATGATTCTTGAGAGGGGGAGGGTATAACTTAAGTGGTAAAGTGCATGCTTAGCATGAATTAGGTCCTGAGTTTAATCAGCAGGCCTTCATTAAAAAAATAAATAAACAAATCTAATTGCCTTCCTCCCCTCCCCCCAATAAAAACAACAAAAAAGAATAAGTAGTTTTTTGATGTTCTTCCAAACTTGCATTCTAGAATATATCCTACTAGATCATTTTGTATAGTTATTTTTATATGCTGCTCGATGTGCTTTGCTAGTATTTTATTGAGGCTTTTTATGCCTATATTTATAGGAGATATTGGCTTGTAGTTATCTTTTCTTGTGGTGCCTTTGGTTTTGGTATAAGGATAATAATGACCTATACAATGAGTTAGACCAATTTCTTTTTCTTTAATAGGAAAGTAAACTTCATTCTATGCTGCTTTGACTGAATCTGAAAACAAAGTAACATGAGTGCATACTATGCATTCAAATTCTTTATTTCCAAGCAAATTGTCCATTATCAAAAGATGGCCTTCCAATTTGAACAAAAGCCAAATTCTTGCTTCGCACAAATTCTTCTACAGGTGCAAGCTATACGTCTGGAGTTATGTCTTCCTTCACGTCCTTTGTTAATGCAAGTAGAAGAAAGATCAAGCACAATTTTATGTTTAAGGATTGTTCGTTTAAAGCCAAGCTACATTTCCATCTCGTAATAGAGAATCACAGCAGAATGATGTAAGTCTAAGCCTAAGTGTGGCAAGAGAGGAAAAAAAGACATATTAAATAAAGGATGCCAGAATTTTTCCCCTCTGACTTCCATGAATAAATATCAAATGCACTTTATTTTGCTTGGAGGAAAATAAAAAACGACCTTAAGTTTTGTAATTCCAATGTTTACAAGGAGTAGATGCTCATAGTTGCCAAAATTTCTATTTCTTTTCCGTCAAACAAAATGCTGAATTTTGATGTCATATATTTCTGGAAAGTATCAATATTTATTTCACAAATATATGACTGACATCATTTTCTTTTTCCTCTAACATAGCATACTAGAAATATTTAACTCAAAGTGTTGGAAATAACAAATACTGAATATTTGTAAACTTTCCTTTTTATACAGGCCATGTACTTGCCAAGTCAACTGTGTTAGCAGAAGAGATTTTCTGCTTAAGCGCTTCTCATTGGACAGAATTTCATCTTGATAATATGTAAGCAATGCTCCTGAGTGGGCTAGGGGAAGTCAAGAATCAGAGTATGATTTCTTTTAATAGCAGGAGTTTCAAAATGTTATAAATGGTCATAGCTAAAAAGATGTGCTGCTTAGAAGCAGTAAAGTGAACTTCAATGTCTTGCAGATTTGCAATCACCTGGCCCATTTTTACATAATGCATGGTCCTAATTATTGAGAAATATGCACATGAAAAATGGAAATACATTCTAAAGATGCAGAGTGTTATATTTTTAACTATAATATTTTATTAAAATTACTTTGATTAATAAATTGGCTGGAAAAAAATGATTGAAGTTAATGTTGCCAAAACCGTGGGTTTATTTATTTATTTATCTGATTTTAATTTTTAATTTTTTAAAAAAAATTTTTATTGAAGCATAGTGGATTTACAATGTTAGTTTCAGGTGTACAGCAAAGTGATTCAGTTATACAGATACATACATGTCTATATATATTTTTTTCTTTTCAGAATGTTATTTTTAAAGCAGTATTTTGAAAGCCTGGCAATGTCTTCCAAGGGGCAATTGATGTTGTGTCCAAGTCAATTCGAGTGAAATTTTACTCCTACCTTTTGTACCTGATCTTCTTAGAAAAGTTGAAGTATTTTTGGTTGTCTAGATGTCTCAAACTTTGCTTCAAACTATATGTATGGATGTAGCCTTTGTCTATCTGAGTTTACTACTTTCTTGGCTTTGCAGCCCTAGGAGTTTGATATGTGACATGTCCATTGCCCTAGAGTGTATGAATGTATGTATGTATGTATGTATTTATTTATTTATTTATTTATTTATGATCATTGCACTTTATTTTCATTTTGACCTCTTATGATCAAAAAAGATAACCTATCTCAATTTTTAAAAAAATTTTTAAACATTTTTTTATTGAGTTATAGTCAGTTTAGTTTTTTTTTTAATTGTTTCCAGGCTGTGGATAAATAATGTCCACACAAACAAGGCCAAGCATATATTTAATATTTAATATTTAATATTGTTAAAATATATGGTTCCACAAGCTAAACATGTTATTTTCAAAAGTCTCATTAAACCACAAGGACTATAGAAATAATCTGCTTTACCTAATGCTCATAATTTTTAAAAAAGGCTTATAGCTCTTCTTGACCTTAGTAGAATACATATTTAACAAATTTCTCTGTAAGTCTGTGTTTTTACACAAAACGGTTAGGTGTTTGAAAAGAAGGAGACTCACTCTGCATACACCATCGCTAGTACATCAGAGGACTTTTACTGGAGGGGAAAATATCTAAGTATAAACTATGAGAGGGAACAGTCATCAAAACTAACTGCTGTGATAGAGAAGTATATTCTTATTTTATATAGCGTGTATTGGGTTGCTCTGGAAGTAATAAACACGGTTAAGTGTGGAAAAAATGTGAGCTGTTTTGACTGTGATGCCTAGCATTTATGGCCTAAAATATAGATACATTTTTCTGCTATTTTTTTTTCCCATAGCGCAAATGGTCCATTATCAAAGAATAGTGGCTCAGCTTAAAACTAAGCCAGATTTTAGGGCTCAAATTTTTCTTTGAGTTTAGTGCCCATGATCACTCTGTTAGCTCTCCTAATTCACCCAATCCTAGGAATCTGGGAGAGAAAAGCAACAAGATTTCATATTTTTAAAAAAATAGCAAAAATAATTCTTTAAAAAGAATTCTTATTTAAGCTTTAAAATATGTTACCATTGATATTGTCCACAGGCTGCTCATTAATATTGTTTCCTTTTTTTCTATTTCTAGCAATTCATAAGTTTGAAACATTAGGGTGAGTATATAAAATAATTGTATATACAATATATATGTATATGTGTGTGTACCTAACATATTTTAATTCCCCACAGTGAGAGCAATGGTATGTTTTGCCATATATCACAATATAAAAATATTCCTTTATGTCATATATAAAAACTCTTTTTCTTAAGTGTATATGTATCATCCAAATGTTTTTCTTTGTGCTTTTTAGAAAAATGTCATACAACTCACAGTCTGAAATACCTGCTAAGGGGTATATTGATCCTGTATTTCCTTTCCTGGTTTCCAGGGGCTGGATGGCGCTGGAGTTTATTTGCTGTGATCTCACTTGGTAACAGTTTTCAATCCATGACAAGCAATGTAGGTATTTGCTTTGAAAGACATATACTCAATAAACAGATCTTTTAATATTTAAGCCCTAAATGAACAAAATATTTGTGTTAGGCATGTAATTGAAGACCTAAAAGATGACAAATATGTGATGAAATATAAAGTGTTTTAACTCACTTCAGACATAGACTGGACTCCAAGTTTCAGTTCTGGTCCAATTAGTAGATTTTATTATCTTCAAATGGGGAGTGTCATGAAAGGATGGTTAGAACACATCAAGGTAGCTAAGATAAGGAGGTTTACAACCATCATATAGTTAATCAGTACAAAGGCAATATAGAAGGATGTTTTTCTTCTACAAGTAAAAGTTGAAAGATCATAGTTTCTCCAAATGCACTGCTCTTAAAATAGTAACCCTGACTTTTATGTTCATCTGTGCGTGCCCAGCTTACCTGCACCGTAGGCCCTTTTTCTCTTGGATCATTAGCTATGGGAAAGGTGAGGCTGCAGTCTCATCTTTTTTTTCCTTCTCCAGCCATGTGTATTTGATGAATCTCTGATAACATACTATCCACCACCCCCCAGATAAGTTACCTCTGTTGCCAACTATTACTGGAAAGAAGAGGGAAGTATTTCATTCTGAGTGTCCATCCAAGACACAAACACCTCCTCTAGGAAATAGATCATGTAAGCTTAACTTTATTAAATAGTTCAGATATCAGACCCAAGCCATGGAGAGACAGGAGGATGCACAGCCACTTAATGACCAGATAAAAAGGCAGGAGTTCACCGTCACCATTCGGACTGTGACTGCGCTCTGAGTCCACTCCTGCTCATCTTGCCCCTTTCTGCTTATCACCTTCTGTTCTGTAAAGCCTTCTTCCTGCCCGAATGTATTTGGCCCACTGCTCCTACATCCCCAAATCAGCCAGTCCCTTATCCATTCCAAGTCATGTGAACTTTATCACTTCTCACCACTGTGTTCATTGGTGTTCCACCTGTCTTTCCAATGTCTATTTTTGAATAAAAAGAAGAAACATTTAAAACTTTAGAGCAGAAGCAAGCATGAGAGAATTTGGAATGATTCTCAGTTGCGGGGTTTTTTTTTTTGAGATTGCTTTTTTTTTTTTCTTATATTGTCTAAGAAGCATTTACAAAAAAATCTTCTCATAAGGGCTAATTTTTTTTTTTACCTAGAGCTATAAAGTGTGCTTGCCTGCAAGAATCATGTCACTCGTGCTAGTATAACTTGGTTTTTCACATATATAAAAAAATCACTCCCTGACCTTGCCTAATTCTATTATTTTTACTGAAGGCCACTATGCCTGATTGCTCTTTTCCAATTCTTAGATCTTGCTCTGGATATTCTATTCTATTCCATTCCAACATAGATGAAATACAGAAGGGGAGTCTTACCAATACAGGCACAATAGGCTGGATTGGACACTGTCACTTCTAAAACATCGCGTCTGTATTGGAGAAGATCTACGAAGAGCTCATCATTTACATTGTCTGTTTCAGTAAAGCCTAAGAGGATCTGATCCACTGGTCTACCTACCGGATCACCTAGGTCCACCTCTTTCTGAGATGTCCCACATAATCCTACCATGAAGATCACAACCAATTAGACCAAGGACCAGCACTCCCCTTAGAGACAGACTTTTGTAGGCCACCTGGGAGCACCTGGGAGCTCTGTCCTAAAGTCTACCATTGTTCAAAATTGATCCAATCAGGCGATCTCTCTTGGGGATCTTGACTCCAAGACAGACAGAAATAATCAAATAAAAGCAACATGTGGAAGAAAAATAAAAAGACAAGAGAGAAGGCTGTCAACCAAGGGCACGGTGCTGAGAAACCACAGCTAAATCAGTAGACAGAATCACATCCTTGGTCCTGGCTCCGCACCCAAGTTTTCACTGGTTGTGACAGTTAAATCTCAATCCCTCCCAATGGCTTAGACCATAAATACAGTAAGGAAAATGTCCCTTCTGTAATCATAAGTCTAGACATCTGTCATGTACTGCAGAGCTTCATGGAAACATCATTGTGGAATAAAAATTCCAAAAGGAATGAATGAATGAATGAATGAATGAATAGATGAATAAATGAATAAATAAACAAACAAATAAATAAAGCAGTAGACAGAAGGTAGAGTGACCCAGTAGCAAAGTACAGTCTCAACCTATTGCCATGGTCCTCAACTGGGAGTGACGAACTTTATCATAGTCCTCAGGCCTGGCTCTCTGGCTACTGAAGTTTTCCTGTTACTCCTTGCTTTCCTATGCATTTTGGTGTCATTACCTATTACCCAGAGCAATTTAAGGTTTTTTTTTTTTTTCTCTAAAAATCAACGTAAGTCTTATTAAAACATTATTAAAATGGAGGAGAGTTTTATTGGTCTTTCAAACTAGTTTAAATAAAGGAATTGATTGATCATGAAGATAGTTTAAATAATGCTGAAACAGGTTTTATTTGTAATATATTTTTTCCAACATAGTAATACTGTTCAGAAATAAATAATGCAAGTGTCTTAGGAATTTGTTATGAGAAAAACAGTATTTTAACATTACAGCTTCACAGTAAGGATTATTACTGAATATTAACTTTTTATATAGGTTAGAATCATATAAATCCTGACTCAGAATAATTTATATTCCACATGAGTTGAAATGCAATTGAAAAAAATCTAGAAATAATACTTTAAATAAAACCTATATGCTCAATACCTTTCTTAATTGACTACATACTTATCTATAAATCTTAATCATAGTGTTTGTTGAAACTAAAGTTGCTTAGCTCCAGAATCTACTTGTATAAACATTTATAAATTACTTTTCAAGCAGATATTTACTGTTAATGCTCTTCTCTTAGATTCATTTATCGTTGTGTGTAAGTGAACTTGAGATCAACACATTTTATGTTACAAGCCCTTGAAACAACTGGTCAAATGTGTTAACATTTTTATGAAACTTGTTAGTTGGCCTTTGAGCAATTTATTCTAGCATTAGATGATAATGATATAAGTATTATACTTTAATCTTTATGTCTGTCTGTTTCTCATTTATTTTGTGCATTCTTGGAATTGTAAGATGCCCAAGTGACTTTTGATCAAGCAATGAACTATTTCATGGTTGGTGGTAAAGAATAAGGAAAACTCTAATCATTTTGACAATTTCATTTGAATATGCAGAATGATTGTCAAAGATTGTCTTATGTTTATAATTAATGCTTAAAGTGAGCAGAAACAACAAACAGGATGAATAAGGAAGAGGCAAAA
Organism: Camelus bactrianus; assembly: GCF_048773025.1. Lineage (NCBI taxonomy): Eukaryota > Metazoa > Chordata > Mammalia > Artiodactyla > Camelidae > Camelus > Camelus bactrianus. The sequence goes on from NC_133540.1 coordinate 20,697,382, forward strand.
GTGCTGTTTATGTCAGTTCCCTTGATTCTGGATCTATAAATAAATCCTGGTTATGAGAGAAGCAGTATCATCGATTGGATGCTGACTCAGATCACATAGAGCCTTCTGGGAAACCTTTGCCGCAGCCCCACAGGGAATTGTCACCCCCCCTAGCTGGTACAATAGTTAAGCCTTACATAGGGCCCTCTGCCATTCTACTATACCAGCTACTTCAGGATAGTGGGGAGCATGGTGATATCATTGCATCCGCAAGCACAGCGCCACCATGCACTTCATTAGCTGTGAAGGGAGTCCCTTGATCAGAAGCAATGCCGTGTCGAAGACCATGATGATGACCAAGTCATTTAAAAAAAATTCTTGGGTAGTAGCGTCGTCAGCAGCAATGTGTGCAGGGAAAACAAATCCATATCCAGATTGCCTGTTAGAGTGAAAACAAAATGCCGCCCTTCCATGATGGAAGTGATCCAGCGTAATCAGCCTGTCACCAGGTAGCTGGCTGACCAACCCTGGAAACAGTGCTGACTCAGGGACTCAGTGTTGGTCTGTGCCGCTGACAGATTGGGCACACAGCTGTGACAGGAACCAGATCAGCCTTGATGAGTGGAAGTCCATGCCTCTGAGTCCATGATCACCTCCAACCCTGCCACCATGGCCACTTTGTCCGTGAGTCCTTTGGGTGACGACAGGGGAGGCTGAAGAAAGGGCTGACCGGTATCCACAGAAAAGATCATTCTATCCACTTGATCATTAAAATCCTCCCCAGCTGAGGCCACCCCTTTGGTGGGCCCTTCACCACTGTCCAAGGTTGTCCCAGGCAGGAGAAGCAGGCAGCTGTCCACATTCAGGAGGTGCCTGCATCCTATGCAGACTCATCTGTAAACCAGGCCCAAGTTTTCTCCTTCTCTGTCCCCTGATCATAGGGAGCTCCCCATGGGGTCACAGCTGAGACTAGGGGAGGGAAGACAGAGTAGCAAGAGGGAGACCATGGACATTTGGGCCACTTTTTCATTTAACTTGCTTGTGCCTTGTGCCTTCAGGGCCTGCTCAGTCCCAACTGTATATAAACCACTTCCATTGGAAGATGGGATACTGATGTGTGCACCCAACTTTGTGGGTTGGTGGTTCCGATCACACCCAGTTCACGATGCGCAGCCCAGGTCGCATGGTAACTTGGTGGTCCATGATGAAGCATGTCTCTACAAAAGCTCAGTAGCAGCCAGGAGCCCTGTCTCCAAAGGGGAGTGGTTATTTTCAGAGGATGGCAGGTCTTTGTTCCAAAACCCTCAGAGCCTGGGCTGTGATATATCTGTAAGGGCCCATGGAAAGCTTTAAAGAGCATCCTTACCTGCCACTGAAGCCCCACTGGATCTGTGGGATCATGTGGCCCAAGTGATGAAGCAGCTTGGATAGCAGCCTGGACCTGTTGCAGACCCTTCTCATGTTCCGGGCTCCACTCAAAAGTAGCACCTTCTCAAGTCACCTGGTAGTTGAGATGATGTGACGTGCTCAGACGAGGAACATGTTGCCTCCGAAATCCAGAGTCTCTCTCTAGACAGCGTTCCTCTCTTTTGGTTGTCGAAAGGGCCAGATGTAGCAACTCATCCTTCACCTTAGAAAGTGTTTGTTGCCATGGACCACACCATTTGAGCCCTAGAAATTTCACTGAGGTAGAAGCCTTCTGAAGCTTCACCAGATTTACCTCCCACTCTGCATCGTGCAAATATCTTATCAGAAAGTGTAGGATAGTTGCTACTTTTGCTCACTAGGTCCACGCGGCATGATGACATACATATAAAGGACCGGCGTGATATCTTGTGGAAGCAAACGATAATAAAGATCCTTATGAACAAAATTATGATATAGGTGGGGTGCACTCAGAGCAGGGGACCTGAGGAAATGACTCCTCTGTTTACAACACACCCAACAGGAATCTGGGTTCATTGTGACGAGGGGCACAAAACTTGAGGCCTTTCTATGAACACATACCCTACACGTGTCCCCCTGCACCTCCACATGGCTGCTGGGCAGGACCGGTGGGACAGGGTTCAATATTGAAAAAAAAAGCCACACTATTTAGTGGGGGAATTTGCCACCTAGAGCCTGTCCGGCCCGTGCATGGGTGGGCCATGAGTGGTCTTATAGACATAAATGCTTTCAACCTCTTTTCAAGGGAAAAAAAAGAGATTCCATGTGCCATTCTGGAGGACAGAAGGTTTTTGGAGCAATGAAAATATTTTGTACAACATTATAACAATGGAGATCTATGTCATCATACTTTTGCCCGAACTAAGGCAAACTGTGGACTTTGGTGATTATAATGTCTCAAAGTGTGTTCATCCTTAGTTAAAAAAACAAAAGTACCACCCTGGTAAATGAAAATAAAGATGATGCACATGTGTGGAGAGGGAGTATGTAGGGAGCGTCTGTACCTTCCTGTCTATTTTGTTGTAAACCTAAAACTGCTAAAAAAAAAAAAAAGTCTTAAAAACAAAACAAAACAAAATAAAAAATTATGATGTAGGACTGGAGAGTTTATTTACCCCTGAGATGGGGCAGTAAGGTGGTTTGCTGGCCTTGCCGGCTGAAAGCAAACTGCTTCTGATAGTCTTTACGAACAGGTGTTGAGATACCCTGCCCCCAGTTAATTCTTTTGGGTGTCTGTCTGGTTTTGATTTACATACCTTTTTTGTTTTTATAATTTCTTATTGTCTTTACTGGTAGTTTTCTTCCTTCACTCCTTTGAAGGTCTCCTTTGTGCTTATTTTTAACATCCTTTGACAATGTGGTGCTGTTTACATATCATTAGTGACTTTATCTGCTAATTATTCAGTTGGTTAGGTGCCTTTCTGTAACATTATGTTTCCTCACGTGCTTTTAATTTTAATCTCTCTGTTCTTCTTGTGTTTTGCTTTTTTAATGTCTAGGCTTAGCCTGTCCTGTCTGGCAGTTTTGTAGTCACGTCAACTTTTTTCTTTAAGATGCCATGTGTAAATAAAACAGCCAGGTTATCCCCGCAGGCCAGATTTTCTTTCCCGTGGGATATTGGGAAATTTGGAGATCAGGCTCTCGGTCATGCATGCTAGGACTTCCTGACTTCCGTCCACTGGCAAGTACGCTGTTTTATATGAGCCTTAGATCTACGGATGCTCAATTCCATTTAAACTCATTTGTCAAGCCGTTCTCAGTTGAAGATCCCTTTCGGTTCTTAACTGCTGTTCACTTCACAAGTAGGTACTTTTTTTTTTTTTAACTTTTTTTATTGAGTTATTGAGTTATAGTCATTTTACAATGTTGTGTCAAATTCCAGTGTAGAGCACAATTTTTCAGTTATACATGAACATATATATATTCATTGTCACATTTTTCTTCCTCTGTGAGCTGCCACAAGATCCTGTATATATTTCCCTGTGCTACACAGTACAATCTTGTTTATCTATTCTACATTTTGAACTCCAGTCTGTACCTTCCCACCCCCCGCCCCCTTGGCAACCACAAGTTTGTATTCTATGTCTGTGAGTCTGTTTCTGTTTTGTATTTATGTTGTTGGTTTTTTTTTTAGATTCCTCATATAAGCAATCTTATATGGTATTTTTCTCTTTCTGGCTTACTTCGCTTAGAATGACATTCTCCAGGAACACAAGTAGGCACTTTTAATTTGACTACTGCTGTCTGTTTCTGTTTCTGCCTTCCAGTTCAGAACTGGAGCTCTGCTGTCCAAGACTTCACCCAACTATCAATCACTGTGGCTTCAGACTGTTATTAATAAATGTTCATTTTTATTTTAATATACTTTCTTTAGTATATTTTCTTTCAGTGTCTCACTTAGGAAACTCTTATTGTGGGATTCATAAAACCATATTTCTTGAAATCATCAAGCACTTTTTAGCTTTACAAAAGGCACTTTTTAAAACACTTTTTAAAAATATTATAAATCTTCATGCCTGGATTTTTCTCCCATTTTAATACATTTTAATTATTCTCATCACATCCGTTTTTAGTTATACACTCTTGTGACTGTAACTCCTGGCAATTTGATGGTGTACATATTTCAAATGCAGGAATAATAGGATTACAAATGCAAAAAGTTAGGATTAAAATGATGACATGGAAACTGAGAAAACAGAAATAACATATAATGAAAAGGTGTAGCTTCTGCCAATCTCAGCCAGTGATGAAAAACGGCTGCTGGTGGTACTCTGATATCTAGAAGGTAATAGAAAACGGGAAAAGAAAAAAAAAAAAAATTTAGGTCAGTGTTGAAATAGCATTAGCATTTTAAAGAAGTGGGAGAAGACACTTCACTAACTTTCCTTTTCACTGATGACAGCAAAAAGGTCTCATATTTTATACGAGTGCATATTTTTTGGCTAATGCTGGTTAAGTCCAAAAGTAACTGTAGGTTAAACTCTACTTTAAAATGCCATTTATAACTTGAAAGCAAGCATTATTTAATTTTCTAGTTAATCAAAAATAATTATTGTGATCATGAATAAAGTCTGATTAAGATTTTGGATTAACTAGAGAGAGATTTTGAAAAATTTTAATAGATTCAAGTCTAAATGAAATCCAACAGGACATTGGCTTTTTTTTTCTTTCTTTTTATTGAGTTATAATCAGTTTACAATATTGTATCAACCTCCAGTGTAGAGCACAATTTTTCAGTTATACATGAACATATACAAATTCATTGTCACATTCTTTTTCGCTGTGAGCTACCACAAGATCTTGTATATATTTCCCTGTGCTATACAGTATAATCTTGTTTATCCACTCTGCATATGCCTGTCAATATCTACAAAGTTTTTTAAATGCTATTTTTGTAAATGCTATTTTTTAAATGTTATTTTTTAATGCTATTTTTTTTTAAGGAGCTATAAGTGGAACAGTTATGTTTAAACACTGGATTAAGAAGGTGATTCAAATTTTTTCCTATTATTTGTTTCCACTTCTCACCTGTTTAAAAACCAGTGAGTTGGCGATATCGGTCACAATAAATATTGGACCTGCACAAGCACTTTCTATCTGAACTTGAATTATTTCAAAGTGAAAAATCCTTTCTTTGACTTAAAAAGGGAAATTGCCTGTGAACTGAGGAGAATTTATATATGGAAAGGCCTCCCTCAAGAATTTATTCTTCATCAATTGATCATCTTATCTTTCCTGGATAAGAAAGCATGGTTATGCTTGGACTTTGTAGAAAGTTCAAATGACTTCTAATTACTCATAGATGAATTATTTGTTAAATTAGCTTCCTATTTGCTCACAATTTTATTTTTAAATACATTTTCAAGTGTACTTTTGGATGTCTCTGGTCATTGTCCGGATTTTAACAAGGAGTAAATAAGACTGAAATGCTTCTCTTGCTCTGCATTTTTCTGGAGTGAGAGTAGACTCAGGACACTGACTAGATGTCCCGTGAAATAAAAGCAGCTGGACAGATGGCACAAAGGCAGTAGGAGACAGAGCCCAGGCTGTTCAGCAAGACCGAAAGAGAAGCAGCCTTATAGAACAGTTGATCCTAGAACAGACACTGATTGCTCTTTTTACAGCTTTTTTGTCTTTGCTGGATCTAGGAATCTTGAATGACAAGAGTAGATAGACGCAGAATGAGGTCAAAGGTCCATAAAAGTCTGGCCCTTGATTGAATAATGTCCTCAGTCAAGATCTCCTTACACTACTGTCTAGTTGTTCTTATCACAGTTTCTATTAATTCTTATTTTTCTTCATCAATTTTATCTACTCTCAATAGGATGACAACATTTAAAAAAGAAATAAAAAGGAGAAGGAAGGACAGAGAGAGTGGAATTTCCAGGAAAAGATACCAAAGAACAACTGAATGCCAAGAACCATCCTTTGTCCTTACTTGGAATGAAAAGCTTCTCCTTTCAAAGGAGTGGATTATTTAAAAAATAAAGGCAAAATAACATAGATATTGTTTTTCAAGTTAAGATGATTTTTTAGAAGTTTCACCCTTCGTTATTTCTTTCTTTCCATTCTAATTCTGACTTAATGGAGTAAAACCAGGAACAATACTTTCTCATTTTAATTTATATCCTGTGATTTCAGATAGTAAGCAAGAGACCACTTATAAATAAATGTCTTATAATATATATCTTTTTTATTAATAGTGTTTATTGAAAAAATTTTGTTATGTTTTTTCTCCGATGGGGCACTACCCACTCACGCAGCAAGTGGGAGGTACTGAAAAAGATGAAAAAAATGACATTGGGGAATTAATATTTTACTTTGATCCAACAATTTCATTAGACACTTAGGAGACATTCATCAAACCAATAGAGTTATTAATAAAGTTATATTTGTGTTTTTGGTTCCAGGCAAACAGTTATGATTATCAAATAAGTAAAACGGTAATCCATATTTTTTGATACCTTGGTCAGTAAATGTGAAAGCTACTGAGAGCAGTGTATCCATTTTTACCTATATATAATGCTGACTTCCAGTACTCCCATAACACAGAAAGGTAATATCAATAATTTTCTAAGTCAACTTTTCTCAAAATAAAGTCCAAACTTGACCAGTGCTGACTACAGAAACATTGCTCAAGTTAAGAGCCATGAGTTGAGTTTTATTCAGAATCTTACTGAGGACCATAGCCAGAGAGACAGCCTCTCGGATAGCTCTGATGCACTGCTCAAAGAGGTAGGGGGCATGGCCAGTGTATACATATGGTTTTGTTAGGGAATACATGCAGTCAATCACACATTCCAACAAAAGGTCACTGCTAGTCATGAGGGATAGGTATCTCCATTAATGTTGGTGTTTTATATATATATATATATATATATATATATATATATATATATATATAGTACTTCATATATATATATGAAGATATAAGAATTTGAGTGTATTAAAATTCTTCCTGAGATATCGAACTATCTAAGGGGGCTATTTTTCCAAAGCACGGGGTGCTTTCATCCTGAGTTCCTTTTAGGGCGCACTGATGGTCAGCGATGGTAGTGGCTAATTAGTTGATCTTTGTAGAACTGGATGGTGGGCAACATTCTTTCTTTTTTTAACTCTCCCCTTTTGGTTGTAAATTGACCAGGGCTCGGAAGGCTTTTTATGAGCAGTTTGTCCCACAGTACTGGGACGTCTCAATTCCAAGTCAGGCAAGGATTTCATTAAGAAGCCACTCCATGTGTTCTGACTGGACGAGGCTCTGTTGGTGGTAGCCATAAAAAACCTGGGCCACCTGTCTTACGAGTCTGCTGTGGTCCCAGAAGTGTTTCTTCTTTGCTGCTTCTTTCCATACCTAGAGTTACACTAGTACAATTTCAATCTTATATAGAACTATGTATTTGGTAAACCATTGCAAGTCGCTTAGTCATCATTAGTTTTGTTGGAGGCTAAATTACACTTTGGGTTATATAAGAAATAAGCTTACAGAATAGGCAGAATAAAAGTATTGCTAGTAGCATTAATAAACCCATAAGTAAGAAAAATTAAACCAGGAACTTCCGTTAGTTGCAGCCCAGTATACCTCCAGTTGTCTGACCCAGTCTGTCCTATGTCAATCACTGTCTTTAAAAGTCATGCTATACTCGCATCATTGATATGGCACTCAGCCCAATTTCCTAGTGTTATTAGGCTGATAATTTATAGTATGAATTAACTGTTCCCAATGTAATGGGGCTTAAACTTAAATGACCATAACCTGGTGTTAACACACATAAATGAATCATGTAATTGAGGGAAGATTCTCCTAATATGTGGGAGGTTATGTTTCTTTTACTGAAATTTAGCTTGTTGCTCTGATTGAACTTGAATAACCTTTAAGGAAAATTCATATTTATGGCCAGGGTCAAAGCAAATATGGCCAAGTGAGTGTTCCCATCTAATCATATCAGTAGTGGCCCAAACAGAATGATAACTTCTTTCTTCAAGGTTACATTTCCTAAGGACCATCCAATCAGAGCCTTGTAGAGGAGAAATCCACCAAAGTAACTAGAAGCAGGTAACTGTAGGTAATTAATCATAAACCCAACAATTTGATTGATTTTTAAAGTCTATGCAGGATTGTGCACATGATATAAAAACATTTGATTCATATGTAAAAGTCCAAGAAATCAAGAAAAACTAAAAATAATCATATGAAAGTCAGGTCTGGCATCTTAGGATAGCTGTCTACTTTTCATGTTGTCTTCTTATTGTCCTGGTGTTGGTGTCATGTCTTGTCTGTTGCGTTGTTTTAAGGTGAGTTTGAAGTTAGCAGCCCTCTCTATAGACCAATCCAGTTCAGGGCCCCATTTTAAATGGGAAATATGAATTCAAGATACAGGCCTTTCCATCTAGGTTGCAAAGTGTCCTTTGAATGACCTCTTTTCAAGTATGCATAATCTCCTGGCTACACATCATGAAGCATCTGATCTTCATTTTAAAAGATATTACTGTGACAAGCTTCAGAAACAAGCTTGGAATGTCCTCTTAATTCAATTAAAACTTATAATAATGCAGCGAAATAACCAGGGGCCATTTGGAAGTTGGTCTTAGGCAGTAAATACAAAACCTGAAGACAATTAACAACACCAGAATTTAAAATCCACTGAAACATATTTCTTCTCTAAAATTATCTTTATTTCTACAAGATGTAGACATATTAAGGCTAATTTGTTTGCAGAATAAGCCTACTTTCAATAAATGGTCTGATTTTTTTACAAATGTGTAATAAGAATAGCAATTGATTGCATATGTTCTTATCAATTTATTTTGCTGGAACTTTTCAAAAATAATTTCCGATTGTCTTTTAAAAAGGCCTCTCAAGGTCAGGAAATACACACCAAGAACTTGCCACTAGACTCCACCAGACATACCTACAGATTTGGGTGAATTCCTCTGTTCTTGAGGTCTCCAAAATATCTTGAGTTTCCTGCACCTCCCAGGAAGTAACTTTTCTTATTTACCCTGTAAGGTTACTGGGAACCAGTAAGCAAGGCAGCAGGCTGTTTTCCAGGGGCTCTATGGCTCCACAAATTCACTTTAGTTCCTTGAAGCTGTCTGGTCATATCCGAGTCTAGGCATATTCTCAAACATGACATTCCAGGCAAAGCCATTGTAATATAAACAATGGTTCCAATTGTGTCCTGTTATAAGGAGAATAGATTCTTACTGAACTCATGAAAATGACTACATGGCCACACAAATAAGAATATTCACTAAGAGTTTCCAAACTCTGGAGGGATCAGTTAGATAAAAAAGACAAAGGTTTTAATTCTGCTTACAAAGGTATCATTAACCAAATTACTGTAAGTCATAATTAGCCTAAGGTGAAAGTTTCCTTATATCTAGAGAAAAAATTTAAACACAAGTAAATTTCAGAGAAAAAGTCATAATGATCATTCAGGCTTATGAAACAAATTCCTGTTGATCTTCATCTTCTGTTAACAGTTTTCTGAAGCCATCAAGATTTTCATTAGAATTCTGTAATTTCTTACCCAGTTTTGTGACATGATCTGAAAGTTCCCAGAAACCTGGCCTTGTCAAAAAGTCCTTTCTATGAATCTTCTTGAAGATGAAGCATTCTTGCAGAAACAACAGAGTAAAACAATAACTATAAGTGACAAGACTTAAAATGGCGTGGTTAAGATCTGACTACAATGCAATTGTCAAAGAAAATTGGTTATTTTTGTGGCATGCAGAATTTTAAAATAATAACTAAAATTATGATTGATAACATATCAGGACATATTCAAATTTGAGAAATTTTATATGATTTCTTGAACATTTATGTTAATAACATTTACCCTAACAATCTAAGATTCATCACTACTTATTTGATAATGCTTCCTATGTAATTTAATCTACCAAATAAACCTGATTAGTTTCATATCTTTTTTTTTGAGATATTTTAGGGGCCCTCTGAAACATCCCAGAGTTGGATAGAGGTCAAAAAATTTCATTTAGAATTTGATTTGGGGAAGTTTATCAAAGATATCAAAAGGGTTTAAAATAATCAAAGAGAATCATAGGTCAACATGAAACAAAACTTATTCACTTAACTAAAGACAAAAAATACTTCAAATACAAATACAAAAAGTTACAACATATTACCTAAAAGGTAGAGAAACTTTATAATTTGTTATCAGAAGCAGAATAATATTGCAAGAAAGTTTTTCCTCTTAACAGAGAGAAAACCAAATTGTAGTTTTGCACTACTTCCCTTTAATATTAAAATTCATTAACTTAATTAAGTTTATTCTAATCTTAGTCAGTCCAGACTACATATTAAACTCTTTTTTTCAGGGTTTCTTTTTCATAGCTTCTTATAATTTCCTATTTTTACCTTCAGGTTTTGTCTTATGCTTCCCCTTTATTCTCTTACTCTCTCTTAACCTCTCTTCAAAATAAAATTATTTTCTTTCCCCTTAAAACAATGTTCATTCATTTTTATACCTTCTTTTTCCTTGCATACAAAGATATTTTTCTTATAATTCTTAGTAATTTTCATTATATATTTTAATTAGAATCCTTAACCTTTAAGAACTTAAGTTTCTAGTAAAAACTAAGAAGTAAGCAATTATGAACTGTCTTTTACACTAGCATTCTATAGAATTGGCAAACGTATAAGTACTATCTATGATTTTTAAAAAGGTGCTTCATATAGAAAATTTCTCAGTGTGGCACTAAACATATTTATTAATAGTTCTAGATTATCTTTAGTTTCTCTTTAAAAGAAAGCCTATGTTCTGTGATTAGTATTTTAATGTCTTTTTGTATTTGGGAATAATCTAGATATTTAGTAAACTTCTGTCATTTAACTTAATTTACCAAAGCTCTAAATCTGGAAAAACTATTTTTAAGTAGACATACCATAAAACATAATTATTCTTAAAGAGGTCACTTAAAAACTGTTACCTCATTTACATTTAATTCACTTTTCCCCAATAATTATGTTTAGATTACCCATGAAAACTTCATGAGACATTAGATTAACCTTTTTTTTTTGCTGACAAATGCCTTGCTGACAAATGATAAAGATAATGTGAATTTATTTGATCTTCAGTAAACCTAGGTGCAATAGAAATATATTTAATGTTGATGACTTTAAAAACATGTCTGTACTAATTAAATAAATAAACTGAAATTAAATTTAATACCAATTATTAGTTTAATACTGAATATTTTCCAGATCATGTAAAGTTGAAATTCATTTTGATTGGTTTCTACTATATTTCTGAAAATTCATATAATTATTAATTGCGTGTAAGCCAATTAAATAGAGCTTATTTACAAATTAATATTGGCAGTACCATCTGGGGTAGAAATACCATATTTATGAAATACATACACAGACACACAGAGATCCAGATAGACGCAGAGGTCTCATAGTTTTCTTTTTAAAACTTAGTCATAAATCAGGTATTACAATATAAAACTTATCAGTTTATAAATAACATTTGGCGTAGGTTAAGTCTACTTGTTTAAGTTTAAAAAGACCTCTTTTCTCTTTTGTTTCTTCCTAGTCTCAGGAATTAGAGATGGTTTAGGAAGGAGTTCCCTGACCTGTAGAGCATTTGCATCTCAAAGGCACAGGGAAAGAAATGCAAGCCCCTCCTAGAAGGACTTTTGTTCCCTTAGGGTCAGAATTTTGAAAAGAGATTTTATCAGGCTGGCTTTCTCTAAATGTATATGCAAAATCAAGTCTTGGCATATCAATATACCCACTCTTGGGCCTCTGACGGTCAGCCCTTACAAGAACTGTCATGGTGCCTGTGGATGCACCACGAGGCTCAAGGTCTACTGGAAGTCGAATCTTCCGCCATCTTGGTCCTAACCCGTCTGCCCTGTCCTCAACTCCTGTGTCATTCCTTCAGTGGTGGTGCCCTGCCCCCCTTCCCTCCTGTCTCAGTATCAAACTGAAAGAAAGGACTTAAGTAATTCCTATATGTTCTTTACTAGAAATTTTTAAATTAAATTTACTTTATACTCATAGAAGGAAGAAAACACATTTTCTAAATCTCAGTTTAGAGATTTAATTTTGTCTCATCATTTTCCCCCAACTTTTATTCCCCTTAAAAAAAAGACACATTTTAAAGCAAATGACCAGATATTATATCATACCGAAGACTGAACTTGTTGAAAAATTGCAAAAAAATGAAAATTCTATCGGAGAAGAATGTTTGTGATAGGAAAATCAAGAAAGGGTTTCAGATAACTAGTATATAAGGTAGCCTTGTAAATACATTGAAACAGAGCTTAATGATCTAAAACTGACAAACAAAATGATACAGGCAATTCTAGGTATGCTATCGCTTGCCCTGTGGAGTATCTTCTCTTCTTAGTGAGTATGTCTTAGTTCATACATTCTTCTCAGAACAGAAAAAAAGTAGCAGGTCTCAGAGTCCATAAGAGGGTAATTTTAATATCCTTGTGTTTTAACATTTTATATTAATGTTTATAAAAGTAAATTCCAAAGGTAAAAACGAAATAGCTTACAGATGTATTTTTTCCTTGTTGTTATTGTTTAAAACATATTCATACCTTCTTTAAAATCTATAACAAAAATCCTTATTATTGACGGCTTGGGTACTATACAAAAGTGCAGATGAGAAAAAAACCCTAAGTAGAACATGCAGTGATGTTTACGCTTAATATTTTGGTATATGTTTTTCCAGTCTTGTTCTATAAACTTAGAGTTTTATAACTCTGTGTGTTTGTCTAAATATTTAATGCTTGAATTATTATCATATACTGGTATATCATCCACTTTTCACTTGGTACTAAATATTGATCATTAACATTCTATATTAATATTTTAATAAAAATCTACATTTTGTTGGTTGTATATAGTTGCAATGAAGTAAGTGCACACATATGCAACTAGTAAAGGCCTATAGGCTGGTATTTTGGTTTATACTATTGTTTTTTAATACTGGAAATGATACTACAGTAAACACAAACGTTTTTCATGTATTTTTGTTGTCATTAGTTTGTATCCCTGGATGTAAACTCTTTGACCAAACTTTGCTATTAATTTAATGGTTTTGATACAAGAATTGTGGAAGCAATTTAACCTGATGATCCATTTTTCTATACATCTTGGATGACATTTTTCAGGAAAAAGTAGAATTCTGTTGCTGTATTTTTTATTTAATTTTACATAGATTATGTTCCTTTTTATACTTCTTTTGGTCACGTGCAGTTTTTATTTATGAAATTTCTCAAATTGTTCTTTATTCATTTCAAGGGAGGTGTTTAAATTTTCTTAATAATCTTTAACATAACTTTTAATTTTCATTCATAAATAGATCCTTTCAGATATTTTTAAATTTATAGACTTTCAGAAACTACTGATATCTATCAATATTACTCTCAAATAAAGCAGTTTATTGTTCTTACTTTTCACTTACTACGAACACATTTCCCCTAGGCTCTGTAACTCCTAATTAGAATCACTTATAAGCAAATTATCTAATAGTTGCAATGATAATAAGCTAGAAAAGTGTATATTTTATTTACTCTAATATATATTTCCATTACTATTAATTGCTACGTGCTCTTAGTAGCTTCAAAATTGGGCTCTTTGACCTTCATTTATTTCATATCTTAATGGTAAAATTTTCTGTATAGGAATGTGCAGGAATGAAATCAGACATAGAGATGACATCCTGCTCTATTTTGCCTACTTGATGTATGTTGTGAACGAAAATACTGCAACCACATCAGTAAACAAAGAACGCTGAAACCAAGTCACCAGCAGCTGCCGCCACCCCCCAGTGAAGACAGGCCTGCAGCCTGGCCTCTGCAGCCACTCACAGTGGTGCCCTCTGAGCGGACTCAGAATGAAAAAGGACAGGATCCTGGCCCTAGATAGCTAGGTGCTTGTCAAAAGGAGGAATTAAGTGAGCCCAAATGTTTGCTTCCTCCCATACATAGAAAAGCACTAAATCCTTTAACTTAAGATGCTTGGTTTTCTTTAGGTAACAAGCAATCTTTTATTGTTCCAACTCCTGGTCTTTGTTGTAAAGCTCCTATAGATCCTAGATCCTCCCCTACCTCCTCAGAGCAGCCCCTCAGAGCGATCTGAGAGGCTGACATCCCGGTTTGAGTCCTCCTGCCAAATAAAACATAACTCTTAACTTTTAGGCTACACATTTATTTCAGTCAACAATGTCAATGATAAAATTTTGATTTTATTGAAATGAAATAATGAATAACATTTGTTTCATGTTCAAGAAGTCTGCATTTATTTACATAATGCAGCCTTTGGGGGCAAATTATTAAAAATATACACATATAGGGGATTTCTTGATGTGGTAGATTTGTGAAAATAAGATCAATATCCAATGTTGGCAAAAGTTTTGGAGGAAGACCACTCCTACACACAGCTGACGGGAATCTACTAGTTTAGAGACTTTTGGAGAGTATTTGGGAAACATTTTGTAATAACTGCTAAGACATCATTATAATAGTATTTGGGGTAATGTAGAAAAGACAGAGTCTGGTGTGACTTTTCAACATTTTCATAAAGAAATTAAAATGATCTCATAATAAAAGAATAGAAGAATGGCTAAAGATATCTTCTGCCCACATGACAATCCTGTTTTATATTACAATATCTCATAATCTTTCTTTGTATCCCCTTCAACAGTGCCTTTAGCCCAAGACAGAGGTATTTATCCCCAAAAGTGGAAGTGAGTTTTTATTTTCAGAGACATACACACTTCCATGATGACTAAAAGTTTCCCAGGTGATTCTGGATTTTATTGATAATTTGGCACGAAAGACATGACAAGAATTTTTGATCTTCTCACAGCGGTCTAGCCTAATAAAATGCGTTTAATACTTACAGATTACCTAAAGAACATGTGAAAGTGAACATTTCTAAGGCAGTTCATCTCCTGTGTGATTATGTGCATTAATGTGTAATGTTACAGAACTAGGGGAAGAAATATTCGTCAAAGCACCTGTGACTTCTGAAACTTACTACTTAAAAGGTGAGCACAAAATAAATACAGTCCTTCTTATTGGGACCTAAATACATATTAAAATCTTATAGAAATTATATAATCATTTATGTTAAAATTCCATTTTGGTTAAGTTAGTGCAGATAATTAAGATGTTTAAAAATATTTCCCTATAATGATGTTAGTTGAAGTTCTTGCAGAAGAGTTAAAAAGTGTAAGCAATTTAAATGAAGAATTTATTCAATTTGACTATCCTAGAGCAGAATAGTCTGTAGTCATGACAAATGCACACCCAAATAGCAACACTTTTAATTCATATTTTGAGTGAAAAAAATCTATAAATAGTGCAGTAAAACAACTTTTTCATAAAGGAAAAAATGCAGGTAAACATGCTTAAAAAAAAGATTTTCAAATATAAAAAGAAAAAAAATATATTACCACTGCATAACTATAAGTAATGAGTTTTTAAGGTCTTCTTTGTACATGCAATTTACATATTTTTTTCTTATAAATGTCAATTATTTTATAATGAGAAAAATAAAGATAACTAACACATTAAAAAATATAGCTGGGAGAGCTAAGTGAACTTTGCTTTTGCAAATCACAATAACCAAGTTTCTGTTTAAGTCCACTCGTAACAGAGGAAGAATGGGAACCATGCCTTTTTCCTTCTGGTTTTTGTTCTTTCCTCTTCACAGTGATGGTTTTCACACAGTTTGAACGAGTTTAAATAGTGTTAACCAATATAACACTTACTATATGCTTCAACATATTTATTCAGATGTTAAATAGACTGCTAAAAATCAGAAATCTAGTCCATATTACATCTTTCTCATAAAACCAAATGGAATAAAATTACCCCAAAACTATACATTGTAGGTTGTATTTTGCTTACATAATGTCTACCCTTAGTAAGCATAAATGCAAATCAAACAGAGGTAGCAAAGGCTGCATTTTGCTCATCCCGCTGTGTCACTGTGGCTTCATCCTTTCATTTGGAAAGCTCCACAGTGAAAAGGAATGCTAAGCCTTGAAGTCACTCCCAGGACTCCATTTATTAGGCTCTTGAAAAAATATTAAGAAAAAGGAACCAAACTTAAAAATCATTCAAACATCTAAAGTCAAGGGACTTGCTGTGGCTGAGAAAGCTCCTCTCATTCCAAGTCAATACTCTCTGACATGCGACATCTGATTTTCTTCTGTTAGGACATTTGCATTAAATTTCATGAAGCAATATGATGAAGAGAGAGTATAAAAACCATTCCTCAGGTACAATAAACAGCAAGGATGGTGCTCCAGCTGAGTGTCTTTAAGTACACTGAAGAGATTTCTTTTCTATTTCTTTTTAATTGAAGTCAAGTCAGTTACAATGTGTCAATTTCTGAGGTACAGCATAATGTCCCAGTCATGCATATACATACATATATTTGTTTTCACATTCTTTTTCACTAAAGGTTATTACAAGTTAGTGAATACAGTTTCCTGTGCTATACAGAAGACCTTTAGGTCTATGAATTACTAGCTTTAAGTTGCAGGCCCTGTCAAGATTCTAGTTGAATAAATTCAAACATCATTTATAAAATTGATCTCTACAAATCAAGACACAATCTGAATCTCTGAATGCAGAACACACGTTAAAATAGAAAGAAAGGGGAATCATGAATGAAAACATATAAAAATTTAAGACAAGAAGGGACTAAAGCTATTTTTTTTTCAGCTTTATTCAGCCCTGATACTGTGACTTTTTAAAGGATGAGAATTTGTACTTAAGGTCCAATTTAGCTAAATTTTATAAAAGAGTAGAAAGTTGATTCTCTCACTAGGGTGATAAATTAAATCTGTCAAATTGATGTGGTGTAAAAGAAAGATTAAAGACTCATTACCTAAAGAGACTCCAGGTAAATTGTCACTTATTGTTTTATGACAACACTGGTTAAGAGTTTAGAATTTAGCCATATAATTTCCTCATCTCCATCTCAATGCAGCATTTTCTTATGCTGTTTGTTCTTACTCTTGTTCTCACTCTTTCTCTTCTATTTTTATTTTTCCTTTTTTCTCTCCTTTGCTCTTTTCTCTACTTCTTTTTTCTCTAGTATCGTCTTTACATTTTACATTTGTGTGATAAATGAAAGAATGAGACAAGCCATAAATTGGGTAAAAATATTTATAAATGACATATCTGTTAAAGGACTGTTATCCAAAATATAAAAAGAATTCTTCAAACTCAACAGTAAGAAAACAAACAACCTTATTAAAAAATAATCAAATATCTGAGCAGACACCTCATTAAAGCAGGTGTAGATATGATAAATAAGATAAGACATACAAACGGCCAAGAGGCACATGAAATAACACTCGGTATTGCTTATTATCAGAGAAATGCAAATCAAAACTAAAATGACCATCATTAAGACGTCCACAAATGATAAATGTTGGAGAAGATGTGGAAAAAAGGGAACCCTCCTACGCTGTTGGTGGGAATGTAATTTGGTGCAACCATTATGGAAAACAGTATAGGGACTCCTTAAAAAACTAAAAATAGATTTAACCTATGATCCAGCAATCCCACTCCTTGGCATGTATCTGGAGGGAACTCTAATTCAAAAACATACATTGCACCCCAATATTCATAGCCACACTATTTACAATAGCCAAGACGTGGAAACAACCTAAATGTCCATCGACAGATGACTGGATAAAGAAGTTGCAGTATATTTATACAAGGGAATACTACTCAACCATAAAGAAGAATAAAATAATGCCATTTGCAGCAACATGGATGGACCTGGAGATTGTCATTCTAAGTGAAGTAAGTCAGGAAGAGAAAGAAAAATACCATATGGTATCTCTCATATGTGGAATCTAAAAAATGACACAAAGGAACTTATTTACAAAACAGAAACAGACTCTCAGACATAGAAAACAAACTTATGGTTCCTGGTGGGGAGTGGGTAGGAAGGGATAAATTGGGAGTTTGAGATTTGCAGATACTAACTACTATGTATAAAATAAACAACAAGTTTCTACTGTAGAGCACAGGGAACTGTGTTCAGTATCTTGTAGTAACCTGTAATGAAAGAGCATCTGAGAACACAGGTGTGTATGTGTATGTGTGACTGAAACATGATGCTGCGCACCAGAAACTGACATAACTTTGTAAACCAACTGTACTTCAGAAAAAAAAAAGGAACAAAAAAAGTGAGCACTACTGTAAACTATGGACTTTGGGTGATAATGATGTGTCATTGGGGTTCATCAATTGTCATAAATGTGCCACTCTTGGGGGGACTACTGATAATAGGGGGAAGCTGTGCACATGTGAGGGCTGGGAGTGTGTGGGGTCTCTGTGCTTGACTCAGTTTTTTTGTGAATCTAAAACTGTTCTAAAAACTAAAGTCTGGTAAAAAAAAAAATGGAAGCTATTCCTTATGCTTAATTGCTTCTATTATTGTTGATATAATACTTAGTAAACTTGTATTTGTTTTATTAACAACCAGTATATTAAAAATAACTAAAATAATCATTTGGTAAATTAATTATTGATGCTTTTTCAGTTGGATGACTTAGAAGCTTTAAGAAGAATTTGGATAAATCTATGAATCTTCCCAATTTATAGCAAATAATTTATTCAGTGTGGCCTTACTGGTTTTGATCAAGAATCTTACATTTCTCTGTTGCTGATTGAGTAGAGTGTAGAATTATTAACCACATTTGTAAGATAACCAATAGGTATTGAATAAATTTGTTTTTTTCTAACAAGTATTGCATAGATTGATGTAGTATATAAGAACACTGAAGAGGTAAATATATGTAATATTATTTGGGGGAAATAAATTAATGTTATAAATTCTCAAATTGTTTCCAAATGTATCTTTATGTTTAAATGCCAGTCAAATCTTTTGCTTTAAATATATTAGAGTGACTTAACAGCTAATTAATTTAAAGTTGAAAAGTCCTCCTGTCTATATTAAAAGCTTATTCTTAATTACAACCTGAATTAAATAAGAGATAAGAAGATTCCAAGAGCTTGAAATTTATAGTTTCATTACTCTGAAAAATTAAATCTAAAAATGTGTAAAAATTCACATTCATCATTTAGTTTCAGCACATAAATGTAAATGGATTGGAACTAAAATTCACTCCTGACTGTAAGTCATAATTACCCCAAAACACTGCATGGACTTCATTAGATCTTACATTTAATAAAAGCAAGGAGCTCAGAGACCTGCACACATCTGCACAAACAAGATGATTATAGTATTTAATCAGCATAAAAGTATCACCATAAGGCTTCATTTAGGGGCATTTTCAAAAAACAAAATCAAGGAAGACGATCTTGGAAATGAAATCCTATTTTCAGGTTGACAGTTGCTGTAACAAAATGCAGCTAATTTTTACGCAGCTGTCTTTTCACGTTCCTTTTCTATGTCTAACAAATTAGTAAAGAGAAAAATGAGGACATTATTGGAAACACCGATGGCGTTCACTCTCTCGGTTAGGCACACAAGCATTTGCAAATGCCAGCAATGTTTCTTTCAATTTCTAATTTTATATGATTCATGCTATTAAATAGCAACTGTTAAGAAGTCACTTTGGGAAACATTGTTTAGGGGATAAGAGGCATAAACCTTGTTACAGGCAATGGAAGCTGTACTTCTGATGTTCTATGCAGAGCGAATCGGAGAATATGCTACATTTTCAGACAAATGGGAGGCTCTGAATTTTAGAATTTGGTTGAAATTTTTCTGTAAATTCTTAGAAAACACAGATTTACTCTTAAGTTGTATTTGTTTAATTTAGTGGATCGTTCAAATGATACAAGCTTTATATTCTTATAATTACTTGACGAACACACCATTCATACTACTCTGCTTTAAAGCAGCCTTATTAATGCAATAACTACGTCAAGATTTTATTTTTAGTGTCTCTTTTCATGCTAAAATGCATATTATCTTTTAATAGGAATTGATTTAAAAATTATGAAATCATCAGTTGCCTACTGTGTACTTCTGGAAGCATTTAGACAAAAGTTCTGCAATTTCATTACAAAATAGTGTCTATTATGACTGGAGTCATCATTACTTTGAGGAATATATGAATTCGCTATTATATATCTGATTACGATTCAATATCACCTGGTTTTCAACAACTCACTCACTACTGAGCACTAAAATTTAGGTAATTCAAACAGGGGGCCCGGAATCTATGTGCTTCTATAAGAAATAAGAACCTGATACAAAGGAAGCAGAATGGCAATGTGAATATACTTTAGTCCTTTAAAACAGTGCACTCAAAATTTGGAATACAAAAAATATTGCATGATTACACCACTGTAATGATTTTTCAAAGCAATTTGAACACAGACTAAAGGCTTCAACGTTAAGTTTGGACTATTGTTTTGCTCTATGGTTGATGGACTCTCTCAGGACATGTCAGTGCGATTCCAATCGTAATACAGAGTGTTGGACTTTTACGCCTCTCACCGAAAGCAAGATTTTAGTAGGGTCAGCTTCAAATGGCAAAATGTCAATGTGTACTCCTTTAGAAGTTAAACACACACACATAGACAGATACATAGGTGCGTACATAGATACATGTGTATATTTATATGTACTATATATAGTTACAAATATATATGTGTATATGTCTCTCTATAGTAGGCCAGTCAATATTATCCGATGTTTTTTTAGTAAACAGAAAAGAAATATATCAGAATAATTATGGAAAAAGTTGGTTACTTATTTTAACCAATAATCTTATCAAACCAGTTCTCTTTCTGTTCACTTGCTCCCTTACCTCTGCACTTTGCGTAACTAAAATTCCTCCCTCAGTCTTTAAATATGTATGTTATAGTTTTCAAGTAAGAGTATATATATAAATATACATAGGAAATCTATATGTAATCTATATGAATATTTGTTTATATTATAAATATTTATTATATTTATAACAAGCATTTAAAGTATATATAAATGGAGAGAGAGAGAATCTACATACATATAACACACGTGTGTGGGCAATCTTGGGGAAATACCCAAATATTCATAATTATATTTTCTTGCCACATGGCAGTTCTGAACTTAGAAGCATACAGTGCCTGTCCTCTTTTCAAATAGCTTTATTTGTTGGTTAAGCAGATGGCTACTCACTCTTACTTGGTTCTGGGGAAGCTAAGTTAATCTGTAGAATGAATTTCAAAGTCTTCAGCACAACGAAGCCATGTCTTCAACCCAATGAGACTCTATGCTGTTGGTTCGTGGAAAAGGAGGCTCAATTTGAGAAGGTAAGTTTCCCATGTTTATACCAGAAGCCTCAATTTGTGAGAAAGCAATGCAGGCTTATAGGCAGAGAAAAGATCACATCATCCAAATATTTAGCTCTCACTGTTTTCTGTTCAACTTCACGTGTTCACTCATTCAAACTTTTTCTCTTCAAATATCTGCAGCTGACCAGAGCCTCTTCCTTTGATAAGTTACAAATCAATGTTTTCTCATTATTCACTGTTAAGAAGAGTCTTACTTTCTGCATATCCACTAATACAGAGAACAAGAGTATAACATTTCCTGTTGCAAAAAGCAATTATTCAGACTTAAAGGTACAGAATTTCAATAAATTCATAAATGACAGTGTCTAATAACAACAGGATAAAAAAATTCATAAAACTGAACGAATATATGATTATCATTATTTTCAATAACACTCATTTATGTATATGAAAATTATATATATTTAATTATACATATATATAACTATTATATTTATGTATATGCGTGTGTATATAAACATCATGGAAATACCAAAAAATGCCCAAAATATGTAAATAAAAATTAAACTGACCTAACATTCCAGGAGACAGAATTAACCACTGCTTTCTTTTTATTATATTAATTATAGACCTTTTTCCTACATTACTATCCAGAATTCTTAGGCTCAGTTTGTACACACGAATGTGTGTGTTTATATTCAAGTAGTAGCCGTTTCTACCTCATCAAGCTATGGGTACAAATATAACATACAAGTGCCAATAACCGTAATGTTATTAACTTTTCTCTCCTGCGACCCCTGTAGCTCCCCGCCTCCTCAGCCATTTCCCTTTCCTGTTACCTTAACACAGCTTCAGGGGTGTCTCCCACGTGCTCAGGGATACATTTAGGGGAATTCTCTTTTTACAAACTACAAAGTATATCCCTGTACTGTGTTTTCTCCTCCTGGTCACCACTCCCAGGGCTTCTCCTAGTACTAATAGTCTTTAAAGGCACTGGCTGCATCCACTTGGCCATGTTATTCCATTTTTCCATTCACCTTTTTATTGGCATGGTATCTCTTTTGAATGGATACTGAATTTCTCAAAAGCTCTTCATTTTGTTGCAGAAGTAAGATGAGTGGACTTCTCACATCATATCACTCATTGGGGTTATTTATGTATTTATATATATTTTTTTTTGCAGGGGGAGGTAATTAAGTTTGCTTATTTATTTTATTTATTTATTATTTTTTCGTGGAGGTACTGGGGCTTGAACCCAGGACCTCGTATATGCTAGGCATACACTCTACCATTGGAGCTATACTCTCCCCCTCACATCACTCATTCTGATGGAACCAGAGCAATCTCTCTTCTCCAGTTTGAGTCCCTTTCTGAAGGCACCACTTTCTTATCCCCTCGCCCCAGATGTCACCATGAGCTCATTTTGGAAATCTGTGACTTGCCGTCTTCCCCATTAATGTCACCCCAATGTACACGAATGCACACTTCACTGATTTTGCCAAAACCCCCAACGTATTTCTACCACTGAGATGGGTTTGGAGAGTCCAAGTATCTGCTAAACCCATGAAGAAATGCCTGATTGCATTGGTGGGTTCAGGGATAGGCCCATCTGGAGTACACACCAGACTGTAACATGCAGGCTAAACTCTTTTCTTTTAAGGACTGTTTGGGAAAATTTACTTTTTGGAATATTTTTACAAACTGTGATTTGATCTCTAACTCGCTTTAGCATTATTTTGCTTCACAGTCATTTGAAACTTATAAGTAGTAAAATCTAGTGCTCTGTGTTTTTAACTACTTCACTTTATTTTATATTAAGGCAGTGCACTCCTAATTGGAGGTTTATTAACTATTCACTTTTTCTTTCATCTTTTATGATTTTATATTTATCTCTTTTATTCACCTGCCATTTGTTTGCTATCTGCTAAGCAGAAGTACAGCTTAATATTCTGTCTGCACATTAACAGGGGCCCAGAGAAGCCTTCTCCAGGTATTGTGATTGCAACTGGGAAGGCAGAAGTGGGTATAAAAATTGAGGACTCATATGTTTCCCAGTGAACTTGACGCCTTTAGGAGAAAACGTATGTAAAACACAAATTTACACAAATATTTAAGGGATGCCACATGTGGTCATTTTTGCTTTTACTGTTCTTAATACTTAATACTTAACATTTACCAAGTGCTTCCTGTGAGCCTCACACTAGGAAGACCCGTTATAAATTTTAGTAATTGGGTATAAGGACTAGAAAAGAGAGGCACACATGCCATCCGGTTTTGCTGGCTTGAGAAACAGGGTAAGTGATGACACAATTAAGGAACTCCTTGGATGAACTGATTCAGGGAGAAAAACTGCAAGCTCAATTTGGGACAGATTACTTGATATGTTTATGAGAATTCTAAGAAGAAACGATCCAGAGGTGTGTCTGGGTGACCTCAGCAAGACCAGTCTCACTGGAATGATGGAGTCAGAAGCCAAATTAAATGGAATGGAAGAGAGAGTAGAAAACAAGCAATAGAAACAGAAAGAGCACACAAAAGTTCATAAAAACAAGACGTAAAATAAATGAGAGATGGGTGTGAACTGGAGCAGAACAGAGTCAAGAGAGTGTCACTGTTCATAAGAAGGGAAAGAATTTAACAGGTAACATACCTTGAAAGGTAGAGTCCAGTATAGAAAAACAAGCGTGTATCCAGAGGCTGTGAGAGAAAATATATAACCAGACAGCTGAGAGGAGGAAGGGGTTGTGATAAAGGCAGAGTCAAAGGAATTGGCTACAGATCAAACCAGAGTCATTCATGCATTAGAACCATAGGGAAGGAGGTCTAGGTTGACACACACATGAATTTGTTGGGGGCAAGGTGAGAGTCTTTTGACTAGATTCCCTTTAACCTGAATCTGAGGTCATCTGCTTAAGGACCTTGAAAGAAAGTCAAGAAGGTTAAAAGTAATGATTGAGGAGAATGAGGAGGAGAATCGACAAAGGAAAGAGAAGGTTGCTGCTCAGAACCGAGGAGCCAGTTGTGGCTGGTGACGTGACCAGGAGCTCACAGCGGGGTGGTTCCTCTGGGGAACATGCTTGCTTCTGGTGTGTCTCAGTCTCCTTGGATAAACACAAGAAAGATGCCTGGTTTCAACCGATGTTGGAATTCTACAGGACAGGTGGAATGGAATGGTCGGGGGGTTGAAAACTTTGTTGAGAGGATACCAATAATGTGTTAAGTGGTGTGGGTGGCAGGTGGGCCTTAGCCTGGGCCTCCAAATGGCCTTTAACATTCATTTCCTTACATATACAAATTATGACTTATGGCAAAAGTGATTTTTTTAAAGGACCTGACAAATTGAAATAGTTATAAACCATAGGAGAAGGGCAAAGATAATCTTGTTAAGGATATCTATGTGTGAATGAATGCTACAGCAATGTCCAGAAGCTTCCTCTGGAGAAATTGGGAGAGTGACTCCTGGCTTTTTAAGAAGGCTTAGAGCTAGTTAATATTGGTGTGATTACTGTTCATCTTTTATAATATGCTCTAACCTTTTCTTTGAGAGGGTTTTTAAATAGGAGCTGCAAATATAGTACTTTAATTAAGCCATCCCTTCTTTACAGCTCTGATCTTGTGTTCGAATATACTCAGTGGAGAATCAGCCATACTTAAAAATGTTTAGAATCTTCTTTTATTATGCATCTTTTAACCATATATGTTATGTGAGGGAATAATTTATGTCTATACCACAGTAGAAAATTCTGTCTCTAATATTTATCAAATTTGCGCCAACTATCTTAAAAAAAAAAGTTGGTGTTGAAAAAGTACCAGTAAAATAGTCCAGTGAGGTGGTCTGTGTGCATGGGAGGGGATGTGATTATTTATGCAAATTGACACAGAGTCTAGACTAGCAATATACAAGTCCAGTTGTAAATTAAGAATGATGGTTGTGGGATAAATAGCTGGAAACACCCCAAATTTAAAGTTTGAGTCACCATTAGGGCACAATGGACTAAAGAAATAACTAAGTGCTTTAAACCTCCAATTTTGCAAGCATGTTACACACTAGGATTTTTTGTGAAGGGAGTGCTGTATACAGAATGTTACTCTTGCTTTGTTGTGTGTAGTGGAAATAGTCCTGAGGCAGAGAATCAATTCCAGTTAAGTGCTATCCAATTATGGTCAGTAATTCCCACCACTAGCCAGAAAGTGTTGCCTTAATCATGTTCATTTCAACAATGAAACAAATATATTTCTTATGCTAGAAAAATGCGGCCATGTTTTCCTTCAGTAATTTTGGAGAGTAGTGTTTATTGCAAATAATGAAGATAGAAAATTTACTGAGAGACAAGAAGATTCTATGAAGATTTTTTTGTGCAATCCTTACCCATATAAATAAACATAGAACAGGTTGCAAAATAATGGTAAAATTAGGTTTTAGTTGAATTAAGATATTTCATTTTAGAGTGCTTCAAAAAACAAACAATTCAGACATGATGATGGAAGGAAGACAGTTCTGATAAAAATAAACATTTCTGTTTGTTTATTTTTATAAGAACTGCCTGATGCCCAGGAAAAATGGTCAACTTTCCATATCCCAGTAAACAACAAAATAATTTAAGGTAAAGCAAAAAATAATGCCAATGATAACCAAACAAGACTGTATTGTGAAGGGTGAGGGGTATGGCTCAGTGGTACAGTGTGTGCTTGGCATGAATGAGGTTCAATCCCCAGTGCCTCTGTTAAGGGAAAAAAAAAAAAAGAATTAAAAAAAAAAGGAATGTATTGCAAGGTGAAAACTTTGTAGGACTTTATGAGATATAAAACAGGCTGGATTAAACAAACAAGACACCTCACCCGTCTGGTTCACTATTTAAAGAAAAAAAGAAAAACACAACAATGGTCAACATTAAGGGAAAATGTCACTAAATGTCAGAACTACAACTCCTACAAAATAAAGCTTCTGCTTTTTCCTGGAGGTAAAGACTGCTGCACAAATCTAGTGAAACTCTATAAACCAAATTCATGAAAAAAGGACACCTCGACAGGCTAGAATGTCAACATTAATAAACAGCACCAATGGAACATTAGAGTAGGAATGAAAAAAGGAGGAAAGGGGAACTGCTCGCAGGTGCTAGGTTTTGCAGCAGTATGCCTGTGCGGGTTCTAGAAGGTGGTAGTGGAGACGAAAAGAGAAAGTATTAGGGAAATAAATAGGTACACAGAATGGAAAATGAAGCATTGCTCTGTAAATGTTGGAATTTTGCTTTAAGCATAAGCAACTGTGTATAATGGCTACCATGTACTGAACCTGATTATATGACAGCGGCCGTGCTTGCCACTTAGAAGATTAATTTCATATTATCCTCACAACAATTTTACAAACGTGTTACTATTCCCCTTTGGAGATGACAAGTCGGATCAGAAAAACATACGCTAATTGACCAGTGTCTCATAGTGACCAAGGACCTGGAGTATGGTCCCAGCTAGCACACAGTAGTTTGAGCTGTAATGTACTCAGTCGTTCGCTTCTATTGTACTTTCTTCTGTTCATCTAATTTATTTAGGTAGCAAAATTGAGATTTTGTACTCAGAGAATTTAAAAAAAAATCGCCAATGCTGTCATGAAGTATAAAGTAAATAGTGTTTTTATATACAAAGTATATTTTGATAATAAATATGTAGCAGATAAATCCACGCTACAATTCTGACAATCTGAATGTGATCCCGGAATTCTTTCTAGGTGATGAACTATATTAGGTGAAAAGTTACCAGTTGGACAATTAGACCTTGGTAAAACCTTATTTTGGTCCCTGTGGAATGACTGACGTTTAAATCACAGTAATTTGACCTCTTGGGTGAGATCGTGTAATATCAGTCAGTGAAGACTTAGAAAATATTTGTCAAACATCAGAGCTTTGTTTTAGCTCCGCTTCTGCTAAGCTATTATTCTCACAACAATTAGTCAAAGGTTTAAGCGCCCCAGGCTTCCTCATAATGAAACAGTGTCACCTGCACAGACACGGATGATTATCTTCTAATTTATGGTGTTAGAAAAGGCTGCATCCAAATTATCTAAATCAGCAGACACATTATCCAACTTATTTCCTGCCTCACACTGATATTTACAGCATAGTCTCATGGGTGACATCACTGATTACACAGCGTCATTCTGAACTGATGGAGAAGTAGGAGGGCAGATTACCCCAAGGTAATGCCTCTCAGATCAGGGTGTTCATCTTAGTTACTCGTGGAATCCATACAAATACCGTTATCAGATTTACATCCCTACAATTCTGATGCAGCACAACTGAGCAGGGCCTGAGTATGTACTATGTTTGTAGAACTTTACTGGATTTGGGAGCATAAAAGGTTTTGAAAATGACTATTTAAAGATGATACAGAATGTTTTGCAGATAAAATAGAAGAAGCTATTTAATTAAACTAACACATAAATAGCAAAAACAACCAACGCCAAAAAGAATTCTGATACGCTACCTGAACCGAGATTTCTAGAATGGACTAATTGAAAGCTGGATGGTAAGTGTATTGTAGGCTTTGAATTCCAGATCTTCATATCAGTGTGCATGTTTATTTCTCCTTCATGTCTAAAGCTATTTGAAATAGCAGAAAAATATAAAACATAAATAATTACACGAGTCTTAAAATAAAGACTTTGTAATTCTACTAAAGCAAAAGAGAAGATTTCTGAATGATTTTTCCCAAAATAGTCCTGGAAGGGCAGAGAGGGCCACAATATCTCAGAAACTGGGAGCAAGAGCAGCTATGATTCAGACAAGAGTACAGTGAGTGAAATATGGT
Source organism: Camelus bactrianus (assembly GCF_048773025.1). Classification (NCBI taxonomy): domain Eukaryota; kingdom Metazoa; phylum Chordata; class Mammalia; order Artiodactyla; family Camelidae; genus Camelus; species Camelus bactrianus. The sequence goes on from NC_133540.1 coordinate 20,725,378, forward strand.
TAGGGCCATCATTAAAAAGTCTGCAAATAATAAATGTTGGAGACAGTGTAGAGAAAAGGGAACCCTCCTACACTGTTGGTGGGAATGTAGTTTGGTACTGCCATTATGGAAAATAGTATGGAGGTTCCTTAAAAAATTAAAAATAGACTTACCATATGATCCAGCAATCCCACTCCTGGGCATATATCTGGAGAAAACTCTAGTTCAAAAATATACATGCACCCCAGTGTTCATAGCAGTACTATTTACAATAGCCAAGACATGGAAACAACTTAAATGTCCATTGACAGATGACTGGATAAAGAAAATGTATATTTATACAATGGAATACTACTCAGCCATGAAAAATAATGGAATAACATCACTTGCATCAACATGGATGGACCGAGACACTATCATACTAAATGAAGTAAGTCAGGCAGAGAAAGAAAAATATACAATATCACTTATATGTGGAATCTAAAAAAAATGATATAAATGAACTTATGTACAAAACAGAAACAGACTCTTAGACATAGAAAACAAACTTACTATTACCAAAGGAGGAAGCAGGGGGGATAAATTAGGAATTTGGGATTAGAAAATGCACACTACTATATATAAAATAGATAAACAGCAAGGTCCTACTGTATAGCACAGAAAACAATATCTTCTAGTAACATATAATGAAAAAATATGAAGAAGGATATATATATATATATATGTATAACTGAATCACTATGCTGTGCACTAGAAACTAACACAACATTGTAAATCAGCTATACCTCAATAAATTTTTGTTTAAGTAGAAAAAGTTTTTAAAAGAAATATGGTGCGGTGGCCCCAGGCCATCTCTGAGAGAGTCCCGCCTCTAAAGACAAGACAGTGTTAATAATGTGAAAACATGAAGCTATTCTAACCAGGTAGAAAATCAGTAACGGTGGTTCTCCATGGAAGTATTTGGGTCTAGAAAGAGTGCCTGAGATATACCCAGAGATCTTCCACTTGAGACAAAAAACAAGGAGTTCAAACACCCGAAAAACAAACTGCTCACACCATCAGTTGCTCAGTCCAAAAATCTAGCTATCAGCTTTGATCTATCATGTTTCCCCACACACCCAATTTATCAGACATCCTTGGTGGCTCCAAATGCAAACCTTCCATCACATTTATTCCACAGGTCTCTCCATTTCCAGAGTCACTGTTCTGTTCTCTGCCAGCGTCATGTCCGCATGCCTGACTGTGATCCTTTCCCGCTGGGTGTCATTGTCTGTACTCTTGTTCCATAGCAATCCAATCTCCACACAGCACCCATACTACTATTTTAAAAACATTAAATCAGATCATGTTTTTCACTAACCTGAAGCCCTGCCATGGTTCTCCTTGAAACTTGGAATGAAAACCAACTCCTTTCCATGGCCCGAGAGAGGTTGCATATTTAGACCTTGGCATCTGTATTGGTTCCTGTCTTCCCTGCCACACAGGAGGGCATCCTTGATTTTTAGTTATTTTATGACTTAGGCATATGACTCAGGATAAGACCTGTCTTCTTTCAACATACAGTAATTGTTAAATGGTGTTCACAAACCTATAAGTAAACATAATAATGTAAGCCTGTTGACGTTCCATTGTTTGGGAGAAACGAGCTACCTTTTAAGAAATTATGGATAAACTATTGCAAGGTCTTAGACCACAGAAGGGCATTACTAAATGAAAATAAATTATTCTTTCTCCTTTTATTTGTCCAATCTTCATGTGTTACTGAGTATAATCCACAATGAAAGAGTAATATTAAAAGGAAGAAAAGTTTCCATTCTCAACTTGTTTTGAAATATCCATCATTGAAGTAAAGGTAAGCAAAGGGGAAAAAAAAAAGAAATACTAAGTCTTTAATTATAAATGTAAAATTAATAACTCAAGGATTGTCACATACTTTTCCAATGAGTGATATTTATCTCAGAAGATGAATTAGCTTGAATGACTATATTCTTCTCATATTGAAATAAACATGTATGGGGACATTCATATTTCCTATGAACGATATTTTTGAAAAATCAATAGAATTGTTTGTAGTCAAGTCACACCAAATTTAAAATTCAGGTCATAAGTGCTCAGGAGAGGGTGACTATAATTCTGGACACGTCTCAGGGGTTGTTACATGTGTCAGTAACAGAATTTCAAAAGCGATTTTGACTAAAGAGAAATAATGATAAAATTTTAGTTAACATTTAAAAAGAACTTCATACTTGAAGATTTTGCCAATCAGCAACCTAGTTATTCATTGTTATTATTTCAGCAGAAATCTCAGTTATAAGACTCTAGCTATAAGAGACTTTTTCTTAGTTATATGATTCCCTTTTTTCCTGTTTTTAAGATTTCTATGAAAAAAAAAACTTAGTCTACATCCAGAAATTAATGGGGAAATTACCCTTGGGTAGCTGGTAGTGGATAGCATAACTTTACAATCTGGTAACTCTAAATTTCACAAGTAATTGCAGCCAGGAGAGTTGGAACACAGGTTGAAGTTATGAAGAAATTATCACCAAAAGGAGCCATCAAAGCAACAGAAATCAAGCAAAAATTTAAGGCTACATTGCTGCCATCCTATAAGCTTGTAAATAATGTCTTTGAAAGCCATAGAGAATTCATCAACAAACTTTATACAGATGCAAAGAGATGCTTTTCCCCCTGCTGAGAAAAAAATTCATTATTTCTTTAATGAAAAAATTATCTATTTCAACTATAACACATTTTAAAATCTATAAAACTATAATCTACTTAGAAAATCTACCTGAGAGAGAATGATTTTAAAACTGAACTATCAATCTCATTGTTAGAAAGATATTCCTTTAATAGAAAATACCCTTGTAAAAAATTAAATTCATTGTAAATTATCACTTAAGTCTTTGAGAACAAGGACTACATCTATACATAAAGCATTTATACTAGACACGTTTCATTTACTGTATTAAAATGCTGTGAGAAATTCCTCAAAAGTAGTATCTCATTTCACAGATGTTAATTCAAGTTGGGCTTCAGAATGGATATAAAAATCTCTAAGTGCTATATTCTTTTTTATTATTGAAGTATAATCAGTTTACAATGTTGGGTCAATTTCTGGTGAACAGTGCAGTGTCCCAGTCATACTACACATACATATATTCCTTTTCAGATTCTTTTTCATTATATGTTATTACAAGATATTGAATATAATTCCCTGTGCTGTACAGAAGAAACTTGTTTATCTATTTTATATAGGTAGTTAGTATCTGCAAATCCCAAACCCCCAATTTATCCCTTCGTGCACCTGATCCCCGGTGATAACCATGTTTGTTTTCTATGTCTGTGAGTCTGTTTCTGTTTTGTAAATAAGTTCATTTGTGTCTTTTTTTTTTTTTTGGATTCCACATATGAGTGATATCATATGGTATTTTTCTTTCTCTTTCTGATGTGTGTATATATATATATACACACACACACACACACGCGCACACACACATATATACACACTGTATTCTTGATGTGCAGGACATCTTGCATTTTCAGATACAGCTGTATCTAATGTATGAGTCCTCCATAAACCTTTGAACTTTACTCAGAAATGATTTAATTTTAATAATTATTTTTGCAAAACCCCATGCCTTTTCTGCTAATAATACGCATACTTTTTCAGTAGATACAATTTACAATAGAAATAAAATGTAAGTTGATCATAGTGGTTCAAGATAAAGACAGATTATTATGGATTGATAGGGTGAGAGAAAATTTAACAGACAAAAGAGTTAAGCTCACTTTAAAGGAAAGGATTTATCAGGATTGAGTCTTGAGTCTTAAGAGAAGTTAGGGTATGCATGTAGGCAGAAATAAGCATACGTGGGAACAATGAGGAATCAGGGCAGAGAAAATAAGGATTTATATAGAAAACACTAGTGGCAAAAAAGGGAACAGATTCTGTCCATTTTTAATACAGAAGTGAAATAGTTTAGGCTTAATGTAGAAGAAAATGGGAAGTCGAGGCGTCTGACGTTTACCTTTAACGCTGCACAGGGACATGATGGAGACGTTATTTTAGGAAGATTAATCTTGGCACAATATTCAGGCTGCCTTTGAGAAACAAAAATCACCAGAAAATACTGGAAAAATTTTTTAATAATTTTAATGTAAGAGTATGAGCACCTGGTTTCTGAACAGATAAAATGTAAATAAAAGAGAGGGAAACTGAGGGCCAAGGAATATTCAGGGCTGGTCGGAGGCAGAAGAGAGATGTATTGTTTTACAGAATTTGAAAAAAGCAATAAAACTGTATAAAAGCTCATCTACTTCTAATGTCAAAGATAAAATACTTTTTCTTGAAAAAAAAATCTAATTTTTGGTCTAAGTACCAAAGAGTTGCAGTCATTATTGATGAGTTTTAATCATACACATGCAGATTTAATTTAGCATATTTTAATTACTTTTCCTTTAGTAAACACTGCATTTGCGGGACTGTTAATTCAAAGAACTCCTGTTATAGAATGAACTCCCATTACATGTGGCCTCTGCTATGTCGTTTCAAGTTCATTTCAAGAGTCAGTTCATGAGAATTTGGAGTCCTTAGGGCTCATTTCAGGTAGAGTTTGTGTTCCAGAGCCTTATAGTTTTCAATATTTCTTCAATAAAAAATAGTAAGCAGAGGGTATGGTGATTTTTAAAATGAAGAAACATCTTGAATTACATATAACAATTTGAATTATTTTATTTCTGTAATATTTACTTATAATTAATTTGTATATTTTCAAATGATGTAATTACATATATATCAGGTTCAGTAAAACAAAAAATTAACAGTTTTTTTTTTCTGACCATTGTTATTATTTGTTTTGTTTCAGGATTATTGCTGACAGTAATTTTTCTGTGTGGAAAAAGTAAATGTTAGAAAATAATGCACTTCAGCTGTCAAAATGTTACATACACCTTGGAAGTGAAATAACAGTAGAGGCATTTGTAAGCCCGTATATAAGATAAATGACGTCGAATAGTCAAAGGAATTTTTATGGTTCTTGCTTGGGGGTTGGCAATATTCAACATAATAAAGAATTTGGAACAAGGAAACAGTTGGCTAGTTTGTGAGTAGAAAGAATGAGGAGAAAAGATAAGAGTTTGTTTTTTTGCAAATTTGATTTGATATGGTGATGGCTACTCTAAGTTAAAATAGAACATACACATTTATAAGTCTACGTATACCTAAGTATAACAGCACTTTCTCTATGTTCCATTAAGGTGACTTGTTGAAATGTTTATCTCTTTGGATATATTATGGCACCCTGGTATTTAACCAAGAGCATGGCATGAGGTAACCACTCAAAAGCTCTCAAAGACTGAGCCCATGAACACAGGTTGATAAGGGTCAGACCTGAGAACAGACGAGCTATGAGGGCCAGAGATGTGCATTTTGAAATTAGATACACAGAAATATAAACAGTGAAGTGAATATTACATAAAGCTAACATACCCATCTCTTCACATAGCTACCTTGTTTTTGTGTGTGGTGAGCACCTGAAATCTACTCTCCTGGCAAATTTCCAGCATGCAATCTATAGTAACTGTAGTCACCGTGCTGTACTTTGGATATCTAGAACTGGTGCATCACGGACAACTGCAGCTCGGTACCCTTTGTCCAACATCTCTGCATTGCCCCTCCGCCTCCAACTCTGACAACCACCATTGTGTTGTCTGCTTCTGTGAATTTGAATTTTTTAGGTTCCACATATAAGTGAGATCATGGAGTACTTTTTTTTCTGTATTTGGCTTATTTCCTTCAGCACAATGTCCTTCCAGTTTTGTCCATGTTATCTCAGATGGCAGGATCACCTTCTTTCAATAAGTTCCATGAGATATATATATATATTATATATATATATATATAATATATATATATATGTTAGAGAATAAGAAATTATTATTATTACATCTTCTTCATCCACTTATCTTCTTCATCCGTTCATCCATTGATACACAACTTCAGTTGTTTCCTTATCTTGGCTGTGATGAATGATGCCGTGCTGAACACGGAAGCACAGATATCTCTTTGAGATACTGACTTAATTTCCTTTGGCTCTATATCCAGAAGTGATATCGCTAGATCATATGGTAGTTCTATTTTAAATTTTTAGAAAACTCCATACTGATTTCCATAATGGCTAAGATCAATTTAGATTCCTACCAACACTGTATGTGGGTTCCTTTTTCTCCTCATTCTCACCTACACTTGTTGTTTTTATCTTTTTGATAATAGCTCTCTTAACAAGTGTGAGGTGATCTCCCCCAGAGGCTGTAATTTGCTGATGTTGAGCAACTTTTGATAAAACTGTTGGCCATTTGTGTGTCTTCTTTTGAGAAACGGCTATTCAGATCCTTTGCCCATTTCTTAATTAAATTCTTTTTTCTATTAGGTTGTAGGAGATCCTTATATATTTTGGATATTAACCCCTTATCAGATATATGGTTTGCAAATATTTTCTCCCAATTTATAAACTGCCTGTTCATTTTTTGATGGGTTTCTTCTCTGTATGGAAGCTTTTCACTTTGATGCACTCCAGTTCATTTATTTTTGCTTCTGTTGCCTGAGCTTTTGGAATCAGAGTCAAAAAATGAATACCAAAGTCAATCCTGATGAGGTTTTATTTTCCTTATGTTTTCTTCTAGGAGTTTTTAGGTTTCAGATCATACATTTAAGTCTTTAATCCATTTTGAGTTGATTTTGTTTATGTGTATAGAATATGATAAGGATCCAATTTCATTCTTTTGCTTGTGGCTGTCCAGTTTTCCCAATACCATTTATCGAAAAGACTATTATTTCCCTCTTGTGTATTCCTGGTCTAAATTAACTGACATATGTTTGGGTTTATTTCTGTGCTCCCAATCCTCTTCCACTGATTTATATGTTTATTTTTATGTCAATACCATACTGTTTTGGATATTGTAACTTTGTAATATAATTTGAAATCTGGACATATGATGCCTCTAGCTTTGCTCTTCTTTCTCAAGACAACTTTGCTTATTTATGGTCCTTTGTGGTTCCATATGAATTTCAGAATTGTCTTTTCTATGTGAAAAATGTCATTGAAATTTTGATAGGGATTGCATTGAATCTGTCTATCACTCTGGGTAATATGGACAGTTTAACAACATGAATTCTTCCAATCCATGAACATAGAATATTTCTCCAAGTATTTGTGTCTACTCCAGTTTCTTTCTTCAATATTTTATATATTTCAGTGTACATATCTTTCACTTCCTTGCTTAAATTTATTCCTAAGTATTTTATTCTGAAATGGGATTGTTTTCATGATTTTCTTTTTGAATAGATTGTTGTTGGTGTTGTGAAAGGATTTCAATCTAAGATGGAACCAGAGGGTACAAAATGGAGAATCTTACATATGTGCCCTCAGAATGGAACTTAACAGCTGAGAGACTGATTTCCCTTAAATGCCTAACTTACAGAAGACCAAGACGCATCTCCTGCCCAGTGAACAAGCCAATGAACTTACTGCTTGGACTTGTTTCATGTCTTGCTCATGAATATAGCCTGTCCCAAATCCTCAATGGTCAATTCCTCTGTTTTTCCTTAATAAACTCAACTTTTAGGAATTTGAGCTTGCCTCAGTTTGCCTCTTTATTTAGGTTGATAATATAAAGAATGTAAATAATTTTTGTATGTAGATTTTGTATCCTACAACTTTACTGAATTTGTTTATTAGATCTAACAATTCCAAAAGGAGTCTTTAGGGTTTCTGCATGTAGGATCATGTCATTTGCAAGCAGAGATAATTTTACTTCTTCCTTTCTTATTTGGATGACTTTATTTCTTATTCTTGTTTCATTGTTCTTGCTAGTACTTCTAGAACTATGTTGAATAAAAGTGCCAAGAGTCAGTAGCTTTATACTGGATCCAAGGAAAAGCTTTCATTTTTTTATCATTAATTATGATATTAATTGTGGACTTTTCATAAGTGTCTTTTATTTTATTGAGGTAGGTTCTTCTAAATTTATTTTATTGAGAAATTTTATCATGAATGGAAACTGAACTTTGTCAAATGCTTTTCCTGCATCTATTGAAATGATCATGTGGCTTTTGTCTTTCATTCTGTTAATATGTGTAACACTGATCGAGTTGCAAATGTTAAAACCTACCTTGCATCCGTAGGGTAACTTCCGTTTGGCCGTAGTATATAAGCTTTTTGATTTGTTGTTGAATTTGATTTGCTGGTATTCTACTGACAATTTTTGCAGTTATATTCATTAAAAATATTAGCTTGCGGATTTCTTTTCTTGTGGTTCTTTGTCTGGCTTTGATACCAGGGTTTTAATGACTTCATACAATGACCCTGGAGGTATTCCTTCTGATTCTATTTTTTGAAAGAGTTTAGGAAGGATTGGTTTTAATTTCTGTCTGAATGTTTGGTAGAATTCAGCTGGGAAGCCATCTGCTCCTGGGGTCTCTTTGTTTGGAGGGCTTTGATTACTAGCTAAATTTTTCTTATTTGCTATTGGTCTGTTCAAGCTCTCTAGTTCTTCTTGATTCAGTGTTAGTAGATTTTATGTTTCTAATAATTATCCATATCTTATGCATTATAAATTTGTACATATCTAGACCTACTGCAATACTCATCTTTAGCTCAGATTTTACCTCCTTAAAGATATGATCTAAGTACCTTACTAAAACAGCTTTCCCAGTCACCAACTATTCTATCACCTGGTTTATTTTTGTATTTGTTTCCTGTATAATTTCAGTTAACACTAATTGAAAGTATGCATTTTCTTACACATTTAATCTCATTAGAATACCAAGTTCTGGGTTTTTTCCTTTCCTGTTCACTTTCATATTAAAAAAAATAGTAAATGGTCCAGCACTTATTTTTTAGAAAGAATGAGAAAGAGAATAATTTTTTTTGATAAATATTAGACATTAAAAATTGAATAAACTTTTAAAATAATCATTCTTTGGCACTGGAAATGCTGAAATGTGATTTACCATCAAATTTTACACTTGCTGTGTGTAAGCTTCAGGTAATCCTTTATAATATTTAGAAAAAAATTGATTATTGCATTAATAATTAAAACGATGGCATCTCACACCAGGTATCTCATGATATAGCAATTGTGCTATTATACTGTAGAAAAGATAGATATAGACAAGATTGAATAAACAAAGATTCCTCTCTTTATTCAAGCTGGGAAACTGACAGAAAGAGAGGCATACAGCTCCTCGGGAGCCTGGAAGTCAGGAAGATTTACTGCTAGTGAATTATGCAATGACGCTATTTTTTTGTGCATCACTGCCATCACAGAAAAACACAGATCTTCTTTTAGTTCTCATGTCTGGTTCCTTGGTTCACTTAGATTATCTCTATTACATGATTACTTTGGTGAAACTACTCATTAAAAAATCTATGAAAAGCAGACTCATAATCATAACTACATCTCAGGAAGATAATGCTTTTTCTAAACATATACTATTTCTCTACTGTGGATGATATACTATAGAACACAAGCTTGAGATAAGGATTTTTTTTTTAATTATAATGAAAGAAAAGTACAAAAGCCTCTCATTAAATTATCATGCATATATTTTCATCATTGACTTCTACCATATGCATATTGACTCCACAATGATTCCTCTTTGTCAATATCTACTTAAGTTAACATGAGTGGTCTTAGAAATGGTCAAACGAATATAAACCTACAGGAACATAAATCTCTGAATGAATGATGGTTAGAATCAGGACCATGTCTTTCCTATCTGCCAGGCAGGACCATCATGAAAATGTAGCTTTGTTATCAGGTAAATATTACCCGTTATGCAGTTACTTAACCCCCCAACTCAAAACCTTCATTTCTCTTTTGCTTTTCTATTTTGGCAGTAGCTCAAGTAAAAAAAAAATAAAAAGTGTCTCTTTATTCAATTTTCTTTTCCATCAATTCTGTCAAACTGAGAAGACAAGAAAAAAAAAAAAGGTGCAGCATATTTTGATAGATCTCCTTAGAATGGACATGACACCTGTCTAATTATAAGAGAGTGAAATGTAACAGTCCTTAAACAGACAGCCAGCCTGTCTGCCCTTGACAACTTCTCCTGTCCTTTCTGTCGTGCTGAGAATGAAGGAAAACTTCATGAATATGACCCCACTGACTTAGAATTTGTAAGATTAAGACATAAGAAGCACAGTTGTTTTAAAATGTTGCATGACAAAGTATATAGGGTATTATGTGGAGATAAGTAAAATGCAGTTGGTAATTAACACTTAAAACTAAGAGAAAATGGTATTTTCATATATCACTAGTAATTATTTTTTTCTTAATAGACACTTACTGTTATTTTTAGATTAAAGGAGAGGTATATTTAAACCTGTACCTATTAACCTAATAGCTATTTTTTACTAAAATGTAGAACTAATGTTAAAAATGTATCCTTTATCCTGGTTTATTTTGAGTTTTAAAATTTATAATTATATTTTCATGTAATAGTTTAATGAACTATACCTTCAGAGTTATATTATACAGTTATATAAGTTATAAAGTCAATTTTTTTAGGTTTTAATCTATGTGAAAAGTTTCTTTGCCAATGGTTTTCTTTCATTATTTTTTGAGCTTAATATATTCCTTAATATTTGTAGCAACATGCTATATGCAAGTAAGCAGAATCAACAGATAGGTGACAAATTGAATAAAAATAAAAATTATACCCATTTTTTCCCCTCTAATCTCTGAGTACTAAGAAAAAACACTATTGTCCCCAATGTTATGTTCTCCAATATCAAGCCTATTGACCACCAAAGAAATCCACATTCATGACAAAGAATTTCTGTTTTCATATGATCCAGCAATTCTGTTTCTATATGTTTATCTGGAGAAAACAAAAACACTAACTCAAAAAGAGATACCCTTCAGGTTCACTGCAGCATTATTTACAAGAGCTAAGATATGGAAACAATCTAAATTCCTATCAATGGTTGAATGGATAAAGAAGATGTGGTACAGGCTGAGGAGATCAAGATGGCAGAGTAGGAGGATGCTGTGCTCACCTCCCCCCATGAAGATATCAAAATTACAGCTACATGTAAAGCAATTAACACTGAAAATAAATTGGAGGATTCAGGTAGGAAGGGAAGAAAAGTGATCGGGTTGGGACCTGAACTTTTCAGAGGGCATACAGAAAAGGGGGTATCACACAGGCTCAGAGATACTTGCTGGGGGTGAGTGATTCAAACCATGTACCCCTCAGCAAGTTCAACCGAACCCTTGGGCCAGCACTGGGAAGACAAGCCCCATAGGCTGGCATAAAGACCATTGGGACTGGCAGGGTGACTGTGAGAAACTTGGACTCCACTTGTGGAGAGTGCCCACATGCTTACCTGCTCCCAGAATGAGGCAGAGGAAGAAGACTGAGAGTCCCTGGGACTCTGGCTGGTTTCTCCCAACTGCCCCAGGGTGCACCCTGGCCCACGATGAGGGTTCACTCTAACCCCTCTTGCTCCACAGCACAGCTCCCCACTAGGACAAAGGCTGACACAGCCCAGGGTAATGTGGGAGACAGGACCAGCTCAGAACCGGCACTACATCTGAACAGGATGAGAGCAGCCATGATGGATGCAGGTGGAAGCTGTAGCTCAGGAGCTGTGTGGAACTTGGGCTGTCGTGCCAGGACTGACACAGCCCGTGCTCCAGCTCACCCTGAGGACCCACTCCAATCCCTCTTGCCCATTGCTGCTCCTTTCTGGGGCAAAGAACCAATGCTGGAAGGCAGGAGAGCACACACTTAGAACTAGTGAGTAAATTCAGCAAATTTGCAGAATAAAAGATTAACACATAAAAGTCTGTTGTTGCTCTATATCATAATAAGGAACTATCAGAAAAGGAAAGTGAGAAAACAATCCCATTTAAAGAAGAATAAAATACCTGGAATAAACTTAACAAAGGAACTAAAAAACCTATACTCTGAAAACTATAGAACACTGTTGAAGGAAATTTAAGATCATACAAAGAAATTAAAAGATATCTCATATTCATGGATTGGAAGATTGATATTGTCAAAATGTGCATACTACACAAAGAAATCTACAGATTTAATGCAATCCCTCTCAAAATGCCCATGACATTTTTCACAGAATTAGGACAAATAATCCCCAAATTTGCATGGAATGACAAAAGTCCCCAAGTATCTAAGGCAATTTGAGAAAAAAGAACAGAGCTGCAAGAATCATGCATTGTGATTTTAGACTATAATACAAAGCTACAGTAATCAAAACAGTACAAAAATAAAACAGACACATAGATCAATGGAACAGGATAGAAAGTACAGAAATAAACCTGTGCCCACATAGTCAATTAATCTATGATAAAGGAGGCAAAAAATATGCAGCAAAAAATACTAAGCGGAATAATATTCAGCCATAACAAATTATATCTTACCGTTTGCAACAATACCCATACACATTAAGGGTATTATGCTAAGTAAAATAAGACAGAAAAAGATCAGTGCATGTGGAATCTTAAAAACATAATAAAAAACAACAAAATAAAAATAAACCAAGCCAAATACTCACTGTGGATAATTGTTTTAAAAAAATTCTTAGGTATCTATGGTAATTTTGAAATCTTCAGTGAAAAATAAGATGTGAAAAAATGAAGCTTGAGTTCAAATATATATAGATGATGGTATTGTATTCCTTTCTGTGGGACATACGAATTGATCAAATTGTATGTACTAGAGGATTAGAACAAGAAAATAAAAATATAATTTAAAAAAAAGAACTACAGGACATTACATGTGGTATATAGAAGAACAGGTAAAATTTTATGTCACTTTGTTTTCACTGACTTTTCTCTGTATATTTGTGTATTTGTTAGTTTGTGCTGTATCTCAAGCAGTCCCAAAGCGTAGGGCTTAAAAAAGCAATAATTTATTTAGCTTCTAGTTCTGTGAGTCAGCACTTAGGGTTGGGCTTGGTTGTTGTTCTTTTTGGTGACTCCAGGCTGGGCTTATGCATCAATAGTTAGTGACTGGTGTGGCTGAGGGATGCCTGGTGTTGATAGCCACAGAACGTGACTTTATTTCATGTGATCCCTTTTTTATTGAAATATAATTGAATTACAATATCATATTAGTTTCAGGTGTGCAACACAGTCACTTGATATTTTTAGAGATGACACTCTGTACAAGGTTATTATACGATATTGACTGTTTTCCCTGTGCTGTATATTACATCCTTGTAGCATCTCTTTTATACCTAGTAGTTTGTACCTCCTAACCCCCTTCACCTCTTTCGCCTCTACCGCTACCTACCCCATTAGTTTGTTCTCTGTATCTGTGAGTCTGTTTATGTTTTGCTATATTTGTTCATCTGCTTTATTTTTTTAGATTCCACGTATAAGTGAAAATATACAGTGTTTATCTTTCTTTGTCTGACTTATTTTATTAAGTATTATAACCTCCAGGTCCATTCATGTTATCGCAAATGGTAACATTTTATTCATTTTATTACTAATATTCCATTATATATAATAATTATTTTATTCTTATATATTATATATGATTATTTTTTGTTTTGTTTTAAAGTTAGTATTTTGGCTTTTTTAATTTTTAAAAAATCTTTATTGAAGTATAATCAGTTTATAATGTTATGTCAATTTCTGATGCACAGCATAATGTTTCAGTCATACATACACGTATTCATGGGGTTAGAATATTTCATATTGTTTTCATTATAAGTTACTGCAAGATACTGAATATAGTTCCCTGTGCTATACAGTATAAACTTGTTTTTTATCTGTTTTATGTATAGTAGTTAGTATCTGCAAATCTTAAACTCCCAATTTATCCCTTCCCACTCCCTTCCTCCAGTGGTAACCATAAATTTGCTTTCTATGTCTGTGAGTCTGTTTCTGTTTTGTAAATAAGTTCATTTGTGTCTTTTTTTTTTCTTTTATTTTAGTTCCACATGTGAATGATATCATATGGTATTTTTCTTTCTCTTTCTGGCTTACTTCACTTAGAATGACAATCTCCAGATCCATCCATGTTGATGCAAATGACATTATTTCATTCCTTTTTATGGCTGAGTAGTATTCCATTCTATAAATATACCACAGCTTCTTTATCCAGTCATCTGTTGATAGACATTTAGGTTGCTTCCATGTCTTGGCTATTGTAAACAGTGCTACTATGAACATTGGGGAGCATGTATCTTTTCCAATTAGAGTTCCCTCTGGATATATGAGTATTTTGACTTTTATTGGATTAAATACCCAGGAGTGGATTGCTGGATCCTATGGTAGTTCCTCTGTCTTCTTATTTTGTTTGGCTTTCTCTTTTTCTCTATAAAAGTAGGCAAAAGAGTTACCTATCTGGTCTTAAAGCATGTCCTTGTGTGTAAGCATCCTTGTGTAGTCCACATGTGTCCAGCGGCTTTGGTGAGAGAGCTGGATGTGAAATGAGCGTGAGCTGTATCTTCTCCTGGGATGCAGTTGTGGCCATCGCCTTGGTGTGGGGTAGGGCTGGGGCTGGATGGGTTAGAGCTGGAGCCTGTTGTGAGCCAGGGCTTCTCCCTTGGTACTGTGATAGGTGCTACCTTGATGAGGGTGGGGTCAGAGCTGGGGATGCTGGAGACAAAGCCCGGTGTCAGGTATGGCTTCTGTCTTGGTTCAGTGGTGTTTACGGTCTTGGTGAGGTGTAGGCCAGGCCTGGAAAAGATGGAGCCTAAGCCTACTTGAGCTGCTGGCGTGATGGTGGTCACTGCCTTATTGGAAGGCAGAGCTGGGATCTGGGGGCTGGACCCATGTTTGGAGTGTGCTGTGGCTTCTCCCTACTGGATGGCAGATGTCACCTTAGACAGAGTCAGGGCCAGGACTCCAGGTTTTCAGCTGGCTCGAGCTCCAGTCCAGGGTAACATTCACTTTCTCCCTGGTGTGATGACAGCCTCTGCCTTGGTGGGGAGCCAAGCCAGAACATGAGGGGCAGGAGCTGATGCTTCGTGCAGGCAGGGGGATTCTGGCGTGGTCCTGACCAGCTGGCCTGAGCACATGGTGTTTTCAATTTTCTGCCTCTGCACTGGGACTGGGCGCAAGCAAATCTGTGCATGTTCTTAAGAGCAGAGTCTCAGTTCCTTACAGCCCTTAGGTAAGCCCCACTGGTTTTCAAGCCAGTGAAGGGGTTTATCTCCCCTATGCCTGATCCCAGGGCTGTGGTACCCAAGGTCAGGCTCAAACCCCTTGCTCCTCAGGGAGGATACCCCAGCCTGTGATAGCTCTCTGCTCTTTTGTGTCATGTGGGGCGTGGGTCCCAACTAGTTGAGTTCTCCTCCCCTCCTCCCAGACTCTGTGTGGTTCTTCCTTTATATCTTTGTAGAACATCTGTTCTTCCAGTTTTCAGGTCATCCTCAGAAAGAGTCACTCCGTATGGAGGTGTCGTTTGGATGTGTCCATGGGAGGAGGCAAGCTCAGCACCTGCTCTGCCATCTTGATCCCACTTTCGCCTTCATGTTTTCCCTCGTTCCCCAGCAGGTAAGCCTGTGTTTATCCACAAGGCAATGACAAAATTCAAGCATGCCAAGATTCCTGTGACGAAGTTTCTAATTTGTACGAGGTCACTGCTATCACATTCTATTGGGGGAAAATATCATAAGAAAGGCCAGAATAAACAGGAAGAAAGTGCCCTACATTCTAATGAGAAACGTTACAGCACCTCAAGATTGTGTGGATAAAGGGATGGAGAAATCTATCCACATTTTAATAATTTTTCACATTCTATAAGAGAAGTATTAAAGTTAATATGAGAATGAATAAAACATGGTCTTGGCATTCCAGAAACTCCATAATATGATCAGGAAATGGGCATCTTGTAGGAACTGGGATGAAGAAAATGTAGTAAGAATGTAAATAAAAATAAATATTTTCATTGAAGCCTGTGGTATCTTCAGAGGCAGCTATAAGTCTGCATTAAGGCTTGACTTAAAAGGACTAAGGGACTATTGTAGCAGTGCTGAACTGGTTCAAAATAATTTATACCATTTCCTCAGTTATAAAGCCAACTCAGAGAGCGGCTTCAGTCCTGGAAGGAACAGTGTATTGTTACAGGTCCACAGCAACAACAGCAATGGGAAACCGAAATGCTCTTTGAAAAAGTGATTCAAAGCTGTTTCAAAATTAGACCTGCAAACATTCTTTTCACTTCACTATGTATTGGGAACACACACACACACACACACAAAAGTGAAAGGAGAGGAATCAGCTC
The DNA here is from genome assembly GCF_048773025.1 of Camelus bactrianus. Lineage (NCBI taxonomy): Eukaryota > Metazoa > Chordata > Mammalia > Artiodactyla > Camelidae > Camelus > Camelus bactrianus. Next base: position 20,741,627 of record NC_133540.1, read on the forward strand.
ACTGAATTAAAAAAAAGTTCGGAAAAGACTCAATGAGTTCCTGTTTCAACTGACATCGAAAATGTGGTGTAGGAAAAAGCTTACACTCAACAGTGAATACTAGACTGTATGTAGCAGAATAAATAAGCAACGGAAGCTGATTATCTTATAATTTTTAAAAAACATTTCCCATAGTTAAAAATGCAGTTTCACAATAAAGAATTAAATAGCAGTATATAAATTGTTATTCCTGTAGCAAGTACTGGAATTTTTCCTGGAAAAATGTGAAAAATAATTTTCTTCTTTGGAAAACCAAGTTGCCAATTATAGAATCTTTCCCAGCTTCTAGAATGCAGGTGAGGCATCTTATTTCAACCCAAACCTACAGTTTCAAAATTATCTGTGATTGACTGATAATCCGTTATTCCATAACTGTGTCACATGTCTACTTTCTTGGTTATTTGTGTTTTCTTCAGAAATATAATGAAATATAGCTTCCCCACTAAATAAATTTTAAATATTAGCAAGGCTATGAGAGAAATGTAGTCTCTTTGCTTTGGGGTGTGACAGGGTCCAGCTGAGGGGTTCATGCTATTCTTCAGTTCATGTTGTACAATTCCGCAGTCTTCGCATTAAGACGTACTCTCGGAAGTCCTTAAAAGTCTTTCCAAGGACTAAGTTTGGCCCGCTTCTTCGGAGAGAGTTAATTTCCACAACTTCAGCTTCCATATATACTCTTTTTCCCGAAACTGCTTTAGAATTTTCCTGAGTTCAAAATATCCCTTCTCCTACTATATCAAAATAGAAGTGTAAGTTAAATTTTACTGATTTATGCTGTGGCAAAAAACAACTCCCCAATCTCAGTGTCTTAGAACAAAAAATTATTTGGTTCTCACATTGTACATTGACTGCTGATTAGCTACAGCTAAGCTCCAGCCTAAAGGTCAGATTTAAAACTTCTTAAAGTGTCTTCTTTAAAAAAAAATTGAAGTGTAGTTGATTTACGATGCAAGTTTCAGATGTACAGCGAAGTGATTCAGTTATTCATATACATACCTATGTATTTTTTTCTTCTCAGATTCTTTTCCATTATAGGTTATTATACGAAATTTAATATGGTTCCCTGTGCTATACAGTAGGTCCTTGTTGTGTATCTATTTTATAGTTTTATACATAACTTGTGTCTGTTAATCCCCAACCTGTAATTTATTCCTCCCCTGTAATTTATGCTTTCCCCTTTAGTAACCACAGTTTGTTTTCTATGTCTGTGAGTCTGTTTATGGTTTGAAAATAGAATTTGTATCATATTTTTTTAGATTCCACACGGAAGTGATATCATATGATATTTGTCTTTTTCTGACTGACTTCACTTAATATGATAATCTCTAGGCCCATCCGTGTTGCTCAAATGGCATTTTTAAGTCTTTTTTATGGTTGACTAATATTCCATTGGTCTTGCTATGTTTGTGATCCAGGCTGAAAGAGCAACACCTGTTTGGGACACGGCAGTGGGGAGGAAATAAACCAGCTAGCAGAAGTACACACTGGCTTTCAATGTTTCTGTGTAGTCCTGTCAAATGTCACCTCCCTTCATGTTTCACTGGCCAAAAAGACTTGTACTCAACCCTTAACATGGGGCAATAGATACCCTTCTTCTACACGAAGACCTGGGATTCACATGCAAACTGGCAGTAATGGATCATGGGAGATAACAGTAAGGTCAGACACAGAAGTCAAATTCCTCACTCATCTCAAATTTCATTGTGGTATAGTGCTCCAAAATATGAAAATATCCCAAGACCCCAAAAAATGGGTATTTCAAAGTACATTATTTGCATTAGGTATAATCTTTAATTAAATGATTAAACTACTTTAATTTCATAGTATTTTTGACTTTCTTTTATTCATATTCACATTACTATTCTTACTGAATATTTATTGACCTATGTTGGAATGTTCTGAATTCGAAATATTAATTTGAACTAAGGTATTAAACCTAATTTTTAAAAATTTAAGTAGAATATTTTCCAAATAGAAGACACTTTTACTATATATAATATATATATTTTTTTACTTTTGATAACATTTTAAATCCATCATAAGACATACAGTAACTGAGTTAATATTATTTCTATTAATCATTTTGTGGCAGAGTTATATCAGTTTTCCTTGAATCCTTATCTTATCAAATGTTTAAGATTTGTAACTCATATTAACACAAAACTAAATACATTTAAATAGATGATGAAACTTCAAATGTAAGCTTAATAATGCATAAAACAGAAGTAATTGTATTATTTTAAGAAGCTGTGTCATTAATTAAGCTCTTGTCTCTCATTTCAATGTCCTCCATTTTTTAGCCTCTTCTATGATGCTAGGAGTGAGGTATCACCAACCTAATGTCTCCCTGGTTAGTTGACTTCTTATTCAGTTCTGCCAAAAAGAAATGCAAGAGAGATGGCAGGACCTGAAGATAGAAAAATGTACTTTTATTCTTACTGTTTTGTACCACTTAGTAATAGCTCTTGGTCTCCGCAACAGTAATTGGTTTTAGCATCCAGATTCTAAATATATAGGTACAGTTGCCCTTACCATGGATACTGGATTGAATGAGTGATGAGCACCTGGAATTGCCTCCAATTCCTCATTTGCTTAATTGATTTCAACTTGGATTCACAATAATTGGAATACTGTAAGAAATTCAAAGGCAGAAAGAATTTCTTCGGAAGAAAGAAATGTTGGAGTGCATTTATCATGTGTGACCTGCATGCCACCCCCTGTTACGTCCCTAATAGAGCCTAGAAGACTCTCCGTTCACCAAGACGTTGATGGCTATGTTAGTGATGGGAACTCCAGAATAGCTGAGGATGTGTTGAAAATGCCCGTGTTGTGTGTTGTTGGTCTTCTGCAGGCTGGATGTGACTATGGGAAACGCTGCCATTAAGATGGCTTCCCCAATTCAGTGGGGATGCTATGAACTTAGAGCAGCAAGGATCAAGTGGTAGTGCCTAACTCTTATAGACAAGATGTCATGACTAGCAGAGCATGGAGTAGGGAGACAATCGTGATCAGAATGTTTTGACCTACTGGGACTCTTTGCTTGTGATTCATTGAATGTGGTGTCCCTGAGAATAAAACAGATTGGCAGCCTATTAAAATGTCCCTCAATCTCCATAAAAGGAAAAACTCCAGGTCCAATGTCAGAAGTTTAACATGAGTTATAAAAGGAGACTCACAATGCTCACCCTGTTTCCATTCCTAAGTCACTTCACACACTGGAGCCTTTCTAATAAAGAGGAAATTGAATCTCTGGAAAGTCTCAGGTTCCCTCACATCATGCAACATTTTTTTTGAACCCCTAGTTAAAATATGGTGTTACTTCTTTCTGACCAAATGCATGAATCTAAAACAAAGAATCAAAGAGCAACGGGCAACTGTCAGTTTTAGCCATCAGTCACTCAAAAATTTTATGGTTCTAGGGTTACAAATTTGGGATTTGGTGAACTGGAGCTATTAGCTCCCAAGGAAAAAATTTATGGTTCTGTGAAATTGAATATTTAGACTAATATCTCACTTTATTGGGATCTCATGCTCTTGTTTCTACAGGCAAATATAAGTGTTATATTGTTGGTTGTGGCAATTATGAGGGAAATTAGGTTTCTACTATGTAAGGGTGACAGAGAGGCTTTTTTTTTTTTAAAGACCTTATGAATGGAAATTAAGATACAGCATCCTTTTCAATTCAATGTTTGCCTTGTAGAGAGCCTAGGCGTTTTGTAAGAATAAGGTAAAATAAACTTAAAGGTTATTTCAATAAGTAGAAAGTAAAAAGCAGAGAAGTTATTTGACTATTAGTTTAAAATTTCTTTAAGTGACTATATAAGAAATAGAAAATTCTAACATTTTATTGTAATAAGACATAGATTGGGGACCCTTTCCCCTCCCAAATTTACTTTAAAAATATCTAAACTCCTTTACTATAATTATTTTAATGATTTTGCTGATACTTAAAGAAAATTATATGTCCTCTTAAATATGGGATGATTTTTGTAATGAAATAAGTTTACTTTACAATCTTTTCAACCATTTTCCAGTTTTATGTAAGATACTGGTGTTTCTAAGTAGTTTCCATTATGTAATAAATTACCATAATATTTATATAAATAAATGCTCATCTGCATAATATTGTTGACTTCTAGGAGAAAATGTGCCCCTGAAGGAAGAGAACTTAAAATTTTTAGGAAAGATAGAGAATGAAGAAAATTCTGAAGATTGAGGATGGATCATGTTGGGGCCCAGAAGTTATGGTGCAGTGGAGGGCAGGTATTAAAAAAAAAAAAAAAGAAAGAAAGGACATCTGACTCAGAGAGAGGAAGAGAAAGAGAAAGGAAACAGATCAAGGTCATATAGAGCAATAACTTAATTTTTATATTAGCAGCAGTGATTCTCTCCCTTTTAAAATTAAATGTGGACACTTAGTAGTGACAAGCACATCACCACCAAGATCTGGGGGTTATAATACCATTCTCCAGTGAAAGGAAGCAAGGGCTCCTGGATGATCCTAGGACTCGAGCAGGAGATATTCAAGAGGAACCTGTAGCTTCCTATAGTATAAGGAAACATACATGCACACACACACAAATACCTATTGATATGAGTATGTCAAAAGGACATAGGAGCCAACGGAAACAGCTCTCAATGTCCAAAGATGGAAAAATTTGAGCAAAAAAATTTAAAGCAGTATTGGCTTATAACCCAAAGTATAAATAAATATCCAAGTCCACGCTGATACAAAGAGTCATTCATAGTTTGCAATATATACAAATATAAAATATTGTGATGAACACCTGAAACTAATATAATGTTGTATGTCACTTATATCTCAATTCAAAAGCATATAACAATAATTGAACAGAGGGGAAAAACAGATATCCCATACAGAATTCCGAATAATTAATGTAGGTGCTCCTTTCTCGAAAAGATGGAACCCCCCCTTAAGTGTAGGCTACTTTCAGTGAATTCTTCCAAAGAGTAAAGTGTAAACATAAAAAAAAAGTTGCAGTGTAGAAACCTGACAAACACAACCTGGGCCAGGTCACCAAGGCTAATGTCAACATTGACAAGACATGTTGGTAATACCTACTCTTGGTATGATACTATGAATGTGGCATTTTACCTCTATGAGCTTTTGCCCAAGAAGGACATCACTTCATCCTAATCATGAGAAAAACATCAGACAAAGCTAAACTGAGGGACGTTCTAGACCATACTGATCAATGCTTCTCAAAACAGTCAAGGTCATGGAAAATAAAGAAACTGAGACCCTGTCACAACCAAGAGGAACCTAAGGATCCTTGAACCCTCAATCCAATGTAGGATCCTTAAAATGATCCTGGAACAGAGAAAGGACATTAGGCAAAACCCACGGAAACAGGGACATATGGCTCTAGGTAATAAGAATGTATCAAAATCGGTTCTTCGGTTGTGACTAAGGTACCATTTTAAATTAACATGTAAATACTGGGACAATTAGGTCTGGTGCAAATGGGAATTCTTTGTACTATCTTCACAATTTTTCAGTAAATATAAGACAATTCAAAAATTTTGGAAATTTTATTTAAAAAGCAAATGTGGGACTCAATTATATATGAAGAGTTAAAAATAAGATTTCCTTGAGTAAATAAAAGTTTTTCTTGAAAACACTGGGCCTGCTATGCAGCCTGCCTGGGTTTCTACCTGTTCCACAAACGCCCTCTGTGGCCTAAAGACTCTTCCATGGAACCTGAAGGCCTCACAGAACAGAGTTAAGAGTCCACTGATGCAAAGAATAGGCTTACTCTTGAGACACGTGAAATGAGCCGGAGAACAGTGGAATTCCGGTAAGAGAAAAAATATGAAATTCAGCTCTTGTTCTTGTTTCCTTTAAAACATATACAAGTACGTCTACCCCACTGTGCTGGCCCCGGTGGGCTGCTTTGTAATTGGGAGCTCGTGTTACTGGTGCTAGTTTGTACAGTGAACGGTACATGATGGGCTTGGTTGCAGAAACAGGAGAGACTGCTAAGTAGAAGGAAGATACCATTTCATAGAATTCCATCCATCTCATTGGTGGTTAATATTTTCCCTATGTGTTCTAGGAAACTGGATGGATAAGATTTGCGATGCTCTCATTCTCCTAAATAATAAAGCCGTATGCATTGTTTCTATCGTTAAGAAAGTAGAAACCAAATACATCACCAGGAGCATCTGTATTTGATCACTCTGTGTTTTAAGATGATACAAATAAATCCCCTATCTTCATTTTAGCTGCAAGGATTATTCTTCTCTTTGTAATATATACTGTATCGTTAATGATGTATATTTGCATATTTCTCTTTTAGAGAGGATGACAAGATGGGGTTTTGATAGCAAGGAAAAAAAAACTTGAAAAGTTATTTTCTAAATCCAGTGTTGGCAAGCTTTGTACCAGTACATCAGTGAATGCTAGCTACTAACAGAATTTGGTTTGCTGATGACACAGAAATGGGATATAACATTAGCAAAGGCACTCTGGGGCCATTCTTGGTTTTGGTAATTTTGCAGAGCTGCTGAACGCGGTGGACTGCACATTGGTAAGATATTTCGCCATTCCATCCAGGAGTAAACTCAGTCTTTTCTGATTGCTTTAGCGCTGATATCTTCAGTTAAATTTAAGATGTTCTCAAATCAAACAAGCATCTAAACAGCAGTAAAATTTAACTATAAAAAATGAATTCCTTGACTGACATAAAGGAGCAACTGTGACATCGGAAAGGAACACATGCCTTAGATCATGGATGACTTTCACTTCAAAATGCTGACTTTTCAGTGTCAGGATAAATCCACCTGTAATGAAATATCACCAACATGATGTTTCCATAGCTTTATTCTCTGTGTGAGATGAGTTTCCTTCCTTTTTCTTTTAATAAAATGGACTATCAAAGGACCGACTCAAGGAGAAATGTGAAGAAAGCACTTGAGTTTCATATTTTCATGGATTTTTAAAGCAGCCTTAGACTTTGATCATTTCTCATTTGATCAAAGAGTGTTTGGTACCCTTTGAAGGGAACAGCATTGTTGTAGTGTCCATCAGATTTTATTCACAACTTCATCATGAAAAAAAAAAGGATTTTGCTGTGAATTGAATATGTTTATATAAAACAAGCATAGCTATACATACAAGTATATAATTTTAATTTAAAATATCTGATCTGTGCTCTCGGGTAAGCAAATGTCATCCATTATAGAAAAAATTAAAATAATTGAATTTGAACTTAAGTAAATATGATAGCATTCATTCTTAATGAATATTTTAAAATAAGTCATGCTGATATTTCTTACCACATGAATGATAAATAGTGTCTCCAGACAATGACTTTTTCACAGTATTTTTCTTTTTTTCTTCTTTTCCATTTTTATTTAAGTATAGTCAATTTACAATGGTGCGTCAATTTCTGGTGTACAAGATAATGTTTCAGTCATACATATACATATATATATTCCTTTTCATATTCTTTTTCATTATAATTTACTACAAGATATTGAATATAGTTCCCTGTGCTATATAGTATAAACTCGTTGTTTATGTATCTTATATACAGTAGTTAGTATCTGCAAACCTCAAACTCTCAATTTATCCCTTCCCACTCCCTTTTCCTCCTGGTAACCATAAGTTTGTTTTCTATGTCTGTGAGTCTGTTTCTGTTTGGTAAATAAGGTCATTTGTGTCTTTTATTTTAGATTCCACATATAAGTGATATCATATGTTTTTTTTTTTTTCTCTTTCTGGCTTACTTCACTTAGAATGACAATCTCTTTGTCCATCCATGTTGCTGCAAACGGCATTTTAGTCTTTTTTACGGCTGATTAATATTCCATTGTAAAAATATGCCACAACTTCTTTATCCAGTTATCTCTTGATGGACATTTGGGTTGTTTCCTTTTTTTTCACAGTATTTTTCTTAAATAATTACTAAAGTACAGTACTAAACATATTAATTTTAACAATTGACTTTTTTTTAACTTAAAACTCAAGCACTCATTTATAAATCAGTGTTAAATAAAAATTTCCTCAGGTTCTATGGCATTCCCTGGAATAAAATTAAATACATTAGAAAGCAAAAAAAAAAGTTGAATATCCAAAGATATCTAAAAATATAAAATAATATGGCTACATTTTTAATAGTTTTCACCTTTGTAAGTACTTTTAAAATTTTAACTGACTTGCAATCCCAAGGGAGGCTTATATAGTTTTAGTGTTTATTTCTAATAGTGTGATAACTGTCATGAAACGTACATATATAGGTAATGCATTTTCTTCCTTTATTGTGTCTAGGATGTATACACAATATGAAACATCTAGGTTAAAATGTAAAACAAAGAATCTGGGAGCTTTGTTTACACAAGCTCATGAACTCTCATCATTGGAAACCAATAGATATTTGTGGCCCTATTGAAATATTCTAAGCTACTGATTAAAAGCATTTAAGATATTAGAAGGAGCCTACTAGTCACTGGATTACCAGTGATCTATTTTAGAGATTTTTGCCTCAGTAAATGATATCCCTGGGATTATTTAGTCTCAGTGCTCAGTGTATTACAATTCTGCTTTAATGCTTTATTTCTTAGAAGGAAAAACACATTTTTAGACATCCACCTAATATTTTTTTCATTACCATGTGCTGTTAAAGACCCACAGTTGTCTTTTTTCTCCCTTTGTTTCAAAAATGTCTAATTAGACACTGATAATTCAGAATGATTTTGATACTAAATGGGAAGTGGCAATGGTGTAATCTTTCACTTTACTTACTTAATTTATTAAAAGATAGCTGAGATGTTTCTCTTTATTACTATGATTTTAACTTGATTTGTTTTACTACCTTTAATATATTTAGTGATGAAAAAATTGTGTTCTCTGACTTATTTCACTAAGCATAATACTCTCTAGGTCCATCCACGTTGCAAATGGCAGAATTTTATTTTTTATGGTTGAGTTATATTCCATTGTATATATACCACAGGTAAGGGGGGACAGGTGAGATAAAAATATGAAATTAAGAGATTCAAACTACTAAGTATAAAAATAAATATCAATAAGGATATATTGTACAGCACAGAGAAATATAGCCATTATCTTGTAATAGCTTTAAATGGAGTATAATTTATAAAAACTTTGAATTACTATGCTGTATACCTGAAACTAGAATAATATTATAAATCAACTATAATTCAATAAAAAATTATTAATTTCTCCCTTCCAGCTCATTCTTTATTCACATCTAGGTATTATTTTTGTTGTGGGACAGTTTTTTAGGGTCTTCCTACCCTCACCTGTTAGCACTGCAAATTCCTAACAGATTAACAGGCTGTATATGGCCTTATTAAATCAGTAAATATGATTAAGATATCTCTCTGCCTCTTCTACTACCACAAGAGAGATAAAAACATAGATAAACAGATAAAATGTGTTTTAGATACAGTTTATGAAAAATCTTAGAAGCAAATAGAGATAAAGCAGTTATCAAGAACAGAGTTGTGATAAAAAAAACACAATAATAAGGGTTGGCAAAAGTCTGGAGCAATTCGAACCCTTATATATTGCATTTGAAAGGAAAAATAGCGCAAATGCTCTGGGACAGGAGTTTGAAAGTTCCTCAAAATGTGACACATAAAGTTATCACATGACCTAGCAATTTTACTCCTAAGAGTTCACAGGGGTAATGAAAACGTATCTCCACAAATAGACTTGCACATGACGGCTCATCATAATATTCATTGTAGCCAAAAAGTGGGGAAAAAACCTCAAATGTTCATCAATTGATGAGTCATTAAACAAAATGTGGTCTAGTCACACGATGTTATATTATTTGGCAGTGAGAAACTGTAAAGTGTTGATACACGCTACAACGTGGATGAATTTCACAAGTATTATGCTGAATGAAAGTCACAAAGGACCACCTATTGCATGATTCCATCGATATGAATTGTATAGAAAAGGCAGATCTAGAGACAGAAAGTAGACCAGCGCTTGTCTCAGTCTGGGGGTGGGGGGTGGCGGGTGGAGACGGGAGATCCGATGAGGAGTGAGTGCTGATGTGGATGAAACTTCCTTTTGAGGTGGTAAAGATGCTCCAGAATTAGACTATGTGGTCACATGATGTTTGTTAGTTTCCCAAGGATGTCAGGATCAACCTCCAACTCAGATTACTTTGCACATTGAGACTGATTGTGCCTCACAAAGCAGGAGGTTGTGAAAAGGTTCATTACTCACACTATGGGACTCTCCAGGGAGAGCAAGGCTGGCGCAGGCCTGACCAGATGACAGACACGAAGAGAGACAGTGACTTCTGCTTTTGCTACGGCTGCAGTTTGGGCCAGAGTGACAGTTCTTGCTCATGGACCGAGGTTTGTGAGGCTTGAACTTTGAACCAGGGCCAAGGGAGGGAAGATACAGGGCTGTCTTATTGCTTTGCCCAGATACAGGGCAAAAGAGGAAGGGCAAAGGGGTAAAAGTAGTATTTACAAACTTTCAGGTCAAACATTGAAAATGGAGTCTTTCTTTTTATTACACATCACCCTGAAAATATACCAAAATCAATGGAATAGAACACTTTAAATGGGTGGATTTTATAGTACCTGTATTACATCTCGATAAAGCTATTTAAATAAAAAATTGGCAAACACAAAATGTTGGCTAAGATAAGAAGTTAACAAAAATATCATCTATGGCTGTTAGGAATATAAAATGATAAATTTGCTTTCTAAAACGTTATGAAAGTTTCTTTTAACATCAAACATCAACTTACCATTTGAGCCAGAAATTCCACTTTTAGATATTTTAATCCAAGAGGAATAAAAGTGTATTTCTAGCCAAACAATTATATATGAGGATTTTCATAGGCCCTTTATTTATGATCAACCCTGACTTCAAACAATCCATTAACAGGGGGAATGGATTCATAAATGGTGGTAGAATGCAAGGACAGCTGCCTGCAGCAACAAGGATGACTCTTAGACAGTATGCTGGGTCAAAGAAGCAGAGCTGATTCAATTTCGATTACACTCTTGAACTGGCAGGCTTATCCAGAGTGACAATAATCAGACAAGTGGTTGCTTCTGTTGGGAGGTTGGACCAGTTAGGGCCATGGGAAAAATTTCTAGTATGATAGGAATGTTCGACAGCTAGTTAGGGCTTTGGGTACAATACATATCTTTGTTTGTTAAATTATCCAGTCTAGATGTGTGAAATTCAATGCACATCAATTTTACCTCAAAAAAATACTATAAAATAGTAAAAATTAAGTAGAGGAGCTTTGAATTGGCATTAAGTATTGATGAATCAAGAGTACTGAGTTATTAAAGTTAGGAGATAGGTATGTGAGGTTTCATTATACTAAGTGATTTACTTTGTCTATGTTGGAAAGTTCCCATGGCCAAATGTTTTTTGTAGAGTTTCAAGAGCATGGATGATGATGGTGCCTGAGAGATTATGGCAGTATCTACCACAGAAAGGAATATGGCAGACCAGTTCTTTTTGACTAAGGATGTACAGCTCACTCTAGTGAATTAGAAGCATTATTGTTGTGATAAAAAGCTACAAAGTTGAGACACTTGATGAGGAGAGCTCATTCAGATTATATCATGAAAATATATACCTAAAAATGATAAATTCACTTGAAAAGATGTACAGAGCTCTCCCAAACTCAGGGCAGGCTACCATGGATGTCTTAATTTATGCCTTGATATATGTTTGTACATTTTTTAAGGATCTACTAAACAGGCTTTGCTGTTTCTGATTGCATTACTTGTGAAATACCTAAGATTTCAGGTTTTAATTCATAAGAGTATATTTATGAACTGTTGTACATTCAAAATATCAAATATTTTACTCATGCATAAATACATAGAGTTCTACCTTTAGGCACTGGCAAAGGTGTGACTTGTGGTATCTGCTTTTGCTCAATTCTTTTTGAAATAGGTTAAGTGCATCATTCAGGATTATAGCCTAAACTTGTTGCATATTTAAGGCTTATTCTGAATTTCTGATTCCCAAGTCAATTCTACACTATTTATTTTTTTCATGTTAGAAGGTAAGAACCATATTTGAAAAGTTAGTATCATGCCTTACAGTAAGATGTAGAGATATTGCTTTAAAAAGCTTACCTACCATAACTGCAGATACTTTTTTTAATATTTAAGAGTTCACACATTTTCTTTAAAAATCACATAAATTTGTATTTGACTAGAGTATCAGTGGAAATACATGTTCTATAGCTTAAATCAGGCATTTTGGGCAACTACATGTATATCATTATTTTGACATTATTATTATTTTAGGTTAGTTTTGAAGGAGTAGTGGTTAAATGAGGTGTGTAAGATGAAAAGACCTCATTATTTAGACTTGGTCATAACCTTCAGTTCATCCTCAGACAATTCATCAAAAAAATCAATTCAAATTTCCATATCTTTTCATTCAAACCAGATAGGTAGGTAGAATCAAAATGTTACTAAGCCTCAAAGTCATAACACATGGAGGTCAGATAGAAGACTTGAGCCACCAAATGGTGAGAGTTAAGTCAACAATACTTGTAAAATAGGGTCTTCAAAATTCAGCATTATAAATAATCAAAAGGAAGACTATGTTTTTCAATGTAAAGAGCAAAGATGAGAGTGCTGGTAAACCTTGAGGCATACCCCAGCTGCAATATAGAAAAGAACTTGTTTTCAGAAAATATAGTGCCTTATTTGGACTTGCCTTCAGTTCTCACCTTATTCTGACTTTCCACCCATCACTCTCAGAGGTCCTGCTCCACCAGCCTGACAGATGTCGATGAATATTGATAAATCAAGGTGATTTCACAGCTTTTGGAAAACTACTATTAGTTTCCTTGCCACAATGGCTGCTCCTTCTCAATTTTCTTTGGTGGTTTTACTTCATCACTTTGATGTCTCAGGATTCAGACTGCACGTGTTCTCTCATCTCTGCATTCGCACCTTTTGAGTTTCCATTCAATCTTTGGCTTTAAATGTCCTCCTTGTACCAATGACTCACAAATTGTTTGTACCTCTTCCATGAACTTCAGATGTGTGTATACCTGCCTATGTGACCCCTCTATTTTGATGTCTAGTATCTCTAACATAAGAAATGTCCCCAAAAAACATTTAAAAAATTTTTTCTACCTCCAAGCATGCTTCTCCATGGTCTTACATACCTCAGAAAAGAGCTCCTTCACCCTTTTCTGTTACTCAGGACAAGCAACTGGGAGCCATGCAAGGTCCATCTTTCTTCCACATATTATATTCAATCTATCTATTCTTGATGCTCCCTTTGAAATATCCTCAGAGTCTGAAGCTTTCTTACTCATCCTCCTCTATCATCTTTACCCAGGGCACCATCACCTCTTGCTTGGATTACAATAATAGTTTCCTAATTTACCTCCTTCCCCTGAATTCTTCCTTCTGTTCCAACAATCCATTTGTAACACAGATGCAAGAATGAAACTTAACAATTTTCAGCAAATAATGTCACCTCTGTGGTCAAATCTCTCCAATGACATCTCCTTACTTTCAAGGTAAATATCGGAGTCCTTAACGTGCCCTTCAAGTCCGAAGTGTTTGGAACTTCATGACTCGTCTGACCTCAGTTTCTATTTCCATTACTACTGTTCACTGAATTGCAATCACAATAAATTCTTTGAAATTCTACAAGCATGACAAGCATTTCCCCCCTTTCTTTGTATTCAGACTTTACCAGATATCCTATTTTTAATCTGTCTTTAGTTTTTTCATGGTTCTATTCAAAAACCACCTCATAACTGAAAATTTTCTCTTACATCCTGTACAAAAGTAACTCTTCCTCAATATTTTCAAAATGTCAGTTCATCCCAGGTTAATCTATAGATTCAATGCAATCCCAATCAAAATCTTAGCATGTTATTTTATGGATATTGATAAACCGATTCTAAGGTTACATGGAGAGGTAAAAGACCCAGAATGGTGAACACAATATTAAAGGAAACGAACAAAGTTGAAGAACTGATGCTACCTGAATTCAGGATTCGAGTTACAGATACAGTAATGAAGACAGGGTGGTAATGGTGATTGAATAGACTAATATATTACTGGAACAGAATTGAGAGCCCACAAATAGACCCACATAAATACAGACAACTGATTTTTGACAAAGGAGCAAAGGCAGTACAATAGAGCAAGATTGTCTCTTCAACAAATGGCGCTTGGGACAACTAGACATTCACATGCATAAAAAAAACTGAATCTCAACACAGATCTTACCTCAGTCAGAAAAATTAACTCAAAATATATCATTGGCCAAGAGGTAAAATGAAAAACTAAAAAATTCCTAGAAGATAACATAGGAGAAAACCTAGATGAGCTTGGGTATGTGATGCCTTTTAGGATATAACACCAAAAATACAATCTGCGATAGAAATAATTGATAAGCTGGACTTCATTAAAATTGAAAATTTCTGTTCTGTGAAAGAAAATATCAAAAGAATGAGAAGAAAAGCCACAGATCAACAGAAAATATTTTGAAAATACATCTGATAAAAATTGTTATTATATATATGTGTGTGTGTGTATTCAGACACTTAAAACAACAAGGAAACAAAGAACCCAATTAAAATGGGCCAAAGACTTTAAAGAAGATATAGAGTTGGCAAATAAGTATATGAAAAGAGGAGTAAGTAATGTGATACCTTATATCATTAGGAAAATGCAAATTAAAGCAATAATGAGATACCACTATAGATGTGCAGCAACAGGAATTTTCTTATATTGTTGGTGGGAATGCAAAATTGCAAAGCCACTTTGAAAGAGAGTTTAACAGTTACTTACAAAACTAAACATATTCTTACCATATGATCTAGCAAACATGCTACATGGTATTTATGTATCCAAAGGAGTTGAATCTCATGTCAACAGAAAATCCTGCACATGGATGTTTATAGCAGATTTATTCATAATTGCTAAAACTTGGAAGCAATCTAGACGTTCTTCAGTAGGAAAATAGATAAATAAACTGTGGTACATCTAGACAATGGAATATTATTCAGCACTGAAAATGAGTTATCAAACCATGAAAGGATATGGAGAAAACTTAAATGCATATTGCTAAGTGAAAGACACCAGATACTCTACATACAATATAAAACCAACTATATGACATTCTGGATTTTTAAAAGCAAGCATGGAGTCAGTGAAAAGATCAGTCATTGCCATATTTCACAAGTCTATAAGGTTAACACTATTCCTTGAAATACAAGGAATATTTTTGTTGTCTTATAGGATTATAGTAATATGATGATTCACTTTTGAGTGAAATGAAATTTTGTGAACTATTTAGGCAATAAAGTGGCTGTGGAGAGGATACAGGTATGGATGTTTGCATTAAAAATAGAGCTTTTTCTAATCCCAGCTGTTTCACATAACCCCTTTGAGCCTCAGTTTTCTTATTGTCCTAAAGGAAGATAATAATATCTACAGTGTAAGGCTATTGTGAGATATATTAGTTTCCTATAGCTGTGTAATAAATCACCTCAAAGTTAGTATTTCAAAGTAACATAAGTTCGTTATCTCAGTTTCTGTGGATCAGAATGAGCTCACTGCTCATTTCTCAGGAAAGTGAAACCAAGGAGTTGGCCAGACCTGAGACACCCCTCTGGATCTCTGATTCCTCTTGTCATTGAGGTTGTTGACAGAACCTAGCTCCTTGTGGTTGTAGGACTGAGGTGTCTCTCTTCCTGCTGGCTGTCAGATGGGGTTCACTCTCAGCTCCTACACATCACCCTCAGCTCCTGGCTGCCTAGACCCTCTAGAGACAGTTCACAAGGGTTGTTTACTTTCACATAGCCCAGCAGTAAAATTTATGTTACTGCTTGTCTCTTTTAAGGACTCAGTTAAATAGGTCTTGCTCATCTGCATAATCTCCCTTTAGATTAACTCAAAGTCAACTGATTAGGGACCTTAATTACATCTACAAAATCCATGTAACACAATCCTGAGAGATGTCCATCATATGCATAGGTCCCATAGTCACTTAGGAGGAGGGGATTGTACAAGGGCAGGAGTCATAGATGGTTATCTTAGAATTCTGCCTATCATATGAGAATTAAAGAGTTACTGTATATGAAACCCACACTGTATGTGCTCAGTAAAGGGGCACTATTATTATGTTCTTTGTTTTTAATTTCTAAATACATAATTATATTTTGGGGAGTAGCTTGTACTTTTATTATATTTATAATTTAGAAAAATTACTGACTACACATATCATGCAAAAGTATTCTCAGGTCTTGAATTAAAGAAGATATTGATGAGATGTGTGAAATACCTGTTCTATTTTACCTCCATTGTAACTATTTTTTCACTTGAGCAATTTGGCTATCACATTTCCGTGGAGACTGAGAAAATTGTACTTTAAGATGTTGCAGAAGGAAACTTCCATGGCCTTCAAGTACAAGCTACATTATTTATTATCAGATCAATGTTCTGGCAGTGTTGCTTGTAAGTAGATATACTGATTTAATCTTAAGATCAGTCAGGTGAGCTAAGATTTGCCTTGGGCTCTGGGATAAGAAATGAACCTTACTTTGCTACTACATTTGAAGTCAAGGTTGTTGAAGAAAATATTCAGATTTACAGCGATTGTTAACAATATTACTCTGTTTCTTTGGCCAATATAACTGAACAAAAAAAAATTAAATTTATAATTGAAATTATTCTTAATGTATAAGCACTGTGAAATTTGGCAAAGACGTTATTCTCAAGGTGAAGATAAAAATTATTAATTCAACATGCAAGCTAGGTATTAATGCTCTGTCTGTGAATAAGAAGGCCCCTAATACATAGCTTTGCTCATAAGATGCTGGGCTTTTTTTAATAGCAGCAAATTGTGGAATGTTATTAACAACTTGTTAATGCTTCATGATAAGTAACTTCATAAAAGCACTGATAAAAGACTGTCAATCATGTTTATAAGCTAGTATTAAGACAACTCTGATATACAACATAGGAAATAAAAAAATTAGGTCATTCAGAAAGATTACAAAGTAAACTAACCAGTTTCTGTGAGTGGTGCATCCCATTTGAACAAAGAGAACAGTGTTCTCAGTAGAGTAATGCATCTGGTCAAGGGTCAATGTCATGACCCAGCTTAATCTCCATGTTCCAACCCAACCCTGGACCCATGTTCCTCTAATCTCCATTGTTAGAGCCACGTGACTGTCATACCTAAGATAAGCCATTTCTCAAGACATAGCACCAATTTAATGATTGATTTAAAAAAGGTCAATTATTTCCTCTCCCGATTAAGTATTATCTGAACTTCTCTACTGCTCCCATTACTTTTAGTTTTCATTATATTCTCATCAATGAGTGCTTTCTTACCTGTAACTCACACGTTCCTTGCAAGAAGTAGAAATATTCACCAGATCCAAACACTGTAAACCAATTTGCCTTGATTTTTGTGCCTTTTTTTTTACTATGTTGCACCAAATAATCTCCCACTATTCTTTGCTAAACCTAATAATTTCCAAATACTATACTTTCCGTAACCATCATTATTTCCAAATAGCATACTTCCTTCCATGATGTGCACGTAGGATAGTTGATTTTGTACCTTTAGTTTTCTAGAACTGGCATTACTTAAATTGAATATGTTCTCCTCCTAATTGAACCCCATTTCAAATAGCCTAATTCCACATTGAAATACCTTATATATTATAGTAATTAATTTATGAAGTGTCTGCAGATTTTTACATTAAAAAAAGTCTAGAAGAACACTAAAAATGTGACAGGGAGTCAGTCCTTTTTTATTATTTCAGAATTATTTCTTTGTTCATTCAAAGTGGTATAATGACACATTTTCTCCACAATTATTCATATTTACTGATTTTACCTGATGATATAAGCAAAACATGAATATTTTAAATTTTCTGAAATGATAATTATTAGCAAGATTTTTTTATATAAGATATAAACTAAAAATTCAAACTGCTTCAAAAGATAGGACCTTTAAATTATATGATTCTCAGGTATTAATCTTTTTTCCAGCCTTTACAAAAGAAGCCAATTTGGGCAATTTTATTGAAGAATAATGCTCATATATAAACATGTATAAATCAAAACTGTGGAGTGAATATGCTTTGTAATAAGAATTTAAGATTTTTTTAACTAAACCAAACAAAAATGACTTGATATTCAGAAGTCCACCTTGAATTTCTTTCCATTCTCCACTCCTGCACCAAAGATAACCACAATCCAATTTTCAACACCACTGATTAATTTTGTCTATTTGTGAACTTTGTACAAGTGGAATGAAACTATATACTCTTGTTTCTCACTTCTTTTACTCAGTGTATGTTTGTGAGAGTCAATCTTGCACAGAGTTGTATTTTATTAGTATTTATTGCTGTGTGTAACATTCTGCTTTAATAATATATTTCAGTGTACTTATACTGGGATTCAGGGATATGCATTTTATTTTGTTTGTTATTAAAAAATAATTCTGCTATGAACAGCTTGCATGTATCTTTTATTGTGAGGTAGGGGGTCAAGAGTCTCCAAGTTTGTTTTTAAGGGAATATCCAATTGACTAAGAACAACTCTACTGTCATTCAATATCAACTTCACAATCAGTCAGATGAAATGTCTGC
This sequence comes from Camelus bactrianus, assembly GCF_048773025.1. Classification (NCBI taxonomy): domain Eukaryota; kingdom Metazoa; phylum Chordata; class Mammalia; order Artiodactyla; family Camelidae; genus Camelus; species Camelus bactrianus. Next base: position 20,760,298 of record NC_133540.1, read on the forward strand.
ATCTGGGCTCTCTCTTCAGGGTCTTGATCTATTTTCTATCCTTGTGCAAATACTACACTATTTAATTTACATTGCTAAATAAGTCTTGTTATAATTTGATTAGTCTTCCAGTCATGTTCATCTTCTTTAAATTTACCTGCATTTCCATGTATTAAATAATAGAATCAACTTGTTGATTTTTAAAGGAATAAACTTCTGATACTTTGGCTGAGATTGCATAGTACAGGCAAATCAATTTGGAAATAATTGCTACTTTACAATCTTAAGTTTTGCAATGAAGGGGACTAGAACATTCCTCCTTTTATCTAGGTCTTCATTAATTTATCTCCATAATAGATCATTTTAGTGTAGGGATAACACACATCTTTTTAAAGTTTAATTTCTAGATTTTTATGCACTTTAATGTTAATGTAAATGATCTATTTGTGTTATATACATATGACAGTTTTATTCTGTTCTTTCTCATCCTTACGCCTTTTCTATTTGTTTATTGCACTGGTTAGAACTTCCAGTCCAATATTGGGTAGAAGTGATGACTGGGGGCATTATAGTTCATTCTTGATGCCAAAGAGTATGTTAGTTGTTGTTCTCAAGAGAAGCAGAACCAATAAGACATATATACATATGTAATAGATAAAGAGAACATTTATTGTAGAAATTGGCTTATGTGTTGATAAAGTCTAGAAGTCCCAGGATTTGCCATCTGCAAATCAGAGAATCAGGAAAGCTGGTGGAGAAATTCAGCCTGAGTCTGAGGGCCAATGGTCTGATTCCCAATCTGAGTCTGAAGGCTCAAGAACCAGGAGCTCTGATGTCAAGGGCAAGAGGAGAAGGATGTCTCAGCTCAAGTAGAGAGAGCAAATTTGCCCTTCCTTCACATTTTTATCCTGTTCAGTCCCCCCCAAATTGTATGATGTCCATCAGCATCAGTGAGGGCGATCTTCTCTTCTGAGTCTGCTGATTGAAATGCTAATCTTTTCTGGAGACACCCTGATAGACATACCCAGGAATAATATTTTACCAGTTATTGGGGTACCCCTTAGCCCAGTCAACTTGACACACGAAATGAACCATCACAGAGCAAAAACTCCATGTAATTCATGATTGAGCATGATTTTTTCTCTAACATTTTGTCTTTATACAATTAAAGGAAACATCCACGTTTCCTTACCTCCAAGTTGACTCTCAGTAATCCATATATATTTAGCTTTTGAATGTGTCTCTTTCTTTGAGTGTGGGCTGGGCATGTTGACTCACTTTGAATCAATAGAATATGGCAGAAGTGACTTGGAGGCTACAGTAAAAGCTCTCTGTTGGATTATTTGCTCCTAAGGAGGCCAGCTGCCATGCTGTGATATACTTTATGGAAAGATCCATAAGTTGACAACCTGAGGCCTCCAGCCAACAGCCAGGAAGGGACCAAGACCCTCCAAAACCCATATGATTGATTGTGAAGAGGATTCTCCAGCAATGGTTAAGCCTTTAGATGACTGCTATGGGACTAACAGTTTGACCACAACCTTAGGAGACACTCTAAGCCAAAACCACCCAGTAAATCTTCTCCAGATTTCTGACTTTTAGAAGTTATATGAGATAATGAATTTTTGCTGCTTTAAGCTGGAAATTTAGGATCAATTTATAAGGCAGCAATGGATAATATAACTATTATAAGGAAATTCTTTCTTTTTATAGTTTTCTAAGATTTTTAATCCCAAGTTATTTAATTTCTCCTTTCTTTCTACATCTATTGAATTACAAGTTTATTATTTGCATTTAAGGAATTTCAAACCTGAACTATAAAAGAAGAGCAAATAATTAATCAGATGTGAGTATTTAAAGACCATTTTATTTTTATGATAAATAGTCATTGTCTTAATGAGTACAATGTGGGAATAAGAGTAAGAAGTCATATATATATATATGTTATAGTATCTATGTTATACTTTTGTTTATATGTGTATATTGTTTCCATACATTTCTTTATTTAAAAACTTAAACTAAAACATTGCAGATAATAGTGGTGTAGATTCCAAAAGCTCAAAACTACTAAATTAATTACTATGTTGAAACTTTCAGGAAAATAGCAGGAAGCTAACATATTCTCTTTCCAGCACATTAAGAGATGAGAGTATATTTAGCTTGCAGGTAAGGCAAATAAAGATTGCTTTGGGACAAGCTGTGTGTTCCTTATCATATACATGGTTACCCAAACTCTTCGTGATGTTTGAGAACTCATTTAATCGTTCTTTTAGAATGAGTCTACATCTTTAACCGTGTCCACTGTCTGTCATGACATTTCACTTTCTCTATGTATGTATTTGCTACATGTGGTTAGTGTGATTTTAAGTTACTGGCACCCTGTAGTATATATCCACATTTCTTGGAGTTCCGTGGAATCAAGTGGTGGTTGCCAGGGGATGGGAGTGGGGAAAATTAAGAGTTGTTGTTCAATGGGTCCAGTTTTGCTAGATGAATATATTTTAGAGATCTCCTACACAACACAGTTCCTATAGTTAACAGTACTGTACTGTACACTTAAAAATTTGTTATGAGAATAGACCTCCTGTTCTGTGCTTTTATCCCTCACACACAGACACATACACGCACATGCGCACACACATACGTACACACACAGACGAAACCCAAGAGGCATGAGGGACTTCTGATAGTGATGGATATGTCAATTACCTTGATAGTGGTGATGGTATCCAGGATGTATACATATGTCTAAACTCATCAAATCATATACATTAAATATATGCAGATTTTGGTTATCGATTTCCTCAATAAAGCTGTTAAAATGTTCCTGGGAGTTCTAAAGCTACTTAATAAATATTTGCTGATATGCTAGAAATAAGTATGAGAAACTCTGAATGATGAGATATAAATATTAGTCAGCTGAACTTACTAATTCAGAAAGTAAATAGGATCACCACTTCTTTGAGCTCCAATACTAGATTTGTAGCTCCAAGTTTTCACACCCTTCTTTCTGATTGTGATAAGCTCACTTTTGAAATTCTGTAACCCGTACAGCTGGACATAGTCTTAATTTTTAAGTTTAAAAGATACAGCTATGTAATGTATCTTTTTTTGTGCTATAAGAATTCTAGATGTTAGTATTTTTTAAATGTCAAACTTTCCAATTAAGGAAATAACCTACATTATTGGCTGGCTTTTCTACTTAAACTGTGGGCAATACTTGTTATTTGAAAGCTATTTCCTGAACAACAAATATAAGGCAATATACATAAGAGAAATGTAGCTAGGACAAATCAATGAGGAAAACAGTGAACAGCTCAACAGAAAAACAGGTGAAGGATGAGAACAGATCATTCCAGAAAAAAAAAAAGAGGGGAAATTAAAGCTTCTCCTAAGCACGTGAAAAGTATGTCTAACCTCACTTACAAAAATTGTAACATTGGCTTTGGGACTGAGTGTTGGAAAAAGCCTGGGAAGTTCAATGAGTATATATTACTATTGCACCCTGGAGAAGGGGAGATATTTTATACTTTAATGGAACAATTGGAAGAATATTGCCTTTGGTAACTTGGGAGATAGAAAATCTACTCAATGAAACTGTGAATCTGATGAAAAAGAATTTCAGGCAGAATTTCGAAAATGCTAATTGCCTTCTTTTAGTGTCAAAGGAAGGTATTGCAAAAGAAAGATGAGAGAAATAATTAAGTCTCATTTTCAAAAAAATTTTCAATAACTTATTGAATTGGAAAAGAAAACTGTTTCTCCTTTTTAGCTAGCAAAAAAAATTCCCAAAGCATGAAAGGCCCCAGTGTGAAACCTCAAATCTAGGGAGTGCGCTAAGACCTCGGAAATTTTAAGATGGTATTTCTCAGATCTTCTCATCAACAGGTAACTTAGTGTGCACAAATAAATAGCTGAAGGGTTGTAATGTCTGTATTTATTTATCTTGAAAGTGAACATGAAGTTTCTGGACCATAGATCCCATTTATTTTGCTTCCAGCAATAACAGTACCAGCTTCTCTTACCCAGTTGCCCCCTTGGGGTGTTATGAGCAGGGAGATGGAGAAGCCTGAGGTCGTGGACTTCAGAGCTCACACAGAGTTGCTGCACAGCCACTCCACACCCCTCTTCCTGGAGAGACGGAGAAAATCCTCATCTTGCTTTTGTAAAGGAATCCTCTCTAGGAGACTCAGGAAAGGCCTCTCAATGTTTACAGCAAACACATGGCTCCAGGAGAAGGAAACCTATAAATCTCTCTGCAGGGCTCTAGCTTTCAAGGGCTGCTTACCATTCAAACGTCCTTTAACCCAGGTTGTCAGAAATTTTTATTCCGAAAGTCTTGACCATTAACAAACATAAAAATGGTGTCCCTCAAGTTCTGCCCTTTGTTCCTCATGGTACGGCTTAAGCTAAGTTTTCCATGTATCTGTCACTCCATCGGCCATTGTGATTTACCGTTACCAGCAGGGCTGAGGACTGACAATTTGATTTGTCTTCTACAGCACTTATCAAGGCTGTAGCAGCAGAGCTCGTGGCAGCAGTGTGAGACCACCCAGCAGTGCAGATCCCAGCCAGATTCCCCAGGGTCTCACATTCAGCCAGCTGAACAAATTCCATTAACTTTCAGAGCCTTACCTTAGGAAGCCAGGTGGCTTGAGCTGTCTACCTGGCTCAAGGTGTTAATCCAGATACAGTAAAGTATTGTAATAATTTGCAAAGACTTCACCTTGACTTATAAGGTAGAAGTATAAGGCAATTCTATCATCCATAACAAACCTGGACAGTGAGTTGAGGATGACCTGAAGGCCTTCAAGGACAGAAGTGTTGCCATTTATCATTTTGGCTAAGGTGGGGCCAAATGTTGTTACCAAGCTGAAACTCATACCACTCACCACATGACAGGCCAATACACTGAGGGACAAATTGTTGAGGCAAGAAATAGCGACTTTAATAGATAAACAAGATTTTACTGTATAGCATAGAGAATATATACAAGATCTTGTGGTAGCTCACAGTAAAAAAAATGTGGCAATGAATATATGTATCTTCACGTATAACTGAAAAACTGTGCTGTACACTGGAATTTGACATAACATTTTAAAATGATTATAACTCAATAAAAAAAAGTTGAAAAAAAGAAAAAAAAGAAATAGTGACTTTATTTGGACAGTCAGCCAGCTTAGAAGATGGTGGACTAGTGTCCCAAAGTAACATCCTTCCCAAGTTAGAATTCATGCTTCTTTATCCTAAAAGGGTAGAGAATAAAGTCAAACCTCTCCTGTTTCCAGTCAGCCTCCAGAGGGAATGTGTTATTAATCTCTTCCTTCCTGTGGTCATTCCCAGGTGGGCTTTGAGAGAATGTTTCCTGTGAGCTCAGCAAAGGTATTTTAGCTTAACACTCATTACCTGGGAGGCAGGGTTTCCAGAGATGGGCCATTATGTATAATTTAAGCTTATGGGCAACAATGGGCAACATTCCTCTAGTGATGAACGTGAAGAAAAAGCAATAGAATAGAAAGGTTAAAGTAATAGAAACAGATCCAATATGGAGTCAGATTTGTCCTTCCCTGTTATATTTCTAATGAAATAACTCCCATGGTAGGTAAAACTGTCTCCCTTACATTTCTCAGCATCTTGGGCCACTCTTAAGTCCAGCACCACTTTCCTCCAAGGGACTAGGTACCTAGGTGTCCATATTCAACAGAGCTGTCACTGCAAATCTCTCCAGATCTCTGGTTCCAATCTCCAGCCTCCCTGACATTCCCTGGCATATTCAGAAAACACAGCAGTGCTGGATTCTTGGCACAGGGAGCCCTCAGCCCCATCCTGAATTTTTAAGGTCCTTGAGGTCAAGGCAGCTGAGACTGAGAAACCTGAGAAGGTGTCTCCGTGCCAGGAGGCATAACACGTGTACACTCAGGGATGAGAAGTACAGGGGCTGCTCTGCTCACCGCATTACTCAGCTTGGAACACTAAGTAAATCTTCCTTGCCTGGAGGAGAGGCAACACACACACACCTAGTATGGTTGTCACAACCAAGGTGCAGCTTTGGGGATTCTTCAACCCTCTTTTGCTCAGAGGAATGAACACTACAATCATGTTGTGTTCCCATTCCTCCCAGAATCCTACAGCAGCTTCAGGAAAGCCCAGATTCTTCCCTTCCTCCTAGAGGAGAGACCAAAAAAGAAGAGCATCATCTGGATTGCCTATTGCAACGTTATGCCCCTACACCTGCTAACAGCCATCTTCCCGATTCTTCCTTAATAGACAACAGAGTGTAGGAACAGTGTGGGCAACACATGAGGTACTAATTTCCAGAGTCTCAACTAGATGAAGAAGGCCTGTGAAGCAAGTCACTTTCTCATCCAGAGAATTGTGTTTATTATTTATTTATTTTTTTAAAATTTTATTGAAGTATAGTCAATTACAATATGTCTGTTTCTTATGTACAGCACAACATCCCAGTCATTTATATACATATACATATATTCATTTTCATATTCTTTTTCATTAAAAGTTATTACAAGATACTGAATGTAGTTCCCTGTGCTACACAGAAGAAGTTTGTTTTGTATCTTTATGTATATAGTGGTTAACATTTGCAAATTGCAAACACCCAAAGTTATCCCTTCCCACCCCCTTTCCCCTGGTAACCACAAGATTGTTTACTATGTCTGCGAGTCTGTTTCTGTTTTGTAGATGAGGCCATTAGTGTCCTTTTTTTTCTTTTTCCTTTCTTTTTTTTTTTTTTTGGATTCCACATACAAGTAATATCATGGTATTTTTCTTTCTCTGTCTGATTTACTTCAATTAGAATGACAATCTCTACATCCATCCATGTTGCTGCAAATGGCCTTATTTCATTCTTTTTATGGCTGAGTGGTATTCCATTGCATAAATACACCACAGCTTCTTCAGCTAGTTGTCTGTTGATGGACATTTGCTTCCATGTCTTGGCTATTGTGTATAGTGCTCCTATGAACATTGAGGTGCATGTATATTTTTGAATTAGAGTTCCCTCCAGATATATGCCCAGGAGTGGGGTTGCTGGATCATAGGGGAAGTTCTATTTTCAGTTTTTTGAGGACTCTCCATACTGTTTCCTATAATGACTGCACCAAACTGCATTCCCACCAGAAACTGTTTTTCACAGGCTCTTTTCATCAAGTATTAAAGTTGGTTTTTAATATCTATACTTATTTATTTTCTTCTGAAAGCAAACACACACACACAAGTTCAAGCTGGAGGGTCATTTAAAAAGTGCAAATTAAAATGCATTGTGAAATATATTATTTTAATAAATTATATCCAAGGTTAGTGAGGATACAGTGAGGTAAGCAAAATCATAGAATAAGATATACCACTCTCTGTCCATGTCATATGGTTTTAGATGTCCAGGAAATAGAATAAGGTAGTTCTAAGCATACCAGGGAGGGACTACTGTCGAAGTCAACTGATCATCATGAAATCCAATGTTTAAAACAGAATGCATTGTATTATCGTATTGTTATAAAAATAAAAAAGCAAAAGTCTCTGCATATGTACATAGAAAACATTTTATTGAAATCTAACCAAGTAATTAAAAGTGATATTTGGTATTAGAAAGAGAGTAAAAGGAAAATATTAGACTTTAGTAATTTTACTGTATGCAATTTCTCTACTATTTGTCATTTCATGTAAGTATCATTTATATTCAAATTGAAAAATAGAGAAAAAGGGAAATGATCTTGGCAGATATGGGTTATTTGGATGAGCAGACTTGGCTCTATTTTCTGATATTCTTGTGATTAGAAGTTTCTATAATTTAAAATACAAAGAAATTCAAATAAATAAACTGAAGTAAAGTAAAAATTGACTGACCTTGTGGTCCTTCCTTCAGATACATTGCTTCATCATATTTATTATTATTTGTCAGAGTCCTAAGGCTAAGGCTAGCTGCATAAAATGTGTCCTATGTTCCCACTATGAGGATATAAGTACCAGCTTGGCTAGGATGTTGTGGTAAAGACTCCATCCAGCCCTTCTCCATGTAGCAGAGTCTCCTAATCAAAGATTCTTATTGGCCCAAGTCCTTCTGCTGCTTGGATTCCGTCATGGATGACGATACTAACTCTTGCACCCCCAGGGATATGACTGACTTAATGCAGTCAACAAACAGAATTAGCCAGCCACTTTGCAAATAAAATAAACTAACTAAAACGGTGAAGAAGGTAGTTGTCTATTGCATGAGTCTGGTAGGTGGAATAATGGTGCTCCAAAGATGTCCAAGTCCTGAACTTCAGAACCGGGGAACATGTTACTCAATACGGTAAAAGGAACTTTGCAGATGTGAGCTGGTTAATGACCTTGAGATGGAGAGAGTCTCTTGGATTGTTTGGGTGGGACCAATACAATCTCAAGAGTACCTATAAGACGGAGACATATAGATCAGAATTAAAGAAGACACAGGATGGAGCTGGAGGGTGGGCTTTGAGGGCTGAGAAAGGAACTAAGGGATGAAGGCAACCTTCAGAAGCTGAGAAAACAAAAACAAAAGCAAGAAACAACAACAACGGAAAAAATGAGGACACAGATTCTCCTTTTAAGCCATTAGATGAAACGCAGCCCTGCTGAGACCTTGATTTTAACCTTCCAACTCCAGAACCGTAAGAGAGTAAATTTGTGTGGTAAGCCACTAAGCGTTCTGGTAATTTGTAACAGTGGTCATGGGACACTAATACAGTTAGAAAAGAGTTAACCAACTTAAGAAACAAACTATACTCGTTTTGATCTACTTGAAAGCATGGCCATCTTTAATTTTATTGTAGGATTGTCATTCGGTGTCTCAGAAACAATCTTTCATTTTTTACAGCATTTGAGTTGTAAGGTCTACTGTCTGCTGTAAGGGGCCACTCCAAAACAAAAATTGAAGAGCAGAAGGTATTCTCCTCCAATATACATTAAAAAATAAAAAAATTAGTTGGAGTCTGTAGCATTAGTTCTATCAGCAATAAAAATTGTGCATTAGAGACATAATTTATCATTTTGCCATGGATAAATTACTATCCAATGTACTATTGGTCAGAATTTGATGTTTTATTTACATATTTTATTCTAAGTGGAATGGAGGTGGTAAAATACTTCTTAATTCTCACCGATTCAAGAACTCATCAGAGTCATGTTCTCTTAAGTCCTCTCCTTCTTCTGAAGAAAATCTAGAAAAGAAGCCACATACTGCAAAACGTTTTTGTTGCATATTTAAGTAAATATTTAGGGTTTTTTCTCCTAGTTAGAGTAAGTCTGACTGCTGTGGGCTAAATGACCAGTTGTCGTCTATGTATTTCCCAGGACCTTACAATCAGGATTTAGAGCGATGTGCAAATTAAGCTCTGTTGGGTAGCTGACCTGAACATCAGATGAGGCAGTTGGCAGTGGTGAGGCTGGAAAAGGGACAGATCTAAGTGAAACACACCAGCACATCCGTCTCTGCTTGGACTTGTTTCTGTTTGGCTACAGCTTGGACATTTCGATTAGTCCCTGACTGTCCTTGTGACTGGCTCTTTATCAGAGTCCTAAATCTCTCATGCAAACAGAAGCCTGGCAAGTCTCCTCTACTTGTCCATGGACCGTGTGTCACTGGGTTTAATCATCAGTGAATAGAGCTTTGGTCCCCAGAGTTACAAGCTGCAAGAAGCCTGCAGATCTGTTTGTTCAGTGAATGCAACGTTAAGAAATAAAAGTGCATAATTTAGAATGGGCACATACTCTCCATTTGTTTGCATTTTCCACTGTTTCTTGTGTGTGACATTCAGCTGTTTCGCTCTTTTATATAATCTGCCTGGATTATGGAGACATGATTTTGCAACTCCTAGGCCATCTCTTCTGCCAATTAATAGATCTTGAGAACAATCAAGTTGTCATCTACTTTTTGTATCCTTTCTTCAGAATGTCTCCCTCCCCTGTTGCTTTATATAATGCTCAGTAAACATTTGTTAAATGATTGATGGCACCATTGATTTCTCCTGTATCTCTAAGATGTCCTGAGTCTATACAGAAAAAAAGGTGAGATTCAACTGATGTGAAGAGAAAGATTCTGTCAAATATCTTCAAATATCTGGTGGAGTAAAGATTCACAGATGGTATTTTTTGTCTCTTGAAATTTTTCTTGAAATAACATCCGATTTTATCTGAGCAGAAAAAAGAAATTGTTTCTAAGTATTGGTCTTCTATTTAAAGTTTTCATAGGTTTTTTTCATGTTATTAACCATAAGAATAATTAATTGTACTATGATGGTTCAAAAGATGCTTATTTAATGTAAATTCAATTTAGCACATTAGAAAGGCTATTCTGTCTTTGGTTTTTACTCAGTCTTCTAAGTTTACCAAAAGAGTTATTAAGAATTATAAAAGTTTAAAATCATAAAGATATAAAAATATCACAGATTGTGTGATTTATTAGCAACTACCTTAAGCACACATACATAAACAAAAAATAAATTAGATAGCATAATGACTGCATAATTTTAGTATTGAGAAGTCTTCTGGACTTATATACAAATGAGACAGTAATGTCTATGTCAAATGATCATATATACCTGTCTTTAATATGTTTCCAAAAATTATTTTATTATTTTTGTTGTTTAGGATTCCAACAGCTGAAATTTCTTTTTATTATCTCTTTGATGAACTTGGTTGAAAGATGTGGTTTAAATATTAAAAAAAATAAGTAACAAACATTTGGCCTTTAATAATGAACCAAAGAATTAGGCAGAAAACCCAACCATGTGATTCTTACATGGGAACACCAAAATTGCGTCTTAGTTTTGAGACACTGGGAATGTTTGCAATTGCCTTTGCTGGAATAAAAGAATTAGGATACATATTGTAACATCAACTGTTTTACATGTTAAACATAGCACAGCTATGAAGAGTCTTTTTATGACTCAATGCTCTTTTGTATTATTGTACTATTTAAAAATATTATTAAGGCTGTAATTATTGACTGTACCTCAATAAAAAAATTACTAAGTCTGTCTTATTGTAAAGACACTAACTACCTGCTCCTGCACCTGAGTTCCTGCCTTGTGTTCCCACCGGCTGTTTTACATTTTACTTTGCACTTATTTCTCCATCATCTTTGTCATGAGCTCCGGGGGGAGATCAGAGATCACTCATGACTCATCTTTTGATCACCAGCTCCTAACAATATCACGTTGTGAGAACAAATACCTAAAGGGGACAGTTAAGTGGGACTGTGTCATTTAACGGAGTTGGACTCCTCTTAAGTTACGTAACTCTGTGATGCCTCCGCTGTGTGAAGTAAACTCTCCCTGCGTGGGCACCGTGGGCCCTGCTTAAAGCTCTGACCTGTGGCATATTTCCATGAGCCTTGTTGGGGGAAGCATTTATTCTCAATTATTGACATTTTTGTCCCAAGGAGACCGTCTATTCTCTCTGCTGCCTCACTCTTCCCTCGAAGAGAAATGTTGGGTGATTTTGAGTTTGGCACAGAGGAGCCAGGCATCTCAGTAACTCCATTCTGTGAAACTTCTTCCCTGCAGAGAGCAGGTCCTCTGATTTGCTCCCAATCAGAAGAAGCTTAGAAGTCAAAGCTCTGTCTAATTGGGAGATACCTGGAGGTTCTCAGCACGACGGTGTCTGGGCGGGCCATCTGTCTAATTCTACAGTTCGCTGTTAGAAGTCCGTAATTGCCTGATGCCCCAGCAGCCTGAAATGAGCTCTTCGGATCTCACTTTTTTGTTTGGTTTTTAGTGCTTTGAGTTTTACAGGGCAAGGTCTTCAGCTGGGGAGGCCTGCAGTTTGGGGAAGATAAGTTCAAATCCGAGGTGAAGTGTTAGTAACTTGAGTATCGATCAAGACTTTGAGACTTAAAAGGAGAAGTGCATGGATCAAAGTGACTTGGCATGACTGAGGCTTGGAACTGCCAGGGAAGGGACTGTGAACGTTGGTGGCACTGAACTAAGACAGGCAGTGATAATTTATCGTTATAGTCGGAGTAATGGTGGTTGCTGCTTTGCCTGGAAGGTTTATGGGGCCCATATCATGCCAGCTGACTCTTCTCAGTAGTGTGGTTGGCTTTTCACGGCTGCAGCCTTTAAACTTTAAGCAAGTGGACTACGCGGGATTTTGATGTTGGCAGTCCTCTCTACCTTATGACTCTTTTTATATGGGCCAGTGTTGATTTTTATAAAAAGAAGGCTGCATTAGGACAGAATTAGCTAGAAAGGCTCAGGCTTCGTGGTGCATGTTCTTGTAGCGTGACTGGAAATGAACGGGCACAATCTAGACTTCCGTAAAGGACGGGGATTTTGGGGTAGAAATATTTTGACACACGTTGGCAAAAAACAAAATGAAACAAAAATATTGCTTTCCTTCATTATCAGCCCTATCTATGGGATGGGATGTCAAATGTCACGGCATCTGATCTCTGCCTGAGCCACAGAGCACGGGTGATCGTCTAGATCTGGTTATTTAGACCACGTTGACATGTTACGTTCTGCATTCAGAAACAAGCATGGGTACTTGGGGAGATGACCTGGCATTTCTGTGGCTGGTTCACAGGCTCGAGATTCCACCCTCTTAGGACATGGCCTGTAATTAACCGGGGTTTGCATTGACTGTATAATCTACAACCGCAGCTTTGGAGTTTAAAGACTGAAATTAAACTGTCTTGACGAGCACATGGCAGGGATATTGGTTCTTCTGACTCTGGGACATAAATTTAAGAAGTATCGATTCAGTCCGAGAAGCCCCTGAGGATCATTGTGAAGCTGACACAAACACTGAGACTGGACAACACTTGAGTGTCAAAACACAGGACTCAAATATAAAATGCAAGGTAAGAATTCTGAGTGTATAGAAAAGAAAATGAAAAGCATCTCACTTAATATCCAGTGACTGGAATTGTCATCACATTAAATTTATAAACTTTAAATGAAGGCAGAAATGGCCCTACTGTACTTTTGAGGGCCACCCTTCACCTCTACGTGCACACACACATGCTCAGATGTCCTAAAGATGGATTCTGGTTAAGCTGCCTTGACTGCATTCTCATGAAGCCAGAATCACTGAGCAGCAGATCCAATGACACAATATGGAATAAAAGTCCACGTAACACACCTGCTCTAGGCTCTGGGGATTGACTTTCTCTAAATTCAGTACATGTAGTGCCAGTTCCGTGATGGTCCTGTGTCCTTTTATCAGGATGTATTCTTTATAGTGAATATGGTAGAGCCTTACATTTGGACCAGTACAACTCCTGAAGCTTTAACTGAACCGGCTTTCTACCAGTTAGAGGCAGCTGAGGCAGAAGATGCAAAAAAAGCACAAAAGCAATCTAGCTAAGTGTTGGTCCTCTTTTTAGAAGACAAATAATTTATTCATAAACTAGGCAGGTTGCATTTTGTACTTTACTTTTTTAACTCCAAATCAATATGGAAAGAGAACTTGGCTTTTCCCTCAAGTTTATTTGACCTTTAATTCTCAAAAAAAAAATTTTTAACTTGTAGCTTTAATTTCTCCAGGAGAATTTGGTAATACGAGATAGTTATTTCAAATGTGGGGCAACATTTTCTGGCGCATCGTATGGGAGTTTCATCGTTAAGTATTTAATATCACTGAAGGGCTTCTGAAAGGCTATATTAAAGAACATGGCTAGAAAACATTAGAATGGGAAGTAAAAGAAGAAATGAAATTTCAGCCTTGAATACAGAATGGTGGCCTTGTAATTAACTTAATTAACGCACGGTTATAACCCATTTTAGGCTCTTATGCTTTCTAGGAGCATTTATAAAACAGCTATCTTTGTTTTGGGATCCTTTCTTCCCTGTCCCAATAGACTGAATCACTCTCTTTGATTATAGCATTAATGGTTGAGCTCAGTGAATTAAAAAAAAAAAAAAAAAAAGCTGGGGCTTTTTGAAGAGGCCCGTGCATTTATCAAAGACTCTTCAACTCTTTCTGTTCTTTTAGGTACTGACTTACCTCATTATTGAGGATAATGCAAATTTCACAGCAGATATGCCTCCGTCCTCAGACTTGTCTACCTGCGGAGACCACGTGCTCTGGAATTTGCATTAAATTTAGCATTTAAAGGGCCCTACTCTTTGGAAAAAGTCTTTCAGTTGGCTAGAGCTACTTGAGACGGGATGGAAAAGCCCAGAACTCTGGTGTTCAGCATTAGCAAACCCATTTTTGCTGCACACCTAAACACTACCATGGGGAAATAGAGGAAAAAAAGAACAAAAACTCACTGGCATTTTACTCTTCATTGGCCTGACTCCTGATTCTCTTTCATTTGTTTATGAAAAAAACAGAATCTGGATATGAAAAAAGCACAAATTTTCATCTATGACGATCTCAACAAACCCTAGGAAATTATGACCATAAATTTAATTGATTCTGTGTCAGGTTTTCACAATTTGGGGGGTGGGATAAAAGATAAAGAACGTATACAAGTGGGAGAGATAGGCTGTGTAGAAGGCTAGAACATCGTTCTGAAGTGTGTCATTTGTGACTTTGTCAAAAGGAGACATTTCAGGCATAAAGTGATTGCAGATTCTGAAATTTGTTTCTGTTAAAAAAAATATGTAAAAATACTACCAGTTGTTTATTTTAGATAATTGTGTAACATGATGGTCAAAGAGTTTTAACATTTTTAGACCACTTTCATAGACACGTGCTTCCCCAAAAAGAAGACATGTGTTGATAATTTAACAGAATGACTGGGGTTCTGGTCTAGCAATAGCTTGATGGTAAACCAGTTGAGTCTAGGGGAAGAACACAGAGATATCCCCACTGCCACACTCAGGTTTCACGACATCAGTCAAGGAATTAAGTATTAACCTGCTGACTGAGATGTTGACCTGAAGGGTCTCAGAGTACAGCATCTCAGGGCTCACCTCGTAACTATAAACTCATTTGCCCTACTGCATGACTCGGAGTTAATTGCTGTGACCTAAACAGTTTTCTGCCTTGGATTTCAGCTACAATATTCGTGCTTAATTCATTACATAATTTAATCATAAAATGAAGGACTTGACGGAATAGAAGGAATCAAAAATATTTTTAAAGAAGTATGAGGTTAGAACTCCTTACAAATATGGAAAAGCTTTGACAAAATATTTCAATATATTTGTATCATTTCCCAAGTGAATGATTCTCAGTGTGGCATATACTTACAAAACTTGGTAGCCAGTATTCCATTTATTTTTCTTACTGAAAAGAGAATACATTTCAAATTTATTTCTGGAAGGGCAAAAATGCAGTTTAAATGTGCATTAAAGTCAGAAACCAAATCTGACATATACATTCTGTCTGTGGAATAGGACCAGTTTTCAGTTTTCACTTTGACAAGCCTTCTGGTGAATTTTTGAGTTTGACTTTAATAATTAATCTCTTGACTTAAAAGGGGAAAAATTCTTAAATGCATGTGGATTGATGTTCTCTTTAGATATATTTTTCTCTGAGAGAAAATTGATTGAGTCTCCTTAAGTCTGCAATTATAAGAATCACAGATTCGAGTATTATTAAAAATTGATGGAGGCAAGAGAAGTGTCAGTTTTATATGCTGCCTGTGTATTTAAGTTCATGTTGTGGGGAATGTTAGTGAAAAATGATAAAAAAAATGGAAAAATCTTTTTATTTCACATTCTGTCTGCAAATATGAGAAATCATTTTAATTCCTGCATGAACATCTTCTTCTTCTGTGATGATCATCCAGCTCGATCTGAAGAAGGGTAAGTATTCAGAGATTTCATGTAGATTGAATAATCTATACAAAAAAAAAGACTGCCTGGAATTTAAAAGCTCATATAAAAACAAAGAGTCCAAAAAAGTATCAAATGCAACAAAATGGATTCAACAGGGACTCAAAAAAAAAAGCGAGAAAATTTTGATATCTTCAATAAAAGAAAATTTAGAATCATTGAGTTAGATTTCAAATTGGCAACATCCCTTACACTGATTCACTCATTGGAGTTGCTCATTAGCATGAAAAATAAGTCTTTATAACATTTTTGCTCATGTTAGAAGTATGTAATGAGTGAAAATAAGAAAGCATATAAAAGATGTCAGTGTTTCAAAGCAATAAACAAAAGTAATAAAAAGAATACAACCATCTTGACTTTACATGCTAATTAAGGTGATTTGTTACACATTAACAAATGAAGTTAGAATTACAATATGTTGAGTTGTTGGATAGAGTGGAAGATTTCAGAGGAAAGATTATTTAGCCACACAACTTAGAATGCTCAAATTAACTCTGCTTGAAAATATTGCAGCAAAAGCTCAGTTTTAACATCACTATATACAAAACAGATAAACAAGGACCTACTGTATAACACAGGGAATTATATTCAGTAGCTTGTAATAACATATAATGGAAAAGAATCTGAAAAGAAGAAATATATATGTATGTACATATTTAACTGAATCACTTTGCTGTATACCCAAAACTAATATTGTAAATCAACTAAACTGCAATAAAAAATTTTTAAAGCTCAGTTTTACATCGAGCAGCTTCTTTAATAAATTAATATTGCACAATAAAGTTACCATGGAAATCTAGGTCCAAGCTTTCACTGAATTTACCAAAATGATAGATTCATTGAATTTTAACTTTAGGGATTTGAATAAGATTAGTTTATCCAACTACTCACTTTATATTTGAGGAGATGAGCCCCAAACAGTTACTCAAATTTTCCACAGTAGCAAAGTCAGTAGGTGAAAACCAACATTAGGATCCAGTTTTCCTGAATTTTAATCCAGTTAGCTGACCCAGATTCACAATCTGGAGGCGCCACAGGAACCCAAACAATGGTCAACCTCTCAAGCCCAGTTGAGGGAATGACCTAAGTATGAACTGAGAATGGCTTACGTGAGACACATGCCCCAAAACCATGGACCAGACCTTCTTCCCACTGAAACAGAAAAAGAACCTTATGACCTTGCCCAGACTGGAAACCCCCAGGAAAATAGCAGGGGGCAGAGACTTGAGCAAAGACTGACCAAAGTACTTGAAAGCCAATTAGAAAGCATCCCATGCTTCCAAAACTCAGACCCTAAAAGAAATTCCCACCCAAAGAAAATGCCAACCAAAGATTGTGGCTCAAATGCCATAAAATCCCACTTTTCACGGAGATTTAGCAGATTTTTTTGAATGAACATCTCTTCATTTGCTGCATGCTTTTTTCCAGAGACCTAAAAGTCCCAGAAATTTTAAATGATCGATTTTTCTAATTTTTTTTTCTAGTTAAATGGTAGTTTGCTGGGAAGATAGTCCACCACACTAATCATTTTAATGGTTACCTTTAATTGTTTTATATATTAAAGTTAACACATGGAAATTTTCCTCTCCATGTTTTCTTTATTGCTCAGTTTTTCTTTCTTTTGCTTTTAGCTTTAGTTTGTCTGGTGAGTCTCTCTTCAAACCTAAGTATTATATCCTCCCAGGGTTAATTAAGGAAGTAAGGATTTGTTAATGAGGTATTTGGGGAATTTCCACATTCTCTTTTCATTACAGAGTGTTTCCATGGAAATCAGATTTAACAACAATATGGAGTTGTCCAAAGTCAACTATACTTCAGTCAAAAAGAATTAATTAATTAATTAACTAACCAAAAAAATAGAGTTGTCCCAAATCTAGTCCTACAAATTATTAGACAATTTTATCTCACCTACTGCTCTGTTTGTTGTATTTTGTTTAACGGTCAACCCATATCCTCTGGTCATTTCTAATGTATTTTTCTATATTTTATTGATTAGTATTATAAATATATAATATATAGTATCTCTATATATTTTATATATATATTTATTATATATATATATTTATATTTATATATATATAAATAAAACATATTGGAATCCAGCTTTAAGCCACTATCTGGCTTCCTTCATCTTTCACTTGGTCTCTTTGTTGCCAGTCTCCTGGTTTTCCTTCAGCTTCACAGGATTGTAGCTTTCAGTCCCTTTCACTTTTTCTCTTTTACTTGAATTTTAAATTTTATAATTCCCCTGTGCTCTTCTCTGTCTGCATCTTTTTTCTAGTTTATCTTTCATCCCAGAGGTCTTAACCTCTCAAGTCTCCATTCTCCAAATTTTCTATCTTAAGCGAAGACCCAAGACCACTAGACTGATACGTGTACTGTCTACTTAAAACTTATTTTTGCTAAAATGGAACTTCTGCCATCTGACAAGCATGCTGGCTCTAAATTTGGCACATAGCCACACATTTTTTTTTCTAATCAATACCATGATACAGAATAACAATCAAACATAAAACTTCTCATCTCTTTTTGAATAATTATTCACAGTATTTTTTACCAGCCAATACAGTGTGAATTAAACAAACAGAAAAAAAAAAAAAAACCACAAAGCAAACAAACAAAAAAACCTTAGAGTTATTATCTTTATAATTATAGGGAAAAGACCATGGAAATGGCCAGATTACTTTCATGTCTGCTTCTAATTCTATCAACTAACTTTAAAGAAAATCACCAGCTTAACATCATGTTCTCAATTTATTTGTTCTTGTATGACTCTTGAGAAATTCATAACACATCTTTTGACTTTGTCATTCCATAAGGGCTTATTTTCAAGTTTGGCTGCCTTTTTTTTCAACCTGAGATATAGTTGAATGTAGTTTTAGCCTATGGCTTCAATAAATGTTCATCAGTTGTTTAAGCTTCAAATTCCAAGGTGGTATCAACTTTAATCTCAAAGCTAACTTGAAGGTAGTCTTTACAACTGATTTAATCAAACTTTTCATTATATTGCTCCTGGAAAACAAGTATCTGTAATATGGCTCAAAGTAGTTTTGGGGCTTCACATTTTAATAAAACCCCAATAGTTCTGAATTCATTGCAGTCAGTAACTCTGACTCATACAGACGATTCAGATTTGTGTGCTGAATCCTGTTTCCAGAACTAAATACCATATTTGAAGTCATCACTTGAGTACATTCTGTATTTTAAATGGACTATTCTTACTTCTCAGTAATTCAGTAATTTTAGTTGGGTCAGTGCTATCATCTTCCTCACTGTAAAAATTATGTCAGAATTTATACTTATTTAAATTTACTCTGAATTATTCACAATGTCTTACTAAAATCAGACTTTGATTTAGAGAGTTTCAAAAGATTATTTAGGGATGTGAATTTTATGTTTCCCTATCAAATGTAAAATTACTGCTTTAATTACGAAGTCATTGATAGATTGTAGATCTCTGTCTCTTACTGTTGACCTGGAATAAACAGACTGATAGATATTTCTCCAGCAAAGATGGGTTTATTTGTGATCAGCAGAGAATTGCAATTCTGGATCTGAAAACATGGTGAGCCACATGCAAGTCTCTGCTTGGCAAGGGAAGAGGGGCACTTTTATCGAGGGAAAAGGAAGTCGGGGGGCTGTAGTAAACACAGGGTTCATGATTTCCATCCTCTGACTCTTTGCCAAGAAAGAAGAGGGTACTTTCTTCTTCCTGTTGGGCTCTGCTGTCATCACAGGGCACGTTTGCCCCATCTTCTGGTCTCCTAACTCTAATTAATGGAGGTTTCTGTTTAATAAATTTTCACATTACTATGACTATATGAGATTTTCACTTTCCCTTTTAGATTTGGTTTTACCCCACATTTCTCCATATAGCAAACTTATAATCTGAAAGAAAGAGTGTTTTTTAAATTAATTGCAATTAGTATACCTAACAGAACCATAGAGTCTCAAAGTCAGTATTAACAAGCAATTTAATTGTATTATATTACATCTGTTTACTTTCAACCTATCTTTCTCTTTATATGTAAGTGTGTCTTTTTAAATTAACATTATAGGGTCTCGCTTTTTCATTCACTTTATTTTTACAATTAAATTGGGATTTTTAAATTATAACACAATATAAATATTGATAGGTTATGATTTAGATCTGCAATTTTATCATTTGTTTCATTTTTATTTCGCCATTTTGCATACCTCTGCTCTTTTCCTATCCTATTTTGAGTTATTCATATGTAATTTTTAGTATTCCATTGTAACTACTGAATTTTTTCCTGCTTGCTCTAGAGATTGCCATATATACACACAAATGTTCAGAGTCTACTAAGGGCTAATTTTGTACTACTTCAGATAATACATAGACTTCTTGAAGGCATGTAGATCTTGTATCACCCTTCATGTTACAGAGAATATGTTTGCTTCCATTCAGCACCTACAGGACCTTTTCACTGAACATAGAACTCTAGATTGACAGTTCTTTTATTTGAGTGCTTTAAAGATGCTGTTCCACTGTCTTCTAGCTACAGTGGCTTTCCATGACAAATTAACTATCATTGTTAACTTTTTGTCTTTTTCTAGTTGCTTTCAAAGGTTTTTCTTTTTCTATAGTTTTTAGCAGTTTGATTACGATTTCTGTAGGTGTGGTATTTGCGTTTATCCTCTTGGAAATCCCGAGCTTCTGGGATCTGTAAATGGATGGTTTTTACCATATTTATGAAGTTTTCAGCCATCATTTCACATATGTATGTGTTTGTTTGCTATCTATAGATATATATATGTAAATTTAGAAATAAATACATCATCAATATACACAAATGTGATTTTTTTCCCTGATCTTTCTCATTTCATTCTGGGAGTCTAATTGCACATATGTTAGACTTTTTGATTTCCCATGGGTGTGTTAAAATCTGTTCACTTGTTATCAATCTCTTTTTTTCTCTATTCTTCAAGTTGCAAAAAATTATGCTGGTCAATTTTAACTGACTCTTCTGTCATTCATTCTACTATGGATGCCATTCAGTAAGGCTTTTTTTCTCCCCCGTATACTATGCTAGACATATCCAGATTTCCTATTTGACTTTTTTTATATTTCATTTTCAGTGGTGAAACATTTTATTGTTTATCTTTTCTTGTTCTTCACTTTACATTTGCTTCCCTTTGCTGCTCTAAGTCTTTGCTATTTCAGTGTTGGTCTGCGCATTATTCAGAGGCTAGTCTGAGACTTATGCAGATGGTTCAATTGTCAGTTCAGCTTTCCAAGGCTACTTGGGTCTGCCCCATGCTGTGTAGCTTAGGCATTATTAGGCTAAGACATGAGGTTTCATATCAAGAATTAGGGAATCTCCTCCAACTCTCTTCCTTCTGGGACTGTCCTATACTCTATGTCCATAGAGCATCTTTTTTTCTGGTTCCTCTGGACTGGAAGATGGAATTTCTCCTGTCATGTTATTCTCTCCACACTTCTGCACTTCTCTGCAATGAGATCAAAACCTAGGGGTGGAGCCATGGGAAAGGAAACAATAACAACGGTGACATCCTTCGACAATCAAATCTGTTTTTCTTTACTCTTTAAAGACTCCAGGCAGTTGCTTTTTCTTATTTTACGTATATTTTAGGTGTCATTAGTAGAAAGGATGGGGTTGGGGAGGCTTATACTGTAAGTACATACCATAACAGAATTAGGATCTCTTTTCATGTATATTTATTCAATATAAAATATTAAAAATACCTTCTTTTTAATTACTAGGGGCTGTTTAGTCCCAAGCCCTCAATTTACAAATAAAGAAATACAAAACTACATTAGACTTAGATATTAGCATAATTAACATTATGGAGACATAAATATAATTTATATTTTCAAATAAAGTATTATATGAGAAACACTTATTGAAAATTAAGGTTCAGATGAGTAATTAAAATGATACATTGTGAAGTAATGATTACTTTTCCCTTTAATCAAAAAGGTTTTATTAAGCACTAGTAAAGTACCAGTCACTATCCAAGTTTCAAATTCAATAATACATTGACAGTTAAGAGGTACTTAGTGGAATAGAAAATAGATAGACTGATGAACTTTCTAAAAGTAGTAGAGTTTATCACATAGAGGGAGAAATTAAGTCTTCAACAATCAGCCTAGAATTATTTTCAACATATACGCTAAAATTCACATTAGAATATATTTTATGCAAGAAAACCCCACATTGAAATTCGCTCTAATTTTTTACGTTGTGTTGAAATTATATAACCTTAGGCTTTGGGTTTATGTGTCTGTTTGTTATGTTTAATGAAAAAAGAAATTGTTCTTGTGGCATTGTAAGTGCAAGTATATAGTGATGGACAAGCACAGAACAAAACCCACGATGCCAAAAATGCTAGAAAGAATGTAAAATTCCCTAACTGCGGATACAAGGCTTGTTCATGAACTCTCCCTGCCACTAAACGATTTCTGTGAGCCTGAAAATTAGGACAGCTTTCAAGCAATTTTCCCATTTTATTTTCTAAGACATCATCCAACAAATTATACCATTTGTTTGGTATTGAGCTCAGTTACCAGCAATTATTGAAATTCTTCATTAAAAAAAAAATCCATCTCTAGGTGATGCATGCGATGTTTTGCATGGTCTTGATATAAGCGTCTGTGGCTAACTGACTTTGGTATCCAGAACAAAAAGGATACAGTGAGTAAGTTACAGTAAAGATCTCTGGATGAGGGAGGGTCCAAAAGGACTTTAAGTGTCTCCTCTCCTTCCCCCATGCATATCTTTCTATTCATAAAATTCATTTCTCACTGTGGTGTTGCTTTATTCTATTTTATTTATTTTTATTTATTTTATTTATTTTATTTTTTTAGGGGGGAGCTAATTAGGTTTAGTTACTTATTTATTTATTTTTGGAGGAGGTACTGGGGATTGAACCCGGGACCTGTGCATGCTAAGCGTGTGTTCCACCTCTTGAGCTGTACCTTCCCCCTGCTTTATACTATTTTAAAGTGGGAGGTGAAGTAAGTGTTTTTAGGAAATTAGGAATTATACCTGGTGTGGTCTGACAATTGTTAAGCAGTTATGAAACACGGGCTGTGCTCCTTTTTGACAAAAAATTACATTATACTTCTTACAGCCTAGAGACGGATCTTGTGGGCTTCTTGATTTGCTACGTAACTAGGTTTTCTGTGAACACTTTCAGGGTCTATTAATTTCTCTAATAAACCATGTCTACTTGGTAACCTGAACCTTCAAACCTGCAGATTGTCAGTCCAATGTTTGTAATTATTTCCCTAATGCAATTTTTTATCTGGGCTGATAAAGTGTTCTCTCTACTTAGTGTATGAAATTTGAAAATCCTAAACTAAGTTATTCCCACAGTTTAAAATCAGACCAGAGAATAAATAACAACACAGTAGACAAAATGTTAAATTATCTGGATAAATCTAAACTATTTATCTAGAATAAATGTATACCAGTATTGAGATTTAAACATTTAAAAATGTTTTTCCAATTCAAAAGTAAGATATTTGAGTAAGTTCAATATAGTTTTTAGGTTTTGAATGAAAGTGCAAATTAAACTCACCAATTATATTAAGGAAAAATTTGAATGAAAAATACTTTTATATTTACTAAATGCATAGCATATGTTTGGGTGCATGTACTTTAACAGAAAGGTTTATATGCCCCAGTTTTCTTTATAAAGATATAATTAAAGATGTAATTTTTAAATTTGGAATTAAGTGCAATATTTCTCAGATATTTCTGTCAAAATACACTTATTGGCAAAAAAGAATGACTTTGGTACATACCTTCTCCCCCACATCACTCCTCTCCCAGGTATATATGAAAATAATCTGAGGAAATATTTATATATATTTTATATAAATGCAGTATTTTGCAAATATGCATTAAATGATCATTTTCTGGTTCATTCCAATCTTTGTACTCAAAACCTCTAGTGAAAAGTCACGTTCCAGAAAGCTGTGGCAAGCTTATCTGAGAAACTCATATTTTGAAAACATTAGATGTAGGCAATTAAATTCTAGCAGCAACAAATTAAATAAAGTTTTCACGTGAGGATTGGGTAATTAAAAATAAACTTTCCTTTTTGATCTATGAGTGAGATAACTAATACTCTGTTTAATCGTGGAGGACCCTAATTTAGCCTGGCTATTTTTAGGCCGTTTTAGTTGAGTGGGTGGTTCACCCATGTTCTGGTGCAAGGATTTTCAACTTTTCTCTGAAGCACTGGGGCAGTTTCTGATGGGATTTTACTCAATACTCAGAAAGAACATAAGCAAATTACAAATACATTAGTACATTTTTTTTTTAACACTGAACGAGGTTAATGTTTGTATTCTAAGATAATATCCTTTAAAAGGTAGGGGTAAATCTCATTTTTGTAATATTATGATTTTTTTCACAGCGTGAAACATTTATTCCATGGTAGTAAGCAAGTGCTTTGCTTTTAAATTTTGCTAAACCATCAGATAGTCAAATCTGGGAAACCCTTGTGAATTGCTTGCTTAGTATGCAAGGAGATTTGTGCTGTGCTCCAAGACAGAAAAGATAATTTCATAAAAAGTCCATTACCCCCAGATGCAGATTTTGAACATACCAGCCCCCACAATAATGTGAGCCAATTGCTTAAAATACATCTCTAGACAGATGGACAGATAGATATGGATAGAGGCACACATGTACATGTGCGTATGCTGCTGTTCTGTTGGTTCTGTTTCTCTGGAGAACCTTGACAAATGCAATGGTCTACATTCCCTTCAAAGAAGAAATAATAAATAAATAATTGTATAAGGCTCATTATTAAAAAAGGGAGAGTACCTATTATCCATTCCCTCCCCCTTGTTTTTTGCTCCCCAGAGGCAAATGCTTTCAAACCTTTTAGCAAATACTAAAGGTTTCTACTCTCACTATTCTAGACAATATTTTTATAACACTCTTTCCTTATTTTTCCATTTTAGGCACTTTTTCCCAAGGTGTTTCACTTTAAAAGATGAAATTTGCTAATTTTATTCCCTTTTTTCATTACATTAATTTCCAGTGCCCAAACATTCCATTATGATTTGGGATAAGTGATCATTTGGTATTTACATTATTAGGAATTATATGCATTTATATGCGTTTAATAATAGATAATTATATATGAACATTATATATAAATTATATATAATTTATGTCTATATAAATTATCAAATATATCTTTATATATCATTATCTATATTGATTATATATGGTTACATATATTATATTTAATTATATAAGTTATATGTGACTAATATATAATTTATGTATGAATATAAAATATTTATATTATATAATAATTTATATATTCATATCAATAACTTATAAATATATAAATTATGCACTAATAGTATATATAAATTATATGTGCATATATATACATATATACATGCATATATCCATATACACATGTGTATATGTGTGTGTAATACATATATGTGTGTATATATGTATATATACATTCTAGTATATATATGTATATGTGTATGGGAAATTTTCTAGTTTTGTTGGTAGATCTTGGGATCTCCTTTTATTATTGGAATTTTTTCATCTTTTTAATGAGAATTTTTCTATTACCTGGATCTCCTGTTTCTTCTTTTTTTTTTTAATTTACTCTCCTATTTTGGTGAAGTGTATATTCTAGTACTTGCTGAGATAGATTTGGGGGTAGAAGCATTAACTGAGACACCAAGTTTATAAAAATGTATTTATTTAATCTATTTTCACATTTAAACTAGACATAAATTTTATTTCAAAGAAGTTTGAGACATCATTTAAGTGTTTTTTAGCTTTCAGTGTTGCAGTTGAGAATGTAATAGGGAAGAACAAACCTGACTCCATATGAAATCTATTCCTTTGGCCCTAACCCTGTGCTCTGTTTCCTGTGCTGAGTCATGCTGGTTCTGCATCTTTTGTAAAAGAATGTTGCCTAGAGCCTGAAATAGACAGGAGAGCCCATCCTCAAGGCTCCAACCTTTAAGAGTGTAACACTTTCCCATTCATATAGAGATAAAAAGTTGCAGAACAGAGAGTAACATTTGTCTGTGTTGGAGGTTTACAGGGACATCATGACCTGACCCACGTGGACGGCTGCAAGAACAAAGGATTCTGACACCAAGAAGTTTGCAACAACCAGTCACAAAGTCTTTTCTTTCAGTATGAAAGAAGCTTGAATTCTGACTTGGGTGAGATGGCTGTCTAGGACATTGGTCTCCCAATGACTTTCTAAATAAAGTTGTTATTCCTTGCTCCAACACCTCATCTCCTGATTTACTGGCCAGTTGTGTGGCCATGCATTTGGACTTGGTAACACGAATATGGATGTCTTATTCCTCCTGGATCCTTTCCTTGTAATGTTTTTTTTTCTCTCTGAACCATTAAGATTTCTTCTCCATCATTCTGAATGTTCTAAAATTCACAAATGTATGTCTTAATTTGGATCCATTTTTCCTTACTGTTCTGGATATTTTGTTGGTCCTTTCCATCATGAAAAGATTTTTTACGTCTGAAAACTTTATTGAATAATTTCTCCAGCATTTTCTCCCTCCCATTTTCAGTGTTCTTTTCCTTTTTTTTTCAAAGAACTTTTATTATTTAAAGCTTAGTCCTTCCAGGCTAGTTCTCAAACTTTCATATATGCATTCTACCATTTTTCATCTTTTTTCACACTTTTGTTTTACTTCCTCATCTTTATTTCCCAATATTTCTATTGAATTTATATTTTTACTGTTATGTTTTTTAATTTCAAGTGCTCTTTCTTTCTTATAAATGTTTTTCTTTATAGCACCCACCTGTTCTTTATTCATAGATGCAAAGCTGTCTCAGCTCTTAAAGGTTATGCCAGTGATAATGACCTTCAAATATTCCTTCCCTGCCTTTATATATTTTCTACAAGGTACTATTTTCTCTTTGCCTCTTTTGCTTTCTGTCTTGTTATTAGATTTTATTTTCCTCCAGTGCTTGGGATTCCTTAGCTATCCTAACATATTTAAGAATTATGCATTGAAAAGCATCACCATGTGTGCAAGTTTCCTTATTGACTGAGAACTTGATTAAAGGATGGTCTGTCAGAGCTGTTATGCTTGGAAGACCAAAATAAAAGTATATTGAGGTCTTTTCTCTGAGGCAATTTCTTACTCCAAGTGAAGATGACTTCCATCTGCCCAAAGGGTATTAATTAGCCTGGCATGTTTGTTCTGGGAGTTCTTGGAGTTGGGTGAGGGGAGAAGGCTGAGTGTTCACTGTTTATTAATGATAGCCAGTATTTACTGGGCACTTTTTTTCTGTGTCAGGTACTATTTTTTAGTGCTCTGACTTATTTCCTCATTTATTTCTCACACAATTCCATCAATTAGGTACAAGAATTCCAGATACTTTACAAATGATGGATCCAACCTAGATAGATGAAATAATGTATTTAAAGTCACAAGATGAGAAAGTGAGAAACTTGTGTTAACTTTTCTATAGAATGGTTGCCTTTATCTTTTCTCCTTCCATCCTGTGACTCAAGGATTTTCACTTTTTACTGCATGTGAGAGAAAGGTTTATTAAGATTTTGTTTATTCACTTGTCTTTTTTTTTTTAATCATGTTTTTTACCTCTTTGAAAAGGAGTATTGTTGCCAATTGTTCAGACCATTTTTTTTTTCATTCCATTGTATGTTATTGCACGTGAAGGAAGGAATATCCCACACATTTTGCTTTGGTCTGTGTGTAATCACTATGCTTCAGGAGCTGTGAGAGATGTTTGGATATTCATGTTATGCTATAATCAAAATGTATTAATGAAAGAGAGAGCTACATGATCATTATTCTGTCTAGTTGCAGCATAAGTAGTTTCCTGCCTTTTCATTAAATTGTACCAAAATTTCTTATGCAGAATCTGTAGGCATCCTTTAACAGCAAAATTGCCAAGGCAATCTTATTTTCTATTCATGGAGAAAAAAGTGAAGACAGAGTCTAAGTAATCTATGGATGCTGAAATTAAGACATAATAATTTTGATATTTTGTTAACCAAGGCTAGAATCAGGATAGGGAAAAATGCCATTTTATATATACCTTGCAAAAATAATTAAGTAACAAAACAAGGTAACAAAGTGTTGAGTTCCCACTATTATTGCAACATTGATTGTGAGTCAAGAAGTATGTGAAATGCTGAAGCAGATAATATGAATGCAGAAGACCCCAGTGATATAACTTAAGAGCTTTCAGACTAAAAGAATGTGGTCAAAGAGAACAAAAAAGAGGCATATTTGTTAAAATAGCTAATTTTGAATAATGTCATTGTTTCTAAAATAATGATGGCTGCAAATTAGTTTTTTCTTCCATCTTTAGACCTTGAAGCTTGATCATACTTAGCATTATGAATGGTGATGTTTTTATTTCTCTTTTTTATTCTTGACAATAGTTATGAATTCTGACATATACTAATCAACCAGGTTCATTACTCAGCTGGCTGTCTTGAGTGCAGTTACATTCTTAATGCTACATAGCCATTACTCCATTGCTCACAACTTCCTTTGAACCATTTTGTTTTCTTCTATATGCAATTATTTTAATTAAAAGTGCCTCAAATCCTAAGAAATATTTGCATTAAAAGTCATTTGTGCTATAGCTACCAAAGGGAAGAGGGTGGGGGAAGGATAAATTAGGAGTTGGGGATTAACAGATACACAGTACTGTACACAAAACAGATAAACAACAAGGACCCACTATGTAGTACAGAGAACTGTATTCTGTTTCTTGTGATAACATAGAATGGAAAAGAATCTGGAAAAAATATATATGTATATGTATAACTGAATCCCTTTGCTGTAAACCTGAAACTGACATTGTAAATCAACTACACGTCAATAAAAAATAAAATAAAAAAGCCATTTGTATAGACTCCATTTATTTTATTTTTGATCCGTTTTTTTTAGAGTTAAAAAGTTTTATTGATCCATTAATAAGTTAGTCTTAATTTTGTCTTGTCAGATTCTTAATCACCATTTTCTAGATTTTTCATCCTATAAGACATGTGTTGCTATGGAGTGTGAAATTTTGAATTTAAGGATGTTCTATAAAATGCCATAACCATAAGATATCTCACCAAGATAATTACTTTATATTTATTGAAATTGGCTTTATTTTTGATACTTTGTTCATTGTCTCAAATTGGACTTGCATCACAGGATTTGCTATAAAATGTGAAAGAAAATAATCTAATATGCAGGAAATGCATAATAATCAAATGGAAAAATATATTCATGGATGTATACTTTAGTGGTTAATGGGAAGAGGTTACTTTGCATAGATATTGAGAGAGAACACATGAAAATATTAAATGCATGTAAGAGAACAAGAACAAGATCTAATAATGCTATTATCTGTAATTTAACAACTATTTCTTTATTTCTCACAGATGCTTACTGACCCTCTTCTTATCCATGAACAAGACCTATAAAGTTTACTCCAGAAATAAAATTTAAATCCATCTATTTTCCTTATCTTAATTGTCACCACTACAGTACAATCCCTAGATAGCTTATCTAGAATTCTGCAATTAATAACCTCTTTATTTGTCTTCCATCTACCATTAAACTGGGTTATATCACTACCACAGATAAAGTCTGTCCATTACTTCCCATGATACTTAGGAAAAATATCCAAACTCTTAATGCACGTCTGAGTGCTGGAGGGTCTGCTTTCAGCCTACTGTCAAGATTTTCTATTGTACAACATTTTCCTTTCACTACTGTGTCTTTGCCATCCTGACATTTATTCTGTTTCTGTCACACTCCAAGCTTTCCTTCTCTGTCAAGAGCCTGTATTGCCCAGATCTTTGAAAGCCTGGCCCTTTCTCATTCTTTGCCTTGGTGCAAAATGTGGCTTCTGGAGACGGCATGTCTTAAGTTGCCCTCTTTCATCACACCTTCAGTTATTCTTCATCTATTCTTACAACATTTTTAATAGTGATCATTGTACTCTGAAATAATAGTGCTAACTTGTTCATTTTTGTCTCTCAGAAATAGAACACAAGCTTCATGAAAGTCTTGGCTCTATAGTGTTAGCACATATAAATGGTAACTTACGTATGATACACATTAATATTTTAGCCTATTTATGAAGGGATTACCAAGACTTGACAATGTCCTTGAAACAAGAATTTTAAAAGAAAAATTTTCTTCTCTCTCTGTCCTGTAAAATAATGAAGAAATAATTTGTGATTCTATATTTTTTCATTGTTTGGTGTTAACATATTTAAGAGGTTAAGTATACGGCAGCTGAGGTGCAAGAACAGGTGAGTCAAATCAGTGGACTGAAACACGGAGACACCAGTATCTGTAGGACCAGAAGAGCATGTGAGAAAACAGAGGCACCTGTGGGAGCAGATAGGAAGGTAAAAGGAGCATAAAAATAATTGAATAAAATCTCCAGGAGCATCATTCCCAATAGTACACTTGGTGGGCTGGTACCAAAAGGGAAACAGTTACATTAATTACTACAAAAAGTTAAAGTTTCTTTACCATTAAGTCAAGCATTTTGGAAATTCTCCTTCTTACAGTATACCAGAATAGGAAAATTTATGCCATGCACTATTTGAATACCTTATCATATTGTAATAGGGAAGAACAGATCTGACTCCATATTGAATGTTTCTTTTACTTTAACCTTTGAATTCTATTGCTTTTGCTTTGAGTTAATCACCAAAGGGAGGTTGCCTATATGCTTAAACTATGCATAATGGTGCATCGCTGGGAACCCTGCCTCCCAGGTAATGAGCATTAAGCTCAAATACATTTGAGAAACACTCTGACCAGGCTCACTTGTGAATGATTGCCAGAAGGAAGAAATTAACATATCCTAGAGGCTGACCAGAAACAGGACATGTTGATTTTACTCGCTTTCCTTTTAGTATGAAAGAAGCCTGAATTCTCGCTCGGGCAAGATGGTTCTTTGGGACACTAATCCACCACCTTCTTGGTCTCTGGCTTTCTGAATAAAGTCACTATTCTTTGCCCCAACAATCTGACCATCTATTTAAAGGCCTGTTCTTCAGTGAACAGTACAAGCTTGGACTCAGTAGCAAAAGTGGAACAGCCTTTATTTTTCCTGGTTTGTTGATTTATGATATGGTGAAACATCCTCTGAGTAAACCCCAAGTGTGGCTCTAAGCGCACATTAAAAATACAGAACTGTAATAACAGGAGCAAATAGCATAGAGGAAGTTTACTGTTATAGTATTAGCTTACTTTCTTAATTTTTTGAAACTATTATACAAAAGGAAGCAAATGTTCAGATCGATCTATCTATATATTTATGTGTGTGTGTGTGTGTGTGTGTGTGTATTTGTGTTTATATATAAATGTTGCCCTATGTTTTGACCAAAATTATGTATGTGACTGGGTGTTTTTATTTTGTTGCTTTGTTTAAGGGACAAGACAAAAACTATAATGATACAAATTATCATATTTTTTTTTCCTTTTTGGATCAAAATGAGATTTTACTTTAGGAGTAAATTTCTTCTAAGAGGTGAATCTGAAATGGAAAACACTTTAGTGAACCCTTAATTAAGCCCATAAAAGGAGAATGAAGTAAAGGAATCCAAGAACAAGTGTTTAAGACCAGGA
This sequence comes from Camelus bactrianus, assembly GCF_048773025.1. Lineage (NCBI taxonomy): Eukaryota > Metazoa > Chordata > Mammalia > Artiodactyla > Camelidae > Camelus > Camelus bactrianus. Next base: position 20,791,678 of record NC_133540.1, read on the forward strand.
TGACTATTCTGCTTAATAACATAAACTATGCCTTTGAAAATCATGATACTCATTAGAAAATGTTTTGTACATCTGAACTTGGACTAATGGAGTCTTCATTCCTCTTGTGTTTGCTGTTAGCAAGGAATGGTTGACAGAAGATGTAGAGCTTAAATGTAAAGAAAGGAGGAAAAGTTCTCAGCTAGAAAAATCTATACTTAACTTTAATTATTGTCAGATAAGAATGTATATCAGTGAAGGTCCACTTAGGAAAGTGGAGACTACTTCAGATGGTTCAAGCCTAGGGGATTTAATTCAAGGAATTAGTTAAAGCTAAAAAAAATAGGTTTATGGAGAAGCTGAGGATTACAACAGTAGATGGTACAACCCAGAGATTAGCCACAGAAGATGCCACCATTCCCAGGGCGGGCCGGACACAGCAGGGAAATAAGAAACCACAGGATACTGGATTGAGCTTGACCCAAAACAGTGCTACCTTACAGGGACCAGTACCACAAAAGGAGGGCACCAAAATCACAGGGAGCCACTGCTAGACCCACCACCGGAGGCAGAGAGAAATGGGGAGAAATACCTTTGGTTTCTCTTTATTGTTCCTGTTTTCTTTCTTCTCCCCTTCCTTCCCTCAAATCTTCTACAACTGCCTCCCACTGACCAAATCTATCAGGAAGCCAGTGAGCAAGGAAGCCTTTGACAGGTAGCTTGCAACAGAAAGGTAAGCAATGAACCTGGAAATAAGTAAGCTAATGACAAGCACAGAGAGCTTCTTCCATGATTTAACAAAACCATCTTTTCAAACTGGTTTTAGATATTTCAGCATAATCATAGGAAGCCTCCTTACCTAGGAGGAAGAAAGATAGGCCCTTACTGAGGTCAGCGTGGTGGTGGTGGTGGTGACTTCCATTGGAGCATGACTCTACACTAACTTTGGGGATTGGGAATTTAAATAGCTATACATACCTTTAAAATAAATTATCTGTTAGTAATATGGGGGTAGGCCCAAATAGTTGTGATTTAAAAGATATTGCTTGTTGGTGTATCACTGTGTTAACTGAAATATCTGAATATTTTTTAAAGCAGTAGATACAAATATGTGGGGTTCCCTAGACAGAAAATATCTTATAAATAAATTAATTAATTAAAATATACTACTTCAAATTAAATTATAACCTCTCCAATGAGGACTAGAAAAAAGAATGAAGAATTTGACATCTCTGATGAGTATATTAGCAAAACTTAAAGCCCAGAGCATATAAAGAAGGCTTAAAAATTATGTTGTTATTTAAGGGACACATAAAAGCAAATCTCCTGGGCTTAATTAATATTGGATAAAGCAACTTTTAATGTCTTTTGATCGAGAAGACATATTTATTCATGAATGCAGGAATGCTTCAATCTAACTGTCTTTGAAAGAAGTTACATTATCCATTGAACTATGACTTACATGGGTTCAACATCCCAAGGTGTGCCATTGAAAGCCCTTCACAATGTTTTTTAACCATATTTCCAAAATCATGTTTCTTTTTTCTATGTATTAACCCTACCCGTGACTGAACTGCTATGCTCGCTGATTCTTAAACACATTCTGCGTTCTGTCGTTTTCACTGTCTTTACTCATCTCAATTTATTTTTCACTCAAAAAACAAATGCCCTTTTCACTGGCAACTTTAGTTCCATTTTTTATATAACACATCTATTTAGGGTCTTATGTATTTTATTCTATAAGATTATGTGATAAAGATACACTAATAGACAAGATGTTGTCTTGGCCTTTAAAGATGCTTGAGGCAAAGGAGGTGGGCATTTAGAATGCAAATGCAGTGATGTCTGGTGTAGGCTGTGGCGGACTTGTGCTCTGTCAGCTTAGTTAAACTGGAATTAATTTTGCCAGAAACCACTTTCCTGTAGGGATCTGAACTACAGTTGGCAACTGAAAGAACTGGTGCAGAATTTGGAAGGTGGGAGTGAAGCAGCATCCGTTGTATTGTGAAGACTGATGGAGGGTACCTGCTGTCACTGTGTCTCAGGTGCATTGTCACTTACCTGCTGGATCACTTTGTGGACCAGTTCTGGGCCAAGCCAGGTGTGCACAGAGCAATTACTAGACGGTGGTTTCTTTAATCAAGGTTGGCAGCTTATAGATTGTGGGTTGTTCTCATGGGTTAAAGGGTGTCCTTGCTCTCCTCCACTTCATTTTTACTGACTTCTTACCTTCCAGTTACTTCAGACCCCCTGTTACATGGAGAGGCAAGAACCTGCCATACAATTTGTCACATGCTCCCACAATCGTAGAAAGGCTGAAAACAAAAACAGAGCCTTAATTTTGTGTCACTTATATTATTTTTGCATCCTTGATCAATCACTAGTCCTCCAAGTGGTTCCCAGAAACACAACCTTCAGGAAGGGCTCTCTGAAATATTTCCCTGATATGACCAACTCTAATGGCATTAATGGCACTGTTGTTTCGGTTAAGTGGGGTGGAAGCCCATGGAAAGCTTTGGCAAAACAGTCACTTAAATAATCAGACTTAAATTAAACTCTTGTAACAAAATATTTGTAGAAGGCAAGGCTTACGGTGACAAGATGTTACCACTGGAAATATTTTAGTGAAAATAAGGACTGTGATGTCATTCATTGGTTTCAAATTGTGCTGCAGCATTTACGGGAAAAAGGAGTGTAATTAGCTCAGGGCTTTAAATTTACAACTAGAGGTCTGGGAAAGTGATCAGAAAAATTTGTGATGACTTTAGAAGAAATCTGTATCCTTTGTAGACAGAGATTATGAATGTCAAAGCCACCATCTAATCTTATGAGTAGTTAAATTGCAATGCAAATTAAATTTACAATCTCACAGGGCTGTTACGTTATGTTAAAGTTAAGGCATTGATTAGATAGGAGTGGGACACTAAATAGTGGAAAGCAGGCACACAGGTGAATTCTTACAAACATAGGAATGGCTTTCCTCCCCTGAGGGGTGTGGTCTCCTTGCCTGAAGAACCAACTGTCACCAAAGTAATTGCTGGTTTTCCTAAGGACTATGCCCACCAGCTCTCATTGCTTCTAGAACTAAACTAGAGTCATACTTGAAGTCTCCAGGTAATAGGTTATAAATTTAATCCTGGGAGAAGAGTCAAAAGAGTATAAGATTTTTTCCAGCTTATCTCAATGATTTCTAAGGGTGAATGGGGGAGAAATAAAATAATGTTGGATCAAGTCACATGTGTTGGCAGATACTCTGATTCCCTGTAACAGCTCTAGCAATCAGGAGAGACTCTAAGAGATTTTTAGTTTGTGTGATTGAAACATGGACTCAAAGGAGACCTGTACTGAATAAAATGGAAATAGCATGATTTCCTTGGAATACTATAAAAGGAGGTGCCCAAACGCACAAGAAGACTGGCTTGCTATAGCAGATTCATCACTTGAAAACTGCTCATTTATTCCCTAGCTGGTCATAGGAGAGTTTCCAGAGGACATTACCTTTATCAAAGCTGTAAGAAATAAAACAGGACATAAGAAAGTTTGTGAGAAGAACCTGGCATTGTTGAAAAGCTCCCTGTTCGGTCTGAAAAGACACTGGGATAAACATATCCAGTCCACTGAGTTCCTATAATTCATTAGGTAAGGTGGTATTTTAGGGTGTTAGTGACCAAGTTATGGTATTTAATTGCCAGAGACAAGATGCAGAGGGTTATCACAATAGGTGGCAGAGTAGAAGCCATAATCAGAATAATCTGTCCAGTGGAGATCACTGATTTTGGCTAGTTGATCCTTGAGGGAGGTTCCTGCTACACTGCAAAGTGTTTATTTATATTTATAATTTACAAAATTGTGAAAATGTAGCTTTTATCCAAAGGTACCCTGGCCATGTTCTAGGGTGACAGATCATTGGGGAAAGGGACATAATCAAACTTTGGGGAGGTGACTGGACGCTTGTTCTCAACTGTCACTAATGTCTAGAACTCCAAATTCCTGTGGTCCACCAGTGAGAGGTTTATGGAGGACCGCACATACATCAGTTCATAGTAGCCCCACTGTGTCATGAAGCCAAGCATGCACTGTGTTACTCCAGGATCAAATGATAATAGACTCAAGCAAGTTCTAGTGGCATAAATACACACGGCACATCACGGGCATAATTCTGTTGCAAGAGCAAGTGATCCAAATGCCCATGAAACGTATCGCTACTACATTGCTTCCACTCTCTCAGTCTACATCTGTATCTTCATCAGGTGTTTCCCAAGACCAGTCGACTCAGGAAGAAATAAAAGGGGGCGTACTTTATTTTTTTTTAATAGAAGTATAGTCAGTTTACAATATTGTGTCAGTTTCTCTTGTACAGCATGTTTCAGTCATGCATATACGTACATATATCTGTTTTCACATTCTTCTTCATTCTAGGTGACTACAAGATATTGAATGTAGTTCCCTGTGCTGTACACTAGGGCCTTGCTGTTTATCTATTTTACATACAGTAGTGTGTGTCTGCACATATTTTGAAGATACACCGGCACCCGGGGAAGTGGATGGCTGCAATATCACAGCCCCACACAAGGATGCTTCTACAGAAGAAAAGCAGAATTTTGAGCTGCACACTAGACTACTCATTTTTCCTGGCTGGAAGGAGAGGTTGATAAATATGTATCTACTTCAATTGAGAAGCAGTGGCAAAGTGGCTGAAAGGTGGGTAACACAGAAAGGATACCATTAGGAAATCTGAAACAAAGTTTCTTTGCTGAATAATGGTATGAATAGACATCACCAAATTCATACAGAAGGTGAACATATATGTGCCCAACTAAATGCTAACCAAGGAGGAGTCTCAGAAGAGGATCTTAGTAACTAATTGGATAAAAATTGCTGTGTTCTGTAGACATTATTCAATTTTTCCCCAACGATTCTGTCCTCACAAAATTGGCTCATGAACAAAGTGACTGTGACAGCAGGGACTACGTTATGCATGAGCTCACTAGACAATACCTACTGCTGAGTGTGTCACTTGCCAACAGCAAGTTGGCAGTTGTGTGCACACTTGGTGGTCACACTGAGTCTCCAATATGGCCTTGTTCTCCAAGGCATCCATCTAGCTTCGTGGGACAGGTTGCCTACACTGAGTACTCCCACCATGGAAGAGGCTGTCTTCTTGTATAGGAGTTTATCTTCCCTGCGTGCAGTGCTTCTGCCCAAACCATTCTTGATGTCATTGTAGAATGACCTACTCACCATTATGATATTCTACACTGCATGGCTTCTGGCCAGGGGGCTCATTTTATATAAGATGCAGTTGAACGATGAATGCATGCTCATGGGATTGACTGATCTTTACTATATTCAGTCTCACACTGAAATAGCTGTCCCAGTAAAATAATGAGCAGCCTTTTGGAAATTCATGTATAGTGCAAGTTGGTGGAAATATCTTCCAGGACTGGAAAAATGCAATCTAGCATAGATTGAATCAACAACTAATATAGAGTTTGCTTTAACTCATAAGTAGTGGTCACAGGTCCAGGACTCAGAGATGAAATGGGAGCATGTTCTCCCATCGTTATCCCAAGGACTGAACAGCAAACATTTTCTTCTCCATTTTCTCAACTTTGATTTCTGCAGACATCCACATCTTACCTTCATTGTGAAGGATGCTTTCAGCAGGGACATGGCAATGGTCCCACTGAACTGGAGGTGAGACTGGCATATAGCCTCTTTGGATTCTTCATTCCAGTAAACCAATGGGCAGAGAAGTGAGGTACTGTATTGAATAAGGCGATTAACTCTCATTTCCAAAGAGAAATTGGGTTGCTTCTCACCATGGGAGAAAGGAAATGTATGTCTGGAATAAAGGATACCCATGATACAGCTCATGTCTTCTGATAAAATTTAGCGGAAAACTGTTACAACCCAGGGCAGGTCAGACTGCTATAACCCATACCCTCAGGGTAAATTGTTGGAAACCCCACAATGCAAGGAATCACAAACAGGCAATTTTCTTGCTGAGGGTAAAAGGAATATGAAATGGATAGTGGAGAAGGCATATATAAATACCAGCATGAAACATGAAATAAAGAATATAATGGTTATAGTAACTTCATTATTTTTATATAAATACATTTTTATATATTCAGGAATTATTTTCTTCCTCTATTCCATTGCTTTATCAGCTGAAATAAAATGTTTTAATAAGGACTGACATTATATACCAGGATTTAAGGATATCAAAGTGTTTGTGGCTCTGTTAAAAGTGGACTCAAACTTCAACCAAGGATAAATAAATGATAGGTAGGGCTTTGTCTCTTCTTCTGGGGAGTGAGTTAGCTTTTTTTTTTTTTTTTTTTCTCTCTCCAGATGGTAGAAGGTATAGTGGAAACGATTTAAATATTGCTTATTTTTAGAAGTAAAGAATAATTCAAAGAGGATGTCTGGTATGGATACCTAGCTGATAAGGGGTGGAGTGTGACTGTTTCATACTATGTTAACTTAGATATGTTGGAACTACATTTCCCAGAATTCCCTTCCCTTCATGGCTCTGAGAATATTTACAAAGGTAAAGACAGGCTTGAGAAAATCTATCAAGAGATGAAGAATCACCACAAAACCTCATAAAAGCAGGAAATCACTATCACCTCTGGGCCGGAGCATTTCTGGAAATAAAAGTCTTACTCTTCAAATATGTGTTTCAACTTGCAGTTCTCTAGGGTCTCCACTTTCTGCTAACATTAGTGTTAAGAACCATCCTGGGACTAGTGTATTTCATTTATTTGCATTAATTAATTCAATGAATACATAAACATGCAAGAGTTCAGTTCTTGTTCCAGATATGGGATACATAAGTAAATACAACAGAGATGTCTTTTCACCTTAGACCTTATGTTCTATCTTACATTTTAATGGGATAGTGAATAAGTAAACTGCATAGTTTTAGAACAAGATACACATTACAGAAACAAGGAAAACCTGCATACGTAAGGGGGGTCCCAAGTATACAGGAGTACCAGGAGGTACAGGAGTATGCAAGGCTCAGGATGAAGACACCCTGTTAAGTAGGGTGGTCCAGGTAGGTCTCACAGATACAGTGAGACTTAAGGTTAGTCTTGAAGAAGATGCAGCAGTCAACCACGCAATTGTTTGGGAAAATAAAATCCCAGTTAGAGAAGACAGCTAAGAGTAGAGATTCTTAGGTTGGAGTGTGCCTGGAGTATTTGAGGAACCACAAAGGAGACAGTGTGACTGGAGCAGAAAAGGAGGAGAGAAATAAAAAATGAGGATAAAGATTCAGGGACATGGAGGGCAGATCATGTGGGGTCAAGAGAGGGTTTATTTTTTTTTAAATATAGACTAGTCTTTATTTTTTTAATGTTATTTTATTTATTTATTTGAGTTTTTGGTGGGTAATTAGGTTTATTTATTTACTTATTTTTAGAGGCGGTACTGGGGATTGAACCCAGGACCTCCTGCATGCTAAGCACACGCTCTACCACTTGAGCTATACACTCCCCCTTAAGAGAGGGTCTTTTTTTTTTTTTTTTTAATGGAAGAAATTGTAAGATGTCTATAAGCTCATACAAATGTTACACTAAAGTGGAAAATAAAATATTAGAAGAGATGGAAGAGAGAGGGTATCATTTTTGGAATTCTGTCCTTGATCAGGTGAGAGCAGACAGGATCAAAACTACAAGAATGGCCACTGCTCTAAATAGGAGCACACATAGTTTCTTCATTGAAACTAGAGCAACAGTAGAGTAAATGGGCAGATGCAAGTTGTTAAACGTGGGGTTATCACCAAGCACAAATTCTACTCTGATAATTTCTGTTTTCTCCATAAATAGAAAACATGGTTATTCAATTAGAATGAGAATGGGAGAAGAGATCTGGAGTGGAATGAGGAGAAGGCATGGAATAGTCTAGGAGAACAGAGTGAGTGGGCTGGATTTGGAGCAGCATTGAAAATGCACTTGACCTTAGCAGTTCTGAGCATAAAGTGAGACCCATCTTCATGGTCACAGGCATTTCATCATAGCCGTATTCAGCTGTTCTGTGAGTTGGATTTACTCGTCATGGCTGTTGCCAGGAAGGTACAATGAGGTGTTAGGGGAAGACAGAAATTGAAGGTTTCTGCAAGGATGGGATTTTAATGAGGGATCATGAATTCTACTTTATGTAAGGGATAGCAGAATCCATGGATGGCGATCTTAGGATACCGCTTCTCAGAACTTTACTGCGCACTTCAGAATCTCCTGAAGACATTTTAAAAACACAGATGATAGATTCACAGAGTTCAGGTTCAGGAGGTTTGGGGAGGATCCCGAGAATCTGAACTCCTCGCAAGTTTCCAGTGGGTGCTAAGCTACCGTTCCAGTGATCACACTTGGAGACCCGTCCTTTTATGACAGTCTTAAGGCTGTGTCATCTCTTGTTTTCCCCTTATCTTTTGTTCTCATTCTCTGAAACTGTCTCTCCATAGTTCATGTATTTATTAATTGGTTCACTTAATACAGTTGACTCTTGAATAATGTGAGACTAACCCTCCTTGTTGTCAAAATCTGTATATAACTCATAGCTGGTCCCCTGCATATGCAGTTCCTCTGAGTCTGTGTTTGCATGTCCATGCATTCAAAAAACTACCAACTGTGCAGCACTGTAACACTTACTGTTGAAAAACATCCACATGTAAGTGGACTCATGCAGTTCAAACCTGTGTTGTTTAAGGGTTAACTCTGTATTCATTCATATATTAATGTTAATCTGCTTGCAATTCCCCATAATTTTCCCTAAAGGATTTGAGATGAATACATACTGTTATGGTTCTAAAAAAGTAGCAAAAATATATAACTACCTCTCCATAAATTTTACCAGTATCTCTTGGCTAGAGCATTTTTTAGTAAACTACTTCTCATAATTTGTAAATTAATTGTTCAATGATAATATAATAGTTATGAATCTTTTAAAAACAATTTATAAGGTTTATATTACTTTTTCAGTTTAAAGCTGTAAAAGAGTTTTAATGTATTTTTCAAACAAAAAACTTCAAAGCAAGCCAGTGTAAAAATTAACAATTCTTTTTTCCCCACAGACTCTTCTTTAGCCCTTAGAGAAAAAGGAAAATTCTGTATTGGATCATAAATGGCATTGCAAGCAAAGCTATATTGTTCTGGAAAACGTGTGGTCACTTTTAAACTCCTATCAGTCCAAGAAAATACACCAGGAGATCTTTCCTAAATTGGCATGCCAAATGTAGCAACAGGGTGATGTTATCTGTGAAGAGAGTTGACAGGTTTCCAGAAGGACCATTTGGTGAAGAATCTGCCAACTGCCTTTATTACCTTCTGAACTACCTGTGAGTTACAGGTATTTCCAGTTTTGTTATGCAGATAATTTGAACTCCATCTGTGGTTGATGAATATTTTTTAGTATGCTATTACAAATTATGGCTTTAGGCACTGTTACACCTTCTCCCTGCAAATTCAACTACATAAAATATTGTGTTTCTTGATTCTGGGTATATTTCCATGGCGGGACATGCAGTGAGAGAAACAGGGGTCATTTTTGTTGCATTTGTTGGTTGGATTGTTTTAAAAGAAGGCTGGTTTACATTTTATGCTGAAACAGATGATTATTAATTCTTAAATATAGAATTCAGTTAGCAAGTGGCCAAGATGGTGGGTTAGAAAGACCTTGAGCTCATATTCTCTTATAGGCACACCAAAATCACAACTATTTGGAAAATAACTGTCAATGAAAAAGGCTGAATCCTACCAAAAAAGATCTACAACTAAATAAATAAAGAATCACAATAAGGTCGGTAGGAGGGGCAGAGTCTGATATAGTTTGGCCCTGTACCCCCAAGGGAGCGACCCACAAACAGGAGGATAATTACAGTTGCAGAGGTGAGGAGTGAGAGGTTAGGGCCCCATGTCAGGCTCCCCAGCACAGGGCCCTGCACTGGGAAGAGGAGCCCTAAGAGCTTTATTTTTTTTAACTGAAGTACAGTCAGTTACAATGTGTCAATTTCTGGTGTACAGCACAATGTCCCAGTCATGCATATACATACAGAGCATTTGGTTTTTGAAGGCAAGTGGAGCTTAATTTAGGAGTCCCAGAGGCTGGAGGAAATAGAGACTTCCCTCTTAAGGGGAGGACATAAACTTTCACAAGGTCCAGCTCCAGACCCAGGGAAAAGCCCATGATTTAATGGAAGCCTAGGTCAGACCCACCTGCTGATCTTGGAGAATCTCCTGGAGAGGCAAGAAGCAGCTGAAGCTCACTGTGGGAACACGGTTACTGGCAGCAGCCATTCGGGGAAGTTCCTTCTACACCATGTGGACCCTGGTGCTGCAAACACCATTCTGGAATCCTTCCTCTAGCTTATTAGCCTCTGGATCCAGCCCCATTCTGGTTAAACAGTCTGTCTGTAAACAGCGGTGCTGGGACACCTCAGGCCGAGTAGCTAACTGGGCATGGATACAGCCCTACCCACTAGCAGACATGTTACCTTAAGATGCCCTGAGCCCACAGCTACCTCTGGACCCTGCTCTGCCCAGCAGAGGGGCCTGGACATGGTCCCATGCACCCCAGGCACTAGATCAAAGACAGCCAAAGTCATCCAGCCAGCGGCCCTCAGTCCCAGATCCACCCATTAGCAGGCCAGATCTTGCCCTGGGACCTGACCTCATCCACCAGTGAGCCTGCTCTATCCTCAGGCCAAGAGCAGCAGGCAGATACCAGGCATGAGAAAACTGCAGCCCTGCAGCCTGTGGACCTGACCCACTCACTAGAAGGCCAGATCCTGCCCTGAGATTGTCTGACACCTGGTCCCACTCACTAGGAAGCCAACAAAAGCTTTAAGAGACTCCCGGCCCCACAGCAAACTGTGGCAGGAACAGACTCCACCTACTAGTGATCCAGCACCAGCTCTGGGATCCATGGGTCTTGCAATCAGACTCTAGGATCTGACTCTGCCCATCAGTGGTTGGGCAATAGCCCTGGGGTCTCCAGGACCTGACTCCACCCACCTGTAGCCCAGCAACTCCAGGTTACTGCTGTCTTGTGATCTAGTCCTGCCAATCAGTGGCCAGCAGCCTCTGCACAAGACAGGATCTGGCAACCAACAAGACCGGGGGCAATCAATTCTAACAGACTGCCCATACAGTCATCCCACCTTGACAGAAAGAACCATGCAGCTCCCTCATGGAGCAAATAGCTTTGGTGACAAAAAGAAATTGTGCTACTGAGATGCATAGAACATGTCTAACAAAAGACTACTTCTCCAAGGTTGAGAATCATAATCAACCTACCAGGTACATAAAAATAAAAATAGTAAGTTAGGAAGAACAAGATGGCAGAGGACTAGGTCCCAAAAGAAGGCAATATGAAACCCCAGAAGAAGAATTAAGTGAAGTAGAGATAGGCAACTCTTCCCTCAAGAAAGAGTTTAGGATAGTGATTGTAGAAATGATCGAAGAACTAGGGAGAAAAATAGGTACACAGAATGAGAAGTTAGAATTTTTTAACAATGAGTTAGAAAATAAAAAGAACAGCCAAACAGAGATGAAGAATACAAGAATGTAAATGAAAAGTACACAGAAGGAATCAATAGTAGACTAAATGATACAGAGGAATGGATGAGCAAGCTGGAAGACAGAGTAGTGGAAATCACCAATGCTGAACAGAACAAAAGAAAAAAGAATGGAATGAAATTAGGACAGTTTAAGAAACGTCTGGGACAAAGTCAAGTGCACTAATAATTTGTGTAATACGGGTCCCAGAAGGAGAAGAGAGTGAGAAAGCGTCTGAGAACATAATTAAAGACATAATAACTAAAAATCTCCCTAACTTGGGAAAGGAAACAGACATCCAATTCCAGGAAGTGCAGAGTCCAATATAGGATTAACCCAAAGAGGAGCACACCAATACACATTGTAGTTAAAATGGAAGCATTCTAAGTGTCCATCAGCAGATGGGTGGATAGAGAAAAAGTAGTATATTTACACACACACACACTGGAATACTACTTAGCCATTGAAAAGAATGAAATTTTGCCATCTGCAACAACATGGATGGACCTGAAGGACGTTATGCTAAGTGAAATACACCAGAGAGAGAAAGACAAATACTGTATGGTATCACTTGCATGTGGAATCTAAAAATTGAAGCAAAAGAGTGAATATAACAAAAAGAAAACAAACATATATAAAGAACAAACTAGTGGTTATCAGTGAGGAGAGGGAAAGGGGAGGGGCAAATTAGGGAAGGATATTAAGAGGTGCAAACTACTATTTATAAAATAAATAAGCTACAAGGATATATTGTACAGAGGATATAGCCAATATTTTATATTAACTATAAAATAAATATAACCTTTAAACATTGTAAATCATTATGTTGTACACCTGAAACATATATTATTGTATATCAATTATACCTCAATAAAAAATTCTTAAGTATAAATTCCATAGATTTCACAGACAGATTCCAGACTAAATATTCTCTAAGTAAATACATTTTAATTGATACAAAAACCTATATAGAAACTATATAGCTACTTAATTTGGTTCAAAATAAAGAATATTTGACTATTTTTATATTGTAGATAGCTTATACAATGCTGAATTTCTAATTAATTCCAATTAATGTTAGTGGAATTATTTTGTAAGTCAAGAAAGTTGAAAATAGTTTGCAGATTTGATGCAAAATGATGCCGTTAGATGCATTCCTGAAATAGTTTCAGAATCTGGACTGATGTACACTGAGTCTGTTTCTCACAGGTGGCTCAAAGGCCTGGCAAGTCAATTACAACGGAGGTCAGAATAAAACAGACATGGTAGAGAGATAGAAAGGAAGGTCAAGTTGGACGATTAACAGAACAAAGTGCAGAGAACTTGCAGATTCACATTAATTAGTGTGGGATGCAAGTTCAAAACAGCACATGGCATCATAAAAATAGGAAAGTTCTGAAGCTTTTCTCTCAGTTCCCCTGGTGTATTGCAAGCAGTCAAGCAAGCCCAGGTTTAAACTCACACACCTACCTTGGCCACTCGCCACCTCTGTGATTTTAGAAAATGCTTTATCTGCCTCTGAGACAATTTCACTTACATGTCTCCCTTGATCTGTTAATGTGGTAAATTTCATTACTACGTGTCTTGATAAACCATTCTAACGTTCTATGGAAAAAGCCTAATGATCGTGGTTTATCTTGGATATGGTGCTGGATTTAATTTGCTAAATTAGAAGAATGATTTTCATTTATATTAATATAGTGAGACTGACCTATGTAATTTTTTTTAATACAATCCTTCACCAATTTTGGTATAAAGATTACGTAAACTGAATAAATAAATCTGGTAGCTCTACCTTCTTTTATACTGTGGAAAAACTTGTTCAAGATAAGGATTAAGGATCATTTGTGTCTTTAAATGTTAGTAAAATTTGGCTGTGTGTGTGTGTTATGTCTGGGTCTGTGTAAAATTTGCCTATTTGTATAACTTCTGCTTTTTCATCTGTTTTTTAAATATATTTTTGAATTAATTTGATCATTTATGTTTATCTGAAAATGTATTTTTAATTTAATTTCAAATTTAGATTCCTGAATTATTTAATAAAATTTTCCAATGGCTTTGAAACCCCAAATATGTATATAGATTAATTTAATATGCTTATGTTACATTTATTGTTGGGTTTTGTTGTGTCTTTGGGGGAGTTTTGTTTGTTTGGTTTGGTTTCTATTTTTATTAGGTTGTCCCATGATTTTTTTTTTTCTATTCTATTCTAATTTTCAAAGAATTGCATTTTGGTTTTGTCCTATTTGGGTGGCAGTTTCTTTTATTCTCCATCTCATCAATTTTATGCACATGTCTTACTCTTCTTCTTGATTTAAATGTTTACTTATTTTTAATTTTTTTGCTTTGCTATATATATATATATATGAAAAGTTACTTATGCAACAATTTGTTGTTTTGAGATGTAATGATTTCACCGTATCCTAGATCTAAATGTATCTTAAATGCCACTGTAACTTATGGATAATTGATGGCTATATTTTCAGTTTTTAAATGTGGTATGATTGTGTTTGAACAACCTGATTCTTAATTATTTTTCATTTTATTGCTTTGTTGTCAGAGGATATAATACTGAGTCTCCAGAGTTGCTTGACTCGTCCTTCCTAGATTACAAGATGTCAGTATTGACAATTTTCAATGTCTATTGTAAAACCATGCATAATCTCTACTGGGTTAAAGGTTCTCTCTGAACCTATTATAGCAGATTAATCATGTTTTTCTGACCTTCTATATATTTACTCATCTTGCCTGCTTAAGCTATCTTTTCCTTTGAAAGTTGTATTAACCACGTTTATGTTGTTCTTGTTTTAATTCTCTGTGTAATTCTGTTACTTGTCTCTTTGAAAATGCGTGTCTATATTCTTAGGTCAATAAATGTTAATCATATTTTTGTGGATGTTTTTAATATTATAATGTGATATGCCTATTTCTATCTTATATTTTTGTATGCTATCATATTGATATGATAGCTTTATCTGGCCAGTATTTGTCTGTTAGAATATTTTTCTTATCTCTTTACTTTTAATCGTGTTCATTTTGTTTTAGATAAACAAATCTAAATACTACATCTAGTATCTAGTATACTACAGATAAATGGATTTTTTAATGGCCAACGTGAAAACCTCAGCCTTTTCATATTCGTGAGGTTAATTCATTTACACTGTTGTAATTACCAATATATTTCAACTGGTTTCTGCTGTCTTATTTTACATTTTCTCTCTGCTTTTTTTTTTTTGCATTGTCTTTTTTTCTCCCCTCTTCTCTGAAGTAATTGACTCTTATTTATTCTCTTTCCCCTCTATTTATTATTTATTTTTTTATTTTTTTAACATTTTTTATTGATTTATAATCATTTTACAATGTTGTGTCAAATTCCAGTGTTCAGCACAATTTTTCAGTTATTCATGGACATATACACACTCATTGTCACATTTTTTTCTCTGTGAGTTATCATAACATTTTGTGTATATTTCCCTGTGCTATACAGTGTAGTCTATTCTACAATTTTGAAATCCCAGTCTATCCCTTCCCACCCTCCACCCCCCTGGTAACCACAAGTCTGTATTCTCTGTCTGTGAGTCTATTTCTGTCCTTTATTTATGCTTTGTTTTTGTTTGTTTGTTTGTTTTTGTTTTTGTCTTTTAGATTCCACATATGAGCGATCTCATATGGTATTTTTCTTTCTCTTTCTGGCTTACTTCACTTAGAATGACATTCTCCAGGAGCATCCATGTTGCTGCAAATGGCATTATGTTGTTGGTTTTTATGGCTGAGTAGTATTCCATTGTATAAATATACCACCTCTTCTTTATCCAGTCACCTGTTGTTGGACATTTAGGCTGTTTCCATGTTTTGGCTATTGTAAATAGTGCTGCTATGAACATTGGGGTGCAGGTGTCATCCTGAAGTAGATTTCCTTCTGGATACAAGCACAGGAGTGGGATTCCTGGGTCATATGGTAAGTCTATTCCTAGTCTTTTGAGGAATCTCCACACTGTTTTCCATAGTGGCTGCACCAAACTGCATTCCCACCAGCAGTGTAGGAGGGTTCCCCTTTCTCCACAGCCTCTCCAGCATTTGTCATTTGTGGATTTTTGAATGATGGCCATTCTGACTGGTGTGAGGTGATACCTCATTGTAGTTTTGATTTGCATTTCTCTGATAATTAGTGATATGGAGCATTTTTTCATGTGCTTTTTGATCATTTGTATGTCTTCCTTGGAGAATTGCTTGTTTAGGTCTTCTGCCCATTTTTGGATTGGGTTGTTTATTTTTTTCTTATTGAGTCGTATGAGCTGCTTATATATCCTGGAGATCAAGCCTTTGTCGGTTTCACTTGCAAAAATTTTCTCCCATTCCGTAGGTTTTCTTCTTGTTTTATTTCTGGTTTCCTTTACTGTGCAGAAGCTTGTAAGTTTCATTAGGTCCCATTTGTTTATTCTTGCTTTTATTTCTTCTAGGAGAAAATTTTTGAAATGTATGTCAGATAATGTTTTGCCTATGTTTTCCTCTAGGAGGTTTATTGTATCTTGTCTTATGTTTAAGTCTTTAATCCATTTTGAGTTGATTTTTGTATATGGTGTAAGGGAGTGTTCTAGCTTCATTGTTTTACATGCTGCTGTCCAGTTTTCCCAACACCATTTGCTGCTGAAGAGACTGTCTTTATTCCAATGTATATTCTTGCCTCCTTTGTCAAAGATGAGTTGACCAAAAGTTTGTGGGTTCATTTCTGGGTTCTCTATTCTGTTCCATTGGTCTATATGTCTGTTTTGGTACCAATACCATGCTGTCTTGATGACTGTAGCTCTATAGTATTGTCTGAAGTCTGGGAGAGTTATTCCTCCAGCCTCTTTATTTCTCTTCAGTAATGCTTTGGCAATTCTAGGTCTTTGATGGTTCC
Organism: Camelus bactrianus; assembly: GCF_048773025.1. Lineage (NCBI taxonomy): Eukaryota > Metazoa > Chordata > Mammalia > Artiodactyla > Camelidae > Camelus > Camelus bactrianus. The sequence continues at coordinate 20,808,121 of NC_133540.1, forward strand.
ATATGAATTTTATTATGATTTTTTCTAGTTCTGTGAAATATGTCCTGGGTAATTGGATAGGGATTGCATTAAATCTGTAGATTGCCTTGGGCAGTGTGACCATTTTAACAATATTGATTCTTCCAATCCAAGAGCATGGAATATCTTTCCATTTTTTAAAGTCTTCTTTAATTTCCTTCATCAATGGTTTATAGTTTTCTGTGTATAATTCTTTCACCTCTTTGGTTAGATTTATTCCCAGATATTTTATTACTTTGGGTGCTATTTTAAAGGGGATTGTTTCTTTACTTTCTTCTTCTGTTGATTTATTGTTAGTGTAAAGAAATGCAACTGATTTTTGAACGTTAATTTTGTAACCTGCTACCTTGCTGAATTCTTCAATCAGCTCTAGTAGCTTTTGTGTGGACCTTTTAGGGTTTTCTATATATAGTAACATGTCATCAGCATATAATGATACTTTTACCTCTTCTTTTCCAATTTGGATCCCTTTTATTTCTTTCTCTTGCCTGTGGCTAGGACTTCCAGGACTATGTTGAATAGGAGTGGTGATAGTGGGCATCTTTGTCTTGTCCCAGATTTTAGTGGGAAGCTTTTGAGTTTTTCACCATTGAGTACTATGCTGGCTGTAGGTTTGTCATACATAGCTTTTATTATGTTGAGATATGTTCCCTCTATACCCACTTTGGCGAGAGTTTTTATCATAAATGGGTGTTGAATTTTATCAAATGCTTTTTCTGCATCGATTGAGATGATCATGTGGTTTTTGTCCTTTCTCTTGTTGATGTGATGTATTACACTGATTGATTTGTGTATGTTGAACCAGCCTTGTGTCCCTGGGATGAACCCCACTTGGTCATGATGTATAATCTTTTTTATGTGTTGTTGGATTCTATTTGCTAAAATTTTGGTGAGGATTTTGGCGTCTATGTTCATCAGTGATATTGGCCTATAATTCTCTTTTTTTGTAGTGTCTTTGCCTGGTTTTGGTATCAGGGTGATGGTGGCTTCATAGAATGAGTTTGGGAGTATTCCCTCCTTATCAATCGTCTGGAAGAGTTTGAGGAGGACTGGTATGAGTTCTTCTTTGTATGTTTGGTAGAATTCCCTGGTGAAGCCATCCGGTCCTGGACTTTTATTTGTAGGGAGGTTTTTAATTGCTATTTCTATTTCCTTTCTAGTGATCAGATTGTTCAAGTGTTCAGATTCTTCTTGATTCAGTTTTGGTGGACAGTATGTTTCCAGAAACTTGTCCATCTCCTCTAGGTTATCCAGTTTGGTTCCATATAGTTTTTCATAATATTCTTGTATGATATTCTGTATTTCTATTTTGTTTGTTGTAATTTCTCCATTTTCCTTTCTTATTTTGCTAATTTGTGCTCTCTCTTTTTTCTTCTTTGTGAGTTTGGCCAGAGGTTTGTCGATTTTATTTACTTTTTCAAAAACCAAGTTTTTGGTTTGGTTGATTTTTTTCTGGTCTTGTTAATCTCTATTGTATTTAATTCCTCTCTGATCTTTATTATTTCCTTCCTTCTGCTGCTTTTTGGGGCTTTTTGTTCTTCTTTTTCTAATTCATTCAGGTGGTGGGTTAAATTGTTTATTTGAGATTGTTCTTCTTTTTTGAGGAAGGCCTGTATCGCTATAAACTTCCCTCTTAGCACTGCCTTTGCTGTGTCCCATAGGTTTTGAGTGGTTGTGCTTTCATTATCATTTGTCTCAAGGTATTTTTTAATTTCAGCTTTGATTTCCTCATTGATCCATTGTTTTTTCAATAACATATTGTTTAATCTTCATGCTTTACTTTTTTTCTCCTTTGTTTCTCTGTTGTTGATTTCCAGTTTCATGGCATTGTGTTCAGTAAAGATGCTTGAGACAATTTCTATCTTCTTAAAATTGTTGAGGTTTCTTTTGTGCCCAAGTACATGATCAATCCGGGAAAATGTTCCATGTGCACTTGAAAAGAATGTATATCCTATTTTTGGGGGGTGTAATGCTCTGAAAATATCCACCAAATCTAGTTTTTCTATTGTAGTATTTAATTTCTCTGTTGCCTTGTTTATTTTCTGTCTGGAAGATCTGTCTAGTGATGTTAATGCAGTGTTAAAATCTCCAACTATGATTGTATTCCCATCAATATCCCCCTTTATCTCTGTTAGTAATTCTTGTATGTACTTAGGTGCTCCTATATTGGGTGCATATATATTAACGAGTGTAATATCCTCATCTTGTATCACTCCTTTAATCATTATAAAATGTCCTTCTTTATCTTTCTTTATGGCCTTTGTTTTAAAGTCTATTTTGTCTGAAATCAGTACTGCAACACCTGCTTTTTTGGCTTTTCCATTTGCATGGAATATCCTTTTCCATCCTTTCACTGTCAATCTATATGTGTCCTTCTCCCTAAAGTGGGTCTCTTGTATGCAGCATATTGAAGGTTCTTGCTTTATTATCCAGTCTGCCACTCTGTGTCTTTTGACTGGAGCATTTAGTCCATTAACATTTACAGTAATTAATGATAGATGTGTGTTTATTGCCATTTTGAACTTATCTTTGCAGTTGAATTGGTATATCCTCTTTGTTCCTTTTTTCTTCCTTTTGTGGTTTGGTAATTTTCCTTTGTATTATCATGGATTTTATTTAATTTTTGTGACTCCTTTGTAAATTTTTGGCTTGTGGTTACCCTTTTTTGTAAATCTGTCAACCCATTACTATAACTGTTTTTATTAAACTGATAGTAACATGATCTCAAACCCATCCTACTGTTAAAAAAATTTAAAAAAGAAAGAAAAAAATATTCTATATTTCCCTGCCTCCCTCTCCCACTCTCAGTGATTTGTATGTCTTCTTTTATAATTTCATGTTTACTTTAATTGTAATTCATGAGTTATCACCTTTCCAGTTGTGTGTTTCTCATTTCTGTAGCATCCTGCTGCTTTTCTATTTAGAATAGCCCTTTCAATATTTCTTTTAGCATGGGTTTAGTGTTGCTAAACTCCTGCAGCTTTTTTTTTTGTCTGTGAAACTCTTTATTTCTCCTTCTATCCTCAAGGATAGCCTTGCTGGATAAAGGATCCTAGGCTGCATCTTTTTTTCATTCAGGGCTTTGAATATATCTTGCCACTCCCTTCTGGCCTGTAGTGTTTGTGTAGAGAAATCAGCTGAGAGCCTTATGGGGGTTCCCTTGTAACTTACTCTTTGCTTTTCTCTTGCTGCCTTTAGAATCATTTCTTTATCCTTGACTCTGGCCATCTTGATTATGGTATGTCTTGGTGTGGGTCTATTTGGGTTCTTCCTGCTTGGGACCCTCTGAGCTTCCCGTACTTGGATATCTGATTCCTTCTTTAAGTTTGGGAAGTTTTCAGTCATGATTTGTTCAAAAACCTTTTCAATCCCCTTTGATCTTTCTTCTCCTTCTGGGACCCCTATTATGCGAAGATTGGGACGCTTTATATGATCCCATTGGTCCCTTATGCTATTTTCATTATTTTTTATTTGCTTATCTTGTAGTTCTTCTGAATGGGTGCTTTCTATTGCCCTGTCTTCTAGATCACTAATTCGTTCCTCTGCATTATCTAGTCGGCTTTGCACAGCTATTAGATCATTCCTCATCTCTGTCAATGAGTTTGCCCATTCTACTTGACTCTTCTTTATAGCTTCAATTTCATTTTTGACATATTTTATATCTCTAAACACTATCTCTTTTAATTCCTTCAGCAATTCGATCACTCCTTTTTTGAAATCTTGATCTAGTAGGCTATCGATGTCTATTTCGTTGATCTTTCTTTCAGGGGATTTCTCTTGTTCTTTTAATTGGGAAAGGTTTTTCTGTTTCTTCATCTTGCTCATACCTCTTTGGCACTGTGGTGTATGGAGTATCAGTTGTTTATTTTGGTCCTTACGGATTTTATCTATCTGATGCCTATTTAGGAATAGAACTTAGGAAAAAAAGAAAAAAGAGAGAGAGAGAAAGAATTTTAAAAGAAGGGAGAAAGAGGGTTTGAAAACAGTGTATAATGAATAATAGAAGAGTGAGTTGAAGCAGAGTATTAATCGGGTTGAGACGTCCTTTTAAAACCTTTACAAAAAAAGGGGGGGGAGATGAATAGATGTATTTGAAACCTGTGTCTAATCAATAGCAGGACATCAAAACCCAAGAGAAATAGAAATGAATTAAGAAGTAAAGATTAAGAGAGTAATAGAAAATAGAACAGGTAAAAACAGTTTAAAAAAAAGGGGGGGGGGTTTGTCGGTGTTCTCCTGGAGTCTGTGTGCTTTTAATGTGAAGTCTTTGTGTCTTCGTCCTGTTTTGGAAGCTCAGCTTGCTGTTTTCAGAGGCCCTCCGTTGGCGCCCTCTTCTGTGCTGCTCCCAGCACCTGTCGGCAAGCAGATCGCGCCTCCTCCTAACACTGGGTCAGGTGCAGCTCTCTGCTGTGGGCGGGCGGGTCGCTGCCCCTCCGGATGCCTCAGTCAGATGTTGCAGACTGGCCGGGTAGGAGGGCGGGTCGTGCCCCCTCCCAGCACCTCGGTCAGGGGGCTGTGTTCCTGCCCGAAAGGCGGGGTGCTGCTCTCACTCTACCTGCGCCGCCGCCGCCGGTAGCTCCGCTGCTCTGTGCGGCTGCGCGCTCCGCCCTGGTCGGCGCTCCGCGGGTGGGCTCGGGGAAGACCTGTCCCTGCTCCGAGCCAAAACCCAGCTCCTTGCTTGTCTTTGTGGAGCAAGTTCTCTGAGGGACCAGGATGGAAGGATCCTATCTGCCCTGGGCTGCAGGCCAGTCTCAGTCTGGCCTTTGAGGCTGCTAAGCCCTTGGGTGCGGATGCAGGTTTCGCCCCCGCCCCCGCCTGAGTGCTCAGCGAGGAGGATATGGCGGCTGTGCCTGAGCCCCACCTCTCTTCCCCCGAAAACTTTCCGCGGGTTTTCAGAGATGGGGGTGTGCACCCTTCCCCCGAGAGCACATCAACCTTGCTGTTTTATGGAGGGCCCAGGTTGTTCTGCCCTGTGCACCCACAGCCACTGCGCACAGCCCCTTGCATTCCCCCGGGGCTGCCTCCGTGCTGCCACTTCCGTCCTCCGCCCGGCTTCTGCAGCCTGGCCCTGCCCGCGGCTGCCGGCCCGCGTCTCAGGCTGGGTGTCGGGGGGACGCTCTGTGCCCGTTTAACTTAGTTCTGTTAGTCAAGGGCTGCTCTGTACAGATCCGAGCCTCAGAGGCTCCCCCTCCGTCCCGCTGGCCTCTCAGTTGGAGAGGGGAGACCCAGCGAGCGAGAGCCGGTCCTCCTTTGCCACTCCCTCCCCGCGGGACCCGTCCAGCGCTGCTTTGCCTTTTGTTCTTTCTTTTTTCCTTTTCTCCTACCAGATTTTTGGCGTCTTTATCTTTTGAAGAGGGCGATGTTCTGTCGGAGTTCCACAGGTGCTCTGGTTGGCTGAGTGGGTCTGTAGATGTGGGTCTTGGTGTATTTGTGGGAGAGGGTGACCTACGAGCGTCCTTCTACTCCGCCATCTTCTCCGTCTCCTCTATTTATTGTTTATTATACTTCAACCCACTGGAAATTGTGAATCTCGCTTTTAGTCTTTTAGTTGTTACCTACAGATTTTGGGTTACATTGTGAGTCCTGTTCATCTTACAGACGTGAATAGTTATTTGGTGTTTCTGCTCTCATGCCTAAGACAGAAAATTTTGCATGGTTTCCGTTTCCTTCCATGCCTAACTCCTCCCATTTTATAGTTTTCTAGAATAGAGCTTCGAAACTCTGTGCCACTCAGTGAAGGTATGGTACGAACAGTTTACAGGTGAGAACAAAACGGTGACCGCTTCCTCCGTCAGGGGGCCCAGGCAGGGACTGAATGGGCAGGTGGAGCCCCCACCTCCCTAGTGTCAAGAAGTCTTGTCCTTTTACTCCAGTTTAATTAGAAATATTCTGATTTTCTGTCTACGTCCAGATGTAAAAAGGATTGGGAACACAAATCTAAAGTCTTTATTCTTCCTTTTTTTTTCTAACACAACATATTTACATTGAAATATTATTAGATTTTTCTATCAGATGATCCAAAATCCTTGGTTAATACTGCTTTTTGCCTAACATTTTTGTTCTGAATTAAGTTTTATTTTTTATGAAACAAAATAGAATATTAGGAATTTGTAAGTAAAAATGAATAAAAGTCATTGACTGCAGCTCCCTGTGCTATACAATAAAACCTTGCTGTTTATCTTTTCTGTACATAGTAGTTGGCTTGTAGTAACCTGTAATGAAAAAGAACATAAGAAGAATATATACGCATATGATTGAATCACTATGCTGCACACCAGAAACTAATACGACATTGTAAATCAACTATCCATTGATAATAAATAAATAAATAAAATATAAATGCAAAGTTTTCCCAAGAAAAAGAATAAAACTTAGCCTAAATTTGCTTAAATAATACAGGTTATTTTGTGAAACATTCAGGATAGAATGGCTTTAGATGCAGCTTGATAACCGTGTTAGATTTCTCAGCTTTGTTTCACAGCTTTGAAATCGCTCTCATGTCCGCAAGACAGTTGTCATTTTGTTGGGCTACCTCTTTCCATGTGTATAAGTAACAAACTGTGTCTCTTGAATTGATTTATGCATATGTGCCTCACACCCATTTCTGTAGTGATGCACTGAGGCCAGGCTGAATAAATTGTGTTGATTAGTTTAAACATAAATTTCATTACGGCTTCTTGCTACCACTGTTATCTTAATTTTGCAGATGAAAACTCAGGCAAAGTTTACAAAGCTAGGAAGCAGTGTTGCAAGGCTCTGAGACCAGCTGGTTTGATTCCAGAGCTTGGCTATGCCACATTTTACTATCTGGTTAGTTCCCCTTATGTTAGGCATCCCTTGTGTAATAAGGAAATCGTATGATCAGACGCTTCTTTACTATCCCAAGGCTGAGATAGGAGTAGGTTGGGAATAACTGAAGGTAATTTTAATACTGTTTAATACCAAATATGAGGACGTTCTCATACTTCTAGTCTCAAGTTCCCATCACTTGTGTCCCTTTCTGAATATGTACCCACCTGGATCGTAATTGTCACCATGTGACTGAGGCAAGTTTGTATCCATCAGGGATTCTCATAATCATTCCTAAAGAAGGAAGCAGTGACCTTTCTTTTCTCCTCCCAGCCTAAGGCTACACTCCCAATACACTCTGTTAGAAGACTCGCCATTCTCCCCGATAATTGAGACTGGAAATGTCCACCTCCCAAGGGACTACAGACCACAGCAGGCTGACACAGTGTCCATAACTGCTCTCTTCAAGTCTGAAGCCTATTGATTAAATTTTCTGTGAGCCACTGGCTGCATGTAAACATGCACATCCTTTCCATGAGCAATAATGCTCAGGGCTAGAAAATCTACACGTAAAAAACAACAAATGTGCACCCATAGCTGCTAAAAATATGCACCCAATTTACGCTACCAAACAAAAAATTAAATTCAGTTCTATTTGACTTCTTTTTTCTTCCATCTTCACCGAGAGAAGCTGTTTGCTTCATGTTTGCATAATTAAAACACTCTGCAGCAGTGTGACCAGATCAAAAACGTATTTAATTATTTAACAAATATTTGATCATCACACAATTGCAGGCACTGTCCGTAGGCTCAGGTACTCAAAGAAGCAGATGCCAAGAAGCACAAGAGATGTATTGGAGAAGTATCTGCAAAGGATAAAAGGCAAGGGAGTTAATGGAGCTGAGAGAGCCTCAGACCACAATGCAGGTTTGGCACCTGTGAAGGGTGATGGGAAAGGAAGATCAGGTTGGAAGAGGTTCATGGTGCTGTGCAGCAAAGCCTTACCTTTGCTTCTTTGTCAAACAAAAATCAGTTGACTATATTTCCAGGTGCCTATTTCTCAACTCTATTCTGTCCACTGATCTCTTTGCCTGTTCCTATACCAATACGATGCTATCCTGATTATTACAGTATTATACAAGCAAGTCTTGAGGTCAAGGAGTATCAAAATCCTCCAACTTTAATCTCTTCTTCAGTACTGTGTCGACTATCTCAGATCTTTTTTGCTCTTTTGTATAAACTTTAGATTCAGTTTGTTGCTAGCTACAGAATTAACTTACTAGGATTTTGAATGAGATTGTGTTAAATCTGTGTATCGAGCTGCAAAAAACCTGATTTCTTAATGATATTGAGTCTTTTATCCATGAACATCAATTTTCTGCCCATGTATTTAAATCTTCAATCTCTTTTATTAGAGTTTTGTATTTTTCCTCCTATGGGCCTGGGACCTAGTTTGTGAGATTTAGACTTCAGTATTTTCTTTATTTTTGTGTTAATGTAACTAGTATTGTGTTTTTAATTTCAAACTCCAATTGTCCATTGCTGGTATATGGGAAAGCAATTGAGTTTACGCATTATTTTGTATATGGTAAACTTGCTTTTATAATGTGTATTGGTTCCAGGAGGTTTTTTTTGTCAATTCTTCGGGAATTTTCTGCATGGATAATCATATCATCTGTGAATAATAACAGTTTGATTTCTCCCTTGCCAACGTGTATATGCTTTATCTCCTTCTATTATCTCATTGTATTAGCTAAGACTTGCAGCAAAACATAGGAGTAGAGAAAGGGGGCATTCCTGCTTGGCTTCAGATTGTAGACGGGAGGCATCTAATTTCTGGCCATTAAGTATGATATTAGGTGAGAACTTTTGGTAGGTGTTCTTTATCAAGTTGAAGCAGTTACCCTTTATTCCTAGTTCACTTCAGGTTTTTATCACAAACGGGTTTTAGGTTTTGTCAAATGCTTCTCCTATATCTATTAACACGGTCATATGAGGTTTCATCTTTAGCCTGTTTACGTGATGAGTGACATTAATTGACTGTCACATGCTGAAAGAGCCTTGCATATCTGGAATAAATCCCGCTTGGTCATGGAAAATAGTTCTTTTTGTTCATTGTTGGGTTTGATTTTCTCCGACGTTGTCAGTGATTTTTACATCTGTGTGCATGAGAGATGCCGATCTTCAGTTTTCCTTTCTTATAAAGTCCTTATCTGCTAAATGTAGTCTGCTTCTATTTTCTGGAAGAGATCGTGGAGAATTGGTATAATTTATTCATTAAAAGGTTGATAAGATACATAAGATAACCATTTGAGCCTGGTGCTTTCTTTCTTGAAAGTTCATAAATTATTGATTCATTGCTTTTTAATAGAAATAGATCTATTCAGTTATTTATTTCTCCTTGCATGAGTTTTGTTCATTTATGTCATTTCAAAGAATTGGTTCATTTATGTTCATTTCAAAGAATTGGTACATTTTACCTAAGTTATCACATGCATGGATGCAGAGTTATTCAAAATATTCATTTATTATCTATTTAATGGGATCAGTTGCAATGTCCTTTCATTCTGACATTAGTAATTTGTGCTGTCTTTTCTTCCCTCAGTTAGGCTGGCTTAAAGTTTTCATTTTATGGATCTTTTTAAAGTGCTAACATTTATTTTCACTGATTTTGTCTACTTTTTTTCTGTTTACAATTTTATTGATTTCTGCTCCACTTTGTATTATTTATTTTCTTCTGTGCTTTTTGGATTTAAGTTGCTTTTTTTCCTGTGGTCTTCTAAAGTGGAAGATTGGATTACGGATTTTAGATCTTCTTTTTGATAGATGTATTCATGCTTGTTGCATTGTAACATTTTCGATGAGTTGTATTTTCATTTAGTTCGAAATATTTTTGAATTTTTCTTGAGACTTCTTCCTTAATTATGGTGTTATTTGAAACATATGCATTAATTTTTTTTAATTTCCAAATATATTGTAGTTTTTCAGCATTCTGTTTTTTGACTTTCAGTTTAATTCTGCTGTGGTCTGAGAGCATATTTTGTATGATTTCTGTTCTTTTAAATTTGTTGATGTCTGTTTTATGACTCCAAATATGGTAGATCTTAGCCAATGTTCCATGTGAGTTTGCGAAGAATATGTATTCTGCTCTTGTTTTGTGACATAGTCTATAAAAGGCAACTAGATCTAGATTAATTGTTCAGTTCAAATCTACCCTCACTGAATTCTCATCTGCTTGATCTGTCACTTACTGACAGAGGTGTGTTTAAATCTCCAACTGTAATAAAATATTTGTCCATTTCTTCTTGCAGTCTTGTCCATTTTCATCACACTCTTTCCTTCTTGTGGCATTCCAGTTTTGGAACTGTCTATTGACAAATCTTCAAGGTCACTGAATCTTTCCTCGACTGTGTCCAGTCTACTCATCAGCCCATCCAAGAAGGCATTCCTCATTTCCTTTACGGTGTTCTTGATTTCTAGCATTTTCTTCTGACTCTTTCACAGCATTTCCATCTCTCTGCTTACATTAATCTCTCTGTTCTTACATCTGGTTTACTTTTTTCCATTAGAGAAAAACTTAATCATAACATATTTAAATTCTCTATCTGTTGATGACAAAATCTGTCTCCTTCTGATGCTCTCTTTGTCTTTTCTAACCTTTTGTCTTGTCTTTAAATGCCTCATAATTTTTTACTGAAAGCTGGAAATGATGTATCTGGATATAGGAACAAAGAGCATCTGGCTTTTAGTGTGAGGTTTTACATTAATCTGTGTAAGAACAGAGAGACATTTAACGTTGGTTGCAGCTCTGGGCGCCAAAGGCTTTCATTTCCTCCAGCCTTTTTGTTGTTTTTCTCCCCTTTGTCTTTGGTTTTCCCTAAACACTTTCTTAAATAGAGTATGTTTTGCAGCTCTCTCAGATGTAATCCACTATTAATATCCTGGCGCCATATTCCTGTGGTGATTAGGTTTTGGAGAACATGCATTCTATAATCGTGTGACTAAATCTGTTCATCCTTTCCTGGCGTCGGTCCCTGGGCTGTGATCTTCAGAAGTGTTTCTTAGTCTTTTTACTTTTTTCTCCTCCACGTGCAACAGGAAGTCTAGAAGGGACTGCATTTGTCTAGTTGCCTTTAACTTAGATCAAACAGTCAAAGGATGTACAGTTTCCATTATCCAAGGTGAGTAAGTCCTAGAGATCCACTGACCTAGAAGATCAGCTGATCCTCTCTTCTCTCTGGCCAGTTTGTCTCCCTCTCCTACTGAGACCATGATCCTTTAGCTCAGTAATTTATTTGGATTCACCACCCTTTCTTCTCTATAACCAACCACGGATCCTTATCCCTTACTGTGATGGTTAATTTCATGTGTCAACTCAGATACCGTGTTTGGGTGTTTGGTCCTTTGGTCACGTGCCACTATGTATGTTGCTGTGAAGGCTTCTGTTTTTTGTTTTAGATGTGATTCACTTTTAAATTAGTAAACTGAGTAAAGCGGATTACCATCCATAAAGAGAGTGGGTCTCCACCAATAAATTGAAGGCTTTAAGAGCAAAGACTGAGTTTTCCTGAAGAAGGGATTTCCCTCAAGACTACAATAGAGAAAGTCTGCCTGAGTTTCCAGCTGCCACCCTGAGGAATTCAGACTCAAGACTGCAATATCATCTATGCCCAAAATTTCCAACCTGCCTGCCTTACAAATTTCAGACTTGCCAGCCTCCACAATCAAGTGATTGATCCAATTTCTTAAAATAAATCTCTCAATATATGGATAAGCAGATAGATAGAGAAAGATATATCTATATCTAATTTCCTATTGGTTCTACTTCTCTGAAGAGTCCTAACTAAAACACTTGTATTCTCAATATGTTGTAATTTCCTTGAGGACGGTAATTATGTCTGTTTGATTCAGTGCTGTGGGACGATGTTCAATATACAGCGAGTTGGCATTCAGTTTTTGTTAAGTGAATAAATGTTCCTTAATGTACTTTTTTTTTTTCCTGGATAAATTATCTGGTGCCAGTATGCTAGATTACTTCTATATTAAAGTTGAAATATGACTGAAATGGACAAACCCTTTAGAAGAGAAAGATCTTGCAATTCTCAGGTGTCTAGTCTGTGTGGTACTTGGAGACAGCCTGGCTTGTTGCTTAGAAATGATCTGTAAATAGACATAATCAATGGACATAAGGAAAACATTACTTTATCCCTAGACACACATATTACACAAACTGGCAGAAGGCAGTGGTGATAATCTGCAAAACATAGTGAGAGTACACAAAGGAAGTGAGGGAGCTCGTGGGGTTCTCCAGGGAGGGCCATTAAACAAACACTTCTCCCCAAGGGTCAAGAGGGATCTGAAGACACAGTGTGATGGTGTTACTCTGTGTTGAAAGTGTTGCCTGTCTTCCTTAATCGAACTCAGAAATGTGTACATATTGCTTTGATGAGTTCCCTAAAACGTCCCTGGGGTATTGAAATTCCTCATGAAGCTTCTCCTCTGTGGAGAAATTTTGAAGCCTGACTTTTCTTTAAGGAGCTGATAGCCATTTCAAGGAAATGGAGACACAGTGACTTGAAAAGAGCTGGTCAGTGTCACCCTTGCCTGAACCCACACCATTATAAGCTGTTGCTAGTGGACACTGTATTTATTAATGCAATTATCTCTCTCTATATATATATCATATAACATATTAAATATACATATTTGTATACATAAGATTTTTAATCAATTTCAGAATATTTATTTTTCTGTTAGAGGAGTTTCTCCTTTATAATTAATATGTTAAATAATTTGAGTCTTTTCTATTTGGATTAATATGATCATCATCATTATTTCAGTCTTCAATTTTTTAGTATGTCATTAAATAATTTCCAGCTTTGCATTGTTTAAACATTTTTTAAACATTTTCTATCACTACTGTATTGTATGTAAAAGGTCCTTTGTCATTGCATCTGTGAAGAAGTGAATCAAATATTTGTTATAAAAAAAAATTTCATCTTGATATGAGAAAGTTGTGCTACTATTGTTTAATTAACTATTAACACCGATGATAATTTTATCAACAATTTACCTAACAATAAAATTTTGGTTCAAAATGTAACCAAGCAGGACCCTATTGTCATCAGTGACCACCCGACATCTGCAATGGTGTTTCATGGTTTAAAGGTTCTTCTCGTGCTCTTGCTGACCAGGGTTGGGCTGCAGAGGAGGGAGGCTTGGGTGGTCCACCCACTGCCTCGTGGTGCTTTGTGCAGGGGTCAAGCTCAGTGCCCTTCTCCTGACACCAGTGCCTTCCTCTTGCCCCCAGTGCCCTCTTCTTGACCCCTTGTGGTTTCCTTGAATTTTGTTGTTCGAGCTGTGGGCCTCAGCCTGCAGCAGGAGGACCCAGGCCTCAGCCTGCTCAAAAGGCTAAAAGCAATTATCAGCCTGACTTTAAACTGCACAAGATTTCTCTAGAGCTCTTTTCTATGGAGCCCCTTCCTATGCATCCTTTGTTCTGGGTATAAGAATACTGAGAGAGTCCCAGAGCCAGAGGTGAGCTTCATACCCAGCAGAGGGAAGAGGGTAACTGCATCTGCAAAGACAGGAACAACTTTGCAATAATTTGTTACCCTGTATGTGATCTCTATGGAAACCACCTCCGCCCTTTAAACTCCTGAACTTTTACTATAAAACCCCCTGCCTTCACTTCCCAGTAGGCTTACAGTCTTAGAGGCACCAGCCCACCATGACCTCCTTTGCCTGCAAAGAAATAAAGCTGCTTTTTCTACTTCATCCAAAACTCTATCCTTAAGTCCCAATTTGGTGAGTGGATTGTGGAGGCCAAGTTTCGGTAACAAAAGTAATGGCTTTTCAAAAAGTTACCCGATGATGTTTCTCACTTATCAAACCTCCAAATATAATTTAATTGTATGTTTAAAAGATTGGTGTTAGTTACAGTATAAATGCATTACTAGATTTTTCAAGGTAAAGATCACTTAATTTGGAGGAATAAGGAGCTATTGTGTTATAAAAATATGTATTTAAAGTTGTTTCTAGTCAATTTATATAAGCTAAAAATATATTCAGGTTAAAACAGAACGTCTGTCCAAACAGCAATTATCAACTGGAGTAGGACAGCACATTTGAATAAAAGGTCTGGTAGATAACACATAATTTGAAAAAGCATTTTTTTATATTTTAGTATACATTATATCTAAGGTAAAAATACCTATTGTATTCAGATAGGAAGTATACAAAGCAAAGACAGAAATTTTTTTTCTGCTATTAGGAATATACAAAATAATCAACATTTATCTTGAAATATTTATACCTATTATTAAAAGAGAATATAGATTTTTAAAACATTTGAGAAATTTTGCATAAAAAGGTCAGTTATTTATAAAGTAGAAACCTCTGAAGTCTAAGAGAAACACAGAGATTTGCAGAATAGTGCTTTATTATAAGTTCTAGACGCTTGAGATAATTTTGAAAATAAATAACCAAACATTTGCAGAAGGGACCACTAGCTCTCTTACTTGACTTCCTGTATTTCTTCTTTGCTCAAAACGTCTCAACTATTTTCCATCTCAACTTGAATTAATTTTTTAAAGTACTTTAAATTTTTAAAGAAGTGGAGTATAAATATTTTGAAAATGCTTGCTAAAATAATGAGTGTTTTATATCAAATTTCTAGATCAACTACTGAAATAAATTTAACTGAAAGTAACTGAATTTTTGTCGTCTGTTGAGAAAAAACTATGCTTATCAATGATAAGCATCAGAATTATTTTTTCAAATATGCTAATTTTTCCATTTAAAAAATAAAGGTGATGAATTCATATTATTTATGTTTTGTGATATAAACATCTCAAAAATTATGGCAAAGGACATAAAACAAAAGACTCCCCATCTTTAATAAAATAGAAAATGACTTGTGGCACCAAGTTAAATATTATGAAAAATACCTGCTACAATTAAATTTTGAGTCAAGTCATAAAAGGTCAATGTAATACTTGCTCAAAAACAGACACATAGATCAATGGAACAGAATAGACAGCCCAGAAATAAATCCACGCTGGATCGATGACAAAAGAGGCATGTTTATACAATGAAGAAAAGACGGCCTCTCCAGAAATGGGGTTAGGGAAACTGGACAGCTACATGCAAAAGTGTTAAGCTGGGCTACTTTCTCATACTATACAGAAAAAAACCAAAAAACAAAAAAAAACAGAAAAAAACCTCAAAATGAATTAAAGGCTTACACGTAAGGCCTGAAATTATAAGACTCCTAGAAGAAAATGTAAATGTATGCAGTATGCTCTTTGATGTTGGTCTTAGCAATATTTATGCTGGCTCTGTCTCCTCAGGCAAAGGAAATGAAAATGAAACTACACAAATAGAATAATATCATATTGAAGGGCAAAGGACCGAAGAAGACATACAAATGGCCAACAGACACATAAAAAGATGCTTAACATTGCTAATCAGCAAATGCAAATCAAAACCACAGAGATATCACCTCACACCTGTCAGAATCATCCAAAAAAAAACAAACCCCACAAACAACAAGTGTGACAGAGGGTGTGAAGAACAGCAAACACTCATGCACTATTGGTGGAAATGTAAACTGGTGCAGCCCCTGTGGAAAACAGTATGAAACTTTCTTCAAACATTGGAAATAGAACTGCCATGTGATCCAGCTATTTCACTTCTGGGTATTTACCCAAAGAAAATAAACACCAATTTGAAGAGATATAAGCACTCAATGCTCATTGCAGTACTTTCCACAGCAGTCAAGATATGGAAGCAACTCTAGTGTCCATCAATAGACAGATAAATAAAAAGTGGTATATATGGAATGAAATATTATTCTGCCATAAAAAATGAAATCTTGCCATTTACAACAACATAGATGAATCTAGAGGATATTATGCTAAGAGAAATGTCAGATAAAGAGAAATACCATATGATCTCACCTATATGTGGAACCTCAAAAACCAAACAAATAAACTGAACAAAATGCAAATAGAGTCATAGATACAGAGAACAAACGATGGTTGCCAGAAGGGAGGGGTTTGGGGGTGGAGGGTGGGGAGAAATCAGTGAAGGGGATTAAGAGGTCAAAATCTCCAGTTTTAAAATAAATAAGCCACGGCAATGTAATATATAACACACAGCACTGGTCAGTAATATTGTTAATAAATTTGTATAGGGACAAGTGGTTACTAGACTTAATTTGGTGATCATTTCATAATGTATGCAAACGTCAAATCACAGTACACTTAAAACTAACCTAATATCATATGTCAATTATATTTCAATTAGAGTAACAACCAAAAATATCCTAAAATAAAGCAAAATAAAATTACCATTTTGCCACATTGAATGTAATGAATTGGGATAATTATCACTGATGATGAAACAAGTAGGGAAAAGGTTTAGAGGGAGATTTATTATTATAAAGATCTGGCGAAAAACCTGATCAGTCTTAACACTACTTAAATTAAGACAACCAGATGTTCCATCTAACATGATGCCAGGAAGTATGTAGTACCTTGTATTTTTGCCTCTCAAAAGAAACCTCCATCGAAATAAGCTTCTATACATAACTATCCGACCACTCAGGTACAGGACAAACAAGCGTTACAATTAAAACTTCTATAGATGAAAGGAAATAGTTTTCTTAAATAACTGAAATGGGAGAGGGAACTTTCCATTAATGGCAGATTTCTTGTTTATTTGTTTATTTATTTATTTGTAATTTTGTTTGTATCTGTTTTCAGATTATGCTGCTAACTGCATGAAAGTTCAGATTTTTACATCTTCCTAGTGAATCTTTTATTAAGTGGTTACTCTATATATTTTAACTGATATTAGTATAGGCAGTGGGATTGTCTATTGGTTAATGTTAGCATTCAGTACATCCAGTTTCCTACTATTCTTTAGAACATCAGGCATTCTTACAGCTACAATGGTTTTCCATTGGCATTAGCCTCTTGTTTGCTTGGCTTTCTTGTGTTCTATCTCTTTATGGTTTAAATGTGTCCCTTATGAAAAGCATAGAACTGGATTTTTCTCTTTCCTTTCTCTAGCTTACTTGGAAAACCTCCTCTTGTCCTCAGGCTCTCTTTCCCAATAACCACTTTTTGTATTTTATCAGTCAGATTTAGTCAAGAATCTGGAGAAGTGAAAGTCTGGAGGATCTGTTTAGAATATGTACAGTGTGGGTAGGGAAGCTGAAGCGAAGAAAATTATATGGAAAATTTGTGACTCATATTTTAAAACCAAGGTAAATAAACTATCTCTTAAGAAAGACTACATACTAAGATAATCTAAAATATTTGTAGAACTAAAACTAAGTTGAATATTTAAGACTTTTCCTCCAACTGAAGCACTTACCCGGATAGTTGTACCAACTAACTCTATCAGCATTCAAGGAACACAAAATTCCAAACTGACACACATTCTTCCAGAGGATGAAAAAAAAAGATGATTCCTCAATTTTCTAATGAACCATTAAACTATGGTATCAAAACCCCACAAAGGCACGCAAAGGTTACAGGATACTCTCAATTATAATCATAAATGTAAACATTGAAAAACTCAAATTCAATATAGAATTATAACCAAAAGTCATGTCCAAGAATGTAAAAATGTTTTAACATAACAAAATATATTAGTGTACAAACAAAACATCAAAACCAAAGTACATTAATGTGATTCACATCCTTAAGGAGAAATGCCAATAAAAAGTCCAATAAAATTCACTATAAATATGGGAGAAAAGTGACTCTTACTGATCACCATACATGAAGTTAATTGCAGATGGATTAAATATATAAATGTAAAATTCTAATATTTTAGAATTTCTAAGAAAATATAGGAATAGATCCTTAAATCAATCTCAGAGTATCCAGGTATTTCTAAAACAAGACATAAAAGAAGCAGAAAGAAATGCAAATTTTGAAAAATAGACTGCATTTAAAAATCCTCAAAAGGCACACTAAAAAGTGAAAACAGAAACTTCAGATTTAAAGGAGATATTATCTGTGCATATAAACAACAGAGTTGTTATATAGAACATGTAAAGAAACTGCAAATAAATAAGAAAAGGCAAATAAACTGAGTTGAAAAAAAATAAGCCAAAGGTAGAAAAAAAGCAAAGAATAAAAGAGAAGAAAAAGGTTACTTTTCTGTGAAAAGTAACTCACGGAAGAGGAAATACTAATGGCCAATCAGTATGTAAAAGGATGCTTTCTAGGAATCCAGGAAAATCACAGTATTAACCCAAGGACCATTTCACAGATTGGCCAACACAATGAAGTCTAAAACTAATTTTTTTTCCTTGTATAAGGAGAATGAGAACACATATATGCTTATATATGTAATTTGATATGAGGTCGGCATTCCAGCAAAATTTAATGAAATGGAATTTCTTTATATTCTGTGACCTAGCAGCTCAATTCTTACACAAATACAGGTGGACGCCTGTATCAGAATGCTAATTGTGGCACTGTTTTCCATATAAAATACAACCTCATATCTATCAATGAGACAGTAGAAAAATAAACTCTGGTATTTTCTTGCAATGAAAACGCCCAGGCAGCAGGAAATACAAAGTAATTAGAGCTGCATCTATCAATGTGAATTTGTTTCACAAACAGTGCTGCTAAGTGCACTGGTGGGCAGACGGTGTTCAGTTACTAAGGAAGACTTACAGGGCCTCAAACACAATGCTTGCAAATCTACGGTTTATTGCAGGAAAGGATACAATATGGCAACCACATTAAATTAAGGGTTTATTTCATAACCCAGAGCTGCCTCCCAGCATGGCATCTTGAGCTACTAGACTTTAGCTCTTACTTTCTCCCTCAATAAGGGCAAAACATATAAATGTATTTCTATGCATTTCCTTTGGACTAGAAATCATCAAGGTGTGCACAAAATATCCCGGAACGAAGATGCGCAAAATAGAATCTCAGTCAAGGTTTCTTATACCATACAGGTCACGA
This sequence comes from Camelus bactrianus, assembly GCF_048773025.1. Taxonomy (NCBI): domain Eukaryota; kingdom Metazoa; phylum Chordata; class Mammalia; order Artiodactyla; family Camelidae; genus Camelus; species Camelus bactrianus. Next base: position 20,826,924 of record NC_133540.1, read on the forward strand.
CATTTATTATTTATTATTTATTTATTATTATCAAAACAAGATATCAGTATGAAATAGAACAGTCATAAAATGAAATAGCTGGTTTTAAACAGTGAATTAGTTTAAATATAGAATAAAGGATAAACAACCGTGAGAATTTTAATATAATTAAAAAAAAAAAAAAACCAAAACACGCTGGATGTGTATATGGGGATGTTATGATTGTCAAAAGAGTGACAATGATTGATACAAGGAAACACAGACAAAAGATAAGCAAGTAATTTTAATGTGAGTTTAGGGTTTAAGACATCAAGAATTTGTCAATACCGAAATAATTAGGCACATTGGGATTTACATTGACCCCGGTAGGGGTACGGCTGCCAAGGTCATCAGCACGTTTCCTAGTCAAGTATGGCACCAATGGTGGTGATGCCACCATTGGGGTAAAAGCTGGATCCTTCTTGAAGTTTCTCCCTAGATTGTGACTCTTTTGTGATACACCTTGCAACTCGGTCTCCGTGCTGGCTGGAAGCAGTCTGCTGTAAACCACAGTGGCTCTTAGAATACTGCTCCACACTGCCTCACCTCTGCCCAGCCTCCCTACACCCTCCCTGTTCCTTACTCTTAGATCACGGATGAGTATCCTATTTTACACAGAATATTGAATACATCAGAAAAGGAATTCTACCCACATCCACAACCCCTTGCCACTGATGCATACACTCACCTTTCACTCCTGACACTAGGATTTCTTGTCTGTATTCCTTCTAGGTACCATCTAAACTTCAAGTTGTCTGTTTGATCACGTCCTCTCTTATCAATTCAATTCCAGAACTACATTAATTTTTTTTGTCTTCTGCATTAGCAAAATCTCCCCCTCTGCTTTGTGATTCTCATCAGAAAAATAAAATTCTATTACTTCTTCCATTATCATAAACCGTATTGACCCCACTACTCTAACTAAATAAGACTCCTATGTTCCCCTCATAGAAAACAGTGGGAAAGAATTGCCCATAGCTAGTATTCACTCTAAATCCTATCCCTTTATCTAATAAATACTGTGCAATCAGTTATTTTCCTTACAGCTGAGCAGACACTGCCCAGGGAATGTTATGACTGATCTCTGTGTAGCATGGGGAACAATGGATGCTACTCTCTTGTTTGGAAAACTTTCTTCCTTTGAATTCCAGGTACCCCACTCTCCTAGCTTTCTCCCCTTTTCCCTGGTAACATCTCCTAACGATTCTCCTTTGCTACTTCCTCTGCTTCTCCTGGAACTCTTCATGTGGCCTTGGCTGTGGGCTCCATCCTTGGATGTGCATTTTAGATTACAGCTCCCTCTCACACTCCTTACTCCCCTTCCTTCTGTCTTATTCTCCAGAACATGTTTTTCAGTCTGACAAACTGTATGCAACTTGCTTAATTTTCATTACGTATTGCCCTCTACCTTATTATAAGCTCTAGGAGGAAAGTAATTTTTCTCTCTTTTGTTTACTACTCTGTTTCTAGTATCTAGAAAAGTACCCAGAAAAAAAAAAAAAAAGGTTACTTCTCAATAAAAACCTGTTGAATAAGTCAGTATGTACGTTGCCTCTCCTCCTAACACTGCTGTCTCACATTTTCTCAAGGCAGTGGCCATCAGATGAAGGTTAGGGAGTTAGCACAAGCTAAAATACAAGACCTCAAAGTCTTAAAGACTATAAATGAATAAAACAATTGGTTGCAGTTATGTTTAAATAAATTTAACTCACTCTTCTCCCACATATGTGCATAATAGAGGCAATTATATTGCCAAATAAGACCTAATGATCAGCCACTTTTACTTTTCAACTCATGATCCTATCTCTTTGCTTTCAAACTTATACTAAAAAAGTAAGCTGTAAACCCTTTGGGTGTCTCAGGAGGTAATGCTCATGAAAGATATGGCCATTTGGAAAATGGACAGGGAGTCTACTCTCCACAGGTGGGACAAAGGTAAAGGAAGATCTTCCTAAATCACATTAGTAGCTGCTAGAGGGGCCAGATAAGAATTCAGTCCACCAATGGGACCAGGGCATCCTTGGTATTTCTATCCCAGAGAGCATGATATTTCAATTTTTTTAATTTTAGGAGTCTTTTTGTCCATTAATGCATAATAGATGAGTTGAATGCGTATTACTTTCCTTTTGGTTATAGTTCATCAGATCATAGGGAATCACTGAACAAGATCAAAATACATTGTTAATTACAATAAATATAAACCGATTAGAATTTCTAGTTAGAAGATTGTCAGATGTGATCATTGTTTTAAATGTCGAATTCCATGTTATTTACCAAAAACATTCCATAATCTAAACAGAAAATATTGAGATTAAAGAGATGGAAATGGCATAAAAACATATATTAGACAAAATAATGAAATTATTTTAATAGTTATACATAAAAGACAACAACAATAAGGCTTATAGGTTGAAGTTTTAACACATAGTGATTGAAGAATCATTTCATCTGGGATTATAAAGAAGCTTATGTTGTCTCTACTTTACCCCAAACCCTGAATTTTTGGAAACTGGATTTTATACAGAAGAAAGAATCAATGATGTAATGTCAAATGAATTAATAAAATAGAATTATTTCAAATATGATCAAAAACAATTGTCTCCTGACCAAGAAAATTATATCAAAACAGCACAGACATTATTTCAGGAATACTATGCCAGCCAGGGTCCATCCAGTAAAACAGAAACCATTACAGACATTTAAAGCAGAAAGAAATTCATATAGAGAATATGGTGCCCGCAAAAACATCGGATGTGCTGGAGGAGTGAGAGAGAAAACACCACCAGTCTTCCTATTAGCCACTAGAGCAATGGGTCAGAGATGAAGAAACTGTCATTTGCTTGGGTCAGATGCCCCAGGGATCTGCTACTGACTTCATTTGCAGAGCAGAAGTGGGACACTTGCAGGCAGAGCTGCTACCAAAATACTCCTCCTCTGTTAAAGTCCACATCATCTACCTCTGCCTTCCAAATCAATCTCATATAGGTGTATATCACTGACATTGTGAGCTGCATCTAGAATGTGAGAGACAAGAAAGTCTGGGAAACAGTTCTAAGGCTTCCAGCCCCTACAGGGAAAGACAGAGAAGGAAGTTAATGCTAATAAAAAAAAAAAATCAGAAAAATTAAAGAGAAGACTCCAAGTTTATTGGTCTCAGTTAATGTGGTGATATTCACATTGTATATGTTTGTTTAAAGAGAATAATCATTATTTTCTAAGCATCTTAAGTGCTTATAAAAGGCAAGAATAAGAAACATATTCCTATTTTTTCATTAGACTGTGAGATTGGAAATTTCATAAAGGTAATTCCTACTGAGGAAAATTGATTGTAGTTCCCTACAGCTGGTGATCATCTTCCACTGCTCCTTTCCTGGTATCTCATCAAAATCCATTTAAAATATAATGCCAATTTTTGAAGACCATTTGTTTAATTAGGATATCAGTTCAACAGATGAAATAGAGTGGCTCAAAGTTAGAATGTTTTCATCAACATAAGATATTTCCCTCTCACACACAGAGTCTGGGTTAACAAGGTGGCTCTCCTCTGCAAAGATATAAGGGTCCAGATTCCTTCCCTTTTTTTCTTTTCTTTTATTTTTTGGCAAAATTGAGGTACTGTCCCTGTCAACATAGACTATGATAGAGCATAGGGGGCTGGGAGGGAGAAGAAAAGTGTTCATTGATTATTTTTCTCTCTTTTTTTCTTTTGTTCCTAAATTTATTTTTTAAATTGAAGTATAGTTGATACACATTATTATATGTTGCAGATGTACAATATAGTGATTTCAATTTTTAAAGGTTATACTCCATTTATGTTTTTATAAAATATTGGATATATTCCCTGTGCTGTGCAATATATCCTTGTAGCTTATTTTATACCTAATTGTTTGTACCTCTTGTACCTATATTGTCCCTCCCAACTTCTCTCTCCCCACCGGTAACCACTAGTTTGTTCTCTATATCTGTAAGTCTGCTTTTTTTTTTTTTTTATTATATTCATTAGTCAGTTGTGTTTTTCACATTCTGCAGGTCAGTGATATCATACAGTATTTGTTTTTCTCTGTCTGACTTATTTCACTTAGCAAAAGACCATCCAAGTCCATCCATGTTGCTGCAAATGGCAAAATTTCATTCTTTTTAGGGCTGAGTAATATTCCATTGTGTATATATATATATATATATATACCATATCTTTTTTATCTATTCACCTGTTGATGGGCACTTAATTGCTTCATTGGCAATTGTAAATAATATTGCCATGAACATTGGGGTGCATGTATTTTTTGAATTAGTGTTTTCATTTTCTTTAGCTATATTTCCAGGAGTGGAATTCTTGGATCATATGGCAGTTTTATCTTTAGTTTTCCATAGTGGCTGCATCAATTTACATTTCCATCAAAAGTGTACAAAAGTCCCTTTTTCTCCATAAGCTCCCCAACATTTGTTATTTATGTTCTTTTTGATAATAGCTATTCTGACAGATGTAAGGTGATACATCATTATGGTTTTGGTTTCATCTCCCTGATAATTAGTGATGTTGAGCATCTTCTCATGTGCATGTTGGCCATCTGCCTTTCTTCTTTCAGAAATGTCTATTCAGTTCTTCTGTCCATTTTTTAACTCAGTTTTTCTTTTTTGATGTTGAGTTGTATGAGCTGTTTATATATGCTGGATATTAATCTCTTATCAGTCATATCATTTGCAAATGTAAGCTTCCAAGTTTATTTGATGATATTCACATTTTACACATTTTTATTATTTTTTAAAATTAAATTACGGTCAGTTACAATGTGTCAATTTCTAGTGTACAGCATAATGTCTGTGTCATATTGAATATAGTTCCCTGTGCTATACAGAAGAAATTTGTTTTTTATCTATTTTTATATATAGTGATTATTAAAAGCACATTTTAAATATTTTAAAAACATATTTTAGATAGAACATATTTTATTTAAAAAAACAGAAAAAAAGGGAAAAAGAAAGAATGGAAAAGTAGCATTAGCAAAAGGGCACTTTAAAACAAATGTGTATAACCACTATACTCCTTTCTTTCTTTTTACCCTTTAGCATATTTCAGCATATTTAAAATGTTTTTGATTAAGTAGCACAACAGAAGAATAGTTGCAAGGACACTTCAACAAATGAAAATCTATAATAACACTCAAGTTAGTGTAAATATAGAGTAAAACCAGAGCACAAGAGAAAAGAGGAAGTTTTAAAAAGGACTATTAACAACATTGATAAAAACTGAATTTCTGAATTCCTCAACATGAAGTGTCTGAGTGCTTTAGAAAGAGCAATTAATTAAAACAAACAAAAGCCATATGAAATGGAAACTGTTGTCTACCCATTGTTGTGTGGCAAAATGAAAGTTCAGAAAACATACAGTGTTATAGTCTGTGGAGGTGACAATTACAAGAATTAGACCTCAATAATATGGCCCTTTGTTTGCTTTTATTAAATAGTAATTAGAGGGGAAATATTAATTAAACCTCTCAATGCTTCCCTACTGAAAATATGATTTTAATATAAAATAAATAACTAATGTGGCTTTTATTAAATATTTACTTAAACAAGTAGAATATTAAATAAATTATTAACTTATAAAACATTAGGAAACCAAGTATGAATTTGGAAATACTGGTAGGCACTTTCTTCTAGCAACTCCCCTGATCTTGTTTTGAGTTGCCTATTTTTAGAATCCACTTAACCTGCTATAAAATTACTTTATACTGCAAAATTTTTAATTATCACTACACAGTCCTCCATATTTTTCTTTTATTTGTTTTAATATAAAAGTAATTTGTATACATATTAGAATACTTAAAAATAAATTTATAGAATGAAAAGGGTATCCCATCCACTTTTCTACTTGCCATGTACTAAAAAGTTCCTTGTATTTCCTTCCAGAGAAAGACTATCAATTTTATATACTCAAATGAGATAAAATAATATATATTTTCATACTTCTCAGTTTTCTAAATAAAAATATTTTTATATCACCCACATAGCACCCTTTGTACCACTTTCTTTTTATTTGTATTTTGCATAACTTCATGATGTATAAAATCATAAATAAAAATCTAGATGTGTTTAAGGTGCCAAATGATTAAACATTTTAAATCTTTTCATGTACACCAAAATTCTTTTTCATAGTTTTAGTATTTATTTACCACCAGCAGTGTATAAATCAAAATTCAGTTCTTCTACATTTTCACTAAAAATTGATATTTCAGTGTTTTTTTTTAAAGCAATTCTGGAGGGTCTCTAAAAGCATATGACTTGTAATTTTCATTTGCATCTCCCTAGTGACTAAAGGGTTTGAACACATTTTCATGTTTTTAGCCATGTGGCCATTCTATTTTAAAATTCTTGTTCAAGATTTTTTTAAATTGGTGTTTTCATATTATTTTATAGATGATGTTAACAATCTAGAAAAGAATACTTGGTTTCAGTTATATTCTCATAGTCTTTGGTTTGCCTGTTCATGCATTCATGTATCTTTTGATGAACAGAATTTCTTAATATTAGCATAATCTAACTTTATAAGATTCTTCTAAATATTAAATGCTTTTCCAAACTCAAACTCATGAAAATATTATTCTGAGCAATCTCTTAGTAATTTTATTAGTTTACTTTTACATTTATATCTACAATGTGAATTATAATTTGGAATTACAGTCTACAATTGTGAACAGTGTGAATTAGGGGTAAATTTCCTTTTTTTTTTTTGGCCTAGATGGCAATCGATTTCATACTATAAAAGACTTTTCTTTTTCCAAATGTTATACTGTTTCACATTTGTCACTCCTTCGATAATTGGTAGTTTCAAATTAATTTTAAAAAGTGGTATGTCTTGATTTTTAAACTTTTCTCTGCAGAAGGGATGCCCAAAACAGACATAGTAATGCTCTGTACAAATATATCATAACTTACTTTTTTGTTTCCTCATTGATGGATTGTTTTGTGTTTCTGTTTTTCACTAGTTTTTGTTTTTAGCTATACAGAAAATATTACAAAAATATTATTTTATATAAATAAAATTTTAACAGTATATATATTTTATAAATTCTGAGGAATTATGACTTATTAATGTGCTGAGTTCTATTGATCTGGACATTTTTCAGGACATATTATGATGGTGAAATTTGTGTGTCTATTGGGCCCAGGTTTTGGTCAAAGGCTACTCTAGATATTTCTGTGAAGGTATTTTGTAGATCTGATTAGCATCTTCAAGAAGAAGGAGTTTTAATTAAGACTGAAACAGATATCTTATCTGAGATTCCAGACTGCTGGCTTGCACCAAAGATTTCAGATCAAAATTGTAATGTCAATTCTTGCTTGAATTTTCAACCTGCCCTTTGGATTTTGGACTTGCCAGCTCCCCTAAGCATATGAGTCAATGACCTAAAACAAATCTCATTACACACACACACACACACGGTTCTGTTTTTTTTTTTTTCCCTGCAAAACCTTGACTAAGACATATATTTTAGAAGAATTATATTAAATACCATTTATAATTCCATGGATGGAGGCAAAAATCCTGGTTCAAGATTGAATCAAAGGGGGAAAATTTCTTAAATAAAGTAAAACACATGAGGTACAGGAATAAGAATCTGTTAAAAATTACCTCGTCTGAGAGTTACATGTCTATCTTTTGGTATTCCTTAAAGTGTACTGCTAGATGCAACATTAGGTTTTGAAGGGCAAGCTATCTAAATATCAGTGAGATTCTATCCTATAATAAATTATTATCCTATAATAAATTATTATTTAAGGCTGCAGAAAGAGGTCAGGAATAATGAGCAAAAGCCATTATGTTAAATGTGTGACCAAAGTAGTTTCAAAATACTTTTAGGAATTACTGTCAGATGGGGGGATGGGCTCATCAACTAGAAAGTCATTTTTGTTGATTCCAATTTTACTTTAATATTAGATTGGAAGCTTAATAATTTTATTTCTCAGTGTGTCACCTTATCTTTTGTACACATGAAAGAAATCCACGTTTCAGATGTGTGACCTCTCATATTCATCGACTGCTTCGTTAATGAGCTACATACAAAGGAAAACTCCATCAACTTACTGTGAAGGTAATTTTTTTAATAGGAAAATAATATGGCATATATGTGATTAGGCATTACATCAAGATTAAACTGAACTAAATTAAAAGATAGGAAAATAGTCAGCAAGTACTTCAGGATCTCTCTTTGAAGTGAAGACACAGATTCAAGCTTCTGAAGTTTTCTACCCTTTCTACATGTGTTGAGAGGCTATAGCTCCCAAGATGCCAAAGAGCTGGGAATGGAAGGTGACTGCTGGGTGGGTGGGTGGGGGGTCACTGCGGGTACTCGATGATGTCGATGTGATAAAATACTTTAAAAAAGCATCAGGGCTGCAAAGACAGAGGCAATAAATATTCTTCTAAGTAAACTGCACAAGATCAGTTTCCAGCCAAATGAAAGAAAACCAAGATTAGTAAATGAGGAATAGAAAACATACAGAATAAAAACATTGTCAGTGAAAACACAACAGAAATGTGTGTGTCTGTGTGTTCTGTGTGTATGTGTGTGTGTGTGGAGAGATAAACATGAATGATTTATAAAAAGGTACATTATATGTTTTATTCCCCCTAGAGATAAACATGAGTCATTTATAAAAAGGTACATTATATGTTTTATTCCCCCTAGTGCTCAAATTAGCCACAGAAATGAAACCTAGTCCCTGTTATATCCCAAATAATGCACAGAGCTTAATTTAACTGACTATTCAGCATTAGAAAACTTAGGACTAAGTATTGAATGTTTTAAACAAAGAAGAAAGTACCATCAATTCCTCTTTTCTCCTACATTTGCTCATTTACTACTAGGAGAGTGTATGTTACTGACCAAGAGAAACCCTTCTTAGACTTTAGCTTTACTGAAATGTAGTCATTCTAAGACCTCACCATGTTGAAAATTGAAGTGGCCGGGTGGGTCATCTGATTCTTTTGCAGTGTAGCTCCACATTTCTGCCTGGCTTCTCTGTTGTATCAGTCTGGTTCTCCGTAATCCATATTTTTTATGTCTGTGTCATGATAAATGAAACTTTATCTTTCACTTCCTGATCAATTTCTACAACCACTCAGAAAAATTGAATTCTAATTATGAATGGCACAACAGTTCTATCTTGGTTGTGACATAAATTTTAACTTATGTGGAAATTTAAGAGATTTATGTTGCAAGTTAATACTGACTGGTTAAAAAAAAATATTCCCCATTCTTTTATTCTACACATGAAATCAAATCATGGACAGCACATTCATGCATACATTTCCATACCAACATCTCACTAATATTCCTTAAGAAACTCCATCATTACTCAATTTTAATAGATTTTATATATGGTAAAAACATTATCACCTAAAACTTCAGGAACAGGTTAAAAGTCATGAAAAATGGGAGGAAGAAAGAAGATAATTTCATGAATATACCTCATATTGCTTATTAAAATCATAAAAATATATTTTCTTGTTTTTCATAACTAGAGAAATAGGATATCATATGTACATTTGATAAATGTGAAGATAAACTGTGGAATTAAATATACCATTTTTAATTTGTATATAACACAAGATAAAAGCAGACAAATACAATCCACATAGCAAGGTGTGAGGACATTTTCAAATAAACAAAAACAGCTTTAATAAACACGAAGTGCAGCAACCTCTCCTACTAATAGGAAAATAACCACAGAGTGATTTAAAGGAATGTGAAACTAAATTTAAGATCTCACATAAAATGTTTAAAAATAACTGGCAGAAGGAAATTAATCATTACAACTAAACAAGCATACCAAACAAACAAAAAAACTAAATAAGAAAGGTAAAATTAGAAACCACAAAAGCAGTACTCAAAGTGAAATATCTTACTTGTAATGAAGATGGTGATTTTATGTCAAAGCTATAAATAATGAAAACTTTGTTGTCATGAAACACAGAATATGTCGAAAGAAATCCATCAAACAAATATCAATGAAAAATCTTAAAGTAAAACAAAGATTTTGACAGAATAAAATATATCTTTTCGATTTACATTCACTACCATTTGTATATGTCATGTATTACCTGCAAAAATGGAATGAGGACCTAGATGGTTTGAAAAAAATCAATATATTTCAGTGAACAATGAACGCATGATAGTTTGTAGCTTAAAAACAGCAAAAGACTGTGTAATAGGCAGAGAGTAAAACTTAAATTTTGGTGAGTGAAATAATAAAAAATGCCAAGTCCGAACATGGTACTGTGTTTATCTGAAATCTGCATAATCGAGGGCTTGGCATTTTCTCCATTGACTTACAGTGAATGAAATGTAAGTTGAGGTATATGTCCTATATAATAGTTGAGGATATAATTACTGTTAAAGTATATTTGCAAAAAAATAATTATTTCACTCATTCCAAATATACTCACCGAATATGTAATATGTGGTTGCAGCTAGAAACACATTACAGATGCTACTCTCAAGGAACTTATATTCTAGGTAGGGAGACAGACAATAAGACAATAAAATGTGCACTATGATGTATGGTAATAAGTTAATGGAAATGAGGAAAGCAAGGGAAGAGGGCCAAGCAGAACAAAGAATCTGAATGTCTTTTATGGGACAATAACAGAAGGCTGGATAACAAAATACTCATCAAAGAAATGGAGGAAGGGAGGGTATGAACTCTGACTCTCTGGGGCAAGAAGATTCCAGAAGGAGAGTAAGGGAACTGCAAAGGCAGAAGTGTGGAGGCTTCCTGTGGTTGGAGATCAGCCAGAACACCTGTGTGACTGGAGCACAGTGACCAAAGTGAAGTGAAGTAACACACAAAGTCAGAGCAGTAGCAGGGGTCAGTGTAAGTAGGATTTTATAGGATAGAGTGAAGGATTTTGCATTTTATCCCAAGCAAGATAAAAATGCTGAGGAGTGCAGTGGTTTGGCTTATATCATTCCCTCTGGGTTTTGCATAAGTTAGGGAGGACAAGGGTTAAAGGAGAGACACCTAACTTGGGAAGTGGTGGCCATGATCCAGGTGGCGTAAAACATGGTGGTTTGGACCAAGTTGTTAGCGGTGGGAGTTGTGTGAAGGGAACAGATTTCAAATGCACTTTAGATGTAAGATTTTAATGGTAGTTTGGATGTGAAGTATAAAAGAAAAGACAGGATTCTAAAATAAAATCAAGATTTATTTTGCCTGAATAATTAAAGAATGAAGTTTCTGTGTCCTAAGATGGAGAAAACTATGGAATAAAAATAAGCTTTAAAGTAGCCATCAAGAGTAAACTTTTATGCATTTGAGTAAAGCTGTCAGGTAATGAGCTTAAATATACTAGAATTCTGGGTAGATACCCCAAGAAGTATTTGTCAATCATCCAACAAGAGACGGTATGTAAAGCCTATCAAATTGAGTGAAGCTAGTAAGTTAAGCAAAGTGTGAACAGAAAATTACCCACTGGAATTAGCAATGTGTAAATAAGCAAATATATTTTGTTGGGTAAGAAGAGTAAAAAAAAGAATGAGTTTAAGAAAGACTGGGGGATGAAGACATGGGGTGAGCAGTTTTCCTGTAAAGTGGTATAGGAGGTGGGGATGGTTACAGTGCAAAAAGCTTTTTTAATGGAAAAAATATAAAATGAGCAATGAGCAAAGAGAAAGGAATAAAATTGTGAAAAAAAAATGATGATTCCTGGAATCATGTCCCTGGGATCTAGTGAACAACTGCAAACATCCATCCTAATATTATTAAGAGGAGTATGGACAGAATATATGAGAACAGTGGTGAGTAAGTTAGAAATGGGATGCTGGGTGCACCTGGAAGTTTGTTTCTGTATTTGTTTCCATTTTCTCAGTGAATTGGAAGAAAGATAGTGTTAGCACAGGCAGATAGCTAGATAGGAACAGAGAAACGGGGATACAGGTCAAATGGTAGGTGTTGGGCAAAAGAGAGAGGCACAGGGCAAAATGTAAGAAATCATACATCATGTAAATAATAGAAGGCCTTGGGCAGACAGAGGAAAAACAGGAACCTCTGGGTTGTTAGGCGATCACACATTTTGTGCTGACAAGTGCCCTGAAGGCCAACAAAGAAAGGTGGGAAAAGACAGGAATCTCCAGTGTCCAAATATAACCTTTTGCTCATTATGCCCACATTACAATAAAATTAGCCTTACTATTTACAATAGCCAAGACACGGAAACAACACAAATGTCGATCAACAGAAGACTGGATAAAAAAGTTGTGATATATTTATACAATGAATACTACTCAGACATAAAAAAGAATAAAATAATATCATTTGCAGCAACATGGATGGACCTAGAGGTTGTCATTCTAAGTGAAGTAAGTCAGAAAGAGAAAGAAAAATACTATATGAGATCTCTCATATGTGGAATCTAAAAAAAGGACACAAATGAAATTATTTACAAAACAGAAACAGATTCACAGACATAGAAAACAAACTTATGGTTACCAGGGAGTAAAAGTGGGTGGGAAGGGATAAATTAGGAATTTGAAATTTACACCTCTTAGAGAGTGATGGAAGTGTTAGCTATCTTGATTGTGGCAGTTTCACTGGTGTGTACATCTATCAAAATTCATCAAATTGTGCATCTGAAATATGTGTAGTTTACTGTATAGGAATCATATCATAATAAAGGTATTAAAAAATAAGAAATAAACTTAGCCTTGCAAATTAGAAGTACCCATCATGCACTGATGCCATGACACTTCTGATCCAGATTAAATAAGGACAAAAATCCCTCTTCCCACAGGAAGGCAGAGCTGGGATTAAAATCAGGAAATACGACTCCCAAACCCTTCCCTCCCCAATGAATATTCCGCCCATTCATTTTTATGCTCCATGTAACCAACTTGCCAGAGAAACTCAGGGCAGCTGCTCACCTGGGCCTGCTCACTTTCCCCTTGAGAGTGCACTATCCATCCCTTAATAAATTCTCACTTTACTTTCTCAACCTCTGTGGCTCGTCCCTGAATTCTTTCTGTGATGAGACAAGAACCTAATCATTGGCAATAATAGGAATAAGGGAGAAGTGGTGGTGGAGTAGCATTTTTCTGAAATATATTCCTATTGCAGTATAGTCAGTTTACAATGTTGTGTCAATTTCTAGTGTACAGCACAGTACTTCAGTCATATGTGAATATACATATAGTCGTTTTCATATTCTATTTCACCATAAGTTACTACAAGATATTGAATAGAGTTCCCTGTGCTGTACAGCATAAACTTGTTGTTTATCCATTCTATATATATTAGTTAGTATCTGCAAATCTCTAACTCCCAATTTATCCCTTCCCACCCGCCTTGGAGTAGCATTTTGAGGCTAAAGAGAAGACGGTGTAAAACACTCCTTGAAGAGAGTGGGAGAATTACTGTACTGGGGAGGGGGAATTGTAAGAGAATTGCAGAGCCAAGTTCAGGGCCAACTAAGTCAGTGATCATATTTTAAAGTGAGAGCAGGCAACAAGATATTTTGCTTCAAGCACAGAGTTGATGGAAGACCCCCAGATTGGGGACTCTCTAGGCAGCTTTATGGGTGAAATAGATTATGGAGGCTGCTGAGGATGTTCCAAGGGAGCAAAATAATGATAAGCCATGGATTCTAATCTAGAAGTGAAGAAAAGTGAGACCAGGATGGGATGAGGACCAGAAAATAGGTGTCAGGATCAATGCATTGTCAGTTCCTGTGGGGCCAAATAATATCAGAGTCAAGACACTGCAAGGGAAGATTGAGTTCTGAGTAGGGAAGGAAGTCCAAGGACAGGAAATAAGATCTACTCCAAGAAAATGATCAAGAAAAAAGTGAGGGGATAGAAAAGATATTTATAGTATAAGGAAATAACCCCTGCCTGGTGATATCTTAGAGTTAAAAATCCACTATTTCATTTCTATAACAAATAGGATGAGAATACATATTTTTTGAACTGTTTTGTACTGGAAGTAAGATGTATATAAAAGACTCAGGACATATAAGTAGTTTCAAACCACTCACTCCATTTTAAGTACATCTGACTGTCACAGCCTAAGGATTAAAATAGAAAGTTTTGATTCTTATTTTAAAGGGGAAAAAATGTGGTTTCTAGGATGATAGGATGTTAGTTGTGAATATACAAGTACAATAACAGTATAAAGAAACTGGTTAACTCCAAAGAAAATTGAACAATTTAAACTCAAATCCTGTAGCAATAGGAACCAGGATGTATGGAACAAATCACAACTCAAATGAGAACCACAGCTGAGGGTCTGGTGTGTTTTTGGAAGAGCAAATTTGTCTTCTTGTGTGCAGTCCTTTCCTTCTTATCAGGGTATGAACTAAGGCTGAACAACTTGCAGAGCTCAGGTGAGAGCCATAATAAACATTCCAAACAAAGTTTCCAAATTACATAAAATGTGACAAACGTAGGAGTTTACTCCTAGAGAACCCTTTAAAACCCAGCTTCCGTCAAGGCAACATAGCGCTGGCAGTGGCTCATTATGTACTGCAAAAGACCAGCATTTGACAGCTTTCAGCAATCTTTCCCAAAGAAGGCTGTTATCAAGATTTTTCATGGTAAATGCTTTAAATGAAGCCCCCCGTGGGCAAGTTGTCAAGGAGTGTACGCAATGCCATCTTGCATGTTCTTCTAAAACTCGGGATGAAAACCGCTGAGAGCACCTTGGACAGCGCTCCTCCACCGAACAGGAGTCTTCCGCTGCCTCTAACGACCGCATCCATCAGACTTTAATAACGATACAATTTCCTGCTGAATGTCTTGCTGTTGCCCCACAGGGAACACAGTTACACTGAGGTATCAGAACTGTTTAGTGACAATGCCCATTATTACGGTCTCCATTGTCTACCTTCCGAGGGTTTTGTTTTTTTTTTTGACACATTTTTATTATACAAGGACTTGGAAAGGGCTACAAAGAAATTGCTTTTATCTCTCAGCTGGAGCAACAGTAGTTTGCCGGAGAAATTAAGCAACTCATTTAAATCCTGTGAGAAGTTCTAATATTGGACAAAATATGTTTCATGTAAAGAAACGTTTCAAAGAACATGGACACAATGGGCGTTCGTTTTTACAAAATATCCTGCAGCACATGCCACATACATATTTTCAGTTCACTTGTGTAAGTGGTAACAGCACAGAGTCTTCTAGTTTATTCCAAGAGTGTGAGGCAAGAAACAGAAAATCCTTTCTCATCTCTATTGTTCTTTCTCAGTATTTTTTGAGGTATTATATTTTTATGTTTTGAAATAATGGCTGTATGGAATATTTGAATATATAATTATGTGTTGTCCATTTATAATATAGGAGACCAGAAAGATGGCTTTTTTTTTTTTTTTTTGGTATGAATTAATACACCCAAACAGGAGTGGGTTTAATTCAGATTTTTAATAACAGGACAGCAACTCTAATTGTTGATTGATACCACTTGGGTTAGGAATAGTACGAATTAGGGTAGGATAGGGTAGCAAACTGTCCCCAAATGTGTAGTGGCTCAAAACCAGCACGTTCATTTTTGCTTCATTTCCTGGGGGTAGGGAACAGGGAGTTTCTCTTTATGTTAGGATTCAGGAACCCAGGCTGATAGAGACTCCAACGCTTTCAACACATGCCTTTGAGGGTTTCCCTGAGAGTAAGATTTCAGTCGTCTGGAATGGAAAGAGCTCATGGCAAAGCCAGGGAAGTTTCAAAGGGTCACTTGTGCAGGTGGCCCTCACTAGCTCACTCACATGGAGCCTGGCTCTAAACCTATAAAGAAAAGACAGCCCATTTTGCTTATTAGCCAGTAGTCTCTACTTGAGTATCTCCCACTGGGGCCTTATCCATATGCCTGCCTGATAAATGCAACAAACGCATTTGTTGGGAATAGTTAAATTTACATAGGTTACCCAAATTAAATATGTTTAAAACATCCACAGGTACTTCATAGGTGTGGGGCTCTAGTATTAAATATCCACTCATCCTCAGTGGGACACTCAGGGAAATCATACTCACAAAGCTATTTAATGTCTGTCCACTGACTCTTCTCTCATTGTCCTACTTTGATGTGATCTGCTGTCTGATTCTTGGATCCTGTGTGATATTTCCTGGCATAATCAGCTTTTCTAGAATCAATTAAACTGGTAATTTTCTTTTCAGAGTTTATATACAAATTGCAAAGAATTATTATTTCTATTATGTATGGTTTACATCTAGTCTTTGTTTAACAGAAATTTTATTCTATTTTACACATATGGCTGTAATTCCAAAACATGTGGACTATGAGAGGTATGTCTCTCTTTTAAATCACAAGATTCCATTCAGTCAATAAAAAGCCTTTATTAAACTTACACTGGGCACCATGCACATTACTAGGCCCTAAGGTTGCAAAGAACACAAGTTTCAGAGAAATTACAGCATAACATAGAGACACGTCTATAGACTGATTAGAGAGGAATGTGAAGACAATGTAGTTAAAATGTCTCTGCATATCTTTTTATTTTAGATTATTGAGGTGGGACTGTTTTAATAAACTCTTTTGACAAAATTATACAACTAAATAGCTTTGATACAAATATGACTTGAAAGAATCTCTAGTGCCAATGTTGAAAAAGACATCATTTCCTAGAGATAACAATTCCTTCTACTTATGTGGTTTCAGAAATAAATAAAATTTTGGGTTAGTATGATGGAGTCAGGCAAGACTTCTAAATTCCCCCTCATAGAAACTAATGTTGAGATCAGTAAAGAAGATAAACAAGTCAGGAGAACACACTGCAGCAATTAGACAAAGAAGGTGCCACGTCTCATGTTCTAATCCTGTTGGAAGCAGTGCTCACTGAAAGAGAGAGATTTTTACATTTTTACAAGTTTCTCTAATTTGGTTCCATGCAGATTTCAGAACTCTTCCTCTATCCTACATGTAAACAGTGCAAAAATTAAAGTTAGATAAAGAGAAATCCTGAAAAAATCTTACAATGATCCCAACACACACACACACACACACACACACACACACACGCACACGCACACGCACACACACCTGCAGAGACAGACCAAGAAGTGCAGTAAACACACTCAGGGGAAAGAACAGACATTCTTTGCTTATCACTTTGTATTCTACTCAAGGCAGGAAATAAATTTTGGATCTCATTCATTTGGAGGCTCTAAGCTAAAAACAAGTCAAATTGATATATCTAGAGGTAATTGTCTTTAGCAGTACTGATAACAAGAGAGACAATAAAAATAATCCTTTAAGAAAGCAAGACAGAATATGATCCCAGGTGAAATTAGGTCTTCCAGCTAAACGGCTTTCAGTTTAACAAAAAAGAAATAGCTAAAAACTATAGTAACAAGAAACAGAACAGTGGTTACCAGGGGCTTGTGAATGGGCAGTAGGATATAGACTATAAGGGAAAACTAGGACATTTTCAGGGTGATAGAAATGTTCTCAATTTTGATTATTGTGATGTTTACAAAACTATCAACATTTGTCCAAATTTATAAAATTGAACACTTTGAGTGGCTGAATATTATGGTGTGTGCTAATACACACCATAAAGTTGGCTAAAAATTAAATGCTAAAAATTAAATACCAAAAAGGAAATATTAAGCATAAAAGGATTGAGTAAAAGAAGCCTGGCAGTCCAGCTACTTGGAAGGGCCTCCTGCAAACCAAAGATGGGAAGGGGAGGCTGGGAACTAAGACTTGAATTCAAACTGAGACAGGAAATCACCTGTTAAAGGTGGGTTACTCCAGGGCAATCCCCGCTACCAGTGCTACAGTTAGCAGACAAAGGGGTTTTTTGTTGTTTTTTGTTTTTGTTTGTTTCTTTGTTTTTATTTGTTTGTTTGTTTTACCAGCAGCAAAGTGCAGGATGAAACTTGAGCCCCTCAAATTAAACCCAGAAACCTTTGAATGGGGCTAAAATGGCTCTAGATGGTTACTAGGTAGAAAACAGAATAAAAACACATGCAGTTTGTTTTCTATATAATGAGTCTGTTTCTGTTTTGTTGTATCCATCCATTTGTTTTATGTCCCAGTGGGGAGGGGGACAGGAGAGGGACATATTAGGGATATGGGATTAAGTGATACAAAATACTATGTACCAAATAAATAAGCAACAAGGATATATTGTACAACACACAGAAATAAAGCCATTATGTTATAACAACATTAAATGGAGAATTAGCTATAAAAATATTGAATCACTATGTTGTACACCTGATACTAATATAATGTTGTAAAACAACTATACTTCAAAAATAAAAAATAAAATACAAAAAAGGTGAGAATTTAGGAAACGAAGGGTAGAATGGGAAAGTCCAGCATATATGTCTAATCAAATATCTAGAAGTGGAGAATGAAGAGGTGGGTGGAAATAAAATACTTGAGAAAAGAATGACTGAAAAATTTCCTGACGAGATTAAAGACATAAATCCACAGGTACACAAAGCCCAGTTTAAAACTCACAGGATAAATACAAATATGTGCATACCTAGAGGAATACCGAGAAACACCAGACACAAAGAAGACATTTTACAAAGTAGCCAGAGGGACGTGGTAGGATCACATGCATGGGAACATTTAGACTAATGACAGATTTCTCAGCAGCTAACGCCTGAAGACAGAGTTCTGTATTTTGGCATAGAATGCTGAGAGAACATTATTGTTAATCAAGTTTTTTTATATCCAGAAAAAAAAAGTATATTTTTAAAACAAAGTCAAGTAAAGAAAATTCTTAAATACACAAAATCTGTGATTACCACTAGCAAGGCTATACTAAAGAATCTCACCAGGAGAAGGAGACTCTGCCCATGGACTAGGAGGGAGCTCTGAGATGCAAGAAAGAATGGTAAGCAGAGATTTAGAAGAATAAAAATAAATAACATTCTATTTTGATTTTCTTAAAAGTCTCATTTATGATATTAAAAATGATAGTGTTAAAATACTAGAAAATGATTTAAGTCAGGAGAGTATTTATTATAGTTTAAATTTTCTAAAGCTTTTATTTTGGGGAGGAAAGAGGCATTGAATTTAGACTGTATACAATAAATGATGCTTGGTAAAATTTTAATGATATCCAGATAAAGAATAGGGAATGTATATGTTTTACATGAGTAAAGAAGAAAACTGAATTAAAAAAAAATAGAAACAAGTTTTTAAAACAGTTTTATGTTTTTAAGCCAAGAAAGGAAGAAAATATGCAGAATAATTAAGTGCAGGGCAAAATATGCAAAATGTAAGAAGTTAAAGCCAAGTCCCAGTGTGTGCACAACGGTGAAGGAAAGGTTAGTGTAGCCAGGCAGCAGCGTTCAATGTAATCATTGTGTTCCCAGTGGAAGTGTTCCTCCTTCTGGAACTAAGATCTCCAGGCCAGCAGAGCATAAGGTCCCAGGAAAGGAAGGAAAATTTTTGTTAGTGAATTACTAGGGGTAATAATGAGTGGTCAATCCCTTTATCCTTGAACCCATGAGTCATGGCTAAGGGGAGAACCAGGACCATACATTGAACACTGACTCAGATCATTTACAGCTTCCTGGAGACCCATCATTTTGTTCGTGAGCTCTTTGGGCAATGACATGGGTATCTGGGAATAGGGGTTCACTGGTATCTACAGAACAAATCATCTTGTCCACTCGATTATTAAAAATCCTCTCCTGCTGAGGTCACCCTTTGGTGAGCATTCATACGGAAGACAAATATCTTCCTGTTGTTTGCCCATTCAGAGAGGCCTATCCACGTATCTCTTCCCCAAATGTCCTTGTGACCAACTTTTCAATTACATGTCTTCCAAATCCCTGATGATCTAGCCAAACCACTGGGCACTGCTCACGGACTGGTATGTAATTGCACATCTGGCCATTTCTCCTCTGCAGAAAAGTGAATAACAAAGTGTGCTGCTCTAAGTTCCTCCCCCTGGGAGGACTGCCCTTCATCACCGTCCTTCAGGGATGTCGCAGGAAGGGGCAGTGGTGCTGCACTGTCCACTTTCAGGATGCACCTGCTCCCACCAGACCCGTCCATAAACCAGACCCCAGTCTTCTCTTCCCCTGTCCCCAGTCATAGGGAGCTCCCCACAGGGTCACAAGTGAGGCTGGAGGAGGGAAGGCAGAGTGGCAGGAGGGGGACCATTTGGTCCACACGGTAACTTGGTGGCCCATGGTTAAGTTTTCAGTCTCTACTAAGCTCAGTACCAGAGAAGAATGACCCAAATGGCCAGAAATGACTCACCATGGAGTTCATCTCACTAAGGGTCCAGGGTGTCCTGGATCCATTCTGTGATTATTTATCCAGTTCTTAAATGTTTAATTGGAATACATATACTCTGCAGCTGGCACAAACCCCATATTGGTTTGGTGACCTGTGCTGTGAGGGCTATTATGGTGGAAAGGCCAGGTAGAAACTAAAATTGCCTCTACTTGGGAAAACAGTAAACTGAAATACTGCTGCATTCCTGGAGGAGCTGCTGAGTTTAGCGCCACCATCAAAGACCTGAAGGATGCAGGAGTGGTGATTCCTACCACATCCCCATTGCACTCATAGGAGACAGATGGATCTCGGAGAAAGACAGTGGGTCATCATAAGCTTAACCAGCTGAGTCGTCTAATTGTAGCCGATAGACCAGAAGTAGTTCCCTTGCTTCAGCAAGTTAAAGCATCCCATGTTACCTTGCAAACAGCTATTGATGGGGCAAATGTCTTTTTCTTGATGCCTGTTAGTAAAGACCATCAGAAGCAGTTCACTTGCAGCCAGCAAGGCCAACATAATTACACCTTCTCTGTGCTGCCTCGGGGTTGCATCCACTCTCCAGTCCTATGTCATAAATTGGTTCTCAGGGACTACGATTGCCCTTTGCTTTCCACAAATGTCACTGACCCAGTACATGGATGACATTGTGCTGGTTGGACCTCGTGAGCAAGACAGCAGCGTCTCTATATTTACTGGTAAGACATTGCAAACCACAGAGTGGGAAATAAATCTGACAGAAATCCAGGGGCCATCTCTCTCAGTGAAATGTCTAGGGGCCCATTGGTGCAGGCATGCTGAGATGTCCCCTCTGAGGTGAAGGATAAGTCATTGCTTTGGGCTTTTTTTATATTAAAAAAAAATAAAAGGGAGAGCCAATGACAACAGGGCCCCTTTGAGTTTTGGAATTTTGACTGTGTTCCTCCAGCATGTCACTGAGGGACCTGATAATCTGCTAGATTTGAGTGGGGGCCAGAACAAGAGAACTGTTCTGTTTATGTAGACTAAGTCATAATTTAGTAGGTTTCCTATCTATTTCACTCGTAGGGACATCTAGACCAACTAGCCAGAGCGGAAGGTCTGCACGAGTCAGACTGTTTGGGCTGTTGCTTTGACTTCGCTGTCCGGTGCAGTGACTACGCCCACCACCTTGCCACTTAGTCCTTACCACCTCGGGATCCAATGAATGCCACTGCATTTAGGCTTCCCATTTCATTGACTGGAGACCTAACAGAGAAGAGTGATCACAGAGCTCTTCAGGGAGACCATAGCCCTGGTCTACGTCTAGTCTACGTCTCACAGTATTGGTGAAGGGTACATCTTCTGTGCCCTGGCACTGTGGGCGAGTAGATATTAAACAAACAATCCACTGTAATACTCCAGTCTCCCAGAGACTTTGAATTCCTCCTTCTATAGTGAAACAAGACAGGTCCAGCATTTCTAATTTGCTCATGGTGACCTTTTGATACATGACTCAGTCAACAAAATAAACTGTTCGATACCTTCCTAACTCTCTGAGATGTGATATAAATGCAGAATCTCTCCTTAGTGAGCCTGTATCTATAAATTCAGCCTGATACAACTTTCAGTATCCCATATGCTTCATATCCAGTCTCATGAACGAACCTCAGAATTCAGTGTGTAAATTAGAAAACTCAAGTAGTGGTTTCGGACTCTAGCAAAGCTCCTCATGGATAGTACTTTGTACCTATCTTTAAGACGCGAGCTAGGACTTCAGCAGAGTTGTAAATCTAGAAGAAAAGAAGGATGCTAGGGGTAGGTCTTGAAGAGCATCAACAATGTTTTGCATTACAACTAACTCAGAGGAGCCCATTACAGTTTCCTCAGGCGATGCAAGGTTAATTTCCCCATAAGTGGGTGCAAAGGCTGAAACCACCGGGGGCGGGGAGGCTGCTTCTGTGAGAGCTGGGGAAGCATCTAGCAAAGGAGACTCATAGGAATGTGGGGTCTCAATGTCTCATTTTCATCTGAGTCTTTTGCAATGTCCCCACCCCAACTTACAGGATCTCATTCTTTCTTAAATCAATGCTGCTAAAATTTTTTCTTGCTTGCTTGCTTGCTTCCTTTTTTGCTTTCTCTTTCTTTCTTTCTTTTTTTCTTTCTTTCTTTCTTTCTTCTTTTTTCTTTGTGAAGGACAGTTGACTTACAATGTTGTGTTGGTTTCTGGTGTACAGCATAGTGATTCAGGTTTACATATATATTTTCTTTTTCATTATAGGTTACTATAAGTTATTGAATATAGATCCCTGTGCTATACAGTAAGACCTTGCTGTTTACCTATTTTACATATAGTAGTTTTTATCTGCTAATCTTCATTTCCCTGTCAGGAGTCTCAGCCCTGTATCTATAAGAGATAAGGGTCTTCTTCAGGGAACACATAGAAACTTTCAGATCACTTATGTGGCAATTGATTTGGGAATTTGAATTCCTGAACTCATTATTTTCATTCATCACTTTACTCAAGGATATTAGGAGCAACCAGTTTTTAACCTCTTTAACTTCATTAAATTTGTGAGTTTTCTAAAAAACAGTCAGAAATATCATATACAGTCACCCAATTTCTTTCTTCTTGCAAGTGGTTGATTTAGAAGCATGCAATGGAGTTGTTTCACATATACCTGTTGCCATGCACTAGCAGTGTTTTGCTTTGTTGTTAGCTTTTTTTTTTCCCCCTACTACTGGAAATAGAGTCATTAGCATCTTTAAATCTAATCAGATTGGAGAGTCAATTCCAGAAATCCTAGAACTCCCTCGGAAAATTTATTCTTTAAAGTCTGTTCCTTTACAATAATTTTTCATACCAAATTTATATTATTCAAAGTTGTCCAGAGACAAAACCAATAAGATAAATAGAAAGATGATGGAGAGAGAGATAGAGCCCAATATAAGGGACTGGCTCAGGCAACTACATATGCTGAGTCATCCCATGATTTGTTGTTTGAAGATGTAAAAACCAGGAGAAACGCTGGTGTAAGCTCCAGTCTCA
This sequence comes from Camelus bactrianus, assembly GCF_048773025.1. NCBI lineage: Eukaryota > Metazoa > Chordata > Mammalia > Artiodactyla > Camelidae > Camelus > Camelus bactrianus. Next base: position 20,850,205 of record NC_133540.1, read on the forward strand.
GTTCCAAGGTGGGAAGAGACTGATGTGTCAGTTTAAAGACCATCAGAGAGAGAGAGCAAATTCTCTCTTACTTAGCCTTTTGTTCTATCCAGGCCTTCAACAGATTGGATGAGACACATCCCCATGGGGGAAGATGGCTTTATTCAGTCTATCAACTCAAATATTACTCTCATCAGGAAATACTCTTACAGACACACCCAGAATAACTTTTAATCAGATATCTGGGCACTCCATGGCCAGTCAGGTTGATGCATTAATCATTACCTGCATAATTTAAAAATACTTAGAAATGAACATTGAAGTAAGTTATAGGTAAAATTATTATTTGGAAATGCTTATTTTAGAAAAGAAGAAAGACTAAAAGTTCATGAGCATATTTCCCAATTGAAAAATTACAAAATACATTTAAAAAGCAAAACAAATCCAAAATTATAGAAGAAACAAGATATACACAGCAAAAATTAATGAAACAAAAAAGATACAATGGAGAAGATATGTAAAGCTAAAACGTGGTTCTTTGAAATGGCTAATAAGATAGACAAATGTCCACCAATAATCGCCAAGAACTAAAGCTAGGAGGCAAGAGAAATTATATTAGCAACAAGAAATGTGACTAGTGGCATCAATAATTCAAATACTCTAAACATCTATATAGCGACAAAGTTTCCAACACAGGCAAGATGCATGCATTCCAAGATGAAATAAGTTACCAAAACTGATTCAAAAAGGTATATCTACACATCTGAATAGCCCTTCACTAAAGAACTGAAATTACTAGTTTAAATTTTCCCACCAAGAAAATACTAGGAGCAAATTGCTCCTCAAACGTCCTCCATATTTTCATAGCTTAGACCATGGTTATGTAAATTCTCTGTGAAAATAGGGGGAAAAAAAGAAAGGCGGGAAAGGAAAGGAAAACTGTATTAGTTTGCTTTCGCCTGGAAGCAGATCCTGGGAGGAGGACTTGCATTTGAGCAGTTTATCGGGAGGTCTGATGTCTGTGGATGTGTGCACGCAGGAATTCTAGACAACCTGCTGCAGGAAAATTAGTAGCTAACAGCCACAGTTACTGCCTTTTCGGAAGCCTTATATTTCATGTGTACAGAGAACAAACATTCTCTGGCTGCTCTCAGCCCATGATTGAGTACGGTGGGGTGCTAGTCCTGACCCCATTTTTGTCCAATGAGGGACCCTTCTGATGGGTAATTTCTGCTCAGTGACTCCTCAGTGACATGGCCACACAAAAAATTTTTTTCCAAAATTGTTCTGTGGGCTGAGGCTCTTTCTACTCAGCCATTCTTTCTTGTTCTCTCTCTGGGGCGCCCAATACTGCACTGTTTTCTTAAGGCTCTCCCTACCTGGTCCTGCTCCTTCCTGTAAAGCAATACAGGGATCCTTCCCAACACATTTCATGGAAGTCTAATTCAACTTTAGTGTCTGCCTCTTGGAGGGACATGGCAAACACAGATGATAATCAGAGTGAATGAACAATTGGCATTGGGGATGGAGCCATCAACTACCCAAGTGGCAAGGAGGTCTCCATTCTGAATTGAATGGAGGGTATAGGTAATCCTTGACAAAATTTGGTGACCTTATTGCTGAGAATTTTACTGGAAATGGCCTGAGAAAATTCCCAAGTGACTAGAATCCCCTTGCCAGTGTAATGATTCAGTCATTTAAGTGAAAGGAGAGGAAAATTCCTCAAAAGACAGTGGAGCTGACTGGTTGTTAGTTACACTGACACTCTGCAGAAAAACGAGACGTGGAGAAGGTTAACAATTAAGCTAAGTGTGGGAGCCAGAGGACCAGTTTTCCTAGTTTACAAAAGAAGTATTCAGGTCTCCTGCAGTAGAAATGCGAAGAGGAACAGCCATTGGTTTTGGAAGTTTGAGTCGGAGAGTTCCAGAGATGTTTAAATGCCCATGCAAAACTAAGATGAGGACTCTGGATGAGAACCTGGAACACAGAAATGTGTGAAGGTGACATCTGGACGGATGTCTCCAAGAATCCTGGCTCTTCAGATAATCCTGGATCCTATTCACGTTCCTGAGTGGCTCACTCATTTCCCAGGAAGATCTGGTCTTTCCCTAGCACAGGAAGCATCCAGAGAGGCCAAGTCTCAAAAGCAAATGGTTATTACCCTCAGGAATTTTCCATCCCTTCTCTCCTGGCTCCCAGGCTGAAAAAAAAAGGGGTATATTCCAGAATAATATCATTCTGGACATGCCAAGGGAATTATAAGAAGTAACTAGCTTCATTGGTAAGAACCAGAGGAATATCCCTGGGGCTGGGTTTTGTGAGTGGTTGATCAAGAGGACCAGAATTTTGACTGAATCAGCAAGACGTCATTGACTTGTGGGCACTTTCTTGGGATCTGAGATTTAACAACCTGTGAGCACTCCAGGGGCACACTTATAGCTGTCCTGGTTCAGAGAAGCCTGAAGAAAGCAATGGCCCAAACGGGGAAAAGTGGACAAGACCTGAGCTGTCCTAGCAGGGGACAGAGGGAAAAATAAGAAGGCTCAGGGAAGTGGGTGTATTGAGTTGGGTATATTCTGTAAAACCAGAGCACCCAGAGATGATTATAGTCCATGGGAGGGATGGAGGAGCTACCAATACCCAAGACCATCAGAAAAGTTCTGGTGGGAGGGAAACCAGCCTCACTGCAGTGCTCTGCGTTGGATCTCATGCACCCGATCTGAAAGCCAGGGCTGGTATTAGCAGAGGTGGTCAGAGCTGGCCTCTTTAATATCATTAGGGCTAATGCGGCTGAAGTATAGAGTCCAAGTGGTGGTAAGTCCACTGGGTCGACAGTCCCAAACTGTGGTCACTTCTTCTCTTCCTGTCTGTTGCAGAAACTACAAAAAAAATTATGGAAACTGCCTGGATCCTTGAGAAAAAAGGTAGATTGAATCAAGGAGGAGCCACGAGAGTGACTGCGATTTTAGATGGTATCACTGCCAGAACAGATCAATAAAGCCTTAGCACGTGGCAAATTGGCCATTGATTTTGAGTGTGTGTTTTTTCCCCCTATGTTTTTTAGTATAGAGGATCAGAAGGGATTCACATTCACGTGGAATGGCCAATAATATTCATTTACAGATTTTTCGTGGGGCTGTATTAACTCTCCAGCTTTTTGAAATAACATGATCCCAAAAGACCTGGACCATCTGGACACCCCTCAGAATATTACGCTGATGCATTATATTGATGACATCATTCTGTCCAGACAGGGAGGCCCAGAATGACGCAGTGCTCTGTGACAAGTGCAGGCTACAGCACGGGCAGCCCTGAAGCTTGGGCTTCACGATCCACAGACACTGTGACAGCGAAGCTCTCCATGGTGAGAAAAGATGCTGTTTGGAGTTTACGGCAAATTCCTATGGAAGAATCACAAAGCTGGTCCCTAGGGTATTGGGACAGGGTCATGTCTTCGGCACAATGGATTATATGCCTTTTTAAAAAGGGCTTCTAGTGTGTTCCTGGGTCCTGGTAAAGTCAGAGCCCTTAATTGAGGTGTCTCAATGGTGATGTGTCCAGAATGAGCTCTTACAGCTGAACACAATAAATGAATCAATGAGATTAGAGTCATCAGCAATAAAGGCAAAAGGCAGATAGGGACAGATCATACAGAACATTCAAGACAGGCTCAGGAGCTTCAAATGCAGTAGTGAGATTGGGACAAGCAGGGTCTGATGCGTTAAAGGAACACTCTGGCTGCTGTGGAGGAGTGGACCCTAGAGGGCAGAGTGGGAGAGGGAAGAAGTGATGAGGAATTATAATGGTAACAATGGCGACGATAAAAAGGTATTCTCTTCCGCATTTGTTTTAGATGGAGAGGTAATAATAATGACTGATGGCTCAGACATAGGGGTGATTTGTGGCAGTGTTTCTCAAACTTTAATAATTATATGAATCATCTGAAGATCCTGTTAAAATCCAGAATCTTTTTTTATAGACTTCTATTATTTTATTATTTAAAAGTACAGGCTTAATATTTAGCATATAAATATTCTTTATTTTTTAATTGAAGTATAGTCAGTTACAATGTGTCCATTTCTGATGTACAGCACAATGTCTCAGTCATGCATATACCTACATATACTCATTTTCATATATTTTCATTAAAGGTTATCAAATCTAAATCTATAGGTTTGAATTGAGGCACCTAATACTGCATCTCAGACAAGTTCCCAGGCGATGATGGTCTAGGACTATGCTTCAAGGAACAAGTACTTAGAGATTTGAGTTGAGAATAATTCTTGAGGTTTTGAGCTGAGTAGCAATTGGATAATGAAGTAATGCTGATGAAAGATCTTTGTACCACTGCTGGTGACTGGGCAGTGGTTAGCAATTTGTTTTGGCCAAAAGAAGTGTCAGATTGTCCTTAAACAACCATGCTGAGATGACAAATGAGCAAGTAAATGTGTAATTCTAGAATGCAGATTTGATATTTTAGGATCATCAGTTTACTAAAGTAATTCAAGCTTTGTAATTGTATGAGATAACTTACAAAGAATATGTAGATAGAAGCACAAATTGGGCCAAATTCTGAGTTCTGAGTCCTTTTTACCTTTCCTGTATACAATATAAACCAAGCGCTTATATTTTTAGGTTCAGAAACTGTCAAAAGCATGTTTATTGCTTTGTTTTTAAGCTTTTGACAAAGAGGGGGAGAAATCACAATATTGCAGCCAACTCAAAATATACAATAAAATGCTGGAGAGTTATTTTAGCTTCTCTTTAGAACAAAGGAAATGAAACAAAAAGCAAAAAAGGGAAAAGTGATTTCATTTACAAATTGAGTGGAGAATAGGAGGTACCATATTTTATTAAATAGCATCTTTCCTACCATTCCTATCCGCAAAATATGACTCCTGAAAACTTCCTCAAACAAAACAGTGGAAGTCTTTAGTATAAACCTCAATGTTAAAGTCTAGATTTCAGATGACTAAAGATAGTCTCAGTAATAAAATAACTTGGAATAAATTCCATTCTTTTACAGTGAATGAGAGGAGAATACAATACAAGAACTCTGCCACTTATAATTGATAACATTCAGTTTTAGAATTCATTGTTTGTCTCAGTCTCATTAGACAGCATGCAGACTGTCTAGTTTTTTTCCTCTATGATTTATAAGTACTTTGATCCTTAGCTTTTCTGAGTAGCTAAAGAAAATAATTTCTAAAAAAAAAGAATGTGAGCAATGAATTTTTATATCTAAGTGAAATACATCACTATTTTACAATTAATGCTAACTTTATTCAATTACATTTATACTTATTCTTCTGATTTCATAAGTTTTGATGAAAAATATGTTTCTATACAATCTGAAAGCATTTGACAAATGGCAAATTCTTAAATTTCATTCTGATGAAAATAGATGGATTCTTTCTTAACATGAAAACTAGTGGGATGATGTAGATGGACAGTGGGAGAGAGATGTACAGAAGAGGCAGTGAGTCAAGGGCAAATGCTACCTTTAGTGCTGAAACTCTAGAAACATCACTAAAGTCAAACGAAGTAGGGATGGCCACTATTATTATTCTGGACACACTAGCAAACACAGCTCATCAAAAATCAGTGCGCATGTGTGTGCATTTTGGCTCAATAGGTAGTGTAGATACATACATATTTTATATTATTAAATGAAGAAAAATGTGTTTTTCAGAGGAGATGATCAGATCTGACTACTTATAGCTGCAAAGTCCAAGAAAATCAGCTGAAAAGTCATTTAGATCAATGTAAGAATACAGCATTGTGAATACTCTCCTATATATATGAAGTAACACTCATTAAAAAATTACTGGAAAAATATTGTATTCAAATAGAAAATAAAACTTTAAAAATTTGAATACTGAACTCAGTAAATGTTGACATATAAGAAGTTTTTAGGGGGAGGGTATAGCTCAGTGGTAGAGCATGTGTTTAGCAAGAACAAGGTGGTGGGTTCAATCCCCAGTACTGCCACTAAAGATAAATAAATAAACCAAATTACCTCCCCACCAAAATAAGAAAATAAGATAAAAATAAGATAAAATTTTAAAACTGTACTGTGTACAATAAAAATATTTTACCAATATTCAGATTAAAAAATTAGTTTTTTTTTTTTTTGGTAATCATTTTTCTATGTTACTCATCTTGTCTCATATTTTTTATATTTGGGGAGACATTCCATAATTCATTCAATAATAGATAATAAAATTATATTCAATGTACTTTGCTGAGTAGCCTTAGTAGGAAAAAGAAAGTTTTAAATTCAGTCTTAATGATTTTGTTCTCAAATTGCACCTGAAGCAAATAAGTAGTACATCAGAACATTTTAAATAAAGATTAAAAAAAAAAAAACTACATAATTTATTTTCAACAAAAAGAATGAGGTGGCCTCCAAGTTCTCTTTCTGACCTGGGAGCAAAAAATCAACAAATCTTCTTAGACCCACCAGAAAGCTAAGGTCACAGGGCAAACTCCTGCCTCTAAAACTGGAGATAGAGGTGAGTACAGAGAGTCACAGCTTCCCAGGAGAAGAACGCTCTGGAGCAGTCACTTAGGAACATTTAAACTGTGTCTGATGATCTGCTGGGGGCTGAGTGGGAACCAGCTTGGGAGGAAAAACTCAGGGTCCCGTTCTGATGCAAGACCCACACTTTCTTGAGTTTTACTTCCAAGAAACTGACCAGATTTACACTGTGAGGATTTAAGAAAATCTTATCACGCCTCCAGCAGAGGGAGGGTAAAAGTAGCAATCCTGAAAAACAACCACAGAGTTCTGTTATCACTGTGTTCTCCATAACAAAGGCTATCCCTCAAGGGCAATTAACAACTCCAGCTTCCTCTAGCCTTTCTGCCTCACCTAAATTGGAGGTGGGGGAGAAAAGAGAATTTTTTCCTAAAATATTAAAAAAAATAATATATTTTCTAAGATCTAAGAAAATCTGAAAAACACAGCCCAGGGACTCTGGCCTGGGGGAAAAGAAAAAGAAAAAGAAAAAGAAAAAGAAAAAGAAAAAAGAGAGAAGAGAGAGAGAGAACAAAAACCCCAGAGAGTTCATCAAAAGATTACAGAACCTGCTCCCAGAGGAATGGAAATAAAAGCAAAAATAAACAATTGGGACCTAATTAAACTCAAAAGCTTTCGCACAGCTGTGGGACAACTACAAAAGGTGCAACATGTGTAACAGGAGTACTAGGAAAGGAGAGAGAGAAATAAGCAGAAGAAATAAATGAAGTAATAATGGCCGAAATTGTTTCCACAATTAACGGCAGACACTAAAAACAGATCCAGGAAGCTCAGGGAGCACGAAGCAGGATAAATACCATATCTGTCATATGGATAAACTTGGTATATCATACATCACATTTAAAATGCAGAAAAACAGAGGCAGAGAAAAATCTGGAAACAAGCTGAAGGGTGGAGCTTAGCATTATTATTATTTATGTAAGTACAAGAAAGGAAAAACAGGACTTTTCATAGACTATGTAAACAAGAAAGAATGGAATAAAATGTTTAATATTTTGAAAGAAAAAAAAAATCCACCAAAATAGAACTCGGAATTCATCAAAATTTTCCCTCAAAAGTGCAGGAGAAATAACAACTTTCTGAGAGAAACAAACAATGAGGGAATTTGTCACCAGTAGGTCTGCCTTGCAAAATATTAAAAAAAAAAAAAAAAAAAAAAGGTCTTCAGAGAGAAGAAAAAATAATATAGGTGAGAAATTCAGACCCACATAAAGAAAGAAAGGGCATTAGAGAAGGAATACAAAAAGTTAAATAAGATCTTTTACTTGATGTATTTCTAAATGATCTGATCAATAATTATTCAAAGTAATCTAGCAGCAGTGTATTGTGATTATAGTATGTGGATCAGTGAACTGGCAGCGATGTTATAAGGGTGGTAGGGAGAAGGGAGAATACTCAGTTATAGGATACCTGCAACACTTATGAAGTAGTACACTGTCTGAAAGTGGACTTATATTACTTGTAAATGTGTATTTCAAACACAAAAGTCATTGGAAAAAAGAAGTGTAACTGATACGCTAGGAGAGGAGAGAAAACTGAGTAAGTAAGGTTGCTCAATTAAAACCAAAGGAGAAAAAGAAACAGCAAACAAAAAGACTGAAAAAGAAAACAAAGAACAAAGGCAATAAATAGTAACAAATAAGATCACTATGACTCCAATTATACCAATAAAGACTTGAAATGTAAATGATCTATAAACATCAATTAGAAACAGAGGGAGTGGGTAAAAAGTAAGGCCCAACTACATGTCATTTATTAAAAAACAACTTAAATATGAAGACACAAATAGGTTAAAAGTGATATTCCATGTTAACAATAATCAAAGGAATATTGGGGTAGCTATATTAATTTCAGATAAAGCAGACTTCAGAACAAAGGAAATCATCAAATATAGAGAGGAATGTCATGTAATAACAAAGGAGTCAGTTCTGCAAGGAGACACAACAATCCTTAAAGTCTATACACCTAATAACAGAGAATCAAAGCACATGAGCCAAAGCTATAGAATATCAAGGATAAATAAGCAAATATCCATAACTGGAGACTTATGCACCACTTTTTCAGTAGTTGACAGATTCAGCAGGCAAAAAACTGGAAGGGACATAGTTGGACTAGACGGCACCATCAATCAATTGGATCTAATTGACAGCTATAGAATATCCAACAACAGGAGTATTTTCATTTTTCCCAAGATCACACAGAGCACTCATTATGATAGGTCACATTCTGGGACATAACATGCAAAAAGAATAGAAATCCTACAGGGTGTGCTCTCAGACTCCAGTGGAATTTAACTAGAAATCAAAACAGAAAGATGGCTGAAAAACTGCAAATATTTGGAAATTTAGCAAGACACTTCTAAATAACACTTGAATCAAAGAAGTCTTAAGAAAAAAATTTAAATGCATATTTTGCACCAAATGAAGATGAGAATACAATTGTCAAAATTTGTGGGATGTAGTGACAGCAGTGCTTAACAGGGAAATTTATAGCATGAAACACATATTTTACAAAAGAAGAAAATCTAAAATAAATAATTTAAGAATCTAGTTAAGAAACTAGAGAAAGAAGAGCAATATAAATTTAAAGCAAAAGAAGAAAATAAATAATAAAGATTACAGTGGAAACTAATAAAATTGAAAAAGGTAAGCAATGGAGAAAAATCAATGAAACAAAAAGCTGGTTTCTGAAACAATCAATTGAACTGATTAATTTCTCACTAAGCTAACTGAGAAAATAAAAGAGAAGACTCAAATCATTAATATCAGGTAAGTAAATTCAAAGACAAAAATAAAGAAAAGGAAAAAAAAACTAATATCAGAAATAAAAAGAGGCAATCATCACTTTTCTCATGGACACTAAAAAGCTAATGATGGAATATTATGAACAATTCTATACTCACAAACTTGATAGCTTAGATTTAATGAACCACTTTCTTGAAAGACATACTTTCTAAAAGTCACACAAGGAGAAACATAATTAGAATAGGCTTATTATCTGTTGAAAATTAAATCAATAATTCATAACCTTCCAAAATGAAATCACCAGACCCAGATGAATTCAACACTGTTGAATTCTAAAATTAAAAAAAAAAATAAATAAAAATTAAGGAAGAAATTGCACCAATTCTCTACAGCCTTGTTTAGAAATAGAAAATAGATGGAATACTCCCTCACTCAGTCCATGAAGTGAGAATTATCTTCATACCAAAACTAGAAAAAGACATGACAAGAAAAAAAATACAAACTACAGATCAATACATCTCATAAACATGGGTGCAGAGATAATCAACAAAATACTAACGTATAGAATCTCACAATGTATAAAAACAACTATATATTAGTACCAAGTAGAATTTATTCAAGATATAGAAGGCTGATTCAACATTCAAAATGAATTAATACATTCCATTGCAGGAAAAGTTTAAAGGAGGGAAAAAAACACATGATTAAAACAACAGATGCAAAAAAAAGCATTTAGCAAAATCCAACATCCATTCATGATTTAAAAAAAAAAAAAAAAAAAAAAAAAAGTCTTACCAAACTAGGAATAGAGAAAAGCTTCTTCATCTTGATGAAGAACAGCTACAAATTAACTTTTAGCTCACATCATGCTTGAGAGTTAGAAACTAGATGTTTTCACCCAAAAATTGAGAAAAAGACAGCATCATACTGGAAGTACTAGCAAGCACAATATGATAAGAAAAGGAAACTGAAGGTGTAGTGATTGGAAGAGAGAAATAAAACTATCTTTGTTGGCAGATGACACAATTGCCTATAAGAAAATACCAAAGAATTGACTAAAAAAACACTTCAAACTGTTATACAATTAGAGCAAGTTCAGAAAATACAAGATTAACATACAAAAGTCATTTGGTTTCCTCTATAGAAGCAATAAACTATTTGGATTTGAAATATAAAACACAATACCACTTTCATTAGCACCAACAAGTGGGACGTACTTAGGTAGATATCCAACCAAATATACACAAGATCTACATGAAGAAAAGTATGAAACTTTGATCAAAAAAAAAACTAAAGAAATAAGAAATAAATTAAACAATATTCCATCAAGGAAGACAATATTGTTAAGATGTCAGTTTTTCCCAAGTTTATGTATAAATTCAATTCAATCCCAGTTAAAATTTCTAGTGAAGTTTGTATGTAAAGGTGAAAGACTGGTAATAGCCAATACAAGACTGAAAAAGAAAAAAACACATTTGGAGAATTAATACTACTATTCTTTATGGTTTATTATAAAGCTACAGTAATCAAGACTGTGTAGTACTGATGTAATAGTAGACAAATAGATCAGTGGAACACAATATAGAGCCAAGAAATAGAGTCAACTGATGTTTGGTAAAGGAATAAAGGTGATTCAATGGAGAAATAACAGTCTTTTTAACAAGTTGTGCTGGGAAAGCTGGACATTCACATGAAAAAATAACAAATACAGACATAGACCTTACATTTTCCACAAAAATTAACTCAAAGTGTATTGTAGACCTGGATGTAAACTGAAAAACTTAAACATTCTAGAAAATATCATAGGAGGAAACCCAGATGACCTTAGGTTTGGCAACAAATATTTAGATATAACACCAAAAGCCCCACCTATGTAAGAATAAAATAAGTTAGACTTCCGTGCTGAACAAGGTACTTTTAAGACAATGAAAGACATGCCATTATCTGGGAGAAAAAAGTTGTAAAACATATATCTGGTAAAGCACTTGTATTCAAAATATACAAAAAACCCTTTAAACTCAACACACAAAAACAAAGAAATTAAAAATGGAAAAAATTCTGAATAGACAGTTCACTAAAAAAGAAAAGAAAAGAAAAGATGGCCAATAAGCATGTCAAAAATGCTCAACATCATATGGTATTAAAGAATTGCAATTGCAAATTAAGATAACATTGAAAGACTACTACACATCCATTAGAACGGCCTTGACTGGAAACACTGACAAGAGCAAATACAGAAAAGGGTGTAGAACAGGAACTCTCATTCATTCCTGGTGGGAAAGCAAAATGATGCAGCCACTTTGGAAGACAGTTTGGCAGTTTTGACCAAGGTGAACATAGTCTTAGCATACAATCCAGCAATACTCAAGTGGGTCCAAACACAATTTTGCACATTAATGTTTATAGCAGTTTTATTCATAATTGCCAAACATTGGGAGCAATCAAGATGCCTCTCAATAGGTGAATGCATGAACAAACTTTGGTACATTCATACAATGGGATGTTATTAAGCAAAAAAAGGACTGAGCTATCAAGTTATGAAATGATATGGAGAAAACTTAAATGCACACTGCTAAGAAACCAGTTGCAAAAGGCTATACTATATACTGTATATTTCCAGTTTATGACATGCTGGAAAAGGTAAAACTATACAGACATTTAAAAAAATGAGTGGTTTCCAGAGGGAATGGGGGAGAGTGGAGTGAGTAGATGGAGTGCAAGGGATTTTTAAGGGTGGTGAAGCTATAGTGGAAGATATTGTAATAACCTGTAAAGATACATGACATTAGGCATTTGTCAATATCCATGAAACTGTCCAACACAAAGAGCAAACCCCAGTGTAAACTGTGGAGTTCGGTTAATAATAATGTGCCTGCATTTGTTTATAAATTGAAACAAATGTAGCACACTAATGCAAGATGTCAAAACTAGGAGAAAAGCATGAACCGGGTTGTATCTGATGTCTGTACTATCTGCTCAGTTTTTCTGTAAACCTAAAACTGTTCATAAAATAGTCTATTAATATTTCAAAGAGGATGAAGTAATTTTCAAATATCTGACAAAATGGTTCTTTATAAATTTAATATTTTTTAAATATTATAAAATTGGTTGTAGAAATATTTTTTCATTACTATCTTTCAAATAAGGCAAAACATTGAAATACATTTGATGAAACATGGTAATAAATATCTTTCTGAACAAGTCTTCTGAATATTGTGCAGGTAAAAGAAAACACAAAAATTCTATATTAAATAATAGATGTAAGTGGACACAACATTGTAAACTGACTATACTTCAATAAAAAATATAAATAGTAGATGTAAGCATTTACCATTCTATAAAGCATAAGATAAAATGTGAATGGTTATTTGCATCTTGTATTTAATTCTCATTTCAAAATCTATTTTATTATTTTATATATATTAGGGGTGCAAAGTAGAATAATTATATATGAATCAAATTCTTGATAATGTTGTGAAAAAAAGAACTTACCCATATGAGTTTTTTATTGTTTTGCCTACATTAATCCAGATGTACATTCTATGTATGGGCCCCTAGTAGTGTTCTGTGTTATAAATGTGTTCTTAGGTCCAAATATTTTGATATTAATTGACTTGAGCTCAATTTTTTGACAGCAACTTCTTGGAAGATATGCCTTCAAGTTTAAGCATAAACAATGCAGTTAAGCCAGTTTTATTTCCCCCTCTTACTTTCCTCTTTAAGTTTTGGATATCTTAGTCTTGCTTTTCTTAAGTATCTGCCTTTGTTTAAAATGTGTTTAGGGTGGCTAGTGAAAAAAGAAGTGTGAATTTTAAACCTTTGTTTCATCAAATAACCCCTGCAGTCATTCATCATAGAGTGTATTTCCTAGAGTTGCCCATCTGTGAAGCAAGTTGCAAATTGACTTGCCGTGTTTTCCTTCGTGACTTTTAATCTGGGGCTTATACTCAAGGCCACTGTTTCATTTCCTCTGTCCCAGGATCCTACTTTGAATGCGTTTCTTCTCATCATGATTATGCAGGCTCTCATTCTGTCTCAGTTTTAGATGTCTAGATTGCTCCTTCCTTGGAGAGGCACTGAGGAATCCCAAAGTGAATTTTTAATATGTCACACAGTCAAAGTTTTAGATCAGTCATTTCAAAAATAACCTCTCAATTATATTAAATACTGTTCAGCTTTTTACATTCGTTGAGTAACAGGAAAAAAAAAAAATCATGGATCACTGGAAAGAAACCTGATCTATAAAATATATAATAAGGTTTGAATTTACATACAACACTCAAATTCTTTATACTTATGTTTGTTTACTCTAAAAATTCACATAATTCAGACGAGGCTCCATGTCATCCAAGAAAAAGGAAGAGGGAGGGCTCTCCTTAATCACACCTACAGGGGGACATTCTGCCAGTTCTTTTAACTTCACGGTGTCTATAGATGTCACGTGTGTGTGATTTCTGGTGGGTCAGGAAGCAGTGCAGCTGGGAGCTACCATCAAAACTCCAATCCACATCTGTTGTGACATCGCCGAAAAGAATTCTTCCCTAATTTATATGAGGAAACATCTTTCACCCACCACCCCTTCTCGCAAAAGTGCAAGATATTGCCAAAAAACATCTGGACTCTCTGCAGAAAGGAGGCATTTCTCATCTTACAAGGCTTTGTTTTCATTAGATTTTAGTATAATTTTCTGTCATTATGCGGTGAATCACTTTATATTAGTGTCAGATATGCTAACTCAAAAATATTTTTTGAATTTTTTTTTGAAGGAGCCTTCTTAATTATTCCAACTGTCTCAGACTTCCCATAATACCAAAAAAGAGCAAATCCTTTTTTTTTTTCCCCAAGTTCAGCAGTTTTATTATTTTTTTGTTTGTTTGTTTGTCTCTTTTCCTTTTCTCAAGATTCAGAAGTCTATAAACCTTTGGGTCTGCAAAAGTTGATTTAAAATAATATCAGTGCTAAAATAAAAAATCAACTCTTTTAAAATTAAGGGTTTATAAATCTATCTCTTAATTGTTATATTGCACAGTAGTTGTAGTGTTTGTTTATGTTAAAATGTATTAGACTGACTTCATAGTGAGTGATTGGGTTAACATTGATCTAAGAGCTCTAATTTCAGCATTTTTTAAGTTCTTAGAGTTCACTATTCAATACTTATTGGTTATATATGGCCAAGTATCTATTTTAATTAGGATATATTGGCATTAGATGCTATAATATGGCCCTCTGCTGAGTTATGAAAAGTATTTCAGGAATCAAAATAAGTCTCTAATTAGAGCTGTGTGTTAAAGATCTGAAATTTTCAAGTCTGCAAAAAGTTACACCTAGTAACGTCCAAAATGAACACATGAGTAAATTGTACAATAGCATGTTTGTGTGTGAACTACAAATTCTTCTCATTTCTAGCTGTCTTTTTTTTTAATATGCTGTATTTTCAAAACTATTCTAGTGTGACTAATCATGAAACAGCTTATAAAATTTACAGGAATTATCTAGTCAAGTTGGTGCCAAACTTGAATGCAAACTGTTAATTCAATCAGCAAATAAATATATACGGTCTGCCAAAACATTACAAGTGAATAAATCTGTAGGTGTGGACAGCATTCTTGAGACTCAAAGAGCTGCCTCTGTTACATCAACACCTCTCTCTCAGCTCACACCTATGGCATCATTAGTTGTGTTTTTTTAAACCAGGAAAAAAAAATAGGCAAAGTTGAAAACTGGGTTATCTCCATTTAGTCTAAAACAAAACTGGGATATGCCAATGACAGTCCCACACTGAAAGACAGGGTTATGGAAAACAGTGCAGATCTTTGAGCAGTAGACCTAATGCTTAGAACTAAGGTTGCAGATAGATGCCTTAGTGATGTGAGCGTGTTACCTGCTTCATCTGGCTTTTCAGAAAGCAAGGTGGTAATGTTGTTGGCATCAAAGTCTTGAACAAAGGCTTGTGAATGGGTTGTGCTGTTGGAATCAGCACAAGTGCATAGTTTTTTGTCACATCCTGAGAGCAGAATCTTCTGCAGAAGAGATACTCGACCACCATATATGTGTATGTGGTACTTGCCTAATAGTCCAATGGACAGAGTTTTCATGGCATCAGGGATGGAAGGTCTAATGGGCCCAATAGCATGAACTCCCTCTCACCAGTCTGGCTACTGCCAGGGCTAAAGTCACTGGCAGTCACCAATCCTGTATCCTCACTCTGTTCTTCTCCCTCCAGGAGACTGACCACCCACCTGATTGCAGGTAAACTATTAAGACTGACCCTTTTCACCATGGAAGGGACAGGAATCTGTGTGAAGTGGAGTTAGATATATTTCAAGAACAAGGAAGAGACAATAAATGCTAATGATGGCGTTGTGGCCATTTAATTTTTAACACTGCATTTGTAATGATTATTCCAGAGGTTCTGACCAGCCATCACAGTGAAGAATTAGTAAGTCAGCATAATTAATGGATCCAAGCTGTGGAAGGAATAGACCAGGACACGGGGTATCCTGTGCCTCCATCTATATCACCTTGTCACGTAGGGCCTTAGACAGGCCAGCCCAATTATTTATTACTGCAAGAGTTAGGCAGTTAGATAAGTGGGGGAACCAGGAAGACAAGTGGAGGAGAGGGAGGAGGGTCCAGAAGATGGCATTATGCCCGCCTCCAGCACAAAGGGACTTTATGACTTTTAAATGAGTGCCAGCGCGAATCCGGTTAGCCATGACTGCGTGGTAGCGACAAGGATTTAAACCGACATGATCCAGTGCTCACAATTAACATTGTGGTTTAGTCCCCAACCCCCTACAATGGGTTTTCCTGTGTGCATCATGGGTAAGGACACACACAAAAGGGGCCAAACATGACTCAGTACTCCAGGGGCAAGAGCTGTCAATCAGTCAAGAGACCCCCTGTAAGCGAGGGTACAAGAGAGGAGAAAATGACCATTGCCATCCTCACTCGGATCAGCTGGCCTCCTGTTCTTGGAGGTGTAGTTTTCCTTTTTAAAATAAATCTTTTAAAATCTTTCACTACACGATGCAGCTTCTCCCAACTGTAACCTTATCTTTGGGGTATGGCAAGACCTGAGGTCTTTACCTTTTGGGGTAACACAAGCATCTAGTCATTATTGCTGAAAAGATTCCTATGGGTGGATGTCAGAGCTGGCTGAGTCCGTGCATGTAGCAGGCTAAAACTGCCAAGAATTTAACGACCCCAGGGGCCCCTTTCTGCCAATAACTGGTAGGAACTAACGGATCCATATCCACTCATCAAAACTGCTCATTGAAAACTACTCATAAAATGCGCATGTTATTAGATGTCTTTCCTACAAGTGCTTCCTATTATCATCTCCAAAAATACTGCACTCAGATCTTAGGTCTTATTTCCTTCTGGGGGAAGCTCCTTGAAGACATTCAAATGGATATCCCCGGCCTTCTCTTTTATAAATATATAGAGCAGTACAAAGGAGAGGTTGGCATTTTACTGGAATTCTCATTTGCAGCTTAGCACATCTCTCTGCATTTTGATCTTTCTTTCCCTGTAATCACCCCTTTAATTAATTATTTCACATTAGAACTTTAGGGTGCTCATTATATACGTGTCCATGGCCCTATTCCCACAGCAGTCACTATATCCAGTTCTTGGTGATGTTCATTCCTTTTCTAATTCAATGCCACACTGATATCCTAAGCTAAAAGGCTGAACTGTGAAGTTTGTAGAAATATACACTTTATATAAAATGATAGAGAACTAGGAGAGGAGAATCTGGATTTGCTAGGTCACGTGGCTAAAGCAACAGGGTTTACACTGCAGCCTGGATCAGTGGAAAGGTCTTCTCTTGTCCTGAACTCTCTCCAAAAGCTGTAGCTTTAAAGAGGTCTTTAGAATGTACTGGTGGCCCAGGCTGATCTCTAATGTTTATTTCCTCTAAACTTCAAAAAGAGCGACTAAGTGTCATATGTCTTTCTTAGGCGTAGAGAGCGCAATGGTTCAACAAGTGCATTTGATTTTAGAGAGGGTATTTTAACATGTCCCCAGATCACTGCTCTCCAGAAGTTTCAGCATATTCCAGATTTTTTTTTTTTTTCATTTCTCCCATCACCTGGACCATATATGTATTACCACGTTACCTACACTACCTGCTACTTCTGGTATCCCAGGTTTAATCAGCCTGCTTTACGATCTATAAGGTGGTTCTGGATGGTGGCCCTAAGATGGGGGGAGGGGTGTTTAATGATTCAGCAGACTAGATTATGACAGGAAGCTGAAATAATCCAGAAAGAAACATTGCTGCTACTGTCTGTTGAAAATAAGTTGTTTATAGTATGCGTGAGTGCCTGGGATAGAATATATATTACTAGCCTGGAAGCCTCACAAAAGATGACAGGATCTGTGTGGATTTGGTCAGGTAAAGAGACTACATCAGTCAACTATCTGCAGTTAGAGCTAATACCAGTTATATTTATAATAATCCACTTACATTTTCTAAGTTCCTGTGTTTTCTACAAAAGCTAAATAAGCTAAAAAAATTAGGAAAGTGATAGGAGTCAACAGAGTTCACTTTAAGTCCTTGAGACTGGCATGCACCTGTGAAATCCATGGCAGATGTGGCATTGTATGATTCTTACTATTTTAGTACAGGCGGAAAGGGGCTTCATCGAAGTGCTCTTATCACAAGGAACCCATGTGAATATTCTGCCAGGTTCCAATTGCAGTTAATTCACATTTGCATACAGGAAGTGGGGAGATAAGCACAGGGTGTGCTCACGAGGGTATTAAACCTTTTTGAGTCAAACTCAGCCTCTTCTGCCTCCCTCTGCTTTCCAACTGAGTAGTAAATCACAGTGATTCTCTGTGATGCCAGAAATTCACATCAATACAAAATCCATGCACCCAAATCCTCTAAACTGAGTACTTCCGTCTTTTCTATGATACACATTCACCTTAGTAAGTGCCCCAAGTCCCACAAGTGCACTTGTGACCATGTCAGAACATTCTTCTTGAAGGACGTTTGTTCTCTCTTCATAAAATGGGCTCTGTGTCTACGAACTCACTTGGGTCTAGAAATTGGGTAGAGAATCCTGACTGTAATAACTTACATCAGGTCATTTTCTCCAAACCTAGAGGGATGTACCTATCTACCATCCATCTAACTAACCACCCATCCATTTATCTATCATCTGTCTTTATGTATCTATTTTTTTTTATCATAGGTCCAATAGAACTTTCTTAGATTGCTCACCTATTTGAGTTCTGGGGCACCGATCAAATAGCCCTGAACAAAGAACATGAGTTTCAAACCATTTTGATTATCGATTTGACCCTGACATTGATTACGGTGGCCATGGCCACTCCGCTTCTGGTGATTTTATTTTGCAGCTACTGATGGTGTCCAGCACTGTATCACTCAGGAGTGATACAGAAATCAGAAACAACTCTAGGTATTTTTAGCAGAAAGAGGTTTAATACAAACAATTAGATGCTGAAAAAGTCACATGGGACTGTGTCTGGACTGTTGGCCTCAAGTTCAGACCTGTACTGTCATGATGAAAAGGTCATGTTTTAACAGCCTCTGACACCCATAAAACTAGGAATCAGATAAGAGAACGCAGAACCTACTTATTTCACCTTCTCAAGTGCAGACGTCTCTGCCCACGTCCTGCTTTTCAAATCTTATGCTTTTGCATCTAATTGATATAATCTACTTATCTAGAGTGTTAATTGCAAACAGTTATGAAAATGTAGTCTTTGCTTAGAAACTTTTCAGTATAGAAAGGTAGAACACTTTCCCTAACAATTGCTTTGCCTCTAATTATTTATTACTTCACTGCATGTGCTTTCATCATAATATCATTAGCATAAGGAAGTTGTCCAGAAAACTGACAGAAAATGAAGAAAAATAACGCATCAGTTCTTTTGAGGACTTGTGCTGAGCACAGTTTTTAGCATGTTAGATATATTGACGATCTTATTTTTTATAATAACCCTAAGAGTTACTGTAATTATTTCATTTTACAGATGAGGAAACTGAGAGGTGACATGCTAAGTGAGACATCAGATCTTACAGCAGTAAATGGCAGGGCTGGGTGATACACCTTGGTAGTGTGTGTTTCCAGAGCATGAGCTCTGAACCGCTGTGACGTACCATCTCCAGTTTAACACTTGCTGAACGTAAGTTTCCACCTTGCTGGATTCTGATTGTTCTCAGGGCTACCTCTCTCTAGCTGTAAGAAGAATAGAGAACCTTCTAAAGATCTGGAGTCTCTTCACGTTGTTTTTTGGTTCCTGCTCACGGCTTCCTTAATCTGGGCACTCTTCCATGTATTCACTAAAGTAACAAATTTATATCATCTGAATAAACTTGATATCTCACTTTCCTTCATAAGAATTACTTTCATCAAAAAATAAGGGTGCCTAACATGTATTCAAACATGTCAAATATCTATCTATCTATCTATTATCTATCTATAATTTTTCATCTGTCTATTGTGAGCACTTGTGATAGAAAACATGTTCAGTTACTATATTAAGAAGAGGTATAGAACTTACGGACTTGCAAAAACTTTAGAAATTATTTAAACTAACTTTGGATGTCAAAATATACTTCCAAATACATTGTTTTTCTTTCCATTATTAAAATCAAAATCTTTCTCTCTGTTTGAGGAGTCTATATAAACGGAATGAAGGAGTGACTTATTTCAGAATAAATCATTATTCAGAGAAAGAAGAGTAAAGATAATTGACTGAGAACATTAAAAGAGGGCAATGTTATGTAATCTGATGTAAAAAAATAATAATTTGCAAGTTAGAAATTCATTAATGAAACTTTCAATGAAAATATGTAGGAGAATTGTTGCAGTCATGCCATACGCATAATAATTCTTTCAATGGGGGAGGGAATGGTCAATTAGCTGGAACTCCAATGTGGCCATTAGTTAAATAATCCTTTCTTGCACAGCTAGGTTTCCCAAGTAACTGGCCGTGAATAGAAAAGCAACATCCATAGCAATTTATATAAGCACAAATTTGCAAGCCTTTGTAATCGGCCCTAAGCAGATTATCAAGGACATGAAGATGACTTCTCTAAGCTTCAAAATTTTCATTTATGAAATTAGATCATTAGATGCTAGGATCCCTAAAAAAAACATTGTTCTGAATTTCTATCAGTTAATATTACCTTTCTATGTAGTTGAAAGGATTGATCATTCTCACCTATCACTGAAAGATGATTCAATTAATGTATTATAGTATAATTAGTATTTCTTAAACATAATAGAATGCATGAGGAATCCAGTTTAGCTCACAAGCGGAGATGGTATCTATGACCGGAAGCACTGTTATCATACCCGTCCAGTCTGAGTGGTTTGGAGATCAATACATTTTTTTGTATAAAATGAACATTCAACAGTGTCCCATCTCTAAAGCTGACCCTTACTAATTCCATTAGTTATTTTTACACTTAACATAGATATTATCAGATCAGACTGGGCCTGCCTGATACACTCAGTAAAAAGAGATTTATTTTATACTTACATTGAGCATTTAAATTTTGCCTTTGCTATTGTTTTGAGCTTCAGGAGACATGCAGAAGCATTCTTCTCCTGCAATTCTGATTTTCTACAGTTTTAAAAAGAACTTGATCCACATCAGGGAGTATTACTTCTACACATTGTATTTGTCTGAAATTTCTGCCAAAGACTGCATTAGTGTCTGGTATCTTTCTGCTCAGAAGCTACTGTAATATTGGCAGCTTTCTTCACTTTTAATATAAAATCTAGAAAATAAAGATATTTTGTGAGACTATCCTGTGATATCCTTCCACCAACGAGATGGTTCTCAATTATGTTGGCTGACATGAGTGAATCTGTAACACAGAAGAAAAAACCTGACTCCATATTGGATCTGTTCTTTTGGCTCTAACCCTGGGCTGTTTCCTGTGCTGAGTCATGCTGGTTCTGCACCTTTTGTAAAAGGATGTTGCCTAGAGCCTGAAATAGACAGGAAAGCCCATCCTCAAGGCTCTGACCCTTAAGGGTGTAACATTTTACCATTCATATAGAGAACAGTTGCAGAACAGAAAATAACAATTGTAAATTTACAGGTACATTGTGACCAGACCTACATGGACAGCTGCAAGAATGAAGGATTCCAGCACCAAGAAATTTGCAACCAGCCACACCCCCTCCCCTTTTAGTATGAGAAGCCTAAACTCTAAGGGTAAGACTAGTCCATCATCTTCTATGTCTGCTGTCTTTCCAAATAAAGTTGCTATTCCTTGCTCCAACACCTCATCTCTCAATTTATTGGCCTGTTGCGTGGTGAGCAGAAGGAGCTTGAACTCAGTAACAAATTTATTGTCAATGCTTTAAAAGAGTTAATGAAACAAATACTTAGTAATCACTACAATAAATAATAAAAGTTATTACTAATTGTTAAGCTTTCTAGACATGACTGAATACATAAAATAATCAAAACCTTGTTACATGTGCTCTAGAATATATAATGCTGAATAAAATTATCGTGAATCATGAGCTATTGTGTTAATATTCTTTTTTTTCCACATTTTTCATTGTGTCAACATTCTAATTGGTATACTAGTCTGCAACAAGGAAAAAAAAAGTTCAATTATCCCCAGCTTATTGTAATACTGTATAATAAAAATTTCCTTCCTGAACACTTTTCAGCTATTATAGGATAATGACACTTCATCTCTTATTGTGTCACAAATATTCCCTTTCTCCACCCTGTGACAATTGACTTCAGTCTAAATTAAAGCCCTTTAAGCCGTGATCTTACTGCACTCCCTTTTCACTGAGTACCATTAATTCAATTATTAATACTCTACTGCTATTGACTGATTGTCGCTTGCAGCTTCTGGAGAGGTAATGGATCTGAAATTAATACCCATTTCTTCCCCTTTATAATTTCAAACTGCAGTGATCATGGTTTAGTTATGCCCTGTTTCCTGTTTCAGATAAGCAAGGGAACCTGATTTAAAAACAGATAGCTAGCTGCTTCTGAGAAATGTCTATCACAATATAAATGACTCCTCTTTGAATTTTCAGGGTAAGAAAAAGTTGCAATTATCAGCTCATTAGGTATTACTTGAAGATATTTCTTGGATAATTATTGCAGCTTTTTTCTCTTTTAAACAAAATTATTTTTAATTTTAATAATTTTATTGAGACATAGTTGATATACAAAGAACTTTATGTATATGGTATATATTTTTATTTTATTATAATTATTCTTTTTTTTTTTACTGTGGTTAAATAAATAGAAACTTTTAACTAAATTTCCTACTTTAGAAAAATTAACTATACAATGTCTTTCAAACGTCAAAGAATCCAGTTAATTTACCTATCTAGGAAACATAGCTAGATACCCACATATATGGGTTAAACTTCCAGTTAATGCAAATCTTGGCAGTATTGTTTTCATGATTCATTTTTAGTATTTTTCTTCTTATTTTACAGGTAACTACAGAGGTGAGAATCAAGCTTTCAAATTTGGCCTACAAAAAAAAAGGATAAAAATTAGTATGGTACTTGAAAATATTAGAAAAAATATCCTTTAAAAAGCCTACTCTCAATTTTTAAATCCAATACAATGAAATTTTAGATACATCAATTTGAATAACTGTCATTCTTCAAATTTCTTTCACACTAATGGCTTCAACCTATTTCTGCCACAGATGTTTTCCTCCGAGATGCTTTAAGCCAGTAAATGTAACTGGTCTCATTTCCTTCTTCCCTTTCTTAGATACTGGCATTTAAATGGGTTTATTAATGAGCAATTATCTAGCCAAATATGAATGCATTCAGGGGAAATAAAATAAGCATTGCTGGATAACACAAAAATGGCTTAAATTAAATTGAAATAATGAAGTGTTGAATATTTAAAGTTGATCAAAAAGATAGACTGTTTTAAAATATTTTATGATAATTTTAAGCAAAGATTCAAACAGTGTATTACACTGACTGGTGGTGCTGATTTCCTGCATGCTCAGGCATGTGGAAATCTTACATGCTTAGTTTCTCAGGGGGGTTTCAGACTTCCTTAACCAAGGAAGTGTGTTTTGGTTTGTTTTTGTTTTGTTTTGTTCCCCAGAACCGTGCAGTTTTATTAACCATTCAAGTGCAGTCTTAGACAGTCTTAACTTTGCTCTCAATTCCCCATTTTCTTTTCCAGCCAAGACTCAATTCTAAAGAAGCTACTGACAGATCAGTTTGATTTCCTTCAATAAACAATGGAGTGGCTCTATTTAAATATTTCTGAGCTCAAGTTTTCAATATGATGATGAACCCCTCATGGATTTTTTAAAATAAACTTTTAATTTTACAACAGTTTAGATTCACAGAAAAGTCACAAAATTAGTACAGAGTTCCCATATACCCATCTCCCAGTTTCCCTTTTAATAACATCTTACATCAGTTTGATGTGTCACAACAAATGATATGATACAATATTGATACTTGGTTATTAACTAAAGCCCACACATCACTCAGATTTCCTTAGTGTCTACCTAATGAATTACTCTGTTTCAGAATCCCACCCAGGATGCATTCCATTTAGTTGTCATACTCTGCAGTCCTCTCCAGACCATGACAGTGTCTCAGACTTACTTTGTTCCTGATGACCTTGACTAATTGGAGGATTACTGGTCAGATGTTCTGTAGAATGCCCTATCAATTTGAGTTTGTCTGATTTTATATGGTTGTGAGACAATGGGGATTTTTGTGGGGGAGGAAGACCACAGAGGGAAAGTACTATTTCCTTCCATCATACAACATGCTATTAACCTGACATCACTAACAATGTTAAACTTGGTTACCTGGATGAGGTGGTGTTTCTCGTATTTCTTCATTGCTACCCTTCCCTCCTTTCCACCATGTGCTCTTTGAAAGGAAGTCACTATGACCAACCTGCTACCAATTCCAAACTTGTTCTGGTCACCGCACGACAGGCCAATAAATCGGGAGATGAGGTGTTAGGGCAAGGAATAGTGACTTCATTCAGAAAGCCAGCAGATCGAGAAGATGGGAGACTAATGTCCTGGAAAACCATCTTCCCCAAGTCAGAATTCAGGCTCCTTTTATACTAAAAAAGGGAGGGGGTGTGGTTGGTTGTGCAAACTTCTTGGTGTATGAATTCTTTGTTCCCACAGCTGTCCACGTGGGCCAGCTCATGGTGCCCCTGTAAACCTCCAACAAAACAAGCATTATTTTCTATTCTGCAACTTATCTTTACGTGAGTGCAGAGCTAACAAGACTAAGCCTAGAAAACAAGACGCAGGGTTAAAGCCAAAGGAACAGATCTAATATGGAGTCAGATTTGTTTTCTGTTACAGACTCATACGTGAGTGGTCCACCTCCTTGCAGTCGTGGGGGGTGATATCTACATAAATTATTCAGAATTCTTCTATATGGAATATTTATCTATTCTCCCTATTTATGTATTTAACTCACCATACACATCAGTATGGACTTACGAATATTTTAAACTTTGGGTTATAATCCAGTTCTATGCCATTTACTTTCATGCTCAAACTGCTCCAGCTTTGGCCACTGGCAGCCCTCGCAGTGGACATCAGGTCCCTTTCACATGCCCTCAGCCCTCTGTGGCAGTAGCACTTGCGTTCTCGCTCTCCTCACAGGCTCATCTTGTCTATTCCTTGTCAACCCTAGGATGAGACGTGTCTCCAAGGAGCCCTGTCTCCCGTCACTGGAGAACGGTATACCAGAAACCAAGATCCAGACACTGGCTGTATTTACCACTACTGGTATGAATTAATTTTGAGGAAAAAGAACAGTCAATGATTTTGAATCTCATAGATAAGTGAAATCAATTTTCCTAGAAAAAATTACTGACCTATGTTCAGAAACAGCACTTAGTGGTTAGATTTTCAGCCCCTACTTATATATGTGACCACAAGCATGTCAGTTCCTAACTTGTGGGCCTCAAAAATTCATTCATCTGAAAAATGACATATAAAATTAATGGGCAGGGACTCTAGGGAGATAAAAACAACCCTGTTTGGAGAGTTTTCTGACCTGTAAACTTTGTTCTTTTCTATTAGATAAACACCCCCAAGATTACTGATTTCAAACTACCAATCAACAGACTTGCAAAAGTTCCTGAAAATTTAATTACTGATTTTCTTGAGTTGATATGAACCACCTCCAGCCATATCACAGCAAGTCACACACATGCAAACACTCACATACACATAGCCACAAACCACACAGACACACCCATATGTGCACATACATTTTTTAAATAAATAGAAAGGTTGTCTTTAAGAGAAAAGTAAAATTAAATGTGCCACCAGAGGCTAAAGGAAGGGGCACCTTTCACTATGCTCCTTTCTCCTACACTTGTGTCTGAGTTGAGGCCAGAGGTTCCTGAAACAGATCCCTTCTGAGAGTCAGAGCCAGATCTGACCAGACCCCGGGAGAAGCTAATGGGATTCCCTGTGGCATCAGGGGAGAAGAACAGGGCAAGACCAGGATGTGGACTTTGCTTTCTTGGAACCACTCCAGCCTGAGTTGGAGGGGACAGTGCTACTTTACCAAATCAAACTTGGGTCCACCTGCCTGCACACAGTAAAGCCAATCTACTGACTCTGGGCTGTGGTGAAGGAAAGTGCAGCGTTTATTGCAGGCGCCAAGCAAGGGGTCCAGATAGCCAGTCTTTAAAAGGCCTGAACTTCCTGAAGGCTTTCAGGGAAAGGTTTTTAAAGACAGGGTGAGGGAGGGGGCTGGGGGGCCTGTGATCCACTCATGGACAGTCTTCTGACTGATGGGTGGTGAGGTCAACAAGAGTCAACATCATCACCCTTCTGGTTCCAACGGGTCTGGGGTCTATGTGCTTGTGGGCAGCACACAGTTAACTTCTTCCACCTGGTGGGGGTTTCAGTATCTGCAAAACAGCTCAAAGGATATGTCTCAGAATATTATTTCTAGCCCTTAAGGAGGAACTAAAGGCCCTTGACTTGATTTGATGACTAAACGATTATTTAGTCTTGCATGACTCTTTTCCTTTTCTTTCTGCGTTTTCTCACTTGTCTGATTAAATGTACTCTTTGGAACTTGGGGAAGCCTGGGAGACTAAAGTTTTTCTACAGACAAGAGGCAGGTGGACATGGGGGATGGGTCTGTCCCAGAAGACCCCATAGGGTCCTACTTGGTTACAGCGGGTCCTGCTTTGCTTCCCCCAGAGCAGTCTGGGGAGTGCCTGGAGACAGAAGACTCCTTGCAAAGGATGAGGTGGTACCACCGTCCTGCCTGTACGTAGCGTGATGCTCAAATTCACAGGCATTCCCTCAATGCCTTTCACTGATCCACATAAACTTGAGATTTTCCATATGAGTATCCACACCTTCCAGGACAAGATGAGCATCTCCCATGTGTGGCTGGGTTCTCAGTGGTCCAGGAGCTGCCAGATTTTCTCCTGAATGATGATCTGGTCCTTTGTTCCTCTTGAGGGCTACTGTTTTCCAGGTGGTGGTCATGGGGTAGGTGTCAGGAAGCAGCTTCAGGTCTCCTGGGTATCCCTGCTTTCTCTAGCACTGTCTGCAAAAGATCCTGGAAAGTGATGCTCTTCTCTTCAATATCTGAAAGTACAAGGCTCTGGCAGAAGTACAAGGCTGCCAGAGCCTGATGGGACATTTGTTGGCTGATTCTTTTTGAAGCACAGAATCACAGACAATGTGGACACCAGCAGCTTCGTGTATTCATCCACCAGGTAGAGGGCCAATGACTTTTGGACTTTCCTGATGGGTTTCTCTTGACTCTCTTTCTCTGAATGCAGCATCTCTTTTAAGTCTTCTTCCAGATATGTATTATATGTAGTCAAACCACTTCAATAATTGGAGAAACAAAAATTCACCCAATGATAAACCATTTTGTAGCTACTATGGAAAAGTTCTTTTCTTTCCTCTTAATTTTAATTTCCACTATTAGCAGGAAAAATGAATCCTCATACACTGTCATAAACTTTGTAAGAGAATGATTGGTATAGTATCTGGAGGATATTAGGCAAAATCTGTCAAAAGTCTTACAGTTCTTCATATTTTTGAGTTAGCAATTCTGTTCATTAACCATCAGTAAGATAATATAAATGTAAAGAGTGCAGGCATGGAAATTAGACATTGTAGGTTTAAATATAAACCCTCTCAGTTCCTTCTTGGATAAAATAGAGATACTGATACTAGTACTGTTTCATAGAGTTACTATTACTGTCACATAGTCAGCACTCAAAATATTAAAGTTTAACTAAAGCACAATGGTTATAGTGCAATTTATAATAAGATTTCTAAAAAATGAAGGAATTGATTAACTATGATAGATTTCTATGCAACCTGTGAAAGCTATTTTGAGTGTTACCTTTATTCTGTCCTTATATTTCCTTTCACTTTTGAATTTTTCTACTCTGAACAAATATTTCTATGGTAATATTATTTTAGAAATACATATTTACAAATAATTGTGCCATTACTGGAAAATATAAGGAAATGATCAAATTTTTCCACATAACGTACCTTCCAGCTATTGACTCAATATTCCAACAGTCTTTAAACACAGAAAATGATTCACATGTAAAAGGAAGTGCAGACTTAATAATGTTATTTCACATGATATGTTGTGGTCATTTTTTTCCCTTTTAAATGCTCTTTAACTTTGTTCTGTAATGCACTTTTCTGTTGTAGTTTCAATGTGTCACTTTCCCTAATGGTAAACGTTTTCTGTCTCTTCCTCCCATCCTAGCAATGTTGGATTCTAACCTTTACAGCTAATATTAGCTTGACCTTTAGGACACCCAGAAACGCCCAGTTGTGCTGAGTACTTATAAAAGAGACGCCCTCATTGGGAGTTCCCTCCTACCATCCCAAGCACAAAGGGCCTTCAGCCTTATTTCCCAAGTGTGGGGCAAAGGGTAGATGGGATGTCTGCTTTTCACTTGTTGTAAATGCTAAAAACACACTTGATTGTCTTCCGTGGTCCCAAGTTCACTCCAGTTTTGTGCTTTCGCCACAGGAATTCTGACATGCAGGATGGCTTACAAAACAAGTCATGTAAGATCTATTTGTCAAGTCACCTCACTCTCTTACAGCCTCAAAACCAAGTATATTTTTCGTTTTGTAATTCATATAATCAGAATTATTTGGACCTTCAATTCTCCTTGTCCTTCACATCTTTTTTTTTTTTTGTCATATTTCTTCAGTGTATCCTATTCAAAGTCCAAAAGACAACACACATTCAGGAATATAGTTGGTGACAAGATTACTCGATGACTGCTTGAGTATCAGCAAGTTTTCCAAAGTGCTTTCTTTCTGTTACTACAGTTTCACATTCACAAAACTGTTGTATAAACAATAAAAATGCTTTAAAACTGCTAAAATCCTGTCTGGTTGAAGGATATGATGCCTCTGATTTGTTTTCTATTTAAAAATTAATGCTAATCCTTAACTTTGGGCTTAGAATACTATACAGAGTACAACGGAAGAGTGAGACACAGGTAGGGTTGACTGTAGACAGAACATGCCATGTATATATTTCTTTGATCTTGAGTCACACAATGATTTTGTCAGGACTTCTTAAATGTCTCATACTCAACTTTTAAAATTAGAATAGAAAAATGTATCAGTTAGAGATAATTGTTCCAATGTAACTGGGTGTCTTACGTTTTATTTGCTAAATCTGGGTATCCTAGAAACAGGCATCTTTATTAAGAAAATAAATAAGTTTTAAATATAATTGATGTTTAAAAATCTCTTTTGTAATTGCTAACTCCTTTAGTGAGAGATATAAGCATATGCATTCGGTATTTTTCTTAGGAAACATAACAGAAACAATAGGCAAAGAGAGGACATTTCTGCTTTTACATTCATTTGACTGGATCATTAATCTACTAGTCAGCCTCCAACAGCCGTTGCTATACTCCTAATATTGAAGTATCTGTTACTGTCTAGTCTTTAAAGTGTAAAATAATAGACAAAGAGTGTGTGCACGGGTAGTTAATACTGACAAGGGTTTAAGTTGTAGATTTCCCTCTGTGCCCCTTTATAACGAGAGAAAATCACCCAGTTCTTTCAGGTGCTGTGCGATTGTAGCCTGTCCCAGTGAGATACCTATCTGTATGTTACGGGGTTTTTTGTTTGCTTTGTTTTGTTTTTTTCCAAACTTTCTGCTTTCATTCACATTTCTGGCTGTAACACTTCAGTGAGTGTTGTGGACTGAACTGTGTCTCCTGTCCCCAGTTATATAGCTGTTAAAGACCTTAACCCCCAAAGTAGTGCCATTTGGAGACTTGGCCTTTGGGAGATGAATAGGTTTAGGTGAGCTCAAGAAGGCAAGTCCCTCATGATGAGATCAATGCCCTTTTAAAAGTTGCCTCCTCTGTGTCTCCACCGGGACACACAGAACAAAGGCCCTGAGAAGACATAACAAGAAGACAGCCGTCTCCAACCTAGAGAGCCCTCACCAGACAGTGACCCTACGGCACCTTGATCTTGGGCTTCCAGCTTCCAGAACGGAGAGAAATAAATTCCTGTTGAAAAACACATAGTGTATGGAATTTTGTTACGCAGTTGGAGCTGACTAATGCAGGGAGGTAGTTCAGTGAAAATATCTTCATCAAATCACCTTGGGTACCACAGTCATGCCTTAGACTGCTGGCTGGATCTGTGCCCCTATCACAGGGACACAGCTTCAGACTTCTCACCATGTTCCCCAGACTTGACAACATTCCAACCAAAAGGTCAGGATTAATTAACAAAAAATGCTAAAGCTCTGTGTGTGTAATATGTTGTTTGTTATTTATTTTAAATCAAATTCAGTGAACATTTTTTAAAGTATATTTAATTTAGTTACCATCCTAGTAATCCTAGAAGGTGCAGATTAATTTTCATTGAGAAAACAGAATCACAGCAACATTTCTTCGATTCTTTCAAGGGCTTATTTTTTCATGGAACCAAAATTGAGAATTTGAGATTCTGTCATGTAACTCTCACTCCAAAGCAGACTACTAATATCATTGTAAGACACAATTACATTGGTTAAACTGCAATCATTTTGACATATTATGTTTTCCATGTTCAAGCTACATAGGCTTCTGAATTGTGGAAAGCCGAGGATACCAATCTTGAAATTAATTAGAATCTGGTTATAGGAAGAAGAGTATCACTACTTTTGTCAGAATATAAATGAACCCAATTTTTCATAATTCATGTCATTAGGGAGTAGTTTAACACTTCTGAGCCTCTGTGTGAACACTTTATAAATCCACAGAACATAATCTGTTGCACAAATATACCAGCACACATCCAGATATATTTTCCATAGATTGATAATCAAGAATTCACAGGCATACTAGCTGAAAAGCTAATATGGCCTTTATCAGATTCCTCAACCCACCACCTTTAAATTACCAAAGATGCTCAAGGAATAAATACACGATTGTTCACCTTCACTAATTATTATTGATTCAGTTTTAGTAGTTTATGTCTATCAAGGAATTTCATGTCATGTAAGTTATTACACTTATGATGTGTGTATGTCTTCTCTGTAAAAATGTCTATTCAGGGCCTCAGCCTTTTGGTTTTACTTGAGTTTATTCTTTTTTAATTTAAACATATAATTTCTAAAATAGCCTTCTAGTTACTTCTTTAACAATACTGTGAAAACTTTGATGTGTTGTGTTTTCATTTTTGCTCAGGTAAAACTCTTTTCTAACTTCCATTTTTGATACCTTCTTTAATCTGTGGATTATTTAGAAATACGATTTGCTTTCCAATACTAGGTGTTTTATAATGTATATTTTTGTTAATGCTTTCTGGCTTAATTTCTTTGGATCATTTGTTGTGTGATTTCAATCTGTTTAAATTTATTGAAACTATTTTATGGCCCAGAATATCAATCATCTGGGTGAACATTTAGTGTAAAATTGAAAACAATCTGTACTGTGAAATTTTTTGTTGTAGTGTTCTCTATATAGAAATTAGTTCAAGTCAATTAATAGTGTTGTTCAGATGTTTAATGTATTTATTGAATTTTAGTCTACTTGTTCTATCTTACACTGAGAGAGGAATGTAGGAATATCCTAATTGCTAATTTTAAAAAATTCCTATTTTCAGTCCTATTGGTTTTTACTTCATGTATTTTGAAGTTAGGTTACTGTTATTTTTGTGTGTGTGTGATAAATTGGCCCTTGTATTATTATTATGGAATGCTCTTCTTTGTCTCTGACAATGCTCCTTATTCTGAAATCTATTGTCTGATATTAATGTACTTATTTTATCCTTCTTTTTTAGTGTTTGCATGTTATATATAATTTTCCATCTATTTTACTTTTAACCTACTTTTAATTTTGTTTTGTATTTAAAGTTTTTTGAGGTTTTATGTATTTGTTTTTGAGGTTAACAGTCTTTCACTTTTAACTGTATATTTGTAGCATTTATATTTACTGTAACTATCAGTATAATTACATTTAAATCAATCATCTTGTTATTCATTACGATTTGTTTCATGTATTTTGTTTTTTAGTTTTTACATTTCCTTCCTTTTTTGCCCTTTAAAGTCTTGTTATTTTTATTACATTTTACCTTCACTGCTAATAATGGTAGATACACTTTTATTTTAGTGTTTGTGCTATATTTTATATTACACAACTTTAACTTATCATAACTGAGTTTCAAAAAATATTCTAAAACCTTATTTATAGTTTAAAAAAATCTTATAATGTAATTTTTCTATTTACTTCCCAATCATTGTTCTTCAGTCATGTACTTCTAAATATTTTATAGAACAATGCATTGCTATTCTATATGTCCTTGATAGTCAATTTTGTTTTTAAAGTATCACATTTGAGGGAAAACTTCTACCTTTGCCCATATATTTACCATTTCTATTACTCTATCTATTTAGGTACAATAACACATTTTTTATTATTTTTCTTCTGCTTGAATATGTTAACATTTTCTGTAGTGCAAATCAAATGATAATGTATTCTTTCCATTTTTGTGTATCTGAAAGAATAAAAGCACCATATTTTTAAAAAGATTTTTGTGGGGGGGAATTAGAGTGGCAGCATTTAGAGGAAGTTTAAGTTTTGTTTTCTTGTGTTTCCTTTCAAAACTTTACTTGTCTATCTATTGTCTTTAATTTTGCATACTATTGCATGAGAAGTCTGTGGACTTCCTTATGCTTACTGTTATGTAATCTATTCTGCTTTAAAAATGCTCTTTTTAAAGGTTTATCTTCAATAATTTGATTTTGCTTTCCTATGGTGTGTTTTTCTTTATGTTTCTTCTGCTAAGGATTGACTGAAGTTCTTGGATTAATGGGTTTATAGTTTTTTAAAAAATTCACATCAAAACTTTTTGGCAATTGGTACTTCTATCTCTATTTTTTTTTCCTATTTTCCCCATTTTCTTTTCATCGTTTTTGCTGCTCTCTGTTTTATTTAACTCGTTCTACTTATTTTGTGTTTTCTTTCTTTTCTTTTATCTACTTGTTAAGGTAGAAACTTATCTTGCTGATTTTTAGATGTTTTCAAAATTTCTTAATGGAAATATTTAAAGTTATCAATTTATTTCTAAGTACCACCTTCACAGCATCCCACATGAGTTGCTATGTTGATATGTTACCTTACAATGTCAGCTCTCTGATAGCTTCAAGAAAGTTATGGCTCTGTAGTTTGTGTGGCTCTCATCCTTGCTTTGATGGGAGTTATATTCTTTCAAGATTTCTGTATTTTAGATGAAAGTGGACACTGTGTTATTTCTATTCTTTCAAATGATTTGAAGCTTTAACTATGACTGGATATGTTGTTTTTAAGGTGAAAATATCGTGTACCCTAGAAAGGTCTTTCCCCAGTTGTTGAGTGTAGCTACTAATTATCGATTTGGTAGTACTTGACGGTGTTCTTCTGTGTCCTTTTAGATTTTGTCTAGTTCTACCAAGTACCAGGAAGAGGCAGAGATAAGATCTCCAACTGTGTTTACAGAAATGTCTCTCTCTTTCTCCTGTTAATTCTATGATTTTTCCCCTTGAAATTTGCTGTTATTAGACATACACACAATTAACTTCATTGTCTTCATAATGGACTGACCTGTTGTTTTTATAAAATATCTGTTATCTCAGGTGATGTTTATTTTAATATAATTGTTCTTTTTTTAAAATGGTCATCATAACCCTAGTATTTACATGGTATAACAACTCCACACATCCTATCTGTATTTTTATATGTAAAATGAATCTGTAGATAACAAGTGTTTGGTTAACAAAAAAAATGTTACAGTTATGAATTTATTGAAGTTTTAATTTATTCCTAAATTCACTATGTATTTATTTTTAACTTTATAAAAAGAATAGTATGTATAAGTACTCTTTTCCATTTTTTACCTATATTTATATTATAAAAGTTGATGCATTTGTGTTAATATCAACATTTAAATTCATTATTATTGATATATAATATTCCATTGTATGAATATATTCACTCACACTCTCTTTGAATGCATTCAGAGGTGTTTCTAACTTTTAGTGTAATGAAAAGTTCTGTACTTTAAGAACTTGCCAAATATCACATGATTATTAACCAACTTAATTTGGATTAGAACTCATATTGATTTTTTTTCCATTATCCTCAATAAATATTGTTTTCACTATTATGAGGATTTATAACAACTTCAGAAAAATCTTTTAACATTTAATATTTTATTCACTGTAGTTTTTATATTAATGTATAATGATCTGTAAACAGAAACATATTTAAACAACTCATGTCTATTTTTGCCTTATAAATACATGTTTTCTGCAGAAATTTGTAAATAATATTTCTTTATTTTCAAATCTAATTTTAGAAATTTGAATTTCATATAGTTCCCATACTTTATTTCTAATAATTTCCTCCAGCTTGTTGTGAAATTAATGTTTCATGATTGCCCGGGAGACTATAAAAATCAAAATATAAAAATTGTTTGGAAAATAAAACATAGCTTTTTAAAACTTCAGTAAAGCTAGTATAAGATACAGATTTAGAAGTCTGCTTTATTTATTCACTAGATAAGTCCACACTTATTAAAATCATTTAGAATAACAAAACAATTCAGAAATCTGTTTGATACCATAGACAAGCATTTTCTCTCATGATTAGTGATTTACATAAACCACTGCAAAACATATAAAAATGATTTTGCTGTGCAAACAAGATACCATGTTATATTTAAACAAGCTATAATCTTGTACAATTTCCATTGTATGCTTAATATTAATATAAAGATTAACTATTCATGAAATGTAATGAAAAGTCATACTTTTCCTACTGAACTTCAGTGATCATAATTTGTGTATTAACTTAATGACCAGAAATGATTAAGTAAAGCTATTTAAATCATAGTCTTGTTATGTATTATTTTCTGATTGGATGTTCAAGATAAAAATCCCAAGGTCCATGAAAGCCATTTTCAGTTTTGCAAAACAACTAATATTTTGAAACAATAAATTTGCCTTTTTTATATTAAGAAGAAACTTCAAAATAACTAAATCTCAAATTGCAATAGTTGTGGGTTAGATATGCACCTGCTTATGGTTGTACCAAATTATTTCTAACTATTGTGGTTAGGACATATGCTTGAATCTGCTGAGCAAGTCAATTCAGTTCTTAAATTCATTGATTGTGCTCAGAGAGCATACAAGGTATCTACATTATATTAATAGTACAGTACATTAATATTAAAATAATACAAGTTTAATATTTAGTCAACGATTAAATATTTTCTGCTAATTATCTGGACTCCCTTTCTCAAGTATACCCATTCTGAATTTTGGGAAACTTTGCGTTATGATTTTCTATTAGTTCTTAATATGAGCCCTTTATGTATTGCTTTAAGAAGTACTTCCCATACGAATTCCTGATTTTATGTTCTTTCTCTGGAAATTACCCTGGGGTACTTCCTTGGAGCCCTTCCCTTCCCTCTGTTAGGTATCTGTCAGTGCCAGGGCTTCTCTCTCACCTGTTCACTCTAAAACATTTTCTGCATTTAGTGTTGCATCCTTCATTTAGGTCCCTAGAATGACTATCAAGACCTCATCTTACAGCAGACAGCAGGGAAGTTCCTTAAAAAATTAAAAATACAATTCCCATGTGATCCAGAGCAACCACAGTTCTGGGTGTATATCCAAAGGAGGTGAACGGGATCTGGAAGAGGTATGTGTGATTTCATGTTCATTGCATCGTTATTCACAATAGGTAAAATGTGGGAACAAAGCTAAGTGTCCTTCACTGATGAATGAATAAAGAAATTGCAGTGTAGATATAAGCAATGGAATATTATTTAGCCACAAGAAAGAAGAAAATTTTACCATATATGACAACATGAATGGAGCTTGAGGGCAGCATGTTAAAAGAAATAAATCAGACACAGAAAGACAAATACTCTGTGATACCACTTATACGAGAAATCTAAAAAAAATTCATCTCATACAGAGTTGAAGGGTGATTACCAGAAACTGCAAAATGAATAAAATGGGGAGATGTTAGTCAAAATATACAAACTTCCCATTATAAGAAACAAATTCTGGAGATCTAGTGTACAAGCATGATGGTTACAGTTAACAATACTGTATTATATACTTGAAAGTTGTTAAGAGAGTAAAATTTAAATGTTCTCATCACAAAAAAGAAATGATAATCACATGACACATGAAGGTATTAGCTAATGCTAGAGTGATAGTCATTTTGCAATATTTCAATGTATTAAATCAGCAGATTTTACACTTAAATTTGCTTAATAGTATATGTCAATTTATATTTCAATAAAGCTGAGGAAAAAGGAAAATAAAATCTATTTTTACGTTGTATACTTTTCCAGCATGCCACTAATGTTTCTACAGGTGTTTCTGCAGCTTAATCAGATAGGTAGATTTATAATATATTATAATGATTATTATAACTACATATATAATTATATACATAGTTTTAGTTTTATTTTAATTTGATTTACTTTCCCATTAATCTAATTTTATTAAAACTAGCTCTTTTTGATTCCCCAAAGAAACCTAATTTTTATATAAATGTTATTTTGGGAACAAGACTTTTAAATCCTTTGTACTTGGAATAGTTTATTGAGTCGTTTTCCTACTTCAGACTCCACCAAATGACATATTCTCTGTTTAACCAAGTCCATTAGTATATGCATTCAATGCTTTAAGTTACCCTCTAAACACTCCTCTTTTGCTGTATCGCATCACATTTGATAAGTTGCATTTTCACTTTGATTTAGCTGCAAATATTTAAAAATTTCTGTTGAGACTTCTTTGATCTGAATGTTTTTCTCATGTTGCTTAATCTCCAAATATCTGGGAATTTTCCAGCTGCTTTTGTTACTGATTTCTAGTTTAATTCCATTGTCATCTGAGGACATTTTGCATGATTTCTATTCTTTTATTTTTCTTAAGGTGCATTTTACGGCCTAGAATGTGGTCTTTGTTGGTGAATGTTCCATGTGATCCTGAGAACGTCATGTACCCTGCTGTTGATGGCTGAAGTATTCCATAAACACCAATTAGAGTCACTTGACTGAAGACAGCTTAGGTCTGCTATGTGCTTACTGATTTTCTGCCTGCTTAACTATCCGTTCCTCAATGGAGGTCCTAGGCCTGAGTGTTTGTCTATGTCTGTCTGTAGTTCTTACCAGTTTTTGCGCCACACATTTTGATGCTCTGCTGGTTAAGGATTATCACACCTTTTCGGAGAATTAGCCACTTTTTGATTATGTAATACTTCCCTCTACTTGATAATTTTCCTTTTCCCAAAGTCAGCTTTTTTGAAATCAACATAGCCTTTTTTTTTTTGATTGATGCTAACAAGGCATATCTTTCGTAATTTCTTTACTTTTAACCCCTCTGTGTCATTATACTTAAAGTCTATTTCTTGTAGGAAAAAATGTAGTTACATACAGATTTTTTTAAATATATTTTTCCAGTCTCTGTCTGTTATATATAAATTATTACTATAGTTGACCTAAAACTTAACATCTCTGTAATGATTTATTTTTATTCATTGCACCTGTTTTTTTTTTTTTCTTCACTCTTTTTCTGTCCTTTCTAGTTTCAGCCATGCTTTTTATATGGTTACATTTTATTTTCTCTTTTAGCATGTCAATAATTCTTCTTTAAAAATGTTTTTAGTGGTTGCCCTAGAGTGAGCAGTATGTATGTATAATTAATGTAAGTTTACTCACAAATAATACTTTAAACTTCAAGAATAGTTCGGGTACTTTATAAGGTAGTATTTCTAATTCGTCCCTCGCATCCCTTATAACATCGCTGTCATTCATTTCATATCTACACATGATGTAATCACACAACATAATGCTACTGTCATGACTTTGAGCAGATATCATTTACATTAAAATCAAAACAAGAAAATATTTTATTTCACTTTATTTCTTCTCTGATATTCTATCGATCTTAGTTTCTGATATATATCATTTTTGTTCTCATTGAAGATATTCTCCCAACATTTTTTGCATAAAAAGAAATTTGAAAAATGAAACTGGTGGTTAACGCTTTCAGTTTTTCTTTGTCTGTTACAGGCTATTTTCCTTCACATTGAAAGATAATTTTGCTGGAAACAGAATTCCAGGCTGCTTACATGGCTTCTAAAAAAGATAAATCTGATATAATTCTTATCCTTGTTCCTCCTTATCTAAGGGATTTTTTTTCTTCACGTTGCTTTCAAGATTTTTGTCTTTTTCTTCACAGTTTGACTATGATATGCGTAGGTGTAGGTCTTTTGTTATTTCCCCTGCTTGGTTGTTCTCTGGTTTTCATCTGTGGTCTGGTTTCTGGCATTAATTTTGGAGAAAGCTCAGACACTGTTACTTTAGAATTACTTCAGTATTTCTTCTACTTTTCTGTTTCTCTTCCTCTCCTCTGTTCATCTCCCCTCCTACCTTCTCTTCCTCATCTCCTGTATTGTATTTCCACTATAATTATGCTATTTTTTATAATTGTTCCACAGTTTTTGAATATTCTGTTCTTTTGTTTAATGTAAAGGTTATTTTTTGGTATTTCAGTTTGACTAGTTTCTGCTGACATTTCTTCAAACTCACAGAATCTTTCCTCAGAGGTGTTCAGTCTGTTGGTGAAGACATCACAGCCACCTTTCATTTCTGTTACAGTCTTTTTTTTTTTTTTTTTTTTAATTTCTAGTATTTCCTTTTGATTATTTCTTGGGATTTCTATCTCGATGTCTGTGTTGCCATTTGTTCTTGCATGCTGTCCACTTTTTCTACCAGAGTATTTAATATATTTATCTTAGTCATTTTAAATTCTCAGCCTGGTAATTCCAAAACTTGTGCTCTGAGTCTGGGTCTGATGCTTCCTGTATCTCTTCAGGCTGTATATTTTGTTATTTTAGCGTGATTTGCAGTTTTTTGTTGAAAGCTGGAGATGGTGCATCTGGTAATGGAAACTAAGTTATTAGGTTTTTAATGTGGGGTTTCATCTTAATCTGGCTAACTGGGCTGTGTTTAAAATTTGCTGTAGCTGTAGGTGTCTGAGGCTTCAATTTCTTCTTCTCTGGTCTCCTCTCTCATCACTGGGTTTCCCTAAGAACTCCTTATTTAACGATAGAGCATGCATTTGGAAGCTCTTTCTGCTGTAATTTATTGTTATTATAATGGAGTTCTGTCATAATGGTAAGATTTCATCTGGAGGGGAAGCATTCTATAATTCTATCACAAATCTTAATCTTCAGTGGGTCTGTGCCCTGGGCTGTGATCTTCACAAGCAATTTCTAGAATTTTGCCTCCCCAGTGGATGAGAAAGATGGTCCAGAGGGGTTGGAATTAGTTAGGTAAGGCTCCTGTGATGTCTCTGTCCTTGTTAACTAGCTCTGTACTCTGGAGACCACTTTGGAGAATTTCAAGAGTCACTTTTCCTGAGGGTTTTCTTGCTTCTTCACCTGTAGGAATCGGTGGGGCTCCTTCAGGTAAGCCCATGAAGTGTGTGTGGGGGGTCCTAAGACAGAGGATCCCGGAAAATGCTCATTTGCATTGTAGTCCACATCCTACCTCCAGCAATTAGTCACAATTACCGTCTAAGTGGTCCTGCTGGGTTTCGGTTCCAGAGGTTTCTACTCCAAGAAAGCTGCTCTCAGATGTAATTCTCCATAAGCATCTGCATCTCCAGATTCTGGGGGTACTGGTCTTCCCCGAGACTTAAATTCTCT
Source organism: Camelus bactrianus (assembly GCF_048773025.1). Taxonomy (NCBI): domain Eukaryota; kingdom Metazoa; phylum Chordata; class Mammalia; order Artiodactyla; family Camelidae; genus Camelus; species Camelus bactrianus. The sequence goes on from NC_133540.1 coordinate 20,889,703, forward strand.
GCTTAAATTCTCTGCTAAAACTCTCTGCTAAGATGAGTCATTGGGTTTCACTCTACTCAGTTCTCTTTTTTTTTTTTTTTTTTCCACTTGTTTTAAGGGCAAGTGTGATTGCTTCTAAGCTCTTTACATGTCTGAGCTAAAACTGGAAGCCATGAAATTCATTACTTTTTTTTTTTTCTTCCCCTTTTATCAACTCAAGACCTGGCTGTGATTGAAGTCCTACCCGTGGTCTCCAACATTCAAAATTATGGTCATATATTAAACACTAACAGGGCAGATCTGACTTGAGAGCTCATGGCTGTATCTGACTAAATATTCCTAGGCAGTCATGTGAATGCCCAGATTTAGTTAATCTTGATTCTTTCTTACTATCAAATTAGCAGCTCAAAAAAGGTGAAAAAATAATGAATTTGTGAACAGTGCAGCTAACCTAAAGCCTGTATCACTATTTATCAATTTAGAGACTCTCACATGCATTCAAATTATTTACACTGCAAAAGTTAAAGAACTTGCCATGTAAACCCCTCTCCCTTGACCAAGGAATGGATCTCCATCTTCACTTCTTGTATTCAAGGCTTTTTGTTTACTCTTTGCTGATTGCATCACCATTTTTTGTAATTACATTTTGACTTGCATTTATTTACAATGTTTTTGGTGTCTGTGGACCATTTATGATGAACATAAGCAGAATAATTTGCTTATTGCTCTCATTTTAATGTACCTAATATATCAGAAGTGTAAGTATGTCAAATATTCATGTCCCTAAAGATAGCACATTTATAGAGAGCACTGCTTTTATGGCTTAAAGTTACTTTGATTCAGAGGTTTTAAATGTATCAAATACGAAATAACATATTGGGAAGTCATATATATATGGAAAAGTTTCTGAGTTAATTCAGCATTAAATGTTAATATTTTAGCTAAAGGAAATAAGTTTTGTCAAGTAAGTATGGATATATCTTTTGACAAGGAGTTTGAAAAATTAGAATCACTTAATAAAAATTATATGCATTTATATTACTTGACACAGAATTTGTAAAGCATAGATTAATTCTACACATTAGCTTCCATTGTCTAAAGAAACATATTACTTTGGTTCCCCATTATTGTATGATACATCTTTGTCATAAAATAATACTACAACATATTTTCTACAAATGAAGCCCTATAGTTTCAGAAATACAACAAAATATTAATAAAAATAAAAAATACAGTTCCTTGTGATGAAATTCTAAATCTTTAGCAAGTTATATAGTTAATATATTCCTTTGAATATACATATTAGAAGTTCCTTAATATTATTTTAAAATGTTTTAAAATACTCATACATAGTCCATATGTAGAAGAAACCATCAAAGGTTTTCATGAATTTTAAGTTGAAATAATTGAATTTTTGCCTATTAATTAATTACAAATATTTGTCACTTTAGGGATGTTTTATAGCTTCTGATGATAATAATAAAGCAAAAAAAGAAAAACTGATATGTTAGGAGCTTCATATGTATTAAATTATTTATGCTATTTGCAACTTTAGGAAATAGTCTTTATTAATCTCATTTTACAGATGACAAAGTTGTAACTTGGAGGAGTTAAATTAACTTGCTCGAAATCTCATATTTACTCACTGTAAGAAGTAAATTGTATTGGGATGTCTGTGTTTCCAGTTTCCTGGAGGTCAAGTCAGGCATTGCTGTACCTGGTTTCTAAATACCATGAAATTGACATATTTGTATTATCTTAAGTGTCAATACCTTTCTTATGTTAAAGTAAAACATATCAGGGAGAGTTTGTCTGATTTTTTTTAAATATATATGTATAATTTATAAGCACTTAGAATATGTTTCCAGCAGTAGAAATCCAATGAAATAATCAAATACTAAATAACATTATTTTTTTCTTAGAATACTAGATTAAAACAATCCTCATATTAAAGCTGTTTTTCTTTCTTCCTTTTTTCATTTCCTTACTGTTTTAAGGAAATACAATAAAAGTAAATAGAATATAATAAAACAACGTGGGGCTTCTGAGTCAGTAATTATCCAACCTTACATTCTACGTCTGCTGCTCTACAGCTGGATAATTCAGCTATGCCGGTTATGTTTTCCATGGTCCACCTTTTTCCTCCCATCCTTGTACTAGGGCCACCATTTAGTTTACACTATTGTCTTGCGGATTAAACAAAGCAGTTAGTGAAAGCTTATTCTCTCTGCAGGGAAATTGAAAGCGCTTTGAGTGCTTATCTTTTTTTCCTCCTTCTTTTGTGTCTGCTTTAGTGAAATGATTTGATAGGAGACACTAAGTTCTATGTAGTCCATCTTGCCTTTTTTCCTACTTAAAAGAAAAATTGTAGTAAAAATAGGGAACATGACTGAATTTTATAATTTAACAATATTTGTGTTCATAAAAGAAAATCAAATTCTCTCATCATGGTTGGTTTTAGCATGTGGTATGACACTCATCTAGTGAAAAAGGTCATTATACAGATAATATTTAGACACTACTTCAATTTGTTTCCATTTAAATAACACACAATTTGGGGTGCGTGTTTGTGTGTGTATGTGAACTATGTGTTCAAAGTAACTAATCAAATGAAATTTTGAATCATTTTGTTGTGCCACATAGAATAATGAGGTATGTAAGCATGATTATGGTTCAAATAATACAGCATAATTGAAGAAATTGAGCTCCATGGACAAGACCCAGGAGAACAGCAGTCTTGTAACCACCATTTCAGCAAAGTCTAATTAACTCTCCTACCAAAGACCAAGTGACTGGGAATACACGAACAATAAAATGACCATGAATTATCCTGCCAGGAATGTTTCATTATCCTCAAGGAATGCCAGACCCAGAGCTCTGTCTGATCTCCTCTGGGGTGAATATGAATGAGACATGCTGAACAGCAAATTTATCTTCAAAATGCTGGGTTGCTAAAATTACTTCCTAAACATAATACAAGTAGATATTGGAAATTTTTGATTTAGTGAGTTGTGAAATTTGGTAGCTATTATTTTCTTCTTAATTTTCTATTAGTGAGGGCTCTATTCATCATATATAATTTTGGAAACTGGACTCTACTTACCTATTATAATCATTTAATGTATTTGACCCACAATTTTATTCCTTACATGTATTTCTAGCCTCTAAAAGAAGTTACCTTATTTGAGAATGTATATATTTCTTAACCAAGCAAATGCCATTGAAAAAATCTGTTTCATTTATCACTGAAATTCCCCTGATGTAATCTCTCTTTTTCTTTTACTCTCTGCCTCTATTTTTCTCTCTTCTTAATCTTAATCTCTTTAAGATGAGTATCTATTTCTATAATATTTCTTAAATATTAAAATACATAACTGACTTTAATGATCTCCACCTGCTTCTAGAAAACTTCTGCTACTTCTATATTCACCCAAACTACTTCATGCTCCTGGTCCTGGTGTAGACACTGGCATTAGAGCCCAGTAACCACAAACACAGCTATCAAAATTTGTTTGCCAGACACCACTGCTGCAGGGAGATGCACACCTAAATCCTGAGCCATTTCACCTCATTCACTGATGCTGTATTTCATCAGAACTCTAATTACAAGAGAGGATAGAAATGTGTTTTTTTCCTTCCAGTCACTGCTATAGCAGGAGGGAATAGAATGGAAGTGACTGGGGGTTAGAGAAACAAGCAACACCTATTGCCTGTGTTCCTAATACCCACCCTTTCTTTACTACAATGTTTAATACGTTTCTTGTAAAGTTCATAGCTGAAGTTAGTTTTTTAGCTCAGTTTGACTTTTTTTTTCCATTTAGTAAGAAAATTAGTTTTTCATTTGGGGAACACTATGGTAAATTGACATTCTTTCATGGTATATTTATGCAATGGAATACTACTCAGCCATAGAAAAAGAATAAAATAATGCCATTTGCAGCAACATAGATGGACCTGGACATCGTCATTTTAAGTGAAGTCATTCAGAAAAAGAAAGACAAATATCATATTGTATCATTTATATGTATAATCTAAAAAATGATACAACTGACCTTATTTAAAAAAAAAAAAACAGAAACACAGTTACAGACACAGAAAACAAACTTGTGATTACCAAGAGGGAGAATCAGAAGTTTGAAATTAACAGATAAACATTACTATATGTAAAATAGATAAACAAGGACCTGTTGTATAGCAGAGGGAATTATAATAAATATCTTGAAATAATCTATAATGGAAAAAAATCTGAAAAATTATATATATATATATATATATATATATACACACACACATGCATATATATATAAATATAACTGAATCACTTTGCTCTATACCTGAAACTAACTCAACATTGTAAATCAACTATACTTCAATTAAAAATAATACAAAAAGAAATAAAGGGAGAAGTCAAGTCTTGAGGTCTTCTTAATAAATGTTATTTCCAGTGATATGGAAGTTAATGTATGGCCCTGTCAGAAGGTTGCTGAGGTCGATTAGATATTGAATAATTTGGTTTAGAGGGAATTATCAAGAAAACTATTTGTAAAAATGTTTTGTAAATTGTAAGATAAAATAAAAATATAAAACAATATTTAATCTCCTTTCCCTTCTTCCTTTTTTGCTTTTTTTATCTTTTCTGTGTTCTAATCCTATTAACATTATTATTATTTAATTGTTGCATTGTCAGAGTAAAATAACAATACTGATATTTAATTGTCACTATTACTTGCAGTGTGTTCGCTGATAGTTTAACATTTACTAAATATTACAGGGGTTTTGAAAATACCTTATAAACATATCATAGGACACAAAATACAAGTATGACTATGAAATAGCAACTTCAGTATGCATTATCATTCTGACATAAATTATCACCAAAATATACAAAATGTAAACCCCATACAAATGAAGAATATTTAATGTCATAAAATTTAAAATGAAATATTATGTAACTTTATTGTGATTCTTGAACATAAATTTCTCATTTGTATCATAATCAGATTTGGAGCATTTATTTTACTAATTTTGTAGCTTCTGAAAAAGTTTTTAGCTCTACTCTAGATGAGTCTTGATGAAGAATTAGTTATGATCTAATAACTCTAAATACTGTCCCCTTCACTTTTTCATCTTCAAATAATACCCTATTTTGCTTGATACTTTTGAGATCTCCAAGTTCATTATGTATAGATGGATATTTCAAAGTAGGACTAATTATATCATCTTAATACCATCACATTAATTTTTAACTTAAGAAAGTCTTTATACTCAAGAAAGAATTATTCTTGTAATTCACACTTTAATATCTTTTATGCTTCCTTTTGAACATTCTGGAAATACAAGACAATGAACATTTGCTTGATACACAATTTTAATGTATCCATCTCAACTGGTAAATTTTTATGCTTTATGTATTTTGAATATATCAAAATAATGAAATTCTGTGCCAAAAATTATGGGCTCTATACAAACCACAGTGCATACTGCAGCCTGGGATTTTAAAATATATATATTACAATCATTGCATTCACTATTATGTTCCTCATTGTTATTTGATATTTTTAAGAATGTTGATAAACAACAGGGTGCAGGAGATTATGACTGAGGTATACAGCCTTTTTAAAAAATGGAAAAATAGTCAAAATTCAGTTACAAAAAGATTATAAAAGAAGACAGAATTAATTTTTACTAAGATAGACATCGATAATCTCTCTCTTCTCTATCTTCTATACAACTACCTATGTATATATTTCTCATTTTTGCACCATTTTTTTCTCAATCTTTCAGTATAAAGCATGGGGAGACCGTAAAATTTTTATTTCTACAATTTGGTGTTGTTTAGACATATATAAAATGTATACTAGATTGCCAGTTAACTATGTGACGTTCACAACCAGACTTGGGTTCCTTGTTCTTTGTGTCATGACACTATTGCTGCCCCTTTAAAATACAGCAACACACGAACACAAATACACACCCATGCACACAAACATAAACTATGGCAACAGTAAAAGGGGAGAAAAATAAAATAGATGTGCTTTTGTGTTGCAGGCATATATGTAGATATGTGTGAAGTAGCTTGTCATATAGCTTCTATTTTGTCTCAGGAAAAGGAAGCAATGCTCTCTGTGAATGGTGACTGGGTGAGCTGGAGGTTTTACAGATTGAAGATTTGAGAGGCAGTGTGGAGAATGGGACATTGATTGCAGAAATGCAGATAGATTTCCTGGTATTACTGAGAATCTATTTGAAGTGGCAGATTTTGACTTTAAATTGATCTGCTATTCAGTGTCATATAACTCTCCACAGATACCCTCAGTAGCCCAGGGCTGGATGAGAACAGAGTTAGGTCAAGGCTATTGAATATTTCTACCTTTTGAGGACCATTGCAAATAAAATATCTTAATAGAAAATCATCTGATTCAAGGTCTTCATGCCTACCTACTATTGTTCCCTCACTCTTTCCTGTTTATATTCTGTATTTAACACCATAGCACTTTTCTCTGTGCATTGGACATATTTTTTTGTCCTTTCTTAGCTGATAAATAATGAAGCCCTTTATTCATACTTGTAGTTCAAGTGCCCAGTGCATTTCTTTACATTACATGATTACTGCTGGTTAAAAGTTGACAACCTAGAAGAAAATATTTCTGAAATTGTATCAGGATTGGTTGTGTAAAGGAATAGTTTCTCGGACCTCTGCTGGATTGCAGGAGGAAAAGGTGGAGTCAATTTGTTAATGGATCACAGTAGGAACATTTATATGAGGAACATAGTCAAGACTCTTGATATGTCTAAAATATAATAGGTGCCCAATACATCTGTCACTAACCACAGGACTCTTCGGAGTCCCTGAAATGCAGTTAGTTCAAACTGAGATGTCCTTTAAAATTTAAATACAAACTAGTTTTTAAAGAATTAGTATTAAAAACTGCCGTGTATCTACTTAATATTTTATATTGATTGCCCATGAAAATGGAAATACTCAGAAATATTGAAATAACTAAAATATATTATCAAAATTAACTTCACCTGTTTCTTTTAACTCTTTGAATGTGGCTATTAGAAAATTTAAAATTACATATGAGGTTATAATTTATGGCTCACATTATATTATTGGATACCAATGTTGGCATAGGAAATAGTACTGAACTGAAATTTATAGTGTGTTGCCTTTATTAATACTCATTTTTTATCAGCAATGGTGTTAATTGTCTAATATGTTGGATAATCCAATTTACAAAGGTGACTGAAGAGTTTCCATATTCTTTATATTGACACACCATATGATACCTTCAAGCTTTACACGAAATTAATTTCAGTAATTACTAGAATTCTAATCTGAGTATCAGAGTCCAATTATTTAACAATAGACTAAATTAATATTATTCCCCAATGAATCCCCCATATGTTTCATATAATCCAATGTGAGCATTTTGATCTTTCTACACATCAATGAATTTCTAATTGCGATATAGAGACAAATTGAGATCAATTAGCAATATATTTACTCCTGTTTAGAATAATGAATAAAATCCCTTTTGCAACAGAATATTTTATAAAATTTAAATATTAAAAATCTGTAATGGTCAACAGGTGTTATAATAAAATACGTACTTATAAGTCTTACCTATAAGATAGTAACAAGGGCAACTTAGGAAAAGAAACAACATTTAAATGACTCAACACCAACATATGTTACAGAATATTGTTTGCAGTAGTCGGTGATAATTCTCACAGACATTTATATGTTTAAAAAATACGTTCTATAGCTTGATGTCATATTAATAAAAAAAATTAGTCATTTTGTGAAAGACTGTGTCATCTTTGTTCTGATATGTATTAAAAAAATATCAGCTATATGTCTACCATCGCTAGCGCTGCTGTGAAAACTTCATTTATATATTGGAAGCAATAATCTGAAATTCAGTTAGGTTTTCATAATATTTTTTAAACCTGACTTCTATTTTCTTTATACCTTACCATCTGTCCAGAATGCTATTAAAGCTGTTCAAAATACTGTGATACCAAGAGAGAAACCATAAATACACAACAGAAACAAGTTATAGAAACACTTCTGGATAAATAACTATATACACTTATATTCAAAAGATTCAGCATTTTCTTGCATTTTATATACTTCTTATACTTTTTATAAAAGGGTGTGAACAATACTGAAGAATTTACTCAATTTATCTATCCTAAAATAATTCTGAGTTAAACAGAATGGCATGCACAGGGAATTTTTCTTTTAGAGATAGATGTAATATTGTCACCACAGGAGTATAGTTGTGGATGGATACGCCCTTGTATGGCCAGGCCACTCCAGAGGGCTGTCCTTTTGTTCTCTGTACGTCCCCTGATGGACCAGTGCCACTTCACCTATACCCTCTTCAACTGACTGCCCTTCCTATACACTTGTCCCTGCCCCAGCTTGTGATTGTTCTTACCAAGGGGGCAGTGAAGGGTGTGCCCCTCTGCTGGTTTCCTTGGTAACCAGAGAGTCAACCTGATGTGAATTCCGCCTATAACTGGTAACCCCCCCATCGCAAAGATGGCACCATGTCTTGCCCGCCATCTGCCGCACACAGTAGGGTGTCATCCAGGACCTTGCTGCTGACGTGTAAGGTCCCCATCCATTAAACCACTGTCATCTCTTTCTTTGGTCCTGAAGCTGGGCAGCTACAGGGCTTCTGAGCCTGCGGGATGCAGCCCAACAGCCCTCAACTTCAGTTGATAATGAATGATTTAACAGAAGCAACCTTTTACTGGAACTGAGTATCCAACGACCACACAGATAATGGGTTAGGTTTTCTCTTAGGAACCAGGGCAATCAGCATGAAAGAAGCTTTTGAAGTCAGAAATATGAACCCCGTTCTGAGGAAGAATAAGAGGTGTAAGAATTACAGGTAGGCAGACATTTGCCAGTTCCCATCACAGGAAGCACTTGTCTTATTTGTGGTCATCCAACATTTGTGACGACCTGCCCCTTCTCACTGGCATTTCCCATGATGTGTCTCATAGTCCTAAAGTTAAAGCCAGGGAATCATTCGATCATGACTCCTCTGCAGGCAAGTTAGATTCCATCAACCACATGCATTTCTGTAAGATTTATCACTGAATGCTCTAAAAAAGAGAAGCATGCTATAGACATTTATTATAAATGATCAAAGAAACCACGGTGTACAGGTCTAGGAAATGTGTGTCAGAAATAGTTTTCGCTGGAGAATTCTTGTACTATTTAGCATGTCCAACTTAGCATGTCCAAATACAACATTTGGACACAATAATTTCATTTCAAATTTTAAATACATTCTATTTAACATTCTAAACAAGAGCAAATGCTTTGCTAATTAATTTTTATTACCAATGGATTGCAATTAGGAATTCAATGACTTGTTTGAAGAAGAAGAAAATGCTGATATCTGACTATCTCAAATACATGGGAAATTATATCAACAGTAATTTTATCCTGAACATTATGGAGTAAGTGGGCGATGGCATCCTTGTTTACATTCTAACAAGTTTTAAGTTAATGTGAGAATTAAATAGCACTATGTGATAAGTCCCATGGAAAATATAAAATTGTTTTCATCATCCTTGTACCTTGGATTTTTAGAAAATTTACACAATAACCGAAAATAGGTGACTACTAAAAGGAAATGTAACCATACATTTTAATTCAGTTTTATTTTCTGTATCAGCACTGTCCAATAGCAATGGAATGTGAGTGAGAAGCTACAGACATTATTTGAAAGTTCATAGTACCCATATTAAAATGGTAAAGTGGATTATATGATATTAATATTAATTATATATTTTAACGTATCCAAAATATGTTCCTTTCAGTGTGTGATCAATATAAAATTGGACAGTTCACACTTATTTTTGTTAGGACTTCTAAATACCTGGTTTGTTTTATATTTACAGCACACCTCAACTCAGACTAGACATAGAATAAGTCCATCAGCATCAGGACTACTGGTTTCAACAGCATGGCTTTTGCTAAGGAAGGCAACACCTTCATAACTGTACTCACATACCCCTATTCATATGTGTAACTGTTCAGTTGGCAAATTACAAGGGCAAAGGGAAATGTTTCTGGAATAAATGACCTCTGTTCCCCACTGTTTCGCTTTGAGTCCACACTAATAAAGGGCTAGCAGCAGCAGGTGATAGAAAATTTTGGTGAAAATCAAGACTTAGTAAGCAGGTCTAACAGAGAAGTATGTGGGAGCCAGTTCTCTCCAGTTCTGCACAGGACGCGTCACTGCTCTCCAGTTCTGCGCAGGACGCATCACTGTCTAGGACTCTGAGTAAAGAAAGCTATGAAGCAGGAAGAAATTCCCTCACACTGTGGACAGAAATCTCTCTTCAGGAGAGCCAGAGAGACTTTTCAAGAAGTATTACAAACAAAGCAGGTATCAAAAGAAAAAAAAAAAAATGGAAACAGTGTTACTGAAAGCAATTTTGTGTGCCCAAAGCACCATGAAGCCAAACTAACCAAAATGTCAGTTTGAAGCAGAGAAAGGTTTACTGTAGGCTCAGAAAGAGGACAGGGGGCTCATGCCTAAGAAAACCCTGAACTCCCCAAAGAGTTTCAGCAAAGCCAATTTAAAGGCAGGTGAGGGGGTGTGGGTTGCCAGGCCTGTGATCAGCTCATGCACAATCCTGATTGGTAGATGCTGAGGGAACAAGGCCATCAACAATTTCACCTCCCAGGTGCCAGAAGGTCTGGGGGCCACATGCTCTCCATCATCAAGTAGTTCATTTCTTCCCTTTGGTGGTGGTTTTCAGCATCTGAAACACTCAGGAAATATACATGAGATGCTACTATCTGAGTGCTTCAGAGAGGAGCTGCAGCAGAGGACATGGGGGAGGGTGTGACCCTGGAAGCCCCACAGGGTCCTGCTTGGTTACAGTTCCCCCCTTTTCTTTGATAGCCCTCAATCTTGAGGAGAACAAGTGTTGGACAAGAAAGGGAATAATGTTTGGACAGAGAGGTTAGCCATCAACTCAGCAGAGGAACCTGGTTTTAGGGGGACTTGGTCTCAACCACCAATCCTATTTCTTCCTTCCCCAAAGCTTTCAGGGAGCAGGGAGATGACTGGCTACTTCCTGCTGAAATGGGGCATCGTCCTGCCTTAATTTGGGGACAGACACCAAAGTGAAAATATCCCCTAGTTTCAAGTCCTGGATCTGAGTCTTGTATGATTAAGATACAAGTCCTTTAGCCCACCCCCTTGGTGCCAACAGGCCCAATCAGAAGTGGTGGGAGGAGTGACAAGCAGAGCTTTAACAGACAATGCAGAAATTCCTTGGGGTAAAACTGGAACCTCTCCTGCCTTTAGACAATGTTGTTACTCATTCCTAGCAACTTTAAAAAGACTCTAAATTATATTTGACAGGACACTCAATCACAATTAAAATATAGCAAGCTTTACTTTTTTTTTTATTGAGTTTACACCAGAATTAAATCTCATATCTTAATATTGAAAAAATAAATAGACAAGATAGATCACATTCCCTGAAAAACTCAGGAGAATAAGCCTGAAAACCAGTCTGGACCTGACATTTTAGGGGAGACTTACAGCCAGGTAGCCAGTTGTCTACTTTTATCTAAGTAGGTTTTAACTTCTGATATGGTATTAACATATACATAACAGGAGCTATTGGACATTATATATCTTTATTATTATTATTATTATTATTATTTTGCTAATATCTGATCTAAAACAATTTTTTTGTGTGTCTAAAAATGTAATAGTCATAAGAGGAGACCTTGAGGTCATAAGGTGGCAGATGACAGCAGGCACTGCTTTGGGAATAGTTGGTGGGCTCCTGAGTCTGGCACAGCTCAGAAGATTCGAGTTCTCCACGATACAAGAACGTGTCTGACATCACGCATCCCCTGGCCACTTAGTTTTCCCTTGAATGTCTGAACCACAGCGACTCCATTTTGACTTTCAAATGCATCCCCTCCTCAAGGCCAAAGCAGATACAGAATGCACTTCCTACAGGCCATAAAACAGGTCGATAAAGTTTAAGTTAAACTATGTATAAGCCAGAAAGACTTCCCCACACCTCAGTATGTGCAGATTTTTCCATTTTGATAGCAAATCTTCCAATAGAAAGCACTGATGATCAAAATATTAGTCCCTCAGTGCTGGGCCTCCTTTGTATTTGCCTAGTTATCCACGTATGGGGAAAACTAACCAGATGTCATGAACAGGCTCAGAGGCATGTTAATGGGGACACACTTTACAGGCCATACATTTCATCACTTCCACCCCATTGTTACACAAGCGTAGTGCGTGTGCTTTTAGCAACAGACACAGAGCGAGTGCTGCTGTGCACCCTGAGAGGTTGTGCTGCGACAGCTCCACCAGAGAATTCTCTCTCTAGCCTAAATATTGGGGGCAACAGTGTGGTTGGAAATAAAACAATGACTTTCAATATTGATAGGAAGACAAACATCTGATAAAAAATTCAATTAGAAAATGTAGATTAAAAGTCAGTAATGTTTCAGACAAAACCAAAACATTATAATCACATTCACCAGTTTACTCAACCCTTCTAACAGTTTTACAAAATCAGAATTTTCATTAGACCTTTTAAATATCTTACCCAGTTCAGCAGTATGATTTAAAAGAAAACTGTACTTGTAATAAGTCCTTTTTATGAGTCTTATTGAAGATGAAGCAGTTTTGCAAAACCTAAGCTTGGCTATCTAAGAGTGATAAAAGATTTAAAAAGGTGAGGTTAAAGATCTTGTTACATTTTTGACAAAAAAAAGCTTAATTTGCTGTAGCATGCAACATTTAAGATAACTAGACTAGAAGTAGAATTATGACTAGAACAACTAGAATTATGACTGATAGCATTATACCAGGACAGATCTAACTTCCAGAGACCTTACATCACTTCCAGAATGTCTATATTAATAACATTTATCTGTATCATATAATCTGAGGAGGCTTGTCACTCATTTGACAATGCCATGTAATTTAACATAGCAACCAATCCTAGTTAGTTTAATATTTTTCCTCTGAGATGTCTCAGGGGTTTTCTGAAGCATCTCAAAGATAGCTGAAGTCAAAAGAACTTTGATAAAAATTTGATAGGAAGCTTGTCAACAACATCAAAAAGTTTCACACAATCTGTTATCAGAAGAAGCATCTGTTACCACAAGCAAACAAACTTGTTCGCTTAACAGAGAGGAACCAAATCCAGTCCTGCACAACTCTATTTTTAATAACAGAATCCATTTACCTACTTAAATTTAATCTAATCTCAGTCCAACCATGCACACAACTCATTCTTAGGAGTCCCTTTCTAGAAAATTTTCCTTTAACAAAATGCAATTCCATTTCTTATACTTTATACTCAAGACATATATCCTACTTTTTTTTTTAACTATATACTGAAATGTTTCCTTTATTATTTTTTAGTAGCTTTAATTTCATCTTTAAATTAGAGTTCTCAACTCTTAAAAACTTCAGTTTCTAGTGAAAACCAAGTAGTAAGCAATTATGAAATGTCTTTTATGTTAGCGTTCTGTAGACTGGCAAACAAGTACCAATAATAATTTCTAAAAATATTGCTTTTTATAGAAAATATCGCAGTGGGACCCTAAACATATTTAATAACAGTTCCTAAACACCTTTAGTTTCTCTGTGAAGGGAAGCCAATGTTTAGTAAATAATGCTCCAGAATCTTATTTTATTTGGGAATCACCTAGCTATTCAACAAACTTCCATCATTTAACTTAAGTTAGCACAGCTCTAAAATCTCAAGTTACCAATTATCTGAAGAGATCACTTTTTAAGGAGACATTCCTAAAATAGACTTATTTCCAAAGAGTTCATCCAAAAGCTCTTGAGTTATTTGCATTTAATTTACTCATAAGAATTTTGTCTTACCAAGTTAATGGAATTCTTTTCTTTCTGACAGATTCCAGTAGAAACAACATGAACCCAATGACCTTCAGTAAACCTAGGTGCACTAAAAGACATGTCTGTCTTGATTATACCAACAAGCTTAAGCTAGATTTAGTATCAGATACTAATTTAATATTAAGTATTTCCTAGATCACAGGAGCCTAAAATTTATCTAACTTCTTTTATACTTAGAAGTATTTAATTTGTAAGTGATTGCTTTTAAGTCAATTAAATAGAGCTTTTTTACGTGTTAATTTTTGCCTAAAGACAGGCAGAACCAGAGATCTTAGTTTTTCTGCCTGAGTTTAAAAAAAATTTTTTTTTTCCTTGAAAGTCCAGGTAGATTATTTACATCTCAAAGGCAGAGGAAGAGAAATGCAAAATCCTTCTCTAATGGTTTATATAAAACCCAACCATCTTGGCTATTTTCAGGAATTTTTTTTTCCAGTTCCCAAATATTCACTTCAGTTTAAAGAAGTAACAGTAATAGACAATAATATATATTGACCATTTGCTCACATTTATATGCCTCACTTTCAGCAAAACTAGAAGAGAGAGTAGGATTTGGACTCAGGTACCAAGATACACACACGCAAACACACACACACACACACACACACACACACATACACATACACACACACACACACAGCACCACACCCCCAAGATAAAAGCCAAATTGCAAAAGATCTACTTTGATATAATAACAGAGCCAGGAGGGCCATTATTATCCACCTCTCAGGAAGTAACTAGATAATATTTCAATAAAAAATATCATTTTACTTCATTTATGGGAGTATAGCTAAAGATCTGCCAGTTTTGAAAAATACACTCTAGGAGGACTATATATAAGGTGGAACAGAGCTCTGATGGTCCACATTTAATTACTCACAGCCAATGTTATCAAATATCAAGCAAACAAAAATTCAGAACAGTTTCTGAGGGTCACAGTTCCCCAGCCCCAAAAGGGAGATTCCTAACTAAAGCTCCATATTTCCAAAAGGGGAGAACCCCAACCAATACCCATCAGAGACGGAGCTGAATGAAAGACCGAGGCTAGAGAAAGGGGAAGTCCCAGCCGACGCTCCACCACCGGTGAGGCCAGTGCAATGGGGGGGACACCCCGGTGTCCTCACACGTGGGCCCTGTTACTCAAAGACGTCTCAGCTGGCTCATGCAAGTACTGACACGCACGTACAAACAACAGACATGTCTCTACAAACAAAATATCAGACAAGGTGTAGCCCCAAAATTCTACTTCCTCTCCCAGGGGGATGCCCCCATACAGAGCAGCCTAGATCTTGAGAAAGTCCCAGAATGACTCCCTTCCTGGCAGGAATGAGCCCAGGTGGATGGAGAGAATTCCCAGCCTGCGTGAGCTGGAGCCACTCACCCCAGGTGACACCGAGTGTGGATGCAGCTCTGGACGTCTTCAAGCTCTAAACAGTCCCGTGCCAGGGAGAGTCTGTCCCAGTTCCCTGGAGGGAAGTGAGCTCTGGCCGCTGCCGGGACCAGGCAGACCCCTGTGCTGGCTTCATGAAAATTGTTACCAAAGGCACGTTCATGTGCCCACTGCACCATGAGGTCAAACAAATGGAAACATCAGAGTTTGGAGCCGAGAAAGGTTTACTGCAGGGCCAAGCAAGGACAGGGTGGCTCATGCCCAAGAAAACTCCAAACTCCTCGAAGGATTTCAGCAGAGCATATTTAAAGGCAAGTGAGGGAAAGTGTTGCAGGGTATGTGATCAGCTCATGCACAATCCTCCGACTGGTTGGTGTTGAGGTAACAGGGCGGTGAGCACTATCAACCCCTGGGCACCAGGAGGCCTGGGGGCTCTCCATTATCAAGTAGTTAATTTCTTCCCTTTGGTGGTGGATTTTAGCATCTGAAACATCCAGGAAATATACATGAGATGCTATGATGTGGGTGCTTCAGAGAGGAGCTGCAGCAGAGGGCATGGGGGAGGGGTCTCTCCTGGGAAGTCCCCACAGGGTCCTGCTCGGTCTCAACAGTAGACAAGGAGGAATAGGACGGACATCTAGTGAGGACTCTGACACATTTGTTGAGGAGATATCAGTAAGGAATTCTTTGGGACTTTCAAAAACAAATGAGGCATTTGGCGTGGGAGCGGAGAAGGTAGACATCTCGCTACTAAGCACGTGAGGAAGATTAAGCACATAGAAAACGACACTACATCATTTGAAATCAAATACTAACTTTCTGTATGACTCACTTAGGAACAATAAATACAGTATTTGGGGATGTTTTACTTTCAAATATCAAAACTCAGGTATCTACAATTCTGTCATTAATGTTACTAGAAATACAGTAACTCTAGGTCCTAGGATATAGTTTGTCATTGCTGAAGCAGTACTCATTTTAAAAAAATGTATGAAAATAAATAAATAAGCCCAAACTAGAAAACACGTTGACAGCAAAGGCGGAGACGTGAAAACGATGCATCTTCAAGGGTCACCTTTTGAGAATACGTAAGTAGGGTGACCGCAAGTAGAAGCAGGAGGAGGGAAGCAAATGAAATCCTTAGGTAAGCAAAAAGCCAGGCCTTAGTGTGCTGGTAGAAGACACAGCCTGTCAGTGAACTCAACAGTGAGGATTTATATTCTAAGCAAGACTTTGAGAAAACCTGAGTAATAGGAGAATATAAAAGGCAGCATTGTTTAATAAGAAAAGATTCACTATAAATTCTGCCCCCAAATATTCTAAACATGGCTTACAATGTAGTGCAATCATCATAATGTGCTGAGAAACCACTTAATGGAAATGAGCATAGACACTTCCTGAATGTAGTGTGATGTATTCCGAGCAGTCAATAGCAGATTAAAATGTCATAGTTTTAATATTATTCTCTTACCAAAAGAATTCCAGAAAGCTGTTCCTGCCTTGACCTAAAGCTTCATAAATGTGTAAGCACCTGATATTTAGTAATATAAAGAAAGGTACGTGCAATGGACAGTATTTCTCGTTCTGAGTAAATAATTAAACAGGAAAGTCAAGTGACTGATTATATGTTTTCTGGACTTAATGATAATCCAATGAGCATTTCTTGCCTATGTGGCTAAGTTTGGTGGGGTAAACAAAGATGAGTAAATGCTTGATTCTGGCTATAAGATCATAGAACAAAATATATTTGATTAATATTTTTTATAAAACAAATTGTATAAAAATGAACGTGTAGAAAGTGAAACATTTCTATAAATTGTAATGGAGCAAATCGCATCAGCGCTTCCTTATTACCAGCCTGGCTGGATACAATAAGGGTAAGTAGTCAAAGTGCTGGTCCCGGGGAGACCAGGAGGGTGCTGCCTTCTGTCAGTGGTTTGGAGCTGCAGAGCTAGCAGAGCGCCAGCCAAAGCTGGGACGGCAAATACCGGTGATGTGTTGCTCACCAGCTCATACCATACACACTATTACTGACTTTCTGGATCACTGTTACAGAGATAGTAATAGGCATAGCTGAGATTAATAACCAGTTGTCCCTGACTTCAGAGCTGGCTCTGAAATGAGGCTCTATCTAGTCTCCCCTCTCGTGCAGCATTATAAACATGCTACTAACGGAGCAGAAATAGGAAATAAGTGAAGACTGTCAGAACTGTAGTGAAAGAAACAGGTCAGGACTGTGATGTGGGAGCTAAAGGAATAATACTTTATTCCTCGAATACACTACTGTAAAGCAACGCAAAGTTTCAAGTTTACGTTTTGTCATTTTTTTAATCTAAATATTAGAAAGTGAAACAGTATCTTCAACAAATTTATGGAATCTAGAATAGACTCCTTAGGGACATTTAGCAGCATCTCTGGGGATACTCTTGGAAAAACATTCACTTAATATTTTTTTTTTTTTTTGAGAAAAGAAGCAGAGAACATATTTTGTTCTCCTTTTTTCAATCTCATTTTCAATATCCCTCCAGCAACTGAAAGTATTAGTGATTTAATAGCTGGTGTGTTGTTTTTCTTTTTCCCTAAATTCAATATTGTAATATCTTCTTGTATAGGTTTTCGGGTAACCCATGCTAATTTATATTCCTGCTTACGTAAGTGGTTTTAGAAAAGTCCATAGGTATAATTGGATGAGCACTGCATGGATGTATCTAATTAGAATTTTCAGTAAGCTGAGCAGGAACTGCGTCTACTCGGATATGCATGTGTAATTTCCACCAAAGTGAGCGAGCGTCACCGAGGACAGTATTTTCCCCTTTGAGCACTCTGAATTCTACGCTCTCCAGATGCTGCGGAGACTCGGATGACTGTTCCCTTATTCAAACCCGTTGATTTGTTATGGCAATATAATTCCTTCTGAAATTACTGTTGTTTGTTTAAAGGAAGTTTTAGACCCCTCCAAAGTGATATAAGTTCTGGTTATGGAGGCGTTAACTTTTCAGTGATGGAAGAAATATTTGCTAAGTGAAATGAAAATATCTGTCAAGGCCATCATGCTTCTAGTTTGATGATGCTGGGCAGGACGCTGAGACTAGCTGGCAGAAAGATAGGAACATCCCTGCAGATTAAAATGCAAATTTTATTGCCGAAAACAGCAATACACAGAAAGGGCAGGGAGCCTATCAGCTTCCGACGGCAGCTTGCGGAATCGGTGCACTGAATCACTCAGTGTCTTTAAGTGTCTGCCCTGTTCTGGAACTCTCAGACACATCTGCTCACACGGTACCCACGCCAAGTTCCACTGTTAAGAATATGCAGGCTTCAAGATTAAATCACTGTTGGGCCAAACACTTTTTCGAGAGTAGATTGTGCTTGAATATACTCTTCATTAAAAAAAAAAAAGAGAGAGAGAGAGAGAGAAAATGGGGTAAAGTAAAAGGTAACAGAATAACACTATACAGAGAGCTAGGGCTTAGATATGTGAGTCTTATTCTCCCCAAAGCACAAAGTGAGCTAGATTTTTGCTGAACGCTATATGGCATGCAAAAAATGGAATACTTTAATTCTGCAGTGAAAAGGCGAGCTGATGGGGTTTACTCAACAAACACCAAGTGACCCTTAGAGACCAGGGCCATGGACCTTGCAGGTGTTTTGAATTTAAATTAAACCGATTAAGGAAGGTTTTTTTTTTTTTGCTTTATTCTTTACTTTTAAAATGCATTCATGCCTGTTTTCCTTTATCACTTTGAATAACAAAGTTCATTGTATTTGCCTTATCTTCAATTCCATTTATGTGTGTTTTAATCTTTACTTCTACGAATAATCTAGTAGATAATCTTCTACTGTCTCTAACATTGATCGGGGATTTTATGTCACTTGCACAGGATAAATAAAAGATCTTAAAGCACGTGTCTGATATGTTCTCTCAGTGTTCTTTGTGGCTAATATTTTCACGTTATATCACTGCTTATCCTGAAAAGTATGAAATGTGCATCAGATTTTACATGGACCACAAATCATTTTATGTGGTGAATAGTCCAAATAGAGACTCAAAGACAAACTTGCATCCATGCTGTTGCTGTTTATTAGCTAGGAATAGATATCTTCCCCTTATACAGGGGGTAGGAAAGACTATGAAAGATGAGAGCGCGGGGTATTGACCTGTAACTGGAAGGCAGATAACGGCATGAAAGAATTATCACAAACCAGTGCGGGTTTTGTTTCTTTAATTGAAGTGTAGTTGATTTACAATGTTTCATATCTACAGTAAAGTGATTCTGTTATACATATATATTCTTTTTCAGACTCTTTTCCATTAAAAATTATTATAAGATGCTGAATATAGTTGCCTGGGTTATACACTAGGATGTTGCTATTTATCTGTTTTATACACAGCAGTTTGCATCTGTTAATCCCAAACTCCTAATGTATCCCTTCCCTACTTTGCCCTTCGGTAGCCATGTTTTTTTCTGTCTTTGAATCTATTTCTGTTTTGTAAAGAAATTCATTTGGATCATTTGTTTAGATTCTGCCTACAAACCAATGTTGAGTTAATTTTTTTCACTGTATTAAAGATGAACAAATGTCATTCTTAGGCATTAAAGAATATAGTAAGACAAATTATGCATGGATGTATTAGATGGTTTCAGTATAGTCTTGCTCTCTTAATAGTTTTGACAATCAAAATTATTGGATAAAGGGAGTGACTTACAGCAAGGGGCCCTGCACGTCAATGAGAGCTATGCTCACTGATGGGGAAAAAATGTCCCAGAAGTACCCTCGCTCTCCCCATAGGTCCCCCGATGAAGAAAAACTGTCTAAACTTCAAGGGCTAAAAAAAGAGAACTTTAAACCAATTTAGGGATTCACATATGTTGGATATTTAAAGATGGTAATATGTGGAAGATATGTCTTCTCTCAGCTGCCTGCTTTTTCTTATGAAGCCAAATTTTTACATGTCTATTCAAATCTATGATTTGGAGGAGACACAAACATACGCACACACACAGAGACACCACAACACAACACATCTACCTAATATTTTTCCTCCTCCACTTTTTATTGCTGATTTTAAACTCAGTCGAATGTTCTCTTTCATCCAATTGATCAGCTTGAAAAGCAGACCGAGGCCAAACACACCATTACTCCAGACTTCACGGTTCCCAGGCCACCAGAATCAGCCTGCTCACTTTCCAGCCACCATAAATCTCATCACACAGCTGTTACAAGCCATTGATGGGGAATAATGAGCACACAGCTGATATGTTTTGAATGACGATTCTTCCATTTTTGTCTTAGGGATCCAAAGTCTGTTCACTTCTCTGGCAAAGCTTCCCTGATAAAATTCTGTGGCTTTAATATTTGATTTGAAACCCCATGTTATCGTATTTAAGACATGAAATTAATTCCCTCTTTTAAAATAAATTTGGTGTGTCGAGGTCGCTTTATAACATTTTATCAATTTCATGATTTTGACGTATTTGATAAAGTTTGAACAGTTAGTCATCTAATCAAAAGAATCTGCAGTTGAGTTGAGAAAAACAAAATGAACATGGGTGTGAAAGACACATATTTATATTTTTTCTTTTTTAATTGAAGTATAGTCAGTTTACTATGTTGTCAATGCTTGTGCACAGCATCATGTCTGTCATACGTGTACATACATTTTCATTATCATTATAGGTTGCTATAAGATATTGAATATAGTTCTCTGTGCTATACAGTAAAAACCTGTTTGTCTATTTTATATATAGTAGTTAGGATCTGCAAATCTCAAACTCCCAATTTAGCCCCTCCCACATACATATATGCAGAAAAAAACAAAATTTGTCAAAAGACAATGCATCGCAGAAATTGTTCTACACAATTAATGGTGATACTATTTACTATGTTTATATATAATATATGAATTGCATTTGACATTTATTGAATATTTACTGTTTACCAGACATTGGACTGAGCTCTGTCATTTTATCCTCACAAAAACCTTGTGAGTTAAGTAATAGGTCCTATGCATCCAGTATGTGGAGAGATTTCCCTGGGATGAAAGATCTAAAATTCCCTCTAAAAGGTGCAGCATTTGAATTGTGTCCTTGAATGTCTAGATGCTAGGGCTTAAATTTTATCATTCTAAAGTATACAAGAGGACGTTATAAATAAGGAACATCCTTTTGGGAAAAGGTGTGGCAACAGATTAGAGGTGCTATCATCCAGATAGTACTGAGATCCGTTTGGCTATTGGGAAATAGTGAATGCAATGGCTGGGAATTGCTTAACATAAATCAGATATTGTATGAAAACCGTACATAAGAAATAATAACATTTTATACTTACAAGAGCCATATGAGAAGGGGACTTTTATTATCTCAATTTTGCCATTGATGACACTGAAGAAGAGAAGTTTGCCTTCCCCAAACTCACACAGGGGGTGGGTGGCAAAGTGATTCTCAGGTGGGAAATGGGGAGTCACGGTATCTGATTAAGTTGTATGGGAGAGCAATTAAAGATGAAAGATCATTGAGTTTTTGAGACTGGTAAATGGGACAGGAATATTGCCACTGTCAAAATAGGAAATCAAAAAGGGAATCCTACAGGGAGGACTTAGGTGCAATAACACACTTTCTTCTGCATTTTCAAGACACAAAGGAATGAGGATACATTTCTCAAGGGTACTATTATGAAAATTGAATCAAGACCTCCTTTTTTTTTTTTTAATTTTACTTGACTTTCTACAAAGACGGAAGCACCACAAGAATGTTAAAAATACTCAGTGGGATATTCTGGTGGATATATTGTTATGAAAATAGCCTCTAGTTTACATGTGAGTGTCAGACGCTGGTACACAGCCAATTTATTTATATATTCTCTAGTTATAAAGGGAAAGCATAGGTCTCTTGAGAGGGAGAAGGGAAAACCCTGATAGTATATTTACACTAAGAACGATAGTGCCAAGAACAGGCCATGGGTGTGTTATTTTTCAGCTGCTCCAAGGATCGTGTGTTCGAGGGCCAGGGAAGGACCTGCATCTCCCGTGGAGTAGGGTCCAGGTTATCATCTGTGGAGAGAGAAACTCCAACTTCAAGCTCTGTTCTAAGACTTTCTCATTTGAAACCAGGCACATCTGTTTTGTGGTCTTAATAATGTTTATTTAAAACATGTGAACAATTTTAGAGATTGCCAGATGATTGATGGGTAAGATGCAAGTGTACTTTGTCAATTACAATATGTACACATGGAGGGTTTGTATCTTAAGCCCAGTTTCCATGGGTGGCCGGTGTAAGCGGCAGACAGACCCTTTGAACAGCAGAGGGGAAGGCAGCAATGTTGAGTTCTCTCTGCTGGATGCCAGACGTTTTCTCATTATGACCCAGGATCTGTTGAATTGCCTGGGCTTTGAGTTACATATTATAGAAAGTGGTATTGAATGAACCAACAGCCAGATTTAATTTTTGTTTTGAGGAAGTTCCTTGGATCACCCCATGTTTGATTTTAAACAAACAAAAAAATAGAAACAATTTATTTCTACATGGCCCTAGCAATCTGGGGGAAAAAAAAAAAGACAAAAACCGAAACCAAAAACATTTGTGTGTGTGTGAGGTTCTGGGCGAGCCTACTGAATCTGTAGGTTAATCAAAATAAATAATAACTCTTTTCCTGTAATTTCATTCTTTCCATCTGGCCACCCGTTTACTTAATATTTAATTTCCTGTGATTTTTCATCATTTTCCTGCAGCACACTTATACTGGGTTTGACTTTGAGTCATTTGGATATTTTACTCATTCCTGTCTGACTTAAAATGTTTCATTTTGTATCTAACTGGTCATTCAGAGCTCTCAAGTTTAGAATCTCCATAATTCAGGATGAATTTTTTTTAAAGGGTTTTGTAATGTTAGAACGTCTGTTCTAAAAACACAGTGCCTAACCAGGCAAGAATGCCATAGGAAAAATGCCCTGGACAACTACATTATCAAACAACGTCAATTGGGTTGGCAAAGGTTAAGACCGACAATTATCTCTGGTTGCTGCTCAAATGGTCACCGTGAATTCTGGCATTTTCTTCATCTTCTTTCAATGGGATGAGAGTTTAAGTACACAAAGTAATTACCTGAAGGGCTGAACAGATTGCATTGGACACTGCATCCTCATGAAATTCAGCAGCCGTGTAAAGCAGGAAAATGAGCTTGTAGCGGAGAGGAAATAGAAGACTGGCAGAGAAAGGGAAAAAAAAAAATCTATGTTGTTCCTCAATTGAGATGAGGAAGAAAGGGTGTTTGTCTGACCTTAAATTTTGTTTTCCCACCACTTCTTGGGTTGGCTTATGACTATAAACTTAATTGCTTTGAGAATTTCTAGTTATCATTCATGCAGCCTTAAAGAACCAAGTCCGGTCAGAAAGGAAGCAGATGGAGAGGGCACTGCCACTTACCCTTCAATGAGCTTTGTCAATGCACTGTCATTCAAAGCATACGTCCACGGAATTACAATAGCATCACAAAAGGATGTGCCACCCATAATAACTGAGCAATATGCAACTGTGTCATAGAAAATAGCTGTATTTTAATAAAGTGCCTCAACATATTCCGGTCAGGTGAGTTGTCATTAAATTACAAAGATCACTGGAATAAATCCAGCTTCTATTAAAAGAAAACAGATGTTTTATTTTATATTTACTCAGACTTGGACTGACACCTAATTATTTTACATGTGAGTCTGAAAGTAAATATGGACTTCAGTTTCGTGAAGCTCTTAGAACAGTGGCTTGATTGTGCAGAGTAAACACCACGGAAGTTTGATAAAGATAAATCTACTACAGTAGATTTGGAAATTGACCACAAGCAATTTCCATGCTAAGCAGATTCAGAAGTCAGATTTTACTGGACTGAGAACTAAAAGTGTTACCGAACTTGGGCCCGGCTGCTTGCCACTCAAAAAATGAATACTGGAGAGAGTCAATCGCTGGTAAAAAGAAAAGTAGTGTTTTTGTTGTTGTTTGTTTTTGTTTTTTTTTTTTAAACTAGAATTTCAGAATAGTTTATTATAACCTGCCCAATTTTATGTTAACACCATTTAAGATAAATGTTAGCCTATGAAGTATGAACTTTCATCCCCAGTCTAATGTTAATCTGGTAAAAAATTTCCAGCTCAAACCCTTTTCTATATAGCTTGGTACATTATGGTTATTTTTCTGATTGGCTTTATAATATCCATTGAGTTATGATCTCATCCTATTCCACATTCTCTTATTATTAGGCATATTTTTCTTAACCCATTCCCCAACTCATACACACAGAAAGTAGCTTTTAATCAGAATGCCAGCAATCTGGGGAGAAGGTGGACTCATGTCCCCTCAAAACCAACTCCAAAGATGCTGCCCAGCCATAAAAATTTTGAAGGGAAGAAGGGAAATAATCTCAGTTAATCACTGAGATAGGAGACCAAACTCTTAGCCATCTCCCACTGCATGCAGGCTTGTTTGCTCCTCGTGGTCTGTCTTTAGATGCTATCTTTTTGCGAGATGACTGAGAACAGTTGTGAGATGACTACGGGAAAGCTAGGGAAGAGATCTGATCATCTGTTAATTACTCATTCTTCATTCCTACCTCTTTGATATAGCAAAGAACCAACCAACAAGTTAGGCAAGGTGTCCTGTGATCAAAACACTGGAAAGGGGGTGCTTGGGCTGGAGATGAGTAAGGCAAGGTAGTGGGGGGCACCTGGTTTAAAAGTTAGTTCCAGTGTAGCTTTGCTAAAGTGGCCGGGCAAAAGGAGATTCCTGCTGAGGGCAGCTTCCCGCAAAGAGCTATTTACAAACACAGAGACAGCAAAGGTATGCTCTTTTTCAAAAAGATTTTATATAAAAAATATATAAAAGGGTGTATTAGTGGCAGAGACTTTTAGACACAGAAAGGACAACCTTTCTATTGTCAATAAGACTTCAAATAATTTTGCCTCCATCCCTGATTCTCTCTTGAAAGGTCCGCATGGCCCATGTAAGGTGAGAGAAGGAGGGGTTTTCCAGTCTCAGTTGAGGGAATGCAGTGATGTTAGCTGATTCTCTGTTACAATGGAAGCGCCTGCATCCCCAGCTAACAGTAAGAAACTCAAAGGACGCCAATGTATTTAAAATCTTAATCTGCTTCAAACTACTGCAAGAAGTAGTCTTATTTTCATGGTAGAAAAATAGATAAAAGAGATTTAACGTGTAACTGAAGATCAAAGTCACCAACAATGTAGGTTCAGGGCCCAGGCCTCCAGGGCCCCCTAATAGAGTAGCTTTTCCACCACGCTGCCTATATGCATAAACTCTTTGGTATGAAAAAGAGGCATTTAAACTTTTGTAGGTTTTTTTGCTGTTTCTTTTTTGGTATTCTATTGTTACATTGATAAGGAAATATAAAAGAAGATGTTTTAAACACCTATAAAGTAATGATTAAAGACATTTTGGTAGTAATGAATCTTCCTTTACAAAATCTATTTATTGATTGTTTTGATGCACTCAGAATTCATTACCTCTAATTCTTTATGATGAACACAGAAAACAGAGGGAGAAACTCTTCTTTGTCATGACATATTACAGTGGAAATACAGTGTCACTTAGACTTGAGGTGACATTGCCAAAATAGGAATGTCTTCTGCATATGGGTTGATAGCTTGGGTTAGAAATGACACAATGTAACACAAATAAGAAGGATAATTACTTTAGAAGCAGTCAATAAAAATTGCATATCACTTTGTGGAAGGCTAGAAGGAAATCCTCTGTGTGACCTCAGGACAGAAAACGTAGTGTGCTCTGCTGCCACATTGAATACGGGGGATGCGTCTTAAAAACCTGGCCTTCCCTCAGCAGATAATCTCATAGCAAAAGGGACATCATCAGCCTCTCCATAACCCTGAACGTGCAATGAGAAATCTCACTAAAAACAGCTGCAGCTGCCTTTTCCTGAGGAGGTGACGATGTGGGAACAGATGCTCGGTTTCTCCCTAGGTGACAAAGCATATTGGTGATTTCAGGGAGGGCTGGCATCTCAGAGGAAGCAATTAGGTTCTTTGTGAGTGATGGTGGTAAGGAAACCAAAGTAATTAGGACAGATGAAAGCCAGGAAAGATAAATATCTTGCCCAAACAGAGGTCAAAGCTACATGACCACAATTACTTTGGCAGGAAACAGAGCATATTATTGTGGGCAGCAGTGCCTTCATATCCCAACTGTATTTCATATAAAATGGCTGTTAAACACCTTCAATTTAAGAAGGCATATAGAGTCACATCAAGAAAGTATATTTGGTGAAAATATTTTCTGATGTCTTTTAAACAGTAAAGTAGCATATGGGTCCGTTTCAAAACTACTATTTTTGAAACAGACATTTAAATTGTATACATAATTACACTTAGACTCAGGGAAATCATTTATGAATTTGGAACGATTCTCTAATTTTGTATGGATATGACATAGATGGATTGTAGAAAGCTCTTTTTTTTTTCAGACACATTTGCCTATTTCTACATTGTTGCTCGTCTGCAATCAGTATGTAGTAGGCTAGAAATACCGGTTCATAGGCAATAATATTTAAAATTACTTAGCTTAGGCATTACAATCAACTAATACACCTAAAAGAATGCCTTAATCAGTTTTTCTTTTTTTTTTTTTTTTCCAGTCACCGTAAGAAATAAAATTAGAAGCAAGATTGAGTCTATGGATCTAAGACTAGAAAACTGAGGCGCTAAATAAGGACTGTATAAGTTAGTATCAAAGGCACAGATTAATGCACCAGCCTCCTTCCACAGGGGTTGAATTGTCCATTCCATTCTATCATGGCCAGCTTTAGGTTGATAGGAATACTTTTTATCTGTCAGACAATACCAGACCCTCCACTGATAGTGAGGCCTTGCTTCCTCTACCATTCAAATAGGATGGATCTGACGACCCTAAATACTAAGTAATCCACTGATTGAGGAGTCAATCTTGAAATCGCTTAGGAAAAATAGACTAATAATAGAGCGACTAACAGTTTTCACTGCTACTAACTCTTCTTGTTTCCCTCATCTATACACATTTTTAGATGTTTGGGCCCTCTGGAATCCTAAGAACATAGAACAAGAATGAAAGATACATCCACTTTACCATGGGATTTAGAGGATGCGGAAGTCTAATGTTGATTCTATGAAACTACACTGAATTTATAAAAATCCTAAAAGTTTATTAAGACCTCCAGTTTCTTCTCAGCTTCATCTCCTGCTAATATCATGACCATCTTTCACAACAACAGAGGATAAAGGCAAGATTTCTGGTGCTGTCTCTTGGAAAGCCTCTTTAATTTTTCTTTGGATGATTCACTACTCATTGCACTCAAAAATAATTTAATCATTGTACACAAAATATTCCTAAATACATCTTTCTTTCTTTTTCCTTTTTCAGAGTATTGAACTGAAGCCAAGTGACTGAAATAAGAAAAGCACCTAAATATATGAAGCAAGCATTAACAGCTCTAAAGGGAGCAATAGACTGTAATACAACAATAGTAGGGGACTTTAATACCCCACTTATATCAATGGATAGATCATCCAGACAGAAAATCAATAAGGAGACATTGGCTTTAACTGACAAGTTAGATCAGCTGGATTTAACAGCTATATACAGCACACTCCATCCAAAAGGAACAGACTACACATTCTTCTCATGCTTATTCTCCAGGATAGGTCATATGTTAGGCCACAAAAAATGTATTAACAAATTTAAGAATACTGAAATATCAAGTATCTTTTCTAACCACAATGGTATGAAACTAGAAAACAATTACAAAAAATAAAAAAAGTTGGAAAATTCACAAAAACTTAAAGATTAAATTATATACTACTAAACAAACAATTGATCAACAAAGAAATCAAAAGCAAAATCAACACATACCTTGAAACTAATGGAAATAGAAATATGACACACCAAAACTTATGGGATGCAGCAAAAGCAATTCTGAGAGGGATGGTTATAGTGACACAAGCTTGCCTCAGGAAATAAGAAAAAATCTCAAATAAACAACCTAACTTTACACCACAAGAAACTGGAAAATGAAGAACAAAGTCCAAAGTTAGTAGACAAAAGGAAATAACAAATATCACAGCACAAATAAATAAAATAGAGACTAAAAAAGCAACAGAAAAGATTAGGGAAACTAAAAGTTGGTTCTTTAAAAAAATTAAAAGAAATTGACAAAACTTTAGTTAGACTCTCCAAGAAAAAAGAGGAATCAAATAAATAAAATCTGAAATGAAAGAGGAGACATTACACCTGATACCACAGAAATACAAAGGATCATAAAAGACTTCTACAGACAATTATATGCTAACAAGTTGGACAACCTAGAAGAAATTGATAAATCTCTAGAAACATAAAACTTTTCATAACTAAATCATGAAGAAATAGAAAATCTGAACAGAATAATTAGCAGGGAAGAGATTGAATCACTAATTTAAAAAAATCCCTACAAACAAAAGTCCAGAATCAGACAGCTTCACTGATAAATTATACCAAACATTCAAAGAACTAATAGCAATCCTTCTCAAAATCTTTCAAAAGTTAGAAGAGGGGTGAGCACATCAATTTATTTTAGGAGGCCAGCTTTACCCTGATACCAAAACTAGACAAAGGCATCACAAGAAAAGAAAATTGCAGATCAATATCCCTGATAAACACAGATGCAAAATCATCAGCAAAATATGAACAAACTGAATTCAAAAGTACATTAAAAAGATTATACACATGATCAAGTGGGATTTGACCAGGGATGCAAGGATGGCTCAACATCTGCAAACCAATCAAGATTCACCACATTAACCAAAGAAAGCAAGAATGAAAATTATATGATCATCTCAATAGATGTACAGAAAGCATTTGACAAAATTCAACATCAATTTATGATAAAAAAAAAAACTCTCGACAAAGTGGATATAAAGGGAACATACCTCAAAATAATAAAGGTCATATATGATAAGTCCATAGCTAATATCATACTCAATGGTGAAAAGCGGAAAGCTTTTCCTTTAGGATCAGGATCAAGACAAGGATGCTCACTTTGGCCACTTTTTTTCAACATATGGGAAATCTTAGCCAGAGTAATTCAGCAAGAAAAAGAAATAAAGGTATCCAGACTGTAAGGGAATAAGTAAAATTGTCACTGTTTGCAGATAACATGATGCTATATCGAGAGGCTTTTTTTATGTAGAGAAAAATCCTAAAGACATCACAAAAAAACTTTAGAACAAATAAATAAAATGTAAATTTGTAGGATACAGAATTAATATACAGAAATTGTGCATTTCTATATACTAATAACAAACTATCAGAAAGAGAAATTAAGAAAGTAATTTGTTTACAATTCTATCAAAAGAATAAAATACCTAATAAATTAAAAAAAAGGAGATGAAAAACCTGTACACTAAAAAGTGTAAGACACTGATTAAAAAAATGAAGATAGGAATAAATGGAAAGATATTCCATACCCATGGATTAGAACAATTAATATTGTTAAAATGTCCACACTACTCAAAGCAAACTACAAATTCAATGCAATCTCTATCAAAATTCCAATGGCATTTTTCACATGAATAGAACAAATAATTTTAAATTGTGTAGGGAACCACAAAAGACCCTGAATATTCAAAGTAATTTTGAGAGAGAAGAACAAAGCTGGAGGCATCATACTGCCTGATGTTAAATGACACTACAAAGCTTTAGTAATCGAAATGGCACATTGCTGACTTAAAAACAGAGTTCTAGACTGATGGAACAGAATAGAGTCCAGAACTGAGCCACTAAATATATGTACAATTAATTGAGGACAGAGGAGTCAAGAATATACAATGGAGGAAGAATGGCCTCTTCAATAAATGGTATTGGGAAAGCTGGGCAGCCAGATGCAAAAGAATGAAACTAGGCCGTTATCTTGTACCATACATGAAAACTAACTCAAATGATATTAAAGACTTGAAACCATAAAATTCCTTTATGGCAAGGATGTGGATAAAAAGGAACCCTTGTGCACTGTTGGTGAGAAGGTAAATTGGTGCAGCCACTGTGAAAGACAATAGAGAGGTTTCTCAGAAAATTAAAAACAGAATTACCATATGATCTAGCATTTTCACTTCTGGGTACTTTTCCAAAGAACATGAAAACCTTAATTCAAAAAGATACGTGCATACCTCTGTTCACTGCAGCATCATTTACAACAGCTAAGATATGGAAGCAACCCAAAAATCCATTGGCAGATGAGTGGATAAAGACAATGTGATGTATATATTACATTGGGGTATTATTCAGCCATAAAAAAATGAAATGTTGCCGTTTGCAACAATGTGGATGGACCTTGATGATGTTATGCTATGTGAAATAAGTGATAGAAAGACACAAATGGTATGTTATCACTTATATGTGAAATCTGAAAAAAAAGAAAAAGAAAAAACTAAGCTCATAAATATGGAGAACGGATTGGTGGTTGTCAAAAGTAGGGGTGGAGATAGGCAAATGAGTGAAGGGACTCAAAATGTTCAAACTGGTGTCTATGGTTAATAGTATTGTATTGAAAATGTGAAAATTGCAAAGAGTAAATCTTTTAAGTTCTAATCAGAAGAAAAAAATTCTGTAAGTATGCATGGTGACAGATGTTAACTAGACACATTATGGTGATCATTGGGCAGTATTACAAATATTCATTTGTTATGTACCTGAAAGAAATGCCATACTGTATTCTACTTCTACCTTAATTTAAAAAAAAGATTAGCATCAGCTATCCTAAGACATTTGAACATTGATTAAAAATTATGCAGACATGAAAATAAGAACGAATATCAGGTATTAAATGTAAAAAGGACAATAGTCAAGTTGACCATTCTTTCAAAATTTGAAGTGGGTATAAGATACAGATAATGGAAGATAGTGAATAATTTAGAAGATATTAAGAGAAAGATGAAAGCATTAGTTTTTCTATACATTTTACTCCATATATATCAGAAAAGGAAGTTGTGAAATGAAACTAGTGTTTAGAAGTACATGTCTTATAGTGAAATAAAGTAGGTGTTAAACAATATGTCCCAGTAATAAATCCATCTGCAGAAGATTATAGCCAGGACTAGTATGGGTTGAAGTCTGAATAAAGATGAAGTGACATACGTGAAAGCTTCACTAAAAGAAGAAATAACTTATAAAAGAACAAAGCACATCCACAATTCTATAGTTTCAAAAGCGAAAGTAATTTTGGTCCTCTTAGTAGCAGAAGTAATTTCCAACACACCATATACTGACAAGCAATGTCTAATATAGTTTATCCCAATCTTTCAAAAAATACCTCTGTAGATAAACACAGAGATATAAAATTTGATGTCAGTCCTCTAATCTTAATTAATAGAAAACATTAAGGGGCATTTTCCACTAAATGTGCAAATCATGCAGATGGATTACAAAGCACAAGTTTGTACTAAACATGTACTTTACCCTAAACTCCAAGTGGACTGATAACCTTAAAAAGTAGGGACTTTTTCAAACTCATCCTGTTATATACCTTTCACTGAGGAACACAGTGACTGCAATAAGCAGAAAATAATCTAAACAAATTGGAAACCACTGTCCAGTTCTTATTTGCTGAACTTGCTTGATCGAATCTGTACTTCACTATCATCCCACTGCCATCAAATTTCTGATTTTTTTACATTCACAGGATACCAAACAAAAAAATGCATGATCCAGGAGAATGCAGAATGTTCGAGGGGAAATGTGAACAGTCCCAAGTTCCTTGGACACTGAGAGGAAAATATTGACACTGAGCAGAATTAGAAATGACAGCAATATTGAAACACGATAAGGAATATAACCTTTGAGGCCATCCAGATCCCAAAGTACCCAAACGGCATGGAATCACAACTGATGGAAGAAGAATGGGACCTCTGATCTTGGTCCTTAAGGAAAGTCAGCAGAGAAAGAAGTGTGTGCTAAGCATCACAAATTAAGCCAGGTTGCTCTACGCCAATTTAATCTGATTAAAAAAAAAACTAATTTAAGTATAGCTGATTTACAATGTAGTGTTAAGTTTCAGGTGTACAGCAAAGTGATTCGGTTTTATATCTATACACACATACATACATATATGTATACATATATATTTTCTTTTTCAGATTCTTTTCCATTATAGATTATTATTGACTTGACTTAGATATTTTTCTAACTTGACTTTTTTTGGTTTATTATATTATTTAACTTGACTTAGATATTTTTATTAGTCCATTATGTATAATGCATTTAATATAGTTTTCTTACCCCTTAAATAGCATGAATGGTTATATTATATGCTTAAAAATATTTCAGTGTGTTCATTTCTGCAGATAACTTTATTAAGGTTTGCATTTTAATAGAAAGTAAATCCTACTGGTTGGTTGATTTGAAAATGCAGACTGCCTTTTCTCTTAGGTTATGTGATGGATAGTTTCTGCAAATGAAGTGAGATAAATCCTCAGGTCTAAGCACAAATAATGATAAAAGTATTTTATCAAAAATAATTTTACTGGCAGAAGTACATTCAAATAAAAATAATTAGTTTCTCAAGCTTTTCTGGATTCCTCTAAGTGAAAGAGAATAGATTGTTATTTTCTAATTCTTGATAAAGCTTTTGGTGACATTTCTCAGAAACCACAAAAGTGGCTTTAATACTGAGGAAAAACATTCTTTGAAAGTCCTGTGGTTTACAATCTTTACTCTCAAAGCTTGAAGGAGAACGCATTCAAAATGTCAGCTTAAAGATCACTAAAAATCATCAGTGCTTCTAGCCTACTTTTTGATTTTCTGTGCATACTAGGGAGTTCAAAAATTGAGTGACGTTACTATGAAAAAGCAAAATTTCTCAAAATAATCATCCATAAAAATGCAACATAAAAAAGGGCTTATATTAAATCTTATTTTTATTAAAACAGTAATCATCCACAGAAACAGCTAAAATTATCTATTGAAGATATATATTTTCTACAAATTCTTTCAGTTTAATAGTTATCCAAATCCATAATATATTTAAGTTGAATATGTATCTTTACATTCAAGAATAGATAAACATAAGAGCGAGCAAATAAAAAATATACACCACGGGGCTAATAAAATGAATAAAATGATAATGTACCATAAGGAAAAAGCAAAATTGCCTGAAAAATCATAAGAAGATTGTCTCTAATTTATTATCTTTGTAATAAACAAAAACTGTAAAAGCCATGTCCTTGGTTTGTTCAAAGAGATACATTATCAAATGACTTTTATGAAACAAGAAATAGTTTCCATAATGAAGAAACAAAGTTGACATATACATCTCTACTTTCAAACCAATACCAAACATTAAAATAAATACATATTTTTACAGCAAAAAGAGAACAATCTGTAAAATACCACTGTTATTTATTTTTATTTATGTGTTAGTTCACACATTTAATAAATATGTGAAAAGACATATATGAAAAGACATGAGTTAAACACTAAAAGTAGAAAAATGAGCAAAAAATAGATAAGATTCTTGAATCTAAAATCTGAAGGCAGAGGAATACTTTAACCAATTAATGGTGGAATTAGTGTAAACTTACAATTGGCAGTAGGTGTGGACAGGAGCACATGGTGACCCCAGTGGGATGAAGAAAGGGGCTTTGATCGGACTTAGAAAGGCTTCCCTGGAGTGCTGGTAAGGGAAGGGGCTCCACACTAAGAGAAATAACATATACAGGAGCCCTATGTTGGGAAGTGGGTGACGTGCCACAGGAACAAAACAATTGAACATGGGAAAAATGATACAAAATTACTAACAATAAAATGACCAGAAATCAGAATTATTAACAGATAAAGAAATATACATATATATTTAACATGACATGATGTATTTCATACACACACTATGTATATCTACCAACACATCTACCAGTCTATTAAGAACCTGCGTATTACGAGAAATCAAGCCTAAATTTGACTCCTTCTGTTTTATGGGCATACTGTATATTACATTGTTGGCCAGACATTCAACTTAAACCATACATCTGGCCTCGCACCCCCACCCTTTTTATCGGAAGCTGTAGTATCAGTAAACTGTGAAGCACGCAGTTCTGGGTAGAACTCCTGGTCCTGAGATTTGTAACTATTTTAACTTCTTTTGAGCATTTTACTTTTCCTGTTACATTTATGTGTGTGGGTTTTGATGCATTTTTTTGCCTATTCAAATTTTTAATATTCCCAAATTTGCATTATCCACGAATCCAATTAGTGTATTTTGTATGTCTCCATTCTGGTTTTAGGTGTTAGAAAAAAACAGTGACCAGCATGTTAATAGATCTAATATCCTCCAAATGTATCCCTAGAATTTTTACTTCATATATCCCCCCATAAATCAGTATTATTAAAGCTTATCATTTTTTTAAAAGACAGTACTAAATGAAAACTGGGATAATCAAAGAAGTTTTCTGAAGAGAGTAGAATTTGAATTGTGTTTCCACAGCTTGTAAAAAAAAAAAAAAAAGGAATGGATTTTCATGTTAGGCATGAAAATTATCTCCAAAATAGTCAGATATTCAGCCATTGTCTTTCTCTGTCTCTTTCTCTCCCCAGTTATGGAAAATTAAAATTGAAAACAAATAAAAGTGAAAATACCACATTTGAAAATTGTCAAAGACATGGTTTCTGTGAACATCTGATACTTGAGAGAAATTTAGAGTCATTTGTTAAATAAAGTCTAACATAAAAAGATATATTTAGAGCTTGGTTGAAATTACTTTTACTTTTTGCCTCAGTGAGGAAGCAATGAAAAAGAAGCAGAGAGGATCAAATGTCCCTGAAGGTGGAAGGGAAGTCTTCCTCTGTCTCCCGGGCACCCTTGTGAAATGCCATGGTCTCGACAGATGCCTGCCGGGACAGACGAGCCCACAAGTGTCACCACCTGCTGTTTTCTTTTCCATTTGAGCCCAGTTTGGGGATGCCACGCCCCCAAGCCACGCCCATGCCAGCCTATGCAACTCAGCCTTAACATCTCGGGTTTATAACGTCTTACTGTTCCAGTTCCGTGACCAGTCTGATGATGCTTATAAGTATCCATTCTTACCCATCCATTCTAGGGTACATGCTCTATTTCTGGTTGCACCACACACCTGTTTCCTGACTCAAGGCAGCAGGACTTGCTGCCTCTTACTACAACTGGCTTCTGAACCTTTCTTCTTTACATGAGAAATCTGAGGCTGAGAAAGACTACAGAGTGCACCACAGGCTAACAGCTGTTCTAGTCTATTCTAGACCAAAGGTCCAAATGAGTAATCTTTTTATAAGTCCTGGTATGACTCATGTAATTCTAATACTTTATGTAATGCCAATTATTTTATTAGAATTAAGTTTAAAAGTGTTTTAAGAAAAAAAATTTTAAAGAGAAATGATTGTGTTCTGATAATACCAATGATTACTTCATGACCTTGGTATAATGTTTTTAAGCTACTGGCTTAAAATATATATATATGTGTGTGTGTGTATATATATATATATATATATATATATATATATATACACATTATATATATATATAATTTGGCTACTATATGTTTTAAAGCCTGCATCTGATTTAACAAGTATGAAGAACTATTTATAAAATCTTAAGGAAATCTTTTTACAATTAAAAGAGCTAGTGGGGGAGGGATAAATTAGGAGTTTGGGATTAGCAGATACAAACTACTATAAACAAAATAGATAAACAACAAGGTCCTCCTGTATAGTACAGGGAAATATATTCAATATCTTATAGTAACCTATGAGTAGGAATATATATGTTATATATATATAAAT
This sequence comes from Camelus bactrianus, assembly GCF_048773025.1. Taxonomy (NCBI): domain Eukaryota; kingdom Metazoa; phylum Chordata; class Mammalia; order Artiodactyla; family Camelidae; genus Camelus; species Camelus bactrianus. Next base: position 20,925,846 of record NC_133540.1, read on the forward strand.
CTATAACTGAAATTACTATGCTGTGCACCAGAAACTAACACAACATTATAAATCAAAAATACTTCAATAAAAAACAGCTAGTAGGTTTATATTATTATTATTAACTAATTAAAATCAAGCAAAAAAGCATATATTACCACAACTAGACAAAATGTGAAGCTAAAATCTCTTCACTGCAAAGAATCTAGGCTTACCCTGCTCATGTGAGGTGGATTGGATTTAGGAAATATATCATCCCTTATAAAACAGAAAATAAGTAGAGAGATCAAAGTATTTTCTTTTAAATCAGCCAGAGTCTAAGTTAGCCCAGGAAAAAAAAAAATTCACATCTAGATTTATATTGAGAAAATGATCTTTCTCAGTCCTTTTTCATTTACATCTCCATGGGGTAAACTGACAATTTTTGCTTGAGCATCCATTTACAAGGCTGCTTTGCCAGTTTCAGAAGTTCTCTACTGCCGACGTCAGCATGCATAAAATGAAACAGTTGACAAAAAGAATAGCAACTAAAGGCATAGATTACATACTCAGAAAAAACAGCATGTGGAAGAGATAAGGCAAGGGAAAGAGAAATGAATATCTACAGATGCCCAGTGCTGCATAATGAATTCATACGAGCTGTTGCTGAGCATATTAAAGGTATTACTGATTTTCAACTTCCATAAAAGAGAAAACTGTGACACTGTCTTCCAGGAAGGAGAAGAGTGGGCTTAATTTCCCATTGGTTTTCTTTAGATCCTGTTGAAGAGTTTTTATTTTTCATCACTTGCATCTTCGAAACTTCCTTCAGTTGTTGAAACCACTCGTGTAAGAGACACTGAGAGCTGATAAACAGGTGGAGAAGTTGCTGCCTTTTCTCAGTCATTAACTTGGTGGTTTGAATGATTCCTGGTTTCTCCGCCCCCATGCCTGGAGTAGACATTCGGTAATATGTGTTCATTGGGTCTGGGTTCATTGAAATCATTCCTTTGATGTGTCTAGGTGCACATCAGAGGAATACAGTGGAGACCCTATACTGCGAGAGAAAAATTACATAGAAGACCTGAAATTTTGTTCATGCTATAAATCTTTTCTCCCTCTGAAGTATATGACTTGTGAGCTAATGACTGTATGCTAATCATACAGCTCCATGGTGATGATTTAATTGTCCATATATATCATTAGCTTCTGAAAAATTTCCCCTAACTGGACTCATAAGGCATTGATCAGCGAAGAACTACCAGCTTTCCTGACCCACCTAATGAAACACCTTTATTTGCCCCTTCAGTTGTCTCCCTTCTTAAGCAAATTGCATAAATCTTCAATTCATGGATGGTTTCACACCCATATGTGGTACAAAGATGATATTCTAAGATTTCGATCAGTGGGGAGTGACGTGGACAGGAACATGGCCTGCTTTTTCCTCCATTAACCTTTTATTAAAAACAAAAACAAAATTTACACCCAAGTTCCTCAACCTATTATCATAAGTCAGAAACAAGCAGATCTTCGTTAACCTGAGAGTCACTGATCTCTTCTTGATAACATTAACATCAATGAATAGTGCACGAATTATTCTTTCACTAGATCTTGACTAAGACCCCACAACCTGTCCAGCCTCATGCTAGGACCTGGGACAGTAGCATTGAACAGAGAATTTACATGCTGTTGACTGAAAAAATATGCACAACCTAAGGTTGAGAGTGATGTTTTATTTAGAGGACTTTCTGAGGACTCCAGCCTGGGAGGTGGCCTCCCAGATCGCTCTGAGGGACTGCTCCAAAGAGGAAGGGGAAGAGCCAGGATATATATGAGTCTTGCCCCAAAGATAAGATAGTCAGAACATCAAAAGATTACTGTTAATTAAACAAAACCAGATATTCCAAGTTAATGAATTTAGCACTTTTCTAGGAATGGGAAGATGCAAAAGTCTGGGCTCATTGAAATCATTCCTTTGATATGCACCTAGCTGTCTAGGGCCAGTGTCCTGTTTTTCCCATCCTGAGTCCCCTCAGGGGGCACAACTAGGGGTGGAAGCAGAGGTTGGACTGCCTGCTTGTCCACATCCTGAGTTCCCTCTGCTCACTGTTGGAAGTGGCAGTGATGGCTGATGACTGGATGGCCCCAGAATCCTGTTTACTGATATGGCTGCAATATTTTTTCATTCACAATACCACTGAAGGAGACAACTTATAATTCAGGAATTGCATAAATACTTACACAGGAAATTAGACCAGATGTTCAAGTGCTAAATAGAAAGTAAATCAGGGTGACATGGTACAATGACAACGTGGCTCCATTAGGCTGATTAGTTAAAAGAATGCTCACCTGAGAGAGTGACACACATACACCAAATCAGAACTAATCATGGGAAGACCAGATAGAAGGATATTCTAAGCCAAGGCTCTACATTAAGAATGTGTTCCATGCATTCAAGGAACCAAAAGAAAGGTAGTGTGACTGGGCCATCGAAGCAAGAGAAAGAGAATTATAGATCATCTGTCAGACCTTGTGAAGGGGGCAGATAGTGTAGAGCTGTTTTAGCTGGAAGAAAGTTTAGACATTATCTCAAATGTCAACGGAAGATACTTTTAAGAGTTGTATGCAACTGTGTGGAGAATAGTTTGTAGGGGCGAAATGTGAGGGTAGAAAGAACACATAGGAGGCTAACTGACTAATCCAAGAAGACATCGTGGTGGTTAGCACAATGACAGTGGAGCTGCTGCAAAAGTGGAGACGTTAGACACTGAGACAGATGTCAAAGACACAGAAGACCAACAGTTACTAGTGTGCTGGTGTTAGGCACTTAGAGAGGTAGGGGCACTGGGCAAGGGGAGTGGAAAGAGGAGGGAATAATCTGGAAGATAATAGTATGCCTGCCCTCAGAATAAAGGGCTTCAAAGAATTTTACTTTCTCTAAATGAGCGCCAAAAAAGAAACTGGTTATAACCGGATGCTGTGACTGTGCAGTAGAGAGAAGGATCCGACTTGACATGACCCAGTGCTCATTGTAATGTAATTAGCATTGTGGTTTAGCCACACACACCCCGTGGGCTTTTCTGTATGCACTGATATGAAGGACATGCACAATAAGGGAAAGTTTGTGTAACCTACACATGTCACTCAGATGATGTCAACTATCAAAATCGCTTAAGACAGCCCCTAGGAAACCTCACAAAAGGAACAGGAGTGGGGGAATCATGGATTTTCCTCTCCTGGACCAGCCTGACTTCAGCCCTCACAGGTGTACTTTCACTTTGCTAATAAACTTTTTGTTTACACAGTGCTTTCGTCTCTCATCTGAATCTTCTCTTTTGGGTAAGACAAAAACTGAGGCTTTTTCCTTTTCTGGGGTAACTCTGGGGTGAGGAGAAGTGGTATTCAAAGACACTTTCTCAGCTTTTGACTTGAGCAACTGATTAGAAGTTATGACCTTTACTTAGTGAGGAAAGAGTCCAAGAGAATGAGATGGGAGTGTCAAAAGCAAGAATGAAGACATTTTTGACGTATTACATGGGAGAGCACTGCAAGGAATATACAGGAGCATGCTAAGAAAGACATCAGATATAAATTAGGGGTCACCCCCATACAGCCCATGTTGATGATCCAGCTTAAACTGAGAAACTGATAGTGTAAGAGAGAGTAGGAATGACATTTTGAAAAAAAGAGAGAGGAGAGACTTCAAAGTACAAGTGAAGGGACTTCACTTGGTTAGTAAGTGCAGAGATATTCCATCCATGGAGCCAGACGGCAGGTAGGGAATGCATGTGCATTTGCTCCTGAGAAGAGGAAATTAGTCCACTTAGACTCTTTCTGTTTCTCAATGAAGCACAAGCCAAGGTAATTAGCTGAGAATGAAAAAAGATTAAGGGAAAAGAAAATTAAAAGGGATACAGAAAATGAGCAATAGTGATTTGGGGTAGGAGAGGATGAAAGAAAATGTAAAAATATAGTCAGATTTTTGAGTCGTACACAGTGATTATTTTAAATGTGCAGCCTGAAGTTTAAGATGGGGTCAGTCAGTTCTGCATGCAGTCGTGGAGAAGACAGAAAATTGAGTTTAATTAGGTGCCAGGTAAAACAGATGGAGAAGAGGAAAGGGCATTAAAAGTCTTGCAAGGGTGTTGTTATAATTATGGGGCATTGAATTTGAGTAGGAAATGAGGTGAAGACATGGGTTGGAGAAAGAACAGTCCACAGGAAAAAAAAAAAAACAGTTGGGAGTTTTCACTCAGGTCAAAATGTTGGTAGGAAAGAAACTGAATCAGAATGATAGGAAACATGTTCAGAGAGTAGTGTTTTGTTTTCCCCTATCTCTGAGTCCTAACTTAAGGAGTGATTAAACAAAAACATGCCCATCAGAGAGGGCTTTAGAGATAGCAGTGGCATCAGGATACAACTGAGTGTTCTAAAGAGGTGGGTGACAAAAGTAATGTTTGAAAACATGAGGAAATTTGCTGATTATAGATCTTGTTGGTGAAATACATCATAGGATGACTTTCGAGGTTGTGTAAATATAAGGAATTGTGTAGATTAATAGATATGTACAACACAAAATAGACTTGGAAGCTTGGGTTTCTAATACTGTGCAAGGTGTGTGAACAGGCATCTGTGGTTCATGATTTTCTAATGCTGTGAAGGGGGGTTATGAGGCTCATGAAGTTCACGGTGGGAGTCACTCGAGAAAAGGCAGGAAACCTGTTCAATATGGCTGGTGTGGGACCTCTGAGTCCTACAGGAGTGGTAGCCAAGGTGATGAGTGTGACTGAGGGCTTACTTAAGGGATGGCTTCTTCAGGTGACTAGTTCTTCTAAGGGTCTTTTAATCCAACAGTCTTGCTCTGTGACACACAGCCTCTCCTTCAGTAGGAGGTAAGGAAATTCTTCTTTCCTAAAGTGGCAGAATAGTGTTCTGGCTGGACTGGGTTGGGGGGGGGGCGGCTTTGATGCTGCTTCTCCTCTGTACAACAATGATGGAAAGAGAAATGAGTGTGTGTGTACACATATATATAATTAACAGTTTAATATTTGTCTACGGGTACTTCAGGCATGGTTAGTTCATCACTTATGAACTAATGGTGGATCCCAGATCTTCTTTATGATGCAAAAAAATTAAGATGTAATGTATATACATACTCACACACACATGTGAGTATATATTATTTATAAGTCATATGTATGCTCATGACCCTAGTATATGTATTTTAAACATATATAAAAATAGATACTAAGAAAGCAAATTAAAAATATATACATAGAAGTTCTAATAGTTTCCTTCCCACAAAGAGCATGCCTGTCTGAGCTTTGGGGAGCATGGCTACTTCACTGTGGACAGCACTTGGAATATATAGCTTAAGAAACCCACTATCAAAAAATTTTTTTTTACTTAAAAAAAAATAAATAACACCCACTATCAAACTCAAAACCAATTCAGAATTAGAGTCATATATATATTCTAGTGCACACAAAATATATATATTAAGGATATATTTTATTCTAGTGAAAACCATAGGAAAATTCCCTAATTCACAAATAGAATGTAAAAATGAATCTGTACAATAAAATATATTTTTTCATGAGATTAAGCTCATTTTCAGCCTCACGAAACCTGATTTTTGGATTTACTGTTTAGTACAAGATATTTTTGTTCATTTGCCCCTGATTGCTTTCAGAGTTAGCACGTATGCAATAAAAATGTTTTTTAATGTTCTGACTTTTATGGAAACAACCTAAATGTCCATTAACAGATGACTAAATAAAGAAGATGTGATATATGTATACAATGGAATATTACTCAGCCATAAAAAAAGAATGAAATAATCTATTTGCAGCAACACGGATGGACCTGGAGATTATCATTGTAAGTAAAGTAAGTCAGACAGAAAAAGACAAATATCATATGATCTCACTTGTATATGAAATCTAAAAAAAAAAAAAAACAAACGAACTTATTTACAAAACAGAAACAGACTCATAGACATAGAAAATAAAATTATGGTTACCTAAGGGGAAAGAGGAGGGAGGGGTAAGTAAGGTGTTAGGGATTAACAGATATACACTATCATATATAAAACAGGTCCTACTGTAGAGCCCAGGGAACTAATTTCAATATTTTATTACAACCTATAATGAAAAAGAATTTGAAAAAGGATATAAATATTTATAACTGAATCACTTTGCTATACACCTGAAACAACTAACACAACACTGTAAGTCAACTATAGTTCAATAAAAATAATTTTGATACGTAAATGTTAATCTGACATGTGCCTTAATATGCCACGCAATTTGATTTTTCTAAGTCTTCAGATTCAGTCTCCCTCTTTATCTGTATCACCCTTCCTGATTTGAAAATCAATCATCCCATATTTGGTTTGCTTCAGTAGCCTTCTTTCCTATCTACTCATACTTTCCTTCACCTTTGACCTGATTTCTGAACCATCACCATGCTTCTATTCTAAATGTAGTTCTTGTACTTTGTAACAGGCTTGATTGGCTTGATTGCTAAGGTGCTGTTGATGCTTATCACATTGGATTTTAAGCCTTCAGCAAGACATTTATAGTACTCAAATTTTTAAAATAAAGTCACCTGTTTTCTATTATCAACTTAAATTTATCTTCCTTTATATACCAACATAAGAACTGGATTCCAAAAGTTGAACTTCCTGTTTTACCCGACATAGCTCATTTTTACTTCTTATTCTGTGCTTTGTTTGATCTTGTCCAATCAGTCTTCTACCTTCATAATTTGACCTGGGTATTATGGTAAAAGTATATCTATATCTCTCCAAATTCCTCTTTAAGACAGCAATATAATTATAAGAAATTAGCTTAGCTAGAACCATGAGTATTGTCAAAGGCAGACTTTAAAACTGTACCCACTGGAGGGTGGATCTTGTAAAATGGAAGCACTTTTGTTTGCATTGGGATATGCAAGCTTAAAAGTTAGACATGGGCTTAGGCTGAGATGTTCCACATGATGAAGAGGAGAATTTGAATGTCTCTGGAAAATCCAGGAGAGAGAGGAAAAAACATTTCTAGCAAGGTTGCCACTGTAGAGGAAATATGTGAGGAGAAATCTGAGTAGGGACCTTGGCTATTAGAAAATAGGTATGTCTAAGGAGATTTTATATTAATTTGTTTTGCAGATATCTATATTTTTTCCTCTCTGTACACACTTTACTGAAGTATACATTACACAATTAATTTTTTTTTGAATTATACATTTGAGGGAAATCAAGGAGGGACTGACATTCATACTGGGAGTGATGTGGGTGAAAATGGCATGTATGACTTCAGAAAACAGATGAGAGGTTAGCTGGAATCCTAGTGAGACACAAATGTCCTGTAAAGTGCATCCTAGGTACCATCTCTCTAATACATCTTTCTTTAACGTTTCCTCTCCACAGTGTTTCCTTCTTCATCTAATGCTTCTATATAAATCATTGTCTTAGCAAATATTATAGCACTTGTTTATATACCACCAGATAAAACCCTCCAATTTTCTATTACATGCATCTTGTTTCCTCCATTATGCTACAAGGAATTGGAAGGCAAGAACATGTAATCCGAATTTCCTTTAGTCCTTTAGAAGCTAGCATTTTGACACAATCAGCCTTTTATAATGCTAGTGTGTTAGATCTAATAATTGAATGTATTTGCATGGTGTTTTATCACTAGTATTGGATCACGGAGAATACATAGCTTCTTTAAATATTAAACAGTAAAAATATTTAAACATTAAATTTTAATATTAATTACTTATCATTTTAATCCTTTATTCTTTCTATTTAAGTGAAAATGGTAGAAAAGTGTTTACTGAATAGGCAATATTATTGCCAGGAAATGGAAATCCTGCATAATTTGACATCATTTTGTTTTTTAAACTTGTATTTTGTAAGTTATCAGTAGCACTAAGAATCACCATATATGGGCCTGAGTACAATTTGGTGTGGACAAATGGATAACTGCTAACTTAACTGAGATGTTCAATGGGGCTTACTTAGTTCTGGCAGTCCCTTTCCCACCACACCCCTAAAAGTCTTCTGTATTATAAAACATCATCACAATTAAAAAAAGACCATCATCTAAATCCTGGCCGCCAATGATGTTGCTGTGAGTACAACATCCTAGTTTTTGGATACTGTTTGAATTGCTTGGCTTCATTTATTGCTTCTTTTCCTCCACCTCTTTTCTAAAAGTGAAGGTGGGATTAAACAAAATACTAAGTAAGTTTAATTGTTAAACAAGGAACATAAAGTGATATAAACATAAATGACATAAATCATATTCGATTTAAAAAAAATCAAAATCTATTCTTTGCTGTCTGACAAACTTGTGAATATAAACCAAAAAAAAAAAACAAAAAACTGCCAAAGTCATGTAATAGATATTAGAGTTATAAAGAATAACTACCTTGGAAGAGTGAAATACATTATGAAAATTTTGTCATCTGATGATAACATATTCCTAGCTTTTTGATATATTTTCAACTATTCATTTTTATTTCACAATGGAATATATAGGGACTATGCTTAAAAATTAGTCATTTTTTTCTTCTCAGATCCTTTTTAATTATATGCTATCACAAGAAATATATATGTATTTATATGTATAACTGAATCACTAACATTGTAAACTGAAACTAACATTGTAAATCAACAAATTTTTTTAATTAACCTTTTCTTTTTATTGAGGTTAAAAATTTGCTAATTGGAAAATGTCACTATTTCCAGGTTATTATAATTGCTTTAGGAACAGGAAATCTAGACCTTTCTTTACCAATATTAGGGATTTCTACTTTCCAGAACTTTATTGTATGAAAAAGTAAAGTAAAATTAAATAATACATTGAAAAATTGATCAAATATTGTTGTATAATATAAATTATCATAGCACCACAAATGAGCCATCACTACAATATATGGTTCCTCTTGGTAGCTCACTGTTCCACAGCCGATGTATGAAAATCTACAACCAACCTAAGCAATGGTCTCACTGCACTGAAGTGAAGCTGTGACAGGAGAATTAAAGTGCCAAGAAGAAATATATTGATAAAAATGAGCTATATTAGTTCTAATCTCTTTACCCCAACATTTGCTGAATTCCCTCATGCAGTTCAATAGTTCTGATGTTTTTCAGATAAACTTCAACCCTGTTTTGCCACCTGCTTTATCCCCAAATTGGTTTTGTTTAACACTTGAGTCATATATGTTGCTGCAGATTTAAGACTTTAATAATCACAACCTTATAGATTCTTGTTAGTACCATAGTATTGTCATAGGGAAGAACAAATCTGACTCCCTAGGAGATCTGTTCCTTTAGCTCTAACCCTGTGCTCTGTTTCCTGGGCTCAGTCATGCTGGTTATGCACCTTTTATAAAAGAATGTTGCCTAGAGCCTGAAATAGACAGGAGAGCCCATCCTCAAGGCTCTGACCTTCAAAGATATTAACATTTTCCCATACTTATAGAGATAAAAGTTGCAGAATAGAAAATAACAATTGTTTTGTTGGAGGTTTACAGGGACACCATGACCTGACCCACATGGACAGCTGCAAGAACAAAGGATTCCTACACCAAGAAGTTTGCAACAAGCAAGCACGCCCCCTCCCCTTTTCAGTATAAAAGGAGCCTGAATTCTGACTTGGGGAGGATGGTTCTCCAAGACATTAGTCTGCCACCTTCTTGGTCTGCTGGCTTTCTGAATGAAGTCGCTAATCCTTGTCCCAACAGCTCATCTCCCAATTTATTGGCCTGTCATGTGGCCAGCAGAATGAGTTTGGATTTGGTAACAGTATTATTTCAAACATATATTTTCCCAAATCAAAAAAGTAGGAGAGGGTATTACTAAAACACTAGCCACTGTCATTATTTTCATACTATTTTTTTTGTCTTGTTTTGTTTGTTTGTTTGTTTATTTAATTTAGTGAACAATGATAAAGAGGATTGTAGAGGTAGGAATCAGGTTCTAAAAATACTGGAAGGAAATTAAATGTTTACTACTGAATCTATAACTATGAATTGCTACATTCCATCACTTGATTTTACTCTCTTCCTTCCTCTCAAATTGCTATATAATTATAATTCCCAGGAATGAGTTTAGAATGGGTTAACATTATTCTTAAATAATTGCTGACATGAATCTTTTTTTGGATTTAGTTGACATCTTTTAAAACAAAACAGTAACAACTTTACCCTTCTACTAAATTATACAGTACTTTTTTTGAGAGTCATTATTTGGTTTAGAAGAGAAGTTGATCACATTCCTAGAGACTGGTGATGTATCTTGCATCTAAGAATTGTCAGATAAATGAATAATGGATAGCATAGAGATACAGCCATTGATGGAAACACTTGCCAGTGTATATTTACTAACTATAAAAAATTCTGTATTATTTTCAAGTCTTCTTCTATATCTAATAAGAGGACATAATCAATATAAATCTCTTGAATTACTGTTGATGAGTTTTTGGTGGAATTTTTATGATGATTAAGTTACTTGTCTCTTGTCTCAAACTTATTTATAAATTGTGTACATATATGTGAAACACCATGCATATGTGTGTGAATGTGTTTGTTATTGTCTATCTGTCCATCTTTAAAATCAACACAGTGACTGATTTAGAAAGTGAGAGAAAATGTACTGAATGTGATACTTTGATTACTGACATAATTATTGCACATTATAGAAAATGAGAAAGCCTGTGAGTCTTTTAGGGAAAAACAAATAAATGTAAATAAACAAATGCTTACTATACACTGATCTTCGATGTTACACTGATAAAAATATGCAGTTGCTCCACATATCAACATAAAGTCCTCAAGGCAATGGACAAAAAGTGCTGCTGATTTTGGTTGTCCTATTTTTTATAAGCAGGTTGAGACAACTCTAGATACCCAAGACTGATCTGGATGAATTAACCTTGGCAGCAGAGAGTAGCGCTGGCACAGATCACATACACCATCCCACACTTCTCAGTGGAAAGGCTGCCTGGGGCAGCGTATTGAAAAGATTTCAGTGCTACGTGATGCTTTGGAATGCTAACGAGTCCATAGACTTTGCCACAATTGTTCACTTCCTCCAATCAATGCTTTTAATATTAGATGATAATGCTGTTTTCAGCACTGCATACTTTATAGCCCTGTTCTGCTATAGGATACACTAAAAGCATTAACATTTGGAAATACTCATGTGGACTGTATTTTAAGTTTATGGTGAGAAATTAACTCAGATTAGTTTTACATCCTATTGCTTCGTGACCTAGTTACATATACTGAGTCTCACCTTTTCCTCAATAAACAACCTATCTGTTGTGTCCACACATTTAATTTCCTTAACAAAAGCTGCTACCCATAATCCTTTCACTGTTTTGATGATATGCAAAGTGTCTTCTATAAAAGCTTAATCCTGCAATCACTGTAGCAGGGCATTCTCATCGCCACTTTTGAGTTTACGGCTGCCTTCAATCTTCTAAGTAAACGCTGTCTTTCCAAGTACCTAGGGATCCCCTCCCACCTTTTTACCCACCATGAAAAATATTGCAGTCTTCCCCAAATGCTGATGCACAAATCATATTAATTCATTAAATAAAAAATTTTGGCTGAAAAATTACCAAGTACACCAAATGGTTTTAGACATTAAGAAAGATAAAATACCATATGATATCACTTATATGTGGAATTAAAAAAAAAAAAAAGACAAACTTATTTACAAAACAGAAACAGACCCACAGACATAGAAAACAAACTTATGGGGGTGGGAAGGGATAAACTGGGACTTTGAGATTTGCAGATACTAACCACTATATGTAAAATAAATAACAAGTTTATATTGTATAGCACAGGGAACTATATTCACTATCTTGTAGTAACTTATGACGAAAAAGAATATGAAAATGAATATATGTATGTTCACGTATGACTGAAGTTTTATGCTGTGCAATAGAAACTGACACATTGTAAACTGACTATACTTCAATAAAAAAAAAAATACAAAAAAGAAAATACATTTAAAAATCATCCCCAAATCTAAATGTATGATCCTGACTCAGAAGGTTTAGTTCAACCACGTATTTTCTTGACATTTCTAACTTCTTGCCCTGTCCATGCTTTGAAATATTTACATATATGCATTAGAACATATCTGTCTTCTTTCTCTATGACACTTTTTCTTTCCTTCATATTTCAAAATTTCCAATCTAATATGAATTGTTCCTCACCCTTATTCAGTCAGCGTGGCCAAATTCTAGTCTACTTCCATAAAGTCTTTCTAAAAAACTTAATTTAGTTTGATTTAATTTTTATTGAAGTATAGTTGATTTACAATGTTGTGTTAGTTTCTGGAGTACAGCAGTGATTGAGTTACACATATACATAATATATATGTCCTTTTAAACCCATCCTTTTCCTGAGTGTTCACTTCCCACTGAACAAATTCTGACCCACATTTTCTCCCACTACTGGACCATAATAGATGCCCGCTCAAGGGTTTCCTGCTTTCATCTTTTTCTTGGTACGCTCCATTCTAGAACTCTATCTAGGATGCATCTAGAACTCCATCTAGAATTCCCCTGGAGTTCAAGTCACTACCCAGGACCTAGACAAGCTTGTGACTAAAGTATATATATTTAATAAATTGCTTTCATATGATTAAATATATTTCAGTCTTCAATTGAACCACAGGACCAATTAGCACCAACTTCATCAAGGGCAGGCAGAGTATTGTGCATGTTAGCACGACAGCCTGCCCCCACTACTAGCATTGTTCCCGTCCTAGGCTCTGTGTTCTGGCTTTTACTAGTGAGCTCATATTCGACCCTTTTTCTCTCTTGAAATCTGGGACTCTAAACATATATGCTAGACCATTATATGTTATTCCACAGGTTAAAGAGGCCTTGTTCATTTTCTTTACCCTTTTCTTTCTCTACTTCAGTTTGGATAATTTCGATTGCTATGTTCTAATTTTCACTAATATTTTAGTCTAAATTTATTCTGCTAGGTCAGTTCAGTGAACAGATACAATATCATTCCTATTTGTCTATCAATCTATCTCTGGTATAATGCCTAAGCTTCAGTAGGCAGTCAAGAAATCTGTTGAGTTTGTAAATATACAACTTTTCTGCATTTAACATATATACAATTTACATAGCTAATATTTGCTTACATTATATTTGCATATAAACGCATTTGTTGTGACTCCTCATTTTAAAAGGGGATCAGAGGTAGAAAAATCAAGAATGTTTATGCATTTGTGGTGCTCAAGTTGGTGCCAATGAATTTATTTTTCCCATAGGACACTTGCACACAGAATACCCAATTGTATGATCTTTTTTACCTCAAATACTTTGATTTTGTGTAAGGGATGATGAAAACATGTTCATATATCTTCTTATAAAGAATCATACACTCTGAAATACTTTCACAAGTACAAGACATTATAACAAAATTGTGAGAACTTTACAACTTGGCTTTCTTAAATGCACACTAGCTACATTTACATGATAAGGCTCTCACTAGAGAATAAGCCAAGAATTACAGACTGAAATAAACATTCTCATATTTATTTTACCACCATCATTACTCAGTTTAGAAGCTAGATACAACCTCACCGTACTTTTGCAATCTCCTTTCATTTTAGCTCAGTGATTTGTGAGGTCGATGTATTATCCTATGTGGTAATTATTTTTCTTTTTATTTTATTTTGGCGGACTTGCAAGCCCTTCAACCAAGGATTTAACCACAAAGAAAACAGAGCGTAAGAGCTAGTCATCCAACATCAAAGCGTTAGGCAAGCTGTGCCATGTCTGCCTTGATAATGATGCATTTTCAAAAATTCAAAAGCTTCAAGAACAACATATTTTAGAGATAGCCATGTGTTATACATTGGGCTTGGGTGACCTTACTTTAGAAAGCTGCCCTTGGTTTGCTTTCAAATAGGTAAGTCCTGCTGTATACTTTTGCATTTCTTGTCTTAGTGCAGATACATGAAATAATTTGAATGAGGTGTTTCCTGTCTTTCAATGTTGGTTATGTTAAATCATCGTCTTTTAGGCTGCATTATTTTCTTCTCATGCGTTCCTGTTTTCACTGATCACCTGTTGAGTACCACAAGGTGAAATATGCTTAGAGGTTATTAGAAATATCCACCATGTGGACCATGATCCTTGCCCCCCAGGAGACTTAGGGTAGAGACAGCAATACTACAAAAATAACCACCCAAAGTTAATAGGTGATGCAATCAGCACACATTTGTTCTCGTCTCTTCAAAACTACCAACTGGCCATTAAGCACAGGTGAATAATTTGAACCTTCTGGCTCTCAACTTCCTCACCTAATATAGGAAAATAAGTTAGATTCGTTTTCAGCAGCCATGTGGGCACAGGTACAAGACATGGTCTTGGTGGGTTCGTGGCTTGTGCTCCCAAATATGGATCTCTTGGCCCCAGTTTCCCCATCTGTGAAATGAGAAGACGGGACTGACATTTCTCACGCTAAGTAGCCACAATCCTAAAGCTTGCTGCAACCACAGCAGAATAATTTGTTGTGAAAGGAAACACAGTGTAAGCCTTCGGTCTCCAGGACTGCATGTAAGATATCTAGACATGCCTTGCTTCTGTTTTAGATGAAATGTGAAGAGAAACTCTGGGTTTTATTCTGCCGCCATCACATAAAATCTTTATTTGGAAAATTATTTTCAAAATTAATTTTTAGTTCTATAGTCTTGCCTATTCTGTTCATGAATAAAGGAGGCAAATGATAGCTAATGAGAACCAGCAGTGTACGGGGTCTTTGTTGTCAGTGTGGGAAGCTATTTTTGATACACTGATTGACAACAGCCAGCTAGAAACCATCTCAGCCTTTGTCTTGCACTTTTGCCAATATTCGATCTTAATATTTCAATCCTGTATCTTTTTTTATTAGATAACGTCCTGGGAGGCTTCAGCCCAAACAGCTGTAAAATTCTTGGACTGGTCACACGTGTCCACAAATTATGAATGGTTAGTCATTCTTACTTGCTGATGGAGTGAAAAATAAAATATCTCCTTTGAGGGTGGTTTCTGCAATCACTCCTGGATCATTTGCTCTCTGGAGCCATCTAAATCCCTGGCCTCAGCTTCAAGCCCCTTGAATTTGTTCAGGTGATAATGGTCCCATTAGTGGGATAAGTAGAATTTTATCTTTCCATTCCGCACTAATTCAGGGATGACTTGAATAAAGTACTATGTTTCCCAGAATTGTGGAAATGCTCAGAGGAAATGGTATTTCATTTTACACATGCACACTGATACAGATATGTGTGTACACACACGTATGTGTACACACACACACACACGACCCAGTCAGTTAGAATGCTTGGGGCTTTTCCACCTGGATACATTCTGATGTAACTTACCAATGCTACTCCCAGAAGTATCAGCCTTCTCCCAGCTCCTCACTCTTCAGTCTGTAGGAAATTTCCAAATGGCAGTGTATCAAACACACCCTGAGGCGTTCTTCAACAAGTTGAACTTTTGTACTTAAGATATCAAATCAGTTGATTCCAAGTTCTACAAAAGGGAGAATTCTCTGCATGAGCCTCATTTCAAAGAGGGACTGGTCCCTCCTGACAATTCTGTAACATAGACTTCAAAAGTTGCTGAGACTAGCTCTTAATTGTTCTCATACAAAAAAAGAAATGATAATCATGTGACATGATGCTGCGGTGGTCATCACATGGCAAGAGATAAGTGGGTCAAATCAACCCATCATAAATCTTAAGCTTACACAGTATTATATCTCAACAAAATGAGGGGAAAGAAAACAAACCCAAAACAAAAATCCAAAATCCTCCCCATAGGCAGACATAAGGGTCTCAGACCTATGGAAAGAGGCAAAAAGGTACAGGGAACAATGATGTTTATCTCTTCTCACCAGAAGCATCTGACCCAAGATTCCTGCCCAGAGAAGAGGCTCAAGAATCCTTGTTTTCTCTAGAAGAATTATTAAAAGGTAAATCATTATCAAAACAGGGAAATCAAATTTTCTATTTGTCATGATCAGTGGAATATTTATTATTTACATAAGTAATTCTGATGGGTGCATGTAAAGTCCTTTACATTTTACATATGATGTCATTATTATAAATTCATACTTATTTACAAATGATATCATTATACTTATAATAATTATATTATTATATATTCATGTTATTATATTGAATCCAAGAGCAGCCAGGTCTCATTTTAAATATATTTGTTGCTCTTGGAAGGAAAAAATAAGTCTATATTTAAGTTAAAAAATTAGTACAAAAATATCATGATAAACTTCTTGATTCATTAATCTGCCACACTGGTGGTACTATCTCTAAATTAAATGTAGACCTATATGTGTTAAACATACGTGATATTGATAATCTTGTTATGTCATGCAGATATAATCTGAGAAATCCAGCTAAAACTCAAATTCATTCTCACACCATTTTCACCCGATGTTTATATTCTGTTTGATGCAATCATTGTTTACATATGAATAGATTTATTCAATTTCATCTTTGGGAAGTGAACTTATATTACTGCCCCTTCTAAAAGGAAAGAAAACAAAGGTATTTGGAAATTCAATGACTTCAGCGTATTTACACAGCTAGTCAGTAGTGAAGTTAAGTTTGGCTTTCTTGACATAGCCAAGCACACCTCACGCTGCACCTGGACTTACACGGCTTATCGTCGTCTTAACATACATCTTATAATCTGTACAACAGCTTTATCCAAAATAAAAGTATATTTTCTAAGTGTTGCATATAACTATCAGTCATCTATTCGTTTATCTCTTCTATAAGACTATTTATCAATCTGTCTATGAGCAATCTATTCCTTATCTTAGGAAGATACAGGTCACTCTCATAACTACTGATTTAAAATAATCTGTTGTTCATTTCTCAGGCTCAAAGTAGAAAAATCAAATTCTCCTAATCATTCTAGTCATCCTTGCTTTGATTTTAGTTTATGGAAAGAAAGCATACTTGATGACTTGCCATGCATCTCACTATTATTTCAATTTTAAATGTAATGACTCTTCTCTCAGTGCCTTAAACAATAAAGAAAGTAATGAAACATCCTGCATATGTTTATATCTTGAAAAGGTGTTAATTTCATATTGACTTTTAAGGAATGACATTGTGTATGGTATATATTTACCTGACAGAGTTGACAGATTATGAGAGATTACGAGTAATGTGAAAAAATAACTGTGGTCAATATAACTCTGTAAAAATGAATGCATGTTCTTTAAGTTTACCAAAGAGCTTCCAATACCAGTGAACAATAATACAATGAGATTAAATTTCAGGTTGCTTAAAATAAATATTTAAT
This sequence comes from Camelus bactrianus, assembly GCF_048773025.1. Classification (NCBI taxonomy): domain Eukaryota; kingdom Metazoa; phylum Chordata; class Mammalia; order Artiodactyla; family Camelidae; genus Camelus; species Camelus bactrianus. The sequence continues at coordinate 20,943,170 of NC_133540.1, forward strand.
TTTCCCCTTAGAAAAATTATAAAACAAGCATAGTTTGACAATATATAGGAAGGTGCAGACAGGATAATTATAATAAAAAAGACTTCTCTCTTATAAGTATATTGTTTAATCCTCCATTTTAGGTTGCCATATTTTTCTTTTTGGCTGTGTTCTAATTTTAAATTTTGTGTCATCTATGTCAACAGTTGACTTACTCTAATCAATATAGCAGAGGAAGCTATTTAGATTGAAATTTTTATCAATTATGTTGACTTGATCTCCTTTTATATAGTGTTACTTGGTTGCCACAAAACCCGCGTCTTGCGCACCGAAAGCCAGATTGAGACTTGGAGGCAGAGTTTGGGGAGAAAAACAATAGTCATATTGCTTTGCCAGGGAACGGGGAGTCACAGGAGACTCATGCCTTGGTGACTGTGAATCCACCCTGGGGTTGGGGCCTTGAAGTTTTATAGAAAACTGGCTGGAACAGAAAAGGTGGTAACAATCAGGGCACTTTACAGGGTACTGCTACGTTCCTCCTAACCTGGATGAACCCTTCTGGTGTCATGGCGGAACAGTGGAGGGTCTGTCTACTCTTGTGAGATTATTGGCCCATCACCTTCTTCCTGGAGCACAGCCTCTGGGCTAAGACTATTATAAAACATGTCAGGGAGAGGCTTGGGGGCTGCTTAGCACAAGAGCAGTAAGGGAGAGGGAGCAAATTGCAGAACTTCTCAGTCAGAAAAAAATCAGCAAACAGTTTCAGCATCAGAGGAATTAGTTCCTTTCCTATTCCTTCAAATCTGCACTGTTAGTTCATTCCTTCCATTTGTATGGAAATAGGGAAATGGACATCATTCTCCCCTAGCTGTTTCCTGATGACTTTGGGGCGATGTCTGGGCATCTTTAAATGAAAGGAACGAACATGATCATGCCAATTATTGGGGGTTTTGAAAGAATTACAGCAGGAATTGAAAGATTTCTAAAAAGACAGATCAAAGGCTTTGAGAGCCCCAAGGAAAACAGACCTGAACACCAGCTGGATAGTTTGGTGTTCACTTCTGATGCCTAGGCCTCTGCGTCTCCTTTTCCTGAATCTGAGATCTCACCGTTTAAAAGTGAAGTTACATTTCTAGGCTCACCAGCTATAAAAGTGCAACAGGCAGTGTGCATCATAGCACAGGACCCCCCTGTGAGGCAAGTGACACATTGAGGCCATGCAGTTTTGTAACGCTGCGTTTCACGTTAATGTCTGCAGTGTTGGGACTGCCCAGTTACCCCCAGCACAGGTCTTGCGTAAAGAGGTGAATTTACAACTTAGAGCAGAGTAGGTGGCTCCAGTGTCCAGTAAGAAACCCATTAATTGAGACCCCACTGTTGACTGTACCCACGGCTCCTGAGAAGCTATAGTTACTGAGTCCCTAAGACTGCCAGGAACCCTGGGCCCCTTTGTTTACTGTCATTGTTCATTGTGTCTCCCCAGGTGGCCACGCCATCTCAGGAAGGCTCATCACTTTGGGGAGACTTACAGCCAGGCGGCCAGTTGTCTGACGCTAACTCCTGAGTAGTATTTACATACACGTAATGGGAGCTATTGACTGCTACACATAGGTCTTTCTTTTTTTGCTAATATCTGGCTTAAAGCAATTTCATGGTTTAGAAACTTAATAATTATAACAGAAGACCTTGAAAGCTTAAGCTTTTGCAGCTTCAAGTTGCCCGCAGACACTGCTTTAAGAATGGTGGCAACCCAAGTCTGACACAGCCCAGAAAACTCAGGTTTTCAGCAGTCCAGAAACTTGTCTTGTATTGCGTCTACAGTGGTCTCCTAGTTTCCCCTTAGATGTTTGAACTACAGTGATTTCATTTAGATTTTCAAATTTATTTCTCTCCTTAATGGCCAAAGCAGGTATCACCGTAAATGATTTTAATACTTTTCTAGATACGAGAAGATGCAAGAATTTATGCTTATAAAATCTTCTCCTGAAAATATCTATCTCTCTGAAGACTTGTTCCACCGGTTTTTTCCAGAGCACAGAGTGCCTCTGTCCCGATCTCCACCCTGAGTTCCTTTCAGGGTGCACTGAAGGTCAGCAACTGTAGTGACTCGTGACTTCATCCTTGTAGAGGCAGGTGGCAAGTGTCAATCCTAACTGCCAGGGTTCCCCATAATCACAAATTCGACTATGGTGTAGGGGACATTTCATGACCATTTCATCCCACAGTGCTAGGCATGCTCATTGCTGGGTCAGGTCAGGACTTCACGGATAGGCCACTCAATTGCTATTTTTGGACTAGGCTTTATTAATAGTAGCCAAGTATCTCTGGACCACCTGTCCTACTAGTCTGTTATGGTCCAGGAAAATATTCCCTCTTGTTGCTTCTTCCCATATTTAGAGTTACACCATTATAATCATAAATCTCCTGTAAAACTGTCTGTCTGGTTAACTGCTTCAACTTGCCTGGTCTTCATTTTATCAGAGGCTCAGTCACACATCTAGGAGTGCAAGAAATAATTTTGTAAAATAGGCAATATGCAAATAATATAACTAACAGTATAATAAGGTTATAGATAGGAAATTAAGTTAAGAACTTCCATTAGGTGCAGCCCAGTGTATCCCCAGGTTGTCTGACTGAGTCTGTTCTACACCAGTCCTCATCTTCTAAGGGAAATTATACATCGACATTGTCTATAAGGCACCCAGCCCAACTTCCTAGTGTTATCAGGCTGGTTACCCTTAGTATGACCTAATTTTTCCCAGCATAAGTGTGCCTTTAAACGTAAGTGTAGTGTTAACCATTTAAGTCCATCCCACAGTTGAGAGAGATTATATTCTTTGGCTGAAATTTTCTCATTGCTCTGATTGAGCTTGAGTGACATTAGAGAAAAAGTCACATTTATGGCCAGGGTCAGAGCAGGTAATATTAATTGACAAAATAAGGGAATCCCACCTAGTAATATCATTAGTGGCCTGAACAGAACTATACATTTTTTTAATGGCTATCCAATTAGAAACTTGAGGTGGAGAAATCCATCAAGATTATCCAGAAGTACCGATAGAGGTAATTGATCATAAACCTGGTTATTGGGTTAACTTTAACTCTGCACAGGGTTGTAAAATACATTTTGTTCATAAGCAAAGGTGTGAGCAATTAAAGGAATTGCTATACAGGCCTGAACTGGTGTCTTGGGTCAGCTCTCTACCTCAGATGAAGTCCTTTTCTCAAAGTCTCAAAGACTACCTGGTCTGGTAGCTTCACCCTTGAGCATTGCTCTAACGTGATTTTGAGGTTAGTAGCCCTCTCCATAGGCCAGTCCAAAGCAGGGGCCCTTTCTGAGTGGAAGTTAATCCAAGAGTCAATTTCCATCAGTTTCACCATGCATGAGCTAGTTAAGACTTCCTTCCATCTAGGTTGGAGATAGTCCTTAAATTATGTCATTTCCAGTGTGACCCTACAACAAATCTTTTGGTTGTAGGTCATGGGGCACCAGATTTTCATCCAAAGACAGAATACTGAGCTTCAAAAACAAACTTGGAGTTCTTTTAATAATTCAGTTAAACTTTTCAACAACGTAACAGCAAGTAATGATGTAGGAAGTGAGTCTTGGTAGTTACAGACCTAAATTAACAAAACTAGAATTTAATAGCCACTGAAACACAATCTTTTTTTCCATAATTACCCTCATTTTAATCAAATATAGCCAAATAAAGAGTTCTCCTTTTTTGTTTTTTTGAGGTCCCCAAAATACTCTGAGATTTTTGCACTTGTTAGAAGGTGGTCGTCTTAATTTCCCTGTTAAAGGTGGTAGGAACCTAAGAATTTCCAGTCTCTGGAGGGGTCAGGTAGAGACACAAAGATAAATGTTTCAATTCTGCTTACAAAGGCATAGTCTACCAAATTGCTATGAGTCATAATTAGCTTGAGGAGGATTTGTTTTGTTTTGCAATATTTGGAAAACACAGATTAAAAGCCAATATTTCAGACAAAATAAAAAGTTATAACCATAATCACCAGTTTACTCATTCCCATGTAACTAATCCTTTTTTTGCTGTTGTTAACAATTTTATGAATTCAGAGTTTCCATCAGACCTTTTAAATGTCTTACCCAGTTCAGCATGATTTAAAAGTTATCAGAAACTTATACTTGTCAAAAAGTCCTTTTTATAAACTGAAGAGGAAGCAGTTTGCAAAAGCAACAGAATAAAATAATAACTGCCTATAAATGACAAAAGTCTTAAAAGCATAGTTAAACACCTGGTTCCTCTGTAATCAGTAAAGAAACCTTTTGGGCAGACTTTTACTCATGAAGCACAAAGAGAACCTAAGGGAGGGGGCTCACACTGTAATGTTAATTACATTATAATTAGCATTGGGTCAAGTTATGCCAGGTCCTTCTTTTGTGTGCAGCTGCAGCGTTTTGATTTTAACTGGCTTCTTTTGCTGGCCCTCATTCAGAGAAAGTAAAAGTTTCTGGAGTTCCTTATCCTGAGTGCATATGCACTGCTGTTTTCTGAGTTGTTCCTTTCCCCTTCCTCTCCCCCTGCCCAGTGCTCATTTCTATCTAACTGCCTAACATTTCCATTCTTACGAGATTATGAGCCCATTACCTTCTTCCTGGAGCACAGCCTCTGGGTTAAGACTATTGTAAAGGATGTCAGGGATAGATCTTGGGGGCTGCTTAGCGCAAGAGCAGTAAGGGAGAGAGAGAGAATTGCAGGATTTCTTAGTCAGAAAGAATCAGCAAACAGTTTTAGCATCAGGGGAGTTAGTTCGTTTCCTATTCCTTCAATGTCAAATCTTTCTCTTCAGAATATAAGATATTTATTGTAAGTAAAATATGTGGGGAAATTATTTAATATTTTGCAAGACAATTTAATCAGTGCCTTTGTGATACTTTTTCAAAATCAGCAAAACCGGTAGTAAAATAAGTGTAATTTAACTTACAATTCAGTATATTCATCAGATCAGAAATTTCATTATGTTTTCTCATTTTTACATGGATTTTTAGGCTGAATTCCTTCTTCATACTCAGGATCTTGTTGACTTCCTCAATGTTATGGAATCACTTTTCTTCTGTGATGGACATTTCCACCACCGCTATGCAATAAAGAAAATTCCCAGATGTCAAACAGCAAGTTTTTCACCACCACCCCAAACCCCAGTGGTGATCACAAGTAAAGGCAAGATATTCAGTCAAAATTTGTAGTCAGTAGTTTTAATTTTAAGGATTAAACACTTCAAATATAGTAACAATGGTATTGCCTTGACCACAGTGATGACTTCTGTGTGCCTTTAGACTTAACATCAAAATGTGTTATTATTCTCTGAAAAAGAAGGTACTATTTTGAAATAGTGTTATGAAGACTACAACCACAAAAACAGAAACAAAAGCAGTGCCCTGGCAGAAAGAGCTCATGGTTGGAAGCTGAAAGCATGGATATTCTCTTAGTCCTGAGTTTTAATTGCTTAGAAAGTAAGTTTCTTACTTACCACACAAAATTTGACTAGATTTAAAAAAAAAATTCTTTTCAAAATGTAATGTGCCTGCAAATTTAATATTTGGAATATTAAAATGCAAATGCTGCTTCCCTAGTGTTGGGTGGAGGGAGATACTGCATTTCCAGGAAGTGCCCTGGTGATACTGTTTTGCAGGTTCACAACTGTAATGCAGCATTCCTCAAATTGTAAAGTTTTTTTTTAATTGCTATTTGATGACTTAGATTTAGTTTATCTTGAGGTAACATAGAAACATTCCACTTACAGAATTCTTTTTTTTTTTTTTTGTAATATATAGAAATACCTGTGGTCTGAAGGATAGTGAGTGAAAAAAAAAAACTGTCGTAGGTTTCTAACAAGGCTAAAGAAGAAAACCATTTCTGGGTTTTAAAATATTAGTTTACAGACAAATATATAATAAGTAAGTAATTACAATTTTATTTTAGTCTATAGATTGATGTCATGTAGCAAAGCTTGTAAAATATCTGTACACATACATACATATTCAGCTATATATTAAAATATAGAACATGCATTATAAAAAAAAAAGTGGCCAATCAAATTTGCCATCTAAGGACTTTTTCAGATATTCCATGAATCTGTGAACCCAACCTTTCTGTCTTCGTCCCTCACCTACTTTTGGAGCTGCCTATTGCTCCTGCTACAAAGTATGACAAATTTAGTGTCTTAAAACACACAAAGTTCTGGACGTCACAAATCTAAAATGGACGTACCAGGATGGCATTCCTCCTGGACACTTTATAGGAAAATCTATTTCCTTGTCTTGTGTGTGTGTGTGTGTGTGCGTGCCCGTGCATGTGCGTGCACGTGCGTGTGTGTGCACGCGTGTGTGTGTTAGAGGCATTCTACAGTGTTTGGCTTGTGACCTCTTCCTACATCTTCAAAGCCAGCAGTGAGAAATCTTCAAATTTCCCCATAACTTGTTCCTCCTTTTCTTTCAGTGCATCACCTCAGTTTAACACTGGTCCTCCTTATAACAACTCCTGTGATTCCTTTGTGCCCATCCAGAGCGCTCAAGATAAACTCCCCAAGTCAAGGTCTTTATTCAAAATTTGCAAAGACTCTTTTAACACGTAGGGTAACATAGTCTGCTTCTGAGGATTAGGAATGACTGTCTCTTGGGACCATTATTCAGCCCACGATACTCACTAGATTTACCGGTGTTTTGGTGGAAATAATTCATCGTGAAACCTTTCAGCTGGAAAACTTCATCATGGCTCTCAATCTATTGTCATCTTCTGCAATTGCTGTAAATATTTTACCTTTGGTCACCTGTCTATTTATTAATGCAGTCTGCATAATTTATTGAGCACCTATTATATGCCAGGTTCTGTGCTTGTGAGCTGGGGGCACACAATGGCAAACCAAACAGACATCATGCTTCATTCAGCAAATGCTTATTAAGTGCTTCCTTTTGCTAGTCACTGCTCCAGTTGCTGGAAACACAGAAGTGATCAAGAGAATAAGATTCCTTTTCATGTCATTACAATGTGGTAAAATAGACAGATGAAAGAGAAATAAATGAGGAATTTGTCAGAGTAAAGTCTTCTGCAAAAATAGTTAAAATATGATGAGATGTCATAGATATTTACCATATAGTCATTTCTTAGTGCATTAGCAGGGAATGATTCCCTGAGCAGCTGACATTTAAGCTAAGAAAAGGATAACATTAATGACGCAGCCATGCAAATATCATGTTTCAAACAGAGGAGGCGGCTATTGCAAAACCCTTCAGGGAAAAGACGTTGACATTTTCCTCCTAAGCACCAAAGAACGTGAAATGTAATGTCGCTTTAAGTAAATACAGTGAGTGACATGAATGAGGATGTGTCCAGATCAGAGGGAGCACCCAAACCTGTCAGTGAGTCTCTCTCACCTGGGTTCGCATTGCTGTACTGCCGTCTCTCACCTCCCGCGTTCCACTCAGCCTTTGCACTGTGTCTAAACAGTTGCCTTCCCCACCGGTTCAGATTTTATGACCTTATTGTTACTGAGTACTACCTGCCACATGACAGGCCAATACCTCAAGACACAGGTGTTAAGGCAAGGAGTAGCAACTTTTTTCAGAAAGCCAGCAGACCAAGAAGATGAAGGACTAATGTCCCAAAGAACCATCTTACCCAAGTTACAATTCAGGCTTCTTTTATACTAGAAGGGGAGGGGTGTGGCTGGTTATTGCAAACTTCTTGGTGCCAACCAGACCCCAGAGGGGATGTGATAATCCCTTCTTCTTGCAGCTGTCTGTGTAGGTCACAATATTCCTGTAAACCTCCAATAAGACAAATGTTATTCTCTGTTTTGTAACTTTTTATCTCTTTATGAATGAAAAACAGTACCTTTAAAGGTCAAGCCTGGAGGCAGAGCCTTCAGAAAGGGCTCTCATGAATATTTCAGAGTCAAGGCAACATTCTTTCACAAAAGGTGCAGAACCAGCATGACTGAGCACAGGAAACAGAGCATGGGGTTAGAGCCAAAGAAATAGATTCAATATAGAGTCAAGATTGTTCTTCTCAGATGCAATGCCATCCCTCTTTTATCTTTCTCAATATCCATCACCAATTTCTCAACTCTTCTAATAAGCTACCACCCTATCCCTATGTTATGTGTTGAACTGAGTCCCCCCAAATTTATACATTGAATTCCTAAGCCCCAGTACTGCACAATGTAACTTTATTTGGAAATAGGTAGCACATTCAATTATTTAAGATGAGCTCTTCAGTTTGGGCCTTAATCCAATGTGACTGTGCCCTTATGAAATGGGAAATTTGGACACAGAAGCATGTATACATAGAGAATGCCATATGAAGAGAGAGAGACAGGCACAGGAGAAAGGCTATGTGAAGACACGGGGAAAGCACTGATAAATGTTAATGTACAGAGGTATGGAGAAGTCATTCTGGCTCATATAGGAGTTAATTTGAATTTTATGCTAACTAAAACAGCTTGTCGTGGCCTTTCAAGCATCCATCGTACATCTGCTTTAATTTTTAAAGGAAGGGCTGCACTGACTACAAGTAAAGAAGGTCCACATTGAAAATAAAGACCAAATACCCCTCTTCCTGGGACACCAGTGCTGGTCCCTCTTCAACAGGAAGACTCCTTTCCCGGGTGCCAAGGGACTACCGACTCACTATGTATGTGCTGATCTGTTGGGTTTTTGTTTTTTGTTTTTTTTTTTTTTTCTTTTAAATCTTGAAGGACTATATCCTTGCCTTGTTTGAGGTTCTTTGTTCTGACAAGATGTAAAATTGCTGAAAACCATGCTTCTCTAGGAGCCTGTCTTCTGGGTGATAGTCCACAGTTTGGCTCAAATAAAACTCTTTTCCATTCCTATTATAGATTGTTTATTGAGTATTTTTCTCAACAGCACCATGTGTAAGCTATGAAATGCCTAAGGGTACCAGAAGCTTGGAAAGGGGCCTGGTACAGACCCTTCCCTAGAAAGTTCAGAGGGAGCTTGGTCCTCTGATAACTTGATTTTGAATGTCTGTCCTCCAAAGCCATGTGTTAATAAATTCTGCTGTTCTCAGTCACTCAGTTTGTGATACCTTGTTATAGAAGTCCTGGGACTCTTAATAACCTCATGGTGTTTCAGTCCATCACCCACGTCTACATACCCCTGGCCTTGTTAAACTTAGAACTGTCGAATTATATGAAATCTGAAATTTGAACTTTGAACTCACTGACTACAGCTTCTTAGGATTCCAGCATTTAGCTTGGCTCCTCTGAACCTTTTCTTGGACCAGACTCAACGCATTGATTTCTTCCCAATGTTAAGTTCCTTCCCCCTACAGTCAATTGCCCATAGCCCTTAGTTTTAACCATGCCTTTTCTAACAATTTCAATTTCTTTCTCTTCATATTCTCTTGCTCTTTTTTCATTTGTTTTTAGTGCTCCTTTACTTAAATGCTGAGTAGAGCATGGAGAAAAACCACATAAGCTTGGATAATTTCTGTCTACAGTTTTTTAAATTTTATTTTAGGTAAAATGTAAATACAGTGAGAAGCATAAATCCTATGCATACAATTTGCCAAGTTTTGACAAGTGCATTCGCTCATGTAGCCCATATCCTAATCAAAACATAAATATATTTAAAAACTCGAAGTGTTTCCTTTGTCGTACTTCTTTTTCAACAGCCAAAACCTAGTCACCCGGAGGTCACCAGATACTGTTTTGTTTCCAGCAGTTTACTTTCCCATGAAGAAAGAGAAATCAAAGTCATATATATTGTGTATATCACTAGCTCAGTCCTTTTTATGCTGACTATTAGTCCATTGTATAAACATGAAATAATTTGAGGCATATTTTGTTGTTTCCAGGTCTGGTTTGATGAACAAAGTTTTTATGGACATTCTGTGTACACACGCCTCTGTATAGACATATGTTTTCATTATTGTTGGGTAAATAGGAATACAATTGCTGTGTAGTAAGGTAAGTGGGTTTTCAACTTTATAAGAAATGTCTACATCTTTTCCAAAGAAATTGCAGTATTTTACATTATCACTAGCAATAGACAAGAGTTACAGTTGCTCCACATTCTTGCAAACACTTGGTGTTTTCAGTCTTTATGAATTTAGGTATTTTAGTGGGTGTACATTGGTATGTCATTGTGATTCTCATGTATAAATCTGAATATTGTCTTCCGTAACAACTGGGTCCTCAACCCTGCCTGGAAAACACTGTGCTTCTTATTCATGTGACATTTTATTAATGTCTAAGTAGCACATGCTGCTGATCACCTCCCACAAAATGCATCCTACAGATACTGGCTATGAAGAATTGGAAGACGTGGGGCAGCAGGAATCCAACAAACTGATGAGAATTGTGAGAAACTCCCTACAAAATGCACTGTTACTCCATCTAAAATATTAATTATCTGCATGCAAGTTTTCTCTATGTACACTGTTATATATAACTAAAGAGGTATTTTTCCTAAGGCAAACTCTCGGAACATGTGGTATGTCTTGGTGGTTCCCCTCATTATAAACTTGTTTAGATTTTGTATTTAATTGTATTTAATATAATACATATATGTAGTAAAGTTTCTATACATATATGTATTTATTCCTTTAAGCAAAATATGTCATTTTTGTTAGAAACAAATATTCATTGCTATATGTGAAAATGGCAACTTGAGACAACAAATATAAAATAATCATTGAGAAAAAGAGATGTGTGTGTGTGTGTGTGTGTGTGTGTGTTTAAATAATTAACCAGTGAGCTTATTCTTGATCAGGTAACTGGAGAAAAATGATCTTATACTATTTCTATATAGTAAAAAGATGTTTAAACATTTGTGAATAGCCCAAACACTTTCAATAACATTTGCTTGGAACTATTTTACTGGCAGTCAAGACATATTATTTAAGCATATTTCAAATTATTTATGCATCCTGCAATACTTTGGCAATGTGTGTACAGCAAGGCTGAACTGATGACTTTGTAGTTGTCTTTCTGTTTGTTTGTTTTTGATCCTTCGTAGTAGTTGACAGATGAGTGAGAGAAGTTCTGTGCAGTTGATCTGATTAACTTAGTAGTCAGGGGGCTATAACAACCAGTGGTTTTTGAGCTTGCTTTCTTCTAAGAGAAGAGAAAGTAACAAACAAGTTAGATTGACTTTATCGTAGTCTTGCCAGATGCTTGGTTCTCAGTTGCAATTTTAGCTTTTTCTTTCATCTCCTTCTCAATAGTAATTCATAAAGTGGTATATTTTTAAGGATGATTTTGGCATTTGAATTTGGCAAAAAAGTAGCTTTAGTGAGACCTGTTTCTCTTTTTGGGCTTATGTAATTTTAAAAGTTAGTTTTCATATTCCATGGCTATGTTTTAAAGAAGGAAGAAAATAAACACATTATTTGTGCATTTAGGTGACACTGCTAAAAATGAGAATTTGCTTTCTTTGTGTGTATTTTTATTAGCAGGGTCCATTTTTGAATTTTTCCAAAATAAAGAGGGAAATTTAAAAATAAATTAAACAAAAGAGAAGGAAGGGCTATTTGTTGCACAACTGAAGTGGCTTCCACCAGTCACTCTGCTCAGCTTCAGAGGCTGCTAAGATCAAGGTTTGTGGTCCTCCTCACCTGATAGATGGGACAAAGCACCCGATGGCTGAAGTTCCCTTTCTTAAGATCTTTAAATAAAGTCATGTTTTGAATTTTCTTCTGAACATTTACTATACATCAGCAAATCAACTGAAGGTTATAATATCCATTATCTTACATTTTACGCTTTGTCTTTGCCTTTCGCTGTGTTCAGAGTGGCGTATTTGCACTGATCACTATCTCAGGGCCACTGTTGAACTCTTCACTTCCTAGGATGGGCGTTTAAATGAGTGGACTTAATATCCCCTCTAACAACGTGTGTATTTCATGAGAATTTTGTGATAATTTGATAATTTAACAATTGTTTCTGCCCTTGCTTTTTTTTTTTTTTTTTTTGGTCTGTCTATCCTTCTATCTTTCTACCCATGTATCATCTATTTAACTACCTATTGATTTATTTGCATTACTTCCCAGCAGACTTAGCTGTTTCTAGGGAACTGAATGCCAACATTAATAGTAAACCTTTTGGAAGACTACCAAGAGAAACCAAGTGTTATGAAATCAACTTCCCTTGTTGACCTTTTTTATGGACTAGATGGAAGTATATAAGGTAAATTATTATAAACCTAGTACAACAGGATGGCATTGGATAAATTTGGGGGATTTTTATAATTTTTTATACATTTGGAGGCTTGTGTTTGGGGAAAAATTAGCTCTAGGGAAAGTGAACTTTCCATCTGTTCTGCCTTTCTTCACTCTACCTTCAGGGGGAAATTGTGTTTATTTGAACTTTTAACCCAAGAACATTAATTGGGTCCCCTTACTAAGTGATAGATTTCTCAAGAATTATAAAAAGAAGTCTGTACTGCATGAAAGCAAAAACACTTATTTATCTTTCCCCTGGAACTGGCTGAGATGTAAACTCTGGTGTATTTTTACCTCTATAATAAATATTAACTGCAACATAGGTGCCAAGAAAGAGTTTTCAATATATATAAAAAAAAAAGTCTTACTGACAAGCACATGGATGATAAAATACTATTTTTGTTTCACTTCCTCATCATATTTCCATTTTCTCTCAGCAAATAGTTATAACAAGACTTAGTCAATGGTTCAGTAATTGCCAGACTAAAAAGAACATCAGAAAGACAATCTTTTGCTGTCAACTTCAAAGGAATTCTATGCCTATGATAAGAAGAATAAAAAAAAAATAGTTATTCAAGGATGTACTCTTCTTTTGAGAAATACTTTATTATATTTCATTAAATTGGAAGTGAGTAGGAAGGAAAACAAGGTGCTGTCATTCTCTCAACAGAAAGTATAACAAAGTGTAACAGTCAGTTATTAAACCCAATCAAATCAAGCATCAGGCTGAGACTATTAGATTTTCCATTTTGTATGCATGCTAAATATGGGTAACTAATATTAATTCTATATTACTTAAACTATAAATAAAATATGAAATGTATATTAAATATATAATTTCTCCGTGAGAAATGCAAACTGTTCATAGAGCGTTAGCAGAATGTTACCCAAATCCAAACTCCTTAACACCTTTATTGTGGTATAAATCCTATACAGTGAACTACACATATTTTAGATGAACAATTTGATGAATTTTGATAGACGTACACACCCAGTGATGACTACATATCATGTGGTGAATTGCAAGTAACGAAGATATTATTGTATCACTTTTATTGTAAAAGTTCACTTACATAATTGTGATTAGCAAAAATTTTATATTATTTGATGTCCTTATTATTCAAAAATGTTAACTATTTTCTAGAGTTCTATGTTTCAAAAAAAAGGGAAACCATTTAAGAGATAAAAATACATAAATCTATCTGCTGTTTGCACAAGAGATCTAAGGAGGATATTGTTAATCCTTAGAAGAGAGAGAAATGCTCTTGTTTTCACTTGAATGACTGTCAAAGCATATACATTTTTTAAAATGTGTATTATTTTTATGGAAGTCTAGTTGATTTACAATATTGTGTTAATTTCAGGTGTACAGCAATGTGATTCATATATATATACATGTAAATATCATTTTTTTTGAGCATCACCTTGCCAGCTCATTGAGAGGCAGATTGCTATGCCAACATCTCAATGATTTCAAATAAATTCAGTCTAGTATAAGTTCCAGGGCCCTCCATTTTAAACCTTAATTGATTATCATAAGGGTGATCCACTTCTCAGAGTAATTTAGATGAACATAGTCAATGGCTTTTACTTGCTTGTTTGTTTTTATTTGTTGTTATTTAATTGGTGGGGAAAGAAGATAAAAGGAATAAAGCAGTTTTAAGCCTTATGTCACTTTATATAATATAGTAAAGAATATAGGAATTGGCTTCTCAAAACTCTGCAGGAAAGACATTTTTGGGAATTTGGAAATGGCTGTTCGGAGGAAGAAATACCCAGGAAATGGTAGAAAAGCTGGTTTGGGGAGAATTGTGAATGGTCAGAAGCACAAATTGGCAAAGATGAAAGCGGAACTGGGAAGAATGCTAATGGCTGGCATTTAATCTGTTCCTTGTTCTGATTCGGGCTTTAATCTCTAGTTCCCCACGGCATTCTTGTTACTCTCAAACTTTCAGCTTTCGAAGTGTCACTGCTATAAACTTGAATTATTTTTTTTATTATTATTTTTTTAGGAATTAAAGCTAAGGAAACATAAACAACTGGACAGAACAAAAGGGGAAGATGACAGCTCTGGCAGATAGTAATTGAAATAGGTCTGGGAAAAGACACTCGGGGTGAGAGATCATAGTACACAAAGCCAAGTCTTCAGGCCGCGTGAGAAGTACTGGTGATGGCAGGGGAGATTTTCAGTAGAACCTGTATTGGAAACCGGAATGATTTTATTTGGACTAAAAGGCTGGAGGACCAGGAACCCAAAGGGTTGTGTAGATTTGAATATTTGAAAGCATTTTACATGTATTTAAGCGTGTGTGGAATCCCAAAACTCTGAACAGGAGGGTATTTTTCTGAATTATTTTAATTAAAACTTTCTTAGAAACAGTGATTCTGATGAAAGCTGGCAGATAAACCTGAAAATGGAAAGGTATAGAGAATGGCAATTTGCAATGACAATCCAAAATACAGCAGCTGCTGCAAACGAACATTTCACAGCAAAATTCACAAAAATGGGGATGCTAATTGGATAAGATCAAGGGACCAAGCAGACGATCATGAACAAAATATACAAAAGGATGAAAACTCCAACCGAGCTGTCTTCCCCAAATCTGTTTTCCATGTGCATCATGCCTGAAAGGAAAGCTGCTTCACTTCCAGAATAATAAGACAATTTACTTAGTTATTAAATCTGACATTGAAATTGGGAAGAATGATTTGTTCTGTAACCCTGTAAGATATTTTGGGGATGTGTAGGTAAGGTGTGTGGGTTTGTTAAACCTCTGCATCACGTATTCAAAAAGCTGCAGCATGGTTTGTGTCCAATAGATTCATCCATTCTCTAAGTGTTTTAACAAAGAAAGAACATGTCTGATACTTTGATACCTAGTCAGATAAATCACAAAATAAGTTTTGAGCAGTTATGGGAGATGATATATGACCATACACCAAGAGGTAATGAAAAGCTCTAAATTGTTTAGTAAGCAAGGCAACCAACTCGTTTGATCCAATGCCTGGCAGTTTCTTTTCACTCTGCCTATTGTCCTGTTTTTTGTTGTTTTGTTTTGTTTGTTTGTTTGATGCAAATCAGGGAACAAACACTATTATATCCTGTGCACTTGGTTAGCACATTTTCCTCTCATTATCACATCATTCTTTGTTCAAAGAATATTTGATGTGTATGACGGCTTTTGAACCTTAAGGATGACCAGGAAGAAATATTCAAATAATGCTTTGAATTCACATCAAATATTCATCAACATTTCAGAAGACAAACTTATCAGAATTTGCTAAATGCCACAGGAAATTCATTTTGGGTAAGGAAAAATAATTAGTCTTGGTAAAAGTCATCACCTAGGATTGAAAGAATAAACAATTGCGGGAGATTTATTTGATATGGCCTATCCCAATTAGGAACAGCTGCCTCTAATCACAGACCTGTACAGCCCTCAGGATTGCCGGCATTTTGCTTCATTCTGAATTAGTTTGTATTGTCCCACAGAAACTATTAATTTCATTTTTCATTTAGTAATGGAAATACTCATCTCAAAAGCATCTTCGTATGTCTGCCGCTGCTCTCTCAATTGGCTCAGAGCTTTTTTCTCCAATTAGGCACAAAGATTAGTGTTACAGTTTAATGTGAATGAGAAAATACAAAAGAAACATTAGACACACTTCTCCATAATTAAACACAGCTTTCTCCTAAAGATGAAAATGAAGGGAATAAATATAATCAACTTATACTGAATCTATTTTAGAAACTACTAATTTTTAAAAGTATTTGAAAAGTTTTTAAAACAGTAAAAATATATTCTCATTGCTATTATTAAAAAAAAAAAGGATTTTCTGTTTTGATCACAAATAGCAAAGCCACGAGAAAATAAATAAATGATAAATAAGCCCTAAAACAAAAATAAGTGAAATGTTGAAAATTGCAGAGATGACTTTGTATCAATATTTAATAATCTTAAGGAGAATCAATATTGATCACTTTCAAATGTATACTTTTAATTATTGTATCAAAGTCTTAGAGAAGCCTTATTAAATTCTGTAATTTTTATTGAAGTATAGTTGGTTTAAAATGTACTAATTTCTGGTGTACAGCATAGTAAATCAGTTATACATATGTACATACTCCATTTCATATTCTTTTTCATTATAAGTTACTGCAAAATACTGAATATAGTTCCCTGTGCTATACAGTAGGACCTTGTTGTGTATCTATTTTATATATAGTAGTTAGTATCTGCAAATCCCAAACTCCCAATCTATTCCTTTAATTCTGTGTTGGTTATTCAACAACATTCACAAAAGGTGTTCTTGATCAATGATTGTTAGAGGTGGAAAGTTCTCTGTGGGGAACATACCAGTGATGAGAAATGGATTGCAAGTACTAATATGTCTGTGTGTTAGTTTTTAATGATGAAAATTCATGGAAAATACTTTTCAAAAATATAACAACAGTTTATTAAGTATATCCTTAAGGAATGGTCACATGAGGTTACCCAGATTGACCTGGTCACTAAAAAGAAAATGAGAAAAATTAACCTATTAAGTTTAATGCAAAGATGATGTGATTTACCAGTTCCTCAGGTTTTATTACAATATTTTTCTTTCTTTTTTAATAGATAGTTAATGGTGAATCTGATATTTTTATGAATTGATTTAGTTGGAACTCAACACCAGTTTGAGGCAATCTTTCCAGTCTAGTTTACAGTTACTCTGTTTGATGCTATGAAACTCATAAATACATCAGAGAATTCACAGCTTTTATTCCATAAAATTGGCCTTTATCTAAACATATATCAGTGCTTAAAAATAGCATTTTGTTGCTGTTCTGTTTTGCATGGTTAAATGGTCGTATTAATACTTATTCTTATTTCACAACTTCAGTTTATTTTGAGGGTTTCCTGAAATATGCAAGTTGGGGATTTAACTAAATAATGAGTTAATTCATACATGTTTAAATAATGAGGTAATTCAAACGTGTGTGTGTGTGTGTATTTTATTCAGACATTTTTATACTATTACTGATAGGTTAGTCAGTGAATTAAGAGAAACATTTTCTAGTAATTAGTTTAAATTAAATTTATATTGTCCACTGAACAATGTGCACAATGTGAGAGTTGTGAGTTGAGTCTTATTTGGGGCTTACTGAGGACTACAGCCCAGGAGACAGTCTCCCAGAGAGCTCTGAGGACGTGCTCTGCAGAGGTGGTGGGGGGGGGGGTCAGTATATATGTGACTTTTAATGAAGGGCTGGTACGTGCAATCAAACATACATTTTGGCAGAAGGTTATTGATAGTCATGAGGGACGAATGTCTCCATGAATGATTTTAGTGCTTTTCTAAATATGAGGAGATGCAACAATTTAGGCTCATAAACTCTTCTGAAAATATCTATCTGAAGGTCTGTTCTGACAGTTTTTCCAGAGCACTGAGTGCCTCATTCCTTATTCCATCCTGAGCTCCTCCCAGTGTATATTGAGGGTCAGCGACTGCAGTGGCTCATGACCTCATTCTTGTGGAACCAGATGGCAAACAACCATTTTTAGTTGGCACAAAAATAATCTCTCTTCATCCAAACTTTGAATAAATGGATCTAAAAATACATGCACATAAGGAGGCATTTCTTCTTTTGAAGACATAATCTGCTAGTTTTTCACCCCAAAGATGCCACATCAATGTGGACCCACTTATTGGATGGGTTCTGCGTAGCAATTCTACTGTCTTATTTTTGAGTCACTGTCAGCTCTTATTAAATAAGACAGCTCTGAATTGAACTTTAGGATATTATCTGGGTCATCCCTGCTGCATCAAGAAGAATATATTTGATATTTCTGAACTGGGTCAGTTCTCAGTTCACAGCAATCATAAATGTTTTGGTCTTCATATTTAAAAATTTTAAGGGATATGTAAAAGTGAAGTCTATTTAAGAGTAAAAGAGTATTAACTCACAATAAGTAAAGTAAGCCAGAAAGAGAAAGAAAAATACCATATGAGATTGCTCATATGTGGAATCTAAACAAACAAAAACAAATAAACAAAAACAAAGCATAAATACAGGACAGAAATAGACTCATAGACAGAGAATACAGACTTGTGGTTACCAGGGGGGCAGAAGGTGGGAAGGGATAGACTGGGATTTCAAAATTGTAGAATAGATAAACAAGATTATACTGTATAGCACAGGGAAATATACACAAAATGTTATGGTAGATCACAGAGAAAAAAATGTGACAATGAGTGTGTATATGTCCATGTATGACTGAAAAATTGTGCTGAACACTGGAATTTGACACAACATTGTAAAATGATTATAAATCAATAAAAAATGTTAAAAAAAGAATAGGACATTCTAAAGCATATAATACTGCAGAGTATTACATTTTCCTCTTTTCCTCTAAAAGATATCATTTTTTCCTCCCTACACTTAGCAATATATAACTGAGCTTTCTTCATTATACAGTCTAATTATGTCTTATGACAGGAATATGTGCTTCCCTGGAGAGTAACATAATATTTACAAAAGCATCTAATAAACTATTATTTAGAAGAGGATAAAACTCTTTGAATACCTGAGAAATTCTAGGGAATCTGAAGAGAACTGCTGAATGAAAAGCATTTTTATGAAGGAAGTATTTGGAAATCTCTAAAGGAACTCTGGAACTGAGATTAGTCAATCGGATGTAGACTTTTAAAAATCACGAGACATATTATAAACACATTTCCATAGATCTTCAAATATTCCAAATGTGACATTTCCATATGGACACATTTATGTATATGAATACACACACACACACACACACATATACAACTATTCTAATGTGTAAATAAACAATGCTTTTAATATATATGCTACCATATCATCCTTGAGTCCTTAACCTCAGTAAACTCACTTGTCCTCCATATTAAATTAGTCAAGGTATCAAAAGTGGTAAAGTAAATAGCAATCCAGCTTTGTCCCTGAACAATTATGCCACCTCAGATAAGTTACAGATATTCCACCCCTCAGTTTCCTTAGTTAAATGGGGAAAACTGACAGCATCTGTCCCACTGGGTTTTTGCAACTGTTAATTACTAATGCGTGTGCAGCTTTTGGAATTATCCCTAGCACCTAGTAAGCTTTCATAATGGTTAACTATTGCCATTTTGACCTCTGTTAAATCAAAACAATTAATAAAGAGAAGAGTTAAGAGGGACAATCTTTTGCATTGGTGGGGAATGCAACCCATCAATTCCTCAGTTAAGGAATTGAGTCAGCAAATTCAGAAGAAATTCCACAGAGCCATCAAAACCTGTGAGAGAGAACTTAAAACAAGCATAACTGCATAAAATGGTTTATTTATCCCATTTTAAGTGGAAGAATGAATGTAGCCAAGGACACCAAAAGTTCTCACCAAGTAGAGATTAAGTCTTATTTTAAGCTCTATGTCACAGACAAAGCATAAAATTTATTTTGTAGGTATTTCTAGGTCCCCTATGTTGTTCTACTCATCTAATTTTCCATTATTTTAGCAAAACCACACCATCTCAAGTACCGTAGGTTTAACAAATCTTGAAGTTAGGCAGTGTCAGTCTTCCAACTTTGTTCTTCTTCAGTATTATTTTGGATATTCTGCATCCTTTGCCTTTCCAAATAGATTTTATAATTGATGTCTTAATATCAACAAAATAAGCTGGTGGGAGAAAAAGGAAGCACTGTAAAATTCAGTAGTAAAAATGAATATTTCTATGGGAAGGGATAAATTGGGAGTTTGAGAACTGCTAACATTAACTACTATGTACAAAATTGATAAAAGTAAAACAGATTTCTTCTGTACAGCACAGAGAACTATATTCAATACCTTGTAGTACCTTATAATGAAAAAGAATATGAAAATAAATACATGCATGTATATGTCTGACTGAAGCATTATGCGTTACACCAGAAATTGACTCGTTGTTAACTGCCTGTATTTCAATAAAAAATAAATTTAAATTTGAAAGTGAATATTTATAGCATCTCTGTCACACCCAGGTGTGGTGTGGATATCCTCACCAACAAACCTCTTCTTAGTTTCAGCTTGTCAGTCACGTTTCTGCCACTCCATGACCTCCATCAAGTGTTTTCTCGACACCATATTTTTTTTTCACCTCTCAAAGCCTGTCAAAGAATTGGCCCTCTATGAACATTAGATAATTAGTTAATTGCTTCATGTATACATTATTTCATTAATTAATATTTTATTTATTAGTTCTAAGTGAATAAAATCCCTGTAGTGGATTATGTAGAGGCATTTTGTAGGAATTATAGGCAAAGTAATTTGCTAAGAGATCACTGTACAATTTATGGAAATATTCCCCCATATAGTTAAATATATATATATCAAATCTTTCTATTCTATGCATTCTAAACAAAAATGGTTTAATCTTACTCTTTGACAGAAAATTATCTATTCCATTGATAGTTTGTTCCTAAGAATTTGCACATTCAAGATTAAACTTATAATTAGTTACTCTGACTAAAATATACAACTCTTTACCTTCTCCAACTGAAAACTTTGGGGGTTTAAATATTGATAAATACTATTATATTGTTTCTTCACTTTTAAATAATTGTTCCTTTTTTGAGTATGTGTAACTTAAGTTTTTATTTTACTATGTGTTTTAAAGAATTATCCCTGGGACTTGATATATATATATATATTTTTTTTTTTTTAACTACTCACACTTTCATCTATTTGTTTTGTTGTTCTTTTTCCATTTTTTTTTTTTTGGTAGAATGCTTACATTACTCATTTTTATCTTTATTTTCTAATAGATGAATTTATATATACACATTACAAATAGTATGCAATATAGCTGTAATTAATCTCTAATTGAATATGTCTTTAGACTGATTTTTTCAATTTCAAAATTATATCTTTCTGTTTTTCATTTTTTGTTAATTTTCAATTGCATTTAATATGTAAAAATTATTTGAATTTTATTCAGATTTGGTTTTGTTATATTATATAATTAAATTCAAATTTTTGAGGTTTTTAAGTATGGTAAAAAAAAAAAAGGTATATTATTTATTTACAAAATCCCAATAGAATCTAAAGTCCTAAAATATAAACAAGTATCAAAACAATTTTTGATCACTGTATATTTTGGGGTCTCTAAGATTCTCTTCATGAAAAAGAAGACTTCCATATTTTAAAAACTTAATTCTAGAAATGTAATGACCTTCTTTCTTTACATAATTTTGCTGAAAATATCTGCATTTAGACAATTTGTAAACAACTAAGATTTAAGAATGGAGAAAGGAACAAGAGTCTTATCATCTGTTTTTTAATCCTTTATATCTATTGATCAACTGTGCCCTCAATTTTTTATGGGGAAGGAACTAGTGTCTTAAAGTCTGAAATTGTTTGTATTTATATTTGAGAAAGCTTGTCTGGTTTTAATATTTGTACTGTCATGCAAACAGCAGAGGAATAGTGAGTCCCAGGAAGTAGATATGTTGTTGAATTAGACAAAGAATGCCACAGGAAATACTTAATGACAATTTAATAGATGTTTTGAAGAGAGGGGGCCACATTAGGATACTTGATTGCTACCCCATCTGCATGATTGAACTGTTATAGCCCAAATGTTTATCAATGTTCATACAAGCGGAGAAGCTAATGAGATCAATTTCTCTGTCAATAGCCTCGCATTTTCCGACCTGTCAGGGCTGAGAGATGTTGCAGCCACAGGCACAGGCTCTGTCATCTGCTGTGAATGATGAGCTGGCGTTTTTCTGGTTGAACAAATTATGCAGAAAATAATGTTAGAGGTATAGAACCAGATTTCTGTGTCCAGATGAAAGCCAGTAATGACACGATTGTAACTTTTTAATTAGATTTAATGCATGGAAATAATTGTGAAAAACATTCAAGCAGTTGTCGTAGGATGTGTCCATAATGTTACATCATGGAAGCCCTTTATTTCATTCACAATTAGTATGATTCAGTTGATTATGTGAATTTCTCCAGTTTGCTTTCAGATCTTTCCAATTCTTTTCCCTAGATTATTTTCCCCAAATATCTTTAATTTATTCTACTTCTAACAATATATAAGGTATATTTACTGAAACATATTACTTTAAAACGGTAAGATTATTCATTGGTGTCAATTGAACAAATTTCATCATTTAAGCACATATATCATCTGCGTGCATTTAATTTGATTATTGAAAACTTCACTTCTTATTTCTTCAGAAAAATAAGCTGCTTTCTCCTTGATTTCTCCATTAAACTCAAGTCATTATAATTGATGAGTGACCACAGTAGACAACATACTTTCAACCAAATTTTCATTTTCTCTTCCACCTCTGGAGAAAAGAATATTTCCCCCACTCATTGATTTGGGGCTTTTCCAAGTGACTCCAAAGAAGTGACAGGGTGCTAGTCCCAAACACTCATTGGATGTTTATTCATCTCTGTGGCAGCTTCTAACTTTGTCAAGAGAAGAACTTGCCCTGAAGAGATCCTGCCCCTGCAACCTGGACACTGGAGTAGGACACCTGGGATAGAGTCTCTTCAACTGGGCTTCACACCTGCTTCATAGTCAAATTACTCACAGGCAATTACAAAGAGAAAATCTTAAAAGGAATCAAAAGAAGGAGATAGAGAAACAGATGATAAAAGTAGATATCCTGTCAGAAATAGCATGTCAAGAAGACAACAGCAATACATCTTAAAATATTGAGAGAAAAAAGTGACCAAAAACTGTAAACACAGTGGAAATACGTTTCATAAACATTGTCAAAATAAATACTTTTTCACACATCCAAAAGTGGAAAAAAATTCAGCAGCAAACGACTTGCACTACAGAAACGTAAAAGGACTTTCTCCAAGAAAATGAAAATAACATAGTGAAATGTAAATCTAAAAAAAGGAAGTAGGAGACAACAAAGAGTAAATACACAGTTAATTTAGAAGATATTTTATGAATTATTTAAATGTTTTAGAAATATAATTGACACTAAAAAAACAAACAGTCTGTCATTTACAGCATATAAAAAAATTTTAAATATGACAAAAATAGCACAAAGTTTGGGAGAGAGTACATTGGAGTATACTTTGTTAAGATCCTTACACAAAACCTGAAATTATATAATTTTATTTGAAAGTGGAATGGGAAAAATGAAAAATTTACACTGTGAACACTAAAGCAATAACTACAATACTAAAACAAAGAATTATAGTTAATATAACACAAAATAAATAAAATCAAAAAGTAAAAAATATTTAATTATTCAAAACATAGACAAAGAAGAAAGAAGAACAAAACATAGATAGGAATAATAAATATATATATGAATGTGAGATGCTTAAACCCCAAAATGTCAACAACATAATAGAAAGTAAATGGGGTAGGTGCCACAGTGAAAGGAAAAGATTGTCAGATTGGGTCAAAGTATAAGATTATGGGAAACATACTTTAAATACAAAACTCATGTGAGTCAAATATAAAAGATTATAAAACATATATCATGCTAATGCTTATAAAAAGATGGGCTGGACTAACTATACTAAATCAGACAAAGTCGATTTCAAAGAGAAGAATGTTACCAGGGATAAAGAAGATGACTTACTGATGATAAGTAAGTCATTTCAACAGGTGGAGAAAACAAGCTTAAATGGTCATGTTACTGAGTCCAAACTCATTCTGCTCACAGGTCAATAAATTTGGAGATAAGGTATCTGGGCAAGAAATAGCAACTTTATTCAGCAGACTAAGAAGGTGGCAGACTAATGTCCTGAAGAACCATCTTCCCCTAGTCAGAATTCAGGCTCCTTTCATACTAAAAAGGGAAGAAGGTGTGGTTAGTGCTTGCAAACTTCTTTGTTCTTGCAGCTGTCCATGTAGGTCAGATTATGATGTAAACCTCCAATAAGGCAAATGTTATTTTCTGTTCTGCAAATTTTTATCTTTATATTCATGGCAAAATGTTACACCCTTAAAGGTCAGAGCTTTGAGTGTGGACTATCCTGTATATTTCAGGCTCAAGGCAACATTCTTTTACAGAAGGTGCAGGACTAGCATGACTGAGCTCAGGAAACAGCACAGGGTTAGAGACAAAGGAACAGACCTAATATGAAGTCAGATTTGTTCTTCCCTATTACAGTCATGTGCTTAATAACAGAGTTTCAAAACGCATGAGCAAAACTCATAAAACTACCCTCCAAAATAGACAAATCCATAATGATAGTCATGTTACATGTGGCAAAACTAATAAACGACATTGGTACATTGTTGATGCCTAAAGTCCAGTTTATTTGGATTTCAAAGACTTTTGGGGGGAATGGGGTTAATATCCTCTTTCTGTTTCAGACTTTGATATACTTGAGGGTAATGTCCAAATATCCTGTAGAATGTCCTTCAATTTGAATTTGTCTTATCTTTTTCTTATAATTTTCCTGGGAAGAAATTTTTAAAAGAATCCAACAGAGATGCAGTGCTTTTCTGGTCGTATCATATCAAAACATACATGATATCCACCCCACATTACTGGTGACACTGGTTGTCACTGCTCGCTCAAGGTAGTGTTTGTCAGGTTTCTCCACTGGAAAGTTACTATTTTCTTCTTTCTCTAACATATTTTTTTGAAAGCAAGTAACTAAATCTAGTCCACCCTCAAGGAGTGATGCAGGAATCAAATTCCCCTTCCTGTTGTAACTGAGCAGGACCCTGTGGGGCCTTCCTGGGACAGTCCCCTCCCCATACCCTCTGCTGTAGCTCCTCTCTGAAGTGCCCAGATATAGTATCTCATGTATATTTCCTGGGTGTTTCAGATGCTAAAAACTACCACCAAAGGGAAGAAATTAACTACTTGATAATGGAGAGCATGTGGCCCCCGGACCTCCTAGCCCCCTGGGGTTGATAGTGTAGACCGCCCTGTTCCCTTGACATTGACCAATCAGAGGATTGTGCATGAGCTAAGCGTGCACCCTGTGACCCCCACCAACCTGCCCCTTACTTGCCATTCAATGTGCTTTGCTGAAACCCTTCAAGGAGTTTGGGGTTCTCTTGGGCATGAGTCACTTGTCCGCCTTGCTCAGCCCTGCAGTCAAACTTTCTCTGCTCCAAATTCTGACATTTCAGTTTGTTTGACCTCATGGTGAAATGGGCACACGAACTTACCTTCAGTAACAATTTTGGTGAGCCAGTGAAGGAGTCTGTATTCCTGGCAGTTCAACTCCAGCCAGGGGCCACCCTTCCCTGGTTCCAGCAGCAGCCGGAGCTCACTTCCCTCCAGGGAGGAACTCTTCCAGGTGGCACAAGACTGTTTGGAGCCAGAAAACATCCGGAGCTGCGCCCACACTCGGTGTCACCTGGGGTGAGTGGCTCCAGCCCGCGCAGGCTGGGGCTTCTCTCCACCATCTGGGCTCATTCCCTCCAGGAAGGGGGTCCCTGGGGGTGTGTTCTCTTGGGGGAGCTGGGCTGCTCTGTTTGCAGCCCTCCCGTCTGGGAGTGGATGGAAGTTTTCAATGACGCCTCCTCAGATGGGTTGTCTCTGTGACTGCAGCTTATTTGTTGTTTTTTTGTGTGTGTGTGTGTGTATCTGGTTTTGGGATGAGCCACTCTGACTCACGCAAGATGGAAAATTTTAGCTGCTCCACCTGGGCTCCGTCCCTTGCAGGGAGTGAGCCACTCTGGATCCGTCCTCTTTCGGGAGCTGGATGCATCAGTTTGGAGGCCTCAGTTTGGGAGAGGAAGTGGAATTTTGAGACTACACCTCGCCTGTGACCTTTTGTTTGTGGGACCATGTCTGTTGTCTGTATGTGTGTGTCAGTACTTGCATGAGCCGGCTGAGACGTCTTTGAGTAACAGGGCTCACGTGTGACAACACCGGGGCGCCTCCCTGTTGCATTGGCCTCACCTGTGGCGGAGCGTTGCTCAGGATCTTCCCTTTCTCGAGTCTTGGTTTTCACTCAGTTTTGTCTCTGATGGGCATTGGTTGGGACTCTCCATTTTGGAACCAGGGGACTGTGACCCTGAGAGACCGTTTTGAATTGTTGTTTGCTTGGTATTTGATAACATCAGCCATGAATAATTAAGTATAACTGATCAGAGCTCTCTTCCCGCTTGCATACAATCCTCCTAGAGTGTAACTTACAAAGCTGGGAGATCTTTGACTATGCTTCCATAAATTAAAGAAAATGATATTTTTATTTTAATGCCGTGTGAGCTCAATTCTCCCTGAGATCTGGAGAACAATGACTCTCAGGTCTCTGCTATTATATGAAAAGGGACCTTTTGCAATTTGGCTTTTATCATGGGTGTGTGTGTGTGCGTCTTGGTTCCTGAGTCCAAATCCTGTTCTCTCTTTCTGGTTTTGCCATTATTGTCTATTACTGTTATTTCTTTAAAGTGAAGTGGGTATTTCAGAACAGGAAAAAAAAAATCCCAGTCATCTTGGGTTCTGTATAAGCCATTAGAAGAGGAATTTGCATTTCTTTTTGTGTGACTTTGAAATATAAATGATCTACCCAGGCTCTCAAGGAAAAAGGGGTTTTTAAACTCAAGCAGAAAAATTGCGATCTCTGTCTCTGTCTTTAAGTAAAAATTAACATGTAGAAGAGCTCATGTGATCAAACTTAAGGCTCATGTGACCTAGAAAATAATCAGTATTAAATTAATATCTGATATTAAAGCTAGTTTAAGCTTGTTGATATAATCAACACCAAGACATGTCTTTTATTGCACCTGGATTTACTGAAAGCCAATAGGTTTATGTTGTTTCTTTTCTGAGTTCGACAGCAGAAAGAAAGTAAAAAAGTCAATTAACTCAATATGACAAAGTTCTTGACAAAATTCTAACAAAATTCTTATCAGTAAATTAAATTTAAATAGCATTATAGCTTTTGAGGGAACTCTTTAGTAATAATTCTGTTTTAGGAGTGTCTACTTAAACATGATCTCCGCAAATACTTGGTAACTTGAGATTGGAGAGCTGTGCTAACTTAAGTTAAATGATGGAAGTTTGTTGAATAGCTAGGTCATTCCCAAACAAAATAAGATACTGAAACATAATTTACTAATCATTGGCTTCCCTTTACAGAGAAACTAAAGGTGATTAGGACTATTATTAAATATGTTTGGTGCCACAATGAGATATTTTGTATAAAAAGCAATATTTTTTGAAATTATTATTGGTATTTATGTTTGCCAATCTATACAATGCTAATGTAAAATACATTTTATAATTGCTAACTTCTTTGTTTTCACTAGAAATTAAGGTTTTTAAGACTTGCAAACTCTAAAGATGTTATTAAAGCTACTAAAATAATAAAGGAAACATTTCAGTACAGTAAAAAAAAGTAGTATATATGTTTTGAATAAAAAGTATGAGCAATGGATGTGCATTTTGTTAAGGGAAAATTTTGTAGAAAGGGACCCCTATAAAAGGACTTTTGTGTATGGTTGAGCTGAGATTAAATTAAAAAGTAGGTAAAGGGATTTTGTTATTGAAAGTAGACTAGTACAGGACTAGATTTGATTTCTTTCTGTTAAGTGAACAAGTTTACTTAGAATGCTTCTGATTACAGACTGTGTGAAGCTTCGATGTTGTTGACAAACTTCCTATAAAAGTATAATCAAAGTTCTTTTGACTTCAGCTAACTTTAGGATGCTTCAGAGGACCCCTGAGACATCTCAGAGAAAAATATTGAACTAAGTAGGATTGGTTGATATGTTAAATTACATGACATTGTCAAAGGAGTGATAGTCTCCTCAGATTATATGATATGGATAAATGTTATTAATATAGACATTCTGGAAATGATGTAAGGCTTCTGAAAGTTAGATGCATCCTGGTGTAATGCTGTCAGTCATAATTCCAGTTGTTATCTTAAAAGGGTGTATGCCACAGCAACTTGATCAAACTCAATTAAGTCAAAAATGTAACCGGCTCTTAAACCTTACCTTTTTAAGTGTTTTGTCAGTCATAGATAATTAAGCTGATGCTTTGCAAAACTGCTTCATCTTTAATAATATTCATAAAATGGACTTTTTTGACAAGTACAGGTTTCTTTTAAATCATACTGATGAGCTGGATAAGATATTTGAAAAGTCTAATGAAAACTCTGATTTCATAAAACTGTTAGTAAAAATGATTGATTACATAGGATTGAGTAAACTGGTGAATACGGTTTTGATTTTTTAGTTTTGTCTGAAACATTTCTGGCTTTTAATCTACATTTTCTAGTTGAATTGTTTATCAAATGTTTGTCTCTCAATCAGTATTGAAAGTCATTGTTTTACGTCGAAACACGGTGTTGCCCCCAGTATTTAGGCCAGAAAGAGAAATCTCTGATGGAGCTGTCGCAGCACAACCTCTCATGGTGCACAGCAGCACTCGCTCTGTGTCTGTTGCTAAAAGCACACGCACTACGCTTGTGTAACAATGGGGTAGAAGTGATGAATGTGTGGCCTGTAAAGTGTGTCCCCATTAACATGCCTCTGAGCCTGTTCATGACATCTGTTTAGTTTCCCCCCACATGGATAACTAGGCAAATACAAAGGAGGCCTGGCACTGAGGGACATGCTCTGAACCTGGGGTGGGAGCCCTCACCCCAGCACTGAAGGACTAATATTTTGATCATCAATGCTTTCTATTGGAAGATTTGCTATCAAAATGGAAAACGATGAAAAAATCTGCACATACTGAGGTGTGGAGAAGTCTTTCTGGCTTATACATAGTTTAACTTAAACTTTACTGACCGAAACTCCTGTTTTGTGGCCTGTTGGACATGCATTGTACATCTGCTTTGGCCTTGAGGAGGGGATGCATTTGAAAGTCAAAATGGAGCACTGTGGTTCAGACATTCAAGGGAAAACTAGGTGGCCAGGGGGTGCGTGATGTCAGACACGTTCTTGTATCGTGGAGAACTTGAATTTTCTGAGCTGTGCCAGACTCAGGAAACCACCAACCGTGCTCAAAGCAGTGCCTGCTGGTAGCTGCAAACTTATGATCCTAAGGTCACCTCTTGTAACTATTACATTTTTAGATAGAAAAGTTATTTTAGATTAGATGTTAGCAAAAAAAAAAAAAAAAAAAAAAAGGTGTGTAATGGCCAATAACTCCTTTTATGTATATGTTGATACCACATCAGAAGTTAAAACCTACTTACATAAATGTATACAACTGGCTGCAAGTCTCTCCCAGTGTGCCAGGTTCAGACTGGTTTTCAGGCTCATTCTCCTGAATTCCTCAGAGAACTGGGGATTGAGATCTGTTTTGTCTTTTAAAGTTCTGTTTGTCACTCTTCCCTCCACTTCTAATTGGGTTTGTTGGCACTAAAAGGGTGGACTAAAGGCCTGGGATCTTAATCATACAAGGCTAGGACCCAGGACTTGAAACTCAGGGATATTTTCAACTCGGTGTCCGTCCCCCAAATTAAAGCAGGACAATGCCCCATTTCAGCAGGAAGTAGCCAGTCATCTCCCTGTTCTCTGAAAGCTTTGGGGAAGGAAGAAATAGGATTTGTGATTGAGACCAAGTCCCCCTAAAACCGGGTTCCTCTGCCGAGTTGATGGCTAACCTCTCTGTCCAAACATTATTCCCTTTCTCATCCAACACCTGTTCTCCTGGAGACTGAGGGCTATCAAAGAAAAGGGGGGAATTGTAACATGATCAGGACCCTGTGGAGCCTTCCCAGGACATGTGTCCCCCATGTCCTCTGCTGCAGCTCCTCTCTGAAGCACCCAGAGAATAGTATCTCATGTATATTTCCTGAGTGTTTCAGATGCTAAAAACCACCACGAATGGTAAGAAATTTATGGCTTGATGGTCTAGAGCAAGTGGCCCCCTGGTCTTCTGGCACCTGGGGTTTGACAGTGGTGACTGCCCTGTTCCATTGACATCAACCAGAGGATTGTGTACAGGCTGATAAGGGATCCTGTGATCCTCTCCCTCACCTGCCTTTAAGTTGGCTTTGCTGAAACCCTTCAGGGTTTTCTTGAGCATGAGCCACCCCCTCCTCCATGCTCGGCCCTGCAATCAACCTTTCTCTGCTCCAAACTCTGATGTTTTGGTTTGTTTGACCTTATGGTGTGTAAGGCACACAGACTTTCCTTCTGTAAGATTGTAGGTAATAGTATTTATGCACATTGTTTGGAAATCCTCTGTAAGGAAGATTCTTCTCCCCTCCCCCTTTTACATATTCAAAATTTATATCACTATGGACTCGTGTAAATTTGCTTTGTACTTCGGGTTTTATTCCAAATCTACACTACTATGTTGCTCAATTGTTCCAGCTTTGGGCCATGGGGGATTTTTTTCAAATTGGTTCCTGTGTCCCGTTGATATCCCCTCATTCCTTTGGTCGGGAGCATCATCTTAATTTGTGGTACTACAGTCATATCTCTAAAAAGATGTCTTAAAAAAAAGCTATTGATATGCTTTTATATTCCAGTAGGAGCCTTTTTGCTAAAGGTTTCAATCAAAGTTCTATTTGATTAAGAGTGTTAATTGTAAATCTAAATAAAAATGGTCTAGACGAATTCTATTTTTCAAAGCTTTGCTTCTTGTATCAATTATTGATAGAAATGTGGCAAAATCTCCCTCCATAATGGCAAATTTGCCAATTCACCTTATCTGTCACTTTTGCATGTTGATGTATGCATTTTGAAATGATTTTTTTTCTGCTTAAATAGAACTTTAGAATTTTTAGAGATTGCTCATTATACTGTTTTAAAACATAGTTGTCTATTTATTAATGTATTCTATTTTTATATCTATCTTTGATAATGTGGCTCTTATGTTTACCCCCCCCCCTTTTTAGTGTTTAATTAATTAAATTGAGGTAGAATTGACATTCATGGTATATTAGTCTCAGGTGTACAACGTACTGATTCGTCTTTTGTATACATTGCAAAATGATAACCACAACTTTTGCTTTATTTTGTTAGTATTTCCTACTATGCAACTTGATATCCTTTTATTTCCAAACATTCTCTACTTTTAAGTTTTAAATTTCATTTACTTATTTTCATTGAGAGTTTAATTCATTTTTATTCACTATAGTTTCTCATATGGTGGCATCAAATTCTACCATCACGCTTTGTGATTTCTATTTTCACTTGCCTGCTTCTGTTTCTTTAGGTACTTACTTTTTTTATGTTTCAACCTGAGTGTCTAATTCTTTTTTCTATTCTATTAGATCATAATCATAGCTTTTTCTATTACTTTAGCAGTTACCTTAGAAACTATACATATTTAAGTAAGCAATATCTATTTTAATCAATAATCTATTCTACTCCAAAACAAGAAAAATATATGAAAGTAATCTAATCCTAGTATTCCTACCAATTATTTCAGTGTTTTAGTTGTATCTTATTTCTTTGTGCTTATAAATTACATATTACAAATACTGCTTTACAATATTTGTTTATTCATATTTACCCCAATGTCAACATTTTTTTTTTTTTTTTTTTTTGCTGAACATTCCTCCTTGAATTTCAGCTTTCTTTCTAGAATCAATTTCCTTTTTTTCTAAAATACATTTATTGGAAGTTTTTAAAATGGAATGTTGGGAAAATGAGTTTTTCTTTCCTGAAAATACTTTTCTTTTTGCTGTCATTTACAGCATAATCTCCCTGCTTATATTAGTACATTAAGAGTTATTTAACAGTATACATCCATCTTCTGGAATGATTTGGCAAGAAAAAAAAAATTCATGATAGTGAGCATGTGAAGTTTTATAACTTCAAAAATCTGTTTAATTCATTGTTGATCATTTATTAGAACTGAAGATATGCATCCTAAAGATATATAAATATGCAACAAAGAAGAATAAAATAATTTAAACTTTTACATAGAATTGTTATCTGTTTTAGCCAACATATGGAAACAATCCAAGTGGCCTTAAATGGTATATTTATGTGGGTGGTTAGGATCATTACTCCCAATTATTTACTGACCCTTTCTATAAGAGGAAAACACATATCTTTCCTCTTTGACCTCCGGTATGGATGTATGAATTGCTTGAGAATGGAAGTAAGATGCAGAGAAAGAAATAATTGTTATAATGCATGGAGATTTGGAGGTTGTTCCACTCAGCATCTCTCTTGTACACAGACAGAAGGACTCCTTCCTTAAACACCACATATTAGAAGACCCAGCATAAGAAGAAAAACAAACATAATATTTTGGAAAAGACTCTGAGAACTTCGTCACTTAGAATCTTGTGACAAACCCTGGCACAGCATAATCTGTAATTCTAAACACCAGCGTAATAGGTAACAGAAATCAGTGCTTCACACAAATATGACCATGTCTGAATCTATAAAAGTTTGTGGTTTGCATAACTACTAACATTATAGTCAAATATTGCTTTGAAGTGAGGAGACGTTGAATGGCAGAGGTGTGCAAGTGACAGCAAAACCAAATTAATCCACTTGCCAGGCTCTTCCTCTTAGATATTAAAATGTAAACAAGTATTATTTCTAACAGTAGCAAACATCCCATTCCTAAATTTTCTTCTTGTTTTCTTTGTACTTCCGAAGGAAGTCAAAAATTAGTATAGTATTGAAAAGTTTAACACAGAGACCAAGGAACATTTTGCAATATTATGACGAATAGTGCTTTTAAACGTATATGTATGGAGTTCTAAATGTAACACGCATTAACTTTTCCCTGCACACTTATAAGTTTAATTCTGCATCAGCTGTCACCATCTATTTATAAAAAATATATTAAAATTATTTGTTTTCTCTCACTTCTTTCCATATTAATTTCTCTTCTTTCTGCCTCCATCCCTCATCTATCATCTATAACTTACCAATATAATAAAACACTTGTCATAACAGTGGTGGTCTACTAGTGAAAGGAGACGGATTTTTGTGATCAATATATTCTCAAGTTTGGCGGGGTGTGGGTATAGCTCAAAGGTAGAGTGCTTGCTTAGCACTGGGTTCAATCCCCAATACCTCTTTAAAAGAAAAAGAAAAAGAAAAAAGAAAAAGTATTTTCAAGTATGTGTGGTTTGTTAGTACTTTCTACTTATTACCATATTAATCAATTAATTCATACAAAAATTTATTTGACATGAAATGAATATCAATTATATTCCAGCCACTGGCTTAGGCAGTACCTGAGATAAGGCTGCAAGCAAAAAACCACATGACTTCAGGGGATTGGGAAGGGGGGTTACATTAACAAAAATTCCTCCTGTGTTTATATTTCTTCTTCATTTTTGGAGGGCAATTTCTGTGAACATAGTATTCTTGGTTGCTTTGCAGTTTTCTTTTTTTTTTTTTTCTTTCAGTACTTTGAATGTATAGTCTCACTTCTTTCTTCCTGCAAGGTTTCCACTGAAAAATCCACTGACAGTCTTATAGGGGATTCTTTATTCTTGATGAGTTGTTTTCTCTTGCTGCTTTCAAATTTTTCTCTTTGTTTTGGGCTTTTGATTATTTGGTTACATGTGACTCAATGTGTTTGTTAGGTTCACCACAGTTGAGCTCTACTGGGCTTCTTGAATCTGGACGTTCATTTCCTTCCCTAGATTTAGGAAGATTTCAGTCGTTATTTATTCAGTTAAGCTTTCTGTTCCTTACTCTCTCTCCCCTCCTTCTGGGACTTCTGTAATGTGTATATTGATTGTCTTACTGGTATCCCACAGGTCCCTTTGGTTCTCTTCACTCCTCTTTTTCTTTCTTTTTTTTTTCTTTTTGTTCCTCTGATTGCATAATTTCAAGTGGTCTATCTTTAAATTTCTCTTCTTTTGATCAAGTCTACTGTTTAATCCCTCTAGTGAATTTTTCAATTCAGTTACTAATTACCAACCCAACAATTTCTGTTTGGTTCTTTTTCATATTTTATCTATTTGTTGATATTCTCATTTTTATGCATCATTTTTCTAAGTTCTTTGAGCATCATTATGACAGTTATTTTTAATTATTTGTCAGGTAATGCATATATCTCTGTTTCTTTGTGGTCAAATTCTGGAGATTTATTTTCGTTCTTTAGATGGGCCATAGTTCTCTGTGTGCCCTGTTACTTTGTGTTGGGGTCTACACACTTGCAAAAAACAGTCACAGCTTCCGGTGTTTACTGACATTTTTTTTAAACAGGAAATCTATTCACCAGTTGATTCAGCTAGAAATGTGGGGGAACCCCTCAACCTTTTCTGTGTATTCATCTTTCCTGGAGTTTTGCATGTGAATTCCTAATTAGAAATGATTTACTGGTTCCCTTTTTTCAGTACCCTGTAGCTCCTGCCCTCTCTGATGTCTGTCAGCAGACCCCAGGTGTCTAGAACATGCAGGGACCCATCAGTGCTCTGAGCCTGGTGAGACAAAAAACAGTCCCTTGGGCAGTCACCATAAAGCTGGAATGATGGATCCACACTCCACCCTTCCCTGTCCTCTCTAAGGGAGAAACCATCAACCTGTTTCAGCCTCTAGCTGCTGTATGGTGGGTCCTTTGGGGCAGCAGTAAGTGGTCCAGCTATGGTTGTTTTTGTTGTTCTTGAAGGTCCTATAGCACTTAGAGTATGTTAGATCCTGTCAGCACTCTAAGCCAGAAGAACCAGAAGCCAACCCCTTGGTAGCCCTCCATGAAGCTAGAGTGTCAGGTGCAGGCACATTTCATTCAAGAGAGAGAGCCTGGAGCTTTCTCCCTTGGGCTCTGGGCTGAGCTAGGGGAGGGGCAGTGGTGAGCCAGTGCATGAGCAATGGGTTCACCCAGTTCAAGCTGTCACCCTTTTTCTCAGTGACCCCCAACCTGGCACTCTATCCTGTGAGCACTTCTATTGAAGCAAGACAGAAACCAGTCCCTTGGGTAGCCTTCTGAAAAGTCTGAATGTTAGACTTGGTTTCAGACTACTCTTTCTACACCCCCCGACCCAAGAAGAAGCTGAGAGTTGGGAGTTTCCTTCCGACTGTGTTGGCACTGAACCAGGTGGAGGGGCTCTGGCAAGTTTTATTGCCGTGGATTTTCCTGCTGTTTTTGATGCAGCTGGTTTCATGCTCCCCTGAGGTGCAAGATACTCTTAACTTTTCAATAGATTTCTCACAAAGGGTTTGGGTCTACGTGTTGTTGAATGAGCTGAATCATAGAGTTTAATCTCCATGGTTGAAGGAGTGTGAGGCTTCCTGTTCAGCCATCTTTCTGGCATCACCCCCAATTAATGGCTAGTATTGAGTCATATTTTACCTGATATATTTTCTTGTGGTTAATACAATTTGGAGGAAAATACAGCCTGCATCTGTAGCAATGTGGAAAAGAGAGATGACTAGTTAATAAGAGAATAAGTAAGAGAAAGAAAAAGAGAAGGAAAGAGAAAGAATCTGGTTAAACAAGTCTACTTGCTTATTCTTCCAGCATCCAAGACAAGGGGTTTAGAAGCAGGCAGTTTTTAGTTCCAGACAATAACTGGAGGGCACATCATGGCCCTGTGAAGTTGGCAAGAAGTTAAACTTTTATTTATGAGCACAAACACATCATGTGTTCCAAGATATGTCATGCCATGAACTTGTTTTAAAACAGAAAGATTAAGAGCAAATCCTTAACTGGTGGATCAAAACCTAAAATTATATAATATATTTACTGATCAGGAATATTTCAATAAATGGTTATGGAAATCCTACAATTTAACATGTTTATTATATCTGAAGTTAAGAGTAACTGTCAGGCTGTATCATTACTATGATCAACATAAATTTTATGCTTAATTTTCAGGCTGAAATGTAAAATTTTAGAAATTTATTTAACCAAAAATAGATGAGTAAATGCAGTGGATACATCAAGAAGTTACAAATAATAAAATGAAGTAATAATAGTAAAATTATTGAGAAATGGAAGATCCTTCCATATATTCTGATACCTTCACAGAAGTTAAGACTCTCAAAGTCATGGTGCTGTTACTTGAAAATAAAATATAATGAGATTAACCTTTATCTTCTAGAAGAGACTGTCTGGTAAAAAGCAGAGATTTCAGTTGAATTTTGGACTGCTTGGTCCTGACTTTTACTTATTGTGATCTGGACGGCAAGATGGGGCACAAGGGAATTAAAATTATATTCTACTTTAACTTCATCTGACTATTTGCTGCACAACTAAGATTGCTAAACCTGATGAGATCTATGTCAAAGTTAGGGTAGATTTTAGTAGTAAGTCACAAGGTGGTCTATAAATCAACTACATCTGTGATGAGAATCCCAGGGATTATTATTTTAAAATGTGGTAATCTGAGTCTTTCTCCAAAGACTTCTAAATTGTGGGTTGTACTGGAAGAAGCAGGGAGAGGGGTGCTACAAAATTTCACACCAAAAAGTCCCCTAGATGACAACCTACATTTACAGGTGAAATGAAGTAGTTTGTGGCATCCAATATTCCAGTCAATAATAATTAAGAATACTCAATAGAGTATATGTTGGCTTTAAGTTATCTGAAAGGGCTGTCATTGGGACTGTAACTGCTATAAGATTAGAGAAGGGAGAACCTCATGGAGGGGATCACATTTTTGAAGCTATTTTCCCCTGGGGGCATTTGCTGATTTGGGTGCGGGCAAGGAACTGAGGATCTAAGCACAGAATTATACATACAGGAGGGGAGGGTATAGCTCAAGTGATAGATGTATGCTTAGCATGCAGAAGGTCTTGGGTTCCAATCCCCAGTACCTCCTCTAAAGGTAAATAAATAAATAAACCTAGTTTCCTGCCCTCCCCCTACAAAATATAAAAACTATATATATAGAAGCTGGGGAGACAGAGGGATATGCTGAGTTCTGCACAAAAAAATGTGAGAGCCTCTAGGATATAACTACTTTTTTTGTCAGTACAGTTGCTGAATTCAGGCAAAGAAAGCAGCCTAAAGTTGACTTAGCAAAGTCTCTAATCTTATCAAATGTTCAGAAACCATATTACCTGCCTAAAAGAAGAGTCAGCCAATGAGGGAGATAATATCATTTGAGCCTCCATAACTTTTATATACAGTGGTTTCCATGTAATAGAATCACCAGGCTTGCCAAAAGACAGAGAAATCTAATTCTTTTTTGAATCAAGAGTATAAACAGACAGTATAAAGAAATTTGCAAGAAATTCACCAGACATTCATGTAAGCTAATTAGGACTATAACAACTGTGAGTAATATAATCTAAATATATAGAAAAGGTAGAGAAAATAGGAGAAAAAATGAAGAAAGTTAGATACTTGGAGAATTATGATCTACAAACATTTGATAATTGAATAATGCTTTACAAAATTGGAATCTACAAAAATGCTTAACAGAAATTCTAGACATTATAAGTACAATATATAAAATTAAGGTTCTATTAAAATGGTTTAAAAACACTTAGCCACTATATATACAAATAGATAAAAAATTCTTCTGTAGAGCACAGGGAACTATATTCAATATCTTGTAATAACCTTTAATGAAAAAGAGTATGAAAACGAATATATGTGTGTATATGCATAACTGGGGGCCTTGTGCTGTACACCAGAAATTGACACATTGTAACTGACTATGCTTCAATAAAAATTTTAAAAATAGAAAAAAATTAAAAAGCAGAAGCATTCTAGAGATAATAAACATCATAATGATAAAAGAACCAATCCTCTATGAAGGAATCGCTATTATAAATCTGCAAGCATAATCTATGTAAAGTAAAACTTGGCAGAATTTAAAAGATAGCGGTACGACCTGACACACTTGTCTTCATAGCTAATTGAACAACCAGAAAATGCATCAGTAAGAATACAGTGCATTTGAAGAACATAATTAACCAACTTCCCCTACTTGCCTAAGTGGAACACACCACAAATCAATTTTGAAAATGACTTGGCTGTAATAACTCCAGCTCCATGTCTGCATAGCCGGGGACCTCGCTCCTCCTCTCCTAGGAAGACACTCTGCAGAATATGTATATTTTTTCACCAAAGACATGCCCTGGGATGTTCACTGATTTGTAATAGCGAGTACCTGGAAACTCCCCAGGAGTAGAATGGATAAATGATTGTAATCTATATTTTCCCAGTTGATTACCTGGTAGAGAAAATAAAGGAACTGTGGCCACTCAGCCATTTGGATAACTTGAAAATAGGATGTTGAGGGAAAGAAGCCAGATTCTGAAGTGTATCTACTGTATGATTTCACAGATATAAAGATGAAAAACCTGGAAGAACCAATCTCTGCTCTCAGAGGTCCACAGAGCTGTTATCCTTTAGCAGGAGATGCCCAAAGGGCCCCGTGGGGACCACGGTTGTACTAGTAATAGGAGTGCTATTCTTGACCTGCACACTGGCTGCAAATGTGGAAAAAGGGTGAACCCTTGATAGGTACAATTTTCTGCATGGGTGTTATACTTCAATACGCTATTTCAAATCCTACACCAGAAATTGACACGTTATAAACTGACTATAATTCAATAAAAATATACTTAAAATATGACAAAATCTAGAAAGTTAATGGAATTGCCGCTGTTTTGCTGAGCCCTCTCCTCCCTGCCAGCTTCAGCTGGAAATAACTTACTCGATCTTTATCCCATCATGTCCCTGGGTGCTGATTCCAGGTGCTGGTGGGTGACTCAGAGCCTCACATTGTGTCTTTATGGGAACCTTGGACATTAAGGCAAGAGCTTCTGTATGGGGTGACTAGCTGTGCATTATGGAGAGGGAACTCACCTGAAAATAGGAACAGGGGCAAAAGGAGTATTGAGTGAAGAGGTTCAGACCCAAACATATTTGTGCCAGATTGCTCAATTTCAGTTTGGTTATACTGGGGCTGTATTTCTCCGAATCCCCTTCTGAATATAGCACTGGGTTAGAGTTCACTTAAGATGAAGTTGAGCAAGATTTAGGAGGTGGAAGGAAGCAGCAAAAATTCTGCTTTATCGGTTAGGGGTGGTGAGAGACAGATCCTCAGAGCACAAGGAAGCAGTAACTGCGAAGAGCTACTAGCTTTCTTTTCCCTGGTTTCTGGGCAATAACTACTCTGGCTGGACATTGCTAAGCATCTGATTTACCGACAGTCTCCAGAAAAGCAGGCTTTGTTGCACCAGGGTGGAAGAATGTTACATCATCAAAACAAACTAATGCTACGGCATTCATTGATTAAACACTTAATTAATTTTTTTGTTTCATGAGATACTTTATATTTAGTGATAAATAATAGTTTTTTTAAAAAGATTTTAGGGGATTTTTAGGGCAGTGGAAATACTACATATGATACTCTATTTGTGGATGTATGTCATTATACATATGTCCAAACCAGTAGAATAGACAACACCAAGATGGAACCTTAATGTCAACTATAGACTTAGGGTGAAAATGATGTGTCAGTGTATGTTCATCAGTTGTAACAAATGTACCACTCTGGTGGGGTATAACGGAGAAGTCTACGCACATGTTGGGGCAGGGGGTACGTGAGAGATCTCTGTATCTTTCTCTCAATTTTGCTGTGAAACTAAAACTGCTTTAAAAAACAAAGTCTTCAAAAGTAACTTTTGATAGTTTTAGAAATCAATCTTCTTTCTAAACCTAAGTAGTTCATCAAAAGTAACATGTTAAATATAAGGAGTTCTTAACCTTTTAACCATTACAAATTTCTCAAACACTTGCTCATTTAAAAAAAAAAAAGGAATGAATAAATATGAATTCTAATTCACATTTTGCAAAACAATTTCAAAATTAATTTCATTTTGAGAAAACCTTTCCAAAGATGGTAACCAATTTAAAGTATTTCAAAATGTATATTGTGTAAAATACTAGAGGAGTATGCTTCTCTTCAGTTTTATCAATTACAAAATAGATTGTATTAAACCATTATTTGAACTGGTTATATAAATAAATGGATCCCTTAACTTTTTGCAATGTTCCTCTTTATATCTTTATACCAATGTAGCATCTGTGTCCCTTTCTGAAAATGTGGTCATGGAATATGACATTTACGTCAGGGCAATGGTTCTGTTCCATTTTATGGCTACAGCTCAGGTGTCAGAAGGTGAACATGAGAATCATAAAGCATTTCTCATCCAAAAAGGAAGGTCAAATTTATGATCCAATGTAAATCCTCAATCAATTGGAAATACCAAGAAATACAGTCCTTACGTATAGGCCATTTTTTTTTTAAACTTAGATAGAAAAACAGGACTATGGTAAGATCAAAAGCCTTTGGGGAGAGTCTGTATACTTTACAACTTCTAATTTTGATAAAGATCACATGTGATCATTAACATTTTCATATTTTCTGAATCAGCCTATGACTCAATTTTCTCTTGTTATTGTACACAATGATATAACTAATCATTTTCAACGTTTCAAGTCATTGAAATATTAACGCACTTAGTTTTATTACCTCCCTTAAATTCCACTTGGATATGCAATATGTCAGGATAGTATTATTTCTCCAAATATTATGAAATTGACTTAGATATTGTGTTCCAGATTGAAATGAGGTTTCTCTTTGATATAATAAACCATTACTAAGTTTCTAAAAGAGGCAATAGGTTGTAAGGTATAATGAGCTTTTCTAACTTTAATAACACATTGCCTTAGCATATTTTTATATCAGATGATCAAGGAAATATGTATAATTACTATCCAATGTGTTTTACACATGTGTCTTTAAAAAATATATCTTGGCTCGTTAACTTAAATGTTGAAAGAAGAAATCATATGTTGTTTTCTAAATTCATTTGTAGATCATTTAAAGAATACCCTAGTTCTGAAACACTGGAAAGGAAATAAGGTAAAATTTGGTGGTAAATATTTTCAAGATGACTTTGTGATGGAGTACAAATTGCAATGGGTGGAGAGACTTAAAATCTGACAAATTCTGGGAATGGAGGTACACACAGCAAACAAAATATAGTCAAAGTGGCTTCCAAACTCGCATGCTCTCCGGAATGCCAGAAGCACTGTTTATTTCTTCCTTTTTCCCTTTATTGAACACTGTCCCCAGATGATGTTGTCCGTGGTATAAATTAGACAGACAGTTTATTGAATCTGTCTTTCGTCCATCTTCTATAACACACAAGGCATCACTTTCAAGGTGTCACTTCAGAGGAATAAAGGCAGACTAAAGCAATATTTTAAGTCTGGGTAAAATATGGTTTGGAAAACTGCCAGTGCAATATTATTGGAAGAGCTCAGCAAGATCCACAGCACACTGGATGCGATTTTCATGCTGAATATCGGGTCAGTTTCTTGATTTGCATAAAATCCTGGGGAATAGATACGTATCACTCAGGAAAAAAAATGGGGGCTTCAGCATAAATTTATTCCATTCAGTTTATGTTTCACCCTTACTAACATCATTATCTCCAAATTATGGTGCATGCAGACCTTTGAATTTTTGCTACATCGTGGCACCAGAAGACAGACACACAATGGTGAGACTGGAGTAATTTCCTCATGTTGCATATTTGATAATTATTACAAGTTAGGCTATATACACTCTACATTTATAAGAAGAGTTTTAAAGTTAACCTTAGAAGAAATGGGATGAACTACTTTCATATCCAGTCATAGCAGGTGACACTTCCATAGAGACAGAGACTGCAGTGAAAGTGACTATGTTACCCCAAAAAGTAAAGACCCCAGTTCTTGTCACACCTGAAAGATAAGTTTGCAGTCAGGAGATGGTGCGTTGTGTAGCAAAAAACTTTTAAAGATTTATTTAAAAAAAAAGAAAAGTGCACCTCCAAGAATGGGAGGTGGGCTGATCCAAGGGAGGAAAAGTGACTGTTTTTGTCTCCTCCTTCTCTTATACCCTCACTTAGAGATGGTCTCTTGATTGATTGACAGCTCATGTCTCTCAGTCATGTTCGCCCCCCCCCCCCTTTGCACATGTCTTTAAGGCATACAGAGCAGCCCATGGAGGGCCTAAACCGCAGTGCTAATTATAATACAATGAGCACTGGGTCATGTCTGGTTAAGTCCTTTCTGCTACTGTAGAGTCGTGGCTGTCAGGTTCTAACGAGTTCCTTGCTGGCACTCATTTAGAAGAAGTAATGTCCCTTTGTGCTGGAGGCAGCCACAATGCCATGTTCTGGACCCTCCTCACCCTCCTCCCTCTCCTCCCGCTTTCCCTTCCTCCAATGTGAAAGGTTACCACTGGTTATGCATATTGGAATTTCATGAGGTTATAGGAAAAAAGTCAGCCAAATATTGTATTGACTGTATTGTAATCAGTCAATACAATAGAAGAAAAGAAAAACTAACATACTGGCATTATAAAGAACAATAAAAGAAGAATAAACATCAAGGTTGAGAATCATAGAAATGCAAACGGAGTTTCTAGCAAAATGTCAAGATATTCAGGATTAATGATAATTCAGGTCTTCAAAAAGGACATTTGTTTGCCAAAAACACATTAATAAACACACGACAACAATTTTATTACAAAGAAATACTAGTATAATTATTTAAAAGGCCAAAATATGCCCCTTCAAAGCAAATCCCTGAATACAAACAAATGCTATCCCAACTTTATACCCACTTCATATCAAATTTATATAAAAACAAGGAAAATAATTCATATAACTTTGATGGCTGTATTTTGATTGTACATGTTTAATGGAACGTATTCCAAGGGCAACAAAACACACAAAACAATCTTAGACTTTATTAGTAATCTTGTTGTCTGGATGGTATTTATTTTGTCATCCTGAAACCATTTCCTCTGTACTATGTAAAAGTGTGAAATGGACAAATATATTGATATTGTTGGAAGCCATAATTTTTGCTGAGAAAGAGAAAAGGTTGAAGTATTGTATCTGAAGTAGAAGCATCATTATGAGATATGTATCTATATATCTATATAGATATATATGTCATGCTCTAAAATTAATGGGGTTATGCCAAAAAGAAAAGAAGCCAGTTTGAAATAACTAATACTACCCTAAGTTTGGGCATTATGAGTAA
Organism: Camelus bactrianus; assembly: GCF_048773025.1. Lineage (NCBI taxonomy): Eukaryota > Metazoa > Chordata > Mammalia > Artiodactyla > Camelidae > Camelus > Camelus bactrianus. The sequence continues at coordinate 20,986,238 of NC_133540.1, forward strand.
TAATAATCATAATGTTAACATTTTTAATAATGGTTTTAAAAAATCTATCATTCTATACTTATACTCAATAAAAGCGGAAGGAGGAGAGGAAGAGAAAAGTTCTTCTTTAAAAAAAAGTCAATTAATACATATATAAGGACTAATAAAATGAGAAAGCCCAATGTAAATACTTGTTTAAACAATGGTCACCAACAGATGTTAAAACCACAGGGTGAAGGATTGCTGGTGGAACGTGATTTGTCAGCCTTAAATTTTTCTGTCCATCTCTAAGGATGGTTGTGGGATTATGTTTGTTGCATAATTCCTGGAGCTCTGTTCTACAAAATTGTTGAACAGCTTAGAGGTGGTCAGAAATGGTAGCCTTCATAATGAGCAGTAGTTAGAATGGATGTATTTCAACAGATTTCAATTTACAGGTTCATCTGTATACTTACTCAAGTTAATTTGATATTTATTGAATGTCTGCTTGCATTCCAGGCATAGTACCTAGTTTGGGAACATACAGATTAACTAGACGCACGTCCAGATCTTAAATTGCTCAGGTCTAGGGCAGGAACCTCCACTCTTCACGTATAAACAGCTAAGAGTATCAGGGAAGCACAGAGCTGGATATCTTTTGTGAGCATGGGGGAAAAATCAAAGAGGTTTCTTTTAAAAAACAGAAGCTGAACTGAACTATAAAAGATGAATAAAATGGGCTAATTAAGAGGAAGAAGTACAGGTACAGACATTGAAGATATCGCATGAAGAAAACAGCGTTCTGTACTGCTAAAAAATATAAATGGCCTGGTGTAGGCATAATATGCAGTCTTGTCTACCAAATGGTCAAAGTTGAGGCTGCATAGGGGAGCTATGACCATGTAAAAAAGGCTCCAAGTTTATCCTAAGGAATTTGCTGTGTGTGTGTGTGTGTGTGTGTGTGTGTGTGTTTACACTAGGTTTTAATCTCTAGGTTTTAGGGGCATAGAATTGGATTATTCTTCATCTAATTCACAATATTATTTTATTATTGGTCAATAGATGGTTGACTTCCATGCATAGAATATATATATATGTTTTCTTTTAAGAACATATCTGTATACAGCTCATCCAACATAAAAAATAAAATAATGACAATAATTAACTTCCTCCTATGTGGTACTTTCCTCCACCCAAAATAGCCATGCTCTTAATCTTGTCTTTATCATTATCTCTGGTAAAAATTCAGTTTGGTCACATTTCAGGGTGTTCCTATTGAGCACATGGTCTCAGGTAGTTTGATTTTATGAAAATAATATCATACTTTATGCAGTCTTTGGTGATTTTTAAACCAAATATTACAGTAATAAGGTTCATCTATGTTGTCATAACTAGCTGTAGTTCACTTACTCTGACCACTGTGTGATACTCCATTGTTTGAAAATCCTATATTTGAGTAATCCATTTTCCTGTTGATGGGCACATTTTTGCTATTCTGAACAGCACTTCTGTTAACACCCTTGCATATTATCTTATAATATATTTGTATTTCTTTTGTATGCACTTAGGAGTGAAATTCATGGATAGTAAGGGGTAAAATTTATAAGAAGATGTCAAATTATTTTTCAGAATGATTGTACAAAATGGCTACATAGAATATCTGCAAAGTTCCAACAGTTTATAGGAGACTGTGATGAATCATTCTTTCAAGCACCTGGCGCTGTCATACTTCTTGATTTTTGCTATTTGAAAATACGTAAACAAGAATCTAATTCTGGCTTCAATTTACTTTTGTCTGATCATAAATATGATTGAATATCCTTCCATGTCTTCACTAACCATATGTATTACCTCTTCTGTGAAGTACTTTCTCAAGTATCTTTTCGTTTTTCATATTGGGTTGTCTGTCATTTTCATATTGATTTGTAGGAATTCTTTATATTTTTTATTCATTATATGTGTTGCAAATATCTTCCTCTAGTTTGTAAGTTGCATTTTAAATTTCTATAAAGTGGTTTTTGATTTAAAGGCTTTTACATTTTAATGTAACCCTTTTTGTCAATCTTTTGCTTTCTAAGTGGCAATTTTTGCGTTATTTAAAAATACCTCCAGTTCCCAAGCTCAGAAATAGAACCCATTAAAATTTATATTAAATTTTCAAAAACACTACTTTGATATTTAACTTATTTCATATGGATTTGACTTTGGTTAATGTGTGATAAAGGAATCCAATTTAATTTATTTCATGTCAATAATTATTTTCCTGCTCGACTTGATTTTTTAAAATTTCCTATTTTTCTCACTGATCTTCCAAGCTAACTTATCATATTTCAAGAATTATAAAAACTGTCTCTGTTTGGCTCTCAGTTATATTCTATGAGTAGAATTATTCAATCCTGTCTATTATTATATTATATTTTAATTATATACTACATCTATTACTATAGTTTTATAAGACTTGATGTTCTAGAATGCAAATCCTCTCTTTTCTGTTCAAATATGTCTTGGTTATTCTTGTGTTATTTCTCTTTCATATAAATGTTTGAAATATTTTATCAAGTGTTATAAAAACTCTGTTAGCATTTTACTTTGAATTTCATTCAATCAAAAGTTTTGTGAAAAATTTATTTTTTTGCAATATTTATTTTCCATTCATAAACATTGAATTTCTCCTTATTTAAGTATCTTTCAATGTTTTCCTCCAAAAGTTGAATAATCCCTTACATAGAGTCATTGAGAATTTCTTGTTACATATATTTCAAAATAATTTATGTTTTTGTTGTTGTTGTAAATAATATTATTTTTCTATTAGTTTATTTCAGAGGTATAGACTTGCAACTGACATTTCTACTAAGTCATATATTCATAGTGCAAAGTTTCCTATTTATATTTTAATATTATAAATAGGAAACATATTTCCTATTATTTACATTTTCTTTAGCTTAATAATGTATACTGTCAAATTTTTTTTGCAAATAATGACATTTAATTTCCTCTTAATATTTTTGCTTTAAAATTTTTTTTTTCCTGAATAGGTCCTTCAATAGGAAGTGAAGAAGTGATAATATAATCATCCTTGATTTTTTACTCATCTTAAAAGAATAAACATGATTATGTCATTTTAAAAATTATATCACACTAAAAAATGCCCTTTTATTCCAACTTAACTGAGAGATTTTCTTATAAATAATCAACTTACATTGCTTTTTGTCAAATATATTTTTCTGTAATTATCAAATTTTTTCTCTATAATCTCTTTATATGTGAATTTCATTGTAAATAACTTAAATAATAAACCAGCCTTATCTTCCAGAGATAAATAGACATTGTGTTTGCTATTTTATATAATATTGAATTCCACTTGCTTCAATTATAAGAAATTTTCCTGAGTTAAATGACCTTATATTAGTTCTGCTTTTTATAAAAACTTACTAGCTTGATAACAGGATTGTGCTCCTGCCCAACTTATGAAAATAGTTTGTCTATCCAATTATTTAAGACTTCTGTTATTCCTTTCACCAATGTTCCATAGTTTTCAGTCTAAGGATCATGCACATACCATGTTAAATATATCCCTGAGTGTTTCATGTTGTTGATGCTATTTTGAACACCTATCTTACAGTTTTGATTTCAAATTGTTTATTGGTTTCTTTTTGTTTTTTTATTGAAGCACAGTCAGTTACAGTGTGTCAATTTCTGCTGTACAGCACAATGCCCCAGTCATGAATATACATACACATATTCATTTTCATATTCTTCAAGTTGTTTATTGTTAATATATAGAAAGAAAACAAATTTTTAAATATTGACACTAAACTTCAGAGAAGTAGTTTTTTATGGTAGATTATTTAGAATTTACTTTGAATACAATCATGTCATCTATAAATATGATCTGTATGTCTTCGGTGTCTTCCAGTCTAATTTTGAGCGTAAGGGAGCAGATATCCTTGTCCTTTTTCTGATCTTGGAAGAAAATCACTTAGTGTTTCAGCAATATGTATAATGCTAGCTATAAGATTTTTATCGAGGATTGTTACCTTTTTGAGGAAGTTACTTTCTATTCTCATGTTGAGAACTTATTATTTTATAAAAAAAAAAAATCATGTTCAAGTACTATTCCCAAATATACTGAGTTTTTTTCTTTTATTCTGTAATAATTGTGGATAGTTTTGATGGATTTGCAAATGGTAAATAAATCTTTATTTTCTTATTTTTAGATATTACTGGAGTTACTTGGTAATATTTTGCGAGTGATGTTCACATCTATGTTCCCTTTTTCATTTCTTGGAATATTTTCACTTGGCTGAAGTATGATGGTAATATGAGCTTTATAAAAATGACTTAGACAATATTTCCTCTTCCTCTATTTTTCTAAAAGTGTTTGTATAGGAATGGTATTAATTCTTCATCAAATCATTTATAGCATTCATCACTGAAGCCATCTGGGCCTGGGGTTTTCTTTGTGGAAATGTTTTAATACAAATAAAATTTCTTTCAAGACATAAAGCTATTCAGATTTCTCATTTCTTTTCTTCAGTTAGTTTTGGTTCTTTGTGTCTTTCAAGAACTCTTCTCATCTTAATTGTCAGATTTATTGGAATAAATTGTTCATAATATTTTCTTACAATCCTTTTAAAGTATATTGGTCTGTTCTGACATTTTCATTCTATTAGTATCACTTACTTGTATCTTCTCTCCTTGTATCTTGCTCAGACTAGCTACTGGTCTATCAAGTTTGTTGATTTTATTTTGAAAAATGACTTTTCAGATTACTGATACTTTTATTCCTTTATCTATACATTTTCTGCATCACTTACTGATATTATTATCATAAATCTTTTTTTTTCAAAAAATTCTGTGGATAATTTTCCCCATTTTTCCTACTTTCTAAGGCAGATGCTATGATTATTGGTAAGTATCTTTTCTCTGCTAAGAATTTAAAACTACAATTTTTCCACTAAGCACATATTCAGTTGTATCTCACAGATATTGACATATTACATTTTTATTTTTATTCAGTTCAAAATACTTTCTAAATTTCATCATGGATTTCCTTTGAGGAGTGTGCTGTTTAATGTCCAAATGTATGAGAATTCTCCAGGTAAATTTATGTTATTGACTTCCAATTTAATTCTACTGGCATCAGAGAGCATAGTCGATATGCTTTTAATTTATTGAGCCTTGTAATATTTTATGGTCAAACATATGGTCTATGAGATTGAATATACGATGTGCAGTATAGGGAATGTATATTCTGCTGTTTTGTGTGGCATGCTGATTAAATATCTATTAGTTCAATTCAATTCATAGAGTTGTTTAAATATTCTGCACACTTACTGATTTTCTACCTACTTGTTCTATCAGTTGATGCAAGAAGGGTATTGAAATACTCAACTGTAATCGCCAATTTGTCTGTTTCTTTTTCAGAACTGTTGGTTTTGCTTCATGTATTTAGAACTCAGACACTGAGCACACTTTTAGGATTGCTGTATCTTCCCATTGAATTATATTTTATCATTACAAATATTTTTTATCTCTAATACTACTTATTCCTCTGAATATACATTATCTGATACCACCACGACCACTTCATCTTGTGCTTTGTCCTTCTGTGATAATATTTTCTTTGTTTTATTTTTAACCAATGTATGTATTTATACTTAAAGTGGGTTTCCTATAAACAGCATAAAGTGAATAGTTGTCTTATTTATCCAGTCAGGCAAATTCTGTCTTTTAATTGGATTTTTTTGGACAACTTACATTTAATGTAATATTCAATACAACTTTATTTAAATCTAACATCTTGCCTTTTGTTTCTTACATACACTAAACATTTTAAATTTCTTTATTTCTATTAATTGGCAATTCTTATTACTGTTTCATCTCTACCATTAATGCTTAACTATACTTCCTTTTAATTTTTACTTTGTTCTAGGGTGTATAATCTTTGTCTTTAACTTATCACAGTCTACCACAAAGCATGTCTTAGCACTTCATCTCGGGTGTAAAACCCTTACAGCAGTATCTTCTGTTTGTGCTTGTGATTCAAATCTCCGTATGTAGTAAGCTGTGCAATACGTTTTGGTTGGTTTCTTAATTTTTTGCTTTAAGCTGTTGTTTCCATGTTCTGTTCCATGTTTCCATGTAGAAACCCTTTTCTACTTAGTTCTCTTATTTCCTGAACTGTGGCCCAAGCCTTCCCCTCTGAACCCTTGATCTCCATCTCCTAAACTCAGTGAGACTCCTGTGCCCTGTTTGTGTTCCACTTCTCTGAGTCTTTAGTCCAGACATTGCACTGCCTCTTCTCCAAGTTCTAAAAACTGCTACTTTATATATTTAGTTTGGTTTTATAGTCACTTACGGTGAAAGGTTAAATCCATTCTCTGTTACATCATTATGAACAGAAGTGAAATTCCATGTCGGTCGCTTTCAACTGCAGTGATAAATCTGGCGTAAGATGAGAAGGTAAATTAGAAATACATATTGATAAATGCTGAATTTATGGAAGTGATGTGATTCTAAAACTCCAAGTGAAAAATGTATTATTGTTAGTGTTTTGTGTCTTACATCCCAGGTGCTTCGTCCTACATTAAGAACAGATTTTAATGATGCTCTCAGAAAGCAGGAGGACACCTGGTACAACAAAACCAGGAAAGAGTGTTCTTGGTAAACAGTGTATCCGCTCATCCAGGTCCTAGTTCACCACTGAGGAAAGCTTCACATTTGCCTTATTATATAGCAAATACGGCAGGCAGAATAGTCAAATGTCTTCAGTTGCTACCAAACAAAATGTATTTTATTTCCCCCCAAAATGCAAATGTCATGTTAAACTTTGATGGTATATTAGTCTACCTGAGTATTGTACATATATACCACTACAATAGGAATTCTATAAGACCAATTACTTTTTGTTAATTTAACTGCTATGAATAATCAGTGCATAAATAAAAATCTAACATGTAGTGGGCATTCGATATTTATGTTAATTGTCTGGAAGTGAAAAATCAGGAGTAACTGTAGCATGGCTTAACTGCAGAATTACATAGTCAACAGCAACTCTTGCTTCATGATCTACGTACCTTAGATAGAGGTACACACATAAATTATGATGATATTACATATGAAAATTAAAAACAATCATAACATTGCAATGAGGTCAGTCGCAGAATTTTTGCTTTGCAGGAAAGCACACATAAACACACGATACTCACTTTATATATGTTGGTAGTCTTTGCCTAATCACTGTTTTTCAAGCCTTAGTCTATCCACACGAAGTTCTCTATTACTGAAAAATCCTTGTTGTTAGTTGATTACATTTGATGACATGTGAAAGGCAATCTTCATTCAGTTCTTTTCGCCTGTACCTCTTCCAGGAAAAAAAAAAAAAAAAAAAAAAGAAACAATCTAGGAAAATTTAACAAATCAAACTCAATGATCAATCCAGTTCAATTATTCTTTTTAATGGTCTGGAACAATGTTTTCTGCCACATCTTTCACATGAAAAAGATAACAGGAAAAGGAAATTGAACCTGACAATTCCACTTTCGTGGCAATTACTAAGTGAGAAAAATGTTGCATATAAAATGTTTCATTCTTATTAGAAATTGAGTCTGAGTCTCTAATGTCAGTTCCTTTTCTGAAGTTAAACATTAGGTGATCTCAGAGATAAAATAAAAAATTCTTACAAATTATTTGGCATTGCCTGAAATACTGTGTAAAATGATTTCTTTAATGCACTATATCAAGAAAAAACTAAATTCTATTAGTACACATGTAATTATTGGTATTGAGAGAACAAAGAGCAAACCAAATCAACAATGCTAACTTCTATCACATTTTTCTTAATTTGTTTATTTTACTCACGATAGTTTCATAAAAGTGAAAGAGATTCGAAAATTTATAAAAACCATTAAGTTAACATAATAATATAATCAAGTTACACCAATAAACATTCTATTTTATCAAGATTCTTTACGGATTCAAGCTTCTAAAATAATATTTGAAACAGATTATACAATGAGGTGCAGACAAAGAAGAAAGTCTAAAGATTTACATTTGTCTCAGTCATTTTAGGTTTAGAAAACTTAATTTCCCCTCCAAAGTAAATGCAACTAAAATACCTATTTACTGACTACATTTATAGAGACTTCTGATTATGAAACTAGATTTTATTCATCAAGGTGCTTTAGTGGTTTTGAAAAATATATATATTATTTAAAGTATAATTGGTAAAATGTACAGAAAAAAGTACAGAATCTATTTTAAAAAGTGTTCAAATTAAAAGAAAAATAATTAATCCATTTGAAATCATTCTAGTATCTTCCTGGAGTTTTATAATTTTATTTAATTCCCATTTATGGTATATATCTATATTTTGCTAATTTACTTTCAAACGCTCTTCATCTTTTAGCAGTGAATATTAGAGTATTATTTTCTGTACACTTGGGAAAATCTGATTTTTCTCTAATGTAAATCTTTCTAGAAATACATGAAAAAATACATATCCTTAGATTTCCATAGAACTGTCATTACTAAACTTGCACATAAAATTAATCACACTGTTTGAAGACCCCTATGCATTTTACCAAGTTCCATAAAATGTTATCCATCTAACAATAAGCTTTTGCATAGCAGAGAAAACCATAAACGAAATGAAAAGACAACCTATGGACTGGGAGAAAACAGTTGCAAATGATGAGATAATAGATGTTCACTAAACTTACTGTGGCCATTTCATGATGTAAGTCAAATCATTATGCTGTACACCTTAAACTTATCCAGTGCTGTATGCCAATTATATGTCAATAGAATTGGAAGAAAAATACCTAAGATAGTAAAAAAATTATAAAATGCATATAAGGGAACCATGGAAATAAAGGTAATATTATTAAAAAATAGTGTATTAGTTCTGTGGTAATGTACTTTATCTACTGGACTGTAGGTATTTGAACTAACATTATGTGAAGTTACTAATTAGCAATATTTTTAAAGAATTTAAATGAATAGATGAAAAAAATACTGTCACCATAAAACCGTTGTTATCTTTGCGACCTTGTCTCTACGCAAATATGTTAGTTCTTCATAACATTCAAGGTAAAATAGCTGTATTAAACAGATATTGTTATAAAACATCTCTTGAAAGAACCTGTTTAGAATTCTGTAATTAAAGTTTTAAATGATATCTACTATTAATTACTTGGCTGTAAGTACATGTGTGGAGTTAACAGATGTATTAAGGCATATGTTAGTTTCTCTAAAACAGAGAAGTTTACATTTAATAGAGTGGAGAACCCTGGGAGCTCATTACAGCATGTTATTTGGATAAACATTTTCTTTTTATAAACAGAAAAGTTAACTTTTGTTTTCTTTATAGTTTATGTGAATAGTAGAGATTTTGCTTTGTTCAACTCCAAGGTGCACTCTTCAAAGGGTCGCTTGCCTTTCATGCCGTCTTTGCATTACTTAGGAATAAGTACTTAGCTTAAAAGTGAGGAAAAAATAACCCAACAATGTGTTTCCTAGATCTAAAGAGAAGCTTAACCTCCTAATATCTGCACACATACTGTTTTTACAGATGAATTTTGTGGCCCCCTATGTACGCACTGTCATGAAGCCTTCTGCATATTTATGAAATGGTTGTTATTATGGCCTCAACTTACACCCCCGATAGGCAACTTCACATTCCCCCTTCTCTACCACTGTAACTGGGAAATTAACGGAGCCCTTCAGTCTTGTCATCATCTGACGACTTCCCCTCTTCTCTACCACTAGCCTCAATGCCCTGCATGAATTAGAAGTCAAAGACTAGAAGAAACATCAAGAAGTATCATTTTTTTAGTATTTTATTTATTTTTAGTCGAAGTATAGTCAGTCTACAATGTTCTGTCAATTTCTGGTGTACACCATAATATTTTAGTCATATATGTATATAAACATATATTCATTTTCATATTTTTCATTATATGTTACTGCAGAATATTGAATATGGTTCCCTTGCTATACAGTAGGAACTTGTTTATTTTACGTAGAGTAGTTAGTGTCTGCAATTCTCAAACTTTCAATTTATCCCTTCCAACCCCTTTATCCCCTGGTAACCATGAATTTGTTTTCTGTGTCTGTGAGTCTCTTTCTGTTTTGTAAATAAGTTCATTTGTGTCAAGAGGTATTATTTAAAATATTTTATTTTCCAATAGGCATACGGTAAAGGTCCTTTTCCTTTCCTTTTTAACCTGCAATCCTCAATTTTGCAAGTTCTTATAATAAGAGCTACATTTAGAGAAACCACTGTTGTCCTTCGATAAAATGCATTGGGTTAAATTTTCCTAATTCTAGTTGTAACACACTTGTGAAAAATCAAATTGTTATTTGCAGACAATGCCATTGCCAGAGTTCATAGTGAGGGTGTCAAAAATGTGATACATGCATTGATGAACTTGTTTGCAAAACTACTCAGAATGGTTGTCAGGTATTTTATAGTTATTTTGTTTTCATGTAGCTACAGCTGCTTGCACAAATCAGCATAAATCAGCTGTCCTCCATACCAGGCTATCATCATATAAACAGGGTGTATAAAACTGAAGATGATGGAAGTATAACACTAAAAGATAAATTGCATTCAATTAAGTATTTTAAGGCATCATTTTATAGTGTCTGTAAAGTTCTATTCAAACTTGTACCTGTTCTGTGCCTTGGGGATTACCTGTCCTATGGGTGGTAAAAATTTCATTTCCTGTAAAGCCAGGAACCCTCACAATGTTTGGAATCATGAAGAAAGAGGGCTATCCCAAATCTTTCAATACTGCTGGTGAAACCTTTGGGAAAACAGCTGCTGGGTACTTGATTTCAAGTCTCAGAGTAGACCAGGTGATGAGGACAACAAAAAGAAAAATGTTCACTGAGACAAAAGAAGAAATCCAAAAGGCAGTCATGAAGTATTATAAGATATTTTGATAAGAAAAGTTTCCTTGGCTTTTGTCTGTTTAACGATTATATAGGCTCTCAGTATTTGTTTTGAATGTAAATAATGAGATTTGTCTGTTTCAATTAATGAATATTATTATGTCTCATATATAGAATCTATATAAGTAAAAAAAAAAAAAAAAGGCAAATAGAAATTGTGCACTAGAAATACCCAAATTTAAATAAAAATTCTCCCACTGAAACTAGTGCTTCTCATGATGAGGAGAATTTTCCTGGAAAATATGCACTAAAAAAAGAAAATAACTTAAAGAGTACTAATAATTTATGAACAAATATTGCTGATATTCTTGGTTGTGGGCCTGTTAAAAATAAGTCTAAATCTAAATATCAGAAATGTAAAAACAGATTAACTCTAGTCCTAATTCAATTAATTACACTAGAACAAAATGCACACCTTTTTTTTTTTTAAAAAAAAGATAAACCTTCAAAATTAAATTGAATAAGATTACTTTGTTTCACTGCTGTAACTTAAGTTTTTGGGTGCAATGCTTGTGTCATATCCTTACAAAGCTGTTTTCCCATCAGTTGCTATAATAAAAAACAAGTGCCATGAGAAGCAATGTGGAACAAGGAATAAGGGTGTCTGTGTCTAACTGGATTCTAATGTTCGCCAAATAAACGCTAAGTTGTGAGGGTGTAAATACTTAAGTTGCATAGGCATCACAACATAAGGCGGGAACGACTATATATAATGTATAAATGCATAATCTATACATATGTAATGCATGCATAATATATGCGTAATAATAAAACTATGAGATACTTATTTTGGCTTAGGAAATCCAAGAAAAAAATTACCATGATACTAAGAAAGCTCTGGGCCATAAAGTTCTGAGAAAACTGCACCTAGATTAATTCTCTTCCTGGATGCTACCACCAACTGACTTTGAGTCATCCTGGCTGGCCATTGGTTCAGAAGGATTTCTAATTGCCTGATGCTGTGAGAAATCCCATAATCCTATCTCTGCTGTGTTGTTTTCTGTCTCTAGTGAAACTTACACTCCAGGTATGGTCAGGGCAGCCAAAAGACCAGAGAGCTGGGACTTTATCAAGTCAGAGGAGATGTTGTATGAATGTGTCTGTTCTTGGCTAAGGATTGTGTAATAAACATCATGGTTTCCTGAGTGTTAAGTGTGTTCAAGTAAGTGTGCAGCATCTGATTAGCCTTCAGAAAACAGCTAAGACATTTCTTCCATAAGTAACAAGCTTCCTTTATTACGCATCTCATAGAACAGTGCACTGTCTACATTTAGTAATTATACGAATGGGAATTTTATGAACTTAGTAGCTGGTATCAGAATTCCTTTGAGAAATGAAATTCTCTGCAGGAAAACTTTATGAGCTTAGATTGTTGTCAGCAGTCTTGCTCATAAATTAATGATTTTGCACCTAGAAATACAGGAATAATTTTTTTTTTCTGTGATGGAAGGAGAAAGATAAGAGGAAAGGGGAATTGATGAGTATATAAAATGGGGTAAAGAACAAAATTCATATGTTTGGTTCTGAATAAAATGTAACTGAAGTGGTCCATACGTGTTCATGGTGTGGAGAATCTAACATGTGTCTTAAGAATGATAATGCCTAAGTATTTGCACAAGTGTGATCTACAAGTTTTCTTCACATTCACAGATACTGAATCAATTCTAACTTATGTGTGCTCTAAAAATGTTGGGTGTGTCTTCTCTTTATTTCTCTGTATTTATTGCAGTTACTGAGGAAGGGAAAGCCTTTTGTTTCATGCATAAGATGCTGAAACATGAGTCCAGATATAGAAAGGACAATTATATATATAATATATATATATATATAATACAATATGGAATCATTGTAGTTTTGAATTCAGAGAATTAATTTGATATTTGACACTTAATAACTTAGTAAGTTACATAAGACATCACAACATAATACTGGATTATATATACATAATAATGAAACTATTAAATTAAATGAATATTGCATGCTGTTGGTATTCTTCTGGAGAAGCCAAGCCCTCAGTTGCCGTATTTTCCAGGATACATTATTATTTATAGACCTGTTAGAGTACAACAATGTAAGCCAATTTCTCATATTTAAAATACAGTGAAAGGCTCGGGTAGTCATGACTATGATTTATTAATCACTACATCTCTAATTAATGCAGTGCCTGACATCAGTGGGTTCTTTATCAACATTAGTTAATTGAAATGAACTGGAGGGGAAAAAAGGAAGTGATCATTCCCACTAACTGGCCTTCAACTTCCGTCCCATTTCTCATAGTTTATGGGATAGTCATTGTTCTCTAATTATTATGGGTCCATATGATTTAATCCATAAAAAGACATTCCAAAAATTTTAAATGAAGAATGGTATATGTTCTGCAATATATTTTAAAAAGTAATCTATGTATCAGAAGAGTAATTTGAAATTAAGTCACTTAAAATCATCTTCGGGCATGAGGAATTTTCATTAATAATGGTGAATTTAACTTTTTCTAAATTAGTATTGATTTTTAGAAATGGAGGAACGTATTTTCTGTTGCAAATTTATAGCATTAAGTAACAAACATTACTATAAATAGCATAATGCTAAACTCTGAAAATTCTTAGCTGTAAACAATGTTTCTCTCCAGATCTGCATGTGACTATGTCAAATCCCGCAAAGGAAATATCTCCTGAAAAAGAATTAAACATTAAGTTTTGAATAAAAGATAATGTGTGTCAAATTAGTTATTTCAAGAGTACCACTTTTTAACTTGTACTGTTTAATTTTTTACATACATAAAATTCCAATTAAGATGAATAAGATGACTTCTATATATTTTTCTAAGATTTATGCTTATGTATGCTTTATATGAAATGTCTAAAGGGTCACTTTTCAAGTAAAAGAAACTTCACAATTTGAGTATAAAGGATAAAATACCACAATACATTTAGATACTGATTATGAAAAACAGAAACATGTTTTTGAATTTCCTCAGCTTTAGTATCACAAAACATTTTAAAATAAAATACTAAACAAGTTAAAAGTTTTAGTTCTTTCCTGGGATTTTGTAAAGTGTTGAAAGATTAGATTTTTGTTTTTGATTATGTCTATAATTTTTACTTTCAACACTGTTTATGAATAGTCTAAATTGGATTGGCAAACCCTTTTTATTAATTTATTAATAATAAATTAATAATTTATTAATACTTCAGGTGAACAGTAGTATAATTTGACATCTGTTCCCACTACAAACTGGTCACCACCACAGGTCTGGGTATCATCCATCATCATACGGTTGACTTCCTTTCGCCCATTTTTGCCCACCTCCCAACTTCATTCCCCCCTGGTACCACTAATCCAATCTCTGTATCTCTGAGTTTTCTTTTGTTTATTTTGTTTGTTTTTTAGATTCCACTTCTAAATGAAATCATATGGTATTTGTCTTTCTTCCTCTGACATTTCACTTAACATAATACCTTCAAGGTCCAGCCATGTTGTCACAAATGGCAAGATTTCATTATTTTTTTTAATAACAGGATGATATTACATTGTGTATATACACCACATCTTATTTATCCAGGCATTCATCTACAGATACTTAGATTGTTTCCGTATCTTGGCTATTGCAAATTATGCTGCAATGAACATAGGAGTGCATATATCTTTCTAAATTAGTATTTTTGTGTTCTTTGGATAATACTCAGAAGTGGAATAGATGGGTTATAGTAGTTCTATTCTTAATTTGTTGAGGAACCTCCATACTGTCTTCCATACTGGCTGCACCAATTCGCATTCCCACCAGCAGTGTACAAAAGTTTCTCTTTCTTCACATCCTTTCCAACATTTGCTATTTCTTGTCTTTTCAATAACAGCCATTCTACCAGGTACGAGGTGATATCTCTTTGTGGTTTTGACTTGCATTTCCCTAATAATTTGTGCCCTTGGACATTTTTTCACCTGTCTGTTGTCCATTTGTATGTCTTCTTTGGAAAAATAAAGTCTATTCACATACTGTGCCCAGTTTTTAATTGAATTGATTTTTGTTGTTTCTGAGCTGTGTGAGTTCTTTATGTATGTTGAATATTAACACCTTATGAGATACGGAATTTGTAAATATCTTCTCCCACTCAGTAGGTTGCCTTTTTGTTTTTGTGATAGTGTCTCTTGCTGTGCAGAAGCTTTTTAGTTTGATGTAGTTCCATTTGTTTATCTTTTTGCTTTGAAGTCAGATCCACAAAAACATTGCTAATATCATTGCGATGTCAGTGAGGTTACTGGAAACATTCGCTTCTAGGAATTTCATGGTTTCAGGTCTTACATTTAAGTCTTTAATTCATTTTGAGTTAATTTTTGTATAGGGTGTAAGACAGTGGTCTAGTTTTGCTTTTTCATATGTATCTGTCCAATTTTCCCAACACCATTTATTGGAGAGACTGTCCTTTCTCCATTGAATGTCCTTTGTGCCTTTGTTGTAAATTAATTGCCCATATATTTATGGGTTTATTTCTAGGCTCTCAATTCTGTTCCATTGATTTGTGTGTCTGTTCTTGTGCCAGTAGCATACTATTTTGATTTTTATAGCTTTGTAGAACAGTTTGAAATCAGGAAGTGTGATACCTCCATTTTTATTCTTCAGAAGCTTTTGTAAAAAAGATTCAGAATTTTTTTGTGGTACTGTACACATTTTAAAATTATTTGTTTTATTTCTATGAAATTATGTCACAGGAATTTTGATAGGAATTGCATTAAATGTGTAGATTGCTTTGGATAATACAGGTATTTTAATAATATGAGTTCTTCCAATCCATAAACATGGACTGTCTTTACATTCGTGTCCTCTTCATTTTCTTTTATCAGTGTCTTATAGTTTTTAGTGTACAGATCTTTAACCTTGTTGGTTAAATCTATTCTTAGGCTTTTTTTTTTTCTTTTTTAAGCCTTGTAAATCATGTTTTTTTTTTAATTTCTCTTTCTCATTAATTAATGTATAGGAATACCACAGATTTCTATATACTGATTTTGTATCCTGTGACTTTACTGAATTAATGTATTAGTTTCAATAGTTTTTTTTGGTAGTCTTTAGGGTTCTCTCTATATAATACCATGTCATCTGCAAATAGTAACAGTTTTACCTTTCTCTCTGATTTGTATGTCTTTTATTTCTTTTTCTTGCCAAGTCGCTGTGGCTAGGGATTACAATGCTATGTTGAATAAAAGTAGTAAGAGTAGGCATCCTTATCTTATTCTGAATCTTAAAAGATATAATTTCAAATTTTTACCTTTGAGCATGGAGTTAGTTGTGAGTTTGTCATATATGGCCTTTGTTATGTTGAGATATATTCTTTCTATACCCACTTTGTTGAGAGTTTGTTATCATAAATGAATGTTGAATTTTGTCAAATGCTTTCCCTGTATCTATTAAGATGATCATATAATTTTTATCCTTTATTTTGTTAATATGGTATATCATATTAATTGATTTGCAGATGTTGAACCATCTTAACATTTCTGTAATAAATCTTACTTGATTGTGGTGTTTGATCCATTTAATATATTGTTGGTTTCAGTTCACTAACACTTTGTCAAAGATTTTATGTTGATCAAGGGTATTGGCCTATAATTTTCTTTTTTTTTTTTTTTTTTTTTTTTTTTTTGTGGTGTCTTGTCTGGTTGTGGTATCAGGGTAATGCTGGTTTTGTAAAATGTGTTTGTAAGATTTCCCACCCCTTCAATTTTTTGGAAGAGTTTGAGAAAGATAGGTATTGAATCTTCTTTGAATATTTGGTAGAATTCACCAGTGAAGCCATCTGGTCCTGACCTTTTGTTGGGAGATTTTTGGTTACTTTTTCAATCTCCTCACTAGTAATCAGTATATTCAGATTTTTCTCTTTCTTCATGATTCAGTCTTGGACTTTGGTTTGTTCTATTTCTATTTCCCTTAGATTTAAAGTTACGTTCTTTATTTGAAAATTTTATGTTTCTTCAGATGTGCCTGTATTGTTATGAACTTCCCTCTTAGAACCATTTTTGCCACATCTCATAGGTTTTGGTATGTTGTATTTTTGGTTTCATTTTTCTCTAGGCAATTTTTAATTTTTCCTTTGATTTCTTCAATGACCATTGGTTGTTCAGTAGCAAGTTGTTTAATCTCCATGTTCTTGTGTTTTGTTGGTTTCTTTTTTCTTTTTTTTCTTGTGATTGATTCTTATTTCATATCATTGTGGTCAGAGAAGATGCTTGGTGTGACTTCAACTTTTCTTAACTTATTGAGACTTGTTTTATGACTTAAGTGCTGATCTAACCTGAGAGAACTGTCCATGTTCATTGAAAAGAGTAATGCTCTCCTGCTTTTGGATGGAATGTTCTGTATATATTAAGCCTATTGGGTCTAATGTATTGTGTTGTATTGATCAGCTGTGGCTGGTATAGTGTGCTTCTGGGTGAGGCTGGCCTCAGACTTGTTGTGATGACTGGCTGTGGCTACTGGGGTGCACTGGACTGCAGGGTTGACCCCAAGATTGGCTGTGGGACCCTTTCATGGCTATTCCAACAAGCTGGTAGCTGGGGCTGGTCCCTGGACAGCTGCTGGTTCTGGCTTCAGCTGCAGGCACTAGTGGGTGGGGCTGTCTGTTGGGTAGCTGCGAGGCCCTGCCAACACCTGGGTGAGTGGGGCTTTCAGTAGGGCGCATGCACACCCTGGTGCTAGCAGGATAGAGAACTTCATGATGGCACTCGCCAGTGCTGGTGTTAGCAAGGCAGCCTGAGATTGCAAAAATAGCTCACATCAGTGTCTCAATCCCCAAGCAGCATCCCGACTGGTTCCTGATTCTCCAGAAGACAGTTTGTAGACCAGTTCCTAGGCCCCCTTCATCTACAGTGTGCACGCAGTCTTGCCAGCCTGGGGTTTTGCGCTGGTTTCAGGCTGAGTGGCTTTGCATGCAGGACCTTTAGAAGTGCGTTTTTCATCTCCTGCAGTTCTGACGTTTTCTTAGGCGTCTTCCCCAGTGGTTCCCAGTCAGCTGTTTGGAAAGGCGCATCTCCCCTGCACAGGATTCAGGGCTTGGGGCACCCGATGTGGAGCTCGAACCCCTCGTTCCTTAGGGAAAATATCTGTGCCACTGTGGTCCCTCCCAAGTGTGAACTGCCACAGTTGGGGTTTGGTTTTTATCCGCCAGATCACATCTCTGCCTTTCCTGACCATTTCGATGCTGCACTTTTAACCTGTGTTGTGCAGACTCTGTGATTCAGTTTTCAAGTCCCCTTCTGAGGAAGTAATTCCAGATGGAGATTTAGAGTTTGTTGTGTGATAGAGATTTGGAATTTGTTGTGTCTACGGGGGGACATGAGGGCAGAATCTTCCAGCACTGCCATCTTGAACCCTTAAGAGTTCAGAAGACTTTTTAGATAAAGGACCAGATGATACTTTATCTACTTTATGTACATTTATTTTACATATTGAGTTTAATTTGTATATTTGTGTATATATTTAATTTATGTTTTTCCAAATCATTAGTATTGTAATTTCATCAGTGGGTATTACAAGAATAGGATTAGGTAATGTAGAATATATGGGAAATAGAGTTAACATCATGTATTTGAGTTTCTCCTGGCAAATATATTCATATTTTTGTCTTGCAAATTTTAATAGCCATGTGTTTACATACATACTCCTGTTAATAGCAGAATCAGCATTAAGCTAGTCTCTCCTAGAGAATACAAATATATAAGATAAATAATTATAAATATTAGAAGCATATTTATTGTATGTTAGGCTTTACAAGCCATACGGTGTCTGTTGCAACCGCTCAGCTCTGTCACTGTAATGGGAAAGCAGATCTAGACAGTGATGAGCAAGTGGGTGTGACTGTGTTCCCATCAAACTATTTACAGAGACAGGTGGTGGGGACAGGATTTTGCCCACAGCCTGTGGTTTGTCACCCCTGGTCTAGGTGGACACAAAAGAAAAGTGTTCAGTTTCAGTTTAAATAGTTAAACTGAGTCTGCCGTGTGACTTTGGATGGCAAGAAAAACACTTACAAGATCCAACTTATTTAATGTAGTTATGTGGACAACTGCCGTATTTCAATTGACCTCTAGAACCACAAAGGAGAGTTAAATGCATTGGGAGACCGTGCTTCTCAAAGACCTTTAGTGTTAACTCAGCACAACTGAAGGTCTTTGAAGGAAGGTTTCACAGTCACAGCCATTCTTTTGGTCTTTATTTGCATAATATTTGCCCTCAGTCTTATAGAGGTTAGATTTTTCAAACACTGTGCAATAAGGATTATTGTTTCCAGAAAGGATTTTTAAAATCCCTTCCAATAAAATTTCAATGATAAAAACCATTCCATCAGATAATGTACTTGGGCATAAAAGAAAAAAAAAAAGTGGAAAAGGAACAATTATCTGCGACCTTGCTCTGTATTATTCTAGTTCAGAAAAATGGTTTCTGAAATGCTTAGAGACTTGTTTAATGCTAAAATAATTTTTACGATAAATATTATTGAGCCTTATTAGGTTTGCCTTTAGGGAAATGCCATCTGATGGCAATAAATGTTCACTTTTGGCAAAATCAACTCTGTTTCTGACCATTTAAGGGATAGTGACACACTTTTAAGCCTGCACACATTTTTGAATTGAAACATGCTGATCTAATTTACGTGTTAGAAATTCACTAGGAGAAAATAGCTTAATGTTGATTCTACTATTAATATGAATGTTTATGACTATGTATTATAATATATAGGCATTAAATTTTTAGTGACAAAAATATGAATCTATTTGTGTATGAGAAAGATCAAACACAATGTTAACTCCATTTCCTATTTATTTTGCATTATGTAGTCCCATTCTTTTACTACCATGTGGACTAATTTACAATGCCAACAATTAGGAAAATAAAACAAACAAAAGCAAACACTCCTAATCTCTCATTCCTTAATATTCATTAAATAAACACACGACAAAGCTCCTAGTCTGTCCACATCATGAGCTGAATGATGATTGTGTTTGGAGAAATATACATCTTTCCCTGTGATGCTCTAAATGAAAAGAGAACAGTCCTTGGCACTTAATCAAAATAATGGGTAACAAATAGTGATTATTGTGAAAAGAACATTTCAACCAATCCAGAAATATAGCTATCTAGGGACATGATTTCCATTTCGAGAGACGAAACGGTGTCTCCATGGTCATTGTGTTAAATCATGTTATTTCTAAGGTCACAGAACCAATACAACAGCAGGAAAAGTTAATGATGTTGAACAAGTATTATAATTTAATGGCTATATTCACAGATCTCCATCTATTTAGCAGCCAAACTATTCACTGAAGCCATTGTCATTTTTATTTGCATTTTGATATATTAATTAAAGTTCAATATTAATTGCATGCTAGTACGTCCACTTCTTTGAGCTTTTCCCCCCCTCCATTACAGTAGTTCTGGTTCTGTGTAAACTGGGCACTTTCTTTTGTTAAGCATCCAAGTCGCCATCTCCCTGGACCCTTGTTAAGCAGTTAGATATTGTGATACGGGGCTGTGCCACAGATCAGTCTTGCAGGCTTGGAGGGTCCAGGAAAATCTGGCAATTTAATTTTCTTTAAAAATCTCTCTCTGTGTATACCCCCATCCCAAATCTCAGTATTCCAGTATTTCCCTCTAATGGTCCTGACGGATAACAGAGCAACCCCGAGTCTGGGAATTCAGAACTTGTGACACTCTGCCACTCTAACAAATTAGGTCAAATGTGTGGCTTTTAGCTTGGTTGGCCTTCCATCTGCAACAGCTGAGTGTCCCTTTGGTGATGCCCTGGAACCCCGTGGCACATAGACTTGGCTTTAATTTGCTGCTTAATTGATCTAAGCCTGCCTTTTTATCTGTGAAGTGTATCAGTGTCATCTATTAAAAGCCACCCGTTTTTACATTGCTTTATGTGTGCTATTACCTACATCCCCCTCAAGACAAGGGATAACGTTCAAGCTAGCGTATCTCTATACCTGCAGTCCACGACGGGTCTCCCCAGGTGAAAAGTGCATCACGAAAAATAGGATTGATAGCCCTCTTCTTTACTCAGCTAGTGATGGGAGCCTCTTTGCAGTCCAGCTGAAGAATGACCTATTCCCAGATCAATGCCATCTTTAGAGTTTGATTCGTAAGCCTTTGTCAGAGATTAGTCGTATCAGGTCAGACTCCTCAGCAGTCCAGTTTGCGGATTATTGTGAATGGGATCTGTTGCAGGTGGTGCTTTGAGACAGGGAAGTAACAGAAGCAGGATGGAGGAAGAGAGATAACTAAGAAGGTCTTGTCTGGAGAATAGCATCCTTCTGGTCCCACAAGGAGATCCCAACACAGGCTTTTCACATTTTGAGACCAAGGAAGAACTTTTACCATTTCAGTCATTTGCTGGGCATTGAGTGCCCGGACATGGTGCAGGGGGCTTCACTTCCCAGGATAGCTTATCCCAGTTAGACTGAGAGTGCTCTTCTAGAGAAGGGGTATCTGTCAGCCCTAGCAGCCAACATTCACAGCATCCGGGAGATGGGTGCACAGCCAGTGGAGGAGGATCCCACAACACACCCCAAAGCCTTCATTTCTGAGAACGTTTTGGCCATTGGATACAGGACAGGAAATCACGTCAAACAATCTTCTCAGAAAGCAGGTGGAAGAAAGAAAATCTCCAGTAAAATTTTCCAGAGTTCAGGCTGAATCCCAAAGATGTGAGTCAATGGGGGACCAAAAAATAATAGCATAGATTCAAAGATGAAAATAATTGTAAGTACTAGTAATTGATTTTTAAAAACACTACAGACTCTCATTAAGTATGTAGAACGTTACATCACTTTTCCCCCAATATTCCTCTTCATCTGTTCGCATATTGTGATTATTACCACAGACATATAGTGAGTGGCAATTGGGTACTATTCACTATTACAATTACTGAGACAAAAGTGGTAAACAACACGCCTGTCCTTGTGTGGTTTGCAGGACAGGAGGTGTATCTTTAAGGACCAATTTCAGTCGTAAATGGGATAGAGTACTGACAAGTCTATGAATGGAGAAAACTCAGGTAGAAAGACACCCAGAGGAAGAACGTGTCAGTCTTACGGAGGAGGATGATGAAGGTCATTAAAAATCAAATGGCATTTTAAATATATGTTGAAAAATAAGACTGATATTCGAGCTAGTCAAATTATCTGGAGGGGAAAATAGAAAAAAAAATTTCTAGGAGAAGTTTTCTTCATGAATAAGGAATCACACCCATAGAAATAATAATAGTTTTTATTCTTTAATTAACCTGTAAACCATGTCTTACAGAGGCCTCCACTTACGGAGCGTACTTCATACGCTCCTTCCTTCCTTCATTTATTCATTTTTCTTTTATTTTTCTTTTGTTTGAGGTAATTAGGTTTATTTATTTATTTTAGTTTTTAATGGAGGTACGGGGGATTGAACCCAGGACCTCATGCACGCTAAGCACGTGCTCTACCCCTGAGCTATACCCACCCCCACTTATTCATTTATTTTTCAACTCTGACATACAAAGGACATTTTAATATGCTTATGTTTTAATGAGGTTTGGATTTAATGGAAAAGTTATTATAATTAATCAGTGTATGAAACCAGTTTTTTTAATTTTATACCCATTTTTAAGTGGTACTAGCGATCCTGTAACTCTGAGCACGGCAGGTAAACCCAGTTGGTCTTCCTTAATACCTGGAACAAAATGATCACTTGGAAAATCATTTCCAAGCCTGCTGTGTAGTGAAACTCTAAAAAGCTCAGAAAAGGGGCGTGTTTCCTCGCTGTTGGCCACAGAGACACCACGGCAATTTCAGGGATTCGGGATCAGAGCTCTGATACTGTTTGCTCTGACCTCACAAGTAAATTCTCAGAACGGGTCTCTGTTTAAGAAGAAATAAGATCATCTTTCTTGTTTTTGCCCTGGATGATTCACAGAGAAGTATTTGTGTCTTAAGGAGATTTGTTTGCAACAGATACTGTTTCGGTGATTTGATGAGAGGAAAATTGATGTTGACTGTGAATAGGCATCAAATAACTACAAATCTTTCTAATTAATAAATTACTATTATTTGCAACATAGTTTGATATGTATTATTTAATATTTTATCCCCAAATGCTGTGTAAACCAGCCTGGGTGACAAACTGCCTCTTGCCCCTCACCGTGTTCTTTGCCCCTTTATGATTCCTGCTGGGTTATTTACATTACGTCCATGACAAATTGACTCAGAGTTGATAAATCACACTGGTTATTCCAAAAAAAATTTTAAAGTAGTTAAAGTAATCAGACAATGACATTGACTGGAGCAAAAATTCTACTCTGTTTATTTTTGTCAGAGACCTTCCTCTAACATTTTTCTTCATGTTTTCTCAAATTACTTTGGTGTGAATGCTTTAGTTTAAATTGCCACTTCTCTTCTGAAGCCAGGCATCAAAGATCACATGTTGTATAATTGATTTTACATGATACACCCAGAATAAGCAAACCGGTAGAGACAGAAAGCAGATTTGTTGTGACCATGGGATAAGACAGGTAGGAACAGAAGTAATTACTTATTATGCAGGATGTTTTTTGGTGTGATGGGAAAGTTTGAAACGTAGAGAGAGGCAGTGGTTTCATACTATTGTGAATGAACTGGACGCTACTGAATTGCAGATTTTATAATGTTTAACATATGTGAATTTCAAGTAGAAAAAGAATATATATATGGAAGTTTATCAACTAGTTCAATTAAAGTTAGTTATCTCAAAGGTCACTTTTCTTCACCCTTACCTTCTTTAATTACATCAGTCATGTGAAAAAAAACTCAGAATTTGTTCTTAAATACAGCAATATTATTTTTTCGGTGTTTTTTGACACCACCTTGTCTCTCCGTTTCTGTTTTTATCATACAAAGTCTTATAAAATACAATCCTCCTACCGCTTTCCCAAAGAGAATATTCTTGTTTATTTTTTGACTTGCCTATTCACTGTCATTTGGAAAATTCCTGTCACTCAATTTCCAAAATTCTAATCGTTTCTTTGAGTTCCCTGTTTTCTTAAAATTATGCTGTGAAAATACCTATCCTTTCCTGTCATTCATACCTTATCATCTCTCCTTTTAAATTCATCTAGGGACCCCTCTTTGTCACATACTATTTTAAAGTCAGATCTCTGCATTTTGTGTAAATATGATGTATTTTGACAGAAGCCTTCATTCAAGAGTTCAAGGGAGTGCAAATACCTGAGTAGAGTTATACATAATACAACAGTTTATTTTAGAATAATGTCTGAAGTCATCAGGCAATGTATTAACACGATTTAATTGAGTACCTACTATGTACCTAATTTATCCTGGACTAAGTAACCAAGTAGGACAGGGGCTAAAACTAAAATGATGCAAAACAATTACAGAAAAGGATAATTGTCTTTCAGAGCAGTTTGACTTCTGAACTTGACATTGATAAAAATGCTATTTTCAAGGAGGCAAATATGTTTCCTTTTTTGAATAGTAAACTCTTTGCAAGTTACTATTTATATGTAAGAAGTATAGATCAGGTGACAGGTTGGAGACCAGTTTGCCAACTAATTCCTAGCTGAAATAGACGGGTAAGGAAATGTAAATAACATTGCCTGAGGACCCACAAGATACTTATCTTCGTAATAGGAATCTTTTGTATGTAATAAGCGTAACTTGGGTGAAACTGGACACTGGAGATTTTATGTTTTGTTTTTAATTTTTCAATTGACAAGGAACCTAAAAAGTGAAATATAATCTGACAGATTCTGGTTCCATATTCTGTTTCCCTTCAGTGAGATGAAGGACTTGTTCCACTTTGAGAAACACCAGTTATTCTCAGAAAAGAGCATGTGCACTATGTGTACCTATGCAAAAATACATTAAAGATATTCTCTAAAATACAGACGTTTCAGGATAAAACATGGCAAAAGAAACTAACTATCTCTAATACAGCCATCATGCCTACCAATGTACAAGGTTGTTATGGGCAGGTAATTTTTAGAAAATATCTTCACTTATCATGCCTTCACATGACTGCAGTATTCTCGGCAAGTTGGATACGGATTTCCCTGGTTTAGGATTGTTTTGTTGTTGTTCAGTTGTTCGCTTGTAACTTTCTTGCATTTATGCAGCATGAGGGTAAAGAGTTCTTTAGAATGTGCACACATGCGTTTTAGCCATGTCATATTGTGATGGAGGCAGAAAGGGACTGACTGAGAACGTTGTGGCCTCAATCCAGACTATTTCGTCTCAATGTTAATGTTTCGGTTACATGGCTCAGGAAGTACTAGCTTTAGACTGTTTCACTTTCTTGTATTTTTATGCAGGCTAACGGAGAAGATTAGCCATACATTGAGGATGAATGGTTCTTGACTGAAATAAATGTTTCTCATTTGTCCCCCTAGAAGTCAGCCTGGGGCACTTCCCGCAAGCTGACAGACTGTATGTACATTTCTTGTTATTGACTAGCTCTCTCTACCACTCGGTGAGGGACTTACACACTTTATTCACTCCTGTATTCCCAGATCTAAAATAATACCAACTCCTGCCTAGACACTCAAAAATGTATTCTTAAATGAATGACTGATGTGAGAATTAAATGGCACATTGCCCTAAATCTGCTTCTTTCTTTCTTATTTTTTATTTTATATTGTAGAAGAAACAAAGATGAATGTTTCCAATTTTTTTTTCCAAATATGGTATTACCAGAACTGGAAAGCTTTAGAAAATGTGCAGATTATTCAATGAAAATACAGTAAGTTGAGACTTGGGTGTGTTGGAGTTTGGGAGACAGTAGGGTGTCAAAGCAGAAATCAGAAAACAACTGCTAATGTGATTGTGCTGGAAACACGTGGGGCTAATATGTAACTCCCTAAATCTTCTTATTTTTCAATATCATTTACTTCTTTTTTCAATCAATTATATTTAAGTTTAAAAGAACTGCCTCTATGGGAATAAAAACTGGAAGTATGGATCCAAGGTTAAGAATTATGAAAGTAGGTTTATTTTTAAGCATGTTGGCCCTGTCCCTCCCACCAAGGAACAATATGTAATCAATAAACAAAACAAAAGGCAAATACTCTATGCAGGAACCAAGACCAAGATAATTATAATAGTGGCAGAAGGGTCCCTAACAGCTAACTCAAGCCTAACCTGATAGTGATCACTTGTTACCACCACATCATGCCAAATTTTCCGAAAGTCTGTTCACATCAGTATTTTTAAATGTCATGCTTCAGAACCTTCATTTAAAAAGGTTTCCATTGCAGTGAAATGGACAAACTCTGGGGAAACGGGGTGAGTTCTGGACTCCTCTGCTAGGTCCGAAGTTCCCAAACCACTGTATCAGGAAAGATCCGGATAAGGGAGCTCAACAGACAGTCATGGAGGACACATTTTGCACAAGTCCTGTGATTGTGAGGTGTTCATAGTTACATTTACAGAGAGACAGACAGAACTGAATTCCAAGAATCCAACACAGCACGCAGTGTTTGCAGTTCAAGGGAGAGTACCCAGTCTGTCTCCCAGAAGGAGGTGAGGTTTCACAAGATCCAAGTCGAGCCCAGTTCTGGACACACCTGGGAGGTACCTGCCAGCAAAGGTGAACTGAGGCTCGCGGGGCTGAGATAACCCTCTTTGAAACCGCTGTTCTAGAAATCGAAATAATCCTAAGGAGTCAAAGGAGTTGAATTTTCCACTTGAGGTCAATATTTGAGGAGAAAAAGTTGAGACTGAAAAATTGAACTAAGGTAGAATTTGAATTTAGGACTCCCTTGAAATAAAACCGTTATTGATGACAACCAACGTGATAGGTAGGTTTAAAATGGAAGATTGTGATTTTTATGAAATGTCAAGTGTAGTTCATAGAAAGGAATAAACTACATTCAAAATTATAGATAGTATAATACATCACAAAAATGCAATTTATAAAGAGATCGATACCATTGGATTTTTCTTTTTCTATAACCAATGAAAACCTTCTGGAAATCCATTTTTTACAAGAAAACTTACTTAAGATTTTATGTGGTTTCTGGTTTTATGCCATGAGATAATAATTATTTCTTAAATGACCGTCCCAGGTGGTGGTGTTCTTTCTACTGCTCTGGAATGTGTTAGTCCAGATCATGTTCAGTATTCATTGTTGCAAGACAGAGACACTTTTTTTGAAGGAAAAACTTGTGTGTCTACCTGTAGTTGGAAGATAGTCTTCTTTCTTCTTCTGTCAGACTGAAGAAGAAAGATTCCTTCTTCTCTTTGTCTATAGATGATCGTGTTATCATAATACACCATTTCACATAAAAAATACTAGGTCGTGATGCTGTCTTTCTAATTATCAAGAGGTTTAATTCATAGCCGTGTTTACTCCAATAAAAGTTGTCTGCAACGGGCACTGATTCTGGAGACTGACACACAAAATGTAGTAACCATGGTGAGAGGGAAAAAGGCTTAAAAATTCCTATTAACTGTAACACTTCCAGAGAGTTAAGCTCTCCATACAAATTAAATGCACCACAATTAATTACTTTCTGCCTCATTTACAACAATAACCACATTTCAGTTCTCGAGCAAGAACAAGCATCGTATAATTGCAAAATAAATATTCTCCGTATGTCTTTTACAAGAGACATTACATGTCTTCGTACCGCCGTTTATCTTCATTTACACACTTGTTAAAATCACAGGAGATAATGTACACTCTAGACACAGACACACAGTTTCGGGTGTCTGAAATGTGGTTTGTAACAATGAGCCAGAAGGGACTCTTTCATTTTGATCACCAAAAGAGGTGACACACGGTTATGCAAAAGATACACCCATAATATTTCCTATGGTTAGTTTTGTTATCATTTTATGAATCTACATTATTTCAAGTGGTGCACAGGAAGGACCGTTGATTTTGCAGTTTTTCATCCACTAAGACTCAATTCCAAGAGGTCACTTTCTTGCATGACTCTGAATTCCGACATTTATATGATGTGATAGGCATCGGAGGACCTGGTGAGAAAATAAAGAGGAAGGACAGAATTGCCCAAGAGAGATGGCAGAAAACATGACGACATTGAAGAACCCAGGGTCCCCAGACAGACAGATGAATATAGGGAGATAGGTAGGAAGATAGAATTTACGTAAAGAATATACCTGCATGCACACCACACACACACACACAATACATATAATGTTCATTGAAGAGGATACATCATGTTTGAAAACTCAATACAGAACTCTATCAGATTGAAGTACAGTAGAAAAGACTCAGTTTTACTGAAGACAGTTTGTGTCCTTTCAAAAATATAAATGAATTAGGGACTGCAGTCCAAAATTATAAGAGCAAGAAATAAAGTAAAACTATTTTTTTTATTATCCAGTATATGCTACTTCAAAAATTTCTGCCAACTTTACTTTCATTACTTTAAATATCAAAAGAAAAATATTTCTCCCTTAATGCCACAAGATTTCCATATATATCCTGAAGCATGTAATTTGTGTCCGTCAGGGTTTCACATGATTTATGTATCTTCCTCTGTAAATACATATTATATAGTTTTATGCATACACACAAATATTATAAAATATGACCATACAGCAGACTAATAACAATGCTCCTCTAATATATTACTATGAATGATTGTGCAAATCTAGTATAAAATATGCTTTAAATTGTTTTGAAATTGTTGTGCTTCTGATGTTCAGTTTGCTTTTTACTAGTGTTGACTTCTTTTTCAGTATCTTATAGCTAATAACTTAAGCACATTTTAATGCTTTGTATAAATTCCTAGAATGACAATGAGGATACTTACTTTTAATATGTACTGCCAAGCGATATACTCACGTTTTAGCAACTTTACATAACGTTTTCATATGTGATTATCTATTTCTCTATGCCCTGGATATCATAGGTTTTAATATTTTTAAATGATAAAAATAAAAGAAAGAATAAAACTTCAGCAATTTAAGGGGCATAACTTGTAGTTTGAAAAGGCATAAGTGGCATTTGGAGATGTAGTTAGTGAGGCTGAACATTTATTGTATGTTCATTAGCTATTTGCATTTTTCTCTTATAAATTATACTGTAAAGTCTTTTTCCTGTTTTCTTTCTAACTTGCTCCCATTTTTCTTATATCTCTATAATAGCTCTTAGCATCACTGAGAACACAGAAATAATTAGTCATAATAATTACATTTCATCACTTTATTTTTCTAAAACTTTAAGAAGACGTATATTTATTTTTGCAATGATTAAAAATCTTACAGCCCAATGTACTAAATAGAATCTTGACAACTTAAGTAATTCCTATCATTCTGTTTTGTTTGTACTTTTGAAATCTGTTTTACATACAGTAAACTGCACCCATTTTCAGTGATATCCTCAAGAAGCGTTTAGAAAGGTACGCACTGACAGCGCAGCCACCGAGATCAAGCTGTAGGAAGTTCCTCCACTCCAGAAATTTCCTTCATGCCTGCTTGTGCCTAACCATTATCTCAGTCCTAGGACCCAGGCATCTATTGACCTAGTTTTTCATACTGTAAGTTGATTAATTTTGCCTTTTTAAGATCTTTGTACAAATGTATTCATAAGTACTCTTTGGTGCGTGGCTTTTTTCACTCAGCGTAAGGTTTTTAAGACTTAGCCACGGTGTTATGTGTGTAACTTTATTTCTTTTAATTGCTGACTACTATTCCATTATGGGACTGTACAAACTGTTTATCATTAGCATGCTGATGGACATCGTGTTTCTTATTTGGGCTATTAGCATTTTATCGTTTTCTGTTAAAATAATAAATTAAATTGTAAACAGACAAAAGCATACCAAAAACTTTAAGGGGTACAATTTAGAAAGGCAGGCATATCTACACTTTGATTTTACCAATCAGTGAATTTTACTAGTTTACTGGAATTCATTTCTATCATGTAAATGATACCATACCTGTGACTGGGGCGGCGTGGGGAACAACAGATTAAAATAATTAGTTCAAAATCAAAGATGTTTTAAAATATGGAAACATTGCCTAATGTTATTTATGAGTCTTTTTTAGATCCATTAGGTCTACGTTTTGTTGACAGATTGCAATGATAATTTACATTTAGAGGTAGAATCCTAAAAGATACTGTCTAGAACACAAATCACTTCCTTCTGAATGCTGAATACTTTTGTACTTAATTTAGCATCCCTCAAATACCCTGCACTTTTCTCTCCTTCCCATGGAAGCCATGTGATTGTTTCTGGGAGGAGGGAAAACATCTGCAGGAGAAAGGAACTGTGAAATATCCATTTCTTACCACATTTTCTCATGTCACATTTTATAATCTTATTCTTGGCAACTCAAGACACCATATGGGGGCTGGATTGAGTCACTATAAAATTAAGAATCACAGAAATAACATTACATATGTATTTGTATAGTTACTATGTTTTCATTTTTCTCTTATCTTTCCAGTGCTGTTTATAAAATCACAGAGTATCATTTCAAGATGTTTTAGTAAACAGATTTTTGATTCTTATATAGAAGCAATTAGCTATACAAATAATGACATTTATTAGAAGGAAAATCATACCTCTATTTTGAAAAGATATTGGAGGGCTGTGAGTGAAATATATGATCTCCTTTAGAACAAATGTATAGCTGTTCTTAGAAAAAATAAAATCACAACAATGTGAACACTAAATTTGTAATATGAATTACAGTAAAAATGTATCTATTCTATAAAAAATAAAATATAAACATTTTAAGAGAAATTATAAAAGTAAACTAAAATGTGCTATTTTCTAAAGACCTAAACATACTTAATAATTACCTTAATTCAAAATATGCTTACATATTTGGGAAGAGAAAAGTATGTATGTCAAGGCTTTTGCCCCCCAAGAAAAGATTTACGCTATCAACAAAAAAACTGGGTGGTGATTTTGAAGCACAGAAGTTACAAATATTTGTTGATGTCTGCCTCTCCATTGATATCAACTTATTATTTTCTTTTTGTGAAACTGTC
This sequence comes from Camelus bactrianus, assembly GCF_048773025.1. Classification (NCBI taxonomy): domain Eukaryota; kingdom Metazoa; phylum Chordata; class Mammalia; order Artiodactyla; family Camelidae; genus Camelus; species Camelus bactrianus. The sequence continues at coordinate 21,017,142 of NC_133540.1, forward strand.
TTTTGAAAACGCATTTAAAGCTTAATGAGCAGAGTTCCAGTTTCAGCTCTGACCTGTAAAAAGCTCATCACTTCCACTGTTACAAGCGAAAAGCTAAACAAAATGAAAATGAGCCACTTTTCTTTGATCCGTCAAATAATTGATATTATACAGCAAACCACCACCTCAAAATATGGTCCCAGGCAAAACAGAGACTTATGTTGGAGAACTGGTTGAAGCCACAGTCCTGCATGACATGAACCGATAGCAACATTCAGATGAACATTTTCACATGTTGCTGGAGGCTGAGTATGGATGAGTGTGAGACTGAGAAATTCCTGTTTACTCAGGGTTTCTTTTTTCCTCCCGGAACCCCACTGGTTTCCCAAGGTTTAGAGCCAAGACAAATCCCTGTGTGTTTTGAGCAGGGAGAGGGTAAAGCAACCATTCTGAAATATGTCCAGGGTGTTCTCCATAAGGAAGGTCTGCTCTCCAAGTGAAATTACTTAACCAGAGTCTTATCTTCTGGGAGGATGGGCAGTTAGCCAACACCACCTCCCTTCAGTGTTCCAGTTTCCCCTAAAAGGGAGCATTTCCTGTGTAACAGAAAATGGAAATATTCTCCAATCAGATAATTGTCCATGTTTGTGTAAGATACAGAGATTCTCTAGTATTTAATCTAGTATGTAATTAACCTCAAAAGGTCTAACATACATTTAGTTAATGAAAGAATTATCAATGTTTAGTTCACTTGTATATGGAGACAGAGAATCAGAAATGAAAAGAAAATCACTCATGGCTTTCAAAATGATTGCATTTGACTCAGCGTTTCTACACAACATAAAGTATAAAACACACACGTTGTGGCTTTGCTTCATCCTCCTGGATACAACTTCTTTTGAAACTTAGTTAGATTTTTTTTTTTAATTGAAGTATAGTTGATTTACAATGTTGCATTAGTTCCTGATGTACAGCACAGTGATTCAATTATATATATACATATATTATTTTTCAGATTATTTTCTGTTGTAGGTTATTATAAGATATTGAATATAGTTCCCTGTGCTATACAGTAGGACCTTGTTGTTTATCTATTCTGCATATAGTAGTTTGTATCTGCTAATCCCAAACTCTTAATTTATCCCTCCTCCCAATTCCTTTCCCTGTTGGTAACCATACTTTGTTTTCTATGTCTTGAGTCTGTTTCTGTTTTCTAAATAAGTTCACTTACATCTTTTTTTTTAGATTCCACATGTAAGTTATATCATATTACATTTATCTTTTTCTGTCTGACTTACTTCATTTATAATCTCCTTGTCCATCCATGTTGCTGCAGATAGCATTACTACATTCTTTTTTTTTTTTCATGGGAAAATAACATTTTATTGAAACTGTATAATTAGACACCAGAAGACCTGGTACTTTCTCTTCCTAGTGCCCAATGAATCTTTTTTTTTATCTTTTATTTTTTTAAACATTTTTTATTGAGTTATAGTCATTTTACAATGTTGTATCAAATTCCAGTGTAGAGCACAATTTTTCAGTTACACATGACTTCATTCTTTTTTATGGTTGAGTAGTATTTCACGTATATATATGTACACCACATCTTCTTTATCCATATATCTGTTGATTCTTGGCTAGATTTTTATAAGGGCTTCCAAATCAATAGGAATTCTTTTAAAAATAACTTTGAGCACAGATGAGCCATGAGGAAGAGAGCTTATATTATTAATATTAATTAATGGAAATGTTGTTGAAATAAGTAGCTTTTACTTAAGCAAAAACAAACAAAAAATAAACTTGAGTGGTATTAACTGAAGATACAAATGTACACGTGAATGTGGGTCATCATTTAACTCTAAACAACAAGAAGTCTGTTCCAAAGAATTTGTTTACAGTTTCGGGCAGTGGTAGATTAATTTGCAAAAGAGCAATGAAGCTGGAAAAATGCTACTGCTTTTAAGTCAGTAGAACTAGAAGACAGATCAGAATAAACTAAAATGAAGCCAAACACGATCAGTTCTTTAATTGCTCAGGGCTACTTGTGTAGCCAAAATGTGATCTTAATTCTTGACTCTTTGATTTGATGACTGTAGAGTCACTGATTTCTCTAATTCTGAATTAGTGCACATCTGACTGAATTTTGCTTGCATTTTCAAACAACTCTTATGCTATTTAAAAGCAAAACCCCAATGATTTATTTGGCAGTTTTTTCTACTATGTGAATAACCTTCCCCGTTGAAATTAGCAAAGTTCAGATAGAGTATCCTTATCTCTGTGTATTATTATTGATTTTTTAAAAGAAATTTATTTATGTATTTTTTTTTAGATGATGGCTACATATTCACTGTTTTCATAAGTTTGGGACAGTTTCTAAAAATTAATGTAATTACTTCAGTGATTGTAATAGTGAATTACTGCCTGGTACCTTCATCAGAACATAATTACTCCCTCCCACTTCTTCATACATTATGTTTTGAGAACCACCTATCAGGGCTTGTTTAAGCGCAAATACTTTTTGACTTTTCTTCACTTGATTACCGTGTGACCTAGAGAGGCAGGCAAACAGCTTTGCATCGGACACTGGCAATGCTTTGTGGCTACTGTTACCTATTTTCAAATTGTTTACTTAATTTCTTGTATCATGCAAACATTCTGTAGTCAGTGTATCTAAAATATAAAATAGGATAAAGTGAAAAATATCTCTCCCATCTTTCTACTAACCTTGCCATCTCTTTACGAAATCAGATGAACATCTAAATTAACCTAAAGTTAAAAAACTCTCTGAACATTTCAGAGACTATATATTTAATGATTTTTTTTCCACAAAACAGTTATTTTTCTCTTTAGGTAACCAGAGTTTTATACATCAAAGGATGTAATATCATGATAGTGTACACAATCATATCAGTTTCCTAAAATCATTGATTTCTTTTGATATATATATGTAATGATATTGAGATCTTCTGATTCTAAGATCCTTTGATATGTGTTGCATTTGTTTGGCTTGAAACCTTAAGATAATAATGTTTTAGGAAAAAAACTGTAAGTCAGCTGTAAAGTCATCTGCAAGCTTGTCACTCTTAGAGATCGGGAAATAAATACTGCAGGAATACTGACCTTGGAAAAGGACAATCGATTTTTTCCCCTCAAATTACATAGTGTAATACAGGTTGTGAACCTTTGTTATTAAGGTACAGCATGTTTCTGTTCTAAAACATGGTCTGTTTTGAAAGAAAAGCATCTGATCATAACTTGGAAAACATAGTCTCAGCAGATCTTAATAAGGTAAAGAGAATGTTGCAAAGTCAAGCATTTTAGATCAATGACAATATCATGCAAACATTGATTTGTTTTTTTGTGACTTGGCACCACATGATGTGAGGAGGTAAATATGCTTCAGAAAATGCACTGCACTTACAGCGCTAATCACTGAGGGCTCTGTCTTTTGTTTTCTTCTTATCTCAACCCCCCTTGTGGAGATTTTGGTTGATAGGTGTCATGGGAGACTGCAAAACCAAAAGTTTGATACCTCACAACTATTCAATCACAACACTTGCAAGACTAATCGTAAGAATAATTGCAAGAATATTTGTAAGAATCAGCAGCTTTCTCATTCTGCCAGACTCCTCACCAATAATCTGAATGCAATCCTACAACTGTATTAAACTTCTGTTTTTCCCTGTGTTCTCAATCATCATTTTGTGAAATGCACCAGTTGTCAGTCTCATTTCTCATTTCTGCATTGATTGGTTGATTACATGTCTCTCAATGTGTACCCCTAATTCACTGTTAAGATATACTGAAAATATGGAGAAGTCTAAGTAAAACAAACCCCTGTTTGAATCTCACAGTTTGAGGCAATTGCTATTGTTTTCTGTTTAAATGAAGTATTCTAATCATGTGAAATTTGTTCCAGAGATCTCTCTTAGGAACATTTTAGTAACTCTTGAATAAATATTAAAATAACTGACATGTTCTCACATGTTTATTGGCTATTCATCAAATTAATAGACTAATTTGGTCTCATTTAAAATAGTTATTTTGTCAAGATTACTGGCTGCTGTGTAGAAGGCAGATTAGAAGGCAGAAGAGATGAAGTAGACATCTCAGTTAGAAGCCTACTGCAGCCTTCCACACGGGGAAATAATACTGAATGGGCCAGGGTGGTAGCAGGGATGTGAAGAAAAGGGGAAGAATTCGAGAGAGATTTTGGAAGAACAATTGGTGGGACCTGGTTGCCTAATTTCTGATTCCCCTGATAGCTCCTTGCACAGACAAGAGGGTTGATTCTATGTGATGTCACTGTTCTGAACAAAGTGGGGGTGGGGGGCATAGCTCAGTGGTAATTTCAATATATCTTAGAAAAAAAATTTATAGGTAAAAAATAAAATAAAGTTATTTTATTGTTTTAATATCTTGCTCTAATAAGTTAACTCTCCCCTAACTTTAATTATTTGGATGCATACTGCTTTTATACTATACTACACAGTAAAATGCTTCTCTTACTTTTTCTATCCTATACCATATGCAATCTCTGAAGTTCTTTCTATGTCTGATGTAAAAATAGTGTCTCTTGATATTCCACTACACAAATTAACCATTAACTAAAGAAAATCAGAATAAAAGATCACATTTCAAATTTGTACTTTCTATTTAAAGTGGCTCGTAAAACCTTCTTAGAATGTGTTAAAACTACTCGATGCAAGTTTGTTTAAAAATCTAGCAGCTAATCTGTCAATTCTGGTATTTCCAATCAGTGCAGGTCTTCCTGTTTTTCTGCATGGATTTCTTCTCCATTTTTAGGTGTTCAAATGAAACTGCTTTGATTTCGAAACACCCACAGTACTGGCCTTACTAATGTCTGAGTAACAGATGTTGAATAGACACGTCTTCCTTTTCAGTTCTGATGCTCTGCTATTTTCCCAGGTTATTAACCCCACTGTTTCCTGTCATTTCTCTCTCATCCCTCACTAATAACTCCATCTGCTGATCAGTGAGCAAGTTAAATCATTATCATATCTTCTGCCTGTTCCTTATCTTTCTTCTTAGAAATAAAATTATCTCATTAGACTGTAGTTATTCTCTCAAGTCTAATAGCTATAAGCTTTTAAAAAAAAAAAACCTTTATAATATTTTGTTTTCACATCCCTTTGCATACACATGAAAAGAAAGTCATCCTTTCGTTTTAGTGTAAACATTTCTCAGCTCTCATTTAATATAAAAGCTTGAATCACCACACTAATATTATCTTTCATTTCTGAGTCTCATTATTAACATTGACATCACAGATAATGCATTTTTGCACTTATATTAACCCTTGAAACATATTCTCATCATTTTTTTCTGTGCAACATAGTTTATGAATCATAAGTAGCATTAACAAGAGAAAAATTGTCAGGGAGCAAAATTTCCAAAGGTCACAAAGTTATTATTACTAGTGATGGTCTCACCTACTCATTATTGTTATTTTATTTTTTGACCATGAATTCCTTTATAGAAATGATTTCTTTTTTTCTTTAGCCTTTTATAGGGAGATATGTTTTCCAGTTCAATAATACGGTGGCATCTAAGAGAAACTGTACATTCACTGTGATGCTAAGCAACTTTCACAGACACTTTTGATCACTAAGAATCCTATAATCATCATTGTCACGTAGCCAGGATGGTGTCAAAGAAGACAATTCTTGCAGGTGTATTCTAAATTGCAACAAAATATTTTTAAGAACTATTTTATTCGTTACAAAGTGCTCAAATGATTTAATTGCTATGTCTCAAGGGATATCTGCCAAGTGGTCTACATAGAAGAATAAATACCAGAGGAGAAAGATAACAACGTTTGATTATTTCTTAAGTCCATGTCTTAACGATGCTCACTCAACTTAGCCATTTAGGGAAAGTGGTTTATGTTTGCTAAAGTATTTCAGGAGGGACAATTTTCAAGGGAAACTATTAGAAAAATCAATAACTTGTAAGTACACAGCTCTTTAAAAGAAATGTCCTTTAGCTAATCTGTCATAGGTCAGAAAATATAAATTAAGTATTTCTTAACAGAAGGATGGTCAGGCTTCTGCTTCTACTTTGAGCCTTTTGGCTCTGCCTTGCATACAGTTGTCTAAAAGAATTTATCTAATGCCGTTGTTCTAAGCAAATATTGATGCATAACACATCAATGGACATTGTAGAAGCTCAAGCAACCAGTGCCATTTTGTTTAGCTCATGTACCCGCAATGCAGGCAGTGCCCACTGGGAAAGGTTTATCTCTGCCTCATGCAGTAACAGCTGGGGAACTTGACAGGGGCTGGGGAACCTACTTCCGAAGTGGCTCGTTCATGTGGATCATGAATTGGAGCTGGCTGTTGGGTGGGAACTCAGGTGGAACTATGAGGTGAGACACCTGCCATCACCTCTTTGAATGGCCTGGGTTCTCTCTAAGCATGGCGGTTGCTGGGTTCCAAGGATGGAGCCCCAGGAAAACCATGGGGCACCTGTGTCACTTCTGACGGCATAACCTCAGGACTTAATTCAAGAGTAGACACATTTTCACCCAGGAAACCTAGACCCCAATCCTCAATGGAGGAGTATAAACACCAAACGTTAACAAGGCCACTGGGGATAGAAGACTATGTTGTGGCCATCCTAAAAAAAAATACAACCTGCACCAGTGCCCCACCTGTGGGGAAAAAAATCTGTGTTGTCTAATTTTTTAATTCTGGCCCAGCCCCCAAGTATCTGAGTTTATTTAGTTTGATTCTGAGACAACGTGAATCTGAAACCCAAGGACGAGAAATCCAATCCTGGCCAATAAATATCATGAGAATTACCAGGTGTGATTTCTTTCCACTTCTGCTCCTCCCACATCTCTTCCTAAGGACCTGCAGAGTTCTTCTCTTCCACACTCCCCTTAGTTTCACGACTAAGGGTATTTCCTTCCAACAGGGACTTGGCCTCCCTAGTCGTTCCTTTTTATCTTTATCCTCTTACATTTTTAGTCTCTTTTTTTCTTTACTCGTATCTTCCCCTTAATTTAAAAGCATGTGCAAATTTTCCGGATTCAAAGTTGCAATCGCGATACGACACCATTATTTGATCCTTCCTCTCTGCATGACAGTCCTGCAGCTCCTGTACTTCGTCACTCATGTTCTTAAAAGGGTGGACCGCCGTCTCTGTCTTAATTTTCTCCTCTTCCCTTTTCTTTCCACCCCAACCCACTGCATTCTGCTGTTGCCTTCTTGACTCCACGGAAATAATTTTAGCTGCTCTCCGCCAAGACCCTATCGCCAAAGCCGATTGATTTTAGCCCTGACTTACTGAGGCTCGATTCTGTTCCGCGTGAGCTACAGAGTCCATGACTTACCTCTTTAAAGCCTCTCTTCACTCACCTTTCTTGATACTGCGCTTTCCTGATTCGTTTCAGTTTCTCATTCATGCTTTCACGGTCATTTTTCCATGTCTCTCTATCTCCTTTAAATTTGCACTTGCCTCAAGATTATACTTTCATCCATTTCTTTATTCATTGATTTATTTAAAAATATTAAGCTATTCAGACATTCTAGAGCTATGCTAGGCACTGAAGTTAGAATGGTAAACATGATACTAAATCCCCTCCTGTCAGAATGCCAACAGGAGTATGTAAACCAGGCACCTAAATAGCCTCCTAAAAATCCGGAGCTGTGCTAAGTGCTATTTTAGAGGAAGGAAATCATTTTATATGAGCATGTGCAGGAAGACTTGCTGTCATTTCCACTTTAGCTAGTCTCATTAACTCGATAGTGGTGCCCGCTTTCTCCTGCAAATTCACAGCATCTTCCCTTGCATCTCCCTATAATTTCAGATTTCATAAAAATATTTACTGGAAAGACTTCCCTGGCTCTGTCACAGGAAAGACAACTCAACATGGTCAATGTTAAATAGCATTTTAATCCATTGTCCTGTGCGTGTCATCTGTGTCAGGGATCTGACCTTCCAGCCAGCGAGCAGATCTTAACCCCTCCATCTCCCGCTTCCTGGTGAATCATGGTCCTTTGGCTTTTATGCCTTATTGATTTGTGATTCTGCTTCCTACTCTCATCTCTGTTACCTTCCATGACCACATTTCAGGCACTCATCACTTAAGTGTCCTTATGCTAACTTAAAAATTACTCTCTCTGATTGTAAGTTGACGCAGTGAAATTCATCCTCCAATGTCCTCTAGGCAATTTATTTAAAAGACTTTCAGATTAAGTCACTATTCATTTAAAAAGCTTCAGTAACCTTCCATCAAATGAGAATCAAAGCATCAGCTCCTTCACCAGATAACCCCCTGCCCTCTCACTCTGGCCCACTCGCCATCCAGTCTCTTGCCTCTTTTATATTCAACCACATTTCACTGATTTTATTTTTCTACACACAATTTTATTTAACCACCTGAGGCCTTTGCTCATGTATCCTTATCCTGCTAGGAAACATCCTCTCCCTCCTTTCAGCCAGATTACAGTTTTCATGTTTAAGCAAAGGTTTATCTGACCTTCTCCTCAATCCACACACACGCATATTTCAAAATTTGTTCTTGCAAATGCTCTCATAATTCTCTTCGAATATTCAATACAATTTAGTTTTATATTTTCTTATTGCCTATATGTGTGGTGTATATGTGTGTGTGTGTGTGTATGTGTGTGTGTGTATATATATATACGATATTTACATAGATGTAGATATATAGGAAATATACAGGAAGTTCAAGTCTTTTACATTTTTTTAAATTCCACATATGAGTGATATCATACAGTGTTTTTCTTTCTCTTTCTGGCTTTCACCACTTAGAATGACAATCTCCAGGTCCACCCATGTTACTACAAATGGTATCATTTTATTCTTTTTTATGGCTGAGTAGTATTCCATTGTATAAATATACCACAATTTCTTTATCTAGTCATCTGTTCATGGACATTTAGGTTGTTTCCATGTCTTGGCTATTGTAAACAATGCTGCTATGAACATTGGAGTGCGTGTGTCTTTTTGAATTAAGGTTCCCTCTGGATATATGCCCAGGAGTGGGATTGCTGGATCATATGGTAAGTCTGTTTTTAGTCTTTTGAGGAATCTCCATATTGTCCTCCACAGTGGCTCCACCAGACTACGTTCCCACCAACAGTGCAGGAGGGTTGCCTTTTCTCCACAGCCTCTCCAGCATTTATCATTAGTTCTTTAAATAATAAATATAATCTTATTTAAAAAGTCATGATGTCTAAATGTTCTCTAATAATTAGGTATTATTTTTTAAATCATAAAAATAATACTGAAAAATAAAATCTTTTGGCACCACCAGGTATCATCTTAACAAATAACAATTATGATAAATGATTCTGGAGTGGAAAATTCCAGAAATGTTAATGACATTACTGAAAACGTAGCTTGGATTTGAAATCTACTCACGGGTCATCTGTTAGAAAGGATTTCTTAAAATAAGAACCACAGAACCCCCAAAGTTTAATTAGTGAACCATGAAGATAACTCAAAAACGTTCTGAAATTATGTTGTTCCTGTATCTGGGTCCCTGTGTATAAAATTGTCTGACTTGCAGACGACCGTAAAAGTAATCTTGGCCATGAAGTGGTATGATATAAATGGAATTAAAAGAATAATTTTCTATATAGAGCTGAATAAAATAGGGAAAGCTGGGGACAAATACATACTTTAAATAAGTTATATTTGAAAACAGTACTAGGGAAAAATCAACTCTTTTGACTCCTAAGCACCTACACTCATCCTTTGATTATACAAATTCTTGGAGTCAGTATTTTGGATTATTTTCAAGGTAGTCATAACACCCTTATTACCCTCTCTTAACATTTTTATGAATTACTTTGGTGTTTTGCTTTCCCTCCTTCCTCATTTGTCCTTCCTACCAGCACTCTGACTTCTTTTTTATTGAAAAAAAAAAGAAGAAGCTATCCCATTGTGTTTATTTTTGTGAGCCATTACAGCACAATGCCCACTGTTTCTCTGTGGGTACTTAAGAGTTTCTTGGAAGCTGTCTGGTACTAGCTGTTCACTGATTACTGTGCCTCAGCCAGGGCTTAGGGGTGTATTCTAATCTCTGCCAGTCCAGTGACCTCTCCTCAGACTTGGAATCTCAAACAAATGGCTCAAGACCAGAAGTAGTTAATAGTCACTCAACCCAGTAGAGCTGGTCTACTGATGCTGCAAAGACTATTCCTAAAGGAAAGCTCGAGAAGGACCTCAGAACTCTATTCTGCCTCGATTAACATCCTGTTATCCTCTCATTTATATAAGCTCCTAATACGCTCATGATAAATTTCCCATCTGCCAACCAATTATCAGGTTTGTTTTGAGTTTTTAACCAAAAATACTAGCTGATTAAAAAATTGCTACTTAGAATGGCAACTTAGAAAAATGGCTACTTAGAATGAACACTCAGGAAAGAAAAAAAAACTATTTGGAATTAGCTACAAAATTAAGAAGAGGAAGGAAGTATTTATATTTCAGGATGAGACATAATGATATTAGCATGTGCAGACACGTGAAACAGAGAACCAGACTTTTGGCAAAGCAGGTAAAAAATTAAAATAAAATACTATGACCCAGAGAACCACTTCCATGGCTGGTAATCTGTCATAATTTAACACAAGAGAGTGACAAATTCAAATACTTAGATCTGCACGAATTCAAGCGTGGGTTCTAAATAACCAGACCAAATTAGTCCACTCGACCCGTGATTAGGTAATTGGTAGCGGGTCAGATTCTCTTGAGATTTAGAATGAATGACAAAGAAGCCAATGAGATCTGGAGTGACTGGAGCTGGGAATTGATGTGGACTGTGCCCTGTTGACGTCGTCAGGCTGTAAGGGACGTGAGGAGCCAGCTCCCAAAGAGAAGGGGAGAAAAGAAACGCCAAAGGGTGTCTAAGCCCCGGGACAACAGAGGGTGCGAGTGGGGCCAGTGCCCGTGAACTCTGACTCTACTGTGCATTCTATGTCTGTCCTAGGACAGTGGCATCTTTTTTTTTTAAACTGAAGTACAGTCGATTACATTGTGTCAATTTCTGATGCACAGCACAGTGTCCCAGTCATGCATATACATACATATATCCATTTTCATATTCTTTTTCATTAAAGGTTATTACAAGATATTGAACATAGTTCCCCATGCTATGCAGAAGGAACTTTTTTTAAATCTATTTTTATATATAGTGGCTAACATTTGTAAATCTCAAACTCCTAAATTTATCCCTTCCCGCCCCTTTTCCCTGGTAACCATAAGATTGTTTACTATGTCTGTGAGTCTGTTTCTATTTTGTAGATCAGTTCATAGTGTCCTTTTTTTTTTTTAAGATTCCAGATATGAGTGATAACATATGGTATTTTTCTTTCCCTTTCTGGCTTACTTCACTTAGAATGACGATCTCTAGGTCCATCCATGTTGCTGCAAATGACAATGGCATCTTTATCACAAAATCTTTTGCCTGAATACAACATGTATAGGACGCTTCTGCGTGTATAACTTGAAACTCTCAAATATTCTCTGATGGTCCTGACTCCATCTGATTCATGTAGATTCATGTATGAATATTGAAAACAATTACAAGTTTAATCCTACAGATTCTGAATGTCTGAATTCATAACTTCTCTTCTTGCTTGTGTAAACATTCAAAAATTGTTTGGGGAAGACCAAGTCCCTGATCATTGGGAAAAGATTATTTGCAGGGATGTATACGTTTCTCAGAACTACGTTTCTCAGAACTTAATGCCCAAAGAAGCTTTCAATGAACTTCCTCTGTCTTTAGAAGCTGTTTCTCCATGGATTGAAAACTTTTGACTCTCCTTCCTACAAAAAATTTAATAATTATCTTCCCTCACACTTACGAGGTGGGTAACTAAAACCAGATCCTAGCATGTCCCAAGGAAGCAAGCCTAAATAAAACTCTTAAATTTCCATCAGCATGTTTTTCTTGGGACTGTTTCTGGTTGTGAAGTTTCAGAGTGCTTGACTGAGAAAGGAAGTATGATTTTAGTTTTGAACGATGTCTCAGGAGGATATACTTCATGGGATTCTGCAAATGGTTTGGAAATGGTTTACTTAAGGACTTTCTTGTATGGATCATGCAACTCAGGACACAGCCCTCGGCCCTGCCAATGACTGCTCTGTACCTTACACAGATCTACAAATCTCAAAGCTGGCTGCAAATCAGCATCACCTGGGGGAGATTTAAAAATGCCATTTTCTGGGTGCCATTTCCAGAGATTCTGATTTCTTCATTCTGGCCTGGGTTCCAGGAATTTGTTTTATTTTTACGTATTGGATTTCAGTAAGATTTCAACCTTACAAAAACTTTGCAAGAACACTTGTAGAACGTTTATCAGTTTGGACTTATCTCTTGCTTCTTCATGAATAAAGCCAGGCGATCCATTTGGGGGGGGGGCAGAAATATCACAGAAATGACTCCACTTTATTTATTGTCTTCAAATTGCATTTTGTGAGGTGCTGTACAAGTTCTATGTGTTGAATTGCTGATTGTGGAAACGTGGTTAACGGGACTAAGGTGGTGGCGGCCAATTTTCTCTACCGTAAAATTACCCATCTTCCCTTTGTAATTAACAATGATTTTATAGGCGATACACTGAGATTATGCAAATACCCACTTCTTGTTAAACTGTGAATCACTGGTTTTAGACTTCCTTATTTATTCTTGACTGAATCAATTCGAGGAGACACAATCTATGATGCTAAAATGTTCCATATTTGGCCAGTGGGAGACCCCTATACCTGACTTCCAAATGTGTTAAAGAGAGTGTTTGTGGCTGGCAAAACCAAAAATGTTTACTCTCTGGCCATTTACCAAAAACAGTTGGCTAACCCTGCTGTTAATTGAAATATATTTTTTCCAGGTATTTGAGATGCTGCAATGGAAAACTTCGTGTTGGGTCTAATAAGACCCAAATCCTTCTAAGACAATCCTTGGCTTACAATGGTTTGACTTTATAATGGGGCAAAAGCCACTCTGAATTTTGAGTTTTGATCTTTTCCTAGACTAGTGACAGGCGGTAAGATCCTCTCTCGTGATGCTGGCCTGTGGCAGGTCCTAGTCAGCCACGCGATTATGCAAGTAAACCACAGACACCCTGACAACCTTTCTGTACCCATAAGACCACTCTGTTTTTCACTTTCAGTACAGTATTCAATAAATTACACGAGATACTCCCCATTTCATTGTAAAACAGGCTTTGTTGTAGATGATTTTGTCCAACTGTAGGTTTAAGTGAGTGCTCTGAACATGTTTATGGTAGGCGAGGCTAAGCCATAACGCTCGGTGGGTTAGATGTATTAAATGCATTTTGCACTTACTATATTGTCAGCTTATGACCATAACCTCATTATAGGTCGAGGTAGATCTGTAGTGTTTATGCCCAGTTCCTGGTTGTATATAGTTAGAATTAAGAGCCTTAGCAACCCGGTAGGTTGCCAATATTTGCATATCTTACCCATAATGAAAAGGTAACTGTAAAAGAAATGTGTTAACAATAGTGTGCCCCCGAGGGCTTAACAGCTTAAATAGCTATACATGTAAATACGTGTTCATCTAAATGAGTTAACACAGGCACGTAATAAACGTTTGCCATTATTTTTATTCCTAGCTTTTCAAAGCAATCTTTGTTCCCATTCACTTTTAATTTTTTTTTTCCTCCTGGTTCCTTGCTGACTGAGGTTGTAATAAATCAACTACTTTATTTTGCATTCAATCAAAAAATTTAATTAATACAAAATAATTCCTTAGATGTTTGTGCTTGGACTTGGACTTTTAAATTAGAGTGTGCTGAGAAGCCACGGTGCTCAGTGGGCTCACATTGCAACAGTGCAGCCTGTGGTTCGAAGTTTTTGTGTTGGTTTGTCTTGGTGACTAATGGAGCACAAGTAATAGCTTTGTTGGCTATTTTCTCCAATATAATTATCTGTCACGGACATTTTTATGTATTTATTAAAGTAGAATGAATAGCATGAAATACAGTATAATTAGAAAGCCAAAAGTACTAATATTTGAGGCAATTGTCAACAAATAAGAGAAGGTGCTTGTGTGAAGGAAAAGAACACTTTCTCACTTTTCTCTGTCTATCATAAAGGACAGAAGTCCTAAAACTGGGTCCTCTGAGCTGGAGCAACACGGAGGTCTAAATGGGGAAGTTTCCATCTCCCCACTCATAGTAACACAACATAAATTCTCCCTAAGGACAGACTTCTTACACCTCACTAGGGTCACACGCTTTTCTCTTTGGACTGTCATTTTTAAAACCTGACAGGAAGACCATTTCTTACATTTCAGTCTTCATCAACTTAGAACTTGGGCAGAAGACATTTCAGCCTTGAAGGTCCAAGTGATCTCACAGTCAACACGTAATAAACTATGGAACTAAAAGTGCTGTTTTATGAGTGTGGAGGCATTTACTTGCCTTTGATATAAAGTACGAAATCTTGCTTCCTTGGGATATACATTGCAAAATAAAATATATAGATGTTTTTTTGAGCAGATACATAAGTCAGATTAGAAGAGCCTGGATTTTCAAGTTAAGAAATGGTGAAACCATTTAATCCATAGTACTAGTTTTGCTGCACATCTTGAGTAATTGTATTATCTGGATTAAGATATTACTGTTGGACTATTGTCCAGAAGGTCATAACATAATTGTGTTTTGAAAAACTTTGTTATTATTTAAAATATGAAATTTCCAAGAAAACGAATCATTTTAAAACAATGCTGTATAATGCCACAGCATTTTTTTAAATTTGCAATCACTTTTACCCAAAAGTAGTTTATAACATCATAATGAAAGAAAAGAATAACTGGAAACTTAGAAAACCAGCTATTCACACCAAATTCAATTCTGACTTAAAATGGAATTAAACAGCTTTTCTGACTATGAGTAAATTTGAAAATACCATGTAATCTGGAATCAGGTTCCTAGGCACAAGATATCTTTGCCATCTTTCGTTACTTTCATTCCTAAGAGCAAGACCCTGATTTTCCAATCTCAGCTTCACCATGTCCTAGTTAGGAGACTGTGGTTAAATTATACAGTTTCACCAAATCTCAGTCTTTCCATTAGTAAAAATGTTTTGTGTCTGGGGCTCAATTTTGGTTCATGTTGATAGAAGTAAAAAGTATTGTGATGTGACTGTAGAGCACAGGGAACTATATTCAGTTTCTTATAATAAGCTATAATGGAAAAGAATCTGAAAATATATGTTAATATATGTATTTATGTTTATATATATATGTGTGTGTGTATAACTGAATCTCTTTGCTGTCCACCTGAAACTAACATTGTAAATTAACTACACTGCAATAAAAAATAAAATTTAAAAACAAACGAACAAAAGTATTGCGAAGTGGAGTAGCTCTGGACATCTGGACCCACTTTTGATACATGCTGGGAAAGGTAGAGAAATCCACAAGGTACTGGTGAGAACCCTGGGCTTGATATTTGTATGTGAGCCAAATTTTCTCATCATTTAAGCTATGGGAGCAAAGAAATGTAAGCTTAGTAATAATAGCAGTGATGACATATCATGCCACTTCTTAGGCTGTAGAATCCATTTCTTCTTTAGCGATCAAGCGTTTCAAAACCTTTGTATTATTTAACACAAATTGAAATGCAGAGAGAGGAAGAATATAAAGACTATAGGAAATGTTTAAAAACCCACAGTGAATTAATAGCAAAAAGTCTCTAGAACATCAATCTCCTCCTGAATTTCAGCTCAGTGCACATTTTAATAAAATGCCTTGATTCTTGGCATTATAAAAGGTCCTTGAAGAGACATCTCCTGGAGACCTGCGTATATCTCTTCCATTATTTTAACAGGTTTCTCCTCTTCACCTGGAGGAACAAATATTACTCTGGTTATTTAAAATACATGTATGAGTTTAGCTATGCATACATAATACTGTTTAATCCATGAGTATATTGTTTGCTCATTTTTATTTTCTTTTGAAAAATAGAGCAGAAAACCAGCAATGCAAATTTGTGACTGAATTTACACTGGTATGTAACACTAATAAAACCTAGAACATTTTCTTTTCTGACTAGATATTTTTATTTTTGGTTAAAATATCATGTAGCACTTATTTTACATACGTGTTACATAAATTTTTACATAAATGTTGTTAACTGACTATTTCATGCCTTCAAGGAACAAATTCCATAAACCATGAAAATACTTTTTAGACAACCATGACAACACCATCTTTCAGGCCAGAGGGCCACATCCTTAATAGTTAGTAAAGCACTTTGCAGTAATGTTGCCATATTGAAATGGAATTATCAAAAGATTCCTAGGTTTATTTAAGAATCAATATCTCTCATAGCAAGTTGTATCTTTTGCTGCTCATCCTTCTAAGATATAAAATAAGTGTTGATTCAGTAGTATAACTAGACTTTTTTCTAATAGTTTTCTTGACATATGTTCCTATAAAGACAGCCACACGTATTGATGAGTTTTTGTCATAAGAGTTTATATGGCAAGAGATCTTAGGATACCAGTATTTTGCTGTTATACATTTCTGTTTCTTATTTATTTTTAAAATACTGTCTAACCGTATAAAAATGTCTCTCAGTTGATTTTTGAGATCTTCCACAAGTTCTCTCTACTACAACATTTTAGCTGGACTCAAAATATTTCTCTCTGTAGGCAAAATATAAAAAAAAAACTCAAAGGAAAACATTTAAATAATTACTTAAAACATCAATGTTTTCTTTTAGTTCACTGAGCCCATCCTTTCCTTGATGAGACAACTCTGAATTTAACTGGCTGCTCGAAACAAGCAAAAGGAATACATTTTTTAACCTATATAGTGCTTTTAGAGTGCCATTTTTTCCTTAGAAAAAATATTTTTATAATAAACAGAAGTAAATTCGTTTTAGAAAGCTTTTTTTCTACAGAAGCATGCTAAATATTTGCAGAATGCAGTACATCTAGAAGTGCTATATATGGTTCCTTGTAGATTCAATCTAAATAGATTAATTATTTGGGATTATTCAAAGCCAACTAAACGATCATCATGATTTATAAGAGACCTCTTTTACTAGAACGTCTAGCTACCCCTAAGTCGCAATAAATATAATAAATGAAACAATACATTAAGATCTCGTTTTAAAAGCTTGAACAAAGTAGTAAAACTAGTTCTGAAACTGACATAGCATTTTTTATTTGCTGAACTTGGCTTTGCGTAAATGATTTGGAATACGCCATGTATTTGAATATTTAGTTTAGGCGTACCTGGCTGTGTAACAAATGAAAAAGCTTTGTAAAACATGATGTGTTTCTTCTCCGCTCGATTTCAGTCAGCATGTCAAGATGATCATCATCTGTTGCCTTTGTCTTAGCTGCCATCTCTGTCCATCTTTGCATGGGTGACTCCTTCTGAACACTCCAGGTTCATCTTATATATTATTTTTGAAAGAAGACTTTCCTGTCCATCTAAGCAAATAGCTACCCAACCACTGCTATAAGAGACGTTATTTTGATGTATTGCTACGTACATTGGATATTGCGTTGTCTAATTTTCTTTAACCTCTTCTGCTAAAAAGACTCATGAATGTAAAGGCATCATTTGACAGGTGGAATAGCATTCTCTAGTAGGTACACAACCACCTGGCACTATAGGATGCTCAATCCAAGCTGAAAAAATTTTTGTTAAAAGAATAAATGACAGTTGAAAAAAATAAATGAATAAATGAAAATGTTTTGCCTATCACATTCCAGATATAAAAATATAATGACCACTGTTAATGAGAATATTGAAAATAAAGACAGCTGTCAGGAGAGATTTAAAGTGATACAAGCTGCTTTAAGAGCAATCTTCAACACTAACCAAAACCAAATATGTAAATATCTTTGTGCCTTATAATGCAAGTAGAGAAAACACATTAAAGAAGAAAGACATTAATTTTTGCTAATTTTACTAATATTCATTTTACTAACCAAAATTTATGGAAAATAATATAACCATTAATGAGAATTTATTCATTCAACATTTTTTTTGCACTTCTTTGCTCAAGACACAGATCTGGCATTTGAGCTACATCAGAAAAAAATATAATAATATCTGCCCTTTTGGCCTTATGGCACATTTCAGCTGATGAAAGAAAAAGTAAACATTAGACATAAGAAATCAAGTATCATAAATCAAAGCCATTTAAAAAATAAGAGCTGAGTAAGTTGGTCTGAAATCCTAGGGAAAACATAATTGTATTCATAAAAAGAGGTCTTGAAGCCTTCATTAGGAGGAAAGGGGTTGATCTGAATGGTTATCCGAACAATTCAGGCAGAAGCAAGAGACAGTACAGAAGTCCTGAGGCAAAGGATGCCTGGCATGTCCTACTCAACATGAATTCCTAAAATGCTTAAAGAAATCTGACCATATGCTGTGGAGGACCATACTGCACTGATCTAATTTACATACAGTATGACTTATGGACAAATATAAGAACAGAGAGAATGAAAGCAATTAAGTAAATATTTACAAAAATATTATAAAAATGATTCTTTTTTTCTGAAATTTGAGATTTTATATTATTTTATAGGAAACATTTGTGAACAGAGAACCGCCATTAGATATATTTGGTAAAATATTCAAACTATAAAATATTAAAGAAAGCACTCATAAATGAATAGAAATCTCAAAATAGAAATAAAACTGAAAGTTTATTAATGAAAGTAATATTTACATATTTATATTTATATAAAGATATATACAAATAATATATCTCAAGGGTTCTATGTACAGTCAACTGTAATTAGAGTGTGGATGCAATATAAAAATACTCTTGGATAGATTTGCAAAGATATTATCTCCCTAATATTCTTTATGGGTAAACAATTCAAATGCCTACTTCTTATATAGTGAAAACTGAATAAAAACAAGAACTAATGCTTAAAAAACTAAAAGTAGAGTTACCATATGATCCAGCAATTCCACTCCTGGCAAATATCTGGAGGAAACTCTAATTTGAAAAGATATGTGAGCCCCAATGTTCATAGCAGCACTATTTACACTAGCTAAGATATGGAAGCAACCTAAATGTCCATCCACAGAAGACTGGATAAAGCAGTTGTGTTATATGTGTGTGTGTGTGTGTATGTGTATATATATATACACACACACACACAAGGGAACATTAGTCATGAAAAAGATTGAAATAATGCCATCTGAAATAACATGGTTGGATGTATAGATTATCATAGTAAGTCAGTCAGACAGAGAAAGACAAAAATCATATGATAGCACTTGTATGTGGAATTTAAAAAAATGATACAAATGAACTTATTTACAAACTGGAAATAGAATCACAGACATAGAAAACAAACTTTAGTTACCAAAGGGGAAGAGGAGGAGGCATAAATTAAGAGTTTGGGATTAACAGATGTACACTACTGTATACAAAATAGATAAACAATAAGGACCTACTGTATAGCACAGAGAACTATATTCAATATCTTGCAATAACCCATAATGGAAGATAATCTGAAAAATAATATATATATATGTATGTATATAATGGAATCACTTTGCTGTACCCCTGAAACTAACAGAGCACTGCAAATCAACTATACTTCAATTAAAATTTAAAAAATAAATAAATACTTGGTCAAGACCACTCTCAATGCAGTACAGAGTGCCAGAGACAGGGGACTCAGAAGACATGGAAATTAAGATCTGCATATACTGGATATAAAATAAAGTCACCTTCAGTTATTTCTGCTAACTGGGGCTTTGCCAACATGACAAATCTCTAAACTTTGCAAAAAATGGCAGCTATGATTCATCTACACAAGTTGAATCACCCCACAGACATTGTGCGTGCCTAGTACAAAATTAGCATGTTAAGAGATTTGCCAAAATAAGCTTAAATTCAGAGGTTTTATCTTCCCGACAACTTTTATCCACTGATTGTCGCGCTGATGAGCCTAACAAAGTGTCTCCTTCTCTCAGATACCACTGAATTACTGCTACGATCTGTTGCCATATTTGTAACTGTTCTAAGAACGTGATTTCACCTGAGATGACTGCTTTACAGCCAGATGACTGGGTGGTAGGGCCCTTCCCTAAATCTTAAGGGTATTAGAAGAGCATAACATTGGTCTTTCCTTTTCTTATTTCTTGTCTCTATACATTGAGATCTACCAGAGCTTTGACATTTGACCAATTCAGTTGCTCTCAATTCTATTTACAGTGCCCTCTCTTGTCACCTTGATCAGAAAATAAAATGAGGAAAGATGATTCTTTGGACTTTGTTATAACTCAAGAATTTTAGAATTTGAATTGTATCTTAAAAGGGCCAGATCATTTGATTTTGGCCTTTAATGTCTTTCAAGAGGCAGTATAAAAATAGATAAAAAACAGATTTCTTCTGTATAGCACAGGGAACTATACTCAATATCTTGTAATAACCTTTAATCAAAAATAATATGAAAATGAATATATGTATATATATACATATATATATATATATGCATGACTGGGACAATATGGTGTACACCAGAAATTGACACATTGTAACTGACTAAACTTCAATTAAACAAAACAAACAAACAAACAAAAAAACAGTGTAGCATAATTCCTATTGCAAGGCCTTGTTGCTTCTTAAGAAAGAACCAAACTGTATCGGTTGCCTGGATTCCAACTCAGGATCCACCAGCTAGTAGTTGTGAAAACTTGGATAAGATGCTTAAATGTTGTGCAAAACTGAGATATCTGTGGGGCCACACTCAAGGCATTTTTGTGAGAATTAACTGAGATATTATTTCTAAACTACCTTGAACAATGTCTTCACATGTTAAAGACTCTACGTGTGCTTATTTTTAGCACCTTGGGATATTAAATTGAGTGGATTTAACATTTAATTTTTCTCTGGAGCTTGATGATAAAAAGATTTTTTAAAAATTCAATCAGGGTCACTTTAAATTCTTCATTATATATTTGAAATTATTTAAGTAAGAGTTGGAAAGTGTGTAAGATGCATTAACAAGTACAGATTGACATTAATTTAGTAAACTTTCTAGTTACCTGTTACAAAGAATAACCTAAGTCTACACAATTAAAATGTATTTAATTTTTGAAGTAGTTAACATCTCTAAAGATGAAATCTCTATTTCTCTGGAATAAAAAAAAAAAAAAACTACTTACAGCTTTTCAATTGTTCAGCATTTCTCTCTAATGACAATTCACCAGGTAATCTCTAATCCCGATGCATGCATATATTTTTTCTTCAAATAGCTCAAACTCATTATCCTCTGTTTCTAAAGGATGCTTTCATTTTTAACACACAACACAGAAGCTAATTTTATAACCTTATTTAATATCTTTACCATCTTTATAACCTACCTGTGGTATTTTGTCTTTATTACACACATAAAATGTTCCTTTGCCAGAATTTTAAGTGGAGTATACACTTTCATAATTAAAGAGCTGTATGTATGTAAAGCATACAGAACTAAAAGCAAAACCTGTGAAGAATGACTTTTTGTGCAATGATCATCAGTTGAATCTGGAAAATGAACATATTCAAGTACAAATCTCAAATTGTGCGTTTTCCTTATGAAGTGTGATTTAGGATCATTCTTACCAATAAAACTGAAATGTTAATTGTCCATTATCAATGTTTGTTGAATAAGAACTGAAGAAAACATAATAGCACAGATTTTTTTTCAACTTTTGAAAGTGTTTATTTACTTATTTTTATTTTATGTCTTAGTTTGATGGGCACAAATGCTTGAGCTTCTCTGCTTAGGAAAATGGGCAACAGCCATAGGAGAAATGTTTCCTGTTTCTAAAGTTTCTGCGAGTCATTTGGGGAGAATTTTAAAGTGAATCATTTATCTGACTATTTTTGCTGAAGATTTATGGTCTAGTCTCTATGGATGATTATCTGAAATATTATATTTGCACTAATATCATAACAACATAGAAGTTTTACATATCCTTTCTTAATCTCTAACAAAGTTCACCTTTAGAGAGTTTCAAACGGACAGTCATGCATTTTGCTGAGTTTTCACTATTTTCAGATCCATATGATAATGTGTTAAGTGTATTTCAAATATTTGAGCTTCATAAAGTAGGATAATCTGTAGATTGAAGAATTAATAAAATGTAAAAACTGAATTAGGGGCAATGATGTTTTCTATTAAGGCACTACTTATGGTGTGGGCAAAATTATAAACATTGTTAAACTATCGGTTTGTCGATAAAGCTAGAATCAGAATGTAAAAGGAAGTCATTTATAGGAAGAACGGCAACAACCGAGAAGAGTGGGAAAAGCAGAGACACCCCAATGAACTAGATGTCCAGTCCTGGGTTCACAGGCATGCCTGCAGCCATGCGCACGGAAGCAGCTGGCTGGTGGCCGCTGAGGTACAGTCTTGCGAATGCGCTTTATAACCCAGAACAGGTCTGATGGATGCTCGTGGACTGCATGCAACTGGAACTTTCTCTCCGTGCATCGGAGACTCCCACTGGTTGACTGAATCAATCAGCAAAGACAAGGCCCCTGAAGATCTTGTCTTAACATCTCCCTCAGGATTAGTCTCCGATGTGTTCACAGCTATAATCCTGCACTCCACAACGACCTCAAATTTCATCACGTTAATCACACAAGCTAAATAAAAGGCATGCAAAACCCTTATTTCTGACATGTATGTATATAAATACATTTCACAAGCTTTGAGAATTCGCATCTTTCTCTATATGCATAGATTAGATGAGGGCTCACACTTTGTGGAATGTCCGAACACAAGCATGCTAGATTTGTGCTTTTTTGTAGCATATATTTATGTACAAGAATCCATAGTCCACATGAAATTTCACATTGTGAAACAGAGTGAAGATACAAGGGCTTAATAATTCTTTAAAAAACAGATTTCATAACGAATTTAAATAAGTTATTCAATTATTTGAACCTTCTTTGTTGTGTTAGGTATCCCAGATTAGTGCTTTTTTATTCTCCAGGTGATTTCCTTGATTTTGAGTTTTTCATAATGTGTTTGTTCATTTATCTTTGCTTTTCAGAATCATGGCATTTATTAAAATAATACTCTGCAGTGTTAAAAGTGGTTTGCCTGAAATCTGCTGATAATTGATACAAAAGTTCATATAAATTCAAAAACATGAAATAAAACAAAAACAAAACAAAAATATGTTATTGTGGAATAAGAAAAAAACTTCTTATAGTAATATTATACTTTTAATTCCTCATACTAAATGTATCATATATTTTCAAACTGAAAAAAAAGTGTAACATGAATACAGAATTAACATATCATCAGGGTAAAAAACAAAATTATGGTCATCTAGGAGATAAATGATTCTGTTACTATAACCTTGATACTTAAATAGATACAACCTTTAACATTTACACAGAGTAACACCTTTAGTGCATTGATGTGTTACACTATATGGACTTACACACTATTTTATTAGATTAAATGAGTAAGAATGGAAAAATGAATGAAAAGTCACTTTTTTTTCAATTTCACTAATAATTTCAAAGGAACAGCTTTGTGTTACATTGATTTTCTCTATTGCTTTCTGCTTGTGATTTAACTGAATTTTGCTAATTTTTTTCATTTCCCTTCTGCTTACTTTAGTATTACATTGCTCTTTTTTTTTCTCTGGTTTCCTGGAGTAAAAGATTGGATTATTTATTTTGAGTATTTTCTATCATAGGCATTCAGTGTCATAAATTTCCTTCTAAGCACTGCTTCCTTCCATACATCCTACAGGTTTTGATGAGTTTTTTGTATTCACTTAGTTCAAACTATTGTTTTAATTTCTCTTATGACTCCTTCTTTGACCTCTATGTTATTTATAAGTGTGTTGTTTATTCTCCAAAATTTTGGGAATTTTTTTGGTATCTTTTTGTTATTAATTTCTAATTTAACTTCATTACTGTCTGAGAATATACTTTGTACGATAATATATTCTTCTAAAATTTGTTCAGTGTATTTTATGGCCTAGAAATTGGACTGCTTTGGTGAATGTTTCATGTGAGTTTGAGAAGAATTTGTATTTTGCTGTTGGATGGAATGTTCTCTGTAAATGAGATCAAGTTGGTTAATACGTTTGTTTAGGTCTTCTATAGCCTCATTTATTTTTTGCCTGTTTGATCTGCTAATTATTGAAAAGAAGATGTTGAAGTCAGATTTGTGTGTTTCTCCTTTGACCACTTAAAGTTTTTGGCTTATGTATTTTGACTTTCTCTTATTAGGTCATAGATGTTAAGACTATTATGTTTTCTTGGAGAATCATTATGAATACCCCTGATAACATTCCTTGGTTTAAGGTCTGATCTATCTGGAATTAATGTAGCTTTTTCAACTTTCTTTTTATTGTTATCAACCTGATATATCTTTTGACATTATTTTGCTTTTAGCATATGTGAATCTTTATATTTAAAATGGGTTTCTTTCAGATGATATATAATGGATTTTGTCATTTTTATCCACTCTGACAATTACTACCTTTTAATATGTGCTTTTAGGCGTTTAATGTGATTATTGACAGAATTGGATTAATATCTACCATGTATGCAACCATTTTCTATTCATTACATTTATTATTCTTTTTCCCTTCTATCATTCTGTATTCTCTGGTTTTAATCTAGCATTTTATAATTAAATGTTTCAATTGTTATCAGTTCTCTTACACTATTAAATATATTTATTTGTAAGATTTAAGTGATTGTTCTAGAGTTTATAATATACATTTTAACTAATTTAAATGCAGCTTCATATAACAGTACACTCTATCATGTGTAGTGCAGGTAACTTCCCATATTCCAATTCCTCCTTTCTGTCCCTTGTGATACTATTGTCCCTCATTACAGTAATCATGTACTCCAATCACCCAATGGAACATTCTTACTATTGTTCCATTAAAAACAGAGTTTTCTTTTAGATCAATAAAATATAAGAAAATAAAATTACTTTAACTTCATTTATTTCTTTTCTGATGTGTTTACTTTCTTTATGTACATCCATGTGTCTGACCAATATTTTCCTTCTGCCTGAAGAATTTTTAACATTTCTTGCAGGGCAGGACTGCTGGCAATGGATTCTGTTAGTGTTTTTGTTTTTGTTTTGTCTGAGAAAATCTCTATTTCTCCTTCACTTTTGGTAGATAATTTCAATGGACATAGAATTATAGGTTGATGACTTTGCTCTTTTGACATGCTCCTCACTGACATGGTTTCTGATGGGATGTCAACTGTGATTCTTTAGCTGGCTCTTTGATACCTAAGATGCCCACCTCCTCTCTGTCTTCATTCAAAACTTCCTACTATCTGCGGTTTTCTGCAACTTGGATATAATTTATCTGGGTGTTTTATGTTGTTGTTGTTATGTTTTAGTTTAATGTTTATTCTGTTTAATGTTCTCTAAGTTTCCTGAGTCTGTGGTTTGGTGGTTTGATGTCTGTCATTAAATTGGAAAGTTTTGAGCCATTAATTTTTTAATTTTACTTTTAACAGCTTTATTGAGATACAGCTCCTATAGTATAAAATACATCCATTGAAAGTGTACAATTCAATGGTTTTTAGTATAGTCACTGATATGTTCTATCATCAGAAAGGTCAATTTTAGAACATTTTTATCACTTCAAAAAGAAACCCTGTGCTCTTTAGCTATAATGATCCATCCTTTCATCACCTTCCCATCCCCTAGGCAACCACTAATGTACTTTCTGTCCCTATAAATTTCCCTATTCTGGACATTTATATGAATACACTTATATGAATGTATTATTTTGTAACTGGCTTCTTTCTTTATATTTTCAATGTTTTGGCCATTATTACTAAAAGTATTTCCTCTGCACTTTCCCTTTCTCTTTCTTTTATTCCACTTATGTATATGTTATACATTTTTGTAACTGTCTCCCTCTTTGTTTTGTTATTTTTTAAAAATTTTACTTTATTGAGTCATAGTCAGTTTACTGTGTTGTGTCAAATTCCAGTGTAGAGCACAATGTTTCAGTTATACATGAACATGCATATATTCATTGTCACATTCTTTTTCACCGTGAGCTACCACAGGATCCTGTATACATTTCCCTGTGTTATACAGTATGATCTGGTTTATCTATTCTGCATATGCCTGTCAGTATCTACAAATCTCAAACTCCCAGTCTGTCCCTTCCCACCCCTCTCCCCCTGGCAACCACAAGTTTGTATTCTATGTCTATGACTCTTGTTTTGTTCTTTTTGTTTGTTTTTCATTCTTCTTTTTTTCTCCTCTTTGCATTTCAGTTTGGAAAGTTACTATCAACAGATCTTCAAACTCACTGACTCTTTCCTCAGCCATGTTAAACCTACTGATAAACCTGTCAAAACAGTCTTCATTGCCATTATAGTGTTTTTAAAAAAATTATTATTACTAGCCCTTTCTTTTGATTTCTTCTTAGAATTGCCATCTCTCTGCTTATATTACCTATCTATACTTGCATGTTTCCTACTTTTTCCGTTGGGGTTTTTTTTTATCATGTTAATTATAGTTATTTTAAATTCTCAGGCTGACAATCCAACATCTTTGTCATATCTAAGTCTGGTTCTGATGCTTGCTTTTTCTCTTCACAGTGCTTTTTCTGGACTTTCAGCATGCCTTGAATTCTTGGTTGGAAGCCAGGTATGCTTTATTAGGTAATAGGACATGAGGAGTATCGGCCTTCAGTGTGAAATTTTATGCTAACCTGCCTACGAGTTGAACTGTGTTTAAAGTTGGCAATAACTGTAGGTACAAGAGGGTCGGGGATGTTTTAATTGTCCTTGTTTTCATCTCCCTTCTTGACTGTGGGCCTCATTAAGTACTCCTCCCCAGAGAATCTCTGCCTACAGAACAATTCTGTTCAAACCTCTGCACTAAGGAACCACCAAACTCCAGCCTGGCTTCTTAGCAGCATGAAGCTGTGAGCTAAGGTGGCCTAAGCCCCCCATTAAAACACTGCCTGATAAAGTTCAGAGCTGCCAGGGGAGCTGACTGCGTGTTCTAGCCAACGCCTGAGAGGCCCTTGACCTCCTTTTCTTAGAGCATTACTGGTAATAGTTGACAAGTGTGAATGTGTATTTCTTAGAAGTGTCCTTCTCAAGGGCCTGAGACCAGCCTTTTAAAATAAAGTCGTCAGGAAGTATAGGGCCTCCTGGCCCCCCCTTCCCACCCACCATCCATGTGAGGGGACAGAATCCTGCCTTAGATCAGGGCCTGCTAGCAAACACACCTGGCCTAATCTCATTTCCATGAACCAAACCACTGTGGCTCTTTGCTTTTCTGACTGCACTGGGTCTCTGCTCATCCGCCTCCCTCATCTTCCTTCAAGAACACGAGGTCACCTCTGCACATGTTGGAAAGAAGCTCAGCCCTCTCCTGTCAGTACTTACCGAGTGAATCTGTTTCTGCCCCTTTAACTGATGTCTGGCTGTGCTTATCTTTGACCGTCCACAGTTACTGTGCTGAAGCCCGGCCTGTGTGGTGGTGAGGTACTGGGAGGGGGCACCCCTAACCCTCCCATCTTTCACTGGCCCGGGCCTGGTGGGCAGGTTTTCCTCTAGTGGGTTAGCTTGGCCCTCATCGCTCCCTACGCTCTCCCCAGCCGACAGTGATCCTCATCTCCTTCCCTAAATCCCAGCCTCAGTTGACTCTGCTCTTTGCTTTCTGTTTCCCATGGGAGACCCTGGGGCAGTGAGAAGGGGCTGGCGTGGAAGAAATGCCTTTCCCCCGGCAGTCTTTCTTCCTGGGAGGCCTCTGTTATGAAAAATGCTCTGGGCACACTGCACAATGATCTGTGTTTCCTCTCTCCCTGCCAGAGCCACATGGTTTCTTTCTCAAATCTTCACCACGATGCAGGAGCCCAGTGAGGTTCCTGGAGGGAAAGCCCACGAACATTTGGGACCTTCTCCCACAAGACAGAGGCCTGCAGGAGTTTCCCACTGTCATGCTTGTCCATGCGAAGCCTCTAACCATTCATCAAAAATACCATTGACATGTTTCCAGCAGGGCATGGCTCCACTGGTCTCTGCTCCTGATAAGCAGATTGTGGCTGTGAGTCCATTCACAGACATTGTTGATTCTCAGTGTGACTAATTTTCTTTCTTATCAGGATGGGGGTGATAACTTTCAAGCACCTTACAAGTCAGAGTAGAAGTCGGGAGTCCTTCAGTGACTTCTCTTTCTCTTCTGCCCACTGGTCTCTTCACTCACCCACCTCTGGTAGCAGTGATGGGAACAGCAGTAATAATAGCAGGGAGTACTCTAGGTTACCTTATAGCCCCGATTCTCCCCCTTAGACGTCATCAAATCTTTGAAAACTTAACGTTATTGGAAATAAAAATAGAAACATCAAAACAGTAAGAAGAAAAGTTAGTAATCTTTGAGTATTTGAACAAGAATTATCACCCAGATCTTATGAACAGTCCAGAATTTTTCAATAGTTGTGGGCCATTGAGAATCCAGGGGTTAATATATATAGGCCATAGGATATTAGGAACGTTAACCAAGAATTCCAAGAACAGAGACCTGGTTGAGGGGAAAAAAATGTTTATTTGGGATTTGTTTGGACTGCAGCCCTTGAGACAAAGATCCAAGAAGCACCTGAACTGTGGTGTGAATTCCAGTAAACAACAAAATGGGGGAAGTTTTTAAAGGCAAAACCCACAAGGTTACACAAGTTGTTCGTCAAAATTTAGGATTAGAGCTGGGAAGATGTGAGGGCTCTTGTTAAGCAAGGATGGGTTGGGGTTCGAAATGATTACACAGTTGGGAAGTTTGGGGGGTACTTCGAAACCACAAGGTTGAATCTGGCAGCTGCTAGAAGACATCTTTTGGAAAACAGCTGGTGGTGTCTTTGAGTTTGACACCGTTCAGAAAATTCAGGTTCTCAGTGATTCAGGAACATGTCTGAAGCCACATCCACGCTAGCCACCGGCTTCATTTTGAATGCCTGAACCCTAGTTAGTTCTTTTTGATTTTTAAATAATCTTAAATAGACCATCAGGAACATCCACTATGCAGGTGTTATTCATGTTGATATAATACACCTATTCGTGCTAATACAGACGTATTCTGAGGAAAGAGGATCAAAAGGTTTGGGGTTTCTTTTACTACATTTCAACACTTATTATTAGGAAATTAGTTTCAGACAAGAGATCACAAAAACACAGTTTTTACCCACAATCTTTATAGTCTTCATTATGTGGAATAGGATGACATGGGTTGTAATTAATACTCTTCATTTCAGAGCATGTCTTTCCTCCAAGAGTTGGTAAGCACTGAATAGACTATCAACTTTGCCTTCCGTTTTCACTTGGAATGTAGTAGATAAATTAGAAAAAAAAATGGTTCTCCATCTTCTATGAATTACATTCATTTTACAAGTCTAATTCCAAAACACAGTTTTCAGTTAGGACATGAGAGAAAGGAATCAGAGATTAATTCTTCCACATATTCAAATAAGCAAAGTCCTCCATATCTTACAAAGCCTTGGTCATGTGATACACCTAAAAAAGGCAAAACTGTAAGATATATGACTTCCTCACATGTTACACCCTACGTAGTATATTTCTTTACTAACACATATTGGCTGCCCACTTACTATGTCTGAGGCATAATAGAATTAGTGTCTTACATATTTTTAATTCATTACTTCTGATCTAATTTTGGTCATGATTATAAATGCTCAAAACAGGAAGGCAATCTCTAGGTCCATCCATGTTGCTGCAAATGGCATTATTTTATTCTTTTTTATTGCTGAATAGTATTCCATTGTATAAATATACCACAACTTAAATTTGGAAGTTTGAGATTTGCAAAGTTAGCCACTATATATAAAAATAGATTTTTAAAATTTTCTTTTGTATAGCACAGGGAACTGTGTTCAGTATCTTATAGTAACATTTAATGAAAAAAATGAAAACAAATATTTGTATATATATGCATGACTGGGACATTGTTCTGTACACAAGAAATTGACACATTGTAATTGATGGTACTTCAGTTAAAAAAACAGGATGACACTCTTCTTCCTTAAATGAAAGCATATTTTAAATTCTGCTCATGTTATTCTAGAATTTGATGACAGAGATGAAATACTATAGATTTCCTGTTAGAATGGTGTTTAAAATACATTTCCAACTGTAGGTTCCATTCCAAACTAACTAACAATACCTGTAGCCCAGAATGGCATCTTTGTGTTTATTAGTGGGTGTGCCAATCCTAAATTGTTAGGCAACAAAGAAGCATGATGAAGCGCAAGAGAATAAAATGAAGATCAAGTGTAGTCATTTTCTGCATTCGACTAATCCTAACAAGCAGCACTGTACTTAATATGCACTAGGTCCTCAATAAATATTTGCTGAATGAGCAGCTGACTGAAAGAATGGATTTTGATTGAATTCCAAACTACAAATGTGCTTAATAGATGTTTATTATCAGGTGATGAATATTTGCATATTATTTTAGATGATTTCAGAGTAGGGCTTCCGAATCCCAGCATTATTGACACTTAGGGGCAGATAATTCTTTGCTGTGGGGATTATCCTGTAGTGTGCAGGGTGTTCAGCAATTGCTCTGGCATCTACCTCTGGATGCCAGTAACACACCCTCTTCCCCAGTTGTCATGATCCAAGATGTCTCCAGACAATGCCAAGTATCTCCCAAGGGACAAGATCACATCCAGTTGATTACCACTGATCTGGGATGATTTCTCATTAATTCTCATAATAACTATGACAGAATGTGGAGTTAAGGAGAAAAAAAAAACCTCAATACTTCGTGTTTGTTTTTTCAAATTCTAATAGAATTGATTTCTAATCATAAGCTATTCTTGGATTTGCTTATTACTAGGGATCAATTGGGCATTTATATGTGTTTCTTTTCTCATAGTTTGACCTATAAATAAATGATTCAAATGAGATCATAATGGTCTGCTTCTTTGTAATTATTTAATGAGCCTGTGTGTCTATGCAAAAAGAAGTTAATATTTCATAATTGTTTTGTTTGGGATATTTTATAAAAATTTTCATCTCTTCAGCTTGCTACAGTTTTATTTTTCTCATTTCTTGAAGTGGGAATAAAGGTTATTGATTTAAAACTTTCTTCTCTTCTTTTTTTAATTGAGATATAATTGACTTATACCATTACATTAGTTTCAGGTGTATAATGATTTGATACATGTACTTATTGCAAAATGATCATCACAGAAAGTCTAGTTAACATCCATCACCACAAATAGCAACACATTTTTCTTCTTGTGATGAAAAATCTCAAGGTCTAATCTCTTAGCCACTTTCAAATATATAATATAATATTATTAACTACAGACCCCCGGCTGTAGATGGTGTACAAGTATTTTGACATGGTTTTAATTTTAACATGTTTATTCACTTTAGATTTATCAGTCCCACAGAATATCCTACATCAATTCCATTCTTAATACGCTTCACTGAGTTGAATTGATTAGTAAAGTGATAGTCTTGTTTTCGTTATAAAATATACTGCTATTTCTACTTCCTTCCCCCATCTAGGGAACAAGCGTGCCTTTGCATTTGTAATGCCTGCCTGGTAGGACTAGTGTAGATTACAGAATATCTTTAATTCTGGTTGCTTAAGTAAACTTTTGTACAATGAGAGTAGGGCACCTGTCTTCAAACTCACACCCTTCTAATGATCTTCAAGAGCTTTAGACAGCATAAAATGAAAAAAGGGTCTGTAGATTGCTTTAGATATCGAGGCTATAACATAGCTGTATGCCTGGTCTCAGAGTCTGTTTGCATGGCTTCTAGAAAAGTCTAGCTAACCCATTCCTATCTCAGTCCCACAGTTCTAAGTCCAGGAATCTGGTAACCTGAGTA
This sequence comes from Camelus bactrianus, assembly GCF_048773025.1. NCBI lineage: Eukaryota > Metazoa > Chordata > Mammalia > Artiodactyla > Camelidae > Camelus > Camelus bactrianus. The sequence continues at coordinate 21,049,004 of NC_133540.1, forward strand.
AGATTCCCTGGTGCTGTGAGGCCAAGAGTTCTGAGTGAAGCCTGAGCTCACGCCTGTTTGTTTCCCTTCTTCTTTAAATTAAAGTTTAGTTAATTTACAGTGTTGTACTAGTTTTTGGTGGACAGCATAGTGATTCAGTTATACATATATATAAATTATTTTCATATTTTTATTATAGGTTATTACAAGGTATTGAATATAGTTCCCTGTGCTGTACAGTAGGACCTTGTCGTGTATCTATTTTACATATAGTAGTTAGAATCTGCTAAGCCCAAATTCCTAATTTATCCCTCCTCTCTTCCACTTTGGTCACCATAAGTTTGTTTTCTATGTCTGTGAGTCTATTTCTGTTTTGTAAATAAGTTTATTTTTGTGTGTGTCATTTTTTTAGATTCCATATATAAGAGATATCGTATGATATTTGTCTTTCTCTTTCTGGCTTACTTCACTTAAAATGACAATCTCCAAGTCCATCCATGTTGCTGCAAATGGCATTATTTCATTCTTTTTTATGGCTGAGTAGTATTCCATTGTGCATATATACCACATTTTCTTTATCTAGTCATCTGTTGATGGACATTTAGGTTGCTTCCATGTCTTGACTATTGTAAATAATACTGCTGTGAACATTGAGGTGCAAGTGTCTTTTTGAATTAGAGTTACCTCCAGATATATGCCCAGGAGTGGGATTTCTGGATCATATGGTAACTCTGTTTTCAGTCTTTTTCCTGTTTGTTTTCATTATACTGTACCTTATAGTCATACTATATACTGTAAAATGCTGAGATTGCTGTCGTGTATCTTGTTCAGATGAAGTAATGACATAGTTCCTGCCATTTTCTCCTCCCCGCTCTCCTCCTCCCAGCCTCCTCCCCTCCCCCACACACAACCAGTAAGACTGTGGAGAACTGCCCAGATGCTCTGTCCAGACCGGAGGATTTATTCCCTCAGGAGTGATGGCAGCTGACAATTCACATTTAGCATCACCTCCAAGGATAGCCTTTGGCTAAAGAATCCTGCCTCACATAAGTTCACTCCCTTTTTACAGGGCAGCCTGCATCTAAACACTTTTCAATTTGGGGAGAAAAAAGACTTGGCCTGTTGTCTCAATTCATGACAACTGTGAAGGTAGTATCACCAGGAAAAATACAAGACATCCAGTTAATTTAAATTTCAGATAAGCAATGAATAATTCTTTGGAATCAATGTGTCCCATGCAATATTTGTGGCATACCCAGACTGAAGGATACAAAAATATTTATTCTTGTCTATCAGAAATTCAGATTTAACTTGAGCATCCTCTGTTTTCATTCACGAACTCTGGCAACCCTGTCTGAAAGGCCATGCCAGAGCTCTCTGCCCAGTCTTACTTCTCTTACTCTCAGACAGGTGTTGTTTCAGTGAGTTCATCTCAGTAAACTGCCTTCATTTGAATCACTGTCTCAGAGTTTGTTTCCCAGGGAACCTTATCTATGTTAGTTGGTGCAAATTATGGTCCAAAAAAGCAGATGCTGAAATGAAAATTTTGGAACCAAAGCATTTGCTAGCCAACTGGCAATGAGAACCCCATTGCTGATGGTACATGGGGCACTGAGAAGCCCTGATATGCAGTAATGATGCAGTCATTAAAATTTCCGTGATCATAAACTGGAATGGGATTCTGGGGTGAGGGGGGAAGCATTGGTTGGTGAAATATCTCAGTTCACAGCCACTTAAGAAATTCAGGAGAAACAGTAATTGTAAGGACTGTAGAATGGGATAATGGCCTGTTGTTGAGGCCATTAATACATTAGGGGAGAAGGAGAAAAATGAAAAGCTTAAAGGGATTCGTCACTAATTTAAAGCAACACAGCACATAAATATATAGTCACTCCCACATCTAGAGGGCAGAAAAGCTCACATTCAAGCCTGAGAATTAATCAGAGAGATAACTGAAAGCCAGAAAATGTAAATTCTCAATCCAGAGTGCTGTGTCAAGGGCAAGACCATGACTGGAAAGAAAAAGGGGTGATGGAATGTAAGATGGAGACACCTGGGTCAAAAATCCTGAATCTCCTGATTCTCTTTTTAATCTGTGGGCTGACAAATATGGCTGTTTATATTAAAGGCTAGGGCTCATCTCTTGCACAGAATTCTGCCTTGTGAGACAACTTGTGCCTCCTTGTCATGTATCCCAATCTTCCTCATGCCCATTTGATCAATAAGTAAAGATAAATCTCAAAATAGACTCTCCAGAAAGATGCTACTAATCAGTGCTCTTACTAATAAATGAAAGGGATATCTCAATGAAAATGTAGGATCCAGCCAATGTGCACTGTTAGGAAGCAGGGGCGTGTTCATGGGACAGGGTCCTAAGGAGACTAGACCAAGAATGGTTGGATATAAAGTTGAGTGAAGAGTCTATTCATATGGGATCATTCTTCCTGATTATGGATTTCATACCCTGACAGAGACCCTAGAATACAGGGCTGATTCCTGGATGGCTTTGGAAGTTTGAGGAAAGGGATGGCCCCAACAAAGTATAGGAGAAATGCTAGAACTTCCACGTTGGATGGGGGAAGTCAAAATCAAGAGGCCCCATGAAGTCAACAGACTAATGTGGATGTACCATGTAAGACTAGAAAAATCTACCAGCTGACTATTTCCCCCCAAAGGCCATGTTTACCGATGGAATAAGAAAAGCACTGTGGGAGGGTCAACAGCATTACTGGATCAATGGTGACTCCTTACATAGGAAATGGCTGATGGTAATTGTTTTATAGCAACGAGGATGATAAGATCTCAGAATAATAGTGTCCAGATAGTAGCACTTATCCATTAAAATAAATGATGGGCATAATTATTGAAGTGAGCAGAAACTATTAGAGTGGAAACAGGAGCCAGACAGTCAGAGAACTTTGGAGAGTGCTGATAGAACACAGCATCCCTAGGGACAAGATATACAGGCAACCTTTAAGAGTATTTCTCAATTTACACAATCAAAAGAAATGAAGTGTGAATGACTATGATGTGAAGGGCAGCCAACTCAATAAAACATCATCATTTCCTGCACAGTTTCCAAACATGTGTCCGTTTTAGCATCCAGAACCCATTTACTGAAGGGCAGGGCAGTTTCAGTGGGGAAAACACCTTCAACACTAGGGCACATTTATATGGTGATGATGATCAATGTTCTTTCCCAATGAGGCACACGGTCATTTATTCTGATAACTGTGTACTGAAGAAAGGCAGATACTAGGCATTTCGAGAACTCCAAACAGAGATCCAGTTTGACATATGGGTACTTGGAGATGCAAAGCATTTTTGTTTGTGAAGTTCTTGTAAAAATAGTGTTCTGGCCCAGGTCTACCTCATAGCAGTTCCACTGTGTCCGTGGACCACACAGCAGTGATTTCCTTGGTCTCACAATTAGTAATTATATAAAGGTATTTGGTGGCCCTAAGAATACCAACATTTACCTATGAGGTAAGAGCTATCATAATTGGGAAAGCCAAGTAGAAGCTGTTGAAACTGGCCCCTGACTGTGTCAAAAGCGATGCTGTATCTCAAGGGAAATGGTAGAAATCAGTGCCATCCTTAAAAATGTAAAATGTGCAGTCACATGGATCCTCATCATATCCCTCTTTAATTCACAAATCTGACCACTAGAATAGCTGTTTGGACCCTTGACAATGCAGTGGGCTACTGAAAACTTAACCAAGTAGTAGTCAAATATATCTTTGTCACAGCATATTAACATGACCACCTGCATGTGGTATATGACTTTTGATCTGGAGAATGTGGGTTTTTTTCCATCTCTATGAAGAGATGGACAAGAAGCAGTTCTCACGGATGTGGGATAAACAACAGAATATATTTCATTTTTGTCCCAGAGTTATCTTAACTCTTGCTCACTATCAAATAATAATGTAGGTTGAAGAGACCTGTGTCATCTGTACACTTTTGCTTGATATCACATTCTTTCTTTCTATTGATGGAATCATGTTGGTTACATCAGAGAGTATACAAGAACGCTAAAGGTCTTGGCACTCCCAAGGATGGGTGATAAATCATACAAAAAATCAGAACCCACTAGATCAATTAAATTTTTTAATGGGCCTAGTTGTCTGGGGCATGTTGGGACCTAAATAAGTGATACATTTTCAAATTAATGCATCTTACATGTCTCACTATTTTAGAAAAATGTATGACAAAAACACTTGTTCAGTTCACACCTGCAGTTAGATGGTGGGTGGGAGAGGCAGTGTTACTACCAGCTGATGGATATCAATGATACCAGCCCTGGTTCAGAGATAAGGTGAGTGGGCATTTGGGTGCAAGCTGAAAATAGACAACTATTGTATTACCGTCCTACTCAGAGGTGGCCCTGAAAGACAGCAGTGAGGGGAAGCCCTCCCAATGATTAGAAGTTAAGACCATATACCTGATCATCCACTTCCTGTGGAAAGAAATGTGGTGCACGACTAGAATTTACATAGATTTATGGGCAGTGCCAAGTTGCTGAGCCCTGTGATTAGGCATCTAGCAAGGATTAGAAGAGAAAGGACAGGAAGTTCTGTAGAAGAAGAACTGTGTGCAGAAACTTTCAGGAGTGCACATGAATTGTGAAAGTCTTTGGTCTTATATTGCATACTAAAACCCATCAGAGAAATCATTAAAAAAAAAAGTATATGGAATGACTTAGAAATTAACATCAGCCAGTTTCTTTCATTGGCCACCCCCAGTGCTGATACATTGGGTTGATGAGTAGAGCAACCATGGTGACAAGTTTATTACACTGGACCCATTCACCTCTAACAGGAGTGGGGCTTTCTGGATAGCATTTGTTATGAATATGAGTTTGCCTCTTTTGGCCAAGGAGCCTCAGGGAACACAACAATTTAAGGGTGTATAGAGACTAAGATCCACTGACTCATGATCCTCAAAAATACATCACACCAAAGGATTCACATTCCTAAAAATGATCTGTGATGTTGTACACAGGATCATGGGACTCACTTCCCCTATCACATACCACACCACCCAGAAGTTTCCAATCAGATAAAATGATGACAAAGCTTTAACAAGCATGAACTGAGGCTTCAGCTTGGAAATGATACCCTTTGTAGATTGGATGCCGTCCTCAAAGATGCAATTTACAACTGGATCAATAAACACTATATCGTGTTGTGTCTCTAAGTGGTAGAAACACGATTCTAGGAACCAAGGCATGTAAATAAGAGTAAACTTCACTTATCTTCACTGTCGTTGGTCCATTTGGGTAATTTGTATTTTCTATTCCTATAACTCTAGTATTTGCATACCCATGGGTCCTGTTTCCAGAGAGAGAACACTAGTACCATTAGACACAGCAAGAACTCCCCCCCCTTTTTTTTCTATTGAAGTATAGTTGATTGACAATGTTATGTTAGTTTCTGGAGTACAGCATAGTGATTTAGTCATACACACACATATATTATATATACATATTATTTTTATTATAGGTTATTGTAAGATATTGAATCTAGTTCCCTGTGCTGTACAATAGGTTCTTGTTGGTTATCTATTCTATGTACAGTAGTTTGTATCTTCTAATCCCAAACTTCTAATTTATCCCTCCCCTCCTTTTCCCTTTTGTAACCATGTTTGTTTTCTATGTCTGCAAGTCTGTTTCTGTTTCTTTTTCGTGAGTAAGTTCATTTGTCCCCTTGTGTTTTAAGTTTTATGTGTTGCCTGAAGACTTTGGGCTTCTCAGTGATGCCAGGAGGTGAGAATGGAATGGAAAGGAATAAATATCCAGGCAGGAGTGATTTTTTTTTCTGATCGTCTATAGGAGGTAGGGCATCTATTACACAGTAGAAGCAAGGCAGAATACATTAAGCATCCAGAATGGAATGGGAGTTTATTGCAAACTCAGCAGTCAATAGACATATTGGTGCAAACTCAACAGTCAATAGACATATGCAACAATTTTAAGAAGGAATACCAGCTAATGATTCAGAACCCTGAGAGATGAGTATCTGAGTCACTCCAAAATCAAGTAAGCTCTGTGTTCATTTAAATTTTCTAAGAAGGAAACAACAAGCAGGAATTCAACATTCAACAGCTTTGAGAAGGGGTGCGGGGTATTCCTATAAAGGGTGAAGGGGAGAAGTAGCAGGTCTGACAAATGTGAAAGAAGAGGCGGAAGGAAGGAGGATTGTGGAGGAAGGGTCTCTAACAGCAGCAGAGCTCCAAAAAGACACAAGTAGGCTGATGGGAGCACGAAAACCTTTCAATGGAGGCTCCCCTCAGCTCCAGTGCCCCAGCTATGGGCCATCACATGAGGAAGGAGTCCAGAGAGCACAGCCTCAGGGGAGATGCCGAAATGAAACCATAGGTGTGGCTGCTGACAGCTGCCAGGCACCCACCTTACTTGTAGTGGGTGCTTTTAAGGAGAGGGCTGAGTAAAGACCAGATTCATGCCCGCCACAGCCACCTGGACAGGCAGAGGAGGGACCCTGGAATGGCTACGAGAAAGGGGAAGAGAATGAGCATCAGCTCCATGGTGAGATTAGGTGCAGTGGCCAAGTCTGCAGCCCATCCCACCAAGTTTTATACATTTCCTCAGGAAAAGAGACCACCCAGGATCTCTGAACAACTTTCAGATGGGTGAATTTATGACAGGAATCAATGCTTCCAAGTGACCTAAGGGACAGACTTCGTGGTTGCCTCAGATACGAAGCTGCCTATCCCAGTCCTTACACACTCATTCCCTGCCCGGATTCAGGAAGTGATGGCCAACCACTCAGCAGCTCAAGACCATTTTAAGTATAGTCTTTGCCAGAAGAGACATGCAAATCTACATTTCTGTTTCCTGCAAAATTTAACCTATTAAACATAAAGACAGAAAGATGACAGATCCATGTACGGGCACCGCACTTCTCCCACCCACACAGTCACATGTGTATAACACAAAGATAACTGTGAACAGGGCAGTTTGAACCTCTGGAAGTTCTCATATTGTCCTCACCTTTTTATCTGAATTCCTGTTGAATAAAGATCTATATCTTTGATCACTCACTGAAAGGTTTATTGTCTTCTGTAACCTTCTGTATTAACATTGTATTTTTCATGACCCCTAAGTCAACCGTGGCAAAGAGCTAGTTTTTAAAACTGCATTTGTCAGAGCAGTTGTAGTTAGAATTGTATGTGTGAATATGTCTCTTTTGTTACTTATCTATTTACAGCACTCTTTCTAAATTCTCTTCACCATGTCGTTTTCTCTGTTGCCCTTCCAATAGCTTTTAAAATGCTTTATTGCAGTATAATCGACATATAATAAATTGAACACATTTAAAATGTATAATTGGTAAGTTGTGGCATCTGAATATGCCTGAAATAATCACCACAATTAAGATAATTAAAACATCACCAATCCTAAAAGTTTCCTCAAGCCTGTTTATAAGCTCTCCCAGCTTCCTTCCTGCCAGTTGCCAGGAGACCACTGAAGAGCTTTCTGTCACTCTAGGTTAGTTGACAGTTTATTTTATTTAAATACTTTAGGTAAGTTAATTACTTTTATTTATAATCATGCAGTATATAGTCTTTTAGGTCTGCCATCTTTCACTCAGCATAAGTATTTTGAGATTTATTCAGTCTGTAGCATGTATCAAATATTTATTACTTTTAATTCTGAAGCAGCATTGCACCGCTATGGGCATACTAATTTGTTTATCCATTCATCACTTCCATCGACATCACAAAGACACTAGAGCATGAGACAGTGGTGCAAAGTGATCTGGGACAGTTCTTCCTTAGAGTGGTGAGTCTTGCCATCTTGGAAACCTCCCCTGGCATTTATTTTAAGTTAAGGGGAATAAGCAGATTATCAGTGGTGTCCACAGGGCTGCCATGCCTCTTCAAACTCAGCACTAGCTGTGCAGAAACAAAAATAGGTGTAGTCACTCTGCTCAGTGGACAAACTGGGGACCATTCTTACAGTACTCGCCAACAGCCCTTTTAATGAAATCTGTTGTATTTTTTTTAGTGTCTCTTGGGCTTTTCCTAGTGGTCTACCTACTTGGTCTGCCCCTTGGGAAACTACCGGCAGATAAAAGATAACCCGCATTGGGATACACATGTAGACATTCATGTAAAGACCAGCCTCTGATGAGATGGAATGGAATCGAGACTCCTCTTCCTAGAATGTCCCCGACTCACTCTCCAGGCATTATGGTGACTGGATCCATCATCAGATACAGCGTGACGAGAAATCCATCGTCATGTACTAGAAGCAAAGTGAACCTCTCCAGGTTTCCGACATGGAGGTGACCTTGCATGCTAGACTGTGGCTCTAGCCAAAAGTTGACCCATTTTTCTCATGGTGCCAGTGGCCACATTGCAAGAGGTGTGGACTTCACTTTTTCCTTGCAGTTGCCTAGTTCTGTCTTTTATTCCTTCTTTGGAGCTATTATGGGGGCCTCAATTGTTGACATTATTTCAGGTTAAACATGGATGCTCCAATCCAATCAGATGATTTTACAGTTGTCACTGGGTGAAACTGATATGTTTGTGCTTTTCAGACTCGTATACTATTGGCAGTCTGACAATGGTGGCTTTTCGTCACGAAAGTCACTCTGAAATGGGCTGATAAAGGTGAACCATCCAAAGCATCCATTGGGTTTATTAAACATTAAAACATCATCTTTATAAATTGACCCTAAAATATTTCTAAGCCTGCCTCCTTCACATCCTCCTAGTACACAACTTAATAAGGCACGGTGGTCAATGAGTGTGGCTTTTTCCAGAAAAGGATGGTTTCTGCTGAGCCAATTCCTAGATTATGATCAGAATAAAAGGACCTGAGGGTTATAAAGAGATACTTTGAAATTTGGGGATTCCATCACAGCCTAATGCTTCTTTCTTTCCTTAACAATAACTCTGAGTGATACCTTGGCCCAAGGGAGACCTAGAGGATTCAAATTTAATTCTGATAATCATAATGGAAATGACCATTTGATGGAGTACACTGATCACCAAAAGCACCGCAATTGCCTATTTTGGCCAAAGTGTGGGACATGATCAATCTCTATTAGTTTGATAAGAATGGCCTTAGGTTTCTGGCATCTGACTCTTTCAAACCAAAGAGCTGGATGAGAGCTGGAAGTTAGAGCCATTAGAAGGAGACACACTAATTATTGGTAGTTTAAAAGAGCAAAGCCCTCTCACATACAGAAGGAACACCCTGGCCCTGGAAAACATACAGAAAAGAGGGTCATTAACGATCAGTGTCTTTCAGAATCACTCCTGAAAACTTGCTCATGAAGGAAACCACCCGGTGTGGGTCTCCCAAGCAGTTCCAAGCAGCTTAAATTCAACTGACTGCTGGATTTTCCATTGCTTGTCGGAGAATACTGACCAAAACTCCATTCTTCATAAGCTTCCTGAGAAACAGTAAGCTATAGGAAACAGCAGAGAATGACCACTCTTCCAGCACCAACTACACAGAACACCTGTTAATACCTTCAGATATTTTTCCCACACTCATTCCCACAGCTGTCACCACTCAATCATTGTGTGTGTGTGTGGGGGGGGGGGGTAAATGAGTGCCACTCAGCTGTTTTCATGGACAAACAGAACAGATTGGACCAATTGTGCATGTTGTCACACCAAAATCAAGCACTAGACATTATTTTTCTAAAGAGAATTGGGAAATGCAAGTCTTACTGACTGTCCAAGAGGCCAGATGGAATCATTGACAACCAATGCCCCCTCACTGACATAGGTCCCACTTGAAAGAGGGAGATAATTTAATTTTTTATTTAATTGAAGTATAGTCAGTTTACAGTGTTGTATAAATTTCTGGTGTATAGCATAATGTTTCAGTCAGATATACACATACATATTTTCAATGTCATATTCTTTTTCATTATAGGTCACTACAAGATATTGAATATAGTTCCCCATGCTATACAGTACAAACTTGTTGTTTATTTTATATATAGTAGTTAGTATCTGCAAATCTCAAACTTCCAGTTTATCCCTTCCCACCCCCTTACCCCCTGGTAATCATAAGTTTATTTTCTATGTCTGTGAGTCTCTTTCTGTTTTGTAAATACATTCATTTGTGTCTTTTTTTTCTTTTTAGATTCCACATATGAGTGATATCATATGCTGTTTTTCTTTCTCTTTCTGGCTTACTTCACTTAAAAAGACAATTTTCAGGTCCATCTCTGTTGCTGCAAATAATATTATTTCACTCTTTTTTATGGCTGAGTAGTATTCCGTTGTATAAATAAACCACAACTTCTTTATCCAGTCATCTGTCAATGGACTTTTAGGTTGTTTCCATGTCTTAGCTGTAGTAAATAAGACTGCTGTAAACATTGCTGAAGAGGGGCAATAATTTTAAACAAACTTTATTTCCAGGGCAACTTGTATACCCTCAGGGTTATACTGTTTTGTTTCAAAGCCAAGTATTAATTTAACTCACTCCTGAAAATACTGAGATGTGCACCCTAGTGGTGGTCATAAGACACCATCAAGGATTCAAAAAACACGCAATGAGTAAATCACCTCACACTGATAAGTCTTGTGGTTAACTCTCCAAAAGGAGGCTTGGTTAATTGGACAAGCTTCTTGGAGAAATAACAGATTCATTGTTTAAGCAGGTAGTTATCTCCACAATGGTAAGCATACAATTAGAAAAGATGCTGTGAAATTGAACCCTGTCTTTGGCTAACATGATCAGCAACACCAACTTGGCCTGAGAAGGCATTTAGATCAGCCTCAGCTTATTGGCCAGGGTTGTTGTAGGCATTTAGGTTGCCCTGAGTGTGCTCCTTGAGGGTCAAGGCAGAATCTGTACAATTATTACTACGTATTATTAAACCCAGATTAATGCCTTGGCTCTGGGAGAAAGGTCAATATGGAAACTTAAGGAGAAAGCTACCTGGTTTTGCAAGATAGTCCCTGAGAGTTTATGAGATGTGTTCAGCTGATTGGTTTTGTAGCTCTGGGGAACTTGATTGAGGTTAATACTGCAGGATAGCCTGCCTCATCCTGTTGACAGTAGCTTTAACTAAATGCTGAAAGAGATAGAGATTAAGTGGATTTGGTTCCAGGCTATCTGTCAGATCAATCAGAATGGCTCATGACGTACACACTCAGACAGAGAAATCTACCAGAAGCTAAGAGGATGTAGAAATGAGTGGTGGTATTTTTGTCAGGGAATTCTCAATGGTAGTCTCCCATTTCTGTAAGTCATCTGAGCAAAGACACTGACCACCTTTGTTTTGGATAATTTTTTTAAGGGTGTTGGTGTAGTTTCAGAGCCTTGGAAGATGGAGTAGGGTTTCTATCTAGAGCAAAAGACATGTATGCTTTCATTCTGGGAAGACAAAAGTAATGCTTTCCTCCAGAAGAAAGGACAGGTGTTCTTCCTGCTCAGTATGATAAGTTAGTGTCTTCCGGTTGAGAAGAGTAGACATGCTTGTTATCTAGGATAAAGTCTGTGGATTCCCTAAGCTCAGAGCTCCTTTCCTGAAACACAGCTCCACTGCATCAGCGGATGTCACCTGACCCCTTCGTGCTGGTGCCTTTTAGAGCTTGAGGAACCAACGTAAGATGTGCCAATACACTGGCCACTGCGACTGCTGTGAGCAACACACTTTCCTTTATTTCTAAGCCAGAATTTTTATGTCAGGATGCATGAAACTGGTGTGCTAGTGTGCTACCTTAGCTTCCACTGGGGAGCATCTTAGCCCCTTTATAGTTCAGGGTGCTCTTCTTTTATTAAACTGTGGCACTATTGACATGTATCAATAAACTGAAGAAATGATGCAAAAGTCTGGAAATGGTATACCATGAAAGAGAGATTAATAAAGGATAAAGGAGCTTTTTGTCTACAGCAGGAAAAAAAAAAAAAAAGCAGAGAGACCAGGCAGGGTTATGACTAAATATTGCTCAGATCCTCGAACTAGAACCCAGTACCTTGCTAGGTGAACACCTAGGATAAGGGGTGGGCTATATACACCCCAATACTTACAGGAGGAATTATGTACAAGAGGATTCCTATGACACAAGTCCCACTATTAAGTTTTACAGGCAATGTGGTGTCAGAATCGTGTAGTAAAAAACAACTGATTATTGTTACATCTCTGCCTGTAACCTAGAATAATGCACATCCCGTTGCATAGCCAGGGAGCATCATTAAAGTTCTAATACCCCGATTTGATTTCTCATACCTTTAAAGACTGAGTTGGTTTAGCCAAAGAACAGTGAACACTAGGAGGGTGCAGAGGGTGTGCACTTGGAATCCAAAGAGCCTAATGGCATTAGCAACAGATGCACATCTGACAAGATAAATTGGAGCACAGCATGGGCAGGGCACAATCACAACCCAGGAGCGTGATTTTCTTCTTATGAGGGACGCCTTCAGCTGTAGGCATTAGAGCATAAATCTTACATGAAGATGCACTGGTTGCTTCTTTCCGTTTGTTATTTACTATGGGTCTCTGATTTAGATATACAGATTTGGGATATCCCTTTGCCCCATTCCAACTGGTATAAAGCCTATCCAAACAATATATTCCAGTTTCATCAGATGTAACCATGTGTTCGTTGATTCACTCTTAAAATTTATGAAGCCACAACTATCTATTCCCCATTTTTTGACACTTGAAGAAAACACTCGGCATAAGGAATTATTCAGCTATTCCATTTATAAGCATTTAATATAGAAATGTCTTAAACTGAGAGCTGCATTTCTAATTTCCATTTCATCAAGGTGGGCTTAGGAATCTATTTGTTCCTAATAAACTCTTGCCCTAGCCAGGCATTTGAAAGCCAGAAATGGAAATTCTAGCACATATAGTCACCCTTTGTAACACAAATGAAGTTTCTGGGGTCTGTATACACACGGGTAATATTCATGAGTTTGATTTTGTAAGTACACATAGGGAGGAAGAAATGCCTCTCAATTAATCACTCTTTATCAGTAAAAGTCTTATTTTATAGAAACAACGATGATAAAAATATTCAGGCTAACTATATCACATGGAGAAGTTTTAGAATTGATATTACCAAACATTCCACGGAGGCTGGAAGACCACAGTGAGAAAATGAGCAGGAACTAGGGTATTTAGGAAACTCAAATTGCACAATTTGCAGCATTCTCACACTAAAGAGATAGGACTGTCTCATTTGGCCTCATCTGTAAAATGGGTGCAATGCTCTAATAAACTTAGTTTACAAAACTTTTGAAAATATTTAGCACTATGTCTGACATATAATATGCTTCAATAAATGTTAACAATTTATACATAATAATATTAACAACAATTATTATGGTCCCTGTGGAAATTTGTCTCACTTTAACTAAAGTTCTGGAAAGCAGAAATAAATTAAAATGAAAGTGAAATAAATTATAGCAAAGTAAAATATTTAACTTGTCAGGTACGTTTGCAACACCGTATAGATACGTTAGCAATAATAACTAAATAAAAGATACCATCACTCTGGCAAGAACTATGCTTAGTTAAGAAGACACATTTGGGTACCTTGTTCTAGACTGCTAGGGCCTGCCAATCAAAAAATGGGCAGAAGACCTAAACAAACACTTCTCCAATGAAGACATATGAATGGCCAATGGACACATGAAAGAATGACTAGCATCACTAGTTATCAGAGAAATGGAAATCAAAACTGCAATGAGGTATCACCTCACACCACCAGAATGTCCATCTTAAAAAGTTTACAAATAATAAATGTTGGAGAGGGTGTGGAGAAAAGGGAACCCTCCTACACTGCTGGTGGGAATGCAGATTGGTGCAGCCACTGTGGAGAACAGTATGGAGATTCCTCAAAAGACTAGGAATAGACTTACCATATGACCCAGGAATCCCGCTCCTGGGCATATATCCAGAAGGAACCCTACTTCAAAAAGACACCTGCACCCCAATGTTCACAGCAGCACTATTTACAATAGCCAAGGCATGGAAACAACTTAAAGGTCCATCGACAGATGACTGGATAAAGAAACTGTGGTGTATTTATACATTGGAATACTACTCAGCCATAAGAAAGAATAAAATAATGCCATTTGCAGCAACATGGATGGACCCATAGATCATCATTCTAAGTGAAGTAAGTCAGAAAGAATGAAAAATGAAAGTATGATATTGCTTATGTGTGGAATCTAATAAAAAGACACAAACAAACTTATTTACAAAACAGAAAAAGACTCACAGGCATAGAAAAGAAACTTATTACTGGGGGAAAAGGTGGGGAGGAATACATTGGGAGTTTGGGATTGGCAGATACACACTACTGTATATAAAATAGATAAACAATAAGGACGCACTGCATAGCACAGGGAACTGTATTCAATACCTTGTAGTGACCTGTAATGAAAAAGGATATATATATAGATATAGATACAGATATAGATATATAACTGAATCACTATGTTGTACACCAGAAAGTGACATCACATTGGAAATCAACAATCAATCAATCAATCAATAAAAAGGCAAAACAGGAGGTTTTTGACCTGAGTCTTAGGCACTGCACAATTTCCCTCACCTACTTCCCTATAGTAGGTGATCCCAAGTCTGCTGCTATAAATTGGGTTCCCCTGAAGCAGAGCCCAAGGCAAGGAGTTAAGTGCAAGTAATTTATTCAGACTTGTAAGGGAATGAGGAAGGCGAGCAGGGAAGATTTAATTAGCTCGAGACATTCCTCAGCAAAAGACTGAAGGGTAAATTGTTAGAAATGACAAAGAAAGACATAAGGAAAGAAACTCAAAATTCTGTATGATGTGTCAGTATAATCAGATTAACATTTAACTGGCAATTAGGGGCGTTTTGTGACATTTAAAACAAGAACTAAAATGCATAACGTATGAGCTTGTACAAATGAATAAATAAAAATAGGATCAAAGCACTTAATGAAAATGGTTTGAAGACATAAAGGCGAAATGAACAGGTTAATATATTTTATATTCACAGATAATTGAATGATAGTCACATAAGTCTTAGAATTTTTTTTTCATCAGTTGTAAATATTAACTATAGGCGTGTGAAAATACATGCTTTCCTGTATTGTAGGAGTACAAATTACCACAAGATCACTGAAGTGCAAAAAAATTAGCATCCATGAACAGTTCAAATGTGAATACCTGTTGGACACCACACCTCTAAGAGGTTTTTTTTCTCAAATTTTAAAATAAAAATTATTCAAGTAACTTCTAAATATTTAACACAAAATGAAATTAAATATTTATTTCTATTTTAGGGGCAATATATACTCAAACATTGGACTATTTCCACAGAGTTTATATGACCAAGTTTAATAACTGCATTATTGATTAAGAGGTCTTAATATCTTATTTAATTAAAACACTATTAATATATTTGGTATACCCCCATTTAATTTGGATCTTTGTTATTCTGAATTTTTTCTTTAAAGATACAGACATATAGTCACTTGGCGCTGGGATTTTTAAGTTTTTAAAGGTTTTAAAGTGTCTTTTCCTTAAACCCAAAACATTAAGGTGCAGGGACTTATCTTCAGACTTCATCCCTGGCCTATTTCTTTCCACATCCTAGTCATGATACCTGAAAAGAATGTGGTACCTATTCCTAAAAACAAATAATAATAATAATTATTATTATTATTTAAAAAATTATTTTAAAAAAAGCATTCTGCATTAAGATAAAAATGCATGTAGTCAAATATCACTAATATTTCTTCTTGTTAAAATGGAGCTGCAGTATAATTACAAAAATTATGATTATGAATATATATACACACACATATATAGACATATACATCTATGTATAACTCTGTGTGTTACTTGCTGAGATGACACTGAGGTATCTCTGGAATAATACTTGGTAAATTGTGTTTTACATTTGAATGTAAACACAACTTCATTATAGATAAGCATAAAGCTATTTGTAAAAAATACTGCTTCAAACCAGAAAATGTCCCAGATTAATCATTCAGTGTATGGCTTGGAATATTAAAAAGAAGATTAAAGTTGAATTATTTTATATTGAAACTGCTGCTATGTTTTTAATGACATGACTTCATCAGGAACATAAGCCAATTTCCGAGACAGGCAAGAGCTCTTTCCAGGAACTGTGTTAAATATTTAACACACAAAAAATTAAATATTTATTTGTAGTTTCTTGAAACATTTATTTATTTAAGCACACTTGGGTAAAACTCTTCAATCTGTTTTTAGTGAAGAAATACTTTCTTTATAGTATAATTTGGAAAGGCAGGAGATTAATGTGTTTTTATTTGGGTAGAAAAGTGGCACCTTAATAGCTTTATGATTTTAATGTACTTCTACGGTGCAAATGAATGTATTTTATATTTTAGTGCTTAGAATGTAAGTCATTAAAGAGCTTATTTGTTTAACATTTTTGTGACATTTGTTGAATTTGTTTCTTTCTGGTTAAGAACAAAAAAAATGTATCTTTTAAATTGTTCTGTTACTCTCTTAGTTGCTCATTTAACTGAGATGCATTATGATATTTTAATATTATATTTATGTCATATTCATATCATTTATTTTAATTTAGTAGTTCTTTCAGTAAACCTAAGAAAACATACTTTTTAAAGCTGTGCTATGAAATAGGTTGTTTGGAATCAATGTGGTGTTTATTCATTTAAAGGGTAAGTTTTGCTGGTTTTTAATATTGAATAGAGCACAAATCTTCTGAGAGCCCACAGACAGTGGATTCAAAAGTGTTTATGCCAGTAGGTAAATGTCATAAAAATCGCAGGTTAAATTGCAATTACTTTCATTGATTTTCCTTTTTCCCTCTTAATAAAAAAAAATTCAATTTATTAAATTCAACTAGAAATGAAAAAACAAAAAAGTAAGACAGGAAAAAATTATGCTTTTTGACTTGACAAACTTTCTGTAAAGGGTCCAAGAGTAAATATTTAGGCTCTCTGGGCCAAGTGGTCTTGTCGCGACAACTCGATTTGCTGTGTTTGAACCCAAGTGACCGTAGATCATATTTTAAGGAATGGGTGGCTTTGTTCCAATAAATTTTCATTTGCAAAAACAGGCAGCTGGCCAGACTTGGCCTGCCTGTAGTTGGCCAGCTCTTGCTTCGTACAGTGTGGTCCCCAAACTGGCACTAACACCTCCTGAGCGCTTCTTAAAAATGCAGATTATCAGATCTGACCTTGTACCTGCAAAATCAGCATTTTGGTGTGTGGGTTCCAGTAAACTGTGATGTAATATGCCCTCCATCATCTGACTAGCTTGTTCAAACACGGATTCCTAGACACCACGTAGAAGAGATTCTGATTCACCAAGTCTGGGATGAGACTGAAAGTTGCCTTTCCAACAACCCCAGGTGATTTCAGTGGGGCTGGCCTCCAACCACAATTTGGGTAGCACATTCCAGAAAGCACTAAGCTTATGTCAAGTGTCTTCCTGCCCTAAATAACTCTTAGGCCACGTTTCATTTTTAACTGAAGATCATCTCAGCCATGCACTCATTCTTTCCTACAAACATAAATACATACAAAAACATACAAATATAAAAATACATATTTGTTGAGAAACTACCATGTGTCAGTGTATCAGGGATTCAATGTTGAACAGCAAAGACATCAGTTTATGTTATTACTACAAAAATTTTGAGTGAAACTATTTAATTTAAAGGACTGAAACTTTTATTAAACTTATTTGATTTATCAAATAAATAACGATTGAGCATTACTTGCAATATTGTTAATTTCCGTGCAAAGTCTTGCGTATATGAAGTTGAGCAAAAATAATTCCTAGCACTCCAGAACCTTACAAGCTAGCAAAAGTGTAAAAAAATTCAAAGGATATTTTCTTTACAATGTATAAATTATCACATTTAAGTTGGCATGGAAGTGATGTGAACAGGAGTTAACTAGCCAGGGCAAGGAATCCAAACATTAGGAAGACCATTCAAAAAGCTCAGTCGAAATTCAACAGTAAATATTAAGGGGACTGGAGTGTTTTAGGAGAGTTTGGGCATGGATAATGTTATGGGAATGAGAAACATAAGATTCAAGCTGTAATCTGGTCATATTTTGGGATCTTGAACATTTTAAGTCTGGGGACAAGTGGTGACTCCCCCTAAATGAAAACCCAATGACAGATGTTATTAGGGAAGTCAGCTGAGAAGATCTGCGTTGTAGAGAGATCTCTCTGGTGAAATGTGGAGAGCTAATGGGAGGAGACAAGACTCCACTGGAAAATAGGATTGCAAGAATCAAAACGGTAGCAGAGGAGACAGAGAGAAGCTGATGATTTGGGATGCTACTGAGGACATGTAACGGCCCATTTGGGATAACGCACTGGATACGTGATGTATCATGAGACAGCAGTGAAGGATGCCATTCAGATTTCTAGCTTCTTGTGAAGGCTGTCTTATTCAGATTGATTCAGAACCCAACTCCAGTGCTTCCTCCTAGGGGTGGCTTTCCCAGACCATCCTGTTTACTGGTTCCCTATCATAGTTACTTTCCAAAGGGGTAGTCTGTCTTATTATCTTTATAATACTTAGTTCAAAATGAAATAATTATCCACGTGTATTTTTTCACTTGATTTTTTTTTTCTGCTTCTCTCCCATCTAGCATTTAAGCTCATGAAAAGTGGGAACTATTCTTTTTTGCTCGACATTACAGCATAATGTCTAGAGAACTAAATGCCAGGTCAAAACACATGTTATGAACATTGGATGGATAAATAATGTCACTTAGACAACTAGGTGAATGATGGTATAAATAACTGAAAAGATTATTAGAAAAACCACATTTTGTGAAATGGGAGTCATGAGGAGTTTGAATTGCCTAGGGACGTGCAGAAGATTTCTGGTAGGCATTTAAATATGTTGATATTATAGATCTTTCAGTCTTCAGTGATGACTGAAGTCATAAAATAAGATGAATTTTTAATGGGCAAAATTATATAGGGAGAAAAAAGGACTAAAAATGGTACCCAGGGAAAAAGTGACACAAAATGAATAAAGAAAGAAGAAACAGATGAAAGGATTGTAAAAGGAATTGCTAAAGAAATAAAAAAGACTCTCATGGATCATGCAGTGAGAAATTGCTTTATAAAGTTATTTTCCATAAAAAGAATGAAACAATGTGGAATTATGGAGAGATAGGAACAATGAGAATTGACCAAGTTCAGGGCATTTGGTAATTAACCTCATGATATCAAATAGGCAAAATTAGTGTTATCACTTTACAAAGTTGGCATCAGTGTGGCTGAAAGATGTGTTTAATCTTCACATACAGTAAGATGTCGAGGCAGAATTGAATCCATGTCTAAGGATTTTGTCTGTTTCACTATTTATAAACAGATTTCAAACCTGTCAAAACAATCTTTTTGTTATTTATTGAGATCATACAAAATGCTTAATGATCTTAAGGACTCACATCATGAAAAACATTAATACATTTAGTAATGCAGTGCCATTCTTGTATTTTTTGAAATTTATTTTACCAGGTATCTATGGCAGAAACTAACAACCGGTCCCCCATACTCCTTTTTTTCCTGCTGAGTGGAGTTTGCAAACTACTGTCAGGCAGCCAAACCCAGTTTGGCTCTTGCATTTTGAGTGGTTGAAAAACACATGAAAAGATAAATAATATTTTATAATGTGAAACTCCAACGAAGGTAAAATTCCATTGCTCATAAATGAACTCACACTGAAGCACAGTGACCCCATTGCGTGCTATTTATGACAGCTTTTGTGCTACAACAGCACGGTTGAGTGGTTGTGCACAGTTGAGCAGTTGTGACAGAGATCAAATGGTCCCCCAAATTTCAAAGATTTATTCTCGGTACTTATACAGATAATGTTTGCTGATCTGCAGAGTAATAGAGGATTTAGCTGCAGGTCCATTCAGCTGAACAGACACTTCCCAGGCTCCTGTAAGTTAGATGTGCCCTTTGACAGGACCACTGATGGAGAAGCAGACATGACGTGCACAACTTCCAGCCTGTGCCCTGGAAGCAGAGAACAGTGCCCTCCTCCCCTTCTCTTCCCACTGGCTGGTATGACTTTTACATGATGAGGAAATAGACTTTTATTTTGTTCAAGCCATTGTTATTTTGGCCCTGGTTGTAACAGCCAAAACCGTATCCTGATCAATACAGCGGACCTACACTCATATTTTTTATGTGTTATAACAACTGTGGTTAAAATTGAAAGGATTTTGGATTGGATTCTATCTGACAACAATTTGTCTCTAGGACATTTGCAACAAAGGGCTAATTTATTTCTAGGTAAACAGAAAGTACATATTGATAAAGGAAAACGTATGTTTAAGAAACATGGAAAAATAATTCCCAAAAAAGAAGTGTAATTGTAGCTTTTTAATTCAAAAATGATCAATTTATCTAGTAATCCATAAATTAAAACTAAAGTGACAGTGAGATTTCTTTTCATCCATAAACACTCTTCTGATGTTTTCTATGCAGTGAGATGGCCAGTTCACGCTCTTGGCTCTCTCTGCCCCTTCTGTTCACCCTCCCACTTTAGATATTGACATAGGTGTCTGATTTGTGGTAACTTGGCTTGAATCAACCAGCCCACTATCCTTATTTTTTTCTTGGGAAGGGGCTACTTTTTCACACGTTCTTATCTTTTCTTTTAAGACATGCATCTTAAGGGGAAGGCCCTGCCTGATGGATGTGTGTGTGTGGAGAGGCAAATTCAATTTACAGGAGACTGGCCTTTGACTTTGAGAAATAGTTAAGGAGCAAACATTCAGGGGAAAAGCTACGTTTGGACTGATTGAGGTGTCTTATACGGTCAAGTCAAACGTTCTGTGGCTTCTGGACTTCTGTGAGTGGGCCTGGCATTGGGAAATGAGCAGTTTGCAGAAGTTTATATAGAGTTATGAAGCCGACTTTTATAGTTGCAGGCAGCCTGAGCAGGAAGCTTTATGCCACAGGCCACAAGGTGTTACCACCTTAGTGGATGACTGTGCCTTATACTAAATTTTTTTTCCAGAATGAGTAGGTCTTTCTATATCAAGAGTAACCTTACCTCAGCTGGCATCAATGAAGCGAAGTTTCAAATATGACAAAACAGGCAACTCAAATATTGGCTTTTTAGATGTACGGAGTTGGAAAAACTTATGCTACTTCAAACTGAGTTAACTCAGCATGTGCTGTGCAGCCACTGGTGAGCTCCCAACTTTAAACTGTAGACTCTGGTCCACCTAGGCAACTCCGGATTCATTTCCCAATTTCTGTTTTCCATTCAGGGTCAAGGCAGTAGCATGGATGGAGGGGAGAGAGAGGTGTGAAATCATACAATCTAGGCATGTAAGCCCTCACCTAGGACAGTCTCAAGCTGGCTCTAGCTTGGCTATTAACATATGATGGATGAATCATTTTTTACAAGACAGATTTTTTTAGACCTAAGGAATTCTATGCCAAGTGACAACAAACACACACAGTCACTGTGACTCAGCTCAAAATCATTTCCCACAATAGTTTAGATCCCATGTCATTAAATCTAATCCAATTTCAGTTGACTAATCCACGGGTGCCAGAAACACAAGGCTTGGGGTAGTGAATATTACTAATTTTGAATATGCCAGAAGGAAAAGAATTATACCTGAAATAAGATAGATTGAGTGGAACTACAATAGGCAGATCTCTAGATCTTGCATGCAGGCAACACTGTTTCAATTTCTTTCTCACAAAAGAGAAGACGTATGCATGGTTGGACGTTCCCTCCCTGTATGGTAAATGATTCATGGCAAAATTAACCTTTTTGCTAGAAGACATTTCACAAGTGAGTTTAAGTTTACAGGTTTTAGATTGCTGTCAGCTGGTACTGATTGTGATTCTGGGGGAGGAGAAACCAGGATTTTTCTTTCATACTCTCCATCCTGCAACTACTGCTTTGTTTTAATATAATCCTATAGCAATATTTGAGACTATGTTCCACGGTCACAATTTTGTCTAAGGTCACAGCTCTGGTGGCAGAGGTGGGATGATTCTAAAGTTGGTAAGTGGAGGAACACAAATATGAACATCTTTTGTGTCCTGTTAACACTGTGTACTCTATAAAAGTGAGATCCACAAGAGATTTAGAACTAGATTTATATCATCTGTGACACCCTGTTGGGGGTTCTATAAATCCCATGAGAGGTAGCCCATACTATTCTTGGTGAAAGAAATTCCAACCCAATCTTGGCATCTGGCTAAGACTGAGCAACATAAAATATATTAATAGTAATAACTAATCTTCATTTTGTGGACTTTTAACTCACAAGTAAAATACATCAATTTTGAATTTTAATCTTTGAATTTTGACATTACACACTTAAATTTTTAAGAAGTTTTAATGTTTATATTTTCATTGAGTTTAGACATTTTGTAATGGGAGGAGTTCTTATTAAAGAGGGATATTTTGATATTTTTAGCATTCCTATTAGAAAATCTTTGTGTATCTTATAATTGGAGTATTCTTGTGGCATTTAATTATAGTAGAAGACTTAGAGAGGATGGTGAATTTCAAAGCTTGACTCAGTATGGAAAGGGAAACAAAATATAGAGTAAACATATGGACTTTGATACAGGATGCCTTTGAGATGGATTTCATTAATTCACTGATCTGTCCTAACTCCCTTTCTTGTTGGCCCAAAAGCAGAAGTAGCTGCTGTTTGAGAAACTGGTCCTATGAAGGTAGAAATAAAACCGTGTAAATGGCTGATGTAGTGCCTTGAAATTGATAGCCACACCCTTAGTTGGCTGTAGTCTTAAAAGTTAAGACTGGTGAGGTTAAGAGAATAGAAATGGGAGAATATTGAGGCAAACATTTTTCCACTCCTGCTTTTGCTTTGCGACATCTAATCATGCAATACTCTTGGAATCTCTCTGCAGTTTCACTTACTCTGAACCTGAGAAAATGAGCAACTGATCCAATGAACACGTTTGAAAAGCAAACCTTGGTGTGCCTTTCATGCTTCTTCTGTTTTCTTTGGCCTGAGAGTCAGCTGCACAGAGGGAATGCAAATTCTCTTCTTCTTCTAGTTTCTTTGTTTCTGCAAGACATGCCCCTTCCATTGGAAAAATAACTGTTAGCTGTCACGATGCATGGAAAACAATCCCAAGTGTGGGGACAAAGCATTTGCTTTAGAGAAACTCAAGGCTTTAAATGTCAGTGTCTCTTGGGGGATTTGACTTGTAACACTACTTCGAAGGAGACACCAAGGACAACCATCAAAGGAAAGAATGGTTGGGGGTGAATTGACTCAAATGATCAGGATCGTGATTTTTACGTTAGTACAACTGTAGTAATCTTGCCTTGAATCTTCATCAATAGGTATTTGTCTAAACTTTCTTTTTCCAGCTTTATTGAGATTTAATTGAAATAAAATTGTATAAGTTTAAGGTATGCAACATAATGATTTTATATATATATATATAAATATATAGCAACATAATTGCCACTATATGGTCATTTAGTACATCCATCACCTGTCTAATATTTCTTAATATTATTTATTAGTTAAAATATCTTTGATCAAAATTGCACATCGCTAGCATCCATTGTCACTATGGCAATGGTTTGGATTTTTCCAGAGTTGGCATGGTGATAAGATTCACTGTGTAACTGGTTTTCTATTTCTGAGTAAGAGACACGCCCTGGTGCACTATTCACTATGTGGGAGGAGAGGGTCACCTAGTGATGTCTTAGTTAAGGGGAGAAATAGGACAAACCAAGAGATATTTGAAAGTATTTGAAAACAAGTATTTCCGTTAATAGCATGAAACATGATCTTCTCGTCTATCTTATTTGAAATTCTCAGTACAAGTATTCACCAACACTGAGGAGTTGGACATCTGTTTTCAAGGAATGTGGTTAAGTGCAAAAACAGACATCATGGTAAATGGGGGTAGGGGTCAAATCAAGTACTCCCCAAAAGGAAATACTCATATGAAAATGCTTATGCAAATTCTTAATTATCCTGCCTTGCAACTTAATGTTTTCCATCTTATCCAATAGAAAAAAAAAACATTAAAATTTCAGAAAATGACGCTTTTTTTTACATGTTATGTATTGCAAAATACTTTTATATACAAAGAACTGCTAAAAAGGGGCATAAAGGTGTCCCTAAAAATTGAGAAGTTTTGGGTTTTATTACGTGATTAATGAGAGAAGATACACACAGATATATTTAATATCCCAGATAACAAATGTCCAAATAAATAAAATGTGAGTTTAAAATGGGAACCATCACTTCTGCCTTGAGAGCAGAAGGACATCAAGAATTAAGAGATGTTTCATGGATGAGATAGAGCTTGAAAAATGAGCATAGTTTTAGGAGATGCATTATTCCTATAAATGGCATTTCATGTGAAAAGGAACCAAGGGAGAGAGCCTGTGTTGTAGGCAGATTCACACTGCATAGAAAGAGATGCTTTAGAAGGCAAATTGGAGAACACGTGATGAAGAGCCTTGGTTCCAGCTGAAGAATTTTGATTTAAGTAGGAAGACAATAGAGAAGCACTCACGGTTTTACTGCAGTTATTTTTCTTTTGTTTATTTTATTTTTTTAAATTTTATTATTGGGTCAATTTTAATTTTGACAGGTTTGCTGCAGTTTTTTTTCTTTATCTTATTTTATTGTTGGGTCAGTTTTATTTTTGACTACATTTTTATTTCTTGGTTTATTTTGTTAAGATCATAAATATTGCAGTTGGGCATTGAATGATTAAGTGATAAACAACCAAAGGAAAAGACCAATTAAATCTAGTGAACTTTCCATTTTAATATACAACATGCCTGAAATGAAAGATTGACAATAAGAAAGATAACGAGAGGAAATTAAAGGTATTAAAATATCTGTACAGAGTTTTTTCATAATTTTTATTGATTCTACTTATTGAAAAATTTTGTATACATTTTAAATCACTTTTAATCATATTTTTAAAGTACACATGAAAAGACTGTGAGAAATTTGATGTGCAACTTCTCGCATTCAAAAATCTGAACTGAATCTGCTTATCTGAATTATAAGAGAAGAGAATATTTCATGATATATATTAAACGAGGAAGGCAAAATCTAGTATTTATTTTTATGAACCACATAGAAAGAAAAAAACATTACTCACTTCTTTCTGGACTCAGTTTAAAATAATATATATATTTTTAAAATTTTGAATGTTAAAGTTATTCTGATAAGTTTACCTTATTAGATCAGTCACTAAGATTGTGAATCTGGATAAATGATTTATTCCTCCAAAATATTTCACATCATATTTCATATTTCTAATAAGTAGTCTGTGTTCATCCAGAAGAAGCCCATATCTGAAGCTGATACAAAGTAAATATGTATATAAAGGTAAATATGTATATAAAGATTAACTCATCTTTTATACAGTTAACCTTGGAATTCCCATTTTAACTGTAATGCATTCTAATATTCAAAGCTCTTTTTGATGTCTATATCTTTGTTTTTCTAAGTATAAGAAAGAAAATTTGTGAATTTCAAATTCTTGGCATAATTGATATACTAAAAGCTTTTTGATATAATAAAATACTACATTAATTAGTCTTATATAAGCACAGACTTGTTCCATTGTAACAGAATTTAAAAACAACATTATCATGGTTCTATTTCAACACACATATATGAATTTATATGTATGTAAGAATTCTTATATATATATCCTTGTATAATTCTTATGTATAAGAATTCTTACATATATAGCCTTATATATAATTCTTATATGAAGGACATATGTATATAAATAATATATATAAAATACGTGTCTGCCACGTATTTACATCCTTCAGTGACCCTTTGGTCGATGTCACCTATCTCCCTGGCAAGGAGACAGTCTGCTGTGTGACTGCAGGGATGAAGCGGAAGGCTGATCATGATGGATCTTCACCATGTGCTGCCATGTTGGCCACCCAGGATGTGGCCCAGGGTACAAGGAGCTGGACGTACTGTCCTATATACCGAACTCCAGGTCACAGGAGGAAACATGACCAAGACACCTGGCCCTGGGACCAAGATGGATTCAGGATGTCACTGATGTTCAACAGGGCCTGTGAGAAGGGTGTTGCAATAGTCACCAACTGTAAACAGGGCTACTCAAACTATTGTTTTCTGTTAATAAATTTTCTTCACATAACCCCTCCCAAAATTATAGGTTAACAACTCTAAAGAGTACATATATTTGAATCAAGGAAATGTTATTAGTAAATAAGCATGCTTTGGCAGTACTATTTTTAAAAACACATACAGTGTTTTCTTTTACATTTTATTTTGCATGACTTAACTCCAGCCAATCTCAGAAATCCAGCTACCACAGAGTTTTACAGAGGATGTGATTAGGATTTTTAGAGAGAAATAACAGTAGTGATCGAAGTATTTGATATTAACTCTCTGGTGTTTCAAAAAGGAACCCCCTCCTAACATAATAGGATTTAAGCCAAATTTACTAAGAGATGATATAAAAGTGCTATCATATAAAAAACCAAATCAGAGGATTATAAGCTTTCTTCATCATGTGTGGAAAGTATCTTTACTTATGATGGCTAGACCATACATTTCTCTGCCTAGGGAACAAGGGTTTGTATGGTTTAAAGGACATAAAAAGCCTGGAAGTGGGCCCTTCTTGACTCAAAACTCAAGAAAATTATGGGAGGGTGAGTCACCATCCTCTCTAGTGTTGGCTTTCCTCCTATCCATTTTCCACAATCTTGGGGAGAAGAGAAGACAGACATCTAAAGGAAGAAATTCAAGAGACCAGAATATTATTGAAACTAACAGCATAAACTCTTAACCATGTTAAGGGGAGGTCCATGGCTTCTCAAAGAAATCACATGTTCACTTACAGCACAAACAAGGTGCTGAAAATGTACCATCAGCAGGTGGGCCCCGGACAGGTGATACTCTCTCAAAGTTACCCATCTGTCCATGGCATTTCCATGGTAGACACAGAACCCCTGGTGAGGGGACTAACATGCACAGAGAACATTGATAGACCATCGTAAGTCTGGAGAATAAGGGAAAAAAAAAATCAATGATGGATTTCCACCGACCAACTATAAAGAACCAGATGGAGTGATCACACCACAGACGGTAACATTTCAGGGAGCAAAGCAATCTAAATGCTTTATGGCAGATTTCTATGGCTCAGTGGAAGACGAACAGGGTACTTCTCAGTTGAAAACATTTTCAGTACAGGGCCCATCTTGGAGAATAGAAAGAGAGCATTTATAAAGACTTAACATGATCTCGGAAAGACTGAATCATCCTAAAGCTTGCCTCCATGTTTTGAAATCATAGTAAGAATTTATGTGTGTGTATGTAAGATCCTTGAAGAACATAAATATACTAGATACCTTGTGTCCACCTCTATTAGAAAACAATCATAACTGAATATAGGTCATGATTTTTCTGGCAAAGTAACAGAAACTACTGTAGCTTGAGTCTTCAGAGTACAGCATGATGATAGTCAAAATGTTTATAGTAGGTTCCATGATCACAGAAACCTTGTGTTTCATATCGACCTCCAGCACCTCTGTATCCCTCTCCTCCTCACAAAGCCTGGCACGGAATGAATATGAAATAAATGTCTACTGGAATCCCATTTATGGGCTTGTATCTGGAGGAAATGCTAACTCAAAAAGAAACATGCAGCCCAATGTTCATAGCAGCACTATTCACAGAAGCCAGGTCATGACAGCAACCTAAATGTCCATCAATAGACAACTAGATAAAGAAGATGTGGTATATATTTAAAATGGAATACTACTCAGCCATAAAAAAGAATAAAATAATGCCATTTGCAGCAACATAAATGGACCTGGAGATTGTCATACTAAGTGAAGTGAGCCAGAAAGAGAAAGAAAAATATCACATGGTATCACTTATATGTGGAATCTTAGAAAAAAAATGACACAAATGAACTTATTTACAAAATAGAAAGAGTCACAGACATAGAAAAACAACTTATGGTTATCAGAGAGGAAAGGCGGGGATGGAGGGATAAACTGGGAGTTCTACATTGGCAGATACTGACTATTGTATGTAAAGTAGGTAAACAACAAAGTCCTATTGTATAGCACAGTGAACTATTTTTAATACCTTTTAATAACTTACAATGAAAAAGAATGTGAAATGAAATATATATATGTATAATTGAACCACCATGCTGTATACCGGAAACTAACACAACATTGTAAATTGACTGTATGTCAATTTAAAAAAAAGAGAAAAAATAATAAATGTCTGCTGGTTAATGAAGTCGAGTCTCAGTGATTCACTGCCATTCCTTTCAGATGTCAATGTGAAAAAATACAGTCCCTGTTTCTTGCTATGCCTGAAAAGACTGATGATGGCTTCTCCCACAATTTGGAAATAACAATTTCCAACCAGGTGTCCATGGAGCACCTTTTTCATTGAGTACTGCTTCTTTCTCTCGTGGCATGTATTGATACATCACCAACAATGATCAAACACAGCCAGAAACTCATGAAAATGCTGAGAGTCTTTCATTCTGTGGCTACATTTGGGTTCCATTTTCTGGAACCCAGCCAGTGAGTCGTCATCCATCAGAAACTTGTCCAGATCTAAGGCTACCGATGAGTATGGTGATGCTGATATATTCAAAGTGTTTGAGAAAGAGTAATTCTTCATGTCTGAAGGGAGGGGGACAGTAAAAAAACAAGCTTCAAGGGTAAGTGAGTGTCCTCACAAGATCTAAAGGACACCCCCGTCCATGCAGAAGAGAGACTGTAGTTTGAGAAAAAGTATAATCTATCCAGTCTATTTATAAGGTACTGGGGAGATGCAGTGGGATGTTTGGCTAAAGACCCTTTGCAACATTAAATGCCATGCTAAAATTTTGGCTCAGTAATATTCTGTGATACTTGTTAAAAAACTCAGCTCTTTAAAGGACAGTAGTAAAACACATTGTATTTTATGTTTTTATTATTACACATTTTTTTTTTCTTAATCACATATACACAAAATTTAGGGAACTTTACCTGCCAGCTCAGTCTATAATATTAGTCTATTCACTCTACTTTTTCATTAAGGTTACTGTAGATTGGGATATTATTGTATTCTTTTTAAATTTAACATTAAAAGGTTTTTATAAGTATTAAATTTTAAACAAAATATGAAACCCTATAAATGTTCTTAACATATTAGTGAAAATATCATTTAAAAGCATATGCAGATGTACTGCAGTGTTGAATGTTTCTCCTACACTAACAAGAAAACTGTATAACAATTTTTATTTATGTTACCTAATTGTCTTTCTGACATGCCACTTAAAAATAAAAGCTTATCTCACAGAATTTATTTTGATGCCATAATTCAACTATTTACCTTTTGGTTGCAAATGTAAGCTTTAAACTACAATCTAATCTTTTTTCTCAGTTTTTCATCTTGCCTTTATTATACTATTTTGTTACAAAAGGAAACATTTGGACCATAGGTAAGGAATAATTTCAACTTAAGAAACACATCTTTTCCAGTTTTATGGAGATGTAATTGACATAAAGCATGGTATAAATTCAAGATAAACATGTATACATTAACTTACATCTCACCAATAAATAGATGAATTAAGTCAGCTTCCACAGAAGGAAAAATATAATTCACTCTAATGTATAAGTTTAGGTGA
This sequence comes from Camelus bactrianus, assembly GCF_048773025.1. Lineage (NCBI taxonomy): Eukaryota > Metazoa > Chordata > Mammalia > Artiodactyla > Camelidae > Camelus > Camelus bactrianus. Next base: position 21,078,654 of record NC_133540.1, read on the forward strand.
TGGAAATCTTTCATTTCTCAATAAAGACATTCTTAGAGGTAAACCGTACAGTAGAAACAGTAGAATATAAGTGACAACATGACTCATTCATTTGTAAAGATTTCTACTTTTATTTATCTTTTCTAATTCAATTCACTTTTTCTTCTTGAGAGACTGCTTTTAGCAGACAATGAAAAAACAGCAGGGAGTAACATTTTGATATTATCTTACCTAGAAGGGTTTACTTATTATAGAAGCTCTCTAACTATTATCAGTGTTAAAATGACTCTCATTAAGTATATGTCTTTGAAAATTATATTAATAATTTGTAGAGGGTCTAAAGCTTCATTTGGGACTGTACACAATGGGATGGGTACTTAGTTGGTGACCCAGGGGAGGCTTTTGTCTTGATGGAAATGGAGCAGTTTAGCCCAAGGAAGTGTATCAAAATTAGAATCCATTATATAACACTCCAGGAATTAAAAAAAAAAAGAAAAAAAGGAGAGAGGTACTGTTAAGCCTCAGCAGGAAATAAAATGTGTCTTCTTCAAATTAGAGAAAGGTGTCATTTGTAGTCATATGGCATTTTGCTAAGTATATGAGGTTAAATTTAAACTAACCAAGAGTGCTGGCTTGAGAGAAATAAAATCCACAATTTTCCAAATTGATAAAGGACACACTCAAGTTTATAAAGGACACAAACAGAACTTAGTATAAGCATCTCTTGTATTCTATCATTTATACTTACATAAATGAATTACTGAGAAAAAAAACTGTGAAAAACCAGAATCTCTATAAATTTATTCCTTCACTTTTCTAATTCTTGAATCAAATCGACCTTGTTTAGTTCACAAAGTAGTTTACAACTGTAATGTATTAAAACCATACAGTAGGCTTATTCCTTTACTTTCTTTTTTTTCCCCCTTTTTCTTTTTTCTTTTCTTTTTTTTTTTTTTAACTATGTCACTGAAAACACAAAAATTGTGAAATATCTTCTTTAGGAGAAATTAATTTTAAATTTACACTTACATGGGCCCAACATCTTATTTAGAGGAATAGGCAGCTTGATGGCCATACACTTGATTGCATACCTCACCATTAACACGTGTGTAATCTTTTATCACAACTGGCAATGGTGCCATTCTTCAAATTTCTGAGACTAAAACTACTGGAAGTTGTCTTTTCTCCTTTGTTTTTCTCACTCTCTCCTCCCCACCCCCAAACCCTGCCACCCACACCCACTAGGGTGTTCTCTTGCTTCTGCTTTAAAAATATATACAGAATTCAGTTACTCCTCCCACTTTATCCTCATCTCTCACTTAGATTAAAACGAGGTATTCTTAAATGGTCTCCCCGATTCTCCCCTTGCTCTGTTACAGTTTATTTTCCACACAGAGGCCACATTGATCAGTCATTTCACATCTCTCTTCTGGTCAAAACCCTTCAGTCGCCTCCATCTCATGTCCAGTGAACATCACAGTTGCTCCAATGAACTACACGGTCTTCCATGATTTGCCAGCTCCCTCCTACAAGCAAGTGCACTCTTCTGCTGTTCTTCTTCATGCATTATTTTAAAAAGTTCATTTTAAATGTGTAAGTATCTGATAACATCATTTTAAAAATATAAAACAAAAGTTAATAGAACTAAAAGGAAAAAAAAAATTCCCCAATCATAGTTGGGCATTTAACACAGGTTTTGCAGAACCTGGTAAGAGAAGCAGACAAAAAAAAAAAAAAAAAAAAAAAAAAAGAATCAGTAACAATATAAAAAATATGAACCAGACATTTAATCAATTTGACCTAATTGACATATATAGAACATTACACCCAACAGCTGCAAACGACATATTCTTTTCAAGTACACAGGGAATGTTTCATCAAAGAGACCAGATGTTGGGGCATAAAACAAGTCACAACACATTTGAAAACAACACATATAAAGAATTATGTCCCCTTATTATAGTGGAATTAACATAGGAATAAGTACCAGAGACATAACTAGGAAATTCTCAAATATTTGCAAATGAAACAGCACACTTAAAAATCAAGGGGGTCAAAAATAAGTATAATAAAAATTCAACAGTAAAACAGTAATAAAAATAAGCCAAATTGTAAATCTTGGGGTGCGGCTACAGCAGTGTTTATAGCTCTAAATGTATATATTAGAAAGGAAGAGATATCAAAAATCAAAACTTAGATGGAGTTCAAGAAGCTAAAAAAAAAAAAAAGATAATCAAAAACAAAGAAAATAGATGAAAGAAAAAAATATATGCAGCAGGGGATATATAAAATATTTATTCGAGCATTGGTGATAATAACAAACATAAAACCAAACCAAATGTTCACTAACAGTAGAAGAGACAAATATGTCCTGCGACACCCATACAGTGGGATGCTATACCACGGTGAAACAATGTGCCACATCACATCATGAATTAATTGCAGCACACAACATGGAGAGAAATAACGTAACATTAGAAAACAAAGTTTCACATCCTTTTATGTTTAGGGATAGACATGTGGGTAGTAAAATCTATAAAGAATGGAAGGAGATTAATAGCTTTCAACTCAGCATGGGAAGAGCAGGGAACTGGAAAATAGTTACAAAGACGGGGGTTTCACCAAATATTTTTTTCCTTTTCCTTCTAGTTGAGGTTAGACTATAACTCTCATCATCACAGGTGATACCATGATACCTTTTCATACTACTGTCCAATTTGTTAGCTTCTCACATCCCTTGTCCACCAGCCAAAAGGAAATAATTCATTGGAAGATGCCAAGGCTTCAGAGGATGGTAGGCTATGTAAGAGGAGCCTTGGGTTCTAAAAGACTCTGGGCCACAAATATTGGGGGTTGTGGAGTATAGCAGTTTGCTTGTGTTAACTTAGGAAGGAACTGAGGGCGGGGGAAATCAGCAGAGCCATTCACGCGACTTGTGGGTTATGACCATCTTCCATTTTGGGCCTGGATGCTGGATAGGTGGTTTAATATTTAAAACCTATTCTGTAAAATTGCTTAGTTTTTCTACATACTTATTAAAATATGTTCTATAATTTTCAAGAAAAATTAAAATCATTATATAAGATTTATCTGCCTATACATTTTCATGTATATTGGATCAATTTTTTCTTAATTTTATACAATGTATAGTTTCTTAACTCTTTAGTATAACTAAAAATGTAATTAACTAAAAATACATAATGCTGTTTTAGAAACGTTTTATATGAGACAGGCTCGTTGAGTTAAATTACAAAGCCCCATTTGAATCAATGAACATTTTCTTTGTACGGCTAGCAGCTCTATCTCCAATTTGCTTGTTTGGCCTTGAAAATGTCAAATCAGAGCATGGAAATAGTACAATAGATCACTGCAGGTAAAAAACGGTGTTATTATTTGTAACAAACAGACAAAACATTAAAGAAAAAGCCCATTAAAGTACTTAGTATAAAATAGGTTCATTCATTTTTAATAATCTACTTCTGCAGTCTGAAAATTACTATAAAAATATTAAAAGTTTCTGAAGTATTTCTGGAAATCCACAATTTTTGAGAATTAAAACTGTGATTTCTACTCTTTACCTTAGAGAAGGCAATTGTTCTTGTTGCTGGTTTTTTTTTTTTATGGTTTTCTTCTATTTTCTTTTTATTAGAGAATGGAATGTGCCATTTTATCATCTGGCTTTCATTTGATATGATAACAACATTTATATATATTCTGCTTTTGTTCTTTCTTTATTACCCAGAGAAAACACAGGATGTTTATCACCAACAATATCATGAGTGTAATTACAAATGTTTGTGATGAAATTATACCCCAGTAGCAGTTTTGCACCATCTCCAGATAGATTTTATCTTCCACCTAAGATTTCTAAGGTGTTTTATGACCATCAAAGTGAAAATATTACGTGAAAACTTTCTCCTTGTTCTCTGAAAGGCTCCCAGTGATAGGACTCGAGGTCTGGAGTCCACAGTGTTGTATCAGAACAGGAAGTGAATGTAGGCAATTGGTTAATGATTAAAAAAAGGGTCTCCTCCATGAGACTACATACTTCAGTGACAGTCAAAGAACTAATGCAACAGAAATTGACCTCAGAACCTGCTCAATGAGACACCTGTGTTCCAATGATACTTCCCAATTATTAACACAGTTCCCTCCTTTACTTTTGAGGATCAGCTTTGAGGAGGGTTTGGAATCAGCATTGATTGAAAGATATTACAGGAAACCTGACCTTGGCTTCTCTCGTATAACAGTAGACCTTCAGGAAAATCATGGCATTGTTCTGGATGGAAGAGCATCTTGCGAGCTCAGGCGCACAGAGTTCTCAGAAGGGCTTGGAAGTGTAGACAAGCATAAACCCCCACAAAATTGGCAAACTCCATTTATTGAATCTTTGCTCTCTTAATGAATATCTGGGATCTTTGGGGACAGGGGAAACCACACGTCTGTTTGGGAGCCAACTCGATTAATTGCTGATTTGCATAACCATTCTTACATTTTTTCATAACTTTGCCAATGTATTTTTGTCTTCTTAAAGTATAATGGACATCTTTCTGAGCCTCCTATACCAACCCTTCTGTGATAAACACATATGTGTTTTTAAGGGGGTAGATTTCCTTCAAAAGTACACCATCTTTTCACAGTTTCGTTCTCACCTTTTGCTGTGGATACCAACTCAATGGCATATAATTTCTCTGTAGACACCATTTGTTCTACTGATTGTTGTGTCTTGCTCTAATGTAATCAGATATATTTCTCTAAGCTCTATTGTTTTCAATTATTGACTAATTTAATCTGCCCGATTTCTAGACCTGCAATATTTGTATCCTTTACTTTTGACAGCTTAAATTTTATAAATGCCTTCTCTATACAGTCTTTACAAACTGCATATACATAGAGAGGGTAATAAGTCTTCATTCATTTCCTTAGTTAATTGTAATTGGTTTCTGCATTTCCTCATGGATAATGAGATGTACTTTATTGATCTTTTCTGTCATACAACCAGGCAGTTTAGCTGACATAGTATTTCTTTAGAAAGTAATTAAACAGAGTTGTATTCCAATATAAACATATTTTTGATTAAAGGGGAATTCCTTCACCCTGCCATCTTTGGGCTATTCTGTGTTTTCTTTGTATTCAGTGTCTTTTTATTCTTGTCACCACCACTACGGTACCACTAGAGATTTTCTCATATGCTGTCTCTCATTCATCCTGCATTGGTGGGAAAGCAAATCTGAAAGGAAGAATGTAATCTGAAAAAAAAAATCTTCTATTCATTAGTGTTAAATCATCTTAGTAGCTTCCGATTCCAATAGTCCACATTTTTATTTATTTATTTAGTTATTTTTGCAAGGAGGAGATATTTATTTATTTGGTTTTTCAGTGAAGGTACCGGGGATTGAACCCAGGACCTCATGCATGCTAAACACATGCTCTACCACTTGAGCTACACCCTCCCTCCTCCTTACCTATCCTTTAAAGAGAACATATGCATCTTTATTGATGATGTTGTTTACTCCATTCCTCCCCTAAGTGAAAAATCCTACAGAGGGTTATTTAGATACGTCTAAAAAGTCTAACAGAATCAAGTGTCAGCCCACTTCATCTCCAGTATTTCATCCCCTTTTAATTTCTTCAGTGGCTGTTATATTATTTTTAATGTCTTATATAAGATGATGTTTCTGATAGTCAGCGTTCTCGCACTTCAAATTCTGCCCCCGAGAGCAGCTTCTCCGTTGTGTGAGGGTTCTATGAATTCCACTTTTTGTATCTTTTGTTTCTTTACTTATACTCTGGGGGAAAACATATGAATACACACAAGGACATGCACACTATGCGTGTATCACATCCATTGTGAAAACATTATCTTTCTTCTCTCATTCTGCTGCTCCTCCATTATAACTTTCCTGTTTTTAATTCCCTTTTCCATTGTTTCTGTTTTTAATTTGGTCTGTGCTCATTACTATATTGTACTACACAATGGGCTACTGTCTCCATCAAACCTTTAGCGCTGGAGTCTTCTTTATAACACCTTTTAACATGTTTTGAATAAGTGAAAATATTTTTAAATGCTTTTATTCATATAATCATTTTTCATTACAGATATTTTTTTCCCTGTTTACACTAAATCTTTCTCACCAGCCATTTTCCACTGCTGTATCTCTAGATATGGAGCAATTCGGTTAATCTGTTTTGTTTTTTGTAATTTCTGATTTGGTGATTTTATGTTTTTTAATGTTTCTGTTTATATTATGAATATTATATATATTGAATATATATATATAAATTAAGAATATGTGCATATACACACACACACACATATACATTCAGGTTGCACAAAGGATAAATATTAAAAAATATCTACCCATACTTTCTCTCTTAGAGACCTAAATCCCCTCTTCAGAAAATTTCCTAGTTTTTTAAGTAACTTCTTAATACAATTGTCTTTCTTATGTCAGAGTACATCTAGATAAACTTTCCACACTGGTCCCTATGGAGTTACTCAAATTTCTAACCAACTTTATGTCATCCCAAAGTATGTCAACCCACAAATGTATTTAAACTTGTTAACTGGCTTCCAGAGGTTTTCAAATATCTTGCTATGATGAATACAGCTAATACAATTTTACATACATCATTTTGCACATATGTAAAGTGGTAGGTCCAGTTTTTATAATCTTGACAGCTATTTCCAATTAACTTCAATGGAGGTTTTCATCCATTGGCACTCTCTTAAAGTAACAAACGGGGGCATGTCTTTCTCTAAACTTGTGACCACAAATAGGTTTTACATCTTTGTGATGGTTGCCTATCAGATTAATTGAAAATAGTTTTAAATTTTATTTCTTTAATTATCACCGTAGTAGAAGATCTCTTATAGGATGCCTTGTTCTGTGAACAATTTTTAAAATCCTTAGCCAACTTCTTGTGTCTGAGTACATCCTTTATAAATTTCTTATATGTAAATAAAGGTAAATTTATCTTTAGTTCACTCATATAAACTGTAATTTTTTCCTGATTTTATTGTTTTTCCTTGACTTTTTTTTATAGTGTTCTTCATATAGAAAATTTCCATTGTTATTAACCTTTTACTTATTGTCTCTAGGTATTATATTACACTTAAAACTTCTTTTTTCTTCTGAGATGATGAAAACCTTTTTAAAGGGCATATTTAACATTACAGATAGAGATTATTTAGTTATAAAAGACATGAAATTAGAAAATGTCAGAGGAGCTTTCTCTTTAAATTAGATGCTCAGGGACACACACACACGCACATAAAGATACACTCAAGGGGTACAAAAGTTAAATTCCCTTTCTCTTAGACATCCAGACCCCCCTTCAGAGTTTTCTGGAGTTTTCCTAGTTTTTAAGTAACTTTCAGAGATATTCTTTATACAATCTTTATATATTATATATAAATATATGTAGATTAACTTAGAGACATTGATCCTTTTACTTTTACTTTTACATAATATTTGTGTTATAACTTCTCATTAGTTAGGTTTTTTTTTTCCATGTCACTGCTGAAGGGTTGATTTAGATTTTCAGTGAGTTTTTTCCAACAATGATAAAGTTTTATTACATTTTAGTTTCTGTGAGTTAGGAGTTTGGGATGTGTCATCTTGGCTGTGCTAACCTGTGTCCTTCAGAATTCCCTTTCTAGTGCGTTTCCAGAGAGGGTGGGCTCCGAGAGATGTCGTCTTGTGAGAGCTAGAGGGTGAAGCACAGCCACCTTGTAGCACACATACACTTCCTCCCAGTGATTTAACTGAATGCGGGTAGGGGTGCTGCAGGGAAGGGAGTTTGCAGATGTCATTAAAGTCATTAATCAGTTGTCTTTAAGTTAGGGAGATTATCTAGGGTGGGCCTGGTTATCCAGTGGAGGGGGGGTTATCCTTTGTGGGCACGAGATAAACAGTTGGAAGGCCTCTTAAAAGAGGGTTTAGGAAAGAGAAGGGGTGGGGTGAGAGAGAGAGCGAGGGAGAGAGAGGTGGCACGTGAACATGAAAAAGACCCTTCTGCTTGCGGACAACAGCTTCTACTGCATTCATGGAGTTTCTCCTTGCTTGCTTGATGTTGGGTTTTTTTTTTTTTTTTGTATTTTTTTTTTTATTGAGTTATAGTCAGTTTACAATGTTGTGTCAATTTCTGGTGTACAGCACAATGCTTCAGTCATACATGGCTATACATATAGTCGTTTTCATATTTTTTTCACCATGAGCTACTACAAGATATCCAATATAGTTCCCTGTGCTATACAGCATGAACTTGTTTATCTATTTTATATATACCAGTCAGTATCTACAAATCTCAAACTCCCAATTTATCCCTTCCTACGCCTTTCCCCCTTGGTAACCATAAGTTTATGATCTAGCAATCCCACTCCTGGGCATATACCCAGAGGGAACCTTATTCAAAAAGATACATGCACCCCAATGTTCACAGCAGCATTATTTACAATAGCTAAGACATGGAAACAGCCTAATTGTCCATCGACAGATGACTGGATAAAGAAGCTGTGGTATATTTATATGATGGAATACTACTCAGCCATAAAAAAGAATAAAATAATGCCATTTGCAGTAACATAAATGGACCTGGAGATTGTAATTCTAAGTGAAGTAAGTCAGACAGAGAAAGAAAAGTACAATATGATATCAGTTATATGTAGAATCTAAAAAAAAGACAGACTAACTTAGTTATAAAAGAGAAACAGACTCATAGACATTCAATGATTTCTTTTAAATAACTTCATCCTTCTCTTTTTAATTGCCATTACTAATCTCTTCTTATTTTGTCTGTTTTCTACATTGTTTCTCCAAACCATATCAATGGTCTCATTGAGATTTACATTTCACTAGTAGCTGATTTTTTTTCCTTTAATATTTGTCCAATACATTTTTGGGAAATATTTCTTCTCCCTCATTCTCCTCTGTTTTTTCAATCATAGTGATCTCTGTTGAATTGTCTTCTAGGATTTTTCTGCTATTTTTTCATTATATCTCTTTCTATCTTTAGCCAGCTTCTTTGATTTATTTGAAAATGTTTCTACTAAAATTACAAATTACTGTTGACTTCAGTTTTTTCATAGAGTCTGATGGTACAGCCTTTGTGGGTTTTTGTTTGTTTGGTCTTTTAATTTCTACAGGCAACTTAACTTCTTGGTTATGCCATTTTTCACCTAAAGTCATGCATAAATCTTACTTTTACCATGGAAGACACACTTAATTTTACTACACTGGTGGTCATGATTGTACTAGATTGGTTCTCACATTTAAAATATATTTACTCGACTGAACATTGTACTCAGATTTTTTCTCTCCAGTCACAGCCAGAGCTAGAGCTTTGCTTACCATAGACTTCCATGCCCTCTTTGTCTCCAAACGAAATATACTGGGTTGTTAACATTCCATTCTCTTTATTTCAAAGTTTTAGTTCATCCATTTCTCAACTCATATCATGAGCCTATCAAACACTTTCTGTGAAATGTTAAAATATTTTAATACCTTTTAAAAATAAATCATAAAGAGAATCATATATAACTCATCAAATAGATTATATGTAAAGGGAGCCTATAAACAGAGAGAGAGAGAAAGAGAGAGAACACTTGTTGGCTTACTTGAGTTGTCAGAAGACATCTCTGCACACCCATTGTTTTATACTGGTTCAGTTTTCTCATATTATGGTTTCAAATACAAACCTAATTTCTTCGTCAATTTTAAACTAGACCCAAACTTACTCCTCTGTTCACTCAAAAGGTATTTGTCGAGCTACAGATCCTTCAATAGGTACTGGTGATAAATGAGGGAACAAAATGAAAGAAACCCTTGATCTCTTGTGACTTATAACCTAAGGTTGTATAAAACATACTGACACATGTTGAATGTCAGGGGTAAAACTATGTGAGTCAAGGATGTGGGGGCAGAGAGTTTCAGTAAGAGATGGAGCTTGAGTGGGAGGGAGGGAACACATGACAAGGTGAATTTGGAGTCCTTGGTCTGAAGGAAAAGTCAGATGAGCAGTGTTGATAGCCAAGGAACCACAACACACACAAGGGACTGTCCCATCATCCTTGGGTCAGTGGAGGTTGGACATTTTGGAGAAACTGCCAGATTAGTGAGGTTGGAGTGGAACTAAAAGAGAATCATATTAGAAAATGAGTTTAGAAGATTTTGACTCATTTAAATTTATGGGGCTTTGTACGTAACTAAACTTCTTAACTCTAGGAATTTCAATAATTGCAAATGTAACCATTAAATTCATTCTGCTTTAATTTATCAATCTATTTGTGAGGGCTGCCATCCTCTTGAGTAAAATGGATGTTTAAAACTGTAATACCTAAGAGATATTTTGATTCTCTTCATGAAGATATTGTATATGATTTTCTGTTTTCTTCTATACACGGCATAGTTGAGAAAGTTGAAAGAACAATCCTGGCTTTCCTTTTTCTCTTCTCCACCTTCTTTTTCTTTGACTCCAGCCATCTAACCAGGTTATTTGTTATTCTGTGTCATTTTTTTCTTCAAATTTCACTTTTTCAGAAAACAGCTCTCTTTTATAATCATTGAGTGAAGGGAGTTTTAAAAAGAAAAAAAAAATCTTTATTCGACATGCTGATATTCTTCCTGCTGTAATTTTCTTTGTAATTTATTTTCTCTGACTCACCCTTTCTTTGGTGATTTAGCCTCCATTATGCTTTCACTATATCCTCCATCACTTTCCACCAGCTTTTACTGGTCCAGATCCTCCAAAATCTTTGGAGCTCACAGCTGGCAGGGCAGGAGGGGTGGGGGGGCGGTTCATTGTTCCTTCTGAAGTAGAGACATTCTGATCACCCACAGGTGAAGCTCATTTGATTCTATCAACAAAAATTACATATACAACACTATAAAACCACATTTACACTAATCTTTTATCCCTAGAGAAACCTTAAGAGTTACATGGGGCAGTTGTTACTTTTCATGATTTTTTAAAATATAAGTAATTTTAAATTTGGTCAGCACTGAATTACTAACATGTCCTTTTCCAAACCAAGCACTTTTTCTAATGCATGTTGCTGCTATTGTATGAGAAAGAATTCTTTTCTCGTTCCTATTATACAAATAGAGATATTTGCAGAGTGTAGAGATGATAAAATTTGCTAGAGTTAAATTCCAAATAAATTAAACTCTTAGACTGAACTAAGTGTCTATTTATTTAAACATGAATTGCATTTTGTTACAGCATGTTGTTTTTCGATTTGATTTTGCCCTTTGGCATTGGAACAAATTGCCACATCTTAACAGCACACCATACTTACTTCATAATGTGTGACAGACGTCAAAAAAGTTTGTGCTGATGCAAGGCTTTTCATGTCTTCAAATATCATCTTACTTTGTCAAGAAGTATATTTTAATATCAACACATAAAATAAATAAGTAAATATATATATTTACCAAATACATGACCTCACTATAAATTAAATATCTTAAAATGTTTCTGAGGTGAGAAAAAATCTAATAGTACTGTCCAAGAAATGTTCTGATAAATATATATTTTAGTTAATGTAATTTCTACAAGTAGTTTACTCTCCTGCTGCATTTCAATAAAAATAGTTAATACTTTTTTTGCAGACCTTTGCAAGAAAAATATTACCATGCCAGAACTTGTCCTGGATATTAAACTTACTCAAGAGAAATTATATGAAAAGATAGTTATAACCTTCCTGATTTTTGCTTGCAGGAAATTCTGATTTCTAAGCAGGGCTTAAATAAACATCTTAAAGGCTATCCTGTAAGAGGATGTGCATTTCTCAAAGGAGGAAATAAATGTTCAAGAATACTGCCTGGACACAAGTTCCTTCAAAAGCCACCATCATATTCAAAATGGAAATATGTTGGCATGACTTTCACATTTCATAATGACAGTACCTTTGTGATAACTTTACAAACATATGAAATTTAAAAAAATAATTTCCATTAATAACTCTCTTATTTATGCCTAAGTAGACAATAAGTGATTGTGTCAATTATATTACTTTTGGTATTTTCTAGGTTTAAAATTAAGTCCTATTGTACAAACTCTATCAATTGCAGGCTATTGTCTTATTGAGTTGTGGCTCCTATATCACTAAAAAAGTATGAAGATTCCCATGACTCCATCTCTGTGTAAATTTGCACATAATGCAGCAATGTCTAATAACAAAAAGTAAAAAATTAAAAATTATTATAAGCTTTTATTTTATATTTTATAATATATATAATTTATATATTTATTTTATAAAATTTTATATATCATCTATTTATTTTATAAAATATATAATTTTTATATCTTATATTTATATTTTGTATTTTATAATTATTTTAAAGCTTTACTGCCTTTCTTCTGAGTATTTAGTGCAATCTGATTCTTAAAGTTTAGAGCTAATAACAAAGAAGCAAAAAAATCCATGCACCTGCACACACGTGCACACACACACATCAGTTAAGGAAAGTGAGTGATTCTTAACGAGGAGTAAGCATAGATTTGAGAAATATCTATTTATTCATTCAAAATATATTTATTGCTCTTCTGAATTGTGATGTATATTTTATATATACATAAATACAATTGCTTCATATCATGTGCTATTGCGTGTTGTTTTCTAATATTAAAGATATTAAATTTAAATTGCACCAATTCCACAAAGCAGACTTCTAATATTAATGATACTAAGCTAAGTTGCATCAAATTCACAAGGTACGCCAGATGCTCACAGCCATGGCCAGAAAGAAACATGTGATTGGACCATTAGGTACCACTGGGAGGAGGAGGGGGGAGATGCTCCCGTTACCTAACGATTTAGCATCCATTTATAATTCTTCTCTGCCTCCATCACAACAGTAGGGGTTTGTTTCAGTCTGGGTTCAATCACAGAGCCTCTAGGAATTGTGACTTTTACAGAATTAGAGTTGGTGGGGTGAAGAACAGAAATAGAGACTGTAAAAACAGAAGAGTGGCCAAACCAATCAATCAGAAAACCCAAGAATGGTCCCCTTCCAAAAGGAAACAAGGGAGAGAGAGCAGTGACATTTCTGGGGCGCTGTTGCCTCTTTAGGTCTGGAGTAGGCTATGTAAGGACAGGCTCTGTCCTCCAGCTGGGAAGATGGGTTAGAAACCAGACAGCGTGAGCACAAGCTGTAAATACGTGAGTATTTCCATTCCTGTTCTTTCACAAAAACTTGTTCATTTTATGACAAAAATTGGGTTTCTATATTTTTCTGTCAGTTAAATGACTGATCTTGATGTCCCAGATCTACCTGACATTTTTTGTTTTTTGGTTTGTTTTAAGCACAGTAAGAAATTGGCTTTTATTGTTAGAGATAATGGCTTGTTAATTAGCACATCAGATGGTGGACAACTTCCACTCATGGAATAAGTCAAGAAATGTGAATTGGGTCAACTATCTAAAAATAATTTGAAACCACGAAAGAAGCAAGTTGTTAGAATCTGGGAACCTGTATAACTTTGGAGACAGAAAAATGTCATCAGCCATCTCCGTAAACAAAGGATGTTGTGGCCATCAAGCCACTGGTCACTGCAGCCACCCCTGGCTGTGTCCCCTGAGGGGACTCAGGATGGAGAAAACAGGATACTGGCCCTAGATAGTTAAGGTGCAGATCAAAGGAATGATTTCAGTGAGTCCAGACTCTCGCATCTTCCTATGGATAGAAAAGTGCTAAATTCATTAACTTGAGATGTCTGGTTTTAGTTAACAGTAATCTTTTGATGTTCTGACTGCCTGGTTTTTCGTGCAGAAACTTCTTTTAATAAGCCCACTGATGCTTAAGTAGATTCTCCTTGGGCTGAATCTCAATGACATTTGACTAAACCTGCCTCTGAAATCCCAGTATGTTTTTCCCAAATGAATTTCTCATGCAGGATGTTTCTGACAACTGAGATGTACAGAGGACTGGAATGTATGACTGTTTAGTACTGTGCTGGCTAATAAAATATCTCTAAGCAAAGCAGAATTTGACTGAGAACGGTGGTTACCAGTATATACCAAAAATAACCTAATAGATGTGCCCAATCCAATTGGCAGAGTGTGGTAGTGCACAGCTGGCAACAAGCTTGAATTTTATCTGAACAGCCTCTGAACTGTGCAGAAAAGATAAATGAATATGCTCACATAATTGGAGAGTTTACAAGGCAACAGGGACAAAGGTCATAATAGTTTAAGACAGGTGCTTTGGGACATATTTTAAATTCTGAGAATGTTGTTTCTGTGAAGTTGTTTTAAACCTAATCAGACTTGGGGTGTTTTAGTCAGAAATGTAATTTCTTCTACAAAGGACAATTACTAACGAACTACTAAAGAAGTAGTCTTGCCTCTTCTCTTTTTGCTTATTTTATAGGAATTCGGGGTGGAGGAAGGAAAAATTATATATATATATATTATCTGAGATTAAATCATTTGACTATTAATTTTACTATGATATCTCATATTCATTGTGGCACAAATAATGGAATATAAAAATGTAAAAAAGCTGTCTGTCTCAATATCTTATCACAGCTTTGGATGTCTATACACATGCATATGTTTCTTAAAATAGTGAACAGTAAAAGGGACATGGAAATTGAGCATTAGGATATTAAAATTTCATTTTAACAACATTCAGACTTCAGCAAGTTTATTGTATTTGGTACCAACCTCGCGTTTACCTGCTGGGCATTTTTGAGCAGTTATATTTTTATTTCTTCATTTTCAAATATTCAGTTACTTCTTCAAATGTTGTTTATTTTCCTGTTAGCCATTAGTTTTACAATCACTTGTCATTTGAAAAGAATGCCTTAGGGGGGAAAAAGTTATCAGGTTACATGGTCAAAGGAAATGCAAGTATTCCTTTAGGCAATCTTTTTTTGAATTTAATTTACATGCAATATGATATGCAATATGACTACTGGCTGGAAGATATATTCACACATTTCAAAGGGATTTCAGAATAGGAAAAAGACAAAGTAATATTCAGGAGTTAAGGGGAGATGTTATTTGTGCCCTTGTTTATAAGCTTTCCCTTCACCTGCAAACACTATACTCAAACAATGTTCAGTTTACAGTAAAACTTTGATGGAGGTGACGGGGTATCAGAGTCATAGAAGTAAATGGATTTATTGTATTTATTCCTATTTCAATATAATCATGCTTCCTTATTCTATTTCAATCTTTTAAAATCTGTATTATATTAAAATAACTAGAAAGATATTTGAACATTATGTTGCCTTTCCAGATGCCAACATCTCAAGATTAATTGTATGTCCTCAAAATGTCAGTAGGAAACAACCAACTTTATCCAAGACACATATGTGGTGATAGTCTACAGTAGAAAGATCTATTCTCCGGCAGTAGTAGGTATATCATAGAAAAGATACCATGCTGTTGAAAAAAGATTAAACAATAGTGAGGCTGAAATGGATCTTTTATATAACAAGCCTCAAGAGTTTCAAAGATGGTTTTATTTCTGATAAAGAATGTCTCCATGGAGTCTGATTATACACGCCTGATTCTGTGAGTGGAAGCCTCATGTGTTCCTCAAGATTTCATCACATTTCTCAAGTTGGGGCATGACTCTGCAAGTGTTTTATTGACTCCTTTATCTCTTGGGTTATATTAGTAAATTATATCTCTGTGCTTCACGTGATTCCAGATTACAGATTTCAACACTTTCTCTCTTCCTGTCTCTCATTCTCTTTCTTGTTTCTTTCCTCTCTGTTCCATACTATTTCTGTTAGAGCTGGCAGAGAGCTAGATATGAGCAGAGATAGGGGCACAGGCCAAATGGCAGGAAACTTTACATCTTATGAACAACAGAGGTCCTTGGCTAGACAGAGAAAAGCAGGATGAGACTGCTGAGAAACCACACATTTTGGGGTGACAAATGTCCTGGAGGCAGGCAAAGAAAGGTGGGAAAAGGCAAGAATTTCTGGCCTCTGATGTAACCCTTTGCTCATTATGTCCTCATTATAATAAAATGAGCCTTGCAGATTAGAAGTACCCATCAGGCACTGACACTGTGACACTTACAGACTAAATAGGGACAAAAATCCCTCCTCCCCTCAAGAAGGTGGAGCTGGAATGAAAATCAGGGAATATGACCCCAATCCCCTCCCTCTCCAGTGAATATTCCACCCATATATTTTTAGACCCCATATAACCAGCTTGCCAAAGAAACTCAGTGCAGCTACTCACCTGAGTCTGCCCGCTCTCTCCTTGAGAGTGTACTATTACTGAATAAATTCTCACTTTACTTTCTTGACTTCTGTGTCTTGTCTCTGAATTCTTTCTGCAATGAAACAAGAACCTACTCTCTGGTAATATTTCTACTTCTTTTTTTTTTTAAACTTTTTTTATTGAGTTATAGTCATTTTACAATGTTGTGTCAAATTCCAGTGTAGAGCACAATTTTTCAGTTATACATGAACATACATATATTCATTGTCACATTTTTTTTTTGCTGTGAGCTAAAACAAGATCTTGTATATATTTCCCTGTGCTATACAGTATAATCTTGTTTATTGATTCTCCATATGCTTCTAACTCTGTTTTAGCTCTAATCTATCTTCCATCTGTAACAGGAAAGAACTAACCTGACTCCATAGTAAATCTATATTTTAAGCTCTGGCCCTTGCACTCTATAGCTAACTGCCTTCCTCCCAGTCTTACTAACTGTGCATGCATGTAGGCACGTTGATCATAAAAGGTTGTGACCTATAGCTTGAAGTGTACATAATGATTCCTTTCCTTCCAGAAACTCTGCTCACCTGCTTAATCTTTAAAGGCAAGTGCTTTTGCTTAGCTCATAGATACACTAATGTGGACGAAGAATGCCACCTGCCATGTCAGTAAACAAAGGATGTTGTAGCCATCAAGCTCTCAGCCCCTACAGCTGCCCTCAATGCTGTGCCCAGAGGGGACTCAGCATGGAAAAGAACAGGGTACTGGCCCTAGATAGCTAAGGTGCACATCAAAGGGATGATTTCAATGAGCCCAGACTGTTGCATCTTTCCGTGCATAGAAAAGTGCTAATTTCATTAACTTGAGACGTTGGCCTCTTCAGGATGTGTAAGTTTCCAAAAAGATAAATGTTTTCTCCTGCCCTAAGACAAATCTTTCCTCTCCTGTAACTCTCTTATCTCTATGTGGATGTGTGATCAGTAAGAAAGGAAGAATTGTCTTTCTAATAATTAGTGCTGACTGAAAAAAAAAAATGCACAACCTAAGAGCGGAGAATTAGATTTTACTGGGCAGACTTTCTGAGGACTCAAGTCCGGAGGCGGCCTCTCAAATCACTCTAAGGGACTGCTCTAGAGAGGTGAGGGAGGAGCCAGAATATATAGGAGTTTTTGCAACAAAAACCAGGTAGTCAGAACATCAAAAGATTACTGACAAAATTCTCTGACTCCTCTCTCCCATTAGGACCTACACTGACACAGTATCTACCTCTTAGAGGATCCAGACTAATACAAAACTTGAAGTGAAAAATTAGGTTTGACTTTTCTTACCATTCCAGCATGGTAGAGAGAAGGGATTTTTGTCTGCATTAGCTCTTTTTTTTTTTTCCCTCAAATACCTTGAACCTGCTGATTCCTAAGCCTAGAAAGACTTTTCAACTTCAATGAGCTTGTCAAGCCCTGTTCCCAAGCAAAATCACTTTCTTCTGAAAGAAGATCTTGATGATGACATTTAAAATAACATTTTAAAAAAATCACAGTGAATATTAAACCCTATAGTATAGTTCATCTCCATGGACGTTTTAATAAGAAAGAAATCAGACTTTGAAGCATTTTAATTTTATGCATATTGTCATCTTGGCTATTTGTCTTAGTTTTAATGTTTTTGAGATAATTAAAAATATCACAGACCACTCAAATTTAATTATTTGCAATTCTTTCCCTGAAAGAAAATTATAGACTAGGCTTCAGATACTCAGGCTGACACAAAACTCATTACTTTACAATTATTCCTTGACAGCAGACATTTATAAAGGGTTTTATGTAGAAAACTAGCAGAATAGCCACATTTTCTTCACTGATTTTATAAATATTTCTGGCAAATGGACTTTAATTTTATTTGTAACTAGTACATTTGCAAGTAATTTTTAAAGTACTAGAGACAGTGATTATAAAAATCCCCTATAAATTTTAAAAATTTAGATTATTGCATAAGAAGGCTGCAGGTTTATATTGCAATGTCTTAAACTAAATACTGATTAAAATATTTAGAAAAGCTACAGTAAACAAAACTGATCCCCCTAAAATGAAAGGAAAATATAAAAAGATAAATTAAAAAAAAAAAAAAGGGAAAAGATCCTTGAAATGGAGGAAAATGGCTAAAATGAACCAGAATGGAAGAAATTCTCTCTCTGCTTTAGGGAGCTGGATTAAAGGACATACTCATTTCCATCTTCATTTAACTTGTGTCAGAGAACATGTAAAATGGAAAATACTTCTAAATTTGCCTTATGATCCAAGTTAAAAACTGATAATGCACAGATTCAGGAGGCAGTGTTCTGTCTTCTGTTGCTTTTTACTTTGTGCTGATGAGAGGGTTCCTAAAAGATGAAAAGTGGAAGGAGGCTGACTTACAGAAAAAGAATGAACTGAGAAGAGACAAGTGGCCCATTTCAGAAAGAAGTCACCTTCAGCAGTGGAGTGGTGTCTACACCTGACAGGGTTGAATCAGGCAGTGGTCATATGCCAGAAATGTCAAGGTTGGGACCAGGAATAACATCATCTTAACAGCAGATCTGGCATTTAGGTATTCTGTAAACTTGGACTGTAAAATGGCATAGTCACCCTGAGTTAATATAATAATTGGGGATTCTATCTAATATTAAAAACAATTAATGTAAATGATTATTCCTATAGGTATGTAAAAGTTACAGTAAAATATTTAAATAAGACTGTAGTAAATCACAGATTTACTAAATAAATGATATAGTTATTGAATTAATGTAATAACAAACTTTGCATTCTGAATAGATATGCTTTATTTTTAAATGTCTACATAGCACATAAGCTAAAATAATTATGGAACGGGCCACAAAGAATATCTCAAAAGTATTACTTTGATCTCCCTCTGAGCTGAACTCTAATATCTTCATCATGATTTCATTCTGACTATTCAAAGACAGACACAATAGTCCATATTTAATTTTTTTATTATAATATGGTCTAGAAATTTCTATGTGAACATAAGAGCTGGAAATGTTTTCTTAGTAAAAATTCTAGCCAGAGAAATAGACATTTATAGTAGAAAGGAAAGCTTTTTCCTTTCAGTTGGTGTTCCACAAATTGTTCTCAAAAGAAGAAGAAAGGGAAGAAAAAAGGTGACTACATTTCCTTTTCCTCATAACTTTCGACATCTGCAAGGCTTTTCCAAGAAATGTATGTGAAGGAAAAAAGAAATCAAAATAGAGACATACAATTGTGAAAATAATCTTATTTCTGCATTTATAAGAGATAAAACAGAACTTTAGAATCATATTGCATGAAGACAAAATCCATCACTCATGGTTCTGCTCACAAGGACAGGTACTTGTAAAATAGTACTTAAGAATGAATGGGCACAAAATTACATTTATAATTAACTTTTTAAATTTGTGATTATTTCTTAATGGGACAAGTGTATCAATCTTTTAATATTTTACATAAAATATAAAACAAATGTGCTACCAAATTCTTTACAAGTACACATCTCATATTTAATTTCTGCTGTTCTGTCTCTAAATTATTATGATATCATGCCCTCATATTCCTTTCAAAGACAATGTCCCATATGTCAGACCCTCATCATCTCTCACCTGCGCTGTGAAAATAGCCTCCTTCTGGTTTCCTAGCCTCACATTTCTCCCATTTATCCTAAATTACCACCTTTCCACAGTATAATTCAAAATCCAAGAGGTGGCTAATGTTCTCCTTTCTTAAATATTTTTCTTGGATCTCATTTCAGAATTGTGATGAGAAAAAAACTACTATTTTGAGTTGCTGTCTAGGCATTTTACCATATGATAACTTGGCTCACATCCAGAATCTGGACATTTAGGTAAGGACCCAAGCTTAGGATTCCTACCGGAAGTTCCTGCTTTGCTTTTCCTAGGGCACCTTTTAATATACTCACTTAGAGCTGAGCCGGTGAAAAAGAGCGCCCTCCGCCCCAAGCAGCCGAAGAGTAATAGGTGCTTGTTACCCTCCTCTCCATCTCCTGCTCACTTGTGACCTGGGACTGAGATCTGTCCTTCCTCTGGCTCATTCCCTTGTCCCAAAGCCCCCTCCCCTCTTTCTAGGCTCTCTAAGTAATTAACCTTCTGACTTGACTTTGTGAGGGGTTATTGACACTGTGTCTTCTAGCAAAACAACCTGTGGATCTCTCTTCCCTAAAGTGGGGGCTTGGCTTCTGAGGCAGCTACCTGCTGACCAGGTGTGGTGGCGTGTGCCTGTTCATTCAGCAGGTTGCAATCTGCTTATACTTAATTTGATACACCAGGTCTGGCCTCTAAATGCAAGATTCAAATGCAAAAATGGTCAGCTGTGAATTTAAGGTGCTTTACAGTCTGAATACATCTTAAAATCCTGGTTGAGCCCCCACCACGCTCCCTTGAACCTGAGACAGACAAAGAAAATTTTTTCAAGAAATAAAAATTCCCTGCTCGTTCATACTCCTTAGATGAGATGATCCATGTTGGTAGATTATAAAGAAGTTACATGTTTGCTCTAAGATTTACTTGCAAGAATGTTTAATCAAGTATTGAAGTATTGGGAAAGTAACCCTTAACAGGATAGATGTACAATAATAAACAGTTAATTGAATACATTGATATTTCTCGAAAATGAATGCCAGACATCTTACAGTAATTTTTGCAGCATATTTAATAATATTGCAAATAATGTTAATTACATATTGCTAACTAAAACCTGAAAATTATATAAATGAGCATGAATACTGTTTCCAATTTTCCCAACATGTTATACCTATAATGTCTAATATATGGTTATATATAATGTATAATGTCTATATAATAATTATAAAGTATATATATAAATATCTCCAATAGGAACAGTAGTATCAAATATTAATTATGAGTATTTTAGTTGGAATAATTTAAGCAATTCAAAAATTCTCTTTTGTACATGTATAATTATTTTGAAGGAATATCAGTTATTGCTTTAATAGCAAATATAAATATTACACTCAGTTGACACCATACAATGATCTTCATTATCATCCTCCAAAGTATCATTAACAATTTGAGTTAGAGATCATGAAAATAAAATGATATCAGTAAAGGAGACTCTATGCAGAGGGAGAAGTCAATAAAGCCATAACCAGAATAAACAGTGTGGAAATACCAACCACACAGGCGGTGGGGGCAGGGCAGGTGCCAAAAGGAACAACACCGTGGGAACAAGTAAAGGATGGATATAAGAGTTTCAAAGACTCGTCACAGATTATTCCAGATATTCTATCAAATAAATAATGGGGAGCTAAATTGTCTCCTTGAATGACTATTTTAAAAATTGTAAGAAAAATAAACATAAGCTGGTTTAAGTCTCACAACCATATGAGGTTGGTATAAATCTCATTTATTGTGATTTTTCTTTCACAGAAATCTCGCCCCACTTAAATAATTGATTTTTCTTCTCCTTACCAGCTGCTTATGTAGGTTAGACTTCAGTATTAATATCAACATATACATTGGCTAGAGTGAAAATTAAAATATCCAAGGGATTTGCTGATACAAAGGTCGAGAAGTCTGCTATTGTTGATTGTGTGATGTGTGGTGTGTGTGTGTCTGTGTGTGTGTGTGTGTAGTTCTGTAGAGCTGATGAGATATAAATAATGCTGATTTCACAGCCTAGCAATTATAAGGGGTGTTTAAACATTTGGTACTAAATTATGTTGTTTCAAAGTAGTAATTAAAATTAAAACCCAGAAGCCAGTTTTCTTGTGAATTATCCATTAATTTTATATTGTTGTCAGGAAGCTCCATAGTTGCTCATTTAACCAATAAATCAATTTGCTATTCATTAACCCCCAGAAGCATTTAATTAATGATTATTGACAATATCAATGACTAATTAGTTACAATTATTAACAATTAATTAATGTCTCCAATTAATTACAACAAAAAATGGGCTCTTTATTGGTGTTAATTTTTTGTGCATTTATCATTTTTATTTATTGATGCTCATTTCATATTTTATTAAATTTAATCTTGAGTATTTCTTGAGTATTTCTTGAATCAAATTACCTTCAAGATAATTATGTTTGCTTCTGCTAGACCTGAGAGAAACAGGCAATAGCTACATTACTTTGTGTTGGACTTTGGCCCGTTTTGAGGAATTTGGCTTAATGAGGAACACTCAGTGTTAGTGTACATTCACATATCTAAGTCTTGATGTGAGAATCTTGGTGCTGACTGGTTAATTTTTTTCAGGCAATCTATTTTACCCTACTGGTTCTTTGCTCAAATTTGTGGGTGCTATTAGTTTTAATTTAAAGTTTTAAACATTTAATGTCACTCTTATAGTCTAGAGACCCCAGCAAAAATTATTTTGCTTTCTTATTATATATATTGTATCACTATATTGTATTATATATAAAATATAGTTCAATTTTGGTAGATATATTCATTAAAATAAATCAAACTGTGAGAAGGGGAAATCCTAACAGCTGGAGGTTTTTCATGCTTCTAAGGAGTATTCATCTCCAGATTCACTGGAAGATTTAGAGAAATAAAATATTTCCTACAAACTCTAAATTGTGAAACAGTAAAGATATTAGAAAGTAACTGGGAGAATTTCTCTTCTATTTTAAATCAAATAAGAGCATTTGAAAAGAAAAATGTGTGCTTTCAATTTGAAAGTTAATATATTATCACTTTTGAAATTATATTTTAATTTTAATAGGGTTAATATAAATATCATTTATCTGATAATATAAAAAAACTGGCCTCCTTTGCTTTGCCTGGGGATCATTAATCATATAATATGTGGAAAACAGTTTCTTAATTTAGAGTTAAAATTGGGATACTGTAATTAACAGCTTCATGCGAAATGTACTCTCTGCTCTTTTAATGAGGATAACTTTTCACCAGTAGCCCATAGGAGCCGAGGTCTTGCTAGTCACTGAACAAACAGATTCTATTCCCTGGGAAAGCTATTAGCCAACCTATGTATGTATCCACTTGCTAATGCTAATCGTGACACATATACTTAGGAAGGTATAGGTTTGTTCTTAATTTTTGGTTTTACAGCATTCCTAAATAATCCTACCCATATTTGTGGGGCTTAACATCTCATTAAGTGTGTCCTATATCATACAACTCAGTGTTTGTTTTTTAAAGATATATAAATATATTTTCAGGACCATTATTCTTCCAGGCATAAATTTCTATTAACATATATTTAACAAACAGAATGGCTAGCAAAAGATACAAAAGCAAAACATTACTACTCATAATTAGTAATAAGAGACACAAAATTGGAAAACATGATGAAGAGTTGACAATATATACAATAGGAGTGCCTTTCTATATTTATCATAATTTTCAAGAAATTCACATACACTAGTTTTTTTAATCTAATAACTGTCAGAAACAATATTATTTTCAATTAAAACAATGTTTTTATGAAATTGATTATAGCTCAAATATTTTATATTATCTAAAACTTTCTCACAAAATTTGAATTAGTTGCGTTAATTATTCCATGCACAATTAGAACGACTTTAACATTTCAATAAAAAATTAAATCTTACAGGATTTCTTGCTCTAGATTGTACCTGACTAAATGTCCAACCAAAAACAACAATAAAACTTGGAAAATATATATAATATCTTTTTTGAACTCATTAGAAAGGTTATGAATTGTGTTTCATATCCAACCAGCTTCATTATTAAAGCAGCAGGAGAGAATAGAAGCCAACTTGACTGCAAGAGAGGTTAAAGTCAAGCCACGCATAGAGTGAGAGTCTAAGAAACCATGGGGAAACTATCACTGAGGTTTTATAAACCTAATTTGAGATGTTATCATCCATGCGGCGGGAAAACAAGTGGGAAATCAGTCAGAGCAAGAAATTAAAACATGATAAACATATTTTGCATCTTTTTGGGGGTACAACAAAGTTCATTCTGCAGTTTTAAGGGGAAAATGTGTAAGGCTTCTAACCAAGCCCAGATGGGATGAGGGTGATTCGTCTACATGTCACAAAATATGTCAAGTAATTTGAAGATAGGTAGCATTTCAGAACTTCAGTATTTTTTCAGTGACAACATAGAACATCTTATATTAAATTACAAGGCACACCAAAAAAAAAAAAAATCAAGGGACAATGGAAATAGGAGAAAAATATATTCATAGTAGCTCATGAGTCCATTATTACAGTGATAAGAAAATGGAAAAATAGACAAAAGTTGAAAAACTATGGAATAATGATTGAAAGACCAAAATGTTTGGAAATTAAATTCATTATTTTGAATAAGACAAAAGTCTAACAAAAAAATAACCATAGGAAACACAAATATATTGAACTGTGAGAAAATATATATAATGTTCAAAGTTATGGGTTTAAACTAACAGTGTTTATAATCAGTACTTTTTTGCTCTAATGCATACACTGAAAATGAAGAGACGTCTAAAATAAATTATCTAAGAGTTAACAATGAAATAAAAAAATCAAATTTTTAAAAAGCAATGAGGCAAAAAGCTATTTTTAGAAAGCGATAAAATTTATAAAACCCAGTAAGATTCTGGAGTAAAGTAGCATATGTGGAACTTAGTTTCTAAAAGTTCAGAAAATCCTATCTATTTATCTCTTTTACCTACTTTACCTATCTGTCTATCAGTCTATCAATCTATCTATCTGTCTATCTGTCATCTATTTGCTTATCAGTTATCTACCCATCTAACCATCTATTTATCTATCTCAAGAGAGAATGACAAAACAAATGTGGGCAAAATTTAACAATAGATTAATTCTTGCAATATTTTGTACATTTGAAATTATTTAAATGAAGAAACTAAGAGCTAAAAATTCAATATGATTCAACATATTAATAGAATATATCATCAGTAGAATAAAAAAGCAGAAAAAAGTGTTTATATGCATATTTATGATTTTAAAACTACTCAAAACTAGGAATATAAGCAAAATTCTTTAAATTGGATAGTGGTATCCAAAGAAACAAAAAATAAATAGGCAAAACTCTGCTCACAAAAATACCTAATGATGATCCATTAAATGCTTCTCTCCTAAATTCAGGAACAGATTGATATTTTATTTACTTTCACCATTTCTATTCAACATTGTACTGGGGACCCTATCAAGTGCAATATATGAGAAGTAGAAATAACTGGTGTAAGGATGTAGGAAATACATAAAATGTCATTATTTGAGATGAAATCTTCATAGGCATTAAAAACACAAATGATCAGTAAATGGTGATCATAGCAAGCCACTGAATAAAAAATTATTAAAAATTATTTGTATTTCAATAAGCAAAAACAACTATCAAAAGTAGAAAAATATCATTTGAAAGAGCTTCAAAAAGAAAAAAAAAAGAGCTTCAAAAAGAATAAAATACCCAAGAATTAATCTCACAAAGAATAGCAAAAATATCTACACTAAAACCTACCAATTTACTGGGAGATATAAAGGGACCCCCACCAAATTGAGAACTACTGGAAGATTTAAGATACTTAAGATATTAAATCTTGTTAAAATAACATCATCAAATCTTACCAAATCAGTCAATAGACAGCACAGTACTACTCAATGCGAGTGTATGCGTGAGTGTGCATTGATGCAGTCTGACAAGCTGGTCCTAAAATTTATGATGATATGAAATGGGAAAGTCAAGACACTTTTCAAGTATAATAACAACATTTGAACACTTAAGTGATCAATTTTAAAGTTTTCTGTGATAGCAATAATTAAGACTGATATTAATAAAATAATATAAAATAACTTACTGAACAAAATCAAGTCCTGAAGTAGCTCCACTTTTATACAACCATTTTATTTACAACAAAAACATCATTGCAATTTAGTAAGAAAATAATAGACTTCACTGGATATCACTGTGAAACAAAATGACACATCTCACTGTATCCTTACTAAAGCATGCGTTTTGTAGCTTATAAATATATATCTATGTGCCAAAACCATCAACTTCATGTAGGAAATGCAAGAAAATATATTTGCTAGCAAAGCTCACTTTAATAAGATATTAAAAAACAATAATCACTAAATAATGATGAATTGGAATTCATTAAAACAAACCACTCCCATTTTATTTTCATTAAGAATATGTGTTATCTGGGGTCCTCTGAGAAGCAAATACCAAGATGGGTTATAGAAGCAAGAAATTTATTAGGGGAAACATCTATGAAAGAGAAATGGGAAAGGACACTGGGGAAGCTATCAGACTATGATAGGAATTGGACTCAGAGTAAACAAGAGAGAAATGGGAGGAGGACAAGCAGAGTGGAAGCTTCTTAGAGGGTAATATGCGTCTAGAGAAAGTTCAACAGGGCTGTGAAGTGTCTTCAAGTCACACATCAGATGGTCCCGCATCTCCCAGAACTGGACCTGCCTTAGTATCCCTGATGTGCTCACTCACTGGCTAAGAGTAGACCATGGGGATGTGACTTCACTGCAATGAGATGTTAGATTTCAGAGTGTAGCCACTGGGGCCTCAGTCAGTTAGGTTCCCTGCGTCCACAGATCTGAAGGGACATTCTCACGACCATCACAGATACGGATAGGAAAGCAGTAATTTCATATGTATGTATGGATGTGTGCAAAATTGTGAACATTATTGTCAACCTTTTTGGAAAAGATTTGAAGAATAAACAAACTAATGGATCCATATTGTTCAATTTTGGAGAGATATCAATTCTTCTTAAGTAGATCAATAGAGCTACATTAATTTAATTAAGTCAATTGGAAACCCGAAATTCCTTTAAGTTGTTCTATACTTCTGCCGAATGCTAAGAATATCTATGAAATTTGAGAAAGAGAAAGAAACTGGGTGAGTTGAAGTGCTACTTACCAAGACCTCTTATAAAGATCTGGTAATTAAGATACAATAGTGATATTTCAGAGACAGGTTAAAAAAAAAAAAAGACCACTTAAACAAAATAAAAATACCTGTTGTGGGGGGACCTCATGTAGATGTAGAACTTGATCTCTGTGGCTCATGTGACACAGCAGATTAATAGAGAAAGAATAAACCATTACTAACCACTTATATAAAATAGATAAACAAGTTTCTTTTGTATAACACAGGGAACTATATTCAATATCTTGTAGTAACCTATAATGAAAAAATATGAAAATGAATACATGTATATGTATGACTGAAACATTATACTGTGCGCCAGAAACTGACACAACATTGTAAACTGACTCTATTTCAATATTAATTGTCTTGTATTAATTACTGCTTCATATCAAACTTCTCCAAGATAGGAAGGGTCTAAACAATCAATTTATTCAGCCCTTGGTTTTATGAATCACCTGGTGTGGTTATGTTTTTGGCTGTCTTGACTGATCCTTGTGTTCACTGAGCAGCTTGGCTGGCTTTGGATGGTCTAGAATGTTTAGTGAGACTGGGTGATCTAAGGTGTCTACCAAGAAAGCTCAATTTTGTTCCACATGCTGCCGTTCCCCAGTAGGATGCTGGGCTTCCCTACATGATGGCAAAGGAGATGTTGGCAGCATGAACAGAAGGAGCAAGTAATTCAAATCACTGCTTATGCCACACTAGTTTTTTGTTTGTTTGTTTGTTTTTTTAAATTCTCATTGTCAAACCAGCTCAACAAAGCCAATCTCAGGGTCGGCATATGAGGAGACTATTCAAGAATGTGCACGGAGGGAGTGAGAAAATGGAAAAATGATGGACAGTTTTCAAAAAATTATGCACACACACCCACACAGTATCTGCTATTTACTGAATGTTTGTTTTCCTCACCCACTAAAATTCATATGCTGAAACCCACAAGTGGTGGTACGTGGAGGTGGAGCCTTCGGGAGGTGCTTAGGTCATGAGGGTGGAGCCCTTGTGAATGGAATTAGTGCCCTTATAGAAGAGACCTCAGAGCTCCCTTGCCTTCTCCACCACGTGAGAAACAATGAGATGTTGAAAGTCTGCAACCAGGAAGTGGGCCCTTCCCAGAATCTACAAGCTGGTACCCTGATCTCAGACTTTCAGCCTCCAGAGCAGTGAGAAATAAATTTCTGTTGCTTATAAGCCCCATACAGTCTATGATAATTTGTAATAGCAATCCAAGTAGACTAGGACATAATTCATAAGGGGAAGGATGAAATTTCAGAAATTTTAATCCCTATAATATCAATAAAAGATGAATTAAGGGTTTAAGTTTGAAATTAAATTTTAAAACTTTTAGCATATATAGATAATGCAGAAAATTTTTCTTAACCTTAAAATGGTCAAATTAATGACTTCATTAAATTAAAATTATAAATTCTGCTCAAAATAGAAATAATACAGGGGGAGGTGCCAAGATGGTGGAATAGAGAGACTCACAGCTCACCGTCTCCCACAAATACACCAAGAATTACATCTACAAACCCGCTGAATCACAAGGAACACCTGCTGAACTCTGGCAGAGTGTCTTTTACTTTGAAATACAGGGGGATTCTCACAAAACCCGTTTCTACTGTACAGCACAGGGAACTATATTCACTATCTTGTATTACCTATAATGCAAAAGAATATGAAAATGAAAAAGAATATGAAAATGAAAATACGTATGTGTATGTATGACTGAAACATGATGCTGTGCACCAGAAATTGATGCAACATTGTAAACTGACTGTACTTCAGTAAAAAAGAATGCCAAAAAAAAGACACAATACAAAAAATGGAAAAACAAGCCATAAATTTGGAGAGTGTATTTAAAATATGTAAGAGGCCAACATTACATAGTACATATCATTTTTTAAAATCTTAAATAAAAAGTGATCATTTCACCAAAAGGAGATGAAGATACACCCTAACATTAATAATTAGAGAACAGAAAATTACTATAACAAATGCTCATCAATTTATACATATCAGATTAGGAAAACTTAGAAGTCTGATGAGTTTCTTTGGTAAAGACTTGGAAAATTAGGTATGCTCCTCATGGGAGTGTTAATTGGTACAACTACATTGGAAAAATATGATATTTATGAAATTTTAAAATGCCAAGTTTTCTAGTGACACAGCAGTTCCTTTAAGTATTTTATACAGTAAAATTTCTCATGTGTGTGCTTCACAAGTGTTCAGTGTTCATAGAAGTACTGTTTGCAAGAAACGGGGGAAAATCTGGAAGTTCATTAAAGAAGATTGGATAGTTAAATTATTACATTTATTCATGGAAATATACAAGGATGCAAAAATGGAGTATCTATAGTCATCTGTAACCATACACATCCACACATGTATCTCTCAAAATTATAATACTGAGCAAAAAAAAGAAAAGGAAAAGAAAATCATGGTGTATCCTGAGTGTGGATCCAATATGTAAATTTCAAAAGCAGAGAAAACTACAAGGACATTATTTAATGCTCAGAAAAGTAATCTGAAAATCATGAGTATGATACTTACGTAACTCAGCAGTGTTCACTTGGTCTAGGAGGAGAGGGTAGTGATGTTAAAATGTGTACAAGGCTTCAAAGAGGTAGAAACACCAGTGTACTGTATGCATGAGTGTTAATTTCAATTCTCTTTATTTCAAACGTATATCTTATACAGTACAATGTGTGTAAAATAATTGATAATGAAATAATTAAAAAACAGGGTAGCAAAATTAATTTATAACTTACGCAAAATATATTGTTTATTCTCTAAAAGTCAATGCAATGAAAAAGGGATTAGAGTGTAGACAAATTAAAAATCAGTAGACATACTAGCTTGTATCAAATACCATTTTTCCCCTCGTGAAGGTGTTAAATCTTGATTTTCGAGCTCTCTCATAGTTTATAATTTTACCATTTAAAAATGGAGTCAGACTGCTTTTTTGAATTCTTGACCTTACAAAATTTAGTTAACATTGCTAAACTTCTCTTTTCCCCACAAAAATTAGAATATTAATATATATTGTAAAATAACATATAACATATTACAATATATATTAGCAGTCAATTTCATCCATGTTAATTTGAGGACATAAACATGAGAGTTCAAAAAATCGCTTTTAATACTAATTTAATCTCATAAGTACTCAATAGCTATGGTTATTAGTACTAGTTAACACTACTCTTATACTGAATAGAGTTAGGATTATACTGTAATTATAGTAACCTAATTTTTATTGACTAATTTAAATGTATAACAGAGAATTAATTATCTTTTATAATCTATTTCAGGTGTTCTTCAATTAAGATTCTTACAACCACTGAAATTTCATGGACAGGACTCAAGGATGTTTTTTGATTTTTCTCCCTTAGACTATTGATAATATTTCCTAATTTCAGTCAAAAAATATTGTATTTACAAAATGTGCATTTTTTCTACTGATTCTATAACTTTGAATGGATTATTATCCATAGCAGTACAATATATACTCTTCTCATTAAAAATGTAAACTAATTTTTCCAGATTCAAACTAAACTTCATAGATGCATTTTTGAAATGATGCCTGATACTATAAATGCTGCTATATATAAGAAATCCAGAGAAATCTAATGTTAAAGAATGACAGTTTATTTCATTTTTTTTTTAAACTAATAGAGATACATTAATCAGGAAGAGTGACAAAGGTTTTTTCCTAGGGGAGAATGTTACTGTTGATTTTACACTAAATTGCCATTATTGTCCCTTACTGAGTAATATACCTACAGTTGATTTCATATAAACAGCAGAGACTACAGGATACGTGGAGGGAGGTAAGGTGGACGACTGTAGGAAAATAAAGTTAGTCTTTTATTCTGTGTCAGCACTAACTGTGCTGGACAGCTACAGACAGTTACAGAGTAACACCATTTTAACTTTTTGGCTTGAAATGTAAATTTTAAAGCTTGTTTGTTCATTGCCTAGACAACTCTCCAGGGTGATTTGATATACAAATTGTTCCTTTACCCTTAGGAATATTCTATGACTTTACAGAAAACGTATAATTTTCAAAGTAGTAACTCTGTTTTGTTACATTGTGAAAAACTGAGCATTGACAAGAATCCAAGAATGTTACCTGCTCTTTTAAAATACAAATATTCCTAGACTTACCATATGACCCAGGAATCCTGCTCCTGGGCATACATCCAGAAGGAACCCTACTCCAAAATGACACCTGCTCCCCAATGTTCATAGCAGCACTATTTACAACAGCCAAGACATGGAAACAGCCCAAATGTCCATCAACAGATGACTGGATAAAGAAGCTGTGGTATATTTATACAATGGAATACTATTCAGCCATAAAAACTGACAACATAACACCATTTGCAGCAACATGGATGCTCCTGGAGAATGTCATTCTAAGTGAAGTAAACCAGAAAGAGAAAGAAAAATACCATATGAGATCGCTCATATGTGGAATCTAAAATTTAAAAAAACACAAACAAACAAACAAACAAAACACAAATACAAAACAGAAACAGACTCATAGACATAGAATATAAACTTGTGGTTGCCAATGGGGTGGGGGAGTGGGAAGGGATAGACTGGGATTTCAAATTGTAGAATAGACAAACAAGATTAAACTGTATAGCACAGGGAAACATATACAAGATCTTATAGTAGCTCACAGAGAAAAAAAAATGACAATGACTATATATATGCTCCAAAAGGAGAAACAAGGAGCAGGGTATGGGAGAGATCTTAGATGAGCTGGTTTGGGGAGACTTCAAGTTTCCCAAAGAGGCCATGGAACTGCAAAATTATCCTTTGTCAAATTATTCTGTTTTGGAGATATTGGTCCACATTAGTGTCATAGTGGTAGAACATATAGTCAGCAGGTAAGGAATTGGGGAGCTGCAATTTAGAATGAGAATTACTCACAGGCTTAGACTACAATTGAAAGAAACAAAATTGGTTTTACAAAAGAGCTGAGGAGGTTTTTGCTCAACAGAAGAAGTCAGGAAGAGTCCTATCTAATAGAAAATCAGTGCTTAATCCCCCCTCAATAAGAGCCAAGAACACATCCATCCAGGAAGATTCCTGCTTAAACAGAAATAAGCAGGGAAGGGTTTCATCCAAAAGAAAATCAGAGCTCAAACTCTCACTCAAAAGAGCCAGTAACTCTTCCGTCCAGGTGATTCTCCTTCACACAGAAGTTCTAAATCTTTCTTCTAAAATGAGACTCAAATCTCTCTTCCAGAATTGCTGTTCATATGAATACATTTGTTGTAATTGCACACTGCACTAAAACCAACTTAAAATAATATATTCAGAAATGAAATGAAATTAAATGTAGTTTATCACAAAAGAAGTGTGTTTTGACATTTTAAATGTGTCTAAAACATTTTATTAGTACAACGATTAAACTATGCTGTGACTCAAAAAACTCTTCAGGAGTTTTGACTAGCAAGTTTTACATCTGCCTCAAATGAATCATCACCCAAATCTGATCGTAAGTTCAGACAAATCTTTTAATCTACTAATTATATAATTTAATAGTATCAAAAAGAGCAAGATATTTTTAAATCAGTAACTTTGTCTTTTCCTTTTCCAAAAACTGAAAAGATTAAAACTAAAAACACTTGGAGGACAAGAAAAATTTAAAAATTAAGATAACTGATAAATTCTATAATAAATATCTTCACTTAATAAGATTAATTTTATTTCTTCTTAGCATAAACGATACTCATTTAACTTTACATGTATACCTAACATATGGTATAAAATTTAGCAACATTTTATTTACAACTTTTCCAATGAATGAATCAAAAATTCTGCAATTTTTTTTCAGAATGATTAGGTATTTTTAAACTTTTTTTGAAAGATATGTTGCTTCTAATTGTAGGCCAAGATGCTAATACTTCTTTTAATCGTGTTTTATATCCTAAGAGAAAATTTCTTTGAGAAATGGCTTTTAATGTGTTAGTGACATTGATAATTTCTATCTGATTTGTCTTTTTCATTTTTCTCTATCACTCTTACTGTCTAAATACTGCTCATAAATAACATAATGAATTGTCAAAAGCACTGGCATATTTTTACACTGACCAGCATCCGTGCTGCTGACCACCATGGCTGTATTTCTACTCATACACTATCAGTGACTAGAAAATTAAATGTATTTCCAATAAATAACATGTAAGGATTTCACTAATTGAAAAACCCCACTGAGTCATTCTCATAACTGTTAGAATTATCGTTTTCTTCAGAACTTTTCCTCCCTTGGAAAGATTACAGATGCAAGTAGTCAATCTTCATTATCATGAAGTGTGGTTTCATCTACTTATAATGAGAATATGCTTCACCGCATTACACAGCTGATTCTCAATATTTTTGCTATTCCATTGATTCTTCGTGAAACCATACCATTGCGCAGTGGAGTAGAATAAATTATTTCATTTAGATGTCCTTCCATCACCATACTAATAATGTATCACGCAGCAAGTAAGATTAATTATTCTCTAATAGTATGTGGCTTAAGGCATTTTCTTCTCATTCATCTTATTCAACAAAAAAATAACACCATGCAGTGAGAACACCATCATGACTCAAGGACTATTTAAATTGTAGTGGGGAGAATAACATGGCTTTAATATTTGTAATAAATATAAGAATTAATATAGAGAGAGAAAATATTGTAATAGCATGTTTATGTATAAAATGTCCATCTAATCTTCATGGATTCATTGTAATAGTAAAGAATATATGTTAGCAGAGTAATGCATTAGAACCTTCAATTTCATGTGAAGATTAAAACTAAATTCCAAGGCCTTAAATGTAGATTTTTGCCTCTTTTACTCAAGCTACTCAAACTGTTACTTTGTAACAAAACATAAACATGAAATAAATAATGGACACACAGTGTGAATGCTGCAGCTACAAATATATATGAAATACAATTGTGTTGTGCTGGGTATTCAAACACCAGAGGTGACTTTTCCATAGATAATGTTATTTTTGCAAAATAGGAGGTAATTCTTAGCAAATTTTTTAGAGAAATAAAATAATTCTCCCTTCAGATTTAATGGTAGATGTATTTATGAAAGTCACAGGACATATTAAAACCAGGTATTTCCCTGTATATCTATATATAATAGATTTAGGTTTTAGTCACGGCTAATTTTCAAATTCATGATTATCAAGTAGGTCATTTGAAGGTTATATTGGAAGTAAATTCTTTGTTGTACATGACTATCTGTTCCTTTGCAAGAAATTTTAGCATCTCTTAAATCCACTAACTGTATGCCAATAGTTCCTTCTGATTGTTTTGTCTACTTGTCTATCAACTCCATTAGTGGGCAACACCATTTCTATTGAAGGATTTCTTGTATGATGGATGTGGCACTTTAGATGATTGCTACTATAACCCATCTACTTCAGTAACCCTAACAAATTTCAGCAGTCATACTCATAAGAAAAATTGAAAATGCTTTCTACATATTCATATTCCAGATATACCAACCTGCTCTTACTAACATTTTACAAACCTTATTCTCATTCTGAGTACCTTAACCATTTTCTCAGAGAATTAATTCTAACCTTTGCATACAGTTTTGCTGACATATATCTACTTCCTTGCTATTTTCTTTGTATATGAGTTTTCTCCAGAACTCTACTTACCACTAATTATTTTAAAATGTAATATATATGTGTGTGTGAATACACGTGTGTGTGTGTGTATATATATTCTCTCTCTTTCCACATGCACACATACACACACAAAATAAGTCTTTTTATCTTTTTATCTTTTTATCTTTTAATCTCTGCTGAAAAATTTAACAGCTTTATTAATGTATATTTAACATATAATATATACAGTTTGGTAAGTTTTGGTGTGTGTGTACATCCACAAAATTATAGCCCCAATCAAGATAATGAATTTATCTATTAGCCCCCAAAATATCCTCATGCCCTTCTGTAAGCTCCACCTCCAGCCCCCATTAATATGCATTTTATGTGAATGAAATGATTCAGTATCTACTCTTTTATGTCTGCCTTCTTTCACTTTGAAGTTCTCTCATTGGGTATTTAAAACTTACCTTTTTAGTTTTCATCAAATTTAGAAATCTCTTTACCATTGTTTCTTGAGGTATTTTTCATCCTACCTTCTCCTTTGCTGACTCCCACTGCGAGAAACTGGCCACTCGAAGTTGTCACACACTTGCTGAGGCTCTGTTCATTTTTGTTGATTGATTCTATTGCTACATCTTTAAGCTCACCAATATTTTTTCTGCAGCTTCTCATCTGACATCAATCCCACATATTATCATTTTCATCTGAGCCATTGCAGTGTTAACTTCTAAACTGCAACTGGGGTTTTTAAAAAAATGCTGTCCAGATGTATACTTAACATGCTTTATTTTTCACCTAGATTCTTGAATGTGTGACTACAGCTAAATAACTTTTAATGCCCTTGTTTACTATGTATACCACCTCTGTCATTTCTAGATTGATTTTGATTGATTTTTCTCCTTATTATGGGCTTACTTTTCTTCTTTTTTTGAGTGCCTGATAACTTATGATTGAAAATTAGACATTTTGAATTTTAGTCTATGCTGGATATTTGTGTTCCTATAAATATTTCTCAGCTTTAATCTAGTATTTTGTTACATTACTTAGAATTTGATCCTTTGGAAGTTTTTAGGTTTATTAGGTGGTACAAGGTCATTGTTTGGTCGAGTTTCCCTCAAACTGCAGTAAAACACTGTGTGTGCCCTATGCAATATCCCATGGTGCGTGAGGGGTGCCACTCAACTATTTTTTGAGCTCTGGGTACTATTTCTATCTATTTGGATGGATTCCCCCAGTCCTAACTAGTTTCCGCCCCGCAGCTTGTCCTAGCATGGGCTTTTACTGGTTTCCTCAGCGTGCACTGAATTGATTGGCTTCCTCTGCAGATTTCACATGCTTTTGTATGTGTGCTGGGTTCTTTCTTCTCTGATACTCAGCCCTGTGAACTCTGGCCACCCTGGCATCCTCCAGTGCCCATTTCCCTCTCTTCCACTCAGGGGTCAGCATTCTTGCAACTCTCTCTAATCAGTTAGCTCAGGCAAATGTAGAGTTCAGCTTTGCTGTTTCCTGTGTTCCTTTACTCCAAGCTTCATTTAAAGAAAAATTAATGAAGATCTTTCCACATCAGCAGAGATATATCACTGTCATTCTTTCACATAGCTCCATTGTAGTCCATCCTGCTGTTTTCCTTACTGAAAAAGGCTTCATTGGAGATCTTTAACATATGGCCTGCTGAAGCTTTGCACGTATGCCCAGTACAAAAAATATTTAGTTCAGTTTATGCTGTGGTGGATATTTCCAAATTGATGTGCATAGGATTTCTACCAGTTTGCAATACATATTTACTAATTGTGAGGAATACGTATTTTCAGTTAACATCGACTGTCTGTTACTTAAATTGGATTTTAACGCTATCAAACACATGTATTTGAACCCTGCTTATGCCAGTTATCAGCTAACTTAGCAAGTGGTTTAAACTCACTGAATCTTAGTTTTTTTTTTTCATTAATCTGTGCAAAAAGAGTACAATATTCATAGTTTGAAAGACAATACATAACGAGCTTACTTAAAAGAATCCTTGGAACATTGTAAACCTCGATTCAATAAGAGTTTGTATAATAATGAAACTAATTAATTGTATTATTATAATTATATAATAATTTATAAATACTATTAACATAATTATATAATAATATACATAGTTATATAATATATAAAAATATAAAATATAAATAATAATTATTTATAGTAATATTATTACATATTGCTAGTATTGAAATGGCATTAGATTAATGTTGGTAACCTTTGGTTTTTGGAGATCTACACAGATGTGTAACATTGGCATCTGTAGGCTGTTATCTGCTAATATCTTTTCTTATATATTTAGTTTTCTCTCTCTTGGCTGCGAAAAAAAACCCTTCTTAGTACATTTAAGAACAGTTCAGATTATGATATCCCTGAGACATTACAGAATTTCATTTTAGGCCAGAGTTACTGAGAAAGGCTCCATCATTGCCAGCTGATGTGAAACATTTGAACTGCCAAGACCTGTTCTGTCAGGCGGAGAGACTCTGTCACACTCTGTAGACTGCATATAAACTGTGAGTGACATCCCGAGACAGATGCGGGTGACAAAATGTGTCCCATGACTAAGGCCTCACACCTGGGCAGACACAGAATGGGAAGGAGAAGGATAAAGGAAACGTTTCTGTCCTTTCTGAACCCTGAAGAGAGTATCAGAGGGGTTGCACTCTGGTTTTCCCGTGTGTTTAGGTCAGAGTGTTGAAATTGAATGTTGCTCGGACACTCAAGGCTAATTGTACTATTACACATTCCACACGCAAACACAAATCTTGATCAGAAA
Organism: Camelus bactrianus; assembly: GCF_048773025.1. NCBI lineage: Eukaryota > Metazoa > Chordata > Mammalia > Artiodactyla > Camelidae > Camelus > Camelus bactrianus. The sequence goes on from NC_133540.1 coordinate 21,116,151, forward strand.
AGAGTTTCACTCATCAATATGCATGGAGACCATGACCCTTTCTACTGAGGTGATCTACCAGGTGCCAAGGAGCCTTTGTTAGCTTATTATCCTCAAGAAAAATACAAATCGCTCTCTGGAGAACGGGAAACCAGGTTAGAAGTAGCGAGAGTGGAATATCTGACTGAATTTAGATTAAATTCTACCAAGTTACCAGGAAATCTAAAGCAACAGATTTACTGAGATTCAGGCTTTCTGGTCCTGGATCTCTCTCTTGTAACAAACGATGCCTTCTGATTTTGACTATTGCTCAGAGAAGATTCAAGTCACTCCAGGGTAAGTGAGGATAAACTCATCTATTTAAGTTAATAGCATATGGGAGAGTAATAAGATATAACAGAGCAGATCAATTAATCATTTTCAACTTAGCACCTAATACAGCTTATTTCACTTCTGATATTTCTAGCATGCCTGGAACAAATCAGCTTTACCATGCTTTGGTCTTCTCTTTTAATAAAAAATACAACCAAGACAACTTAAAAGCTAGGAATTTGAAATTAATTCTGCAAATTTAAAATGTAGTAACATAGCTTTGTTCCTTGTCTTGTTGATGACTAACCCTCAGTTGGAACTCAAATCACAATTGGAGACTATGCTGTTGTTTGTATTATTATACATAAGCTGGAAATAGATTCTTTAGCCATGTAGCAGAAGAGGTCTTTGTTGGTGATGGGGCTTCTTGACTTATTCAAATTAATATTTGGAAAATATAAATATTTAAAGAAGAACTTACATCTCAAAGGCAACTAAGAGATTCTTAATAGCAAATTGTTTTGCATTCAGAATAATTTTACTTCTGTTCACATTATAGTACGTGTCTTTCCAACACTTACAAATTATTGTGCTCATTTTGAAGTTGGCAAAAAACACCCAAGCAGCACCTTTTACTCAAAGTAAGAAAACAAAGATCCCTAAGGAGTCTTCCCACAGTTAAATTACAGAAATGAACACATGGCTAAGTATCAGGGTGTCAGTGTGGAACAATTCAGGGCAAATGAGCTACACTCACAACCACACTGGGTCCTCTTTTCTAAAGCATTGACTGCAGTATCTGGCTTTGTCACAGGAAAAGGAGATACTAAATTTGCTTGGAATGAGTAACCCTACACTGCCCAACTCTGTTTAAGAATATACACACTACTATATATAAAAGAGATAAACAACAAGGATCTAATATATAGCACAGGGAACTATATTCAATACCTCATAATAACCTATAATGAAAAAGATTATGAAAAGGAATATATATAATATGTATAACTACATCACTATGTCGTACAGCAGAAATTAACACATTTCTAATCAACTACACTTCAATTAAATATATATATATATATATATATATATATATATATACACACACACACTAAGTTGTGAAGCACAGTTGTTTTCTTGATTTACTTGCAGAAGAACTTGGTGGAATATTCTATCTGTGCTCTCAGCCAGAGGGCTGCCCCCTGGCAGCAGATTAAAGCCCACAGGTAAGCCTGGGGAGTGATGGCAGTCTTCAAACTTGAAATCTGCCACACTCGGACACCACTGTTCTTCTTTCTTTGCTTGCAAGGTATGTTTCATTTAGCAAGCACAAAAAGAATTTTAATCGTAGGCCAGAATAAAGAGACAGGAGGGTTTTCATTACTTTTACTTCTAATTTCATTTTATGACTTTTTTCCCTAACTGGAGAAAGATAATGCACTCATTTCCTTTTCTTTGACCAGTAATACTAACACCAGCACAGAGGATTTAATCACTTCTTTCTTTCCTAAGAGTCCAAGTATCACAAAGTATAAGTAAGTTGGAAAAAAAAAATAGAAGGAAGAAGGAGAGATACTTTCTTATGCTTCATGCTTTCATTTCTATATTGAGATAGTCCTTTAAAGATGCTTTATATACACCAAACAAAACAATTAGGATAAGTATAATATTAATTCATATATATTTTCTATCACATATGATTTCTATTTTATATTATATTATGAGGGCTGATTCTATTCTGTGGTATTACTGAAAATAGCAAGCAGAGTGTGTTTTCTTCTCTGTGGACCTGTGCCAAAATGAAATCCTTCCCTTACAAGAAACATGGTGAGCTCCTGCCAACCCCCAAAGAAACCAATGATGTGTAAACTTGTACTCATGGCTGTTAACACCAAAAACAGTGATTTTGAGAACTCATGCGGTATTGCAGTAATGTATTGTTTTGAAAAGGAGATTGTAAAAACTTTGTACTAAGATAAAATGGATTGGCAAGAGATTTATGTTCTTCATAGGCAGACTAAGAGTTTTCGGGGATTGTAAAGACATTAGCACCTCTCCACCTTACGATGGACATTAGCAGTCCCAGTCAAAGGAACAATAAAATCGTGTGGTAAAGATGAATTCACAATCTGAGTATTGGAAACTTTAGTTTATCCTTTTTAAATTTAAACTGATCATTTTTAAAAGACTGTTAAAGCCATGTTTTTGAAGAAAATTATTTTGCATGTTACTTTCTGTAAAACCAAAGGCATGTTGGGGGAGGGTATAGCTCAAGTGGTAGAGCACATGTTTACCATGCCTGAGGTCCTGGGTTCAATCCCCGGTACCTTCTCTAGAAATAAACAAATAAACCTAATTACCTTCCCCCTCCAAAAAAAAAAAAAAGAAAATGAAAAACCAAAGGCATGTTGCCATGTTTATTCTATTCTAAAATGTATTTCTTTCCATAATGTGTCATAACCGAAAAATATAGATTAGACATACATTTTCTTATGAGATATGCAACCATGTTAAAAAGTAGCCCTTAAGTTGTTTTTTATCATGGTGTGTATGCACAGATACAAACTTCAGATATATAAAGGTAAGTATCTAAAAGACCATAATGATCATTTCTCTTTGAGTAAGAGACAGTTTGTGGACTATGTTAATACTTTATCTGCTGTCAGTGTAACAGAGAGAGGCACATGGGTGATGCATGTCCCACGTGATAAAACAAAGGATAATGAGTGAAGATTCAGAGCATGGCTTTGGAGACTGACTGCTTGGAATCAAATCTTGACACTGGTTGACTATGTGATAATAGGCAAATTGAATTCTTTGCATTTCTTAGTTTATTCAACAGTAAATGGGGCTTCAAAGGGACCCCCTTATAGCTGAACACCATACAGAGTAATGTTAGTGCATAGTTACCTTTCAAAAAATTTTAGATATTCATAATATCCATGTGGTACATCATTTAAGCATCAAATGGTCTTATCCCAGTGATATGTTACTGAGGGTATTCTATACTTTAGAACACATAGTGTATAGAGATTTATTTAGAGAGTGAGTCACACATGTAATAGAAATCCAGATGGCATGAAAACAAGACTTTGCCCTCTCAAGTGTCTTCTCAATCTGTTACTCACTAATTATATCATTAAAGACTTAAAATAATGATGAGACAACAGCTGAAACAAGAAGGGGAAAAAGTGTAGTAAAGAAAGATATAGGTGGGGAGGTGTAACTCACGTGGTAGAGAGCATGCTTAGCATGTATAAGGTCCTGGGTTCAATCCCCAGTGCCTCCTCTAAAGATAAACAAACCTAATTATCTCCCCCCTCCCACCTGCCAAAGTAAAATAATTAAAAATAATACAATAATAAATAAAACATTAAACAAAAAGAAAGGTCAAAGGGGAAAAAGTTACTTGGCCCATTAAGTGTGGTGCCTTCCCCAGAGGACTTGAAATAGAGGAACGGAGGTAATGGTAAGAAAATGCAGCTTTGAAGGTTAAAGTCAAGCTTCCTGGCTCAAGTCAGTGGACTGCTCTTCAAGAAGAAGGTTTTTCTCAAGACTGAGGCCAACAGTAGTAAATCCACCTTCATCATGTGATGTTGGGACAATATCAGTAGATTCCATTAAGGTTAATCTTTACAATTTCTAATTTTGCCTTCCATAAAACATTGTAAAAGATAAGATTTGCAAACTTATTTCTCAGTGTTTACCTTTTTGTTTAGTATTATACAGGGGATGAATACAGTCTATAAGTGAGTTAGTTTTATCCACTAGACAATGATGTTTAAGGTTTTTGTATCTGTCTATTTTTAGTTTATAGTTTTTTTCCCCAGATTAGTTATCTGAGATAAATAAATTTAAACTGAACATATATAGTCTAATGTAATGAAAAAAGCATGTATAGAAATGCTAGTTATTTTGTTGTGTACTTTATTTTCATTTTTTTTTTTTTTAGTTTTTGGGGTTTTTTGGGGTTTTTGGGGGAGGACAATTAGATTGATTGATTGATTTTTAATGGAGGTGCTGGGGATTGAACTCAGGACCCTATGCTTGCTAAACACACACTCCACCACTGAGCTTTACCCTCCCCCTTGTCATGTTTACTTCAAATCCTTTCTACCTAAGTAGAAATCTTGCTACAGAAAGAGAGAGGGTGGGTTTGTTGCTGCGGAAACTGTTGAGAAGGAAAGAATCTATTTAACAACAACAGTACAAACTTTTAGAAACACATTTCTTCTGCATTAAAATAATGTCTGCCCTGCCTAATAATTGATTTCTTGACTGGAGCGTCAACCCCGTTCTTGTTATGCATGAAGCAGGCAGGGAAATTAGACAGGCGGCATTTCCATTTCCTTCATGTGACTTCTGGAATTAGCCCAAGGTTCACAAGTGAATAAAAATAAACTTTTAAATTAATACTGTAATTCTTTATTAGGCTTGTTAATGATTACTGGCCCTTCCAATTTTGACAAGAGGTATAATTTTTATTGGTCTAGTTGGCTAATAGACCTTTGCCTGTGGTGATGTTCTTGTCACAGTCTCTTGCGTGCTTCTTAGAAAATAACAATTAAAGTTAATAGAGTATTTATCATTATTTCAAAGCCTTAGACTTTTTTTTCCCCCAATATACGACTGTTAAGATCTGAATGCAACATTTGCATTTAAATTAATCCTAGAGGGATTAAGTGGCAGTTTGTAAAGCACAGTGAAATGAGTACAGAGATATACCGAAATTAATAAAATAGCTATTATTTATTTAGTCTTTTAGGTATTCCAAGCATTATGCAAATATTGCCTTAACTTAATTCTCTACAACAAAGGAATTATTTACCTGACTTTAAAAATTAAGAAACTGAGTTCAAGAAGTTATGCGTACATAGAATAAAATGGAACTGCCGTTTTTGACTTTTGTTTCTCACCTTGGCAATTTCCCATGGTTTAACTCGTAAGTGACTGGGCTATGCTTTAGCACTTAAAATTTTCTGCCTTCATGGAACTTTTCACTATGCCAGTGTCTCATCTTGTCTTCACAATGTCTCCAGAGAAGACAGAGTATTTTCTAACATGATACAGTTTTGATTTACTATAAACACTGATCTCAAACTATGAAGGGATGATGATGATGAGGGTGATAAGGAAGGTGATGATGATGACGATGATGAGGGTGATGATGGTGATGCTGCTGCTGCTGCTGATGGTGATGCTGCTGAGGGTGATGATGGTCTCTATTTCTCAAAAGCTAATGTTACTGAACCACACTTGGGTCCGCTGGCCCTTGTGTGCAGTAAAGACAATCTACTGACCCTGAGTGGTGGTGAAGGGAAGTGCAGCATTTATTGCAGGTACCAAACAAGGAGTGTGGGAAATCTGAACTCTCAAAAAATCTGAACTCCCCAGTAGGTTTTAGGGAAGAATTTTAAAGTCGATGTGAGCAAGGGGGCTGCCAGGTGTGTGATTAGCCTCTGCGCAGTTCTCTGATTGCTTGATGGTGAGGTAACAGGGTGGTGTCCAAGGGGTAACTATCATCAATCCTCAGGCTCCAGCCGGTGTGGGGGGCTACGTGCTCCTGGTCATCAGGCAGTTAACTTCTTCCTTTTGTGAAACATCTGTGAAACAACTCAGGAGTGTGCATCAGACAGTGTTAGCTAAGTGCTTCAGGGAGAAACTAAAGACTCTGTGACTACTGTAAGGCTGATTTCCTAAATTGTCACCAGTTTTCCTGGTCTAAATGTCACTTTTTTGGGTCACTACGTGTTCATATTCTTTCAATCAATTAATTCATTTTTTGGTTTTTGTTTGTTTGTTTTTATTGAAGTATAGTCAGTTTGCAGTGTTACGTTAAAGTACAGCATAGTGATTCAGATATATATATATATATATCCTCCTTTTCCTATTCTTTTTCATTATAGACTATTACAAGATATTAAATACAGTTCCCTGTGCTACACAGTAGGACCTAGTTGTTCATCTATTTTATGTATAATAGTTAATATCTGCAAATCCCAAACTCCCCATCAGGGGAGGTCCTGGAGACTACAGCTTTTCTACAAACAAGAAAACAAGAGGCAAGCATAGAACATGGCGGGGGGGGGGTGTCTTACCAAAAAGGCCCCACAGTGAAAAATGAGAGGAGGGAAAGTGGCAGGTATTTCAATCAATGTTTTGGATTTATGAGAGTTACATAGTCAAAAAGAACATGTTAAAGTCCGCCATCAAAAACAGTGTGTTAAAGCCCACAGGAAAATCATTTTGTCCAGGAAGGTCACATCATTGCAAGGTGCTTATGTCTTTCTTTGAAAGCCACAGACCTTGCAGTTAAGGGTTTCCACACAAAATTGGATAGTCCCATTGTTGACGAAGCCTGATTAAGACTCTTAGAACATGAAACAGAACTAAATATTTGGGAAAGGTTATTTTTATGGTGATTAAGTGAACTAAATTAATGGTACATACACACAGTAGTTACCTCCGGAAGATAAGGCTGGCCACTGTCTCCTGGTCCTGAACATTTACATTTTTTCTGCTCTGCACTTTTCCTTTTACAACTTTCCTTCACTCTGTGTTGCCGGACACGTGATGCTACCACTGTAGACCCTTCTGTCTTTAGATCGTGCCCTGTGACCCCCAGTGTGCGGTCTTTCATATCTTTCCATGGGATGTAAGCATCTCTTCCCCCCTCAGCTCCTACTGTATCATGTTCCCTATTTTCCATTCTGATTCCTTATCTCCACTGGCCTCACTTTCATAGAAGCAAAATGTTATGATGATTTATTTCAGTAGCTTCTTTTCTGTTTTTCCAGTTTCCATTCTAAATAACTTTAAATTAACTATCTTCCATGATTTTTTTTTTCAAAAATGCAAGTTGGACCCCACAGTTTCCTTATTTAAAAATGTTCAGTGGCTCTATAGAGCTTTCAGGATGTAGGCCAGACACTGTTATTTAATCCCAAATATTCTATATGACTTCTTCCTACTTAATTCCTCTTTATTTGTCCCTCCCTATTTTGCTCAATCACTTATGGACAAAACTGGCTACTAATACTCTCTTCAGTGAATGCAGATTTACACCTGTATGGTTTTCCTCATGGTATTTATTTTGCCTGGAAGGACCTCAATCACCTTGCCTTCCTGATTCACTTGAATACTTTCTCTTTTAATATGTGTCTCAGATACCTTTTTATCCCCCTGGGAAAGCTTTATGACCCCATCTTGTTTGGATGTTTCTTATCAATCTTCATTATCAGATGTGTCAAATACCACCATGACTAAGGGTACCCATTACATTACTAAAAGATAGGAGACATTTGAAATTCTCTCTTAATTTTTCACTAAACATTTTATTTTGAAAAAACTGAAGATTCACACATAGTCATTATAATTTGTGCCGAGAGATCTCGTGTACACATTACCCAATTTTCTTTAATGGTAAACCCTTGTGAAACTGTAACAAGGGTAACTAAGATACTGACTTTAACCGTGTTCAGATTTCTGCAGCTTCACATGTAGTTATTTGAGTGTGTGTATAAACACAGGTTTGTGTGTGTGCTAGTTCTAGACAATTTATCACATCTGTTTGTGTATCCAACACCGCAGAAAACACAAAGAATGATTCTAACACTACAAAGAGCTCTCAGGTGCCTTTTCCCAAGTGCACCCACTTCCTCCCCACAGCTAACTCCATCCTGAATATTTGACAACTTATTGGGTCTACATTTCCATAAATTTTTTTCATTTTAAAAATGTTACCTAATGAATGAGTGGATAAACAAACTGTGGTATGTCCATGCAATGGACTATTATTTAGGCTTAAAAAGACCCAAGATTGAGACACATGCTACAATAGAGATAGACCTTGAAGACATTGCACTAAATGAAATAATTCTGCCATACAAAGATAAATGTTGTATAATTACATCTACAGGAGGTACCTCTAAGGGTCACATTTATAGAGAAAAAAAAGTAGAATTGTGGTTGCCAGGGGCTGGGGAGAGGTGAGTATGGGGAGTTAGGGTTTAATGATGTGTCTGTACCATTTCATTTAGGGAAGATGAAAACACTCTGCAGATAGCTGGTTATCATGGATGCACAATAATGTAAATGTACTTAGAGCCACAGAACTGTACACTGTTTAATAATGGTTAAAATGGCAAATGGTATGCTAGCTATATTTAACCACAATTTATACAATGTTATATAAGTGGAATCATATAATATGCCAAATTTGATGATGGATTCTTTTCACTCATTACAGTTCTGTGAAGATTTATCCAAGTTGTGTGTATTGATAGCCCATTGCATTTCAGTGCTAAGTAGTATTCCATGGTAATCACATAACATGATGTCTTTAACCATTCACCTATTGAAGAGCATCTGGGATGATGCCAGTTTTTGCTTATAAAAAAATAAAGCTCCTATTAAAATTTGTTTACAAATTTTGAGGAAAACATGAGGTTTTTATTTCTCAGGGGAAAATGCCCAATAGTAAAATTTCTGAATTGTAAAACATTTGCACGCTTAGTTTTTGTATGCGTCTATGCCTAAGGGGTTTCTGGGTTGCAGAGCTCTGTGCCACTCAATCTAGAAATAACCTATATATTATTCTTTAAGTGTTGATGTCTCTGGCTAGTTTACCTTCCTCTTTTTAACACTCAGAGTTCTTTTATGGTTGTGTTGTATTATTTCTCATATATTTAGTTGTATATAGAGGGAGGAACAAGGAAAAGTGATATGCCATCACTTCTTTGAACCAAAAGTTATGAATTTACTTTGATAAGCTCAAAGTGATAAAGGATTATTTATGTTCTGAAGGAATTGGCTTCTGGACTGAGCAACATAAGGAAAATAATTCAATGAATCTTCATGAGTATTCATTTTAGGTCCTCCCCTGGTCATAATAAAGGCCGGGGCAAGCAAGTCATATAGGACTTGATATTTAAGATCAGTGTTGAAGTATTTAATATTTTTCTGTTTGTGGAATTTTGACAAAGTGTGAAGTCATCTAGGTAGAAGAAGATTGCAAAGCAATATAGAAATAGAAAAATGTGAGACAAGCTCTCCAAACTGTGCTAATTTCCAGTTTAACCAAAATTGAACCAACACAGATAAACATTGATGGCAGATGAACACTTAAATGGAAAAAAAAGAATGGTTTCCATAGTAAGGAATTCATCCATTCCATGGCAACCAGTGGAATTTTGAGAGGAGAAATTATATGATTAAATTTGTTTCTTGTTATAAAGGTTAGTGTGGTTTTTTTGGTTTTTTTTGTTTTGTTTTGTTTTATTTTGTTTTGGTGGTGGGTGGTGTTTTTCTTTTATTGGTGGTACTGGGGATTGAACCCAGGACCTCGTGCATGCTAAGCACATGCTCTACCAGTGAGCTCTACCCCAACCCCCTCTTGTTATAAATGTGATCATCATTGATATAAATGTGATAATTTACATCATCCAGGCAGCTGGACTGTCTGGTACAAAATAAGAAAAATCAACAAACATTTGGTGAAGTATAGAAGTTATGGAAGAAGCATAAGATATAATATACAGAACTGAGAAATTAAGGTATTACAGTATTCAATACATTCTATGGTTTTCCTTTATTATCAAAAATATCTTTCTATAGTCATATTTCTCCTTATAATTAAACATAGAATTAAAAAGTCTTTTTTCTTGATAGAATTGAAATCTAAAAGAATGTATGCTTTTAGCTGGAGTTAAGAGTAGTGGCCGTGGTAACATTTGCAGTTGTCTTTGTTGTCATTTCCCCCTAGATTTGAATGCTGTCTTTCATCTTTTCTTGGAGGTTTGAATTGTGCACCTAGTTTTGTTGTGTTGGATAAATTCTTTATTTCATTCAATTTCACTTCTTAACGTTTTTCATGCAGACATCATGGAAATTAGTAAAGAAATGCAACAGGAAAACATTCCTCTGACACACCCCAAATCTTCTGAAGGATGGCGAAAATTTCAACTTTAGAGACTATGAACACAGGATAAATAAACACAGGTAAAAATTTAACAAAACTTTCAGCAACTGAATTCAATGAAAACACTTGTTTGTAAGGCCTGTTGAGTTAACCCAGCTAAAATGGGATTCCTTCTGACAAGTTTAAAAGCAAATAGTTCTGGGCAATCTCTATACTGCATAATTTGAAATAAATGTACTCTGTCCCCACTTTTCAAATAGATGAGTACTTTCTCTTCTTTAAATGTGAACATACCACTTTTCTCTTCTTTTTTTTAAAGTAATTGTCTTTATATATATATATATACATAAAGTAATTATATATATTATCTTATACCTGTTAAATTAAGTTTTTCATTTTTAATAGTTACATATTGTGGGTACAACATTTATATCAAAATAGAGTATATATCTAAAGAAATGATTGACATTGCGTCTAATCTACATCATCTATGTGGCCAGTGCCCTCTGACCTTCTCTCCCCCACTGTTGGGTACTAGGATTCTGTGCAGTCACCAGTTGTAGAATCACAGAAATCTTACCATTCTTCCCAGTATCAAGGTCTCTCTCACCAAATCTGAGACCACTTACCTCTACCAAAGTCAGCAACCTCTCCCCTTCCAGCTGATAAACTGTCTGATTCAGTCACACTAGATTTTGAATAAAAGCAGTGTTTGCAGCTAAAGTTAGGCAAAGATGTATGCAGAGCTGCACACTCCTATTATAAGCCTAAAAAGCAGATCGTTACACCAGAAGATAATGTCCTGATTGACATCGTATAATCATCACCCAAAATAAACCTTTATTCCTCCCACTTGCTCATTTCCCTAATATATTCCAATCATTTTGATCTGGATGTAAGCTTGCTCCAACAGTCAATGCTTGCATTCTTTGAATCTTCTATTTTTTGACATTGTGCTGCTAGTTGCTAGAATCAATTAGAACACACAACTGGATTGCCTATATGTTTACTTACAGTAGGAAGCCTGAATTTTTGCTTTGTTTCTGTTTTGAATTAGCTAGACTCCTCTAGAATGTATTCCTGCACTATTTGTGACACATTAATATCACTTTTGTGCAAATATCAGTTATCAAACTAAATTACTTTTCAATTTGCTTTTCAAACAACAGAATATCAAGTTGTATATCATAATACATTATCCTTTGATTTTTAGATGCTTAAGATACATTTATGATAATTAAATTTTTAATACCTCTCAATAATATCAAAACAGACTTATTGAAAACAAAATTAAACTAAATGTCCTGTAAAGAGAGAAACTTACCAATTATGTATGAAGCAATTCATGGATCTGTGAATGAGATGTACAATCCTAGAAATCAGATTAACATCTATTACAGTAAAAATAAGCAAATTCATAGTCAAAATGTATTCACTTTAATTCTTGACCAAAGGACTAATTAAAATAAACCAAAGCTAGAGAGAATATTTTATTTTTCCCCGTAAGCAAACCCTTTTGACATTGTTTACAAAATCCAAGCTGGGATGTATTCCTTTATAACATGTTATTACAAATAGTTGTAAACCAATCAAATGGTTGACTCTTAGTTGACTCTTGAACAATATATTAGCTGACTCTTGAACAATACTGGGGTTAACAGCAACAACCCTCACGCTGTTGAAAATCTGCATACAGCTTTATCATTGGTCCTCCTTCATAGTCATAGTTCTGCATCCATGGATTCAGCCAACCATAGATCATATACTACAGTTGTATTTATTTCGTGAAAAAAAGAAATCGTATAAGTGGACCAGTGTGGTTCAATCCTGTGTTGTCCAAGGGTCAACTGTATTTCGAGATTTTTGGCATCAAGTATAAATTTAAGACTTATAGAAATCACTAAAATTAATATTAATAACAAAAATGTAAAAAGTTAAATTTTAGTATATATTTTGTCAGATGATAATGAATTATCTATTGCCTCATAACAAATTACTCCAAAATTTTGTGGCTTCACATAGCATACATTTATTGTCTCACAGATTCTGTGGTCAATAAACTGAGCACAATTTAGTTGGATGCCTCTAACTTGAAGTATCTCATAATCACTCAAAATAAGAATTGAGATTCAGAGAGAAAAAGTGAGAGAAAGAAAGAGGGAGAGAGAACAAATATGATGAAAGTTACAGTCATTTTACAATCTAATTTCAAAGATGATAATCAATCACTTTTACCATAGTCTATTCCTTAGAAGAGACACAAGGTCCAGCTCATAGTCAAACGGAGGAGATTGCACAAAGATGTGAATACCAGGAGGCAGAAGCCATTAGGATCCATTTTAGAGGCTGTCAGCCATAATTTATTTGCATATTTATATATGTATAATTATCAAAATTATTAAATTAAATAATTACTAGCTTGATAATTATTAAATTAAATGATTATTAAATTAAATTGAATTATTCAAAAATTGAAAAATTATCTCCTTAAAGCTACCTGAATTTATCATTTTATGCATGAAGACATAGGCTTTTACTTCACAGGAAAAAGTAATGTGGATGAAATGATCACCTAATAAAAATTAGTTAAAGTGAAATCAACCCCATCTCAGCTCATATCTAACCTGAATCAGATCTATTTTAGAAACTGACTTAAGTGGCAGAATGGTGTTCTAGTGTTCTGTGTGGTATACCAGCTGACTTGATTTCATCATCAGCTAGGGAAAAGCTGACACCACAGTCATCTCTGCATGTGATCTAGTTTCTAATGAAATGATCTCATGTACACACTAAAAACAATTTTTAAGTGTCTAATTTTGCTATTTTGCCACTTTTGTTTCCACTTATGTTTTCTTATGAGCTATAAAAATGCCTCAGAGTGCCAACAGTGCATATATGAAGCTCCTGAAAACTCATTAAGACAAGGAACATCCTCACTGATGCACTGAACATTGGAATTTTGATCTATGTTGCCTCCATCGTGTTGAAGAGTAACTTTTCTGGATATTCTACCTGGTTATCCTGAGTGCTGCCCACATTAAAAAAAAAAATTAAAAGAAGATATTAACTAAGTAGAATTAAATACAATCCAATGATCAATGCGTATCTTTTGAATAATACAAAACTTCACAGAAGTTAAAATGGAAAGATAAAGAAATAATGAACACTGTCCCTTGAATTGGGGAACATGGAGGGCAGGCTGAGCACACATCCACAACTCTTCTCCTTCATAACTTCCTGTCTCGAATGGTGATTGCAAAAGTGCTGGCAGATCCCAGATAATGCATTTAACCTGGACCTTCCCATGTGAGGGCAGTTGACTAATCCGAGTCAAAAGCCACCCTCTGCTTGGTAGTGTCACATATTTTCACGCTTGTGAAGAGCATCCTTGGCAACAATCATTAAGCTTATTTAAGGAAATGCTTTGAGTCCATTTAACAGTGTGTCAAGTGAATTAGGAAAAGGGACCCATGATTAAGGTAAAAAAGGGCAACACAACGTAAGCCCTGAACCTTGAAATATAGACATGGGGTGATGATAATGTAACCGAAAAGTAATAATATATTTGTAAATCTATTGCAATAGAAAAAAAAAAAAACTATATAAGCTAAAAGGAAATATTTATCTGGATATAAAATTATTAAGAGATAAAATAAAGCTAGAATCAGTTAGGGAGAGGAGAAAATAATTTTGAATAAAGCAAAGAGTAAACAAGAAAACAAACCTCCATTTTTAGAAGCAAAGGATGCCATAGATAAGAAGAAAATCAAAACTGGACGTAAAAATTATTATCTACAAAGAACTGCATTTTGCATTTAAACTAACATTTGAATTGTCATCAGCAAGGGTAGAAAATAGTATGGTAGAATAATGTCAACTAACTATTTAAGAGAAATTTCAACTAACATTAATGCATTTACTTTTTACCACTCAATGAGTAAGGGCCTTTTCCCCCCATTCAAACGATGTGAAAGAACACATACAAACAAACTCTTATTAAATAAATTACTGAAAGATGTATTTCTAGAAGAAGATCTGAAATCCAAGAGAAATGACAATATAAAGATATGAGATGTAAGGAAAAAAGACCAAGGGAAGTGTGACACAGTGTAACTGATGTCTTAAAATAAAAATATATTTTTAAAAATCGGAATGACTACTAATTAATAAAAATAACATTGACCCAAATAGCATCTGAATCAAAAAGATAATATCAGAAATAAAATTCTTTAAGATCTTTATTGTAAAGAAAGTGAGTAAAGATCTTTAAGTGTAGGCTTTGTTAATTTATGTGTTTTAAAATTTTCATAGTGGTCACCGAAAAGTGTTTCTCATCCTAAGTGGTAAATTAAAAAATTGAGAAAAGGAAAACTTTAATGTATATATGAACACAAGGAAAAAAGAAAAACAACAGAAAAAAAATTTTTTTAAATTAGGGCTGATAGCAGAAAATATGACAGTAGATTTAGTCTGAATAATGTCCATATCTCATATTCACTGTTGGTGTGATAAATATGCCAGCTAAAAGACAAAATAGGTTGAACTAGATTAAAACCAAACTGTAAACTTTTGAAAAAGACATGATAAAAAAGACACACAAATAGACTGAAAGTCAAAGATGATACAACATTCTAGCCAATTAGAAACCAATGTAGTTAATATCAGCAAAAATGGACTAATACTGTTACAAAAACACCAGTATTCGTAAGAGTATCTGTATTAGTTTCCTGTGGTTTCTCTAAGAAATTGCCATAAATGTAATGGCTTAAAACAGAAATCTATTCTCTCACAGCCCTAGAAGCCAGACATCTGTATTCAGTTTGGGCAGAAATCCAGGTAACAGCATTGCCCTACTCACTGTGGGGGCTTTAAAAGAGCATCAGTCCCCTCCTTTTCCAGCTTCTGGTGGCTGCCAGCATCCCTTGGCTTGTGGCTGCATCACTCCAGCCCTCAAGCCCAGCACCTTCGAATCTCTCCCTACTCCATCTTCAGGTTACAGTTTCCTTTCTCTATTCAACTAAATCTCTGCCTCTTTCCTGTAAGGATGCAGATAATTGCATTTGTGACACACACAGATAATCTAGGATAATCTCCCCATCTCGGTATCTGTAACATAATTGCATCTACAAAGATCTTCTTTTCTTATGTTTTATTTTGTTTTCCATATAATGCAACATTCGTAATTTCCTGTGATTAGGACCTGGATTTTTTTTTAGGGGAGGTGGGGAGAATTCTTCAGATTAACACATATCACTGCTTATGAAAAATTAATATACTTAAAATATAAATAGTCCAGACTTATTTACAAATGATTAGGTGGCTTCAAAATACACAAAAGTGCATTTGACAGAATTAAAAATGACAGCTTAAAAACTCCCCATTCTAGATCTTTGATACATTTTCCTCAGAAACAGATTGACATAGCATTCCAAACAAATAAGAAAATATATGCAAGTTTTAATTACATAATTAATGAGCTTGATTCTAAAGAGATAAGGTTTATGAAGATGAACAATATAAACAATACTATTAAAAAAAAGAATGGAACATTAACACAGACTGACCATGAAGCTTGCATAGACCAAAGACCACATCCTCATTCATAATAACATTAAGATACAAATAACAAGAAACTTTAAAACATTTGCTGAGATTAAAAAATATGATACTAATAAATAAAAAGTATTAAAGTATGTACAAATATTTAATTTGATAAATATAAATATGATGTTTCAATCCTTGTTGCAATTAGAGGGAACACAAGACATTTTTACTTCCTTATTAGTTTTATTTTTCCTAGTCAGGTTTCTTAAGATATTTACATACAGTAGAAGAGTGTACAGTTCCATGAGTCTTGACAAACCCAGGCAATCATACAGCCATCACCACGATCGAGATACAGAACATTCCAAGAACTCCAAAATGTCTACTTCTGCCTCTTTGTCATCGAGGACACCCCCTAAGTCCAGCCACTGACGGATTTCGTGCCTATATAGTTCTGCTCCTCCATCTATTCTGTCTTCCCTGGGATTCTCAGCTCTGCACTGAATCATCCAGGTTGCATGTTCCATTTATCAGATCCGCTTTGTTATTTACAGTTTAGTCTTATCACTGTACCAGTCGTAACACTTTGCATGCGTCCATTAAGGAATGATTACTAAAATGGAAGCAATTTATAACTTACACCTGAGTCGGGAAATATTACTTTATGACTTAAGTTAAGCACTGTTCATTAACATTTTACTCACTGTGTTGTTTCTGGACCTTGTCGTGATCACAAATCAATAATCATTCGCTCCACAAATCTATGTACGCGGAGCCCTTCGTAGACACCCATTATGTGAATGAACAAGCAAAATTGCCCTCTTGTAATCACAGGTCGGTGGGGGAGGCTGATGTAAAATTAAAGTTACAGTGGAAATGACTGCTCCAAGCGAGAGGTAGCGTGCTTTGAATGTGTACGTCATGGGAGCTGGATTAATATTGCTGACTATCGTGTGCCTACTCATCTTGCTTTTGGTTTTGATGAGTTGTTTTATGTAAGTTGGCGATTTTCGTTACACTTAGGAAATTTTTTATCTCTTGCTTTTCCTGAAAGGATTTTCTACGCATACTCTCTTTTCGCCTTCTGGCATTCAATCACATGTACATTAGGTTGTTTGATATCATCCTTCAGCTCAGGTTTTATCCCTCTGCTCTTGCATTTTTTCTTTTTGATGACAGTACTGGTGCTTGCTAGGCAGGCAGTCCACCACCGACCTATACCCTCCACCCTGTCCCTCTGCCCCTAAGCTTCCTTATGGTGCCATGAAGAAAACTCTTTCTTGCAGCCGAGATATGAGATGTGATTTGCAAATTCATGCCTGGAAATTTGCTTTCTTTAGCAAGTCCCCAATGATTTTGTAAAACATCTCAAACTCTGAAATGATTCTCCTTAAATATACCACTTGTAGTAGATTCAGTTTTTCTGGTACTGAATATTGATCCATATGTAAAAGTGATTGCATTATAACATGTATATTTATGCGTGTGTGTGTGTGTGCGTGTGTGTGTGTGTGTGTGCGCGCACGCACGCACGTGGGCCCGCATTGAATGCATGATTGTCCTGGTGGTGTAATCAACTCTTGACTAGAAGTGAACGACAAAATGCTTTAATAAGTTAGGAAAATAGTCTCTAAGTTGTATGTTCAAAATATTTTCCTCCTGAAAAGAACAGGTAATTTTCTCAGCGATGATCCTTAGGACCCAATCAAGCATCATAATATCCATTCTATGAATTAAAATTATTTCTATGTGCTTGCAAAGGGGATCATAACAGCAGGAAAAAAGTCATGTGCCAAAATAATTTATAAGACTCAATTCTTTAAAAAAATGTTCCTCTAATAACAACTTATTATTTTAGAAGTTAAATACCAATTTTATCAGGTTGGGTTTTATTTTAAACTATTCTTATTTAATAGGGTCTCAGTGATACTCAGTTCATTGAGAGTCAGACAAATGTATACTTTCAACTTTTAAAATTTAAATATGTGCACAAAATATGCCATTGCTGTTAATACAGTAGCATTATGTGTCCATAATCTTAAGAAGTAAAAAAAAAATGTATTTGTTAATTTTGTTAAGCAACCTTTGGTATAACAGAAACATTTTATTTTCATAAATAATTTCAAGAAATTTGAGTGCCTTCATTTTGAAGTGTTTCTCTCCTCTCAGTAGATAGATCGATGATTGACAAATGATAGAGAGATAACAGAACACAGTAAAATATTAAAATTGGAGTTAATGCTGAATTTAGAATCATACACATTGTTGTAATGTTTAGTTTTGTTTATTTGTTTCTTCTCTGTATTGGTCATGGAGTTAGGGTCAAACAGAGAGAGAAAAATTAAATATTTTCTACAGTCTTCATCTCATTTCACAAAACAATGGAAACACTCCACTTGTGTAACTATAAAGTAAAGATTTTTAAAAATAACCATATCTACTTTGTACCTGTATCCTCTTGAACAGAACAATATTGAATATGTGGTTATTAAATATTTCTAAAGAATATTTCAGAAATAATGTAAACTTGGATCTATTTCTGTAGAACGTGTAGCCTCTGTGGCAATTTGAAATGACTGACAGTGATCTATAAGTTACCATGCTTTCCAGTTGCCAGATAATAAGAAAACTAGATCAAAAAAACTTCCAGTACGCATAGAAACACAGTTCTTACAAAGAGACTCAGTGAAACCCCACGTTACTGACCTGCCACTGCCTTTATGAAAGCTTCAAGTGAGGCAAACAAGCGATGGTCTGGATGGGCTAATCAGTACCACGTCCTGCAGGGGGGCCTGAACCACACTGCATCCTTCCCCAAAACAGGTCCTGGGAAGAAAGGACTAAGGCATATTTGCACAATGGATTCTTCTTCCCCCCCCCCCCCACTAAATTCAATAAATAGGCCTCTTTCCTCTACATCCACACCTTCAGCAAGAGATCTCCTGTCTTTATTTTGAAACTCTTGCGTTTTGGAACTTCCCTTCTTAATTCTGACATTTTAAACTTTAATATATAACCAACATACCTTAAAATCCCTAGTGGCCCTTGCTGAAATATGGGCCTAGGAGAAGACGGCTCCATTTTGGAGAATTTTGCCTTTTCAAATTGATTTATATTAAATTAACAATGAGAATGTGCTATTTCATTATTAAAATAAAACATAACTATTTAAAGTTCAACACTGACATAAGTTTTCATATGCATAACATGTTTATTTTTTCACATTAAACATGGATTGGCATCTCAGTTCATAATTGTTCACAGGAGGACTTTTGATTAAAGAAAACAATCAGAATCAATTTCCCAATCTCCTGTAAGATTGTTTCCTTCGCTGTATCGGGGCTTGTCAAGCAAGTGTTTCCATCATGACTATGGGATGTGAATAAGTTACCAATGAACGCAGTACAATCCCTGGCATAGCCCCTGGCCAAATGATCCAGGTTTTAGTTTTCTCAAACAATTAAGAAAAACAATCTCCTTTTACAGTCTTTGAGTCATATGATTGTATTCTATATTGCATCAGCTAGGTAGGCAGCATCAATCAACAAGACAGAAATGGTTCTAGGTATTTCAAAAAGAGGGCATTTAGTACAAGGAACCCAGTAGAAAGTGTTGAGAAGACTGAACTGGAAAAAAAAAAAAAAAGGAAAATGAAATAACCCAGAGATGAGCAATAGCAAGAAATGTCTACTCCTGCTTTGTTCCGGGGTGGGCATCTCGCTGCTGCCCTTCTAACACCATGGGGGATGCTGTGAATCCTAAGGTACGATCACTTGACCAAGGCTGTACCTCTTAAGAATGGACTTCCCAAGACTGCGTGGCAACCACACAAGAAACGTCCCATCCAAGGGGCTGGGGACCAGCAGGGGCCACACTAACACCGGGTGCTAGGGATGCCAGAACTGACCAGATCTCCTGGGCTCCACTGGGATCTGCTGCTGCTGGACAGATACAGCCCCAAAGCAACTGAAACAGAAAGAGTGCTGTTTCCCCCTCCTCCTAAGTTCCAGTGTTCCAAGATTACCTCCCTTTGGCAGAGCCAACCAGAGGCCAAATGGCAAGAATCTGTGAATAGAAGATTGTGAGGCTGTCATATGATGTGTAGCGTTAAACAGAAGAGTGGGGAGGGGGCCTCTGAGTTCCCAAACATAAGAAATATCTGTTCAGATATTACACACAACTTTTGGAGAACATTATGTTTTTATAACAGTTTCACTAAGGTAGAATTCTAACCATGTAGCTTTTCATTTGCCATGGTTATAGAAATTTAAGACACTTAATATCTTTACTTTTTAAAAAGGTATAATTCAATTTCCAGCTTGTGATTATATTATTTTTGAAACAGGATATAATTCTGAAAGCTATTACAATGTATTTTTTGGAAAATTATTTATCTATTGATGAGAAATTAGTAAAATGCTTTTAAAAACATTCTATGAAATGATACTTCATAATCTACAAAACTCTGCTTTATATAATACTATGTGACAGGACAAGACATGCTTTTAAGCCTATTCTAATGCTTCTGACTATTTCTACCCAAGAAAAATGTAGTAACATTTACAGTAAAACAAAGTTGATTCTTCTTTAGTTACTCATGACAAATAAAAGTGTATCACTTTTAAAGTTATTGATAAAAATATCAGATATTGAATATTAATTCATTTATTTCTGCATTCTCAGAATGAAAGTACCAAAATATCAGTTGTAATCATTCAATATGAAGAGAAAAAAAAACCTATAAATTCACTTTAATGTATATATTTCAGTAGAAGAAATATTCATGTAATATATCTTACAGGAACATTATTTCCAAGAAATGCTGGTTACACATGGAACATGGATACTTGGAAAGCGATGCCTCAGGAGGGTGTTTGCTGGGAGGAAATTTAATGATACTTCACAACAGGAGACCCTTTTCTCAAATAGGACTAAAAGCAGGAGGTGGCTTCCCACCTAGAGAGTCTTTAAATGTTTTTCTCATTGTTCAACATACGGAACATAGACTCAGCACAGTTTGGCTACGGAGAGCCAGGGGCTGGAACATCATGGGGCTGTGGTCATTAGCCAGTAACACGGGCAGCTGGAATTTCAGAGTGTGCTCTGGAGGGAAGAAAAACTTCCTCTGGAAGTCAATGTGTGAAAACTTTGAACATGAAGATTTCACTTGGGATCATAGGAAATATCATTGACTTCAACTAATTAGTAAAATAAGCCACTCAAAGAGGTGCCAGATAACTATTACCCAGATAGAAGCCCGAAGCTTCACTATAAAAGGTATTACTCTCTTGGATCACATTAAACACTATTTCATGTTCCTTACTGAGTAGGAAAAACAGACGTACTTCAGAGCCCTGTATTTTCCTTACACGTGATAAACGTGTTATTGTTCACAGTTCTCACAGACGCTATTATTAACTTTAAACCCAAATGAAATAATTGTTATTCATGCAGATCTGCATTGGCTCTGACATCTGCCTTAACCTGAGCTTATTTCTATGTAGATGTGTCCAATATAGAAATAAAATGTTTAATTATTTTTACAGTCATCTCCATTTTATAGGGCTTCATGGCAAATTATGAAAACAAAAATCGTTTTACTTCTAAAAGCTTCATCAATGATGCTTAAATTATTCAAGTATTCAAGTACGGGTTTTGCATCAACACCGTATTCTTACTCTAAAGATTATACGGTAAAAATGGAGCATGTACTAACAAAAGAGAGAGATTACAGACATTTTAAATTAAAAACCCCGTGAAATACAGCTGTCCTAACCATCCTCAAGGCTTTGAGTGAAGTCAAGACAGTGTACCCAAGCCCAGACAGAACTAGGTATAAAATATGACTGAAAAATCTCACCTTTATTGTTCTAAGTTACTGAGAGTCCAGGGTTGTTTTTTATTTAAGCTTAACCTTACTTACCTATTTGGAAGATTAAATTCAGTAATATATTATTTACCCAAAAATAGACCAAAGCCAATAATTTGTATTAATTTTATTGGGAAGGTGGGGCCAAAAAATTAAGAATGGAGATATTAACAATAATGTCAGGCAAATGGAAATTCAAACCAAAAGCAATAATACAAATATAATACATAATTATATTATATATAAAATAATGTCAAGATGTATAATGAAAATATAATGATAATAAACCTCAGTGCACGTAAGCTGGGAAACAAACATATAAATCAAAAATAATTAGAAATTTGAGGATATCTTGATAAAGTATATTTTCATGCAAAATAAGAGACCTCACTATAATCTCTCTCAAGACTGCCTTAAGAGCGAATAGTAATACCAATAAGAATAAATTAGAATGAGAAATAATTGTACAGAGTATTTAAGAAAGATCAAATAGACACAGAGAAAACTTAACAATATTTCAATCCAGTGTAAATTTAATATCAAAATGAGGCAAAATTCTCACATGAAAAGGAAGTTTTCTGGTTTTGGTATTAAATTTATACTGGATTCAGATATCTCTATTGGGTTCTGCTGGCTAAAATTTTATTTGCATTTTTATTTGTGGATGCAATTTACTTTTATGTACTATTTTATTTTTATGTGAAAATTATGTACTAAATGTATACTGGATATGGTTTCAAATATTGTAAGCTTCTCTGCACATGTACATTTGATCTCTCTCTTGAGTGCTTTGTCCTTGGTTGGAAAGACAATATTATAAAAATATAAGTTCTCAGAAAACTTCTATCCATTCAATTCAACTACAGTGAGAATTCTCTAGGAGTTATTACTGTTATTTTTCTGAATTCTGTTAGCTAATCCTAAATTTCATCTGAAAGAATAAATTTCTTAGAGTAGTTAAGAAAAGGATACAAAAGTACAGCACTGATGGTGGAACACAGTATAGACTCACTGTATTTAAATCAACATATACTAGAATAGGAATACACAAGAAATGAAAAAGCCACCAGATGTCATTATAAGAAGAATAATTAAAATGTGACAAATTGATCTGAAATATATTACTTAATTAATGGTTCAGGCATATCTTAGTATTCATCTAAGTTTTTTTAAAAGATAGATTAAAACAAAAGAAATAACTAAAGAAATTTTCCAGAGCTAAAGAGAAAAGTGAATTTCAAATTGAAATGGAGTATTAAACACAAAACGGAATGAATGAGAAAAAACTCACACCTAACAAAAAAATTGTCATCTCACAGCATTTTAAAAATAAAATTCAGATGAAAATAGTGTTAAAAGCATCAGTATGGATACCTTAAAAGATAAATAAAAATGCATATACATTCCAGAAGTAGAAGATATATAACTAATCAAGATGTTAAAATCATGGGGGAGGGTACAGCTCAGTGGTAGAGCGCATGCTTAGCATACATGAGGTCCTGGGTTCAATCCCCAGGACCTCCTCTAAAAATAAATAAACCTAATTACCTCCTCCCACCCCAAAATAAAGTAATTAAATAATATAATAATAAATAAATACAAATATTAAAAAAAAAGATGTTAAAGTCAGAAGCTCTGAAACAAAATGCATTTATGTTTGAATGGGTACCAAAGTTTCCATACATAAATATAATAAATAAAATTAAAAAAATATTATTTGGCAGAGGTTATTAAAACATGCATCTAATGAGCAAAGATCTCTTATAACAAGCAAGCATGGAAAGAAAGTACATGCTCTCCAATAGAAAAATAACTAAGACTTATGGTATATACAAAGCAAGCAGAGTTTGGTAGACATTAAAAAGTATGGCTAAAAGCATTGACACCCAGTACATAGAAATTTCCATCTTATGCTGTTGCACTAAAATAAAAAAATCCAAGATGGCCCAAGGTACACATAAAATGTTATTTCTGAAAACAATAGCAAAAATTTATCTCCTATATACTTATAACTATATACCTCTTTGCAAATGTATATGACTGTACAGAGTTAGCTGATCATAAAATCAAAATTCCAAAACATACACATCAGGTTGTTAGGAATTAGGTGAGATGATGTGATTCGGGGGGTTGATGAGTTTGGAGGAGGGTCAAGAGAGGAAGGAAAGTGGGAGTTGGGAAATAAGAAAGAAATACATCATTAAACAATAAAAATAACTGTTCAAAAGTAAGAATACAATTGCATTTATATTTACATGAAGTCATGTGGGTATGTGTCTATATGCAAAACAGATTACAATGATGTAATTGAAAGAGATAAAAGGAATCTTGGCTTTCAGAAGTATATGCAGATACACAATGAAATTGATCTGTCTAACTTTGACAAAAATCAAGGTTTTAGGTAGAAAATGCATGGCTGTGATGCTACCAAAATCACACACAGTCCTTTGTGTGTATTTCTCTTTCACTATAATGCTCTTCTGGGCTGAAGACAGAAACACCCGGTAACTATTAACAATCGGCGGGTTTAAATCCTCAGCCCTTCTGCATGAAAGCAGTTCTGCCTCAGTTGCTTCAGTTCTCTGAAGAAAGCTGACATGATGGGTGTCAAAAGGATAGATTGGGGAAAAACTTAATTTCACATCTAAAATCTATTCTTTTTATTATTATTATTTTGATTCAATTTAATGAAAAAATGTTATCGCTAACCCTGGAGGAGACAGTCCTCTTCCTTAGGCTTTATTATTCATACATTTTTTTCAGGTCTCTGCTATCACACTCTGCCTTAGAGATATAAAAGTTAATTATTTTGCATAGACTATATGCTTGTTTATGGCTGTCAGCTAAGAGCATATTGCAAACACGCAGTGGGATTCTCATATTTAAGGAGAGGTCTGCTGCACTTTTTCTCCCTTGATCGTCTTATTTATGTGACTTGGAACATCATCTGTTTCCCCTCCTAATAGGCCTATTTATCATGTAGCCACTCTACAGAATTCAGTCTATGTTCATTACAGTGCTTGATTAAAAGTACACAAACCCCCATTAGTCCCACTGAGCCCGGTAGCATCATGCAGTGTTCTACATCATTAGAGTTTAGGTCACAATCTCAAATTTTTATGACTCAAGGTAAACTCCAAGCTGAGAGAACCTGATGGGAACCAGATAGTAAAAATTGAAGCCGCAGTATAACAAGGAACATTAAAAGCATTAATGAACAAACATAACCATCCAAACTTTTAAGAAGCAGGAATAGATCTCCATAAAATAAAATGAAGAACCATTATAGTTAAAGATAAAGGGTTTCCAATGGTGCTAGAATCGTGTAAGTACCAGTAAACTACCCTTTAGAAAGATTATCTGAGATTTTTTTTTTTAAGTAATCAACACAGGAGAAAAAATAAACTATCTCATTTGGTACCTCGTAAGGTCTGAGGGCTTCTTCTTAAGTTGCTGTTTGATTGTATAAATTCCAATTTTTTTCATTTTGAATCTGTATACCTAGATACATAGGAAGTAGTTAGCATAATACATTTTAATATTTGAGGGAGTGAGTTAATGGATTAAAAAAACAACGGCACGTTTTGACTTCTAACTTGCTATTTCTTCATCTATCATGCAAATTATTTAAACAGGAGGCAAAGCAAACAAACAGCCAACTATAATCTTACAGCAATAACTTATCATAGAATCTTGATTTTTTTAAACCCTAAGTTGAATCACAACTATAATTCAGGAGTCTTAGAGAATTTAACAGTTATAAAACTGGCATTTCAGAAAGAAAAATGAAGAAAGTAATTAACATTACTTACTGAGAAGCTGTTACATTCAGAGTTTGGTTATAAGTAAGATGATTTGGGGCTTGTTTTTAATTTTTAAAAATATTTATTGAAAATAATTGGCTTTACTAAATTGGTCACTTGCTTTACAAATATATTTTTAAGACATAAGTCTGCTAAAAGTAAAATGGCATATACCCACATCCTTGAAAACCGCCTCAAATTTTATATTTTAAATTTTTATCACCTGATCATTTAAAAATCAGACCAAATCAAGTAATTATTCTTGGAACTGTTCATATATTTTATCAGATTCTTAAATCAATGGCATTTTTCTAAGGAATATATACTTTCAATAGTGTTTAATATTTATTTTTTTTATAAAAAATAACCTGAAATCTTCTTTAAATTTTTTTAAGGTAAGCCTATTAACTTATCAAGGTTAATTAATTTAATAATTTAATTTATTTAATAATTTATTAAAGTTAATATAGTGATTGCTAGACCACTTTATTTTTAATTGACAAGACACTACAGAGGCACATTGAACACACCTGGAAAGTAGACCTAGCAAGTTGAACTAAATCAAGGATATTAATTCTAATAAATTTTATATTAAGTTCTATAAATGTTTCATCCCAAATAGTTTCATTAATACTGTCTTTATGCCTCCACTGAAGAACATTTGTCTTTGACATACATTTTTATAAGATACATGTAATAAAATAAGTGGATTGTCCTTGTTATGAGATGATGAAACATCTAAAGCTTTCCAACTTCCATCCCATTTCATTATAGCATAAAAATTTAAATACAGCTAAAAGTAGAAGTTCCAACAATAGATTCTTTCTACATTTGAAGATATTTTTAAAAATTATGGAATTTAAAAGTAAAATTTGAAGATAGTCTGAAGATCTCATCTTTTTTATTTTATATTTTGCATTTTCTCCCTTGCTTGCAAAGATACATAATTCGATTTTGACCTTTTTGTAACTTTTGTTTCAAATAATTGCTGCCTGTTAATTAACATGTTAAAATCTGCAGTTTTTGATGCTCCATTTGTTGAATACTCTGATTAATAAGTTTCAACTGATTTTTTTGTAATGCAACAAATACTACAGAGTTTATAAAATTATTTTATTTGTAAAATTTATTTTAAAATTATTTTAAAACTTTGTAGGATACTTAGATGTATTTTAAAAAGTGATAATTTCAAGAATCAGAGATTCTAACATTTCTTAATTCAGTCAATACCAGGCAAAAAAGAGCATGTATTAAATTCTGCATATAATGCATTTATTCAACATTTGCTTTATTGCAAAAATATTTTGATTCTGATATCTTATACTGTGAAAATACCGGTAATCTTTGTACACAAGTGCTTATATTTGATTGCTAAATACAACAGTTTAGGTGTATTTCAAATGGGTATGTATCACAACCAATTCCAAGACTAAATCTTTTTCATTTTGGTTAGAACATTGTTTATATCATGATGCTGTTATCCACTGAAATTTGTACTCATATTACCATTACAAACAAAATAATTCATCTTAATTTTTTTAAACTTAGAATTTACTATCATAGTCATTTGCTCTATTAGAAAAGTCATGCTGATATTTTTTTCAGAAGGTTTGCATCTTCTGGTTTCCATATTGTCAGTAAAACAATTCTGTCCGCAAATTAGATGTCAGATGTACAGTTTGTGCAGGCTATACAACCATCAACTCTTTCACTTGGAAAAGCAAAAATTCAATACTCACTTTTTAAATTTGTATGCAATTTAGTTTCTTTTTCTTTTTTTGCAGCTCACAGCTGGGGAAATGTTTAATTCTAAAAGTAAAGAAAGGAATCTCACAAAATGATAAAACAAATTGCTAGAGTCATTTCCTGCAAGAAATTCTTTATCTTTATAACAAGAGTATTCAGACAACTCTATGCAAGCTAAGATAGAACTAATCAGACTCTATTTTCCACACACATTTTATGTGCAATGAACCTGTAATTGCCCATATTTCCCTGTCATCTCCTTACCTGATGGCCTGGCTCTGTATATAATATGACTTGGCCTGCAACATGGGCCATAAGACAAAATGGCTGAAGGAACAAGTGACCATCCGGCCGAACAGCATTAAATACTTCCTTAAAAGGGAAATACTGACTGTTGCATCTCAAAGGATAGGCTGAACATTGTGTTGAAGGTAAAATGCTACTTGCAACTCATGCCTCTCAGTCCCTGTTATAGAAAAACATGGCGGAAACCAATGCACAAAATGGAAACCACACAAGCCCATCCTGGCTTTATTAATGCGACTAAAAATTATAATGACACAGAAAAGATGGACAATATGGGACCAAATATAAAACAAATGGAATTCAAGAACAGCATATATAAAACCGGATTTTTCCAGACTAGTAAGGACATGTAATCAATCACTCTATAAACAATATACTGACATACACAAGAAACAACATGTCTAAACGCTGACCCTCAGAAGTACATAGTCTAATTTTGGAAACAGCATACTGTCTATAAAAAGTGACTCTAGAACATTTAAAGCACATGGCAAATAATTCAGAATTGAGGATGCAGTTAATAACAGATCTAATAGAATGCAAAATAGTACAAATCAGCTGTTTTAGAGATTTTGGTACCTTAATATTACTTTAAAAACTACTTCATAATGAAAATTTAGTAGTTCAATTTGCAAGGAGTACATATTATCAGCAAGAGTTTCACAATTTCACATGCGTTTCTAAGCACAAAAGAACTGTGTCCTCATCTGTGTATTTATCCTCTGCAAGGCTACTGACAAAGCAGAGTAGGGATCTAAGTTGCACTCAGAAAATAATTATCATTTTTATAAAGAGATTTAAGTGAGAAAAGAGTGTTTATCTTTTTCACTTTATTTTTAAAGTGAAAGCTTTAAATGTTAAAGTATAATTTGTCTCCTAATTGGTTTTCCCTTTTTTTGTTTGTTTTTTAACGTGAAAGAATTGAACAAACTTTCATGCACATTTCAGGGATCTTCAATTCTTCCTTTGGAGAAATTTTAAGTTAATGAATGGAAAACTAGGCTTAAAGTGATAACCCTATCCATGTATAATTTTGCCACTTTTATATTTCCTTTATGTAATCATTTTATTTATCTGTGTAAATTTAATATCTCAGTGAAATTTCCAAACTATAGTCAGAGAATATATCAATTTTCATAAATATACCTCCCTTGTCTTTGAAATCAAGTTTTGAATGCACAATACATTTAAATGTTTACCTGTGACAAAGGAGGCAAGAACAAACCATAGAGAAAAGACAGTCTCTTCAGCAAACAGTGTTGGGAAAGCTGGACAGCTGCATGTAAATCCATGAAGTTAGAACACTCCCTCACACCACACACAAAAATAAACTCAAAATGGCTTAAAGACTTAAACATAAGACATTATAAACCTCTTAGAAGAAAACATAGGCAAAACATTATCCAACATAAATCTTAGCAATGTTCTCCTAGAGCAGTCTCCCCAGCAATAGAAATAAAAGCAAAAATAAACAAATAGGACCTAATTAAACTTAAAAGCCTTTGCACAGCAAAGGAAACCATAAAATAAAAAGACAACCTACAGGTACAGAATGGGAGAAAATATTTGCAAAAGATAAGACTGACAAGGGACTAATTTCCTAAATATATAAAGAGGTCATACATCTTAATAATAATTTTAAGTCTGCCCAAAAATGGGCAGAAGACTTAAACAAGCAATTCTCCAGTAAAGACATACAAATAGCCAATAGGCATATGAAAAAATACTCAGTATTGCTAATTATCAGAGAAATACAAATCAAAACTACAATAAGTTATCACCTCACACTAGTCAGAACAGCCATCATTCAAAAGTCCACAAATGATAAAAGCTGGAGAAGGTGTGGAGAAAAGGGAACCCTCTTACACTGTTGGTGGGAATGTAGTTTTGTGCAGCCATATGGAAAACAGTATGAAGAATCCTCAAAATACTGTAAATAGACTTACTATATGATCCAGCAATCTCACTCCTGGGCATATATCCAGAGGGAACTTTAATTAGAAAATAAACATGCACCCCAATGTTCATAGCCATATATACAATTGCCAAGGCATGGAAACAACCTAAGTGTCCATAGACAGATGACTGGATAAAGAAGCTGTGATGTTTATACAATGGAATACTACTCAGCTATAAAAAAGAATAAAATCATGTCATTTGCAGCAACATGGAAGGACCTGGAGATTGTTATTCTGAGTGAAGTAAGCCAGAAAGAAAAAGAATATCATATGATATCATTTATATGAGAATTATATAAAAAAAAGACAAATGAACTTATTTACAAAACAGAAAGAGTCTCACAGACATAGAAAACAAACTTATGGTTACCAATGGGGGCAGGAGGTGGGAAGGGATAAATTGGGAGCTTGAGATTTACAGATACTAACTACCATATATAAAATAGATAAATGTGCATTTTGAGTAAGAATATCTTTCAATCAGTCTTTCAGTATGGGTTGTTTTAACTGTAAAATATGTGACTGTAGATTTGTCTGAAAAAAATGCCTTTTATGATTCTTGGATGGATATTCCACTGCCATAAGAGAGAATGTTTACTGTCATTTTTTCTCAGTAGTTTAAAATCCTTATTACATTTACTCTGTATCTTACAGTTACTAATGAACAATTTAATGATAATTAGATTTTCTTTCTTTTGAAGGTTATCTGTCTTTTCAATCTAGTAGCTTTTAAATTGCTTTGCCCCCTTATTTTTGATGTCCTGCAGTTACATTCTAATTTGTTCTGAAATAAAAATAGATATCAAATCTTATCCTAACTTTTTCTTTCTAGATTTCTGGATTGGAGACTAAGCAACAACTGTATTTGGGATAATACAAAGTCACTCATACAGGCAGTAATTGGTTTGATTGAGTTCCTAGTCATTATTCAGTATATATATAATGGCTTACCCATGTTGAATTTAAAAGTTTAATTCCCATTATCCTGTTGAGCTCAAATTGATTCTACAATTTCCTGTTTCTACACTTAAAACACTGAAGTAGCTTCAAATTGCTTATCACTTGGCATTTTAGTACTCTTGAGCATGTGGGTTTTTTTTTTTTTTCAGAAATTGCAGTATAATTTTTATATTGCATTTCATACAATGAACACATTGTATGTGTACAATGACCTCCCAATCTTTACTATTATAGGTCCCTAACCAACTAGTGATAATATTCTTCACCGCTTTTGAGTCTTAATGTATTTGTACTTGGGTAATTTTGAAACTGGAGGAAAGAGGGCAGGGCACAACCACTGAAGAAATGACACAGCCATTGAGGACAAGACAAACTAGTTAGAACCAAGATGGCAGAAGATTCAACTTCCAGTGGACTGTGAGCCTCATGCACACCCAGGCACCACGGCAGTTCCCAGGCTGACCATAAAAGCTCAAAAAGTAGTCTGGGAGGGGGGAGTATTTCCTGGAAATCCTCTTCCCTTCCCCAAAGTAGTTGGAATAATTCTCCTCATTAGCATATGAAATGACCAAGCCCACAAAAACTAGCTCTGTACCTCATGGTGCCTTCTGAGACAACACTTGCTCTGTCGGAGCATGTATCTACTTTTACTTTAAACTAAATACCCGACACCTCTCAGCTTCTCTCCCTCTCACCTTTCTGGGATGGCCCACATTCTGCCAATGGAGTGTGTATCTCTTAAGCCATTTTTCCTTCTGAGTGAGATGGACCGCACTCTGCCTATGGAGTGTGTATCTCTCTAAACTTGCTTTCACTTTACTATACCTTGCTCTTGAATTCTTTCCTGCATGAGGCAAGAAGCTATTCTCTCAACCACACTTCTATTTCCAAACAAGGTGGGTAATCAAATGCACTGCCCAAAGTTCTGCTCAGTGTGGGAACGTCCCCTACTCACTGCCTTTTAGGGATAGCCCTGATATAAGCCGGTGTTTCATCTTTGTTTGTACCCAGATATTAAGTTGACTCATCAGAGATCAGTCTCTGTCTCTTTGTTTATTTTTTAGTTTGTCAAAAGAGACACCCTGTACGGTCAAAGATAAAATTAAGGGAGAAATGACAATGGAATTCTGGGAATTCTAGTGGCATAGGTGTCACTGTGCCTGCTCGTGTGTCACCCTGGAAGTACCACTTCCAAATTACCAGACAGCTGCCGGATGCACCTGACACCCTGACTTGCTGAGTCAGATCGAAATCAACACTGATGGACAATTTGAATTGCACAATCACTCAATATCTTAGAATCAAATTCTTCATTTCTACTAAGACCTAATAATACCAACAGAGCTATTTGTAAGCAACTCTGTATTGTAGAAATCAAGGCTTTGTTTTGGTTTTCTACTGAGATTATGTTTTGATTTTCTTCAGGGCTTGGCATAAACTCATGGTACTCTGTACCATTCAGATACCATTAATCCATTAGGGGCATGGGAGACATGGCCCAATTAGCAAGGCTGCTTATGTCACAAATGGGATCTGCAGTAGAACATGTTGATATTCTTGGCTCATTTCAAAGCCTGCACCTTTCTGTGTCTCTTGGTAAATGGCCAGGGGAATATGCAACCTCTACCAATGAAAGTGGCAAGACCAAAGTTACGATGAAGGAAAAGAGGTGGACAAGAGGTCAGGGGAGTACGCATTACCTAGCAAAGCAGAGATTTCCAGGCACAGGAAGGGCACTAGCCTTCAACAGAAGGAAAGGGATGTTTTGCAAGCCAAGGAATATGTCAAGGAAATCTGACGTTTCAAGGCTTCTGAGTCTATCCACTCAGATGGTACTCACCTGTATGTCAGGATTCTTCTCATTTTCAGTCACAGCCTGGTGTTGGTGTTGCAGACTTGCTAAGTTTGGAACTGAATGTTACTTGAAGTTCATCTACACCTGATTAATCCCAGTCCTTGATCTGGGCGCTGCACATTTTTCGGCGCTCTGCTGCTGATGAAAATCACTTCCTGTGTTGCTGAGGAAAACCTCTGGTTCCCTCATCTAGCTTCAAGTGGATGACTATTCACTGTCTTCCTTTATGGTGTTTCTTGAACCCAACCTCTGATCCCAGCAAGGGCCATGCAATCCCATTGCCTTTTCTAATTTATTTCAGAAAACATACTTGGTATAACTTCATATTTTTAACTGAATAAATAGAATACTTGAAGGAAAATAATCAGTAGATGTACTTGTACAGTGAAGCTCTGAAAGAAATCCCCTGACTCTGGGAGAGGAAGGGATAGTAAGCATTATGAAGTATGCAAATATGTGACTCATGACAAAGGTCTGTTTCCTAGAGAAAAAAAAAGTTTGCCAGAACCTTAGCCTCACGGGTGGAACGACATTTCTCCCCCATTCTTCCCCTTCAGCTTTCCTGTAGCACCTACACAATGATGGGGTGAGGGAGAAATACATAGACAACAAGGGACTGATGCTTAAAAGACATTGCAGGCACTGCGGCTGGGGAAGGCGTCGGAGAAAGAAAAACACTTGTGAAAATCGTAGTCCCAAGATACAGGCTCAGTAAGAGACTTAGATTTCTTTGGAAGATGATGAAGTGCATCCAAGCCTTAGGATCACGTAGACAGAGCTCTGCTCTAATAAACATGGGCTGCAAGTAACAGTGCTGTGGGTGGAAGGTTCTTGTCTTGTTGTGGATAGAATTCAGGAACAAGACACGGAGGTCAAGAAAGCAAAGCAAGGATTTATTAAAGGGTAGACGGTGTGCTCTCAAGGGAAGGGCAGGCTGACCCAGGTGGGTGGCTGCCCCGAGTTTCCTTGGCAAGCTGGTTATCTGGGTGTGAGAATGAATGGACAGGATATTCATTGGCAGGGAGGGGTTTGGGGTCGTCTTTCCTAATCTTCATCCCAGCTCCACCTTCCCAGGTGAGAGGAAGGATTTTTCATCCTTATTTAGTCTTGATCAGGAATTTGAATGAGGTCATGATGACGAAAGGTTACATTTGGATGGGGGTATCACAAGCAAAAGGTTACATTTGGAAAGAGGTGATTCCTGTCCTGTCCCACCCTTCTGCCTCCAGGACATTTATTAACCCAGAAGGCATGTTTTTTTTTTTTTTTCATCAGTCGAGAGGATCCTGTTTTTCTTGGTCTGTCCAAGGAACCCCATTATTCACAAGATGTATGGTTTTCTGCCATTTGATCCATGCCCCTCTTTCTCTGCTCATATCTAACTATCTATCTGCCCTAACAAAAGTACCACAAGACACAGACACATTTTAAGGAGAAGTACATAGGGAAGCCCAGTGTCAAGAAAGAAAACAGAAAAAAAAGGACATTAGAGGAATTTGAAGCCTTATGCACCCACAAGTACAACAAATACTAAGCCCAGGACAACTCCTAACCAGATTAACAAAAACTCCTACACAAAAGGCCTAGTTTATCTCAGTTCTATAACCTGATATGACATGTCTGGATAGCAGCAAAAAAAATGACAAGGGGTGACAAAGGTCAAAAAGTAAAAGCAGCGTGAAGAGACAAAGCAACATCAGGACCAGATCCAACTGTAACAGGGACATTGGACCTAGATGGAGAATTTAAAGTAACTGTGACCACCACATGAAAGGCGCTCCCGAAAAAGTGGGGGACGTACAGGAGGGATGAGAAATTAAAGTGGAGAGATGGAAACGCTACAGAAGACTCAAAATGAAATACTCGAAATGAGAAAACACAGGAGGAGAAACGCAGACTGTATGGATGGACTCATTAGTATTCTTGACACAACTTAGAAAATATGGATTGTAGCCAAATATCGTGTATCAGTGTTAGTTCATTAACTGTGACAAATATACCATTATAGGCTGTTAACAGAAGGGAAACTGCTTTCAGGGCATTTGAGAGCTCTCAGTGCCGTTTTCAGAACTATTCTAAAGTGGAAAGTTTATTCAAAATAGGAGCTACTTTTACATATACTGAAAATAATTACAGTGATCCCAGGAGTGTGAATACTTTTTTTTTCTGTTTATGATATTTTAGGTAAAAAAAATGACTAAAGCATTAATGATGGAATAAAGAAATAAACACGATAGGCAAAAAGCCATGGTGATGCAGTTATTTTATTTGAAATAAGAGAGAATGATTATATACGGATGAATCCCTGCTATTTCCACTGGCAGAAGTTGGTACAGCAGGTGGAAATGCACTGTGTCCATTTTTTTAAAATATCATTTGTTCTAATTATCGTTCCTTCAAATAAATTGTGAGTGATGCCAGTAGGTACACTGAGGGTTCTCAAAGCTGGTTTTCTATTTCAATTCATTTCCATTTGTAAGCAGAAGAATTTAATAACTTATGACAATCACCTAAAAATTTAATCTGTAAAATGTAAAACAGAAAATTAGAGTGCAGCCTTTCCTACCCTTTCCCAAAAGCTATCCAAGAAAAGGGAATATTTCATATATGTGAAAATTGTGTTTTATAAAAATGAACCGGAATATTCTCTGCAAAATATCTATTTAAAATATTTCAAACACCTCTAAAAATGGCTAAAACTTGTGAATAATATTAATAAAAATCATTTTTGATGAAATAAATATGAATTAAAATAAACTGTCCTTTGTAACACATAATGTTAATAAATATTTTAAAATGAGGTAAATAGGTGAAAAGACATGGAGAAAAAAATGCATTTTCGTGTATTGATTTCATTAATACAAATGCAAAAAAGTTTTTTTGGAAATTAGTTTTGCAATCCATAGCCTGGACCTTAAATAATAGTAGTCATGGACTAGTCAAAAAAATCAAAAACTATATTAGCTATTTTAAATGATGGATTTCAAATAAGGAAATTCTTTTTACAGCGACAAGAAGGCTAAAAAGCAAAACTATAAAAGAGTAAGGACAGTCAGAGAACGTAAGTCGGGGAGCATTATGCCCCTAAGGGCAGACAAGCCAAATGGAAGAGGCTGGGTTTCCAGCAATCGGGAGGTTGATTAAGGGGCTATTTGCATTTGTAATGCAGATATTTGAGGAATGGGTCATCTAAATATTCTGTGCCTCAGGACTTCAGAGGAGTTCTGTGAACTGCTTTTACTCAGACATCAGAGGCAGGGATATTTGAAGAGGCTCAGTGGAGCTATTCTGGGGACAGCCAAAAAGCCTCTGGGTCAGCCTGCCCGGACCAGGAACCTCCAATGCTGGGGCACCCTAGCAGGAATATGGAAAAGGAAAGATGTCATTCTCCTTGTCCCTACACTTCCGATCATCCTCTAGTGACTCCTAGTGGAAAATTGCAACATGAATTAAACTGACAGAAATGTATGCATAATGGAGTTTCCTGAGTTCCAATTTTTGCATCACAGAGTTGAAAAGGTAGATTTGGAGTTGTAGACAATAACTGCAAATCAGTGCATATGTAAAAGTCTCTTAAGATAAATTATAAATGGAGATCCAGAAGGTACTTTGATTTATTATGATAATTATAGCAGAAACAACATAAATGTCCATCTTCCATAGCATTCATACATAAACATAACATAAAAACATAACAAAAACATAAAATCAAGTCTCCATACATTCAAATGTTTTGGTTTTGTTTTTTTTTTTTTTATTGTTTTTTTCTGCCATTTCTTATGTGCCCTGATCATTCCTTGCATATATTTTTCAGAGTTGGTCTTTTCAAAAGGAGACAGACATGTGCTGAGTCTCTTCAAAATAAGAAATCTCAAATGACATAAAAAATACATTACTTAGATTATAGGACAGATAATATTTGGAAAAGTCAACTATGACTGGAAGACAGAAACTCCAAGAGATATACTAAGACTTCCATTTGTCTTAGCAAATGAGATTTATTTTTATTTTTAACATTTGATTATGAAACAGATATCTATAAAAATGTAAATTTCTTTTGGATATTCATAGGGCTATGGAGGAGATAAGATATTTTGGCTTGTGAAGCAACTGATCAGAGGTGAAGGTGATGTCACAAAAGATAGAAAAACATAAACAGAGGGGAGAGAAAAATGAGTTAAGAAAACAATCTCTGGTGCTTTTATACCAAGTAGGAGAAAGTGAAGCCAAAATAGTATATTCAAGATTCAAGAAATTAAAAATGTGAAGACGTTTTTTAAAAAATCGCAGTTGTAACTCCAATAAAAAAAAAAAGTAATAAATTACATCGAAGTTAGTGAGATCCTTAATTTCAGCAACAGATATGGAAATCAACATGGAACCACTAATACAACAGAACACCATTATGATCAAATAAAAAATACCATTGAATAGCTAGGCATGTAGGCAGACATCTAAAAATGGTAACACATTTCGGTAGATGATAAAGGTCTCATGGAAATGATACTCAATGTTAAAATAGAGGGCATTTCAAGGCCCTAAAATGTACTCAGTTTGAAAGTATGGAAAACTGCATTCACCATGAACTGCTCTTAGATTTTACTAATTAGAGAGTATTTTGACAGGTGTTACACTACCCAGTGTTTGGGGACAACTTTTGCTTCATGCTTCAGAAATTCTGTTTAGCATGATGAATTTAAATAGTCCTCTTAACTTGCTTATTTTTTATTCCCTTTAAAGTACATCTTATAAATTAAAAGCAGTGGGTGTGCTGTAAAATCTAATTAGCTTTCAAGCTTCCTGTCAGATTTGTTTTTCTACGAGGAGTGAGAAAACATGCCACGGATAGGTAATACGCCTCTCTTCGAGTTTTGCAATGAATATTAGGAAACCCCTGGTATTAAAGCTGGATGTTTCTGAGAGTATTTCAAGTCATTAGGGGGCATTTAGTGCAGTAGAGCCGTAATTCACTGAATTTCAGGCACTGGTGGCTTAATGCAGTTAGTACAATGTAATTTACACTCAGGGAGTCATTTATACACCTGGAAAAGTCTAACCCATCGCCTACTTAATTGACATGATTTTTTAAAGAGAGATGGAGTACCTTAATATTTACATGGAAAGGAAATTGGGATTAAACTACCTCTTCAAGGTCAGAGAAAAAATTAATTACCGAAGTAAGACTTGAAATTTTTTCCTCATTCTCAGGGTTTCACTTAAGAAGAAAATATTGTGATGTGACCCTGCTGCCGAAAGATTGGCCCCCATCCCTGATGAGCCAAATAACTCAGAGTCCAGGTCTTGGGTCTTAGAAGAAAAGAGGCAGCTTTATTGCTTTGCCAGGCGAAGGGGACTCACAGCAGGCTGGTGCCTTCAAAACTGTGAACCCTCCTTGGGGATGGGGCTTAGTGATTGTATAGTGAACAAACTGGGGGTGTAAAAGGTGATATTAACCAACAAGAGTCTCTGGTGACGCTTCCTCCTGAATCTTGGCGAGTCTGTCCGGCATCATGGGACCGTCCGGTGGTCTGGAGGGTCATCAGCCCGCGACCTTTATCTGATCAGACTTAACAGGTGCCAGGAGGAACTTCGGAGGGTCTGGTCATTCTCCTGAGAGCAGCATCCCGTGACTCCCTTCCTGGGGGAATGACTCAGAATGCAAACATGATTGTAAATTTCAATTGCCAGAGTAAGGTGAGACAAACGGGGAAATCAGTAACTTTAGCTTTAACAACGGGCCTGGCACTGGGAGCCGTGTCTGGTCAGGCGGGTTTGCTGATTGTTCTAAAAGCAAGCTGTCAGCATAAAGCCAAGAATTAGTTAGCCTGAGTGTGGCGATTTTGTTATTTCTCCTTGAAACCTATGTGAGTATAATTCTAGACTTTGTTTAGGTTATAATTTCAAAAGATGCACATTAATATAGTACACCACACAAAAGTTACACAGTGTATTTGTCATTTATATAAGGGTCACATTATAAAGTTAGCGAGTTATGCAAATAGCTCTGATAAATTCCTCCTGAATAATCTCTCTGGGAGTCGTTGCCAAAGAGACATGTGCTTCTCAGGAATCCAACATAGTTTCAATATTAGAAAATATTCTTCTCCTGAACACTCAGTGGATACTAGGCTTAATTTTAGGAACTGAGAAAACCATATAGCATTAAATTCTAGAATCATGCTCAGTGTGGCATGTTCCAACTCTGAGGGTCAAGGGGAACTTCAGTCCATGGAGACTAAATAGGGGTAATTGCAGGGAAACCATTCTAACTAAATTCCAAGGTAGGACAAAGGTCTCCAAGGAGACCTGGGACAGATAAACTGTCTCACTTCTGTCAAAGTGGCACCGAACTTTGCTGTGGCAGCAAAGAAAAAAATAATTGCTATTGTTCACATCTTGATGGCTGGAGTGTGGCTGCAGTGACAGAATGGAAGAGCAAGGAGTCCCAGGCACACATAGAATCCAGACTCACTCAGCGGTTTGACCATGAACTCAAAGGTTAAGGAAAATGCAGAGACTCAAGCTAGCCTCGCCTTGTGGTGTAAGGACACAAAACCCTGTGTGCCCCCCAGGCTCTGAGCTCACACGGTGGTAAA